>NC_139248.1:37147184-38469656 GCF_977018435.1 Lepisma saccharinum | reverse complement strand
TAGAAGAATCTATGACAAATCCACTTGTGTCTGCCAAATTAGAAGTCAGACTTATATCGATAAGTATCTCAAAATGAGCACAAACTTAGATCGTTACAGTAGTTGCCTAGAAACAATAATCCCCTTTACAGTATTTAACCTCTCCATTTATTTTGTGTGTGTTCTCTTACAATCAGTTATTCAAGGAACATATTTAGCAACACTGGAAAAAACACAATTTACGATTATTTATTTCTTATAAATAATAATAATCTTATAGCGCAACAGCCCAATATTGGGCCAAGGCTTACCTACCGACTGCTGGCCTCCCTCCCACGCGAGCCACCAAGGGGGCGTGGAGATCTGCAGCCAGACTAGGGGGACGGGTGGTCGGCCCGACCGACCCCCAGCCGTTGTAGGACTTTGCGACCGGATTACGCTCACTCACTCGGAGGTACCCAATTTCCTCACGATGGTGGGTTGCCACCGGCCCTATACGTAGGCCGAATAAATTCCGACCAGAGCCGGATTCGAACCTACGCCGTCCCGCAGCGAACGATCTCAAGACGAGTGAACGCCTTAACCCGCTCATTTATTTCTTATACCTAGAAATACAGGTTAAATATGGAAGGCAATACTCGTAATGGTGACCATTGGTCCAATTTATTACAACAACCTTCAAGTCGTAATTGGCTGTTATTCTTATTCAACAAATACAATAGAGATATTCAACATTGTAACAATAAATAATAGACGTGCCAGCGTCTTTGTTTTCTTACAAATCCTTCACGATTATTTTGATTATACAGTTCCAATCAACAACAAACAATGTATATTGTCTCGAGAAAAGTAACATTCCTCCAATTCAATTATTCCATTAGAATTTAATCTATAAGTTTTCAATATTATGCCTTCTCCAGGGAGATTTGCCCTAACCCCAATCATTAGTGATTTCGTGGCCTCTTATTTCTGAATATCAACATAAGTCAAAATTTGGTGCTCTTACAATAAAAGAGAGAATTGTCACGCTCGAATACAAGGGAAAAAAAACTTGCGACGATCATGTCTACTATAGCTCTTTTCTGTTCTAACGGCGCACAGTGTTCAATTCTCACAATCTAGCTGGAAAAAATTCCTAAGACTAGTTGTTTTGTCCTCCATTGATCTTATTAACCTCGTTTCATAATATTTAGCCATGCTTGGTATTGCTGTTACTCCTGCTCACTAATTTTGCCACCGAGAGTGACGTAGAAAGTTATACTAATCAGACTACTTTCTAAATTTCGGATAGTCCTTATAACTGAAGTACTTTAGAATAAAAATAATATTTGTGTGGTTGTAATGAGCTGGAAAGCTGTCGCATAATTGATACTGACAAATATGAAATTAATATTTTAATTGTTGATACTAGTAAATGATATTATTAATCGCACAGAGAATAAATGATTAAATGACAAAAATTGCACTTCAAATGAGTTATTATTACTAATATTATTTGAATTATAAAAGATGATTACACATCAGGTCAATGTTGAGTCAAAACATTTAGATTGCAATGATAGAATCATATGTACATATCTTAATCAGTGTCCTCATCCATTCAGCTCGCGCTGCTGCTCCCAAAACTGTCAGATGCTGGTTTGGTGGAACTGCCCCTTTTTTGGAGACCGGATGAAAGCAGACCTAGAACTGCTGGTGACAGTGCTCCGGACTTCTTGATTGGGAGTTTTCGGCGCGATGATATTACCGGATCCGAGGACGCAAACAGAATGTGCAGCAAATCTTCATTTGTTGCTAATGTCCCTATGTCTTACCTCCTGGACGTCCTCTGACAGCTGCCCGACAGGCAGGATGCAAGACCGAATAATGTCTGCACCATGTACTAAAATCTTGTGAACTGTGACAATTCTACTTGACTTCGGCTCCGCACTGGATCTGCAACTGCCTTGATCTTCGTCCTTGGGCCACTCTCCTGGAACAACTTCGTAGGACGACCTGGACCACATCCACTGGACGTACCGGGAACACATCCGTATACCTTGGATGGAAAACTGATTTGATCATTGAGCCACTGTGCATTACCTCACACAAATCTGTCTTTATGCCTGTTACTCTTCAACCATCGGGCCCTAATTTTCACACAATATAGTTTAATTACACTGACAATGCGTTCTTGGACTTCTGGAGGACAATCTTGTATCCCCAAAAATCCACAACAAATCTGTACAGTTCTTCGCTTCTGTTTTGGGGAGAAGACTGCAGCCGTACATCAAACAACTCCAGCCTGAACAGGGTGCACTGCGCAATAAAACTATACGCTGTTGTAAATCGCGCACCTACGCGCACGTAGTGTTAACCTTTTGCGCAAGCAGGAAGTTCGTTACGCAACATGTGTAAATTACACGGGTATACTACTATGTGTGTAATCCTTCGTCAAGTTTTGACAGGGAATAACATAATACTTTTGTAGCACCATTTTTCACTTAACATTATTGCAAACAGTACTTACGATATGGCTACACAAACACCCCGCACAAACACAGCAGAGATACCCACGTTACCACTACAATGAACGCAGTGAGTCACGAACAATAAATAACAATACAGCACGCGTCTAAATATGAGCTACTCCACGCGCGAACTAAATGCCTCTGCGCGTTGTGCCTAGTGACACGAGGTCCATGACCATCTAAATATAACTTCCGGTTCAAAGTCAAATGAAAAACAATCATCACAATTACCCCTGGACATTTCCCAACACACCTGTGTAGCAGTTAGCCGTGAATACTATATTCGAAAAATTATTTTTTTCCAGCTAGAATGCGAGTATTGAACACTGTGCGGCGGGCGCTCTGGAAGCTGTCAAGGGAAGTGGGGAGCGGGGAAGCGACCAATCCAGCGCGATAAGAGACTCAGCAGCCTGTCTGGTTGGTCTGCGGCGAATTCTCCTCTCCCCACTTCCCTTGCCAGCTCCTAGAGCGCCCGCCGTAAGAACTGAAAAGAACTATAGTGTCAATAATCCGAAAGAGAAGGTTCTATTTGTGACACGTTACTATCCATCTAACCGTTTAATGGTCAGCATTTACCAAAACGTCAAATTTATGTGACTTTTAGAAAACGTCGCAGTTCGACACCTTTCACTAATCGCGACGCTCAACTTTTATACACGTCCAACAGAAATTTTTCACGAAGAGATTCTAGGAGGCGTTTTTAGAGTAGCAATCGAAACATATATCACCTATGTATTGTTATCTCTTCCCTCAAATAACTTCACTATTCCAATTTCACTTCACACACAAATTACCAAACAAAGTACATACCTCAAACAAGGAGTCGTGTCCAAATCGCCGAATGGAATATCAATTCTGGGACAGCAAAACACATGCATTTCTTTCGTCAGCGTATTCTCCATGAAACCCTTCCTTATTGACTGGATAGTTCAATCAGGTTCTGGTAAATTGGGTTGCCAAACTTCCAAAAAGGGAAGTTCCAACTACGGCTACTCAAGTTGATCCCGACGTGACGTATTTCAACCAACACGTTCTCCGATTCCAAAACATCACAGGTACTGTCTTCCCGTGCAGCATTCAAACGTTCGTTCTCGTAAAATTGGGACACCACAGAAGATACTTTTAATTCTTCGCAGTAGTAATGGTCATTGCCATCTGTAGTTACTTCTCTCCTAATGTTCCTTTACGAAACGAGAACGTAATCCTACCTTATCCATAACTTCAGGCAGCAGTTTCGTCCGATTCGAATCGGTCTAGTCAAACACATCGCTAGGCGTGATTTTTACAAACAATATTTTTCCTTGGAACTACCGGTATCTGTCGTAATAGTAACATACATTCACTCAAAATATCACAACTTAGAAATTCCTTCCTTCCTTAATACTGCCGTAAACTTCATGCTGATCGTAGAAGCTAAAACTGTAACTTGCGAAAGGGAAAGTTCCTCCACCTCATGAGCTATGGATTCCACACAAATATTGGTAGTTTTCGATTATTTTTACATGTCATCCCTTCCGACCCTCACCCCTAGAGGTGCCAGGGGTATCTTACCCCCACAGTATTTCTTTCTAGATTGTAAGTCATATGTGTACCAAGTTTGGTTGAAATTGCTCCAGGCGGTTGAGAGTTAGATCATTTTTGACATTTTACTTTTCACCCCCTAGCCGATAGGTGATGAACTTGAAGTTGAACGGCATTGAGAGTGTCACTATTCATCTTAGCGACCCTGAAAACTATGGATTCCACACTAATATCGGTTGTTTTCGATTATTCTTACATGTCACCCCCTTCCCACCCCACCCCTAGGGGTGCAAGGGTTGTCTTCCCCAACAGTAATTCTTTCCAGATTCTAAGTCATTTTTGTACCAAGCCTCCCAGATTGCGCAGTGGTAGCGTCGTCACCTTGTAATCAAGGGGTCCCGGGTTTGATACCCGGTGGAGGCACAAGTGGTTCGGATCCCACTTTAAACTGTAGGTCCAGTCCCGGTTAGCCTTACTGTGCATAAAGTGGTCTTAAAACACCAAATCAATCAATCAATATTTGTACCAAGTTTGGTTGAAATTCCTCCAGCCGTTCGAGAGTTATGCCGGAACAAACAAACATACGAGGGAGTATCAAAAAGTTCGTGCAATAACCTGGGAAACAACTTTGGACAAGTACAAAATCATGGTGGTATTAGTCCTTCTCCACATAGTCACCATGCTTGGTGACACATTTCTGCCAGCGGTCTTTAACCGTGCGTAAGCTGTTTTTATAGAACACTGCATTTCAGGCCTGAATCCATTGTTCCACCTCAGAAATGACATCATCCCTCGTGTCAAAGTGGCGTCCTTTGAGTGGACGCTTCATTTCCGGAAAGAGGAAGAAGTCACTCGGTGCTAGGTCTGGGGAATGTGGAGGGTGGGGCAAAATTTCGTATCCTAATTGAACTGTTTTCGAAATGGATGCATGGGCAGAATGGACTGGTGCGTTGTCTGCCAATAGCAGCACTTTGTGAGCTTTCCTCGCCTTTTCACCGTCAATTTTAACGTAACCGAGCTAGGAGATCACAATAATAGTCACTTGTGATTGTGTGAGCCTGTGGCAGGTAGTCCGTCACGATGACTCCCTCACAGTCCCAGAAAACGGACAGCATCACCTTAGAGGCTGACTTTTGCACTCTTGCCTTTTTGGAGGGTGGTGAGGAGCTGTGTTTCCACTGCTTGCTCATCTCCATTGTTTCTGGGTCATAAAGGTAGATCCAGCTTTCGTCCATTGTAACCAGTCTGCTGAGAAAATCCTCTTCATCCAGCTCAAAGCGGCCTAACATCTCTAGTGCTGCTTCCTCTCTAGTCCTCTTCTGGAAAAGAGTGAGCAATCGTGGCATCCACCGTGCTGACACTTGATGAAGGTGCAGCTGGTGATGGATAATATTCCAGATGGACCCATAACTAACACCGATTACAGACATCACACTTTCAATGGTGATCCTCCTGTCTTCCATTATCATCTTCTCCACTTTCTCCATCAATGTGGCATCATTTGTGAAGGACGGTCTCCCTGTACTAGGGGCATCGGAAATTAGCAAGTGACCGGTTCGGAACTGCCGTTTCCAGTTGAAAACCATCTCATAGGATGGGCTTTCTTACCCGTACACTGCTTTCATCTCATCGTAAATTTTCTTCGCTGCTTTACCCTGGAGATGCAGGAATTTGATGACGCTCCGTGCCTCAATTTTGTCAATCATGACACCTTCCTTTATTCACCTGTTAAAAAAGGATAGCAATGAACATCCAAAACAGAGAAAAATGTGTGTGCTTAACCTAGAAGTACCATTGTACAGTACACATATCCGAGAGGTTTCTAGTTTGTTTCCTTCCAGGAGATTGCACGAACTTTTTGATACCCCGTCGTACATACATCCATTTTTATATATATATAGATAACGTTAGAGCTCAAATGTTTCTTGTTACATGCAAAATGGTGTTGTAGTTAACATAAAATATTATTAAACTAACTTTCATTAACAAACACAAGCTCCTTTCATAAGTGGAAATTAAATCCAATCTATCTAATTATTTTCACCGAAAACACAAAACAGCTTACAGGAATTGATTTTTGTTTCTTAGGAATATTTGGATATTTGCTTACCCCAAACAGATATTTAAATACTGTAGCATCTAATTATTATTTCTACGTGCTCAAATGTATTTCAAACATTCATGATTATGAATAATGAATTAAACTTGAAGGAATATTTATTTACATATATTTTTACATATATTTACTTATATAGACAATAGAAACATCAACTTTACACCATGATTGTTAATACTTGTTACAATATATTATGTGATTATATATATTTGAACTTACCTTTTTAAAAATTTATAAGTTCGATGTCGAAACTGAGTTGAATGTCATTAACTTAACACAATCACCCCAAAATTATTATTAGATAGTAAGGTTCCTGATGACAAGGGACTATGATAACAAGAAGAAATGCGCTTCTAATATGTTCCTGAAATATACATGGAAATGTATCCATCGTTTAATCAAAAATTGATATCTCTCTGCTATACCTAAGTCAATGCAGTGATTATCTATTCGATATTGAAAATTGATATAGGAAATAGTAAGTTTCTATTCATAGAGATGTAGACATAATATTATGGGTAATTATCCTATATATACTTTGTACTACACGTTAACAACGATAGAAGTTATACCTCCCTCCCCGCACACACATACACATTTGTCGTTGTTGAATATAGTCGCAGGAAATGTTCGAATTTAAGTTCAGGATACGAGGAAATTTCTGTCTTGTGAATTTGCTTTCTCAGGTTCCAAATCAAATTCGTTACAAACTGGGAAATAAATTTTCTTCCTTTGATAATATATGCTCTCTTATTCTTATTTTCTAATGATTCATGAATAAAATGTAATTTTAAGCAGTAAACCTGTCAAGTGTACGACTGACATGGTAATTTTGAATCCTCGAACGTTAAGCACATTTCCTTAAATAGAGAAACTAGTTGCAGTTTAATTTATACTATTACCACAGAGAAGATAATTCTCTGTGCTATTACTAGTATCACAGTAAAATAAAACAATTGGTATGAATGTACAATACCGGAAGTATCTCCAATTGCTTTCAAATTCGGTATACTCACTAATTTTGACCTCGTAATCACGAATCTGCAGTTAAAAATTGGCGGTACATCTAGAAATTGCAAAATAAGCTTGTCAATTACCGCTATGAGTCTCCATACACTAGAAACCATGTTTTCTGATATGAGGACGTCTTCCTTTCCGCACAACGGTCTTGCTACCGTAGTCATAATACAACGTTTCTCAAGTGTTGTGCAATAAGTGAGACCCGTTTGCCCCACGAACCATACATGGTAAGGTTAGGTTAGGCAAGCATATTTAAAATTTAGGGTGATCGTAAACATAGTTATGAAACCTTCTCTTTGGTAGATTTTAACACTCAAGCCATTCGTAAATTATACAATAAGAAAGAAAACATGAAAGATCAGACGAAATATCAATTTTCTTGACTTCCAATTAACCGGCAAGAAAAAAAAATGTGTGAAAATCAGGATGTATCGAATAAGAACATTAGCGAAAACCTGAATATTTGGCGACAAAAGGTGTTTTTATTGTAGAATATACGTAGCTCATAATTACCAGATAAAAGTTTAATCCAACAACATGTACGTTATGGTGTGTAAAATAGTTTTCAGAATATTTTTCTTAAAATGAATGTAAATTTACGTCAAATGAGGAACTGTGGAATATTATAAACCAACAGCCTAATTGAAGAACGAGAAAAGGTGATAATATTTTTTTGGCCTGAACACACTTTAAGGAAACCCATTGTACTATTCGAAGAATAAAGGTATTATTCTGAAGCTCTCTTTCGATTTTGAAAATAACGAGACTGAAGAGAAGGACATCCTCTGAGCAGAGGTGGAAGGAATGGCCCTTGGCAATATCTGGGTTAGGCTTATAACAGTTACCCTATATCAGCACAGGCAAAGCCACCTCAAAATTAGAAATGTTCATATTGAATTGAATTGGTTTATCATACTTCGCGTTTCTGCCAGTTTGGGCTAGTTGCGAAAATGAGGATAATAATAATAATAATTATAATAATAATAAATTTTCTTTATTAAGCGGACGAGGTTCAACCTAGGGTTGTTCTGCCACCTAACCCTTGTCAATGTTGATACGCTTTGTTAATTTTGGCCATATGTAAGTAGAGTAGTGTCCCCGGTTCGCAAACCGAAAATGGGGCTCGGTGGGGCTCGCCTTAATGGATTTCTCTCGTAAGGCATGAGCCCCATTTTCTCGCAGTGTTGCCAGCTCACCCCAAGAATATTCCACCATGATATTTTACAAGCGAAGCTAACCTACGAATGGGAGTTGGCAACACTGGCAACATCAATTGCGGTTCAATATTGCCAACTCACCCTAAGAATATTTCACCATGATATTTTACAGGCGAAGCTAACCTACGAATGGGCAACACTGACTAGTGGAGGTGGCCGGGTTCTGCAATATTAATTGCGGTTCAACATTGCCAACTCACCTTAAGAATATTCCACTATATGATATTTTACAGGCGAAGCTAACCTACGAATAGGAGTTGGCAACACTGGCAACATCAATTGCGGCTCAATATTGCCAACTCACCTTAAGAATATTTCACCATATGATATTTTACAGACGAAACTAACCTACGAATGGGAGTTGGCAACACTGGCAACATCAATTGCGGTTCAATATTGCCAACTCACTCTAAGAATATTTTACCATGATATTTTACAGGCGAAGCTAACCTGCGAATGGACAACACTGACTAGTGGAGGTGGCCGGGTTCTGCAACATTAATTGCCAGTGTTGCCAACTCACTTTAAGAATATTTTACCATGATATTTTACAGGCGAAGCTAACCTACGAATGGGAGTTGGCAATACTGGCAACATCAATTACGGTTCAGTATTGCCAACTCACCTTAAGAATATTTTACCATGATATTTTACAAGCGAAGCTAACCTACGAATGGGCAACACTGATTAGTGGAGGTGCACGGGTTCAAGGACATCAATTGCCAGTGTTGCCAACTCACTCTAAGAATATTTTACCATGATATTTTACAGACGAAGCTAACCTACGAATGGGCAACACTGACTAGTGGAGGTGGCCGGGTTCTGCAACATCAATTGCCAGTGTTGCCAACTCACCCTAAGAATATTTTACCATGATATTTTACAAGCGAAGCTAACCTACGAATGGGCAACACTGACTAGTGGAGGTGGCCGGGGTTGCGTCCGAATCAGCAGCAGATGTCACCTGCACCGTTACATCCGGGGACTCAGCCAATCTCTGTTGTCCGAATTTGCGGTAGACGTGGAGTCGGAGGGAAGAGCAGAGAGGCGCGACAGATGCACGCTGGCGCTGTGACGCTGCGCTTGGCAGCCATATTCTAATTTTTATTTTGTACAGGCAATATTTACTGATTAGAGGATGTAAAACTCAGTTATATTTTAATATTTTATCGATAATGAATGCAGAAAAATTGTAAATGATGAAATAGCGTGTTATATTTTTAATATGAGTAGTTAGGTGGAAATTATTTGTTTGTTTGCGCCCCACGCGGTGGGTGAAGTTCGGGCTGTCACCTGGCGGGAAAAGTGACAGGCGTACTACAAGGGGGACATGCAGATTCGGACGACTTGGACGTGACTTTGACGGCACGCGAGAGCAATGGGGAGAGAACGGGATGGAGCGCTTGCCAATCCGGACACGGCTTTTGTAAACTTCTCTCGGGGGCGATGTGCTGCACATGCATACGTGCGCGTGCCTGTATTGTGACGCAAGCAAACAAACAAAATAATAATAATTGTTTTTTAGGATTCCTGGCCCCTAACCCCGCCAGGGTGCGTGGTGCCCAACCCAAAAAGGTTCTAACGGCTGCGGTTCTAGATAACCGCACCTCTGTAGAGTTTCACGTGTTTTTTTTTTCCCCCAAACTTCCATGAAACTCTACAGAGGACCTCCGTAATGCATGCAACGTGTACTAACGACTCTAGTGTTATTTGATGTTGTAATATTTTGGATATAGAGTTTTATTGTGTGATAGATAAAAATAATTATGTTTATTATAATATTTTCTTGATGAAGATGGAGAATATATGTGTGTGTGTTACAAATAAAGTTGCATGCTTATTTTTTAGTGTCTTTGTATGTGTATGTGTTTTTGATGTTTCGACAGCATCTAAAACGATAAAAAAGAATTTTATTGTTAATTTTCTCGTGTAAAAACAATAACAAATTTTTTTGTGCAAATTTTCTGATTTGTCTCTTGTGCTATAGTGCAAAAAAAGATATTGTAACTGATAAGTGATGAAATTGATATTGTAACTGATCTTGAACTAGTGAAATTTTTCGTATTGTGCCATTGAAACTGATTGTGCTAGTACAAAAATTTCTTATTGTGCAAGAAAAAATGTTAAAAACTTGTTAAAACTGCTCTGTGACCCTCTCGTTCTTCACGTCGTGGACGAAGGACTTCTCGGCGACCAGGATCACACTGCATACGGTGTCCTCGGGCAACGGGCTGTTGAACTCGCAGACGACCTTGATGTTGGTGCGATCGTTGACCACCACCTGCTTCCTCTTCGTGGTATTGATGACGGACATGGGTCTGTGGGTTATGAATTCGCTGGGCGTGTAGTACATGTCCACGTTTCCCTCGGTCACGCGTTTGAAAGAGGTGTAAGCTTCGTAAAGTTTTAGGTAATCGTTTTTGGTCATGTCGAGGTTGTAATTCTCGCGCGGGAACACTTCGTTTCTTCCATTCTTCAGATAAATATTCTTGATCTTGCAGTTGTCGAATTTGCTGGAATTTTTTTCCTGGTTGTTATCGCGCCCGGTCTGAAAAAGCACCACGACGAAATCTGGCATGTCGAACTGTATGTTGTTGAACTGCGTCGTCACGTCGAATTCCATGTGACTTCCCGACGCCATCTTTTGCACGCACTGGTAACCGTGAAAGTGAATCGGCACCTGCGGACTCTTCAAGATCTCCGCTTTGTACTTGAGGGCGTAGTTTGTTTCGTATTCCACGATCGGCATTCTCAACTCCATGCTCCGGATGACGCACTTGGCCGCTTCGGGTAAAGTGTTGGCTATCGGCGTGCCGTCGGCGTTCAAGTTGGTGTATCGCATCAGTGCGTCGTTGTCGTTGGCTGCTCTTCGAAACGTGACGCGCAATCCTCCCTTCCACATGATCTCCTTGTAGTCCGAGAAGAATCCCGGCAGCAGACGCATGGGAAAAAGCACCGTGTGACTTCTAGTCGATATTTTGGTCCCTGCTTCGAATCCTCCTGCTTGATAGTATGTTGCGTCTGTTTTGGATAATTTCAATGTTCCCACTGCCGTCGACGTGATGCCTGGATAGTCTATTCTGTCTATGACGGTGTTGTGTTTCCTCACCTCCACCTGCGAAAACAGGTGAGGCACGAAGTTGTCCACGAGTATCAAATTTGCATTGGGCGGAAACGCGTCTCCGCTTTCCTTCTTCACCACGTCGAATTGAAGGTAGAGGTCCGCTCTGTGAGGATGAACGAAGCCGTCGCCTACGTCCACGTCGTATTCAATCTCCCTGTTCGCTTCGTTGAGATTGGCGAACGTGCGACGGTTGGGAGGAAAAGATTGCAATTCGTAACTTTCGATTTGCTCCATTTTCACTATGCGTGTTATTTATTATACGTTGATCTCCACGATGGCCGTCGTAGTGGCACCTGCGAAATCCACCACGTCTCCTTTCTCGTTTGTCACCACCAACTCTATGTCGTCTATGCGGTTGCGGCATACTGGAAAATAGATCGGCGAAGAGGGTGTGTAGATGATCGGTTCCATGAATTCGGAACTTGGTTTAAACGTGGCTATGATTCCCGTCTGCTTGTGACTTCCTAACAATCTGTCCGAAGATTTTGTGATCATGCCTTCCGCCACGTTGCAGTGAACGTTTAGAGTCTCTATGGCCAGAAATTTAGGAATGTTTGCTGCCGTGTGCTTGATGCCAGCTTCGAGTTTGGTGTTGTTCTTGAAACCTAAAAGTTCTCCTATGGTACCCAGGTCAACGGTCTCCGTCGCCGACACGATTTCCACTCTGTGCGTGACCGAATTTTGAGAAAGGTACGTGCCCTTGGGTAATTGAGCTTGCAAAGTGGAAAGATTGTATTGGCCTGGCGTGACGACGATGTGTTCGCTTCCGACGCTAATTTTGTTGTTGTGCTGCGTGACGTTAGGTATGAGGTACATGCTGTACCTCATACCTAGAATGCACGCAGAGCTACGGATTTAGGATAGACGATGTCGTCGTGCAGCGTGAGTTTCAAGATTGAAGATTCGCTCGTGAGATGAAACACGCCCATCGTGTTTAAGATTCCACAATGCTTTCTGAAAATGTTCCACCGACGGGTTATTTATTTTAGACATGTATGCGAGAACGGAAAGGCATAGGTGGCCGCAGTTAACATCGGTGAAACCCTGGATGCGTTTGTCATTGTAGTAGAGGTTGGCAACACTGAGATACTTCACCAACCTGGCAGGTGGTGTGCCACCGAACGAATCGAAAACAAATGCATTGTTATCGTCAATTTTGAGGTAGCATATCCAATGTGTACCAGAATTTTTGTAACTATCCAGGTTGACCACGCCATACTCTTTTTTCTTCACAGCAGAGGGTAGAGAATCGGACATGAAAACACCCCTGAAGTTTTTTATTCCCAACAGTTCGATCAGAGATTCAATATCGAAGTTGGACAGGGCTTCTTCTTTTTTTTATATTTTTTCAAAGCATCGAGGTTGCTTTTTTGTTTTTTGGTTATACCTTTCCCCTTCTTCTCCATAGCCAGGTTGTGACGTTTCTGTTCTTCCAATTCTGCCTTGTTCTTCTTCGAGTCGATGACTGTTTTCGCGATGGCGCTACCGCCGGCCAAACTTCCAACGGCCCCCAATGCTGCCAGGATGGCTGGGATGCTGAATATGAAACCTCCGATTTTTTGCTGTTTCCGCGAACGCTGCAAGCGTCTCAATTGAGGTGTGCTGAGAAGTAATTTCATTCCGTGTCCTTTCGTCAAGCAAGAACGTTTCTTCTCGCGTTGTTTCTTGGTGAGTAAACCATCGAGGGCACCTAGATTTTTCAGATTGGAGTATGGTATCTGGTACACGACACCTTTGGGCTTCATGTTGATGCTCTATATGTTATTTTCACGGTATGTTATTTATATATATGTTTTGAGATTTTTTTTGTTTTGTGTAATTTTTTTTCGGTATGTTATTTATATATAAATGTTCTGAGATTTTTTTGTTCTGTGTAATTTTTTTTCAAGGATATACTCCGCGCAGAACCGTTACACAAATTCTATTACGTGCTTTGTTTTCTTACCAAGAAGTTCCTTTGTACCCTTGTACACGATTTGAGTTTTGTTCTCGATTAAAATAGCTAGCTTCTCGTCAGATAACATGTTAGCGTATCGATCTGGTAAAAATAGACTGTATTGTGCGTTGAGCAACAGACGCGCCTTGGGACCATACTGGGTAGAAACAATTGAACCGGAAGTTATCGTGTAAGGTTTGTCCACTTCCAATTCCTGAATTTTTACATATTCGACTGATGAATTTAGCATTTGTTTTAATGCTTGGGCGTCTAGTGATTGTTTACTCATTTTTATAAGATGACAAACACAATTGGAGTTTTTTTTTTATGTAGTGTTATTTATATGCCGAAGAAATTTTTTTCACGGTTCGAGAAATTTTTTTATTTCTACACACCCCATCCAAATTTTTGTTTTGTGTTCATGGCTATGGTGGTGCCCAGTGCTGCAACTCTTTCTCCCAGCGAAGCGTCTCTGCTAACGAATCTTTCGAAAGCTGCGTGCTCTAACTTTCTGTCTGCTTCGTGACGTGCATCCAGATCGGTGCGAGTGGTGTTGTAGGCAATGTCGTGATCTTTGCATGCGGCGTCCAACGGATTCACACCTTTGTCTCCTCTCTCCAATCTTTTCTTGAGTTTGGTACCCGGTCCGCAGAACTGGTAGCCGGGTAAATGCATCTCGAAAGGTAACTTGTTGATGATGTCGTTCACGAGTCCTTTTCCTTCGGCCACGTTCCAGAATCTCGGAGGCAGCGTGTTGATAATTTTAATGAGGTGACCTATGCCCTTGTCGTCGTTCACGATGAAGTTGGAAAGTTTGGTGCTGATCATGTCCACAATTCCTACCTTCTCGTTGTAGAAATTACGATTGCCTGCATTCTCCTCTCCTGCAATAACCAACAATCGGTCTATGAGCTTGCGCACATCGTCCACCCACACAAACTCTTTGGGCAGGGTGTTGTAGAGTTTGACGCCGCTGCCTGTTTTCACCTGGTTCCATATCGGTTTGATGAGATTTCTGTACTTCTCGCCGCTGCTCGATTTCACCCTATTCTGCGTAGCGTCGTTGTTCTGGTACAAGGCATCCGTCATGATCAAAATTTCCTTGTAACTCTGGTAATCTTCGTCGGTGTAATCTTTCGGCTGCTTTTTGGCAACGAGTTCCCACAGTCCCACCGTACCCGGATACCTGTTCCAACTATCCTTCTCGCCTAAATTAACTTTAATGTCGTTGCCTTCGAAGCTCACCTTCGATTTTCCAATCTTCCAAACCACACCGCCGCCTTCGTTGCTCTCCATGCTTGGATACAATCCGAACACTTCATCTTTGTCGAATTTCCCCGTGCTCAGGTAGTCTCGTGCCAAAGGTCCCAACTCGATCTTATCCAAAGACGACGGCGTGCTACCTATGGCTCGACGTCGTGGCGGTACGTCCTTCAGTTCGAACGGCGTGGAAGGAATGCTTGAAATGGGCGTGGGTACGGTGTAACTTTTAGCTGCAAGTGGTACGAGTTCGTTGATCAAATTTTTATTTTGTTCCGTCACGCCTTTAATTTCTTTACCTAGATCGCTGATGGCGTCGATCACAGGTTGATCTTGACGTTTCTTCTCTTCGTAGAATCCGCGATTCTCGGATTTCCAACCTTTGAAGCGTTTCGCGAGGTAATCACGAAGCTTGAGATTTTCGTCTTCAATTTTTCGTTTCGTCATAACGTTATTTATACACGTCGTTTCTCACAACGTTGCAACGTTTAGAAAGTCGTTGATTTTGTTTCTGTATTTTCCGTCGTTGGGTTTTCTCGTCATGTCGATCGTCGCGAATCCGAAATCGTCACTGTTCCAACAGTGGGAGCAGCAGCGTTCCGAAAATTGATTGTAGTTCATGTCTCCGCCTACGTAGTCATCATACGCGTGCTTGAGGTTGGTGTGATCTTGACGAAACAAACATATGAAATTAGCGTTGTCGCGTACTAACTGTTTTGGAATTTTGGAAAACGTTTGAGCTAGGAAGAAGCAATCTATTCCTTTGTGACGAGCTTGCGTGAAAAAATTGCGAATTTCATTTTGATTTTCCAGGATGACATCGTCGAACACAACGACTGAATTTTCACGACAATCGTCGAGTGGTTTTATTTCCGAAGAGAACGTTGCAATGTCCAGACCATCGTACAGTTTTATCAGTTGCTGGTATTTCGCTTGCTCCAAACTTTTCGAGAACACGTAGAGGTGCCTGTTCTTCCAATCTAACCAATTCGGTGCGAGGAGAAAATTGTCCACGAGCAGTGTTGTTTTCCCACACCCTGAAGGACCTACGATTAGACAGCGGATGCTGTCGGGAAGCAACTCGCCGTTCTTTTTTTTTGTTTGACTTTCCGAATCCGGTAGACGCTTCACCACGTTCCACGTACTCACAAGATCACTTCGTTCGCGTCGATCCAACTCTTTTCCGGAAGTCCCAGCCATTTGACAAACAGTTTGTCGCCTTTCCTACGCAATACTTTCTCGATGAGGTACGTGTCGGGATGTTTTGTTTTAGAGAGTTCCTCTTCGTAAAATCTTCCTTTCAAAATCTCACCGCTACTATCTTTTATTATATACGTGTGTCGGTTTCCGGGTAAAACTCGAACCACCGTAAAAAGTTCCGTGCTCCAATTTTTTGTGAACCCCTTCTCGAAGGTGCGTTTGAATTTGCTGATCCTCACCTGGTCTCCAATTTTGAATTTTGATTTCTTGGTAGTCGTGGGAGTATACTTTGGACAGTAAACTGTAGAAATTAAACGTTGCTCGTCAGATTTCGTAACATCAGCTGGCTTCATGCCTATCGTTCTGTGTACCGTATCATTATAGGTGTCGACGAGTTCCGGCAGTATGTCGACCCATTTGTAATTTCCTCGAAGCGTGAATCGTTTCCACATGTGTGTTTTCAAGGTTCGATTGAATCTTTCCACGATGCTGGCTTTGATGTGACTGAAGGTTGAATAATGTCGAATGTCATGTTTTTGAATAAACTTTTGGAATACGTCATTGTAAAATTCCTTCCCCTTGTCTGTTTGCAAAAACCGAGGTCGTCTGTTGCTTTCGCAAAAAATTGCCTTGAATGCTTCCGTGACGCATGTCCCCGTTTTGGCTTTCAAAGGTAGAGCCCATGCGAATTTCGAAAACGTGTCTATGACGGTGAGGAGATACTTGTTGCCTTTGTTCAATTTATGTACATTTTTTAGATTGCCGCTACTCATCTCCACGAGGTCACTTTGCCAGAGGTCATCGATTCCCTTGGTTACCACAGCTAAACGTTTGTAGTTGCGGCGTGCAGGTTTATGCAATTCTTCGACGATGGCTTGCCTAGACATTTTTTAGAGATTACGTTTGAAGAAAAGCACCAGCGTGATGGGATTCAAAGAGGGTGGCACTTCGCTCGTGTTTTGAATGATCAGCTTATCGCCGGCACTCACGTCAAAAACGGTGAGATCTTCGTCTTCGTGTATTTCATATATGTTGCGCGTTTCGTTCCAACGTGCCAGAGGAATGTTTCCTGCTTTCTGGACACCACGATTCGATATCAAGGTCATGGTGGGAACGCTAGCTTTTCTGCCGTGAGACCAGTACGAAAATTCATTTATCTGAATCGTGCCATCGAGGAGAAACTTGTAGTACGGATGATAAGGATGTAACATGTACAGTTTGTTACCTTCGACGAACGTGGAGATTCTCTGTTGATTGGGTACGCTGTTGATTTCGATGGCTTGCAGAGAATGCAGTTTAGCGAATTTAGTATCGACGCTAACGAGGTTGCTGTGAAGCTGTCCCAGTGTATTTTGTACGGGCAACAAATGTTCGACGATGGTATCCGTTACTGTAGAAAATGACGGCTTGATTTTCACTTCCACGTTCAACTGCTTGAAGTTTTCGTTGAGTTCTTGTAATTTGGCACCGAAAGAGGCCAGCGTCGATTCCTGCGTGGATTCCAGCACTCCAACTTGATCTCTGATGTTAACGACAATACTCTGAAGGTTCTCGACTTGATTCAATTTCGAGCTCTTCTCGGTAAGATCGTTCACGATGCTTCGCATCTCGGTAAACTGCGTGTGAAGGTCGGCGACGCTCTGCGAAGTGGGCAGCGTCGACACCAGCGAACTGATTTCGTCTCGAATCTGTTCCACGTTTGCCGTTTCCGTTTCCAGTCGTTTCAGCATACGTGATATGCTCCTTTTCAAAGCGTGTAATTCTTTTGAGGTGGGGAGATTGGCCACCCTACTCTCGAGATCGCTTAATGAACTTTTGATGTCGCTCGAATCGGATAGTGCCGTCACCGCCGTTTTCAATTTTTCCAAATCTTCGCTCGAAGGTACGCTCGTCCGTAACGATTCCAAGTCACCCTGTATGTTGTCCAGTACGTGATGAAAATGAGCAAGGTTCGATTCGACCTTCAAATTTTCTAAATATTCGATCTTCTGCTGAACCGTGCTCAACGTGTCTTGTATGCTCGTCAACGCACTTGCTTCAGCGTGAATATTTTTAATTTCTTCGTTGATCAACTCCAGAGACGCCTGAAGCGTAGCGATGGTGGTTTGAATGTGTTCGAAATCTTGATAAGCCTCCAATTGAATTTTTATGTTCGCGACGCTTTTGCCGATGACCTGCAGTTCGTCTGACGATGGTAGGTTCGTCATGGTATCTTCCAAAGTCTGTAACTTGGATTTAATTTCTTCCAACGTGCCGGCGAATTCTTCTTGTAATTTGGAAACAACAACATGCAAGCGTTCTACATCAATATCTTTCACGACGGTTTGAAGTTCAGAGAAATTCTTTTCGATTGCCGAAGTTCGTTCTTCGATTTCGAGTTTCAATTTTTCCAAATCTTCATTTTTCGATTGAAATTGCTGCAATTTGGCCAAATCATTTTGAAGCTTATCCACGCTCAACTGTATATTTTGAACGTTGTCGTAAGAAGGTACGTCGACATAATTTTTTATGAGCGTTTTCAGTTCGGAATCGATTTTCAGAATGGGGTCGAGACATTGCGTTTGGAGCGTAGCGATCTCCGACTCTAAACTTTTGTTTAAGGTCTCCTGCAAAGCGATCAAATCGCTCCTCAACTTTTTAATTCTGACGTCCAACATGAGAATCTCTTCTGCGTGGTCTACACGCTTAGTGTTGCCGAAAATGTCGTTAGGCATTTTGGTTAACGGTTATTTATAATAGGATAGACGATTCGTAATTCTACGAAGAGAGGAATGAGTTTGTCGTAATCTCCTAGGAGTTCCACGTATAAACAATCTCCTGCAGAAACATCGTACGTAATGTTAGAAAGCATCTTGTCATGCTTGATTCGAAAAATGTTCTTGCCGGTAGATATTTTGATTTCGCCTACGTTTTCCGGATTCACGGTGATTTGAAGTTTTCCATCGATCGGAATTTTGTAAAAATGTAAATTGTTGTTGAAGACGTAAAACATCTTGCCCACATCGTCATCCAATTTCGTCCAAATGCTGTTAAGGTGAAGAATCAGTAGACCATTGAGTTTAGTTAACATGGAAGGTAGAAATTCATGATCTGTCGTCGTGCGGTGTACAGTCTCCATGTTGGTTTGTTTTCGGAAACCAAAGAGATTCATAGGTATGCTGGTTATTTAAAATACGGTCAGAGTTTTTTTGTAATAACAGTCAGTGTTTTTTTTTGTAATAACTAACAAAATGATTTTTTTGTTTTTTTTTTTGTTTTGTTTTATGAATCTTCTGTTGAAGATGGGCATATGTTGCAGGTTTTGCTTTCTGCTAAGCGATAGTGCCCCCACGGCAGTGTGTGGATTCCACATTGGAGAACGCACCTCTTGTCGTCGTTGGGATCCAGGGCAATCTTCCTCACTTTGTTGGTGGTCAACACATGGTCGACGCTCTGGATGCGCTGTTCTGCTCTTAGAACCGACGACCTGGTCTTGAGGCAATCCACGAAGTCCTCGAATGTGAGATGCCCCCGAACCACCTGTCTGCCGACACCCTTGGCCTTCTTGGTAACGCCGCCCTCGGCTTTGATGGTATAGGCCTTGGCGCGAAGACCTGCAAACTCGAGAATCACGTCTCCGTCCTTCTCATCTTTGAGTTTGCCAGGCACCTTCTTGTTGCTGGCCAGGATATCGTACTGGTTCGGCTGGGGATAGCCCGAGGTGTCAAAGAGGTTAACCAAAGATGGAACTGTGGCTATATCCCCGTATGCGTCGGCTGTGCGAACGTGGTACACCAAGCTGTCCGTGTCCGTGTAGAGAAGCGAGATGTTGTGGCCGTAGTGTGGGCGTAATATGCCGTAGTACGTCTCGAACATGTGGAGCTTGCTCAGATCCAGAACTGTGGCTCCAACGTAGATGGGCTTGGTGAGCCTCACCACACCTTGCCTCATGTGAATCAGAGCCAGCTGCTCGTTATAGATTGTTCGAGACTTGAACAATGGACTCGCGACAAGCTGACGACATCGCTCTTTCCTCGTCACCAATTTTATGTCCACGCGATTCCGTACATTCTCCATGGTCTTGCCAAACACTGCATTATTCATGAGCTTGAAGAAATCCTTATCAAGCTCGGACGTGGCTGCGGTACGGTGTTCAGTGTTGACTTTAATATATGGACACAACCATGGAGAATGCTCGAACTTGAGGATGCGGTGAACTGCGTGGACCGTGACCCCTTGCTGCATCAACCACCGGAGATTCTGGTAGTGTAGGACGTAATTCTTCTTGGGTTCGAAATCCATGACGAGCTTCTTCTGGTTGGAATCGGGTGGACACTTGAACTCGGGTGCAGGGGGAAGATCGCAGAACAAATCCTGCAGCTTCTCGGAGAACTCAAGGTCCACCTCGGCAAAAAACCCATGTTTCGAATCGTCGAAGCTTTCGATGTCGAATTTGGAAGGATCAGCCCACTCAAACCCTCTAAAGGGGAGTTTTTGCATCATGGAGTGCCCGTACAAGTTATTCACGTCCGTGTGCATGATGTAGCTCGACGGTTGGGTGGAGTCGTAGCCAGTAGCCATGTGATGGTTGTTGGCGCGCGCGTGCCGTTGCGACACCTGGACCATGCCACCCCGCACGGCACGTTCCACAAACAGCATCATGTCCACGTCCGAAAGAAGCTCCAGCTTGATTTTCGTCACCAGAAGCATGGCTGACCACGCCAGTCCGGGGGGACTATAGAAGTAGGCGGGATCCAGGTGGTAGATGTTCATTGCAGTCGCCCGGAACGTCTGGAACACGTCGGCGAGGAGCGTCACATCAAGTCTGAGGTAGGCGTCGTGGTAGTCTCCGAGAGTTCGACAACCTAGCTCGCGCCACATGGACTGGGCGTGATGATATTCTTCGTCGGTGATGTTCGAGCCTCGTAGCTGACTGTAGAACTTCGCCTGGGGAGGTAGCGACGTCTCCGCAAACTTGGTAGAGTCGGTGACGTATTCGTAGGGGTAGACCCCCTTACGCCTGAAGAGACCGGCGTCCAAGTTTGGAAAGTTTGTAGAGGTAATGAGCATTTGTTCGTTGCTCAGCTTCCCTGCAAGAGCATCGAGGCTGGCCGGGAGGAACCTCAGGGAGTCGAGGAAGCGAAGCTCGATGCTCCTGCTTTTTGAGTTGGGGATCGGCACCCACTTGCTGACGCTAATATAACGCTCCTCGTTTTGTGCCAGGACATTGATTCTTGCATTGTCGTATCCAAGATGCTTGATCAGGTGGTGAAAGTCGTACCCCGAGCCATTGTGAAAAAACACAGGGATGAAGCGCGGGTCCCGGGCCAAGCGGTTGCAGTCGTTGCACCAAGAACCAACGTACCTACCGTTAAAGTGATCGTGGTGATGGACTTTACGGTTGTCGATGCTAAACTCACAGGTGCACACAGGACAGGTAGTAGCCTCCTCGTGTCTATGTTGATCGTCGGTGGACAGTGGGAGCATAGACTTGGGGGTCAACAGAAACTTCCCTATCTCGATGGCCTCGTCAACCATTTTCTCGAGGAAGTGTTTGGCTGCGTCGGGACCACGGTACACGTAGGGCTCGGGGGCGATGTGTTGATCTCGTCGCACCACAACATATGCAAAACTGGATGCCTCGTGGAGTTGGTAAGGGGTGGTGGAAGAAACTTCAGGATTGGGATCGCAAGTGGACAGGGGTTTGAGGAAGGCCTCGAAATCCGCGATGATGATAGCAGGGTGTTTCACCGTGGCACCGTGCATGTGGAAACGCTCCACGGTGCCAGGTTTGGGCAAGTCTGCCACCCCCGGTTCGTTGGCATTGCAGTAGAGCTTGTGGTTAGCGAGCTTCTCGGCAGCGATGTTGGGACCTCTGATGCGTTGATAATCCTGCCGTTCTCGATTACGAAATATAGACAAGCACCTGGGACAAACTTCTATGTGGTGACTGTCTTTGCTTGTTTGGCTCGAAACAAGCCGAGAGAGGGAACGGATGAGGGCGTAATGGTGATGGGTCTCGTTCTTGATGAGCAGAAGATGAATTTCCTGCACACCATCGTCGTCTACGTCGCTCACCCGGATAGGGTACACCACATTTTCGCCAGTGAGGCCATAAACATTGATGGCCAACCGGGGGTTATGTGTACGGGCCTCGAACTTGCGAATATTCGAGACCTCCACCGGGTAGTCAATCCCAGCAATGGCATCTTCCAGCTCTGGCTCGTAGGGTAGGTAGTGGTTAACTCGGCGTGGTTGTTTTTTCCAGTGAACAGGGTGCAACGCTGCAAGCACCGACCAGAGAAAGCACTTGGCGTCACTGTTTTGAATGTTCAGGACGGCCATCTTTGCCGCGATGGCAGATGGTAGGGGGACGTAGCTGGAGGCGGAGAGAGGCACAAACTTGCAAAGTTTGACGCGCAGTTCGTGAGGCTCGCCACACAGCGAACCCCCCGAGCCCTTGGCTTGATGTTCTTCTTGCTTTGTCAGCAGCTCCTCGACAAACTTGTTGTAGATGACCTCGAGGTTGTCGACATCCGCCAGATGCAGCGTCTTCGCCTTGGTGTTGTGGCAGAAGCTGTAAATTTCATCAGACGGCTTCTTGTACCAGCAACGTAGCGATGCGTAGAATTTAGTGGAGGAGTGCGTAGCCAGTGCATTACTAAAAATAGAAACTATCTCTGCTCGCTTCTCCTCTAAAAAGCTACGCACGTCGCAAGAGCCATCCGACAATTGAACGTAATCTCCTAATATTCCCCCGAAAGCAGACCGGTCTGCTTTTATCGCAGGCTTGACGCGTTTAGCGGGTGGTGCATTGATGGAGGCTGCTTCTGCCTTCCTCTTGGTGGAGGTCGAAGGCTGGGACCCAGATGTATTTTTGCTTAGACAAGTAAGCTTATGCTTCTTGACATACGCAATTGTAATGTGTTTATTGCATCCCGAACACAGTTCGGTGGCAGCCAAATGCTTGCCTGGCACGCAGGTGCGATAATGTCTTGCAAAATGTTTGCTTGATATAGTTTTTTTGCACACAGGGCAACTTTTCATGGAGCGCATTTTTTCGGGGTATGTTTATTTATATGTGATCTGTTGGTGGTAGAGTGTTTACAAAACAAAAAATGCCTTATGAGAAAAATTTTGTAAGCTAATTCTAATTGGTGTTAGTTTGAGGGGTTTATTTATATATGGGTAGTGTTGTCTTCCTCAAATATGTGCTTTAATCAACCCTATAAAAAAAATTTTAAAAAATATATAAGAAAAATATGATTGTAGATAGAAAAATAAATAAATATTGTATGCATGTGTAATTCTATTTAGCTTATTTTTTGCTAGACACAAATCTTCTTCAGATTTTATTGCCCACTAATATATTTTTCTACCAATCTAGTAGATTGCACAAAAAAAAATTGTTGTTGTTTTTACACGAGAAAATTAACAATAAAATTCTTTTTTATCGTTTCACACACTAGAAAAAAAAAACATGCAACTTTATTTGTAACACACACATACATTCTCCATCTTCATCAAAAAAATATTATAATAAACATAATATTTTTATCTATCACACAATAAAACTCTATATCCAAAATATTACAACATCAAATAACACTAGAGTCGTTAGTACACGTTGCATGCATTACGGAGGTCCTCTGTAGAGTTTCATGGAAGTTTGGGGGAAAAAAAAACACGTGAAACTCTACAGAGGTGCGGTTATCTAGAACCGCAGTCGTTAGAACCTTTTTGGGTTGGGCACCACGCACCCTGGCGGGGTTAGGGGCCAGGAATCCTAAAAAACAATTATTATTATTTTGTTTGTTTGCTTGCGTCACAATACAGGCACGCGCACGCGCACGTATGCATGTGCAGCACATCGCCCCCGAGAGAGGTTTACAAAAGCCGTGTCCGGATTGGCAAGCGCTCCATCCCGTTCTCTCCCCATTGCTCTCGCGTGCCGTCGAAGTCACGTCCAAGTCGTCCGAATCTGCATGTCCCCCTTGTAGAACGCCTGTCACTTTTCCCGCCAGGTGACAGCCCGAACTTCACCCACCGCGTGGGGCGCAAACAAACAAATAATTTCCACCTAACTACTCATATTAAAAATATAACACGCTATTTCATCATTTACAATTTTTCTGCATTCATTATCGATAAAATATTAAAATATAACTGAGTTTTACATCCTCTAATCAGTAAATATTGCCTGTACAAAATAAAAATTAGAATATGGCTGCCAAGCGCAGCGTCACAGCGCCAGCGTGCATCTGTCGCGCCTCTCTGCTCTTCCCTCCGACTCCACGTCTACCGCAAATTCGGACAACAGAGATTGGCTGAGTCCCCGGATGTAACGGTGCAGGTGACATCTGCTGCTGATTCGGACGCAACCCCGGCCACCTCCACTAGTCAGTGTTGCCCATTCGTAGGTTAGCTTCGCTTGTAAAATATCATGGTAAAATATTCTTAGGGTGAGTTGGCAACACTGGCAATTGATGTTGCAGAACCCGGCCACCTCCACTAGTCAGTGTTGCCCATTCGTAGGTTAGCTTCGTCTGTAAAATATCATGGTAAAATATTCTTAGAGTGAGTTGGCAACACTGGCAATTGATGTCCTTGAACCCGTGCACCTCCACTAATCAGTGTTGCCCATTCGTAGGTTAGTTTCGCTTGTAAAATATCATGGTAAAATATTCTTAAGGTGAGTTGGCAACACTGAACCGTAATTGATGTTGCCAGTATTGCCAACTCCCATTCGTAGGTTAGCTTCGCCTGTAAAATATCATGGTAAAATATTCTTAAAGTGAGTTGGCAACACTGGCAATTAATGTTGCAGAACCCGGCCACCTCCACTAGTCAGTGTTGTCCATTCGTAGGTTAGCTTCGCCTGTAAAATATCATGGTAAAATATTCTTAGAGTGAGTTGGCAATATTGAACCGCAATTGATGTTGCCAGTGTTGCCAACTCCCATTCGTAGGTTAGTTTCGTCTGTAAAATATCATATGGTGAAATATTCTTAAGGTGAGTTGGCAATATTGAGCCGCAATTGATGTTGCCAGTGTTGCCAACTCCTATTCGTAGGTTAGCTTCGCCTGTAAAATATCATATAGTGGAATATTCTTAAGGTGAGTTGGCAATATTGAACCGCAATTAATATTGCAGAACCCGGCCACCTCCACTAGTCAGTGTTGCCCATTCGTAGGTTAGCTTCGCCTGTAAAATATCATGGTGAAATATTCTTAGGGTGAGTTGGCAATATTGAACCGCAATTGATGTTGCCAGTGTTGCCAACTCCCATTCGTAGGTTAGCTTCGCTTGTAAAATATCATGGTGGAATATTCTTGGGGTGAGCTGGCAACACTGCGAGAAAATGGGGCTCATGCCTTACGAGAGAAATCCATTAAGGCGAGCCCCACCGAGTCCCATTTTCGGTTTGCGAACCGGGGACACTACTCTACTTATGTAATATTTTATTTGTTTTCTGTTAATTTCACAGAAATCTGTTTGATTTATTTATTGGCTGTAATATTGTGGTCTGTGTTATCAAATTTAGAGTTTTTTGGACTTATGTGTAATTAAAAGTGGCATCGAAAGCGGAAGTCATTTCCGGTTTATAAACATTTGTAGAACTGTCCAATATTTTATTGATTCCGTTGCCAGGACAACAGTTCGTGAAAAGACGAAAAGTAAGTTGAGTTGCGTGAGATGATGTTAATTTTGTGAAAAACACTGTTATAAAGGAAAAGCCGCAGCTTAATTGAAATGTGATTGTATTTGTGAATATCGTTGTTATTTTGCAGTGATTGTTTCAAGGTAAAATGTGTTATTAATCTTGTAAAATGGCAAGAAGCTATTTCTTTTTCTAATCGTACGTCCTGAGAATGCTCAGAGTGTAGCATAACACAGGAACATTGGGTAGCTACCGTGACGTAGTGAGCCAGTGGCGAACACCAAAAAGGAACGTCACAATGTAATGTTACATACATACAGGGTGTTTCTGTGACCGTGTTACAGACTTGCAGGGATGATGGAAGGGAAGAGACGCAACAAAATGAGATAGGGAACCCTGGTCCGGAAATGCCTCAGTCAAAAGTTACACATGCCAAAACCTTCGATGATAATAATAATAAAAAGAATAAGAATATTAACATACAATTCTACATAGTGAGTGACATGATCCTTCAGTATGTGTCGCGACTTTTCCATTGTTCCATTAACTATTGGATACTTACTAGGATGAAATGTGTCATGATGAGATGAAGTAAATGAAGGTATGATCACAAACACATATGGACAGCACACAACACAAGTCCCATAGAGGACATAGGTCCAGACGACAGGGTGTACAATGTGGAAGTGAGGTTGACATTGGGGTGTAATTCATGGAAGAGTCACCTCTTACATCCCAGATATGTTCATATTCCAGGTGGCCAGAATTAAAGTTACCCAACTCAGAGCCCTCTGTAGACTGTTTGAGGCATCGTAGAACTCTGAAATTTGGTGAATCCACTATGCAGACCATGGGGAAGAGGATGGCGATAAAAAATAGTTCAATTTTCCGCCACCAGGTTGAAATGTGGCGCTGTAATAATGAATATTGAAAAACATAAGTCAGATGTCTTAAGTTAAGTGATTTAGTTGAGTTATTAATTAGAAAGACATTTGTTAGTGGCTGGAAGTTGCGAGAAAAAAAATCTCTCGTTTATTGCTCCATAACCAATTGGAGCAGTTTACGTCATTATTACAACCCATCATGGAAGTACAGCGCCACATTTCAACCTGGTGGCGGAAATTGAACTTTTTATCGCCTTCCTCTTCCCCATGGTCTGCATAATGGATTCACCAAATTTCAGAGTTCTACGATGCCTCAAACAGTCTACAGAGGGCTCCGAGTTGGGTAACTTTAATTCTGGCCACCAGGTACTATTGAAATATGTGTATCTTACATGTATGTGCGATAGAGACGAAGATAGATACACACTTAAAGGTAAAGGTGAGAGGTGGTAGGTAATACGCAAGGTTGAAATAGAGAAAACATCTGCTTGAAGCTTTGAGATTTTTGAAAGTTCGCTTTGAAAACCGCGAATATGCAAGGAAAATTAAAACAACTAAAAAAACCAGTAGCCTAGCTAGGTGGGAGAGTGGGAATGCGATATGAATATAACCGTTTAGCGCCTCACAACTTCTTCTTGGCAGCCCGTGGTTCCACTTTATCAGTCTTCCACACGCAGAGCACTTATCAGCATAAGCTGAACATGTTTAATGGAATCAGCATGTGTATTATGCATTGTATCCAGTCTGCTGTGGACGTACAGTCGTAGGCACTCATTCATTTTCATCGTCGGTGAATGATTCGTTGCTGTCACAGAACATAAGCGAAGATGAGTTCGATACCGGATGGAGGCACGAGTGGTTCGGATACCAATTTAAACTGTAGGTCCAGTCCCAATTAGCTTTTCTGTGCATAACGTGGACCTAATACCAAAACTTAATCCCAATAAGCGAAGGTAAACATGAGCCGGTAGTCTCAAATCCTACAATTCCATAAGTTCTTGGAAATAAGTCGCCTTCGTAGGTAAACTCTGGTATCTGAAACTGTCGACTCGCTTCCCGCAATTTCATTTTCTCCTGAATCACAAGTTGTGCAGCATTCTGAAGGTCTTCTTCCTCCTTCGTCCATGATGCTCGTTCCGTTATTATCTGGCGCATTCTGGGCATATTTTTGTAAAAAAGTGGAAAGAGTATAGGCTGACGTAATGAAAATAGTATAACATTTGGTTTATGAGTGATAAAACGATAGTATCAGACATCGTAGCAGATTACTGATCTCGTAATTTTTTTGTAAATCAAAACTGTCCCACTCAACATTTCGCCATCTTACCCCACAACATCAAGATGAATGTTTCTATAAAACCTCACCAGGTATTCATGACCTGAATATACAAAACGACTATGCGAGTGGAACAGACAAGCTTCCAGGAAATGCGTTTGAAAATGTCTTAATTGCTTCCTATGTGAGATCTGTGATGGTTACAAAAGAGTAGTAATACATTTATTTCACTTACCAGCTATGTCCTGATCCTGCCCTGTCTCTGATCCATATATCTGCTATCTGATTTATCGGGAACACTTACACAATGCTAATTCATTCGTCCTGTCTTCTCTACTTCACTGCTGTGGAAGAGTGGCGTCAACAGCCTGCTTCTTCTCTGCTAGTCACGTGTTGCGCCATCTGTCCGCCCTTTATCCTACTACCTCGTATTCTTCTAATATGGCGTCTTATGTGACAGGACTAAGATAGGTAACCATAAAATGTACAAGGGAATGCGTATAATAATTTGCTGGCAGTCAAATGAAAACCGAACACCCGATACAAAGTGACAATGGAGTATGTTTTATTCAAAAGTAATTGCCACAAGTGTTAAGACATTTATCCCACTGGGAGACGAGACGATCATTTCCAGTCTTGTAGAAAGAGGTAGGTCGCTGCCGGATCCACAACCTAACCCACTGTTGCACTTCCTCGTCCGAATGAAACAGACGTCCACGAATGTCTCTCTTCAGGTCACCAAAAATGTGGAAGTCACAAGGGGAAAGATCGGGGCTGTACAGAGGATGTTTAAGCGTTTCTCAACCAAATGTCTGAAGCTTATCCCTCACCAGATTGGCAGTATGGGGACGGGCGTTATCATGCAAAAGGATGATTCCGTCCGACAGCATTCCAGGGGGTTTTGACCTTATGGCGCGTCGCAGTTTCTGCAACGTGTCTGCATAGCGCTGCGCATTGATTGTGGCTCCACGCTCTAGGAAGTCGACAAGCAGAGGACCCTTGCAGTCGAAGAAGAAGCTTATCATGACCTTACCGGAACTCGTATGGACAGCCTTGGATTTCTTTGGCGGCGGAGAATCGACGTGTTTCCATTGTTGGCTTTGCCGTTTGCTCTCGGGCTTAAAATGGTGGCACCACGTTTCGTCCCCTGTGACGATACGTGACAGAAGCGCATACTCTTCCTCGTGGTACCGCTGCAAATGACTCAGACATGCAGTCATTCTGTCAATCTTTTGTCCCTCCGTCAGTTGATGCGGAACCCACTGCGCGCAATTTTTTTTGGAACTGCAGGTGATCTTTGATAATGGCATGCACAGAGCCATGACTAATGCCAACCTGAACACGAATTTCTTCCTCTGTGATTCGTCGGTCTTCCCGGATCAGACCTCGCAATCACATCAGGCGTAATGGCTCGATGGGCCTGTACCGGGCGCGGATCGTCTTGCAGTGATGTGCGTCCTTCGCGGAATCTCTTGACAGGGACATACAGTGTTCGCCATACACTGCAGACATGCGACGATGAATTTCGCGTGTTCCAGCACCCTCAGCCACCAAGAAACGAACCACACCCCTCTGCTCTTCTTTGCTTGCCTCCATTTCCAATGCTGGACGAACACACTTTCCACTACGCTCACCTCCTGAGCAATGACGAAACAACTGTGTGGATCTGTGCGTTTTTACTATGCATTTTTCCTACCCTACTGATGGCTGTATCGATACGTAACAACAGTGTTGCCAACTTTTGCGAGGAATGTGTTTTATGGTGGGTGTTAGGTTTTCATTTGACTGCCCCTCATATGGGGTAATTATAAAAGTTAACTTAAAGGATAGAAACTGTTTCTGAAAGTTCTCACGTGTTCACTGCACAGAGATATATTTATTGTTCCCCCAGACCCTCCACTGTAAATATTAAGTTAATGTTTGTTATAATTTACACAAAGAAGATCTCTTATTTTGCATGATTGGTAAATATTGTTTGGGCACCATTAACAAAGTAATACCATTAGGCTTCTGTTAGCAATGTGATAACGTTAGACATTAATTTCAAATATTATAAACAAGCAAGCAATGAAAAAACAGAGAAGACATAGCCTAACAGTATTTAATCTTCACACTTAAGAGAGACATTCCCAACCTCCTTCCCAGCCCTAAGCGTCTCTTTCAGCATGACGTATGACAACAACCCTTTTACCAATGCAGACCTTGCAATTTCTGCAAAGACTCTAAAGCATGATCCCAACCCTGCCAAATTTCCCTGACCTCTCTTCCCAAACCCTTGTCTTATCTTGCAATTAGCGCCTGAGACGATGACCACATTCTAACCATATTGTGAAATTTTAGAGGTTAGAAAGTATATTCTGTCCACCCAGTTCAGTTCATTAGTAGAAAGATGATTGTTTCAATACTAATGGTGTACCAGAAGTCTCTCCCTGATTACAAACTTTATTCATATCCGCTATATGCAAGGTAGAGACGTGAAAGTGGTGCCAAAATGTTGAAAAACTAACCAAGTTTATTTGTTGCAGGTTTCAGTAATGTGGCTGTAGAGTAGCAGTGTCAGTGCCCAGAAAACCGGAAATGTTCGCAAATCAGGAAAAAACTCAGCATGTCCTCTGGTATCACGAGACCCGGTCACCAATAACAGTGCAGAGGAACTTTCAAACGTAGAGAATTCTTTCGTCTAGAATATCTGCCATCAATAAGTTGGTATTTAAAAAATGGAATTTATCTTCATTCCCAAATCTGCCAAGTCCAAGAAACATTGTATGGTTTGACTGATTGATTTAGTTTATTTTACTTCGCGTTTTGTGCCTCTTGGCTAATTTTCGAAGATAGGGATGAGTGATGAAATGATGAAATTGATGAATGGACATTCACAAACAACCAAGCCCGAGCGGGATTCGAACCCGGGACCCTTGGCGTCGCAGCGCGATGTGCTAACCACTCAGCCACAGGCAAAACATTGTATGGAAAGATGCCACCCGATGTCAAGAGCATTAATTCCGGATTCCTTGTCACTAACACAGCTACACTACAGCCACATTACTCAAACCTGCAACAAATAAACTTGGTTAGTTTCCCAACATTTTGGCACCACTTTCACATCTCTACATTGCATATAGAGGATATGAATAAAATTTGTAATCAGCGAAAGACTTCTGAGACACCCGGTGTATATATAATTAATTTCTCTGCACAAACAATCGGCTATATCACATTGCCTTTCTAAAGCATATATTTACTGAAAATGGGATATATAATCTGTATTAAATATGTATTAAAGTCTATAGAAAGGATACTCTTGACTGAGTCTGAATACCCGCATTGCAAAATAAGAGAACTTGCTCTATTAAGGCTGTGAATTGAGCAAAAGTTTAAGAGCGTTGTTTCTGCCATCCATCCCGCCACAAAGGGTTTAACATCTTAACTACAGTTTCTCCATGCAACGTACTACGTATTATATTTACTTAAGGACGCTCTCATTACAAAGTAGGTGCAAAACATAATTTTGTTATAACTTGCCTCATTTCCTTCCCAAGCATAAATATATGAGGCACAGCTTTTCTAATTCTCTTCATATCCCTAAGTAGACTGCACTTTAAACCAAATCAAACTAATTGTATTAATCGGAACCTTGTCACACTGGTTGGAATAACTCAACAATAAGCCAAGTTGTTTCATCGTTAAGGGTTATGTTGTTGGAGTAGGATATAAACAAATATGCACGATTATTTTCTCATTGTTAGGAAAATTAACATTAAAAGATAACTGGGTCTTGGCAATCACACTCGTATTAATAATTCATTTGGAATATAATTGGGTCATGTTTATTTGTGTATGATACTTACTTACTTACTTACTTACTCCTTGGCTGCTACAGCCCCTAAAGGGCCTTGGCCTCTCTCACAATGATAGCCCATTCTCTTGTGTCTTCTGCTCGACGTCTCCACCGTCTTACTCCCATCCTCCTAAGGTCCTCCTCAACATCCTCCAACCATCTTTTCCTTGGCCTTCCTCTTAATCGTCTCCCTCCTGGTGTCCCTTTATAGACCTTCTTAACCGCTCTGTCTTCAGGCATTCTTTCCACATGTCCTAGCCACCTCAGGCTCATGCTTCGTATATCGGAAACTATATCTGTTTTTTTTTTGTAGAGTGCTCTAATTTAATCGTTTCTCCTTATTCGGCATTGTCCATTCTCTTTTACTGGCCCGTATATTTTCCTCAGTATCCTTCTTTCCCATCTTCGCAAAAGTTCATCTGCTTGCACCAAAGTCCATGTCTCTGCTCCATATGTCACCACTGGCTTTACGACTAGCTGATATACTTTGATTTTCAAATTTCTACTCAGGCTGCGAGATTTGAAAACTCTTAACAGTGAGAAGTAGCTTCGATTACCAGCTGCAATTCTTGCTTTTATTTCCTCCTTAATATTATTATCCATGGTAACTAATGTTCCAAGATATTTAAAACTTTTGCATTTTTCATAGGTGCCTCCATTAAGTTGCATATGTTGGCCTTCCCTGAAATCCATATTTCGCGCTGAGAACATGTATTTAGTCTTGGGTTGGTTTATTTGGAGTCCCATCTCACTAGCTGTGTTTTCCAATCTTTCCAGTCCTTCCTCCACTTCTTGCAATCTTCGTGCCATCATATCATTGTCATCAGCATATGCTAGATTTTGGTTCACTCTGTTGAAGAGAGTTCCTCCTGGGTTACACCCTTGACCCACTCTTCTCATGATCTTTTCTAAAGCTATATTGAACAATATCGTAGATAGCACATCTCCTTGTCTCAAACCTTGGTTCACTGCAAATTCCCTTGTGAGCTCTCCTTCAATCTTCACCTTGCATTTAGTACCCCTAAGCGTCATTCTGGTTAATCTTATTAGCTTGCTTGGGATCCCCAGCTCCTCCATTGCCTCATACAATTTTCCTCGTATGATACTGTCATATGCCTGCTTAAAATCTATAAATAACTGATGAATATTAATGTTATGTTCATAACATTTCTCCATTATCTGCCTTACCATAAAGATTTGATCCGTAGTGGATCTGTTTGGTCTAAAACCACACTGATAATCCCCTATTATTCCCTCAGTCAGTGGTGACAATCTTCCTGCTAGGATCTGTGCAAGCACTTTGTATATTACGCTCAGTAGGGCTATACCTCTATAGTTTTCACAGCAAGTTTTATCGTTCTTTTTATGTATATGGCAGATTATTGCCATACTCCATTGATCGGGCATCTGTTCATGTTCCCATATATCAGATAACAATTTGTGTATATACTTTATTAGTTGATTTCCTCCGTTCTTAACCATTTCAGCAGTGATATTATCAATCCCTGGGGCTTTGTTATTCTTTTGAGACTTAATAGCTGTTCTAACTTCTTCTAGTGTTGGAGATGCTCCGGTTTCATCATCATCGTCCTCCTCTGGGTACTCCTCTCCATCAGTCAATTCTAGATCTTGGGACCCATCTTCCACATTAAGTATCTGACTGAAGTATTCTGCCCATCTATTTAAGATCTCATTTTTCCCGCCTATTAGGTTTCCTACTTGGTTTTACAGAAAGCTGTCTTCGGTTGGAAGCCTTTCCTTATATCCTTCACCCTCATATACATTTTCCTTACTTGCTGATTACTATTATATTCTTAAAGTTCCTCAATCCACTCTTTCTCAAAGCATCGTTTCTTTCTCCTGCACACACAGTCTGCTTCCTTTCTTCTAAGTCTGTATTGTTCTGTGTTATACCTGGTTTTCCTATTAAGCATTCTCTTTCGTGCCTCATTTCTTTCATTTATTGCTGTTCTACATTCCTCATAAAACCATTTACCTCTTCGGATCTTCGTCTTCTCTCCCAGCACTTCCTGTGCTGTTTCATGTAGTATCTCCTTTATTATACTCCATTTCCCTTCAACACTTTCGCTTTCCCACTTTTGACTTCTATGTTCAAGTTGGTTGCCTACCATTGAACGGAATTGTTTGGCAATGGCTTAATCTCTTTTTAACTTCTCATCATCATACCTTGAGGTCACTTTCGCTCTTCTTCCATCCCTATATGTAGCTATTCTCTGTCTGTATTTAATGCGTACTAAATAATGGTCCGAATCACTGTCTGCTCCTCGACAGCTATCTACTTGTAGTATATCAGAGGCATGGCTTCTGTCTATCAGCACATGGTCAATTTGGTTTTATGTTACACCATCGGGTGAACACCATGTCATTTTCCTCACGTTTTTCCTTTGATGCCAGGTGCTTCTAATGACCATTAAGTATGATAGTTAATATAGTTTAATAATAATTATGTTTATAACAATGGTAATGATATTAATATTATTTCTACTATTCACGTTTTATCAATGGCCTTATTTCACCTACAAAAATTTCTGGCAACGTGTGTGTCATTTTCTATGTCATTGTGTTTTTATCCAATAATTCGAAATTGCGCAACTTCAACCTTTCCATTTGCCTTTTCACCACTTACTTAGATTGGCAGTAGCTGTCTTGCAAACAATATGCCGTGCCCACGTTTATTTTGGCCACAGACATGACGTATAGATTGTGTTGGTTGATTGATTTGGTGTTTTAAGTCCACTTTATGCACAGTAACGCTAATCGGGACTGGACCTACAGTATAAAATGGGATCCGAACCACCAGGTGCCTCCATCGGGTATCGAACCCGGGACCCCTTGATTACAAGGCGACGACGCTTCCAATGAGACATCGTAAACATTATGATTGGTTTACTGATGGTTACAGTTGAATATGCAGGGATGTTGATATCGAAAATGAGAGAAAGTAACAAACACACTTGTATGTGGATCTTGGTGAATCTATAAACTAGGATAGTGACGATACGGACACCTGCGGTCACATTTTAGGCCACCAGTAGAAGGACGTTTCAGTTATCTAAGAAAAGGTTTTGTTCCCAATACAGAGTTAGTCAAAAGTCCGGTTACATGGGAAGATTTCCTTGTCTCGTTAATTGTCCGTGAACGGTTGAATGTCCAGTTTCCTGGTGAATGGATCAGTTGCCGTGCTCCAGTTGAGTGGCCCCACAGTCTCCAGATCAATGTGTTTTGTCCTCTGGGGTCATTTAAAGGCGCTCCTCCACTCAGTCAATATTCAGAACATCCAGCATCTGAAGGAACTCATTGTGTGATATGCAGACATGATTTTGCCGGACGTTCTGCAAGAGGTTCTGGAGAACTGGAAACGTCACGTGCACAAATGCATTGATGTTCAAGGTGTACATTGAAGATATTCTGCAAATTCCTATGTAACCTGACTTTTGACTCACCCTGTAGTATATATGCACATTAATTCACTTCCTCAACAATCTATTTTTTACTGGTGTCGATTGCTTCCAGTTCTCCTCTTTCGGAGTTACTAAACTTTCTTCCCGAAGAGAATGGCTGGCAATCCAACTTGAGCTTATGAATCGTCTGTCACGTAACCTGTGTCTTCTATTTTTATGATTCCCTCTCAGAAAGAGAATATCAAAACAAAGTAAAGGTCCCAAGGATAAAATTCTCACAAACAGTCCATGCAAAGTTGATGTTCAGTAAAAAGCACGTGAAAAGAATCCATAGATAGTGACGCTTATATTTGAGTTTGTGATATGAATAGTTTATGGTGCACGATTAGCATAAAACTCGATTCACTGAAGTTGGAATCAATAGAAAAGTTATTCAATATGAATGCACTGATGCACTGAAATAAACTGAAAAGGAACTGTGGAAAAGGATGGCTGTCAATTTTTGATGTAGAATGCAGCCACTTGGTTTTATAGTTTTTTTTTTAAATTTTATTTCGAAATTCTTTCTTTGACAGTCAATTTGATCACCATAGTCTTCAAACGATGTTGTCACAATTTGTTGTTTCAAGAGAAACTTTCGTTGATAAAATTTCCTTACCTTTTCCTTTACACGTTCGAAGCTAGCCGACATTACACGTTTTAGCTCCATGAAGATTTCTAAGAACAACCTACAAAACGTCGTGTGATTGTAGTCAAAATTTTCAATAAAACGCATAGTATCTCTGTATGTCTTTTCCATTATATTAAAAAAATGATATTGGGTGCATTTAGAAAGTAAGTACTTAGTTGATTATTTTGAGATAGAAAAAGAGAAAGCGAAAGCAATCCATGACTCTGTTCATTTCGTGATAGCCTCCCCGATGGCGCAGTGGTAGAATCGTCGCCTTGTAAACAAGGGGTCCAAGGTTCGATACCCGGTGGAGGCACATAGTGGTTCGGGTCCCACTTTAAACTGTAGGTCCAGTACCGATTAGCCTTACTATCCATAAAGTGAACTTAAAACAACAAATCAATCAATCATTTCGTAATTTATTGCAGATTTTACAGGTATTGCTTGAAAAGAAAACTGCCACATTCCTTTAGTTATGGCTGAAGTTCAGAGATCCATGCGGAGAGATAGGGGCTACAGATGAGAGGAAAATAATACAAGGGACTTTAAAGAAATTAACAAGAATGAATTTTACGGGATTATAATCGAAAATTGATTCCAAGGCGTGTATTACTTTGGTTTATTGGTTGATTAATTGATTGAATACTTTACTTTGAAATGTGTGTTACTTTTCTCTTCATAAACGTTTATCTTATCGTATAATATATAAGAAATCAAAAAGTTAAGACATACAAAATAGTAATTTTGCCTCTAATATTACATGGATGTGAAACTTGATCCCTTACATTGAAAGAGGAACATAAATTTAGAGTATTTTAAAAAAAAAATCCTTAGAGAAATACAGATTTGGAACTAAAAAGGAGGAGGAAACAGGTGAGTGGAGACGGTTACATAATTTAGAACTGCATAATTTGTATTCATGTCCAGATATTATTACAATAATTAAATAAGCAGACTTAGGTGAGCAGGTCATGTGGCACGAATGGGAGAGGAAAGAAGAGTTTACAGGATTCTTGTTGGGAGACCTGATGGTAAGAGACCTGTAGGAAGGCGAAGACGAAGATGGAGGCATAAAGTTGAGATGGACCTAAAGGAAATCGGTAAGGTGGAAAAGATAGGATTGATCTTGTGCAGGATAGGGACAGATGGAAGGCATGTGTTACTCCAGCCTTAAACCTTCGTGCTTGAGAAGGTTAGAGAGTGAGTGTGAACTTTGCTTTGCCTTTCTGGCACATTTTACCTAATCGCGAAGCTTGAGATGGGTGATGATATGACATTGATGAAGGACACTCACAAAGAACACCCATCTTCATGCCGGGAGAATATATCTCCCACTTTCATTATTCCATTGAAGTGGTTTATGAATATATGTTAAGACAATATGTTACACGACCCTGAAGTGCTTAGAATATGACACTGGGATACAGAATCTGTACTTTGCAATAGGAAGTACTATGATCAAACTCAATATAACTTGTGCTATTGAAACCTCAAAGGGAATTTTAAGGTTTCTCAGTTTCCTGAATGTATGAAGAGACTCACGAAATGGACCAGTGGACGTGGTTGTCATATTGAAATCATTGAATTCGGAATTCAAAATGACCACCGGAAGCTTGTTGTGGGGTAGGCATACGAACGACTCAAAAGGAATCCCAATGTGCTTTTCGTCTCGTAAAAGGAAAAGTTCTCTGCATGGATGGACTCACGTGGCGTTTTTGCCCTGTAGTTCCCGCATCGGCATTTTCCAGTTGCTGGTTTCACTTTGCCGGGCTTCCATTTATTGATGGTCAGGTATTGCTTTTTCCCGTCGCACGCTTTTTGAGGAAGAAGCAACGGGAGCAGTTTGGCTCTAAGGCCATTTCGTTCTGTTGGTTCGTTCGCTTAAGAGAAGGTCTTGAATGTAAACACTAGATTATAAGGAGGCTCGTGTATTTGAGAATATGCTTTGAACGTGTATGCGACAGACAGAAATGTGTTGTATTAATTGTCACACAACATGTAACAAATAAACTGCAGTGCGTAGTTAGAGATCGTTTAGTTCATTGAACTCTGCAGCCTAACTATTGCCTATTTATGTGGGAGCAGGAAGATATTTATTATCCATTTGCCTTGACTCATCTCACGCAACAGGTCGTTAGGTGCCGGTTCTTACCCCGAGTTGATAGCTTCCTGGAGATGAGACCTGCTCGAAAAGGTTTATTATCCACAAATTTGTCGAAAAGACATATCTATAATAACATGAAGCATCATCCAACATAATTGAACGATTGTAAAATTTGTATTTTTTTTATCTAATAATGCTCTGAATGTTAGTGACAATGACTATATTAGCATGCAATGTTAATTATTACATTATCCATTGTTTAGTACTTTAAACTTGTAGGGGAAGGAAGGGTAAAGTGGCCACTCTAAGGTTTGATGAATTCTTATCATACCTTTTTAATCAGCAAAGTTATAGAAACATAGACCAATAGTAAGTATAATAACTTTACTTCCAATTTCTATTTTCTTAATTCTTGTTGTTTAGAAATGTACACGTTACTTTTTTTAAAAAAAAAGTACGAAGTGGCCATTTTGCCTGCCTAGGTTGGGTAAAGTGGCCAGTCCCTTCCCATTTTACCTGCATAGGTAAATGAACAAATCACATTGATTCAGAGTGTGTATTTAATCAACACAAGTTGAAGTAATACACATTTAGAATAAGTATTATGTTTTTTAAGTATTATCTTAAGTATGAATTCTTTACAGGATAAAGTAAATAGCAATTCGTAATCAATAGTCTATCAATAAAGGATTAGGCGTAGGCCTATTTGCAAAATTCGCACTCAAACTCATCATCATCTCTTCATGTGCCCACTTCTTACATTTTAAACATCTAATCCATCCTTCATTGCCTTTCGAGTCTGTCTGTTTCGTGGCCACTTTGCCCGGAATGACGCCATTACAAAAACCGTGGTCTAACGTCTAACCTACATGACTTAGCGTTTTCAAACACACATCATTTAAAAGGTTATTTCACGCTGATCAAACAGCACAAGAGCATATAATTATAACACTTACTATTATTTAGCTATAATAAAAAAATTGTACCACTTAGCTAAAATCAGACTTGCGAAAAAACAGTAAAATAAGTTCACATCTAGAAAAGTGCAGCCTCCCGCTTCAAAGTCACAGACAACACTGACAGCATCCGTGCCGACTGTTTCGTCTGGTTCCCGCGTGGCGGAAGCGCTATACAGCGAAGAAAACACACATGGCCACTTTGCCCGCACTGGCCACTTTACCCTTCCTTCCCCTACTTATTCTAACACTGCATTTCGAGGGAGCACCTCTTCTATCGTCCTCAGGTGAATAAATTTCTTCTGCCGGTGGTGGGAATCGAACCTACGACAGATGAGTGATTTTACTAGAAATCCGGTGCGTTAACCAACTACTCCACGACATCCTCCAGAATTATGTACTAATTTTTGCCTCATTTATGGTACTATATTTGTATTTTTTGAGGCGATAGGACCATATGTGCTTGAATTCTACACTGGGATGACTTAGAGGTTGTTGTACAGTCACGGACACTGCCGGCTTGTAATGAATACATTGACTTTCAATGGAAGCATTACAAGCCGGCAGTGTCCATGACTGTACCATCGCTAAGAAGACTGCTTCTTTGATGTTCCTTAGCTTCCAATTTCGTTCTTTGAGTAGTACTGTCACGTTGCTTCACTGAATTCTGTGAGGTTCACTCCATGCATGTTCGAATATTTTTGACCCATCTGTTTCGCCTCTTTTTTTACATAGGTCGTGTCCGAAAGGTGCAAGACCGTACTTGAAGCGAGAATCCTCCGAGAATGGTCTTGCAGTGCGGTCTTGAAGTCGTGGACTGGAAGTACACGTCTTTCGAACTGCACTTCGACTGCATCGCCAAATACGATCAGTAGATATAACCGAGGATACGTTGGTTTTCCACGTTTTAAACACTTGTTTTTCACCAGAGAAATCACATAGCATTTGGAAATGTCCTTATACATACATTTCCACACATTTGAAGAACTACAACAAACAACTTGCTGGCTTTATACCTCCGCGATTTCAAACAAATGCACAACAAGTCGTCACGTGACCGAGCTTGTAACCTTGGCGTTCTCTGAACTGTGGTCTTGATACCTCGCGAACTTGACGCTTTCGAACTGTACTAGGTGACGTCACTTCCGCCAAGACCATACTTCGAGTATGTTCTTTATACCTTTCGGACAGAGCCATAAAGAAAGGTAGGTTAGGTTTTTGTACGAAAAATTTCAAATCCTTTAGCATTGGTTGAACAACACAGCCACACACATGTCGGGCACACCTGGTACTGCTCTCTGACACCTTTTATGTTGCCAGTAGTCCTCGTAATTAAAATAATGAAGATATTCTTTAACGATTGTCATAATTAACTCCATAAATTGTCGGTAATGCATAAAATGTCCACAGAGACCATCGATACATATTTCAAAATTTATTGCAAGCGGCTCAACAGCTGTCTTTCATTCGTGTTGGGGTTTAATCCGTACAACTTTCTACACCTTTGTAACATTTTTCGCACACTGAACGTTCATGTTGAGCATGATTTTCTTGTTTAATGATTCAAAAATATCCACATAGACAAAGTTAATACCCAGTGTAAACTTAAAGTCTCTACCGCATTTTCTACAAAAGTACGTACTTTGAAAATCTCGGTTGCTTGACTTTTTGGACACCCGTTATTACAAATAAGCGACTTGAACGACAACGTATAATCGCGACCGAATCCACTGTAAAGTGACACCTCATTCACTGCGCTGAGAATTGAATCAGAGACAACTTAATTGTAAGTCTAATAGTTGTATTATGTTCACAAAGTTTCTGCACAGATTAAACATGATTCTTGTTAGGTAAGGATGCAGGTAAAGACTAAATTTCCTGTGCATAGAATACTGACTAATTCCTTCTCGTTCCATAGACTGGAAGCCTTAACAAACATTTAGACCAAACTTCTCAGACTGCGAGAAAGCAGTCTTCTCGGTTACGGAAAGTCAATTCAACAGGTGGAAGTTGGCTGAGTACATTGAAGCCCAAATTATAGAGATAGGAGGTGTAAACACTAGTCGAGTGGCTGTGGGCAATTGGGGAAGTTTCGACAAATTAGAACATGGTATAATTATCAAGAGCAGGTACTGTTCAATGAAATTTCAACCAAACTTGGTACACGTATCACTTGCAATCTGAAAAGAATACTTTGGGGGTAAGAAACCCCTGGCACCCCCTATGGGTGGGGTGGGAAACTGGTGACATGTAAAAATAATCGAAAACCACGCATATTAAATTCCGCACAAACAGACATCCGTGACTCTATGCAATCCGCACAACGATAGTGTTTCTCGGGTTGTCTAACATTCAGGCTGTGTTGCGAAAACGACCTATATTAGCGTGGAATTCATAGTTTTCGTGACACTCCCAATGCGGTTCAACTTCAAGTTCATCACCTATCGGCATGGGGGGTGAGAGGGAGTGAAAAATATAATGCCATAAATGACCTAGATTAGTGTCGAATCCATAATTTTTGGAGTCGCTAAGCTAATTGGTGACAATCACGATCATATTTAAAATTAGTTACATTTTACACTATAGTTAGAATTTATTATTTTCCTGTCTAATACAAGATTGGGATAAATAAACACCCGGGCAACGCCGGGTAATCAGCTAGTACTAAATATTATTTCGGAACTGCGACGAGACCGAGAAACGAGAGAGGAACAAGGTTGTTAAAATTAAAGTTTTAAAAAATAGTTCAGATTTTAACCACCAGGTGGAAAAGTGGCACTGAAATCATCTGATTTTTTTTTTTTAATTCGCTTTGGCTCACAGCGAAGATGAGAATGAATGTTGGCATAAAGGGACAATCACAAACATATAGGGACGATACAAAATGAGCTATACATAGGATTTTCCTGGTCGCAAATCCAGGCGCCAGAGCCTTGTTAGCCTGCAAAATGCCTTCCTGGGTGTACCACGTGGAAATGAGGTTGACTTTTTGTGTCACCCCTTACATCCTGTGCGGTTTCAAGTAGTCACTCACGTTGACGGTGCGGATGTTTAACACTTGTGTGCTGACATAAACCAAAAAAGAAGGATTTCATGGCCGATTTCTAGTTGTTGTTGTTATTTCACCGGCACATTTACACCTGGTGGTGAAGAGTCGAACAATGTTTGCGTCATCATTCGTTTACCCATGGTATCTATAGCCTCTATAACAAGTTCCACCGTAATCTCATGCTTCGAACTGGCTACAGAGGACTCTGAGCAGAGGAATTGTAACTATAAGCGCCACATTTCCACCTGGTGGAAAATTTTTTGACTTCTTTTTTCGTCAGCATTCGCTTCCCCATGGTCTCCATAGCCTCTGTACCAAGTTCCACCGTAATCCAATGCTTCGAACGAGCTACAAAGGACTCTAGCAGGGGAACTTTAACTATAAGCGCCACATTTCCGCCTGGTGGAAAATTTTTGAACTTTTCTTTTTTCATCAGCAATCACTTCCCCATGGTCTCCACAGCCTCTATACAAAGTTTCGCCGCAATGCGATGGTTCCATCAGGCTCCAGAAGGCTCTGAGCAGGAGAACTTTAATTCGGATCACCTGGTGTTTACAATTCGACACTAGAACGACTCAGACTCTACAGAGTGACCCACAATAGTTTTTACACTCTTTGAATGTTAATAGCAGAGATAACTTTACTGGGCATTTTGTATTTGAAGCTGCAATGTCTACGTTGAGTGTTCTCTGATCGTTAGTGACAATGCTTCTACATTAGCATGCAATGATAAATTAGACATTATCCATTGTTCAGTGCTTTGAACTCTGTATATTGCGTACCTCAACGAAAACAAGTGTCTGCGCAAGTACTGACGCGAGACGGCTCCACCAATGAACACGTGATAGTTATGGAATTGCATGAAGGGAGGGAACGCGGGATCACAACATTGGTAATTAGTAAAATCACGGGTTTACCGTAGATTCGATTTCCATTATCGGCAAAATAAATTACACCTGAAGACGAGGGAAGAGGTGCTGTCTTGAAACGTAGTGATAGAATAAGTATAGTTTAAAGCACTAGACAATGGATAATGTCCAATTGACACTGCGTGTTTACGTTGAGTAGGAATTTTGTTGTTTTTATTCCGTCATAGCCCGCCAGGCGGTAGGCATTGGTGAACACAAAATGACAGAAATGAGAAATTTTTCTTTGATGCAACGTAAGAAGTGGCAAATATCCACTCAGATGTCCCAAATTAACACTGTTAGATTTCTAACTATGAGAAACGATGTGTGAGCCATGTACTCTAGATAAAATGTGACATGCGATTGAGACTCAATGTGCATCCCTTCATGTGGAAACATGTGGAAACCATATATGCTGTGTGTATATCTGTTGATCTTTTCAATAGCGTTGCAGACGAGGTATTGCTGCCACTGAACATATGTAACTTTAAGGTATGTGATGCAAACAAAGTTCATACTTGCTGCTACATATGTTCCTGTTATTGGCGTTCAAAAGAAATACATTTCTGAGACACTCTGTACAGGGGTGCTCTTCCCCCTCATGGCCAATGACGCATCCCACCAAAATCATGTAATGCGTCCCCCCAAATTATATCATATTTCCATCCCAAATCATATAATTCGTGCCCTCAAACTATATTGTAATCCCTACAAAGTATTTAATTACGACAGCGTGACTACTACAGAGAGCAAGAACATTTTTCATCCATTTCTTTGCAGGCTTTCAAGAGTATTAATTTAATGGTGTGTCAATACTTTTTTATGATCCCCAGATATTTAGTCTTTCCCAGCTTACCTTTTGGCACGTTCGGGATCGAAAACGTGTGGATACCATATCGCAAAATACAGTCTCCAAATGTAGTGTTCGAACTCTCTCTCCACTACAGAAATCCCTTCACAATCTAATATTTAACACTTTATCAAGAGCTTCATATCTCTCCATTTATATTTAATACTCAATTCTACCACCATAATCTAAGACCTAGAGTTGGATACTGCCCCCCTCCCCAAAGTTTAATTCAGAATCCCCTCCAGAACCCACGACTCAATTAAGTCGTAATATGTAAGTTAGATATTTCTGCCCTTCCCCTCCTTCGATAATGCCCTTAAACACTTTCTTTTATTTATGTAATTGATTAAATATGGTGCATTTAAGGTGCAAAAGTTTTACATATATTTTGGAAAAATATATTAATGTTGAATTTTACATTATTTGAAGGGAGAAAATCCCCCCCCCCAAATCTCCATGGCGCAGCCTACACCATAATCCCCCCCCCCCTGTGGGCACCCCTGACTCTGTATATCTTGCTGTACTACGAAACCGCCATATTGTGATCCTCATTTGAAGGGATCTTCTTGGTGACCTTGACTACATAAAAAATCATGGGGAGGCAAAAATCGGAGACAGGAGATTCTGAGTGATCGGTTCGCACCATCTCCTCTCGCATCCCATGAAGCCTGCCGCAGACATCTCAATGGCAAAGGAAGTTTCTTAGTCGTTGTCTCGATTGATATCGCCGACTCTTCAGAGCTGTCTTCTCTGAACCAGTTTCCTGAACTTCGACATATCTATTCGTCTCTTCCTTTCAAACAAAGCTTATCTTTTGTCGTGATTTCTCTCTACCATTCCTTATATATTTCCATTCAATTTACTTCACCACGAAACTTTTTTTCCCGGTGAATTAGGTGTACGTGCACTTATAGGAAACAACAAATTGTCCTATACTTTTTAAAAATTCAATCTATTCTAGTATTGTTTTGTTAAAAGTTGATGTGCAAAATGTAGTTTACGAGCGATTTTAATCTAATACAAAAATAAATTCATGACATAACCAAAAGCAATTTATCGCAGATTTTTTGTAAAGAAAAGCTTATCTCCTTAGAAAATGTACAGTTAATTTCCTATAGACGGCAGCAGGTGGCACTACTACGTAATGACCCTGGATAATGTCTGACGTCATGTTAGAATACTCCCGCCCGCCATATTGTAGGTCAAGCAGCTTCCTCGCGGCTTAAAATGACAGAGTTTCTTATGGAGAGCGCGGCTTCAGGAAACTCTCAGTTTTGAAATTTATTTGCATTCAATTACCGCAGTTAGAATATCATTTAATAAACGAAGTATTGGAGTTCTTAAACATTTTAAAGTTAAAGAAAATAAATCTGCAGAATCATTCGTTAAAAGTTCAGTAGAACAGTTTTTCCTTTTTAAACATAAATGTTACCAGCTGTACTCATTTGAAAGTAAAATTAAAAGTGTGTTAAGAATAACAAAATACTGTATTGTGCATTTAAGACTTTTGAAATTACTATGAAACACTTCTTAAATTATTGCGTTAAAAGATGGTGGGCAACAAATAAAATCTTGAATACATTTTAAACTATCTTGATCAAGTTTGTCCACATCTATTATAAAATTATATCTTAGAATCAGTAATAAATATGTTATTCTGCTCATAATAGCAAAAGGACCAGCTCAGTACATCAATTCAAGACTAGTAACTGGGCACAACACAGATCGGCATCATCCAATGCACGTGTGCAAACAGCTGTTGGTGGTTTTGTCTGGTGTTGTGGTGTAGTTATACGTATGGATTTGTTATCCACGATCTACCCTTCATATGGTAAGACCGAAAACTTGACAAAATTTCTACTGCCAAGTTCAAACCACAGATGTATAAGCAGATCTTCATCTAAGGCAGGAAACCCTGTGCACGGACCTTCCACTGGGAATCGCCATTCGCAAGAAATTTTGTAATAATCCGCTAAGAGGCGCTGAGAGCACCACTCGCACTTTTGCTTCCACTCTTCTTCTACCAAACAGAATAAGAGATGGCGCTGCTGAATTTCACCGCTGTCTAGGTCAAAACCTGACGTCACCAAACTCCCCCCTCTTTATCTGTGTTCAAACTTATAATGTCGATTTAACCTACCTACAAATTTCTTGGGAATACTTTATTTAATACTGTACATGCGAAATATCAGCACTGTGTCATGAAAACTCAAGTGGGAAACACTATACTGTTGTCTCGACTCTGTGAGGTTGGTCAGTTGCAGAATGGTGTATTTTTAATATACAAGGGTGCGTACTTTTTTGAGGGGAAATCTTTGATGACTTGGACACGAATGATTTTCAATTCTGTTTGTTACATTGTTTTAAGAAATGGTATACTATACTCTGTTCAGAGTATCTTTGGAACAAGGGAGCGAAAACAAGACTCTGCGCAAGTAGTGACGCGAGACAGCTCCACCAATGAACACGTGAGAGGTAATGGGATTGAGTGGATGGAGAAAACGACTGCAGTATCCAGCCTCCGCAGCGGCGTATACTGCTTCGCTCCTCCCCCTCGTTTCCCCCTTCTCTTCTCTGCCGTTTTGCGCGGCCTTGCTCCAGAGATAACTGCGACAGAGTATAGCAGCAGTAGCTACTAGAGAGGAGTATGAAATTTGTCATTTGTTTCCTCGTAAATGACAAACGATTGAAATGCTTCGTTCAGGAAGCTATAACTTCCCTAAGATACGGACAGATAACACTTGGGAACCACACTTCAGAAATAACTGCAACAATTCATTCCGAGGTCACAAAACTATACTCTATCCCGGGAATCTATGGAGAAAGGCCGCGCATATAGGCAGAGTAGGGGAGAAAGCGAGTGGAAAGGCTGGTAACTGCAGTCGCTCTTCCCCCTCCACGCAATCCCGTTCCCTCACAGTTGTTCATTGTTCGAGCCCCCTCGAGTCACTAATTGCGCAGAGACTTGCTTTCGTTCGCTCGCTCCAGAGTTTCCCGGGACAGAGTATATGTACACGTATCGCTTGCGGGTAGCTCGGAGTGAACAGTTTTCTCAATAGCGTGAATCGTATCGCCTCGGTCACTTGGTGGCTTGTGCGCAATGAATGCTTTTCTACATAATGGATCGCCACGACATCGCTTGTTGCTTTTCACTTCGGTGTGAAATCCCTGTGTCGTTTGTCGCGTGTTGCCTGTCGCTATCAAAGCTCACATAGGAAGCTTTCAAACGGAAGCGACACGCGACAAGTTAGGCAGCTTTTCAACATTTCACATTGACTAGAATGTGAATAATATCAAATGAATTGCATGTGAACCTATATATTACGAACGTCTTGACGCTAATATCAATATAATATGATCTCTTACTTTCTTAAAACCTTTAGCAAATAAGCACGCGATCAATTTTATCACTCGTTGTAAATTTACTCCCCGTAACAAATAATTGCATGAGGGTTAATGGGTGTCGAAAAATTAGATTGTTCCGTGTCGCAAGTAGATGGTATCTGAGATAGTGGATGTTTGTGCCCTCGGGCGTTTAATATTCGCAATTTAATTTGCACGTACTTATAACTAATGTGCACGGGTTTTAATTAATTTGCATGTACTTAGAATTCATTTGCAAGTACTTAGAGTACTTTACATTTATGTATTTGCATGTTTATAACTTTTATGAATATATATTTATTTATTTTATGAAAAATATGTATATAGAAGGTAATTAGAGGTACTAAATGCTATGCATATGGTTTTATATTTATTACTGCAAAGTACGTAATGTATAAATCGATAATATTAATGTTTATAATATTGAAAATAAGTTTTCTATGGTTTATGAACCGCTATGAAAGGTGGTAATGGGTGTAGGTACAGGTCCAATTACGAAAAGAAGACGGTCCCGGTACTCGAACCCGCGATATGCAATATTATTAATTAGTACTATGCAATTATTTCATCATGTTATGAAACACGATGGTACGAGATGCTAGACAGGAGACCGGTGAGCTCCGCTCTGATGCCAGACAGAGAGAATGAATTAATATTCCGCGCAGGTAGAGGAGAAAGGAATTTGGGGAGTGTGCGTTCAAGGTCAAATGACGTCAGAACGTCAGGACAAAGAAGGAATCTGATTGACCAATCAGAGAACGCGTCGGTAGGTTTTCAGAACCGGTTTTTTCCAAGGTTAACCAGTACGCAAGAACAGGGGAAAGCTATGCAATGCCGTAGGGCATGGGAAGGGTTTGAACCAGACAACAAAGGATGTCTGGAAATGAAATGCGCAGCAAAGGTCAAATCTCTGAAGCTATGCGTCGCTTGTAGAACTGGTTTCAGCCGCCAATTAATATTCCGCTCAGGGTTGCCCCAAGGCACAGGACGCTTTAGCGAAGGTTTTAGGGTAGAAAGCTTGCATGTTAGAACAGGTTTCTGTCTAACTAAGCCAAGGTTACCGAGAACACAAGAAAAAAGGATTTTGGATACCGAATTAGATTGGAGCGAGAACTTTATTTTGAACAAGGAGAACGAAGCGTAAGGGTTTATTATCTGTACTAGGAAGAAGGGAGAGCTATCAGGGACTGGGCCTTCAGTTTTCACTATTTGCTTTTATAACGGGGTAACGAACCTAGGACCTTTTGATTATTGATTTAGGTAGTAAATTTATGTTACTGTGTGCTATTTAACTTAATTTTGAGTTTATTTTTTACCAAACTTTGACTTTATGTCAAACATTTTCACAGCTTATCCTTATTTTTACAAAAATAACACTATTTATACTATTCAGGCAACACTTTTTTCATTAAATTTTGGATTCACAAAGACATTTTTTCAACTTTTAACTTATTATTTTACAATTTTATGTTAATTTTTACCAAAATAACACTATTTATACTATTCAGGCAACATTTTTTATTAAATTTTGGACTCACAAAGATATTTTTACAACTTTTTAACTTATTATTTTACAATTTTATGTTAATTTTTTACCAAAATAACACTATTTATACTATTCAGGCAACATTTTTTATTAAATTTTGGACTCACAAAGATATTTTTACAACTTTTTAACTTATTATTTTACAATTTTATACCTATTTTTAACCTAAATAACACTATTTGTACTATTCAGGCAACATTTTTTATTAAATTTTGGACTCACAAAGACATTTTTACAACTTTTTAATTTATTATTTTACAATTTTATACCTATTTTTACCAAAATTTTGAAATTTTGATCTCAGATAACCCACAACTATTTGTCAGAGTATTTTAAAGGATATTTTATATTTATTATGTGCCACTAGAATATCAAAGCTTGCTTAATTTTTATGTCTGTAACGCTGTTATTGTATTTCTAGCTAAGGCTTACTGGATAAAGTACACGAAATGTTTATCATTTCGACTATTTACTTTTATACGAGGCCAATTTTTTAGTGTAACGAAAATTATTGTGTGTCTATAAAGACTGAAATCTCTTTACCGATGGGTCCATAACTGAACGCTTACCAACATTGTTCCTTTTTAAAAAAATATATATATAACCATTTATCAATATATTCTCAATTCACAGGACAAGACGAAGTTCACAGACGACTGACTATATGGACCATAGTTCCACTTGCTAAACTTTTTTCTATGCTAGAAGAATAATTTAGCCTTATAGCCTTTTTCAAGGTATTTTTGAAGTATTACTGGTTTTTTGGGTGCATCAACACTTGGGTTATTTCCATTTGGTTTATTATACGAGGCTACAATCACTATCTGGACACTGAAATCCTCTGATTGAAACTAAAACCTTAGGCTGTAACTAGGGATTTAGTATGTATATCGACAATTTATAGGACAACAGGAACTTTACAAAGATTTGTAGGTGATGTAGGCCCACACGCCAGAGCTTTGTTAACCTGCAAGAAGCATTTACAGCTAATGCTACGAGGAAATGAGGTTGATTTTTTACTGTTTCACAAGAATGCTACTTTTTTATGCACCAAATATTTGCTTTTTCAAGTAACTACATGTACCAGAAGCACTTACAGGCCAAATCTAACTAGACTTCGACTTATTCTATATCAGGTGCTAAATTTATAAAGAACTATGATTGTGTATATTTCTGAGGAAGTACGCAAAAGCAGATTACCCGATTAAAGTATCTGAAAAACAGATTTTTCTATGCAAGTATATTTTTATTGACTGGATTATTTAACAGATCAAACAGGAAGACTGCAAAATTCATTAAATGTAGTTCTATCGTATAGGTGGTTTCAGAGATATGAAAAGAACAAATATAAGATTTCGCTTTTTTTGTTTCTGAGGCTAATCGCGACGCTAAGGGTAAATGGCGAGGAAATGTAACGGAGGAGAAACAGTCCCAAAAGTTATGGGCTGCATGTAAGTTAATACCACAGAGATATTACAGTAGATGTAGGTTCTACCACCAGAACATTTCTATCATAATAATACTGGTTATGCTGTACTGTTAGCTAAAGATGCTGATATTTGAGAAACTTAAAAGCTTATTTGCAAAATTTTAGATAAATAATAATCTGTTAGACTGTAAACATATTTTATATCCATTCTGCAAAAGATCCGATGACAAAATTTAAAAATTGTTATCGCCCAGACAGAGACTCGAACCTGGACAGATAGGTTAAAAGCCTAACGCTATACCAACTAAGCTATCTGGTCACAAGGTATTCTTTTCTTGAAAAGTTAGTTATGTTAAGAAATATATTGAAACACTTGAGAACACTCTTGGTCTGGTTCGACAGAGAAGGAGACAACATTTCCAAATTTTTACAGACTGGGTGTATTTTTCCACTATAGAGGCCTTCACTAATTCGAAACGCTAAAGTTCAGCTAGCTTCCAAAATTGAGGTAAAGATTGTGTTCGGCGAGATTAACAAGTTACAATTATATCCAGCTAAAACTCTCAGATTTACTGTACTAGCCAAGGTTTAGTAACATTTTCTTCACTTTAGTACAAATACCAAAGAAATAGGTATATTTTATTTATAATTTGACAAAATGTACTAGTATTTAATTCACAAAGTTAGGTAAAAAGCAGTATTTTTAAAAATATTGTTACTGCCTTCAAACTTTGTTATTTAGCCACTAACAACTGGTTTACACTGTTTGGCATCCTTTAAATAGGAAAAGAAGGAATTATTTGTTTAGTATTTTTACTAGTTTATATTTATTTAAGAAAACAATTCTACAGTTTAACTTAATTTTAACAAATTGTTACTAATTTATATATCAAAGTTATGTTATTTAGAGTGTATGAAGGCGTATAAAGTTAATATTTGTACTTATCAGTTCAACTAACAATTATATTTTACACACAAAAGATAATGTTTACAGTTAAATTACTTGAATCAGAGAATAATATTTTACAGTAATTGATTCATTCAGCACTAGTCAGTACTTTTATGCATCAGAAAGTTTTCTTAATTTTCTATTACGCATGCTATTTTGGGCTATTCTTAAAATGTATTTCTAGGGCAAACTGCTTTAATTTTCTGCTTATAATGCAAAGTTGACAGTTTTCGCACAATGCATTGTACATTTGTTATATTCTCTACTTACAATCCAAATATTATGCTTATTTAATGTATAACTAACTAACTCTCTAGCCTTCTTAAACCCGAATGTTCATGGCTGCAGCAACTCATGCCTTTCATCTGTCCCTGTCCTGAGCAAGATCTATATACTTCTTTCCTTCCCTACCAATTTCCTTTAGGTCCATCTCTACATTATCCCTCCATCTTTGTTTTGGTCTTTCTATTGGTCTCTTACCATCAGGTTTCCCAACAAGAATCCTGTATACTCTTCTTTCCTCTCCCATTTGTACCACATGATCTACACACCTAAGTCTTTTTGATTTAATCATTCTAATACTATCTGGACATGAATACAAATTATGTACTTCTAAATTATGTAACCTTCTCCACTCATCTATCTCCTCATCTGTTTTAGGCCCAAGTATTTTCCTAAGGATTTTATTTTCAAATATTCTCAATTTATGTTCCTTTCTCAATGTAAGGGACCAAGTTTATTTACTGTATTTAACTTTTATTTTTTTGTAATTAACAAAAATTAAAAGCTTATACTGTAGTTATTATATCTTTTTCTATCAGCTTATTTTGAAATCAATATTATTAGATATAGTCTTTGATTTATAACTATATTGCTTTTTTTTATCAATTTATCTAAGAGTACACACAGACAAACACATCTGTTCACACTTTTATGTACATAGATATGCCTTTTTTCAATATTTTAGTATGAAGATTGCACTTTAGCTATTTAAGCAAGTGTAGGAAAGGTAGGATTTCTGAGAATTTCTTGCAGGATTTTGTTGTCCAAGTATAGATGAGAACTGAGCTGGGAGACTGTTTTGAACCTTTTCATGAGAGTTTGCATGTGAACTGTATGCAAATTGAGCACTATTGACTGTGCATGCTTCTAAATTTTGATGTTATTTTACATCAACCCTGTGAGACTGTAGAGAGTTTTCCCTTTTCAAGTAGTTTTTACTGATTGTATTTGTATATGTTTTGGGGAGTTAGCAGTTTTATGTTATGAGCCAGTTTATTGTAGAATATTTTTACCTGATGGTATGATATATTGAGTGTCTGCTGTTTTACTTGTAATTATTTTTCTTTTTGTGTTGTGTATTTGACTATATTTTGTCCAAGTTCGTAGTATTTAGAATAATTGTTATTGACTTGTAGATGTAGGGAGTAATAATCCTTTGCAAGATGCCCTATACTTTAGTCTGAACATTATTCTTAGTGTTCACTTTTGAAGCCTTAGTATTCTGGTAGTATTATTAATGTAGAGGTAAATTAGGCTAAAATGTAGGCATTTTTTTGATAAATTATACTCACTTAGTTGTTTCAGCAGGTAGAAGTTGCATGATGGTTTACTGCTGATGATGTTAATTTGCTCTTCTTATGTACTACGTATGATGTAGCTTACTTGAGTAATTGGAATTTTCTACTGAAAAAAGGATTGCTTGTCTATTTTATTCCTATGTTGTTAAGTTCGTCCATAAGCAAGCCATGTTTTTACTCTATCCTATGCCTTGGAAGAATCTAGATATATTGTGTTTGCAGTTTTATGTTTCTCTAAGGTTTCAGCTATGTAGTTTTTTAAACTGTGCTATGGGTGTGACTATTGATTTCTCTTTCTGGATGCCATGTTGGTTTCTGTGTATTCCTCTTGCTGCTTGAATTTGACTTAGGTTGTTGCTTTTTTTCTTAGATCTTTATTCAGTATTTTGTTCAGTATTTTTATTTTTTGAATTTTAATTACTTTAATTTTACATTAACTAACACATTTTTCTTTAACAAAAAAATTTACTCTAGTATAAAATCTTCTACTAATAAAAATGTACTATTATAACTTTTAATTTTAGAAAATTGTATTTTTAAAACTTTAACTTTGAAAAATTGATTTTTAATTACTTTAATTTTACATTAACTAACAAATTTTACATTAACAACAAAATAATTTGCCCTAGTATAAAAACTTCTACTAACAAAAATATACTATTATAACTTTTAATTTTAGAAAATTGTATTTTTAAAACTTTAACTTTGAAAAATTGAATTTTAACACACATTGACTTTAACAATGTACTTTGATTTTTTATGTAAAAGAATATTAAAAAATAAAAATACTGAACAAAATACTGAATAAAGATCTAAGAAAAAAAGCAACAACCTAAGTCAAATTCAAGCAGCAAGAGGAATACACAGAAACCAACATGGCATCCAGAAAGAGAAATCAATAGTCACACCCATAGCACAGTTTAAAAAACTACATAGCTGAAACCTTAGAGAAACATAAAACTGCAAACACAATATATCTAGATTCTTCCAAGGCATAGGATAGAGTAAAAACATGGCTTGCTTATGGACGAACTTAACAACATAGGAATAAAATAGACAAGCAATCCTTTTTTCAGTAGAAAATTCCAATTACTCAAGTAAGCTACATCATACGTAGTACATAAGAAGAGCAAATTAACATCATCAGCAGTAAACCATCATGCAACTTCTACCTGCTGAAACAACTAAGTGAGTATAATTTATCAAAAAAATGCCTACATTTTAGCCTAATTTACCTCTACATTAATAATACTACCAGAATACTAAGGCTTCAAAAGTGAACACTAAGAATAATGTTCAGACTAAAGTATAGGGCATCTTGCAAAGGATTATTACTCCCTACATCTACAAGTCAATAACAATTATTCTAAATACTACGAACTTGGACAAAATATAGTCAAATACACAACACAAAAAGAAAAATAATTACAAGTAAAACAGCAGACACTCAATATATCATACCATCAGGTAAAAATATTCTACAATAAACTGGCTCATAACATAAAACTGCTAACTCCCCAAAACATATACAAATACAATCAGTAAAAACTACTTGAAAAGGGAAAACTCTCTACAGTCTCACAGGGTTGATGTAAAATAACATCAAAATTTAGAAGCATGCACAGTCAATAGTGCTCAATTTGCATACAGTTCACATGCAAACTCTCATGAAAAGGTTCAAAACAGTCTCCCAGCTCAGTTCTCATCTATACTTGGACAACAAAATCCTGCAAGAAATTCTCAGAAATCCTACCTTTCCTACACTTGCTTAAATAGCTAAAGTGCAATCTTCATACTAAAATATTGAAAAAAGGCATATCTATGTACATAAAAGTGTGAACAGATGTGTTTGTCTGTGTGTACTCTTAGATAAATTGATAAAAAAAAGCAATATAGTTATAAATCAAAGACTATATCTAATAATATTGATTTCAAAATAAGCTGATAGAAAAAGATATAATAACTACAGTATAAGCTTTTAATTTTTGTTAATTACAAAAAAATAAAAGTTAAATACAGTAAATAAACTTGGTCCCTTACATTGAGAAAGGAACATAAATTGAGAATATTTGAAAATAAAATCCTTAGGAAAATACTTGGGCCTAAAACAGATGAGGAGATAGATGAGTGGAGAAGGTTACATAATTTAGAAGTACATAATTTGTATTCATGTCCAGATAGTATTAGAATGATTAAATCAAAAAGACTTAGGTGTGTAGATCATGTGGTACAAATGGGAGAGGAAAGAAGAGTATACAGGATTCTTGTTGGGAAACCTGATGGTAAGAGACCAATAGAAAGACCAAAACAAAGATGGAGGGATAATGTAGAGATGGACCTAAAGGAAATTGGTAGGGAAGGAAAGAAGTATATAGATCTTGCTCAGGACAGGGACAGATGAAAGGCATGAGTTGCTGCAGCCATGAACATTCGGGTTTAAGAAGGCTAGAGAGTTAGTTAGTTATACATTAAATAAGCATAATATTTGGATTGTAAGTAGAGAATATAACAAATGTACAATGCATTGTGCGAAAACTGTCAACTTTGCATTATAAGCAGAAAATTAAAGCAGTTTGCCCTAGAAATACATTTTAAGAATAGCCCAAAATAGCATGCGTAATAGAAAATTAAGAAAACTTTCTGATGCATAAAAGTACTGACTAGTGCTGAATGAATCAATTACTGTAAAATATTATTCTCTGATTCAAGTAATTTAACTGTAAACATTATCTTTTGTGTGTAAAATATAATTGTTAGTTGAACTGATAAGTACAAATATTAACTTTATACGCCTTCATACACTCTAAATAACATAACTTTGATATATAAATTAGTAACAATTTGTTAAAATTAAGTTAAACTGTAGAATTGTTTTCTTAAATAAATATAAACTAGTAAAAATACTAAACAAATAATTCCTTCTTTTCCTATTTAAAGGATGCCAAACAGTGTAAACCAGTTGTTAGTGGCTAAATAACAAAGTTTGAAGGCAGTAACAATATTTTTAAAAATACTGCTTTTTACCTAACTTTGTGAATTAAATACTAGTACATTTTGTCAAATTATAAATAAAATATACCTATTTCTTTGGTATTTGTACTAAAGTGAAGAAAATGTTACTAAACCTTGGCTAGTACAGTAAATCTGAGAGTTTTAGCTGGATATAATTGTAACTTGTTAATCTCGCCGAACACAATCTTTACCTCAATTTTGGAAGCTAGCTGAACTTTAGCGTTTCGAATTAGTGAAGGCCTCTATAGTGGAAAAATACACCCAGTCTGTAAAAATTTGGAAATGTTGTCTCCTTCTCTGTCGAACCAGACCAAGAGTGTTCTCAAGTGTTTCAATATATTTCTTAACATAACTAACTTTTCAAGAAAAGAATACCTTGTGACCAGATAGCTTAGTTGGTATAGCGTTAGGCTTTTAACCTATCTGTCCAGGTTCGAGTCTCTGTCTGGGCGATAACAATTTTTAAATTTTGTCATCGGATCTTTTGCAGAATGGATATAAAATATGTTTACAGTCTAACAGATTATTATTTATCTAAAATTTTGCAAATAAGCTTTTAAGTTTCTCAAATATCAGCATCTTTAGCTAACAGTACAGCATAACCAGTATTATTATGATAGAAATGTTCTGGTGGTAGAACCTACATCTACTGTAATATCTCTGTGGTATTAACTTACATGCAGCCCATAACTTTTGGGACTGTTTCTCCTCCGTTACATTTCCTCGCCATTTACCCTTAGCGTCGCGATTAGCCTCAGAAACAAAAAAAGCGAAATCTTATATTTGTTCTTTTCATATCTCTGAAACCACCTATACGATAGAACTACATTTAATGAATTTTGCAGTCTTCCTGTTTGATCTGTTAAATAATCCAGTCAATAAAAATATACTTGCATAGAAAAATCTGTTTTTCAGATACTTTAATCGGGTAATCTGCTTTTGCGTACTTCCTCAGAAATATACACAATCATAGTTCTTTATAAATTTAGCACCTGATATAGAATAAGTCGAAGTCTAGTTAGATTTGGCCTGTAAGTGCTTCTGGTACATGTAGTTACTTGAAAAAGCAAATATTTGGTGCATAAAAAAGTAGCATTCTTGTGAAACAGTAAAAAATCAACCTCATTTCCTCGTAGCATTAGCTGTAAATGCTTCTTGCAGGTTAACAAAGCTCTGGCGTGTGGGCCTACATCACCTACAAATCTTTGTAAAGTTCCTGTTGTCCTATAAATTGTCGATATACATACTAAATCCCTAGTTACAGCCTAAGGTTTTAGTTTCAATCAGAGGATTTCAGTGTCCAGATAGTGATTGTAGCCTCGTATAATAAACCAAATGGAAATAACCCAAGTGTTGATGCACCCAAAAAACCAGTAATACTTCAAAAATACCTTGAAAAAGGCTATAAGGCTAAATTATTCTTCTAGCATAGAAAAAAGTTTAGCAAGTGGAACTATGGTCCATATAGTCAGTCGTCTGTGAACTTCGTCTTGTCCTGTGAATTGAGAATATATTGATAAATGGTTATATATATATTTTTTTAAAAAGGAACAATGTTGGTAAGCGTTCAGTTATGGACCCATCGGTAAAGAGATTTCAGTCTTTATAGACACACAATAATTTTCGTTACACTAAAAAATTGGCCTCGTATAAAAGTAAATAGTCGAAATGATAAACATTTCGTGTACTTTATCCAGTAAGCCTTAGCTAGAAATACAATAACAGCGTTACAGACATAAAAATTAAGCAAGCTTTGATATTCTAGTGGCACATAATAAATATAAAATATCCTTTAAAATACTCTGACAAATAGTTGTGGGTTATCTGAGATCAAAATTTTCAAGCCCCCTCTCCTGCATAAATAGGCTCTAGAATTCACTAAGCCTCAAAATAATATTGGGTACATAAAATAAAAAGCAGATGGAGAGTGATGCTGATCGCATCATCTCCAAACAGCAAAAACAAAAGTATATGGATGGAGCCCTACCTGATATATTTAGAAAACTTTACCTAGTATAAAAGTAACAAAATACTCAGCAAACTCTAAAATAAACAAACTTTCCTACGTAGCAGGCGTAACCTGACCTAAATAAATACATATAGAAATACAGAACCAAAAATAGCATAGTGGAAATCAGTAAACCTTAATAATAATAATAATAATAATAATAATATATTCTGTGGCTTACATTTTAGCTAAAAGTACTTTTTCTTTAGTGTTTTTGAAAAGATTTAAATAAATACTAAACTCTAAGTTAAAAATTTGTAAATGTATATATGATACAAAACAAAATAAATACAAATTAATACATACCCTGCAAAAAATCAGTAAAAAAGTTGAAAACATCTCTTTGTGCATCCAAAATATAATAACAAATCCTTCCTGACTGGATTAAATTGTGTTATTTGAGTAATATTAAGCCTAAACTTGTAAAATAAAAGGGTAAAACTTGACGAAACACACTTCATGTATACAAAATTTAATTCAAAACACATCTAAATTGTGTTATTTGAGTAAACTAGAGAATAATCCTGTAAACTTGGAAAATATATCTGTGTGTGAGTGCGTGTGTGTCCAAAATGTAATAAAAAAACACGTTCAAATCGTGTTATTTGAGTAAATATTAGGCTAAACTTGTGAAATAAACAAATAAAAGTTGAGAACACACACTTTGTGTGTCGAAAATATAACTAAAAATCTTTCCTGAACAGATTGAATTGTGTTATTTTGGTAATAATAAGCCTAAACTTGTGAAATAAACAGATAGAAGTTGAGAACACACACTTTGTGTGTCGAAAATTTAATAAAAAATGTTGCCTGAATAGTATAAATGTGTTATTTTGGTAAAAATTAACATAAAGTTGTAAAATAATTAGTTAAAAGTTGAAAAAATATCTTTGTGAGTCCAAAATTTAATAAAAAATGTTGCCTGAATAGTATAAATAGTGTTATTTTGGTAAATATTAGGCTAAACTTGTGAAATAAACAAATAAAAGTTGAGAACACACACTTTGTGTGTCGAAAATATAACTAAAAATCTTTCCTGAACAGATTGAATTGTGTTATTTTGGTAATAATAAGCCTAAACTTGTGAAATAAACAGATAGAAGTTGAGAACACACACTTTGTGTGTCGAAAATTTAATAACAAATGTTGCCTGAATAGTATAAATGTGTTATTTGGTAAAAATTAACATAAAGTTGTAAAATAATTAGTTAAAAGTTGTAAAAATATCTTTGTGAGTCCAAAATTTAATAAAAAATGTTGCCTGAATAGTATAAATAGTGTTATTTTGGTAAAAAATTAACATAAAGTTGTAAAATAATAAGTTAAAAGTTTAGAAAATGTCTTTTTGTGAGTCCAAAATTTAATAAAAAATGTTGCCTGAACAGCTGAAATTGTGTTATTTGAGTAATAATAAGCCTAATAAACAGATAGAAGTTGAAAAAACACACTTAGTGTGTCGAAAATATAATTAAAAAGTCTTTCCTGAATAGTATAAATAGTGTTATTTTGGTAAAAATAGGTATAAAATTGTAAAATAATAAATTAAAAAGTTGTAAAAATGTCTTTGTGAGTCCAAAATTTAATAAAAAATGTTGCCTGAATAGTACAAATAGTGTTATTTAGGTTAAAAATAGGTATAAAATTGTAAAATAATAAGTTAAAAAGTTGTAAAAATATCTTTGTGAGTCCAAAATTTAATAAAAAATGTTGCCTGAATAGTATAAATAGTGTTATTTTGGTAAAAATTAACATAAAATTGTAAAATAATAAGTTAAAAGTTGAAAAAATGTCTATGTGAATCCAAAATTTAATGAAAAAAGTGTTGCCTGAATAGTATAAATAGTGTTATTTTTGTAAAAATAAGGATAAGCTGTGAAAATGTTTGACATAAAGTCAAAGTTTGGTAAAAAATAAACTCAAAATTAAGTTAAATAGCACACAGTAACATAAATTTACTACCTAAATCAATAATCAAAAGGTCCTAGGTTCGTTACCCCGTTATAAAAGCAAATAGTGAAAACTGTAGGCCCAGTCCCTGATAGCTCTCCCTTCTTCCTAGTACAGATAATAAACCCTTACGCTTCGTTCTCCTTGTTCAAAATAAAGTTCTCGCTCCAATCTAATTCGGTATCCAAAATCCTTTTTTCTTGTGTTCTCGGTAACCTTGGCTTAGTTAGACAGAAACCTGTTCTAACATGCAAGCTTTCTACCCTAAAACCTTCGCTAAAGCGTCCTGTGCCTTGGGGCAACCCTGAGCGGAATATTAATTGGCGGCTGAAACCAGTTCTACAAGCGACGCATAGCTTCAGAGATTTGACCTTTGCTGCGCATTTCATTTCCAGACATCCTTTGTTGTCTGGTTCAAACCCTTCCCATGCCCTACGGCATTGCATAGCTTTCCCCTGTTCTTGCGTACTGGTTAACCTTGGAAAAAACCGGTTCTGAAAACCTACCGACGCGTTCTCTGATTGGTCAATCAGATTCCTTCTTTGTCCTGACGTTCTGACGTCATTTGACCTTGAACGCACACTCCCCAAATTCCTTTCTCCTCTACCTGCGCGGAATATTAATTCATTCTCTCTGTCTGGCATCAGAGCGGAGCTCACCGGTCTCCTGTCTAGCATCTCGTACCATCGTGTTTCATAACATGATGAAATAATTGCATAGTACTAATTAATAATATTGCATATCGCGGGTTCGAGTACCGGGACCGTCTTCTTTTCGTAATTGGACCTGTACCTACACCCATTACCACCTTTCATAGCGGTTCATAAACCATAGAAAACTTATTTTCAATATTATAAACATTAATATTATCGATTTATACATTACGTACTTTGCAGTAATAAATATAAAACCATATGCATAGCATTTAGTACCTCTAATTACCTTCTATATACATATTTTTCATAAAATAAATAAATATATATTCATAAAAGTTATAAACATGCAAATACATAAATGTAAAGTACTCTAAGTACTTGCAAATGAATTCTAAGTACATGCAAATTAATTAAAACCCGTGCACATTAGTTATAAGTACGTGCAAATTAAATTGCGAATATTAAACGCCCGAGGGCACAAACATCCACTATCTCAGATACCATCTACTGTCGCAATCAGAATTATGAAACTAATTTCCCTATTTCAAGTGTGACACACTATTTTCTTCCTTACTTCTAATGTGGTATAATCTAGTTTATGCTAGTTCTAACTAACAGTTGGTTACCAAGTTATCCTGAGTGCAGAACGCAAGTGATGTTTGAAGAGGATGATGGGGGGAATTTCCCCATCTAGTTTCTGCATCCCCTCTCTGCTTGCCAATGTTTGGGTCTTGAGGGAGACTATATAGTCGTTGCCCAGGTATTTATTTATTCCAATCTTGTATTAGACAGGAAAATAATGAATTCTAACTATAATGTAAAATGTAACTAAAATTAAATGTGATCGTGAATGTCACCAATTAGCTTAGCGACTTCGAAAACTATTGATTCGACACTAATCTAGGTCATTTGTGGCATTTTATTTTTCATCCCCTCTCATGCCCCATGCCGATAGGTGAGTTGGAGTTGAACCGCATTGGTAGTTTCACGAAAACTATGAATTTCACACTAATATCGGTCGTTTTCGCAACACAGCCTGAATGTTAGACAACCCGAGAAACACTATCGTTGTGCGGATTCCATAGAATCACGGATGTCTGTTTGTACGGAATTTAATATCGGTGGTTCTCGATTATTTTTACATGTCATCCCTTCCCACCCCACCCCTAAGGATGCCAGAGGTGTCTTACCCCCCACAGTATTTATTTCCAGATTGCAAGTGATACGTGTACCAAGTTTGGTTGAAATTGCTCCAGGCGTTCGAGAGTTGTGCCGGAACAAACAAATATACACACCCACACACACACATACATTCATTTTTATATAGATAAATTCATTATCCCGTGTTTCAATTTCTCCTACACTGGAAATTGTTTAAATATCACACTGGTTACGATCTTCATCTTTGTAGTTCCACCACTAAGGTACTTTCCAGCATTGATTGATTGATTGATTGAATCGAAAATGTTGGGTGCGTCAGCATTTTGCAATTTTGCCCCTGTCACATTATACAGGGCCCCTTACCGTAATTGAAACTAACACTTGTCTCCAGTGTAAGCGATTAGGGGGAGCGTGGGGGGTAATTGCCCGCCCCCTTTTCGCAACTTTTGGCCCCACACTATGCTAAACCTTATCTACAAAGGGGAAAGTAAAATTGTTCTTGTCTCCCCCCTCAGTTTTTGCACCTTTTCCCACTAGTTTTCGAACCAAATCGTCGCCACTGCTCGTCTCTGAGGACTAATATAACCCTACCTAAAATAAAGCTGAGGCTGTAAAGGGTAGCTCAGCACATAGTATGTGGGCAAATCACAGGACAACACAGCCCTACGGAGGATATACTGGCCGTAAGTCCAGACGCCAGAGCCTCGTCGGCCCTCAACATTATACTACATGGAAGTGAGATTGACTTTTGGGTGCCTGACCAGGGGGTCACAAGACCAGTAGTTTCTGACATTAGTGTAAACGTAATCAAGCATTGATTGAAACCGTTAAAAGCATAAAACTATCCATAATCCCTGTTAATCTTATGACAGTATTCCCTTGTTTGATTTATATATGTGGAACCAGTGGCAACGATTATGGGAAAGGGTGTGTTGAGTATTAAATACTATTAAATAACACCTTTTCAATAGTTGTCTAATGAATACAGTAAAACCTCGTTAATCCGGACTAATGGGGGTGATAAGTTGACCGGTTTAACGAAAGTCCGGATTAACTGAAATAACCTAAAATAACAGTAGAAAGTGCTTTAAACCTCTGTTTATAGTAACAAAACATGTTTATTATTATGGTGTATTTAAAGGAAATAGGCCTAAATACACTATACAGTACAGTACAAAGTCTGCGAGAAACAGAATTTCATCAGTGGTTGACTGCCTTGTTGATTGATTGATTTAGTTTATTTTACTTCGCGTTTTGTGCCTCTTGGCTAATTTGCGAAGATGGGGATGAGTGATGAAGTGATGGAATTGATGAATGGACATTCACAAACAACCAAGCCCGAGCGGGATTCGAACCCGGGGTTGACTGCCTTGTCTTGTCTTTGGGAAGTTCTCTTGTTCTAGCTACATTTAAAACCTTGCATTTTGCTTTATTTTCTTTTTTTTTGGCTTTTTGCCTGTCCGGATTAAGCCAAGTCCAGCTTATCGGGGTCCGGATTAACGAGGTTTTACTGTATAACTGACATAGCTGCAAATTATGTTGAAAACAGAAAACGGTAATAATTATGCACGAATCTTATAAATAAATTCTTACATTATCTATGTTACTACAAGAAACTCATGTTAATTGTAATGGTATGCAAATCGTTTGGAAGTATAGGTTTCATTTAACAAGATATTTGACCTGATGGTATGTACAATATGGTGTTCTTCACACGAAAGCTTGCACAAGCATTGTTCGCGCTTTTATCAGTGGAATAGAGTACATTAACCCAGGCATTTGGGATCGAAGTGTATTGTTAATTGCGTAATGTGGCTGCGGTTTCGAACGATGCCATCAAGGATTAAAGAGTCGGTAACATTTTGACGTTCAGCGAGATATTATCGATGCATATATTGAGCGATTGGAGCGATATGCTGTCTGGTGAATAACACCCACGAAACAAAAGAGCATTATGCATGTAATAGGCTTGAGTTACTCTAGTGGTATCAAAGCATTATTCCAAACAACAAGCTAGTGAGAATACGATGAATTAATGTTCTCTGGGAACTTCCAGTTCTAAGTGATTACATTTGCTAAGAATCAAGCACTGTATTTGGAAACCATTACTCATTTTTTGATGTGATTGTTTTTATTTTGTAATGACAATTTAAACATGTTATTCCATATGAAATCAACCAGAAAGATCGAATGTTATGGATTGGAATTGTATAATATTTTATGCATAAGTACTTTAATGAGATAAGTAAAAGTTGATAGTTTCAACTTTTTAGACCATCCGTTATTAAATATTTGAATTTGAGCATTTGGTAAAAAAAACAACAGAATGGTGACTGAGAAATTTAATTTTTTCAGTTTCCAGGGTAACTAAATACTTTGAATTAGTCTCGTTTTTAAATTCATATAAAAATATTTCCAATATGCAAATTGTCTCTTTTTGAGAGGAGAATGAAATTGGTTATTCTTGAAATCTTTGCTCTTAGATATTTCGAAAATTCTTGCTTTCTGGTTTCTAAATATGCAGTGCAAAATTTTAAATTTGATCTTAACGGCATCAATTTTGCATTTCTAAATTAACATATCATGCAGTATACATGGAAAAGTTTCAAAAACTAACGTCCATCTTTCTTTTGATATTTTTGATTTTATTGATGTTTTGGGATACCTATCACACACGCATCACTCTTGTAGTACATATCATATGGCGTGTAATTGTAATCTGTATTGTTATCTAAATTCCTATACAGGGTGTCCCCGTGACCACTTTAAAAACTTTCAGGGATGATGGAGGAAACAAAAGCATCAAAATGAGAGCAGGAACCTCTTTTCAGAAACATATTTTGCAGAAGTTACAGTTAAAACCATCGTGACATCCAGCAAGTTCGCCTGATGTGGTCCCTTTGGGGACGGGGGCACGTAAAAAGGGCTGTGTATGAGACATCTGTGGATAATGAAGAAGAACTCCTGACAAGAATCCTTGCTGCCTGTGATATCATCAGAACGACCCCAGGGACATTCGTGCAGATGCGACACGACATACCTTATTGTGACGCTGTCATACGTGCAACAAACTGCTATAAATGCATTAATCTTGGCTAGTTATGTATGATGATGTAATGACAGAAGATAATAATTTACTTATTAAAACTACAAGCAGAGATCATTCTATTATTCCACTTCCACAACCATCTCAAATTTTAGTTAAACTTTGGTTCTGTTTATACTATTTTATTCCTAGATGAGCTAATCGGGACGAGACGTGCAGGTAAAGTGGGACCAGTGCTAATTTCGCATCCAAAAGATTGCGTACAACAATCTACCATAAAAAAACATCATTCTCAAGGTCACGTAACTTTTCGCAATGAGACGTTTCGAACAGGGGTTCTTTATCTGATATTGATTTCTTTGTCTCCCTCCATCATCCCTGAAAATTTGTAACGTGGTCAAGTAGAAACCCTGTACAGACAACTTACTATATTATCCTTTATGTACGTACATTACCACCTTTACATACACACGCGCGCAGACACACCCCATCAGACAAGCACACACAGACTCATACACACGCCATCACACACGCAATAAGGTGTCATCATATGATGAGGCCTCGCATCAACTCTTCGAGCACTCGACACACTGCGACTACCACTTTGGCTAATCGCAACGATGAGACATTGATGATATGATGAAATTGGTGAATGCACACTAACAAACAACATCTATGCCCAGGCCGGGATTCGCACCCGAGACCCCTGACGTCGTAGCGCGCTGTGCTCGCCATTTGTCACTTAGAGTCCAGGCAAGCTAAATTCTAGCGCGAGACCCGCCTTTATGGCAGTGACCTTCTGTTGGCGTGTTAACCTACGAAGAAACTTGCGGTCAAGCAACCAATTAGGCCTACCGTTTCCTTCCTCTTTGGCCAGCAGAAAATTAGGATTTTGTCCAAATTACCATTCTGCTCTGTGAACGGGGGGCCGGGAGTTAGCGTGGCCCAGGTATAGTTGTATTTCTATTGGAAAAGACAATTAAAAAGGTTAAGTCATTAATGCAAGGACGAACCTCTTGAGTGTGTGAACGCACCTGGGCACAACTGTACTGACTTTTTTCAAATGTAAAAAATGAAATAGAATGTCCTATATGTGCATTAAAAGAAGAGGAAGGGTTGAACTCTCGACCCTCTGATTAAGGGGGTCAAAGGTCTTGATGAGAGTTCAGTCGGAGTTCAGTCTCACTGTTTAATTGAACTGATGGGGTACTAAACATTGGTGTATACAGTGTGTGTCCGTATCCACCGAAAATTACTCTATTAGAAGAACTTCAGTTTCAGTGATACAAGAGTTCTTTGTTGCCCTTTATTTATTTTCATTTTCTGTGGTTAACACTAATTTAAATACAAACATGATTTCGTACGGCAGATTCAAAACAACTACACGTAACTTATACATTCCTGTGACCACTTTATTCTGCGACCACGTAGGTGTAACACAACTGGGCTATTGAATAAAATGAGTGAGTCTCAATAACAAGTAGGTAATTTGCTTTAGATGGAAGTGAGATAGTCCATTTACATAGGAAATACACCCGCCGACGTTGGTGGGAACTTTCATCGGCTTCAAAATACTATTTTTTAAAAAAAAGAGAGAATAATATTGTTTTTTAACGGTAATAATATATATCTACACTAAATTTCTAAGTTAGAGTATTAGGAGGGGCAACAACACCCCCTTGCCCCTCCGTGCGCACGCCTATGCTGTCCTCGTCTCTGTTGGTAAGATAATGCTTGCATAGCGTACTCTACCTTTTACAAAGTTGTCCGACAGAGAAGTTAAATTGCAGTGGCAACGTCGTCACCCTATAACCAAGGGTTCAGGGTTCAATACCTGGGCACTGAGCCATCATGAAGACCCTGTTGCGCCATGAAGACACCTTCGAAGCAACGGGTTGCTGTGAAACGTTGTATAGAAGCTATGGAGATCATGCGGAAGCGAATGCTGACAGGGAAAAAGTCCCCATTTTCAACACCTGGTTGGAATCTGGCGCTGAACTAACAACAATCAGTAATTCGAGTTTATATCGGAACAGCAGAGTTCAATATGAACCCTGTCAATGTGAATGACTCTTTGGAAGCGTAAGTTTGATCAATGGTCGCACGAAGTATTTCCCCGGACGTTGTTCACTGTGCACCAGATTTCATAGGAATATTTGCAGCTGGTGGTAAAAAATATGAACTCTGTTTTTCGTGATCTCCATAGCATCTCTACCAAGTTTCAGCGCAATCCATTGCTTCGAACGGACTCCAAAAGACTCTAGGGAAGGATATTTAATTTTGAGCGCCATATTTGCATCTGGTGGTGAAAATTTGAACATTTTTTTCCCGTCAGTCGCTTTCCCATGGTCTTCATAGCGTTTATACCAAGCAGCGCAATCCGTTGCTTCGAACGGACGTCAGAGGGCTCTAGGGAGGGATATTTAATCTTGCGCGTCATATTTGCATCTGGTGGTGAAAATTTGAACATGTTTTCCCGTCAATATTAGCTTTCCAGTGATCTCCATAGCATCTCTACCAAGTTTCAGCGCAATCCATTGCTTCGAACGGACTCCAGAAGACTCTAGGGAAGGATATTTAATTTTGAGCGCCATATTTGCATCTGGTGGTGAAAATTTGAACATTTTTTTCCCGTCAGTCGCTTTCCCATGGTCTTCATAGCGTTTATACCAAGCAGCGCAATCCGTTGCTTCGAACGGACGTCAGAGGGCTCTAGGGAGGGATATTTAATCTTGAGCGTCATATTTGCATCTGGTGGTGAAAATGTGAACATGTTTTCCCGTCAATATTCGCTTTCCAGTGATCTCCATAGCATCTCTACCAAGTTTCAGCGCAATCCATTGCTTCGAACGGACTCCAGAAGGCTCTAGAGATGAACATTTAATTTTGAGCGCCATATTTGCACCTAGTGGTGAAAATTTGAACATTTTTTTCCCGTCAGTATTCGCTTTCCCATGGTCTTCATAGCGTTTATACCAAGCAGCGCAATCCATTGCTTCGAACGGACTCCAGAAGGCTCTAGAGATGAACATTTAATTTTGAGCGCCATATTTGCACCTAGTGGTGAAAATTTGAACATTTTTTCCCCGTCAGTATTCGCTTTCCCATGGTCTTCATAGCGTTTATACCAAGCAGCGCAATCCGTTGCTTCGAACGGACTCCAAAGGACTCTGATAGTAGGGCAACTTTAATTCTAAGCGACATGTAAACACCTGATGTTGAAAATTGGAACATATTTTCCCCGTCAGTATTCCCTTTCCTGTGATGTCCATATCCTCTCTACCAAGTTTCAACGCAATCCGTTGTTTCGAACGGACTCCAGAGGTCTGTCCACAGTGATTCTGATCTCACTTTAATTTGCAGGTCCAGTTCTAATCTCTCTGAGCTCAAAGTGACTTAAAAACAAAACTTCGCTTACTCGCACGGGCGCCAACATGACCTTGTGAATATGCGAACGGAACTTACCATGCCACCGAAGAAGAGCAAGGTCTTAATATTTTTAACTTCCGTCGCCGGCGTCCGTGCATCGCAAAACAAGTTACTCGTTCGTTGCCATTCCGGAGAGCACCTGTTCGCGTCAACAGCCCACACACACGCACCTTCCTTCCCCCCACGCAAGGCGATTTACGGCCTCGCTGCCGATGTCGTCACCTCTTTACTCTTGAACGGAGCGAGAAATGTAGTTGGCGCCACGGTGAGTAAATCGATTATCGCTGCGAGTGAGAGGAAGGATGCGACGCACCGGGGGCCATCCTGGTGCAACTGAGGCAACGTTAACCTTGGAAGAAACTGAGAGAAGATCATAACCACAGAAATAAACAAAACTTTCGAAAGACCGAGGAGAAAGCAGAGAGAGGAAAGAAAACAACGGAGTAAATAAACAAAAGGAAAGCTATAAATGAAAAGGAAGTGAGAATTTCCTACATAAGTGCTAGTCTTCGTCCTCAGTACGAAAGCGTTTCTTCATTGGCGGTCTCCGTTTCCAGTAGTGCCAGAAGAGGATGACCGCGGCCAATTCGCCAACTACACTCTGTCTAGGGAATATGTGGAGTCAGGCCGCGCATTACGGTAGAGGAGGGGAGAAAGCTAGTGGGCGGAGCAACGCAGTGAGCGCTGCTGCAAACGGCTCGTAGCTGCAGTCGCGTTTACCCCTCCATGCGATCCGTTTCCCTCTCACACGTTCGTTGGTCCAGCCCTCTCGAGTCCTACTTGCACACAGGACTTGTTTTCGTTCGCTTGCTCCACACATTACTGGAACAGAGTATAAAGTGAACAACTTCGTCTCGCGGTCAACTTGTGTCCGAGTGCTGTGCTGCCTTATATACACGCCCTCCGCTTCGTTATCAAACAATTCTCTGCTTTCGCTGTTTTCCCAATCATAATGGTAGTGCTACAATCGCTTGGCACTGAATAAAGGTGACGACGATATATTCAAGAGTGTTTTTGCAACGCATTACCAGTATTTTATGGCAAGCAGCTGATTGCATCACCCACACCTTCTGAAAGAAATTCGTGGAGGGGGATGTTACATCTTGACTTTCAATAAATAAACTTGTGAAGAAATGTCATATCTCCTGTATATCTACTACATTCTAGGGTATTAATATGTACGTTTTAAAGCAGATCTGTCTTGGGTACGTTGGAGGCACATGGTGGTTCGGATCACACTTTAAACGTAGGTCCAGTCCCGATTAGCCTTACTGTACACAAAGTGAACTTAAACCACCAACTGAATCAATCGTCTCTTTTGGGTACGTGTCTCGTATAAAAAGATGGAGAAGACATGTGCCATAAAAGCATCAGGGGAAAGTATATGGTAAGAATAGTTCGGTGCAGTGACGGCGATTAGAGGGTCGAGGGTGGGCAGTTGTCCTCACACTGCTTGCAACTTTTGCCCCCGCACTATATAAGCCTTATCTACTAAGGGAGAGTAAACTGTCCTTGGCCCCCTTTTCAGAAACCTAATCGCTGCCACTGGTTTGGTGTAATCTGTGAGTAGTGGAAGGAGGCCTTCTTCCAGTATTCAGTTGGCAAATGAAATCCAACCGATACCGGCTGATACTTTCCTGGCGTTTTGATTATTCAGAAGATCTGGAAAAATACCAAACGATACTTACGCTGAGCCTAATTATTCTGAAAGATATGTACAGTCACGGACACTGCCGGCTTGTAACGATTCCATTGAAAGTGAATTATAACACCATTAAGCCTTGTTTCCATGATATAAAAACTAAATATGCTAACCAAGGCAGAAATTTATTTTATTATAAAACATAAACTAAACGTAACGTTTCAACCTTCTAGCAAGGTCTTCTTCAGACTCTGTACCAAGTACAAATGTAACCAGGTACACAGGAGTAAACAGATGTACGTAGGAGAAACGAAAAAGAGGCTGAAAGACAGGTTGAAACAACATAGGGATGATGTACGACTTAAGAGAGAGAGAGAAATGCGGTATTAAAACACATGAGAGAAACAGGACATGACATAGAGTGAGATGAGGCTAAGCAGATAGGAAGGGAGAAGAGAATACTAGTGAGAAAATGGAAGGAGTCCAAGGAAATAGAGAAGAAAGTGAAGAAGACACAATGAACTGGAATGGGGGACTGAAGTTAAACAAAGAATGGAAGAAGGTGAAAGAAAGAGTGGAAAGGACAAGAGAGAAAGAGGAGAGAAGAAGGATGAAGAATGAAGGAAATAGAGCGTGAGATAAAGAGTCCAGCGACATTCTCTTTCAGGTGAAAGTACAGTTGACAAGGGAAAGCCATCTGCTAGATTGTTCCAGAACTACTTTCTAATAGTCTGGAGGGGAGTATTTTTGTGTATACATATATCGTCCTGTTGTGTACCTGGTTACATTTGTACTTGGTACAGAGTCCGAAGACCTTGCTAGAAGGTTGAAACGTTACGTTTAGTTTATGTTTTATAATAAAATAAATTTCTGCAGTAGTGGAAGTGTCCGGGTTCTACGCCCTCATTTGAGGCTCGAATCATCATTTGAGGCTCAGTGTTGCCAACTCACCCCACGAAAATTTCACCAACTGATATTTTGAAGTTTTTCACGGTGTATGTTAACCTCACAAGCAGTGTTGCCAACTCGGGCGAGGCGTAGCCTTTTATGGTGTATGTTAACCTCACCAGCAGTGTTTCCAACTCGGCGTAGCTTTTCACGGTGTATAATTTTTTAGCTTTTTTTGTGTGTGTGAGTGTACATGTGTTCGGGCGAGGCGTAGCCTTTTACGGTGTATGTTAACCCCACGAGCCTCAGCGTACATGAGAGTTCTGAATTTTTTTTTGAGGCTCGAATCATCATTTGAGGCTCGTCGTAGCTTTTTATGATGTATATTTTGAGGGCACAGAGTTGGCAACACTGTGGCCTATTACTGTAGCTTTTTATGAGGGGCCTATGTGCGCCCAGTGTTGCAAACTCTGTGGGCCCTTGTCGTAGTTTTTTATGATGTATATTTTGAGGACAGAGTTGGCAACACTGTGGGCCCACTGTAACCTTTTATGATCTGGCAACACTGCCGTGTGACAGTGTTGTCAACCTACTGGGTTTTTCACTGTAAATTTTCAAAGGGCCCGAGGGGCCCATGTACCCTGTCTGGCAACACTGTTGAGGGCACAGAGTTGGCAACACTGTGGGCCCACTGTAGCCTTTTATGAGAGGGGTCTATGGCCCTCTGTTTATTTTTTCTTTCAAATGTCACCAATTTCATTTAAATACGGTTATCCAAAGCGACGTAATACTAATCTGCGAGAAGGGTTAGAAATCACGTAGAGGCTCTCGTGTAGTTTAGCACGTAATAAAAAAAAATGCAAAATACCCCGACAACGTTTCAGCTACTAGGACCTCATTACCATGAGCCTAATCCTAGTAAGCCACATACACACCTGTTCTTCGTATCGCATATGCTAGTAAGTCAGATGACATCATGGGAGAATCACATTTCCCCCAATGATCCCACCACAACAAACGTCGCACATGCTAGAAGAAACAGGATCAGGATATTTTATGCTAAATTTACGGCTGCCTGTATGCAGTTATAGGCAAATCATTAAAAGAGCGCTCTAATATACAATGATTTCTCCTACCATGTACCCTAACATACAATTTAACATAACAAGTAAAATTTCGATTCGTCTATATATACCCAACAAAACTCAGAAACTGTCATACGCGAGAGCTAATATTTTGCAACAACTATAATTACCCAACACTAGCAACAAGAACAAAAAAAATATATCAATTAATTGTATAATATTAATTAGTAACTTTAGATAATATTAATTATTAGTTTTCAGTTGTAATTAATTTTAAAAAACAATTAATAACATGTTAGGTGATGATAACCAAGTGCAAAAAGCATTGTACACACAAACAAAGCACCACTTAGTTCACAAAACCTCTAACAGATGGCAGATAGTTACATGGTTCTAGTTAGGATGATGATTTTTTGGTTTCTTGGATAGGGGTTGAAGAAGACTATTTGTTGTAATGACCACAGTATTGTTTTTTTTTTTTGTTTTTTTTTTGTTTTCTGTTCTCTTACGAGAATTAATATAGGTTTTCATAGACCCTCCAATTCATGACTTAGGAAAAATCTGTTTGGTGATTCATCACGTACGCCTATATGTGAGAAAAAGTATGAATAGAACCTATGCTCGGAAATCCAAAATGGCGACCGGAAGTGGGGTTATTTTGGAAACGGTAAGACTTAGGAAAAATCTGTTTGAAGATTCATCACGTACGCCTATACATGAATAAAATGTAAATAGAACCTATGTTCGGAAATCCAAAATGGCGACCGGAAGTGGGGTTATCTTGGAAACGGTAAGACTTAGAAAAAATCTGTTTGCGGATTCGTCATGTACACATATACGTGAGAAAAAGTATGAATAGAACCTATGATCGGAAATCCAAAATGGCGACCGGAAGTGGGGTTATCTTGGAAACGGTAAGACTTAAGAAAAATCTGTTTGCGGATTCATCATGTACACCTATATGTGAGTAAAATGTGAATAGAACCTATGCTCGGAAATCCAAAATGGCGACCGGAAGTGGGGTTATCTTGGAAACGGTAAGACTTAGGTAAAATCTGTTTGCGGATTCGTCACGTACACCTATATGTGAGAAAAAGTATGAATAGAACCTATGCTCGGAAATCCAAAATGGCGACCGGAAGTGGGGTTATCTTGGAAACGGTAAGACTTAGGTAAAATCTGTTTGCGAATTCGTCACGTACACCTATATGTGAGAAAAAGTATGAATAGAACCTATGCTCGGAAATCCAAAATGGCGACCGGAAGTGGGGTTATCTTGGAAACGGTAAGACTTAGGAAAAATCTGTTTGGTGATTCATCATGTACACCTATACGTAAGAAAAAATATGAATAGAACCAATAGTGTCCGGAATTCATGCGGGTTTGGACGTGACGACGCAGTTCAATAACATAGGTTAGACCAAGAAAAAACCTTGGTGATTTTATTTCGAGTAAGGTGTTGGCAACACTGAAAATTATATATAAATAAGACTTAAGTGTATTATCTGCCTTCATACCAGATTTTACCAACCTGTCAGCTGTAGTGTTTAGGTGACAAGCGACATGCCCAAATATGACGCTCTTAACAATATTGTACACCCGTAAAAATTATATATAAATAAGACTTAAGTATATTATCTGCTTTGATGTCAGATTTTACCAACCTGTCAGCTGTAGTGTTTAGGTGACAAGCAACATGCCCAAATATGACGCTCTTAACAATATTGTACACCCGTAAAAATTATATATAAATAAGACTTAAGTGTATTATCTGCCTTCATGCCAGATTTTATCAACCTGTCAGCTGTAGTGTTTAGGTGACAAGCGACATGCTCAAATATGACGCTCTTGACAATATTGTACACCCGTAAAAATTACATATAAATAAGACTTAAGTGTATTATCTGCCTTCATGCCAGATTTTACCAACCTGTCAGCTGTAGTGTTTAGGTGACAAGCGACATGCTCAAATATGACGCTTTTGACAATATTGTACACCCGTAAAAATTATATATAAATAAGACTTAAGTGTATTATCTGCGTTGATGTGAAATTTTACCAACCTGTCAGCTGTAGTGTTTAGGTGACAAGCGACATGCTCAAATATGACGCTTTTGACAATATTGTACGTATATTGTATTGTATAGGAGACTAGAAGCATATAATTTGGCGAAAAAAACAACCCAAGTAAGGTCATAGAGAATAGTTAAAAAAATAAACAATTATATTTTGCATTGCACACCATTGGATATTAAATAACATACCCCCAAAAAATCTCTGCATTATGCGTTCTGTAAAAAATTGCCCTTCGTGCCAAATTGCTGTGTCAAGTAAAAATTTTCAAAGGCACTGTCGTACTTGTGTGCCGGAAAAGCGAATATGTGCAACCAAACTGTGCTCTAAGTGTGGAAAAAATATTTCTATTGCCAACTTCAAGCGACACCAGCTTACTTGCAAGAGCACTGGAACATCTCTACCGCAACCTTCCAAGCGAAAGGTAGAAGTAACCTGGCTCGATGCATCGCCACCTGCCAAACGCGTCAAGCTGGCGAAGAAAGCAGACCGGTTTGCGTTTGAGCATTTATTAGAAGACTTTAACATAACATCAGACAGCTTCTGCGATGTGCGTAGTTTTCTGGAGAGCGAGCGAGCTAAGATAATATCCATCCTCAACGATGCATTGGCTACACACTCCACTAAATTCTATGCTGTGCTATGCTGCAAGTATAAGAAACCGTCTGATGAAATATATAAATTCTTCCATGCCACAAAAGCAAAAACACTGCATCAGGCAGATGTCACTGACCTCGACAGCATCTATGACAAGTTTGTCGAGGAGCTTGTGGCAAAGCACGAGGAGCATCAGGCTGAAGGCTCGGGCGGTTCGCTGTGTGGCGAGCCCCACAAACTTCGTCTGAAACTTAACAAATTCCTGCCACTGGCAGGGTCTAGCTATATTGACCTGCCACCCGAGGTTGAAGCAAGGAAAGCTGTTCTCAATATTTGGAACAAAGACACCAAATGCTTCCTCTGGTCGGTGCTGGCAGCATTGCACCCTGTTCACTGGAAAAACCACCCGTACCGTGTTAACCACTACACGCAGTATGAGTCGGAACTGGAGGATGCAATGGCCGGGATTGCCTACCCTGTAGAAGTCTCGCATATTGGCAAGTTTGAGGTTCGTGCTCGTGACTTGTTGGGCCTGCAATTAGCCATCAATGTTTACGGTCTCACCGAGAACAAACATGAGGTCCACCCCATCCGGGTGAGCAACGTGAGCAACAACAACGAGGCACGAGAAATCAACCTTCTGCTCATCAAGGACGAAACCCATCACCACTACACCCTCATTCGCTCGCTCTCTCGGCTTGTTTCAAGTCAACAGAGCAAAGACAAAACCCACGTCGAGGTGTGTCGCAGGTGCTTGTCTACATTTCATAATCGAGAACAGCAGGATTACCGGCGCATCAGAGGTCCCAACATTGCTGCTGAGAAGCTAGCTCGCCACATGCTCTACTGTGGTACCAACAAGCCTGCACGAACTATCCTGCCCGAACCTGGTGCAGTAGAGTGCTTTCGCATGCACAGTGCTATGGTGAAGCATCCTGCCTATATTGTAGCAGACTTCGAGGCCTTTCTTCAACCTCTGTCTAACTGCGAGCCCAACCCCGAAACATCCTCTACCATTCCTTTCCAAATCCACGAGGCCTCGAGTTACTCCTATGTTGTGGTGTGGCGAGACCATATTGCCTCCGAGCCCTATGTGTATCGCGGTCGCGACCCGGTCAAACACTTCCTGCAGAGAATGCAACAGGAAGCCATCAAGATAGCGAAGGTGCTGTTGGCCCCCAAGCCCATGCTGCCTCTGTCTCCGGAAGACAAGCATCAGCACGAAATAGCTCTAAATTGTCCTGTTTGCAACTCGGTCTTCACTGACGATAACAAAAAGGTCCACCACCATGACCATTATGGGACCGGAAGCTACATTGGCCCGTGGTGCAACAGGTGTAACTTGAGAGCCTGGGACCCGCGCTTCATACCGGTCTTTTTTCACAATGGCTCGGGATATGATTTCCATCACTTGGTCACACATCTAGGGTACGACGATGCGAGAATCAATGTCCTGGCACAGAACGAGGAGCGTTATATTAGCATCAGCAAGCGGGTGCCGATCCCCGACTCAAGCAGGAGCATCGAGCTTCGGTTCCTCGACTCTCTGAGGTTCCTCCAGGCAAGCCTGGATGCTCTTGCTGGGAAGCTCAGAGACGACCAACTAGCCATTACCACATCAAGTTTCCCGAACTTAGATGTCGCACTCATCAGACGTAAAGGGGTCTACCCTACGAATACGTCACCGACCGTTCCAAGTTCGAAGAAGAGTTGCTGCCTCCCCAGGATAAGTTCTACAGCCAGCTGAGAGGTTCAGGTATTACCGACGAGGAGTACAAGCATGCTCAGTTTATGTGGGTCGAGTTGGGTTGCCGAACTTTCGGTGATTACCACGATGCATACCTGAAGCTTGATGTGACGCTTCTTGCCGATGTGTTCCAGGCGTTTCGGGCGACTGCGATAAACATTTACAACCTGGACCCAGTATATTTTTACACCCTTCCTGGACTGGCATGGTCGGCCATGCTTCTGCTGACTAAAGTTAAACTTTCACTTATCTCTGATGTTGATATCATGCTTTTCATCGAGAGAGCTATCCGGGGCGGCATGGTCCAAGTGTCGCAACGCTTCGCACACGCCAACAATCACCACATGGCCACTGGTTACGACCCCTCCCAACCATCAAGCTACATCATGTACACTGACGTGAATAATCTTTACGGGCACTCCATGATGCAGCCACTCCCAACAGGACAGTTTGAGTGGGTTGATCCTTCCAACTTCGACGTTAAAGGTTTTGACGATTCGGAACATGGGTTTTTTGCCGAGGTGGACCTTGACTTCCCCGAGGAGCTGCAGGATACATTCTGTGACCTTTCGCCTGCTCCGGAATTCAAGTGTCCACCTGGCTCGGATCAACCGAAGCTCGTCATGGACTTGGAGCCCAAAAAGCGTTATGTGCTACACTACCGGAACCTCCAGTGGTTAATACAGCAAGGGGTCTCGGTCAAAGCAGTTTACCACGTGCTCTTGTTCAGGCAGTCTCCATGGTTGAAGCCGTACATCGAACTGAACACCAACCATCGCACTGATGCCACTTCGGAACTTGATCGCGATTTTTTCAAATTAATGAACAATGCGGTATTTGGGAAGACCATGGAGAATGTGCGAAATCGCGTTGATGTGAGGTTGGTGACAAAGAAAACAGAGTGTCGTCGACTTGTTGCAAGCCCGCTGTTCAGATCTCGAACAATTTACAACGAACAGATGTCTCTGGTTCACATGAACCGGCGCGAGGTGCTACTCAGCAAGCCCATCTATGTGGGAGCTGCAGTTTTGGATCTGAGCAAGTTGTGCATGTTCGAGACATATTACGACATATTACGTGCACACTACAACCACAATATCTCGCTCCTCTACACAGACACAGACAGCTTGGTGTACCATGTTCGCACGGTCGATGCGTATGACGATATAGCCAAAGTTCCAGCTCTTGAAGAGCTTTTCGACACATCGGGCTATCCCCAGCTAAACCGGTATGGAATTCTGCCCCGGAACAAAAAAATACCCGGCAAACTCAAGGACGAGAAAGACGGGGATGTGATTGTGGAGTTTGCTGGACTTCGTGCCAAAGCCTATGCGATCCGGGCTGAGGGTTCTGTAACAAAAAAGGCAAAGGGTGTAAGCAGGCAAGTGGTTCGGGAGCACCTCAAGTTTGAGGATTACCTCGAGTGCCTCAGAACAAAATCGCCCATTCTACAAAAAGAGCATCGTATCCAAAGCGTTGATCATGTGCTTACAACTAATATTGTTAGGAAAATTGCTCTGGATGCACACGACGACAAGAGGTGTATTCTTGAATGTGGGGTCCACACACTTCCGTGGGGCGCTATCGCCTCCAAACTAGTAAGGCCTGCCCAGAGTGCAACAAAAAGTAATAGGCAATGCGAAAAAAAAAAAAACAATTTTAATTTACTTCCACTTCCTCGATTACATGCATGGCACAGCAAAATTAAACTTCTGGAAAACTGCTAATTGCAATTTGTACTTGTGTATATAAAATTCCACATTTCTTATTGTGTGCTATTTTTTTTATTTTTTTTTTTGTATCTAAAACTGTTCAGTTACTCTTTCATTCTTGACGTCATACACAAATGTTTTCTCTGCAATAAGAATGACACTGCACAGAGTATCTGCAGGCAAGGCGTCGTGGAACTCGCATACAATCTTGATGTTGGTACGATCGTTGACAACCACGTGCTTCCTCTTAGATGTGTTGATGACGAACATGGGTCTGCGAGCTATGAACTCGTTGGTGTTGTAGTACACGTCCACATTGCTGGAGGTCACTCTCTTGTAAGCTGTGTACGCCTCGTAAAGTTTCAGGTAATCGTTGTTCGTAATGTTTAGATTGTAGTTCTCGCGTGGGAAAACTTCATTCCTACCATTTTTGAGGTAAACATTCTTAATTTTGCAATTATCGAACTGGCTAGAATCTTTCTCTTGGTTATTATCTTTCCCTGTCTGGAAGAGCACAACGGTAAACTCTGGCATATCGTACCGGATGCTGTTGAACTGCGTAGTAACATCAAATTCAAAATGGCTGCCGGAAGCAGGTTTCTGCACGCACTGGTAGCCGTAAAATTGGATAGGTACTTGGGGGTTCTTCAAGATGTCGGCTTTGTACTTGAGACCGTAATTAGATTCGTATTCTACCACAGGCATGCGCAGCTCCATGGACTGGATGACGCACTTGGCAGCGTCGGGTAGTGTGTTGGCAAGTGCTGCACCGTCTGCACCCAAGGTGCTGTAACGCATCAGCACATCGTTGTCGTTGGCGCTTCTGCGAAAAGTGACGCGTAAACCACCCTTCCACATAATCTCCATGTAGTCGGAGAAAAAGCCTGGAAGCAAGCGCATGGGAAACAGTACTGTGTGGCTTTGAGTTTTGATTTTTGTATCTGCTTCGAATCCCCCTGCCTGGTAGTATGCTGCATCCGTCTTGGAGAGCTTCAGTGTTCCCACAGCTGTAGAAGTAATCCCGGGGTAGTCAACCCTATCGATGACGGTGCCATGCTTTCTAACTTCCACTTGCGAGAACAGATGCGGCACAAAATTGTCCACAAGTCTTAAATTTGCATTGGCGTTAAATGCTTCGCCGTTGTCTCTCTTCACCACATCAAACTTGATATACAAATCAGCTCTGTGAGGGTGAATAAACCCATCCCCGACGTCCACATCGTATTCGATCTCCCTGTTCGGTTCGTTCAAATTGGCAAACGTGCGACGATTGGGTGGGAAGGACTGCAACTCGTAACTTTCGATTTGCTCCATGATTGTTATTTATTATACGTTAATCTCCACGACGGCGGTGGTAGTAGCTCCGGCAAAATTCACCACCTCATCTTTTTCGTTTGTCACTGCCAATTCTATGTTGTCTATGCGATTACGAGATATAGGGAAGTATATCGGTGGTGAGGGTGTGTAGATAATCGGTTCCATGAATTCAGAGTTTGGTTTGAACGTAGCGATGATACCTGTCTGCTTGTGGCTGCCTGGGATGCCATCCGAGGATTTGGTGATCATGCCTTCTGCCACGTTGCAATGTATGTTCAGAGTCTCGATGGCTAGAAATTTAGGAATGTTGGCACCGATGTGCTTGATGCCAGGTTCGAGCTTTGTGTTGTTCTCGAATCCCAGAAGCTCTCCAACAGTGCCTAGGTCTACTGTTTCTGTAGCAGACACAATTTCAACTCTGTGAGTTACAGAATTTTGAGATAGTAGTATATTTCTTGGCAATTGGGCTTGCAAGGTAGACAGATTGTACTGTCCTGGCGTGATAACTATTTTTTCATTTCCAACAGTAATTTTGTTATTGTGCTCCGTGACATTGGGTATCAGGTACATGCTGTAGAATGCACGAAGAGCAATAGATTTAGGATAGATGATGTCGTCATGCAACGCGAGTTTCAAGACCGAAGTCTCGCTGGTGAGATGGAACACTCCCATGGTGTTTTAGGTACCACAATGCTTTCTGAAAATGCTCCACTGAGGGGTTATTTATTTTAGACATGTATGCGAGAACGGAAAGGCATAGGTGGCCGCAGTTAACATCGGTGAAACCCTGGATGCGTTTGTCATTGTAGTAGAGGTTGGCAACACTGAGATACTTCACCAACCTGGCAGGCGGTGTGCCACCGAATGAATCGAAAACAAATGCTTTGTCATCGTCAATTTTGAGGTAGCATATCCAATGTGTACCAGGATTTTTGTAACTGTCCAGGTTGACCACGCCATACTCCTTTTTCTTCACAGCAGAGGGTAGAGAATCGGACATGAAAACACCCCTGAAGTTCCTTATTCCCAGCGGTTCGATCAGAGATTCAATATCGAAGTTGGACAGGGCTTCTTCTTTTTTTTATATTTCTTCAAAGCATCGAGGTTGTTTTTTCGCTTTTTGGTCACACCTTTCCCCTTCTTTTCCATAGCCAGGTTGTGACGTTTCTGTTCTTCCAGCTCGGCCTTGTTCTTCTTTGCATCGATGACGGTTTTGGCGATAGCGGCACTGCCTCCAGCCAAGCTGCCCACTGCACCCAAAGCTGCCAAGATGGCCGGAATGCTGAATATGAAACCTCCAATCTTCTGCTGCTTCCGCGAATGCTGCAACTTTTTCAATTGTGGAGTGCTGAGCAGCAATTTCATTCCATGTCCTTTGGACAAGCATGAACGTTTCTTCTTGAGTTGTTTCTTGGTGAGTAACCCATCGAGGGCACCCAGCGTTTTCAGATTCGAATATGGTATCTGGTACACGACGCCCTTGGGCTTCATGATGTATTTTTTTTTTTACGATATGTTATTTTATATATGTTCCGAGATTTTTTTGTTTCTCACTCGTATAATTTTTTTACGGTATGTTATTTATATATACTTTGCAGCTATTAAACAAATTCGATTATGTGCTTTGTTTTCTTACCAAGAAGTTCTTTTGTCCCCTTGTACACGATTCGAGTTGTGTTCTCGATTAAAATGGATAGCTTCTCGTCGGATAACATGCTAGCGTATCGATCTGGTAAAAATAGACTGTATTGTCCGTTGAGCAACAGACGTACTTTAGGACCAAACTGGGTTGCAACAATTGAACCAGAAGTTATTGCATAAGGTTTGTCCACTTCCAATTCCTGAATTTTTATATATTCGACTGACAAATTTAGCATTTGTTTTAATGCCTGGACGTCACTAATTTTTTCACTCATATCGAAAAAATATTTTTTTTGGTCTCGTAGATTTTTTACAGTATGTTATTTATAGAAAAAAATTTCGGCATTGCCTAATGCGATCAAGTGATCGATGATCCTGCTGGTTTCAGCATTTGAAGCATACCAGTCGTCTGTATATCGTCTCCTCCTCTGTCTCCACTCGTGAAGTTCGTCCATCTTATCAGCCAATTTTTCATCAGCAGCCCGAAAAAAAAGCATAGGGAAAAGAAGAAGATTTTACACCGCTTATTTTTCTCAGATGATCCAGAAGTAGCATTTCACAAGGCAAGCGAAATTGTGGTGTTATTTTAACTAAATCAATAAGCTTTTTAACATCCTCGTGACTATCGTCGAAAGTAAATGTAAATATTTTGTATAACACTTCTGTTGGTAAGTCTGTTATATGCGTAGACATTTTTTTACTGTATGTTATTTAATTACAGCCCCCACCCCAATTTTTGTTTTGTATTCATCGCAATGGTCGTGCCCAATGCTGCAACTCTTTCTCCCAGCGAGGCGTCTCTGCTGACGAGTCTCCCGAAAGCGGCATGCTCCAATTTTCTATCAGCATCGTGACGCGCATCTAAATTCGTATATGTGTTGTAAGCAATGTCGTGATCCTTGCATGCAGCATCCAGCAGATTTACCCCCTTGTCTCCTTTTTCCAGTCGCCGTTCCAGTTTAGTACCCGGTCCGCAGTATTGGTAACCTGGTAGATGCATCTCGAAGGGTAGCTTGTTGATGATGTCGTTCACGAGACCTCGACCCTCGGCCACATTCCAGAATTTGGGAGGCAGGGTGTTGATGATTTTGATAAGATAACCTATACCTTTGTTGTCGTTGACAATAAAGTTGCTAAGCTTGGTGCTAATCATGTCCATGATGCCCACCTTCTCGTTGTAGAAGTTGCGATTGCCTGCATTTTCTTCGCCTGCGATAACCAGCAATCGATCTACAAGCTTCCTTACGTCGTCTACCCAAACAAACTCTTTAGGTAGGGTATTGTAGAGTTTGACACCGCTGCCAGTTTTAATTTGGTTCCATATTGGCTTGATGAGGTTCCTGTATTTTTCTCCACTGCTTGATTTTACGCGATTCTGTGTTGCATCGTTGTTTTGGTACAGGGCATCTGTTATAATTAAAATTTCTGTGTAACTTTGGTAATCCTCGTCTGTATAATCTTTAGGTTGCTTTTTGGTGATAAGTTCCCACAGGCCCACAGTGCCAGGATACCTAGTCCAGCTGTTCTTCTCGCCCAAATTAATTTTCACGTCGTCACCTTCGAACGTAACTTTTGACTTTCCAATTTTCCAAACCACACCCTCGTTAGGTTCCACAGAGGGGTACAATCCAAACACCTCGTCCTTTTCAAATTTCCCGGTGCTCAGGTAATCTCTCGCCAACGGACCTAATTCAACTACCTTGTCCGAAGAGGTACTGCCTAGAACCTGACGTCTCAGAGGTGCAGCTCCAAGTTCGAACGGGGTAGTGTGAATACTGGATATGGGTGTAGGCACAGCATAATTTCGAGCAGCAAGTGGCACGAGCTCGTTGATTAAATCTTTATTTTGCTCGGTAACATCTTTGATGTCTTTACCTAGTCCACTTATAGCATCAATAATAGGTTGGTCCTGTCGCTTTTTCTCTTCGTAAATTCCGCGATTCTCTGATTTCCAACCCCTGAAGCGTTTGGCCAGGTAGTCGCGCAGCTTCAAGTTGTCGTCTGCGAGTTTGCGTTTCATTATTTGTTATTTATAATACGTCAAGACGTTTCTTGTAACGTCGCAACGTTTAGAAAGTTGTTTATTTTGTTTCTGTATTTTCCGTCATTGGGTTTCCTCGTCATGTCTATCGTGGTGAATCCGAAATCATCTTGATTCCAGCATGAAGAGCAAAATTTGGAAAACTGATTGTAGTTCATGTCCCCGCCTACATAATCATCGTAAGCATGTTTTAAATTGGTGTGGTCTTGACGAAACAAGCAAATAAAATTAGCGTTGTCTCGGAGAAGCTGCTTGGGAATTTTAGAAAAAGTCTGAGCAAGGTAGAAGCAGTCCATGCCTCTGTGCCGCCCCTGTGTAAAAAAATTGCGAATTTCGTTATGGTTTTCCAGGATGACATCGTCGAAGACCACCACCGAATTTTCATGGCAGCAGTCTAGTGGCATTACTTCGGAGGCGAAAGTAGCTATGCTCAGCCCTTCGTACAGTTTTGTCAGCTGTTGATATTTTGCTTGCTCCAAACTTTTGGAAAAAACATACAAGTGCCTGTTCTTCCAATCTAACCAGTCGGGAGCAAGAAGAAAATTATCAATAAGTAAAGTTGTTTTCCCACACCCTGAAGGTCCGACAATAAGGCAACGAATGTTGTCCGGCAACAATTCGCCGTTTTTCCTAGCCTGACGCTCCGGGGGAAAATCTGGCATTCGCCTCACCACTTCCCAAGCACCCGTTACACAATCACCTCGTTTGCGTCGATCCAACTTTTTTCCTCGAGTCCCAACCATTTCACCAACAGTTTGTCACCTTTTCTACGTAATACTTTTTCGATAAGATACGTATTGGGGTATTTTGTTTTGGAGAGTTCCTCCTCGTAGAATCGCCCTTTCAAAATTTCGTCGCGATTATCTTTTATTATATACGTGTGACGGTTACCGGGTAACAATCGAGCAACAGTGAAAAGTTCCGTACTCCAGTTTTTGGTAAAGCCTTTTTCAAACATGCGCTTAAATTTACTAATTCTTACTTGGTCTCCAATTTTGAATTTCGGTTTTTTGTTCGTGGACCGGTACTTGGGGCAATAAACAGTAGAGATCAGTCGTGCCTCATCAGACTTGCTGACATCGGCAGGCTTCATGCGTATCGTGCTATGCAAACTGTGATTATAGTCGTTTACGAGTTCCGGAAGCACATTGACCCACTTGTGGTTACCTTGAAGCGTGAATCGTTTCCACATGCGTGTTTTGAGAGTACGGTTAAAACGTTCCACTACGCTGGCTTTGATGTGACTGAAAGTCGAGTAATGTTGAATATTTTGCTTCTGAACAAACCGTTGAAATATCAAGTTGTAAAATTCCTTTCCGTTATCCGTTTGAAGAAATCGAGGTCGCCTGCCACTTTCATTGAAAATAGTTTTGAATGCTTCCATTACGCACACACCTGTTTTAGCCTTGAGGGGCAAAGCCCACGCAAATTTTGAAAATGTATCTATAACAGTAAGAAGATACTTGTATCCTTTGTTGATTTTATGTAAATTTTTTAGGTTGCCGCTACTCATTTCCACAAGGTCAGCCTGCCAAAGGTCATCCACGCCTTTGGTCACCACCGCCAGTCGTTTGTAGTTTCGTCGTGCAGGTTTATGCAGCTCGTTCACGATACCCTGCCTAGACATGGCGCGAAAATAAGAATATAGCCTGGATGGGATTTCTGGCTGCAGACAATGCTGGGTTTTCTATATACAGCTTGTCACCTATTTCTATGTCGATAATTTGAGTGGCATCTTCGGCATAGGCAGTCTCGCGACTTTCAGGGTGTGTGAAATCGACCAGCTCAACTCCTCTTATTTTAGGCTCATCGCCAATGTTCGTCACGGTCATGATTGGGTAGTGGGTTGCGTGAGGCAAAGACCAGTAGAAAACCTTGACAAACTGAAGTGTGCCAGCGAGAAAAAATTGATGATAGGCTTTTGCAGGAGTCAACATGTAGAGTTTGTAACCTGGATTGAAAGGGGAGGAGAACTCTCTGTTTGGTATGCTGTACAGTTCGATGACAATCGTAGACTTGAGATTGTCGATGCTGGCATTTAGAGTGTTTACATTGGTTCGAACCTCAGTCTCCACATCCTCCAATCTGCCATTCACCGATTCCAGGTGTTCCTCGATAGCATGAACAACAGTGTCGTAGTTTGGTTTGATCTTTACATCAACAATAAGGCTCTTGAATTTTTCATTTAAGTCATGTAGTTGTGTGCTGAAATTAGCTATAGTCGATTCCTGACTTGCCTCGATACTCCCAATTTGCTCTTTCACACTGGCAATAATCTGCTGCAGGCTTTCTACAAGCGTCAACTTGGAGCTCTGTATTACAAGGTCGTGGACCTGCGTTCTAATTTCCGCAAACAATTCATGCAGCTCGGTGATGTTCTGGTTGGTAGGTAAAGTCGCGACAGACCCCCGTATCGATTCAATTTCGGATTGGATGTTTTTGATGTCGTCGGATTTGAGTATTCGGTTGAGAGTTCTCTTCACGCTTTTCAGTTCCTGAGAGGTAGGCAGGGTGGCCACCGTGTTTTGGAGCGATTCCAAAGCTTTTTTCACCGCGTCCAACTCGGAGGCATCGGCAGCAGCACGTATGCCTTCTTGCAGTTGCGTTATGTCATCCTGGGTGGGGGTAGATTGCTGCAGGGTTTCCAACTTAGTCTGTATGTCGTCGATCAAGTGATGGAAATGAGACAACTCGGATTCTGCATTCAGATTTTCCAGTTTGGTGATTTGCTGTTGGACGTTGGCCAGTGTATCCCTGATGCCCGGCAGTTTAGTTTCCAGCTCATCGTGAACGTTCGCCAGATCATTTCTAATGACAGCAAGAGCATCCTCAATATGGGTTATGGTGCCTTGCAGCTTCCCGAAATCCTCGTAGGTCTCAAGTTGGAGTTTGATGTTGGCCACGCTACGGGCAATGGCATTCAGTTCGCTGGACGACGGTAGATTGTTGATAAAATCCTCCAGCGTTTGGAGTTTAGTTTTTACTTCGTTGATGGCCGCATGCAAAGCATCCGTTTGAAGCTCAGCCTTGATGCTTTCCAACGTAGGGATTTCGAAAGATTGAAACTGTTCGCGCAATTTAGCAATACTAGCGTTCACGCGATCGTAGTCGTCTTGTGTTTTAATGCTTTGGATGATAGTTTGCAGTTCGGTCTGGATGTTGCTTGTTTGATCCTGCAAGCGTTGTTTCAGCTGTTCAACGTCTGAGGTTTGCGTTTGTTGCAGCTTCAGAAGTTTGTTCTGCAGATTGCCCACACTCAGTGCCAGCTTGTCGAGATTGTCTATCGACGCGAGGTCGGTGTATTTTTGCAGCAGCGATTTTAGCTCTGCATCAATCTTGAGTACAGGGTCCAAGCACTGAGACTGCAAGCTGGCTATCTCGGACTGGAGGCTGGAGTTGAGCGTGGACTGGAGGGCCTGCAGATCGCTTCGCAGCTTCTTGACCCTGACGTCGAGCATGAGAAGCTCGTCGCCATGGTCGTCGCGTTTCGTATGGCCAAAAATATCGTTAGGCATTGTTATTTATTATAGGATAGCTAATTTTCATTTCTATGAAAAGAGGAATGAGTTTGTCGTAGTCGTCCAAGAGCTCTATGTACAGGCGATCGCCAGCAGATACATCGTACGTGGTGGTACTGTTCATCCTATCGTGTTTGATGCGATAGATGTTCTTGCCGGAGGAAATTTTGGCCTCTCCTTTATTCTCGGGATTCATGTCAAACTGCAGTTTGCCGGAGATGGGGAATTGGTAATAATTCAAGTTGTTGTTGAATATGTAGAAAGTCTTGCCCACATCCTCGTCGTACTGGGTCAGGATGCTATTCAAGTGTATAATCAACAAACCGTTGAGTTTAGATAATAGGGAGGGTAACAGGTCCCAGCTTGCAGGTGGCGATGGTGCGCTTTGGGCAGATGCCTCCATAGCCTGCTTCCTGAAGCCAAACAGGTTCATAGGCATTGTTATTTTATTTTATATTTAGCAATTTGTTTCAAGCCTCAAATAATGATTCGAGCGTCAAATGATGATTCGAGTCTCAAATAATAATTCGAGCCTTGTCAGTGCTGCCACTATTTGTAGGTTAGCTTAGCCAGTGAAAGATCATATAGTGGAATTTTCTTCGGATGGGTTGGCAAAACCCCCTCAAAGAACATCCAATAGAGTTGCCAAATATAAAAAAAACAATAAACCCACCTCATAAAAAGCTACAGTAAGAGCCCACAGGTCGCCAACACTAGGCCCCCAACAGTGTTGCCAAACATAAAAAGTACATGGGCCCCTCAGGCCCTTTAATAAAAATTTAGTGAAAAACCCAGTAGGTTGACAACACTGTCAGATAATCTACGGCAGTGTTGCCAGATGTAAACAGAGGGCAATAGACCCCCTCATAAAAGGCTACAGTAAGAGCTCACAGTGTTGCCAACTCTGTCCTCAAAATATACATCATAAAAAACTACAACAAGAGCCCACAGAGCTTGCAACACTGGGCGCACATAGGTTCCTCATAAAAAGCTACAGTAATAGGCCACAGTGTTGCCAACTCTGTGCCCTCAAAATATACATCATAAAAAGCTACGACGAGCCTCAAATGATGATTCAAGCCTCAAAAAAAAATTCAGAACTCTCATGTACGCTGAGGCTAGTGGGGTTAACATACACCGTAAAAGGCTACGCCTCGCCCGAACACATGTACACTCACACACACAAAAAAAAGCTAAAAAATTATACACCGTGAAAGGCTACGCCGAGTTGGAAACACTGCTGGTGAGGTTAACATACACCATAAAAGGCTACGCCTCGCCCGAGTTGGCAACACTGCTTGTGAGGTTAACATACACCGTGAAAGGCTTCAAAATATCAGTTGGTGAAATTTTCGTGGGGTGAGTTGGCAACACTGAGCCTCAAATGATGATTCGAGCCTCAAATGAGGGCGTAGAACCCGGACACTTACACTACTTTCTGCCTTGGTCAGCGTATTTAGTTTTTGATAGTTAATGTATTCATTACAAGCCGGCAGTTTCCGTGACTGTACAATTTCAAGTTTAACCCTGCGTTGGTCGCGGGAGGTCTCTAATTTCGGGTATGTGGTTTTAGCGTCTTCATTTATCAATAGCCCCGTCAAGTTGGCTGCACTTTTTGACACGCGGGGCAGTGCAGGCGTCTCCAGTGTCAGGGTGGTGCAAGGAAATGACGTTCAACCAACTAGACGGAAAGCGATGTTCAAGTTCAGAACGTTCAACGAATGCCTGTCTGCTGCTTTAAACGGTCATTTGATTAGTTAGTACTCATCACGTGACCATACACCACAAATACACCGACCCAGAACGTAGTGCAGACGGTTCAGACACCAAATACACTACTTGACTCCAAATCAACGAACTAGACGACACGGTGTTGCACCATGCAACCAACTAGTCGCTTCGGTGCAAAGAGAGTCAAAGCGAGTCAAAAGTGCAGCCAACTAGACGGGGCGAATGATTATTTTGTCAACACCCTTCCTCTCTCTACTTCAGTTTATAACCTTCCTCTTTTACACCACGATTGTGTTTTCAGTGTGAGTCAGCTCTTCGAGCCGCTAGGGGGGAGTTCGTTGAAGCTCCTTGCTGTCTTGAGTCCATGCGAGACTATTGACGTACCTATAGTTTTTACTGAATATCTGGTCTGCGTTCGTGTTCGACTAACGAATTTGGAATTTGAATTATAATTTTTTGGGTCAGCACTGAGGCTATTTTGCACCCGTCACACTGTACGGATCCAGCCCCTTATCATAACAAAAATAAAAGCGTGTCCGAAAACTAAAATTTTGTTACCTTAGTTAAAAGCTGAGGCTAAATAGGGCGCTCAGCACAAATAAGGACAAAACACAGGACGACACAGAATTATACTGGCCATGGGGCCAGTCGCCAGAGCCTCGTCAGTCTGCAGTACAGGGTGTACTACGTGGAAGTGAGGTTGACTATTGGGCGCACTACGTGGAAGCAACACCCCTTACACCCCTCGACTAACGAAGACTGCCTTTTTATAGTTTTATAGAATTCCAATTGTTGGAAGAAAGATCAAATCGTAATAAATGGCGTTTTTGATTGTTTGATTTGGGGTTTTAAGTCCACTTTATGCACAGTAAGGCTAATCGGGACTGGACATACAGTTTAAAGTGGGATCCGAACCACTATGTTACCTCCACCGAGTATCGAACCCGGGATTTACAAGGCGTAAATGGCGTTTTAGACCATTAATTGAACATATTTTAAGAACCCGGTCTCTGGAACAGCGCGGACCGTCGACGTAGACGTAATTTTTCCCGTGCGACCCACGAAGGGTTAAATTGATTTTGTATCAATATTATGTGAAAAAAAAACTGTATTTTGTGATAATATAATAGCATTTTTTTTCTATTTTAAAGCAAGACTCTGGTAAACTGATGCTTACAATTGGTGTGGAATAGTCACTCACTAATATTAATCAATATTTTTAATAACTTTTAATTGTTACAATTTTCAAGCATAGGTATCGTCATAGGCGGGAATCGGTAAGAGTATCGCTATCAGAATGGGTATCGGCTCAGCCCTTTGTATGTTACGCTTAAGTAACATTTCCGATTTTAACTATGAAACGTTTATTGGAGTGCTCTTAGGATCAAACGACAAACTTTCTCTTGAAATTAACATGTTAATTTCTAGAAGCCCAATCAAAACTTAATTTTCCAAATTTTAAGACTGTTTTGATTCCGTCCATCAACCTCAGCCATTCCGGGTGAATGACTTCCCAACATGCCGCAGCCGTCTCTTTCCCCAACACTGAAATATTAGAAGCGCGGGAAGCCTTCAGTTCTTTCACCCGACAATCAACGGTGATGAAGCTGCGAGCTAACCCAACGAGAAAGGAGGAAACAAAGAGACCCGATCTAATAATAGCTGAATTTTTCTTCCAGCAAGGAAAAGCATTCTTAGGATTAAAGGTAATTACTCTTGTGTTCGGAAGTCTGGCTAAATAAACCTCGATCTCAATTATTTTATTAGTAGTGACCAAATATGCAATTCACGTTCCAATTAAAATTGACATTTTGACAACACAGTACATAATATTGTTACCAGCAAGTATCTTTCTCCTCACTCAAGTTTTGGTATTTGATAAATAAGCTTGTTTTGATTAAATTTTGCAAAATATGAAAGTAGTTTCCTTTAGTTTTCAGAAGTGTAATCGTTGCAATATTTCAGTAACTTCATGGGACAAAATAAAGCACACAGAAGAACATACAAATTACCTCGGCTAATGATAACCGTATCACTTTGGTTCGTACGTAATATTCTCCTAAAACAGCTAGTCTATGCGTTAACATTTGTAACATTTGTACAAATTAACTTATTTATTAAGTAGAAAGGCCTCCCCGATGGCGTAGTGGTACCGTCTTCCCCTTGTAATCAAGGAATCCCGGCTTCGATACCCTGTGGAGGCACATAGTGGTTCGGATCCCACTTAAAACTGTAAGTTCAGTCCCGATTAGCCTTACTGTGCATAAAGTTGACTTAAAACACCAACTCAACCAAAAAACTCATTATATACAAAATACTCTTCCAAAATTATCATTATTTTGCAATTTTTAAAAACTTTCTCTGCTCTACTTCACAAAATGGAGGAGTCCAGATTACCAGCACCTTTTTTGTAAAGAATTACATTACCTTTCTCGATAATTTTTACGAAAATTAACCTGTAAATATAATATTGTACATTCAAATTAGGAATGAGTATCCAACATAATAAGAAAGCTTAACATACCAGTAAGTTTAAAATTGGGCTGATACTTCAGACAAAAGGGCTCAAAAACAAAGTGAGATTCCATGTTGCAACCTTTTTCTCTATTGTTACTACATCTCCACTATCTCGTTCTTTAGTAATTTTGTGGCCCATTCAAAGCAATTTCATCAGGTGGTGATGCAGATAAAGGGCTGGATGGAGTAGTCCCCCAAGCTTTCCCTATATTCGGATCTGAACAGCGATGTCAGGTATCAAAGGGTGTGTTGAAGTGTACCTTAAGCTCAGATGTCCTAATAGAAACTGAAGTTTCAGTTATAACGGAATGCGGAGCACCGTGCCTTCACCGCTTGATTACAAGGCGACAGTGTTACCACTACGCTATCGAGGAGATCCGTATCACGTCTCATTCTTTTGACCTAATTTGGAATTAATGAAATAAGAGGCATGCGGAATCCGATTACATCGGCATCTGCTACGTTGTAAAGCTGATAAAGTACGTAATTACATCAGTGAGCCGAAATTACGAAAACACACACCAAAGTGTCAGTGAAACTTTCTTTTCTCGTTCGAATACAGCATGGTTGTCAATCTACCGTTTTGGTTACGGTATGCCAAACTCGTCCCCTACATTTTACTCATTATTTCGACATTTTTATACAGAAAAATGTACTTTCTTCTTATTTACCGTGGTTGAAAAGTGGTAGAAAACATTTCAACCATTTTTCTTTGTTGCTTCTGGTAAATTTAAGCAGTTACACTATTGTCCCTTTTCGTCGATCAGCATGGAGGAATTGTTAACACAAGGTTTCAACAAGGGTTCAGGGTTCGAATCCCGGCCTGGACATGCAAAGTACGAAATAACAATTGATATAATCGGAGGAAACGACTGTTTACGCGATAATTTTCTGAGGACAAATGGGGGTAGAAATGTTCTCTCGAACTATTTATGCGAAATTCGAAGTTTCGATCGTTAGAACCGTTGGCGAGCCGCGTCCTGCCGCCAACGGTGTTTTTAGCATAAAGCTGTGTTCGCTTATTTCCCATACGATTTCCGGTAGAATTCGTATCAGCGGAGATTTCAGATCCACTGAAGGTCGCTGGTGTAATTTGCTTTTAAGAAGCTACCTCCAGCATCTCGGCCGGACCCTTTTTGGCGGCGTGATTAACCTATTGAGTTATGATACGACACAAAGGTCACCATTCTGCAACTGACCAGCCTTACCAAACATGTATTAATATGTTTGCAAGAAACTTGTAGCTTGGTTAAATGAACATAAATCTTCAACATGGCAATATAAATTTGGTAAATTTTCCGGTGTTATTAGTTCGATAGTTATTTTTTGTACGAGTTTTTGTTTTTCTTATAATATAAATACTAAGTGTTTCTAAATCACGTGTAAATTTTATCATAAGATTTAATGGCATAAGTTAGAATCAATGACCTAAGGTACTTAGAATCGCAAGACAATACTTCAGTTTACTGACTGGAAACATACATTCAAATTTGCATACAAGAAAAATACAACTTCCCACAACAAAATCACAACTACGCCACTGAGTATCACCCCCAAAGCAATTCGTACAGTGTGGGTATGGGTGTTCTTTGTGATTCTTCCTTTATCAGTTTCATCATATCAACACTCATCTTCATCTTCGCGATTCCCCAAAAGTGGCAGAAAAGCGACGCAAAATAACAAAACTCAAATCAAACGTATGGGTCTCTCGATAAAGTTATTCGCCTAGGAAGTTGCTCGTGAGTACGTTAGGCATTGGAGCTCGAGACCTCTATAAAAACCATCGTTATTCCTCATTGAGTGTAACGTGAAGAGCGATTTCAAATAGTATTAAAGTAAGGTATGAAATGACTCGATAATCACTATAGAAATCGAATATCACAATCTCGTTGGCGTAAAACATACCGTTTGAGAACACATTTTAACCGCGTAACTCCTAAAAATACGAGTACGTTTCCCCTTTATCAAAACTTCAGGTATAGTCTTATTGTTCTTTATGTGGGTTAAATATTTCGAAAAATTGAGCTGAGAGTCACGCATACCAGACCCTCTAATGGTTGAGTTTTACTCTTGTTGTTGTATCCGCAAAACGTGAAGCTAAAAATAATTATTTAGGCAGTGTGCTCTGTGATGGAAGGCTTTATATATTTTGTACAAAGTTTTGGTTCTATTCAAGTCTTTATTATATTGCATTGTTTTGAAAACTGACCCCAAGATTGAAAGCAGTTCGGCAAATAGCAATTAACAAACCTGTAACCTTCTGTTTCTGTATAATACTAACTTAATGTTTGTTGAATAAGGTTACCCTCTTTATATTAACAAAATATTTATGATATGACAAAGGTACTGAATATTCCAAATGGAAAATTATGTGATTCTCTGTCGTCTAGTATTTGGTACCAGGTCTCGAAATTTGATGTAGGGAGTGTGATTACACGTGCGAATTGTATGATATATTCTTTTCTAAATGGCATTGCCACTAACCACCACGATTGAGCACAATGATTCCCACTCGTCTAAATTTTCGCAACTAAGATTTCCTTTTCCCGCGAACATTCTGAACCTCCCTCGTATTATTTAGATTGATTGATTGATTTGGTGTTTTAGGTCCACTTTATGCACAGTAAGGATAATCGGGACTGGACCTACAGTTTAAAGTGGGATCCGAACTACTATGTGCCTCTACCGTCGTATTATTTAGAAAATGCAGTGTTATCTGTTTCAATCTTTGTTGTTGATCTTTTCTTACACTTGTGGCTAATCGCGACTATGGAGATGAGTGATGATATAACGAAATTAAGGGACACTCACAAAGAACACTCTAGCTGGTGGAGGCATAGTGCACAGTAGTTTGGATTCCAATTTAAACTATATAACCAGTCCCGGTTATCTTATATGTGCATAAAGTGGACTTAATTCAATAATATTTCAAACAAATAGCACATACCCAGACCGGGATTCGAGTCCCGGAACCATGGAGTCGTAGCTCGCGATTCTAAACATTCTGCCATGGAGGTGGGTAAAGATGTAATAACGCACAATATAAATTCCTTTGGGTTTAGTGTTTAAATTCAAATTTCGCTTGCTTGTTCCCTATAGGCTACTCTATCCCGTAAATCTGTGGAGCAAGGCCGTACATAACGGTAGAGAAAGGGGAGAAAGCGAGTAGGCGGAGCGTAGCAGTACATGCTGATGCAAACAACTGGTAGCTGCAATCCGTTTTGCTCCCTCCACGCAATCCCGTTCCCTCCCACGTGTTCTTTTCACTGGTCGAGCCTTCACGAGTCACTACTTGCGTAGAGACTTGCTTTCGTTCGCTAGCTCTAGAGATTCCTGGAAAAAGAATAAAGAACCACATTATTTGGGGGTGGGGGTTTCAATTGAAGTTTACACAATTCGAAATCGATGAAACTTTCCCACGTCTTGTTTCGGTGGAACTGCATTAATGACCAACTAGCGCAAGTGCTTCTAACTAAACTATTCGTTGCCTGGGGGAAGCATTTCGTAGACAATGGATTAGCCTAATGAAGCAGGATACACAAACCGCTCCTCGCCTCAGCGGAGTCGAAAATTGGCCGTGGACGAAGCGAGGCATGCGCGGAGGCAAAAGTGCAAAAGTTAGTACACTCTTTGTTGCTCCTTTTTCGTTGTTTGACTCCACCCTGGGCTTCATTATTCAAGAAATTTAAATCGGCGGACGAAATCGATTATGGAAGGAGGTGAGTGTGATGGAGCCGAAAGCGCTTGTGTAATGAGGAAAATTTGTCTCTTGTTGCTGGCGAATTTACGTGCGTTTAAATTAGAGCAACACGCTGGAAGGCAAACGTGCCAAATGAAGTTCATGTACCCTGTGTAAAATGCTATGGGCAATAACCAGATATTCCGTGGGCACTTATTTTTTAATCAAAGTGGCATAAATAAAATAAAATTTCTGCATGGTGTTCTTCAAACGGAACGGTTTGAAATTGAGAAATGCAACTCTACAAATGACAATCCGGTTTATATGGTGCAGTGGTTAGCATGTTACACCACGAACAAAGGAATCAAGGTTAAATTTCTGATTTATATATATACACAGGGTGTCATTTTAATGGCGCCCACGGACCACAGATTCGTGTAGAGGACATAAAAACAAACAACTTTTCTCAGTAACATTTTTCACGTTGGTGCGTCAATTCGACGCTACAGCCGTTCAAAAAAGACCGTTTTGCCGCTTGGATGCTGGCAACCCAACACAACATTTAATCGTATCTGTGACGTCATTTCCTGCGGCGAAACAGCGCACGGTAGGGTTGCAAGGAACACACAAATTTTGTGAAAAATGGCAAACTACCAACCACATTATTAGCTGTAAAACGAAGAGAGAAACGCGTCCAGTAAACCGAACATCAAAGCCTACCAGCCAGAAGATCAGCAGTCATCTCAGGGGAAGGGGGAAGTCAACCAACGATATGAGAAATGGTAAAAAGTATTCAAAATGAAGAGTCAATATCGGATTTTGTCTCAGCCTACATGTGAAATATCAACAACAATACATTCTATTGGACTTACAACTTACATGTGGCTGTTTACGCCCAGCTACATGTCAATTATATTTGCAAATCTCGTTGCAAGGTTGATATCTACAGGTTTGTGTCCAGATGCCTTGTGGTACTTTGTGCTGATAACGGAAGTATCTGAGGTTCACGTTGTTACATTACGGCTAAAACACGTACAACCACAGTAACAATCTAATGATGAATCAGTAGCGAATATAATGCCCTGTTCAGAGTTGTAAACTATTACATGTGTATCCGGTGCGTAGATAAACACAGTCGTCGGAGAGTTTGTTTTACTACTATTTATATCCCGGTATTTTCAACCATTTTTGTCACTTGCCTCATAATGAATGCCCTGAATATACATTATAGAATGTGTTGCTTACCTTTGGAATTTTGAGTTCTTTCATTTTTTTAATCATATTCCTGACGCACTCGAACACTGCAAATATCACATCTATGCAGATGATGTTCATCTGTATTTGTCCTTTCCTCCAAATAATATTGAAAATTCAATTCGCGATATAAATTATGATCTGAACAAAATCAGTACTTGGTCAGCTAATCATGGACTACTAATTAATCCTTCGAAAACCCAAACTATTATTATAGGTTCACAAAAAATGCTTTCCGCGTTTAAAATTTCGTCCCTCCCGCCCATAATGGTCTTAAGGAAAGCTATTAAATTAAGTAAAACAGCCAAAAATCTGGGCGTAATGTTTAATCAGCATCTCTCATGGTCAGATCACGTAAATTTAACTAGTAAGAGAGCCTTCGCTGCATTACACGCTCTTGTTCGGCTTAAACATTTTCTACCTGTTAGCATTAAAATCAAACTGGTGCAAGCACTTATTTTTCCACACTTCGATTACTGCGATTCTGTCTATTCCGAACTACCAGATGATCTCGCTCAACGTCTTCAACAGTTACAAAACACCTGCGTCCGCTTTATTTTCGATCTGAAATATAGGGACCATTTATCCGTTTTCTTTACAAAGCTAAATTGGCTCAAATTAATTGATCGGCGAAAGGTACACAACCTCACCCTTCTCTATAGGGCAATCAGTTCAAAGGAACCGGCTTATCTCTCGAGCAGATTCTCAATGCTTTCCGAATCACACAGCCTTGACACCAGATCGCGAGGGGGAACTCAACTACTCATCCCCCTTCATAACTCAAATTTTTATTCAAAATCTTTCACCGTTTCTACTTCTCGTCTTTGGAACTCACTGCCCCTCGAAATCCGGAACTCATCTTCAGCATATGTCTTTAAGACGCAATTAAAACATTTTTTTATTAGGTACAAATAGTTAGCACATTATATTTTAGTGATAAATTGAATACAGTTAAGCCTTAACTTCGCTATGATAAACAAGACGCAATAAATAAATAAATAAGTACATTTCTATTTTGTCATCTGTTCTGCGTGTCACAGACAACTAGTATCAGAAGGACGAAGTGAATAGACTAAATTATAGATGCCAACTTGGTAACTAGATTTGCAAATATTTGACATGCAAGCTGATACAAAATTCGATATGACAACTTCCACTTGAATTCTATTTTCTTTCTACCATTTTTCGTATGGTTTGTTTACTTCCTGTTAGGTTACAGAACGTGTTTTCTCGTTTTGTTTTACGGTACATATCGTAATGTGGCTGATTGTAGCTATGTCATTTTTCACAGAATATGTGAGTTCCTGGCAACCCTGTAACGCATCGCTTCACGACGGGATATGACGTCACAAATGCAATCAAATGTTGTGTGTGGTTGCCAGCATTCAGGCGGCAAAACGGGCTTTTTTTTGAACGACTGTAGCGCTTAAACGACGCTCCAACGAGAAAAGTGTCACTGAAAAAAGTTGTTTGTTTTGATGTTCTCTATACGTTTCCGTGGTACGTGGGCGCCATTAAAATGACACCCTGTGTATTTATATATATATGAAACGTGCAGAGGACATCAAGACAAACCACTTTTCTCAGTAACATTTTTCTTGTTGGTGCCTAATTTCGGCGCTACAGTCGTTCAAAAAGGCCCGTTTTGCCGCCTGAATGCTGGCAACCACACACAACATTTGATTGCATTTGTGACGTCATATCCCGTCGTGAAGCGGTGCGTTCCAGGGATGCCAGGAACACACATATTCTGTGAAAAATGACATAGCTACAATCAGCCACATTATGTACTGTAAAACAAAACGAGAAAACAAGTTCTGTAACCTAACAGGAAGTAAGCAAACGATACGAAAAATGGTAGAAAGAAAGTAGAATTCAAGTGTAAGTGGTCATATCGAATTTTATCTCAGCTTTCATGTCAAATATTTGCAAATCTAGTTACCAAGTTAGTATCTACAATTTAGTCTATCCACTTCGTCCTTCTGATACTAGTTGTCTGTGACACACTGAACAGATGACAAAATAGAAATGAAAGAACTCAAAATTCCAAAGGAACACATAACATAATGTATATTCAGGGCATTATGAGGCAAGTGACAAAATGGTTGCAAATACAGGGATATAAGTAGCAGTAAAACAAACTCTCCGACAACTGTGTTTATCTACGCACCGGATACACATGTAATACTTTGCAACTGTGAGCAGGGCAGTATATTCGCTACTGATTCATCATTAGACTGTTACTGTGGTTGTACAGTGGGATCCATGAGTATCACCGTCCAAATTGTCCATCACCATGTTCGTGCACTTTATTTGACCCAATAAAAGCTTCAATAATTAGAAATAAAACTCTAAACAAGGTGTCGACAACTTCTGCATCAGCATACATAAAAATCCATCGGTTAAAAACGCATAGGATGTCTGAGAATAATTAATGAAAATAGTCATGGATAATTTGCCGAGCAAAACTAGTGGATCCCACTGTACGTGTTTTAGCCGTAATGTAACAACGTGAACCTCGGATACTTCAGTTATCAGCATAAAAGTATTACAAGGCATCTGGACACAAACCTGTAGATATCAACCTTGCAACGAGATTTGCAAATATTTGACATGTAGCTGGGCGTAAACAGCCACATGTAAGCTGTAAGTCCAATAAAATTAATTATTGTTGATATTTTACATGTAGACTGAGATAAACTCCAATACTGACACTTCATTTTGAATACGTTTTTACGTTTTCTCATATCGTTGGTTCATTTCCCCCTTCCCCTGAGATGATTGCTGATCATCTGGCTGGTAGACAATGATCTTCGGTCTACTGGACGCGTCTCTCTATTCGTTCTACAGCTAATAACGTGGTTGGTAGTTTGTCATTTTTCACAAAATTTGTGTGTTCCTTCCAACCCTGCCTTGCGCTGTTTCGTAGCAGGAAATGACGTCACAGATACGATCAAATGTTGGGTTAGGTTGCCAGCATCCAGGCGGCAAAACGTTCTTTTTTGAGGGACTGTAGCGCCGAAACTACGCATCAACGAGAAAAATGTTACTGAGAAAAGTTGTTAGTCTTGATGTCCTCTATATACGTACGAATCTGTGGTCCGTGGGCGCCATTAAAATGACACCCTGTGTATATATATATATATATATATATATATATATATATATATATATATATATATATATATATATATATATATATATACACACACACACACACACACACCCACACCCCCCCACACACACACATACAAGGTGTCTCAAAAGTAAAAGCGCAAACTGACACAGGTGAAAGTACACGATAATAGAAGCAAAAAAGTCTCAGTAAATATAGGTCTGCAAACTAGCCGTTTTCGAGATAATCGCGCCCGACCCTGTGGCCGAGTGGTTAGCACATCGCGCTGCGACGCCAAGGGTCCCGGGTTCGAATCCCGGTCGGGCTTGGTTGTTTGTGAATGTCCATTCATCAATTTCATCATTTCATCACTCATCCTCATCTTCGCAAATTAGCCAAGATGCACAAAACGCGAAGTAAAATAAACTAAATCAATCAATCAATCGAGATAATCCCGAATGTGTGGTTACAATCCGCCACTGACTTCATTGTTTGTAAACGTCGTCCTAGTTGGTGAAATGCTAATAATGTGTGCGAATGTGAGGTTAGAAGCCGTCACTGATTGCATTTTGTAAACACCGAGTGCTTTACTCCTTGCGCGTTCCGAGGTTTGCTCTTTGTTTACAAAACAGAAGATTTCCGAGAGGTGGCGTTGTAATCAAACAGGATGGATACATATTTATTACAGAGAATTGTTAATGCTTGTGACCAATTCCTAAATATACCGGGGGTTTTCGTACTGCATTTTTAGCATTTTACAAACTAGGACAATGTTTAGAAACAATGAAGTCAGTGACGGGTTGTAATCACACATTCATGTTTATCTCGAAAACGGCTCGTTTGCAGACCCATGTTTAGTAAGACTTTTTTGTTTCTATTATCGTATATTTTCACCTGTGTCAGTTTGCGCTATTACTTATGAGACACCCTGAATACAGGGAGGTCACTAAATGTCCGTAGCTCCGCCCCCCCTTATTTTCGACACTAAGATGGTTATGGTTGAATGCTTGATATGAACACATACCTGATGGTTTGAGTGTCCGGAACATCGGTATGGAGACCGTCCTTTTCGTAGCACGGCCGAACTCTGCGCCATATTGTGGAACACTTCGCGATGCAGGCGGCAACGTTCCTCTCAATAACGTTCTGAAGGGCCTCCTAGAAGTTCCAGAGGTGGTTAATCAATGACACAGGTATGTGTTCATATCAAGTAATCCACCTATTACCATCGTAGTGTCGAAAATAAAGGGTGGGTACGTCCACTTTGTGACCACCCTGTAGATATCATTGTGTTTTTAGTCTTTAAATATTTAGTCGTTTTGCCATTCATCCTCGTCGTATAAATTAACCTCATAATTCAACTGCTCACTGTTGTCTCCCAAGAAAATGACTATTGCTAATTCACCAGAGAAAACAATTTAGAATTATTTACATTTAAGGTCTTTAGGTACGTACGATTTCAAATATTTTTTGGAAAACATTTTTTCTGCATGTAAAAAATGCGTACCATTTTTGTTAACATAAATTGAATACTGTTTGAAACACTGCTGCCAGTTCGGTTGCTCACCGCGTTAAGTGGCCGAGTTTCGATCTTGCCACAGAAGTTTCTGGGTATGAGTGTTCTTATCGAGTATCACTTCATCACTTAATTTAATGATCACTCATACTCAGCATCAAGATATGCAAAGATGGCCAAAACGACGATAAATATAAAACAATATAAATAGAAATATGGCCATTACAAGTCACATGCACGCCCTACAACAATATAAAAATAATAATAGCATAAATGGACTGTCACATTCAAATATAAAGAAATTGTACAACTCCGACTAAATATAATAATGAAAGCATCTCTTTCACTGTCTCAAATACGTGATGGGACTTCGTTTCCATCGTACAAACTAGATTCTTGAGTTATACTGTCCCAAGAATCGCTGGAGCTAGCCAACGAAAATAAGTGTCTGCGCAAGTGATGATTCCAGAGTGCTCGCCCAATGAACTCGTGAGGGGGAGAGTGAGTGCAGCGTGCACTGCTTCGCTCCACCAACACGCTTTCTTCCCTTCTCTTCCGTTATGCGCGACCTTGTTCCAAAGATACCCGGGACAGAGTATAGTTAAACTTTCAAAATTATTTACTTAAGGGATAACTAAAGGAAATTTTGCAGTAAATATTCGATAATAGATGGCAGCACCGTAAACGAAAAAAAACAATAATACTAAAACAGTAGACTAAATAGTATCAAACAAAACAAAACAGTAGCAGGATTGAACAGAGCTGAGTTTCACAATAGCGTTAGTTATGCGCAATATATTGTAGTTGATGATCACTTCTTTTCGTGGCAATACTCATATTGTTTCTCCCCCAGTTTTTAGTAGTCTGTCATACTTGTATTACTATTATTATTCACGTTAGCAGCTGCTTACTTGATAACGTCCATGAAATTTTGTAATGTGCACTGTTATGTCGACGACACGAAATTGTATATATCGACAGATATATCTAATTTTTAAAATGCAATTGCATTATTAAATCACGACTTGAAAAATATAAGCAAATGGTGTGAATCAAATGGCTCAAATTCAAATAAATCTACATGTACTATTATCGGAAACAATAATCTTCTGAAGCAAATTAATCTCAGCGAATGCAAAATGTTAATAGAAACGCAGAACATAACATTCTCTCAAACAATACGAAATTTAGGCTTGACCATGGATCAAAAATTAGACTGGTCTGATCATGTACTGAAACAGTGCGGTAAAGGATATTCAGTGCTAAAGAGCCTTTACACGTTTGTTGACTTTATTTCACCAAATTAAATTAAATTTGGTCCAATCTTTAATATATTCTCTTTTCGATTATTGCGATGTTGTTCACGGGCCAAGAATCAAAGCAAGGCTCTCAAGCAAAATACAGAAAGTTCAAAATGCATGCATGAGGTATGCCTACAGATTTAAAAATCAGAAACATGTTGTCCCTGTGCTTAATCAGCACAAAATTCTCAACATAGCAAGACTAAGGGAACTGCACATGACCTGCATTACTTGCAATGTTATAAATAAACACATCGCGGAATATCTGAGCGTGAAGCTTAAAGCCAGGCGTGAAAGCACTCATACTCCACCAGAAACGTCGCTAATCTCCATATACCTCGCTGCAGAACTTCTGTTTCTCAATCTTCGTTTAGTTACGTGGCACGTAAAATATGGAATGCACTCCCGAAGGAAATAAAACTACCGAACTACAAACACTTTCGTAGGGCAGTATATGATTCACTGATTGATGATCAGAAGCAAAGTAAAACCACATACACTGGCAGCGATTAGGGGGGCGAGGGGGGCAACTGCCTCCCCACATTCCCCCACCTTTGCCACCGCACTATGATAAACCTTATCAACGAAAGGAAATATACTGTTTTTGTACCCCCTCCCAGTTTTGACACCTTGCCCCCCTGGTTTTGGAACACAATCGCCGCCACTGACCACATATGATTAAAAACTTGAATTTCCTGTGAATTATTAAAAACAACTGGACCGAAACTAAGTAATAATACATGTATATTATTGTTTTTTTCATTTATTTGCACTGGAGGCACATAGTGGTTCGGATCCCACTTCAACCTGTAGGTCCAGTCCCGATTAGCCTTACTGTGCATAAAATGGACTTAAAACACTAAATCAACCAACAAACTAATCATTTATTTGCACACACGCACTGCATATATTTCATCATCTGTTTTATTTTGTGATTTTCTTTGTGTAGTAGTAATAGTAGTTTTTTTTAGATTATTTTATGTTATTTTGTTTATGTGGTGTCTTATAATCTTCATGTATAATAATGTACCTAGGTACTCTGCTACATCTTTCTTTGCCAGGTTATGAGGTAGATCAGCATTTGCTGAACCTCGCCCAAGAATAAAGATCTTTGAATTGTATTGAATAGAATAACAAAAACAATAATGAATAATTGCTGATAAAGTGTTTAAAAAAATATTTTTTAATATTCTACTTCTTGATCTGAGAAATGAATATTATGAATAAATTTCAACGTAGCACTGTATTTTGTTAATCAAGTTTTCACAAATAAATTTCCTATGGAGCCCTTAAGTTATTTATTTTCATTATGCATTTTACTATTTGAATGACAATCATATCATACATAGCCGTGCATAGGAGTAGCTATAGAGACAGTATGCAAGCATGGATTAAACGGTAAATCTGCTCTAGTACATACATTGAAGGCATATGAGTGATATGGAGGTAGGGCCCCACACATTCACGGTCTCCGCAACTTGTGGAGATGATGTGATCAGCACCACGCTCTAGGGCACCTTCACCGCATCCCGAAGAATGTTACCCCAAGTAACCATTTATTAAAAGCTGGGTCAACCCCATAGCTGCTCCGTGTAGGGACACTGCTCGAAAAATTCCCACTTAAAGTCACCCGCCCCCGGGAGTCGAACCCCTACTCCCGCGGTTCAAAGTGTAACTTAACGCGACATAATTTCGATGCACTTTAACTTCTCCTTTCCTCCATGTCCAACAGTACAGTCAGCCTAACACAGGAGCTTAATCCTCTTCCCACGACACGTTTTCCCAATTGTACTTTTATCCCCCGAACGAATTAAGTTTTTCTGTTGTTGCTTCAGATTAGTCGCGGAGGTTTACGCAATTTTTTTCTCGCGTGGGAACGAAAAAATGTTGCTCCGCGGAAGTGTAAATTGGTGGTGGAATGTGGGGGTTGAGCGATCGTTCATCATTTAACCGAATTTCCTCCTACCATACAAGCGCGTATACAAGTTCACATCACAATGACACCAATCGATATCTTAACTTGCGACAACTGGAAAGCAATTTTCAAATTTCGACACTAGAGGGCACACCATACGCCAGGAATGATAGCTGAACTACAACAAAGGTTTGTTAAGCAAGTTATGGACGTGAAAGTGAGTTTCTTTGTTTTAATTTCCTTGCTTAAATTAAATAAAATTAATACGTACAATTGTCAAAATTCAATCTTCTTTTAGTACCGGTTACTTAAAAACTTGCAAAAATTAAATGCTAGATTCTAAATGTTATATCAAGGCCGATCTCTATTTCATAGCTTTTGCTATAATCTGTCTCGGTCTTCTCTGGAGCAAGGCCGCGCATAACGGCAGAGAAGGGTGGAAATGCAGTGAGCAGAGGGAAGCAGTACACGCTGCTGCGAAGGCTGGTAACAGAAGTCGCTTTCCCCCTCAACGCAATCCCATTCCCTCTCACGTGCTCATTGCGCAGAGACTTGCTTTAGTTCGCTTGCTCCAGACATACCGGGACAGAGTATAGCTACAGTAATGCCAATTCGGTGGTCGAGCAAGTTGCGTAATGCTTTACTATCTCCACACCAAGTTCCGGTATTTGAGTCCCGGATGCAAGTTCTTTTGTGAATGTACGTCGTCAGTCGCATCTAATCATCATTCATCTTCATCCTTAGATGAGCCAAGAGTGGCATAAACGCACATCAAATTAAGAATAAGTTGAAGCGTAGCTTGTATTATCCAGTAAGAGGGGTAACTATTTAGGAATGATCCGTGCGGTGCGAGCATGTCACCTGCACAGTTCAGAGGTAAAAAAATACTCCCTTTTCAAGGAACCGCCTCCTGTTTCTTCTACAATGATTACAATACTGCAGTGCAATGTTATACACGAATTAGATATCCAGAAGTATCTCACGACATGAACGTGACCGACGCAGCCTCCTGCCACGCTCTCTCCCTCCTTTTTGCTCCTCTTACAACGCTACAGCATCGCTGCTCGCTCTGCAGTACACACGTACATATCTGAACGATCTTTCACGAATACGCCGAATTATCGTGGCCTGATTTATACTCAGTCATATGAGTCCTTGCAGGAAGACCGCACATAACGGTAGAGAAGGAGAAATCGAGTGGGCGGAGCGGAGCAATACTGGCTGGCAGCTGCAGCAGCGTTACCTCTCCATGCAATCCATCTCCCTCTCACGCGTTAATTGATAAAGTCTTCTCGAGGCTCTAATTGCGCAGAATGCTTATTTTCGTTCGTTTGCTGCATATATTCCTCAGAGAGAAAACAGGTGGTCTCATTACCACCAAACCTCTTTTGCTTAGAATACCTAAAAAAAAAAATAGATAAATAAATACTGGTGTCGTAGTTACGAACTATTCAAGATTCGTGGATATACACATTTCTGAATTGAAATAAATAGTGAAATGTATTATTAGAATTTCACCTTATACCAGATCTTTGAGCTACTAATAAATCCACATCTTTCAGAAAGAAGAATTAATTACTCTCTTCCGGAATATCACGAATTCTCACCTACCTCCTATATGCATCTCTGATTTCTTAATTTTATCTAGTGATATAGTCTACCCCTTTGATATTGGCATGAAATAAAATTATAAAACTTTGCGAGCTTTCAATGCAGCTATCATTAATGGAGTTCTACAATTTGGAACCGCGAAATTTATTCCATTTGTAACGAAGAGTTTCGAGGTTTAAGGAGACGGCAATGATATGGACTGAAAATGACAGGAAAGCCAAAAATGAAAAACGAAGCTAATAAACCTCGCCGGTTTCTGAAAACTCAATCTCGAAGTTCTCATGAAAATGTGACAGTGAAAACGATTTCGATATGGAGAGAAATCTCCCGCTCTGTCACATTTCTCAGAGTTCGTCTATCTCTGCCTCCTCTCGTCGCCTTCTCCGAAAGTAATTACAGTTGGAAGTGGAGGCCTAGCTGCGCGACACCAGAGACATCTATCAGCAGAGGGTCTTACTAGTTGTCAAGCAACGTCCTGTTAAGTCTTAATATTCTGATTGCGAGAAAGAAAGCAACATCAATGTCGACAGGGCTTTGTTGGAGAGAATTGTACTGGAAGAATACTCATTATAGGATCTTCATGATGCATTTTAAATAATATTATTTATAAGCTTCGAGAAGAGGGGAAAGATATGTATTTAATGTTGTATTAATAACATTGCTTGGACACAAATAAATCCAGCATTTTATGAATCCTGTTTTATCTTTCATCGGTTTAAACCATACAGCACACAAATATCCAAAATACATCCCTTTGATATTTAAGTCGAAAATTCTGGATATCAAATAGATAACAATTCCTGGATGATATTTGGATTCAAAAGGGATGTTTCCTAGATGTTTTGTTGACTACATTGGAACATATTCTGGACCTTTATTAAATTATATTTTATTATATTATATCATAACCTTCTTAGGGCGTCATTTAAACATCAAATAGAGGCCCTCCCTGTTGGCGCAGTGGTAGCGTTGTCGGCTAGTAATCAAGGGATTCCGGGTTCGATACCCAGTGGAGCCACATAGTAGTAGCTTCAGCTGTAGCTCCAGTCCCCATTAACCTTTCTGAGCATAAAGTGGACTTAAAGCAACAATTAAATTCAATTCAAACATCAAATAGATGTCTCTTGGACTGAATTGTAACATAAACCTTTAAGAAATCGTATGTATGCGATTAATAAGAAACTTTTATGTAGTCAAGCGGTTTTCATCTGAACTAAATTTAGATAGATTTGTACACATATGTTTATAACATGACACCCCTCTCTCTCCCTCTCTCATACGCACACACACACACAACACGAATGGACGCACAGAAACACACACGTCTACACATCCGAAAAATGTATTATATTCACACGCATATCTATGATGAGCAGAGTGTTGAGCTTATTCTTCTATGGCCCTGTGCACGTATCGCAATTTCCTGAATTCAAACTGGCGCCAACGAGCGAGACACAAAGACTCATAAAGTAACTTTCACTTGGACTTGCGGGCATGCCTGACTCGCTGGAAGACAGACAATTGCCGCACGAGTAATGCTCGGAATATCCAGACCGGGAGCTCCTATGGACTTAGGCTATATCCCTAATATAATGGATCTTGTATTTTTTGAATATCCCTTGGAGTTTTGTGACGCTACAAGTGAATATTGAATAGATTTTAGTCTCAATTGTATTGTAGCGTTTCCGATTCTAAGATGCACTCGTACTTATAATAATTACTTTTGTAATTATCTAAATTTCTCTTTCTTTCTTCAACAATGGTAACACTGACTCTTTGTCTGAAGAAGACCCTGTTATAGGGTGGAAACGTTACGTTTTCAGTGTATGTTTTTATACAATAAATTTTGCCTTGGTGAGCATTTTAATCTACTTCAACAACTTATGCACGTTAAACTGGCTTGTTTAATGCACACGAACCTTGAAGTAAGCGTGCAGTGGAAGATTTCCGTCTTAAAGGTCTACTTATTAGCTATGGGGCAGCTATGCTATACGAATATACAGATATAACACTTGTTCCAGATTATGCGAGTTTATTTACATAATGTGCAAGCACAATTAGACTACATAAATAAATTAAGTTTCTTCGACGATAAACTCGCTGAAAGAAAAGCATTGTCCTCTCACTTAGACCAGTTTGATGGATATTCGTTTAACTAATTAATAAAAATGAACTAAATCTGTCTTTCGACTGTCAAATCACGTCTTCACTTAGTCTAGACGAGAAAGATGATGAACAAAATATAATTGAGTGAGTGAGTGCAAGTTCGGAACTTAAAACATTACAGAAAGTACTTATCCTTCTCCTCCATATCGTGGTTCCTCGGACACCTTCACAAAGTGTCTACCTTGAGGAAAACAACTTCCTGTCTCTGGGTCAGAATCCAAAATGCACTGCCTGAAGGGCTGCGAGGTTGCACCGAGGCTTCCTTATTACGTCATTGCGTAACCGATTCTATTGACCTCTGGTGGCAAAAAAAAAATCTGGCACAAATGAAACAGAAATATAAGAAAATGACGGCTCCGCGCGCACTACGGTCCATAAACTATCATAACACATTATTCTAATTTGCTTCATGTTTAAAATATTTCTTAAAGTCTATAGCAGGTAGAATAAGATACATCATTCACTTTTGAGCTGAAGGCGCATAACTCACATTATCGATAGGTACTGTGTAATTCTTCCAGTACCTACGTGTTTATGTATTTGAAAGTGAAACAGAATAGTCAACATGCTCATTATACTAAAGCTCTTCTAAGGAATCGAACGTTTACCATCCGCAACAGTCCGAACATTGTTCCTGCTCACTGGCAAACAAAAGCGTTATTTTTTTCATTGATTTAGCATTTCTCAGTTTCCACTTGCCTTTTTAGTACTTCCCACGCTATCCGTCGTTGAGCAAAGCTGCGTGAAATCGGAGAACGAAGCAACGGAACGGAAATTTTGTAGCGACATTTGTGGGATGCGAGGCTTTACGTTGTAATGCATAGGGTTACTTTCCAATTAATTCGGAGTGAGACATACCACACGCCCATGCTGTACGTTCCAATTTACACAACGGTTCTTATTGTATGATTCATGTTTGCTTCGCTGCTTTTATATTCCGTTGACAAGCTGAGTTTCCATAGGTGGAGAACTTTTTCAGTGGCTTGTGAGAAAAATATTCATCCGCCTCGACTGTTACATAATAGTAGCAAGCAGGAGCAAAAGGTTATTATGCACAACACTCTTGTTTCTACTTACAAGGGAGGTTATCTAAGTGTCCCCCTCCGATTTCCATGAAACTTGGCAGGTGTATAGAGGGGCCCAAAGGAAGAAATTCGTGTTTTTTTTTGGTTCGGCTAGAAAACAGTTTTAGGGGGCAAATCCCCCTCAAATGTCAAGATGAGGACAAATTGAAGTGAGGATCTGACTCCGAAACCACGTAAATATGGCATAGGAAGAACACGCACATATAATTGGAACACACACAGCACAGAACTGTAGGATTGTCGGTACCAAACGCAAGTGCTATCGTGAAAGACGATGGCGGTTGAATTTCTGTGCTAATAGTACTGGCAGATACACAAGTGCGACACTTGAGATATGAAGTGCATATCACTGGCAAACACAGTTCTGTGCTGTGTGTGCTCCAATTATATGTGCGTGTTCTTCCTATGCCATATTTACGTGGTTTCGGGGTCAGATCCCCACTTAAATTTCTCCTCATCTTGACATTTGAGGGGGTTTTGCCCCCTAAAACAGTTTTTTAGCTGAAACACAAAAACACGTATTTCTTCCTTTGGTCCCCTGTATACACCTGCCAAGTTTCATGGAAATCGGAGGGGGACACTTAGATAACCTCCCTTCTTACTTAGTGGAATATTTCCTCCTACGTGGAGGAGAACAATATGATTCGTATAGGGTTTCGCCAGGCTTTTACTTCGAGAGCACAATTATTTAAATTAATGTTTTAGAGGACAGAAATCAGAACTCTTCTTGATGTGAATGATTTTTCTATTTAAAGTCACATCAGTGCAAACATTGTAACTACCAATGACTATTGAGAAAATTATGTATATCCAACGTATAGCATTTTAAACATTATATTTTATTATATAAACGTATAACGTATGGTGAAAAAAATTTGCACAAAGTTTGCAACCCTGCGGAACTGGCAATATTGAACACTGACACACCATTTGAGCTGTGTTGGATTGTACGTCTACCAGTTATGTAGTGTGATGAGCAAGAGAAGGTTGGTGTAAAAACAAGTCAATATGGAGCTGAAAGAAGACGACCGTCGGAAAATGATCGTGCAATATTGGACAGAGAATCGTGATGTTCGAAAGTCCGAGCTTGTGAAACATTTTCAACGTGTAGGATTTTCCCGTCGTACGGTTTATAATATTGTGTCACAATTGGAGAAGGGAATCAATGTGGAAAGAAAGCCGGGCAGTGGACGGAAGTCGCAGTTAAATGAACCCAGAGTGTTGCAACAACTGCGACGTGTTACTGCAGGTAAGGTGGCAAGGTGACTCAGCTGTTAGCATATGCAGATGATGTAGACTTACTGGGGGATGATATAAATACGATTAAGAATAATGCTAAAATATTTTTCAAAACTGCTAAAGAGATAGGTTTGGAAGTTAACAAAGAGAAAACTAAATATATGCTTACAGGCCGAAACCAAGTGTTAGGTAATAATCAAAATCTAATTATTGATAGCAACTCGTTTGAACCAGTTTCCAAATTCAAATACTTAGGAGTAATATTAACAAATGAAAATTATATTAAAGAGGAAATAAAAAGTAGGCTTAATTCAGGAAATGCATGTTACTTCTCTCTTCATAAACTTTTGTCTTCTCGTTTAATATCTAAGAAACTAAAAGTTAAAATATACAAAACAGTAATTTTGCCTGTAGTATTATACGGGTGTGAAACTTGGTCCCTTACATTAAAAGAGGAACATAAATTGAGAGTATTTGAAAATAAGATTCTTAGGAAAATCTTTGGACCTAAAAGGGATGAGGAGACAGGTGAGTGGAGAAGGTTACATAATTTAGAACTACATAATTTGTATTCATGTCCAGATATTATTAGAATAATTAAATCAAGAAGACTTAGGTGGGCAGGCCATGTGGCACGAATGGGAGAGGAAAGAGGAGTTTACAGGATTCTTGTTGGGAAACCAGATGGTAAGAGACCTGTAGGAAGGCCAAGACGAAGATGGAGGGACAACGTTGAGATGGACCTGAAGGAAATCGGTAGGGATGGAAAAGAGTATATAGATCTTGCTCAAGATAGGGACAGATGGAAGGCCTGTGTTGCTGCAGCCATGAACCTTCGGGTTTAAGAAGGCTAGAGAGTTAGTTAGTTAGTTAAGGTGGCAAAATCCTACCGTGCGCTTGGTAGGAGGTTTCAGTGTGATAAAAACACAGTGAAGAAAGCATTACAGAAGATGGGGATACGGAGATATAAAAACTATGCCAAAAGTGACGAAGCAACAAGTTGTTGTCCAGAAACAGCGTTTACGAACCCTTGTGACAAAAACGTTCGCTGCAACAAATGACGTGATTTGTATCATGGACGATGAGACTTTTTTCACCCTAGATGGCAATGAGTGGCAGCCGAAAACCTACTATGATCCTGGAACTGCTGCCGTGCCCGATCCAGTGCGTTTTGCTGCCAAAACCAAATTCCCACAGAAGGTGTTGCTATGGCTTGCCATGAGTGAGAAAAGACTGTCGAAACCTCAGTTTTTCAAGGCTGGTCTTGCACTCAACGCCGACCGGTATGTAAAGTTATGTTTGCCTAAAGTGAAGCAGTTTATCAATGAATACCATCGTGGGGACAATGTTGTTATTTGGCCAGATTTAGCCAGCTGTCAATACGCTGCACAAAGTCTTGCGGCCAGGGAGCACTTAGGTAGCCCTTACATATCCAAAAAATCCCCCTAATGTTCCCCAACTGCGGCCCATTGAAGATTTCTGGGCAAATTTAAAGCGGATGGTGTATGCCAATAATTACACTGTCCAACAAAATTGAAGTTTTTGTCTGTTAAAAGAGAAGTTGGGGGTGATTCTAATTGAATTTGATGTGCTGATTTCAAATCTAATTACAGAATTTATCCATCACCCATGAAATTTGAGTAACAGGGTACATACAAAATATCAGGTATATACAAATCTTATATAGCCTTATAGTGATACGATGCAATATTATTTACAATGGCATATCTAGAATGTCTTCGAACTTGATTTTCGGCTGTACTTTGCCTGAGGAACATCTCTTTTTAGTGTCCAGCAATAATCTGCCAACATATTTGGAGTCCATTTTCCTTGGTATCGCCTTTTCATTTCACCAATATCCTGGTGGAAATGATCTTCATGTTCGTCGCTCATTGTACCAAGGTTTTGCGGGAAGAAACGAGGTGGGAGTCTAAAAACTGTGTCTTCGGAGCATGATAGTTCTGAATCAAATTACTGACAAGTTCTCGGTAATTTTCTGACTTGTTGTTTCTGAGCAAATTTATGCAAACTTCCTTTGAAGAAAACCTCTCTTTGAAGAACATAAATCCACTACCCTCGCGGTCCATTCCTTTTACAAAATTCTTCATCAGACCAAGCTTTATGTGGAGAGGAGGCAGTAAGATTTTGTCTGAATTTACAAGTGCTGAATGAACAAAATTCTCCTGTCCTGCGATGAGTGACTCTCTCTTCGGCCAGTTCTTTGTAACATAATGATTTTTTTTCTATCTCTGCTGTCCCATTTACACAGGAAACTGCAAAATTTGGTGTAACCTAGTTGCGATACTAAGAAGATAGCAATAACTTTTAAATCTCCACATATCTCCCAAGAGTATTTATAGTACTGGATATTTGTTAATAACAGTTTCATGTTTTCATAACTTTCCTTCGTGCCCCAGGAATATGCTACGGGAATGCTTGGATATTTATTTCATTGTGCAATAGCACTCCTTTCAAACTTGTTTTCGAAGAGTCTAAAAACAAACGTCATTCTTCACTTTTATGGACAATGCCTAGTGACTCTAATAGACCATCGATGTTACAAAAGAAAACAAGGTCCTTATCTTCGGCATACATATCTACAAAGTATTTTTGGCGTTGCCGGGAAAAAAATAACTAATGTCACTCTCCAACAAATGCCATCCTTTTAATCGCGATGCAAGCAGTTCTGCTTTGCCATTACTTAACTCTAGATTTCGAACTAAATCGTTAAGACCCTCTTAAGTTATTAAGTGAGGTTCAGCTGTTGAAACACTCCCCACAAAATCAGGATCATTATGCAATTCGGTACATTTGTTAGGAACACTTTCACTTTCTTCCGTTAATATTTATGTGATCTGGTGGGGCAGGTATAGGAACTCCAGGTCCATGAGGCACCGGTCGAGTTGATGATTATAATGATGGATATTTCACTGTTTGCCTTGATTTCGAATTTATCCCAGATATATTTGTCAAGCAAAAATAGCAGTCTGTTATATGATCCTTAGGTTCCCGTCATATCATAGGAATTCCAAAAGTCATATGACGAGATTATTTCAGCCAACCACTCAAAAGCGTTACACAGTTCGCACAACAGATATCAGGGGCCAATTCCTTGTTTTCGTCTATCTTATTGTCAAAGTAACGCTCATAAGCTTTTCTTACATGAGGAGTAAATGTTCTCCTATTTGCTTTTAAGGTCAACTCACCACAGATATAACAAAAATTGTTCCTGTGTTTTACACAACTTCTTGACATGATTCTGTCTTTGCTTCGAAACACTCACTGGAACTGAAGAACACTCAGGAAAGCTTCTTTCCTCCAGACAACTTTCTATTGAAATGAGAAGTAGACATAACAGTTAAATCACAGCATTGTGTTGAAAAGTTAATCATTGTCAAATTTTTCAGTCGGATTGTTTAACAAGTTAAATTGTTGTCATTCATGCAGACATCAATGGCATAAAGTTACTAGTGTATTGTTGGAGCAAAGACATAAAAATATTTTAAATATTGCCTACCAATCAGCTAATTATGGACTGCATGCTGCAATAATAATGCAGAATTATATTTTTATTGTTACAAGAAAATGGTGGGTGATTGACAATTTCTGACTTCATTTTCGGAATCAGCAGGTGGGAAAACATAAAGAACCGTTGAAATTTTACTTTTAACAAAATCATTGTTGGACAGTGTTATCAACCACGAACCGTTGCAACCCTCATCCAACGGATCCGCAGATGCTTGCGCGATGTTGATCCATCAACATTTTCTCCATCTATGCAGAAAGTGCCCCAAAATTGTCGCAAGGCCAGCAGACTCGGTGTGAATGTATTTGTTCATTGATGTTCAGATACCACCCTTGTATACCAACCAGCACACGAAATACATCTGTGCATTTTTGCTCTTGACCACAGCGTTTTCTTTTTGTGCAAATTTTTTTCACCATACCTTATTTCTTAACATAATTTCGACAATCTGTTTACAAACTTTATTACTATATAATGACAAGTCTTATTTTTCCATACTTTTGCTGTAAATGAAGAAGCAAGGAACAATGGACACGGAACATAAACACTTCCTGTGCACACAGCCAATAAGAAAGTGTTATATACCTCTGGTTCTGCAGCACTATAGGGTTTGTAAATACGCAACCCGGTAACTTAGGTGGCTAGGTCCAAAGTCGGACTGCTTAATACACTTACTCACCGAGCCAAGAGTTTTGCTGTTACTACGCTACCAAGTGTACTATAATACTGTGGTGTGTAAAAAGTAGAACTATATATAAAATTACTGACAAATGAATCAATATTGCAATGTTTATATGCTGTAAATGTGAATTAAATGAATAGGTAAATTTGGGATGAACGTTTAACAAAAATAAAAATTTTGATATGGTGCATCAGTTCAGAATAATGTTCATCCTCTCTTGTTTAGGCATACTGAAATGAAGCAAAGAAGTGTGCAATGCTGCAAACGGCTGATAGCTGCAGTCGCGTTGTCCCCTTAATGTAGCTCCATTCCCTCTCACGCGTTCCCTGGTCAAGCCCTCTCGAGTCTCTCACTCTCTCCAGAGACTCCCGGGAGACAGTGTAGATAAGGGGAAATCCACAAAGCAATACGGACTCTTTAATATTGAAAACGTCTTTTAACATTGTTGTAATTCAGGCTCAGACCATCAAAATGTCGGTTCACAGTCAATCCTAGGTTTGTTATTGTTCGAGAAAATTTAATATTCTGTGCATGAAGAACCTGCTGATTCCGATAATGATAAATATAGATTTATTAAACATTTTGTGCGAGTCCATTTGAAGCTCACCAGCGTTTATAAACATGCTATTGCATTCTGTTTTTCTTTAATGTGTATGGATACTTAAAATTACGTGCCATCGGCATTACAGTGTTCACGCATACGCCGACCTCCGTGGCAAAGTGGTTATCACAGTACATTACGACAACAAGAGTCGCGTGTTCGGATCCCGGTCTGGGCATGGGTGTTTTTTGTGAGCGTCCCTTCATCAGTTTCACATCATCACCCATCCTCATCGTCGCGATTAACCAAATGTGCTAGAAAAGTGGGGCTAAATAACAACAATCAAATAAAATCAAAATATTTCACCGATGTGACCGGGAAGGTGGCGAGGATTGAGCCCTGATGGACACCAAATCGTAAGTGTAGTGAAGAAGATAGCTCGTAGTTTATTATTCGATATTTTCGTTCCCTTAGATAAGTTTCAAAACTTTTAAGTGCGAGACGAATCCACTGCAGAAAAAAATTCTGGCTACGCTCCTAGTGCCCAGTCAACAGTATATGTTTCAGAAGATACCAGACCCAGGAGACAACTCTGACATTTGGTGAGTAAAATACATATATGGTACGTACAAGTTCACTGGATTGCTCAATCCTTTTTTACTTTGTAGTCTGTTGTGGTCGCCAAGGAGGGGGTCTTCAAACCCGTGAACCCTTCCCTCCGGTCTTGTAAAGAAGCATTTGAACCATAGCATGTCATGAAATCATCTTAGCTTTCCCGTCTGTAATAGCTAAAATCAGAAATTAATGTCATTTTCAGTGAGCTATAATCCCACGCATAGAGAGAGGTAAATGGGGATATAGATATAGGAAGAGGGAGAGTGAGGAGACAGAAATTTATAGAAAAAGATAGAGGTGACGATAGAGAAAGAAAGAAGATGAAGAAGAGATGTAGAAGACGAAAGAGAGATGGGAGAGTGAGATGATAAATATCTTGATCAGTGGTAGAAATAAACTTGAGAAAGGAAAACAGAGGATGAAACAAAGATAGGAATGATGGGGGAAACAGATGGAGGGAAAGAGAGAGAGAGGGAGAAGAGAATAAAGAGAAAATAAAAATAAATATACACAAACAAAGGATAAGGGAGAGAACGAAAGAAACAGTATGATAGAAATAGAAAGAGGTAAGAATCAAAGAAGGAAGGAAAGATGATAAGGAAAAATAGAGAGATTGGAAACACAAGAACAGAGGAAGAAAGCAAGAAACTTAGGCAGAAACTGGAAAAGAGAATGAGGACAGAAAAACTTAGAGCAAGACGAGAGAGAGAGAAGGAAAGAAAAAGGAAGAGGTAAAAACAGAATAAACTGAAGATGAAAAATATCAGTAAGAACTCTGATGAGATGAGAAAGAGATAGATACAAAAGAAAGAGAAAAATTGAAGATATAGAAGAATGAAAATTTATGAACAGAAGAAGAGAGATGGAGAATAAATTAATAAGAAAATAATAAATAAGACAAGAATAGAAAGAGGTAGAGAGACAAAGAAGGAACGAATGATGACAAAGAGATATAGATGATAAAGAAACAGAGGGTGGAATATGTGTGTGTGTGTATTGAAATGATGGAATTAGGTTATTGTACGTCACTTTTCTGGCACATTTGGCTAATTAAGACTATGAGGATGAGTAATGAAATTGATTTTGAGACACAAGGAATACCCATGCCCATTCAGGGATTCGAACCCGGAATCCTGGCGTCGTAGCGCGCTGTGATAACCACTCCGCCACGCAAATCGGCCTACACACATATATATGATTGTACATATACTTATGTACTTTACATGTATATAAAAAGATGTAAAAAATTAAGACACTAAGACTTAGAAAATGTAAGAGTAAAGAAACAGGAAGGAAGGTATAGAGAGATTGGAATTAAAAGATAAACCATATCCCGAAGCAGGATATGGATAAGCACAAGAAGATACAGCAAGTTAGGGATTGAGAAACAGAAAGCGAAAGGGAATGTGGAAGAGAGAGAAAGAGAGTAAGCGGAAAGGTCAAAGCTCAAAAAATTATCTGGCGAGGTTACTGACCTCACCGGAAAATATATATATTTTTAAAAATATATGATTATTGTAACCACTGAAACAAGCCAACATAAACACAAATGTGAATACCTTTACACGCTAGTATGCTGTTAACGAAAATTCAAACTCCCCAAAACCCAAACACGCACAAGCATCGACATGCGTGCGTAAACGCACTATAAATAAATTGGAACGCCATTGTTATCGCCCACCTTATGGATAAAACACTGCCGTGCACCTTGGATCGGCTCCATGTTGAAACATGTTTCACTCTTGCAGTTCATCATATTGTCATGGTCTGGCAGGTTGCAATGCGTGGGCTGACAATGCAGCAAGCGATCCGTTCAGAACTCGACAGTGTTCGTTGCGAGGTCCGGCCTGGGCTGATAACTTAACTTCCACAATTACACCCTGGGTTACATGCTCACCCGCAAACAACGGTCGCTTCATTATCGTTCCCTCTGCAGGTCTGTTTCGTCTTGGAAATTGTTCGCCACCAGATTTCGAAGTTCAATCCGAAAAATTCAAAAAAGCAACAGAAACAGTTTTTGTAATACCTGAATATAATGACTTCTTTCTACTGTTACGGCGGCCGATCCTAATACTGGCAAGGGAATTGGGAAGCAGAGAAGCGACCAATGTAGCACGATAAGAAACGCAGCAACCAGTACAACGAGGTTCGGGTAGTACTTCTTCCCGCCGCGTCGTGTCTCTCGGCACCACTGCTGTTGTCTGTTTGGTCTGCAGCGTAACCCCCGCTCCCCACTTCCCTTGCTAGAACTAGGGCCGGCCGCCGTAAGAGTAGAAACGACCTATACACTGTCCCAGATAACTGTGGAGCAAGGCAGCGCATGCGTCAGAGAAGCGAGGTAAATCGAGAGCCATAGCGAAGCAGTACACGCTGCTGGGAAGGCAGTTGCTTTCCCCCACTCCACGCAATTCCGTTCCTCTCACGTGTTCATTGGTGGAGCTGTCTCGCGTCACAACTTGCGCAGACACTTGATTTCGTTTGCCTGATCTACAGTTTTCTGGGACAGAGTATATAGTAGCGGCTTCGGCCTATTCGCACGTACTCACCAAAATAAATGTACAATGCAAATATATTTTATTATACTAATTCATTGAACGCCGTCTGCTTCAAAACATCATCTGCCTGCATTCGGTTACTCGCGTAAACTGTCTCGCTCCTACCTCTGGCAATATTTTCAGCAAAGCGAGTAGAGAAAACTGACTCACCCCTCTGGCTTATATCGTTAGCAACCAGCCGCCTCTGTAATGACTAGGGAAAGGAACTTTAGGTAAATAAATGTTTTTTCTGCGATAAGATAGAGACCCTCATTTTTGCCAAAATTCTGATCATAGCTTTATATGTCAACACAGCAAATTTTATTTTACATAAAAACACATATTTTCCAGTTTTCCGTATGTAAATACATATTTTGCGAATTTTCATTTTAAATACATAAAATCGCTCATTGACTTCATCTACCTCGAAATCCTAGGTTTGTTTTGTCTTTGAACACCCTCGCTGGCAGACTTCTGGCACCTCGCCTACGATCTTATTGGGAGAAAATAGCTGTAAGTAGCTGTGGCTGGCTACACGTAACGATAGCAAGGCTTTTTAATGAAGCAATGCAGCTATTGTGGCCGGAAGGCATAAAATTTGACAATGTTCTTCTCTTGACAGATGCTGCAGCTTACATGCAGTGGTCTTGCCGTTAGCTACCCCAAAATGGTGCACGTTACATGTGTGGCTCATGCGTTGCATAGAATATGTGAAAAGATAAGAGCTCTTTATCCCAATGTCGATAAACTGGTTTCAAATGGGAAGAAAGTTTTTATCAAGTCGCCTAGAAGAATAGACATTTTTAAACAAAAATGTCCTGAGCTTCCCCTTTCCCCTACACCTGTAGTTACGCGATGCAGATGTTATGTTTGAAAAAATTGTATCTGTTGTTAATGATCTTGACAAAGAAGAATTCTGCAAGAACTGTTGATGGAGCCTTCCTTAAAAGTCGAATTCGCATACATCTCAACAAACCTGTCCATTCTCTCTAATTCCATATGAAAGCTTGAATCGTCCGCGAACACTTTGGCAGCTTCCATTGGTGAAGTCCGTATAGTAGAAACGAAACTGAAAGAACTCACTGGATCTAAATGTACAGAAGTTTTTGGGAAAAAACCAAGGTTTTCAAACATTGTGCCAAATTGCATGTGTTTTGGAAGGTGGTGAAGTAGAGGAAGTGGAAGCTTTGGAAAACTTCAGCGTTAGTGACATTTCGTGCTTCAAATATGCAAGAATTGTTTCTTGTGACGTGGAGCGATCTTTCTCACAATATAAGATGCTTTTTAGAGATAATCGTCATAGATTTACAATGGAGAATTTGGAAAAAACTATGGTGATCCACTGCAACTCTTCCAAAAAATAGCTCGCTAAGAGGTAATCATTTAGAAACTAATTTCAGGTGTTTAAAATACATGTTATAGTTTGTTTTTGTTACCAAATGTTTTTATTTTTGTCACATATTTTCCTGTTTTTATCACATATTTTCAACATTTATGACACATAAAAAATAAATATTTCTGAGTTTTTTAGCACATAAAGTTCCGTTCCCTAGTAATGACTAGTGTTCAAATCAAGTATCGTTTGTCGCGTGTCGCTCGGACTGGGTCGTTTTATCGTGTCACCTGAGTCTGTTGTTTGCGCATGTGCGATGAACAGTTTCCTTTAGATTGAATGCTTCTGTGACGCTTGTCGCTTCGGTGTGAAATACCAATATCGCTTGTCGATTCAGTCTGAAAGCTCCATTACTTTTTGAAAAGTGGCATGTCTTATTATAGGTTTTCCCTAAATTCCGAAGACGCAGAGGCGAAGTTCATAGCACACACATTTACCAGCATTTGAATGTGTCTTAACTACTGCAGATTTGTTGGCAAAGATTCACTTCAGCGTACATTGTGTTATAACTATATCACGAGTTTTATAGCATTCTATTTTCCTCGGTTTTCCATTTACCAAATAATTGAATATAACGGTATCTCAACTTTTGTACGTTTTCAGTTCTTCGTGCGTGTACTTTCCATGTTGTATATCTGCATGTATGTACAACTGGCGATTACAAAAACACCTATTTTTTTCAATAATCTGCACTGCATTTGATCATCCCAAGAAATCAACAAGTCCACTCCTGCATGGTAAAACTTTGACAAATACCTTTCTGGATTATGAACTGATGAAAACAAGTGCTCATTCTTACTTCGTATGCAGGTGAATCTGTACTGGAAACAACGGGGACTGGTGTAAACCGGAAGTTCCGGGCGAAGACGTCATCAATGTTTATATTTACATTTTTAACACGGTCTATAGGGACATGTAAGCACTTGAAAAATAAAAATGGTGTGGTCCAGTGACTATGATACTTGCCCACCACACAAAGGGTCTCGAATCTCCACTATAACACTTTCTATAACGATCAAATGCAAACTAATGTAAGTCTGTGAAATATTAACTGCAAATTTGATGACAAATGATTTTATTTTTTACTCGAATTGCAAATAATTTTGAAACTGCTGAATACCAAATTACTTTAATAAAGTTGAAGTCATGAAATGAGACAAATAAACGCTAAGTTTAGTCTATTATTTGAATCTAGTGTTTTGCATGGAATTGGTGTCACTAGATTATTTGCTTATATTAGGCTATAGCTATGCTATTAAATTTTGCCTCTAAATCTATACACAGACATAGACGTTAATGTTGGAATTGTTAGCAACCTCGTGGCAAGCTCTCATTTCATAAAGTGATGTCTTTTGCAGTTTGGAATTTATATTCTTTCTATTACAATGACAAATGATTTATGCTGTTTTACAGTTTGAAAAATTGTATAATTTTAGGCGTTCTGTACATGCCTAGGGAGGGAAGAAAACATCGACCTTTCATTACTACATTTATCAGTCCCTAACTACGCACAAACTTCTTCCCTTAAAAATTGAAAGAACGTCATCACTCCCAGCCCTCTTGAATAATATTTTTTATCTACAGAAGTCAAAGTGTGCAATAAAATGCTATGGAAATATGACGTTATAGTCAAGTCGGTATGATAAGTTGCTAAATGCTAAATGGTCCCTGGTTAGCTTCTCATCAAAGGTAGATTTTTTACTGTGCAGTGCCAACCCAACTAGCGTATGTCTAGAATGGAATTAATTACACATTTCGAAATGACTGCTATTTTTAATAAAAATGTAATGGTTTTGAGAGTAACTACTTGACATTAAATCTCTTAGAAAATGTGAAATAGTATGTGGACGAGCCATAGAGACGTAGAGAGTTGATACGAGCATATTGTTGTGTATGGAACTGTTTTCGCTATGGTTCTTGCTTTGTGTGGAAACCTAAATGTGAAAACAACCACGTCATTATAATTTTGTTTTAAAATCTGTGGCTATGTATAAGAGTAGCGAAACGAATGTTCTTACGACCACCTTTAGCACATCACTTTTCGGCCAATCAGTTTCGTCCCGATTTACATTGTGTAAAAGTATAAACGTCTGCTTCATTCTTATTCTAGTATTCCATAACAATATCTCTTTAGATACAGATTAAATTAAATATATCAATAGGTGACAATGCAACTTGTGTAAACAAACTATAAATCGTCATTAGTTGAAAATGTAGAGTCATGTAATTTATAGTCACGCTGAAAGTAGGTATTGTCTAACAGTTCCATGTTTGGTCCCCAAGTGTAAAATGATTTTGTGAAGGAGAAAAAATGTAAGACGTTTTTAGAAATTAGCAGATCAAATCATGGATTCAAAATGCATGTCGTACGCATTTCCCACATTCTATGAATTCGAGAATATGTATAGTTACACAAGATTCGAACACGCACACGCACTGGTAACAACAAAACAACAAAATAGAAATAAAAACTTCTTTGACCGGGCTGGAACACGCATCCTTTAGAACATGAAGCTGTAACACTGATCACTCACCTACAGCTCCTACTGGTAGCTATGTGAGTATTTACTTATAATGTAAGTTGTTTCGATTATTTCATCACGAGCAGTTTTTCATGCCAACCGAGTGCCATGTTGCCAGATCTATGGTGTAATATAGGGAATTTGTTGTTTCATCTTTTACTAACTTTCGGACTTAAGTTTAATTGATGTATCTCAGAAGTTTATAAACATTTTGTTCTGGCACATGTTCTTCTATATTTAAGTTAGCTGCTCTTGTGACTTGTAACATTTTCCTTAAACGTCGTTTCCCACATTTCTGCCAAATTTTGTCTGCTCATGACTTATTCCCGTTATTTGTCAAACTTTGTCCATTTGCCGGCCATTTTACTATTATGGCGGACGAAACTCCATTTCCTCGGACTTCTTTAATCTTGTATAGGATATCATTCTTCAAATTTCTGACAATTATATTCTCACTTCAGCCATTTGTTGAAATTCCATTCAATAATCACTTGGTATTATTGGTGATTTCTTGTTACACCAGTCAACCACAAGTTAATTTTGAAACTTGATCCTTCCATTTGACTTCATTTTTGGCATATTATATTAAGTATATTTTGCCTACTTGGATATGAAACTTGGATTTTTGGTAGTGTAACTTCTATTTTTTATCCACATTCATTTTATATTTGTTATTTTCGTCATTATTGTTACAAGATATAAGCAACTTGTAACATATCAAAGTCAAAAAACATAAATTTAAAATATTTGTTTACACATTCAATTAAAATGTAATATGATGAAGTTCGTATGTTTCCTTTATGTAAGAAGTTAATGTAAGGGTATGTAGTAGTCATTGTTACAAACTCACAATTATACAAGTAAATTTTGACCTGTCCCATATAATTGTATCTATTGTGCTATGTATGATTTAATTGATGGAATAAATAAATAAATAAATCGAACAATCAATCATGAAAATTCCATGTTTTAAATTATTTTTGACAAAGGTTTTATTCAGTGGCTAACCAAAGTTTGTTATAAGTCCATTTTATGCACAGATAGGCTAATCGGGACTGAACCGACAGCCTCCAAGAGATATCGAACCCGGGATAACTTGATTACAAGATGGAATGTTAAATTTGAATTAGCTTCTTGTCTGGCCGTGAGAGAGAATCGTCGAACTTACATGCCTATCAATATCATATAAATTAATAAAAATCGTAAATATTCTGAACGTAAGGACTTAGTAGTTACTCGTAGTTTAATATGACATAAGTTATTTGCATATGTCTGCCTAATGCAGTGAAATAATTATAATCGAAAGTGTTAATCCTTAAATTTTTATTTTACAATATGTATGAATATATTTAAACTACAAATATGAGATTTGATAAGTTGAAAAAAAAAAACAGTGAATTAACAACTTGATTCTATTTGTTTGTGTCAATTAGTTGGTTCAATTTTCTGTCCTAGTCAACAGTCGATAACAATCGACTACTTAGAGACTACTGGACATAAAAGACAAAAGCATGGCGACGTACACGCAACAGCAAAAGAACAAATAGGCGAATTGCCAAATACCATTTATACATCAGTTTATTCTCAACAATGTGATGCTCATGAATTAATTAAAGCCAATAAGGAGAGGACAACGTACGCTTTGCATCAATAGAATTCCATTCCTTAGGAACAGCACAGGATGTACAATAGAAAAGGAATGAAAATATCGAACCACAAAGTGCCTAGTATTATGTTTGATGTACAGTCACCGCCAATTAAAATGGGACACCTAGATCCTGAAATACCCGCTTCCATCCATTGAGTTATCTGTGTTGCATAACTTCGCGACGATGACCGAACTTCCTATTGAAAAGTTGTTATTGAATTTGGCTTATCTCCACAGAGTTAGGCAACACACAAAACTCACTGCATGGAAGCGAGTATTTTAGGAGCTAGGTGTCCCATTTTTTATTGGCGGTGACTGTACATACCTTTATCAATGCTGATTAAGGCTTTTTTTATGTATTATGGAATAAAAGCTACGAGTCGTGCTGCGAAACCTGTTTTCTTTCACATATTAAGACAAACAAATATCTTCTTTGCGAAATTAATTTATGAGAGCAAGTGTGGGAAAATGTCAAACACATGTGCATATTTAATATACCTAGTGAATGACAATGCAAAAACAGAGTACCTTGACTTCACGGCGGTAAGTCAAGAAGGAAAACATGCAGAGGAATCGGAAATCGATTCTCTCAAAGAAAGGAAAGCCTTCATGCTCACTATGTGCAATAAATCACGCGAGGATGATTCATAAGCTTCCAACATCTCTTGGCCTTTGCACCCAAGTATTAGGATATTTATAAAGACAGGAATTGCTGCAGATATACGGAGATTACTGAAATCTCAGTTAAGGCTTGAGAGTCTCGCATCAGGCAAGCATTTATTTCAGTATCGTCGGAGTGGGCAATGCTACTGAAAATAACAAAACTTAGTGAAAGAGATTTGGTGCTTTAAGTGCACTATATGCACAGTAAGGCTAATCGGGACTGGACGTGCAGTTTAAAGCTGGATCCGAACTACTATGTACCTCCACAGGGTATCGAAGCCGGGACCCCTTGATTACAAGGCGACGAGGCTGCCACTGCGCCATCGGGGAGGCCATTGTGAAAGAGTGAATTTCTACCCAAAATGAAGGTAAATACTCGCTGTAAAAAATATGATGAATAAGTATTTACAGAATTCCATGTATTCAATATTGAAGAGCAAATTCAACTTCAAGTTACAGTGAATGAAATGGAAGTTTCCAATTTTTCCAACACAAACAAAATATTTAACCTTTCTTCTTTCTGTTCATGTGTTTCGCTACTCCATCGAAAATTTGATATTAACAACAGAACAAGTAAAATATTACTCCCGTAAGCGCAATGCTAAGTCCTTCAATCATCCAAAGCACAGATACCGGTTGGTCCAAAAGTCCCGGAACGGTCACATATCGTGAGAAATACACATCGAATCGGAAAACGAAAAAATACGTGTTTAATAAGTGAAAGGAAGCTATTCAATGATATTACACTTGATTCCCCACCCCCGCCCCCTAAGAATGGGGCGGGAGGCAACTGTGAAATTATAAATGGAAACCCAATTTTGTATTGTAGAATCGGAAAGAGGACTTCATTCCGAACCCAACGAACTATCAACTATCCTCCTAGCTCTATTAGAAACGGAGGTATGGCGATTTTAAAGTTTCGCTAAAGAAAGAAAGAAAGAAAAAACGTGAAAATTTCATAAAAAACAAAAAAAAATTCAACCTAGAGTGAAAGCGATTGCAGATTCGGAATCTGCACGTCAAGACCTTTGAATAGAGTCTACCCCCTTTCCATATACTCCCAAGGGGCGGGGGTGGGGAATCAAGTGTGATATCATTGAATAGCTTTCTTTCACTTATTAAACACGTATTTTTTCGTTTTTCGATTCGATGTGTATTTCTCACGATATGTGACCGTTCCGAGACTTTTGGATCACCCGGTATATCTTCCTCCAGCTCGCAGGGGAGGAGCAGTTTCGGGTCCTCGCGTCTGACTGCATATGGAAACTGTTCTTTGTGCCCTTAACATATGCAGGAAAGAAAGAAAGGATAACTAGCATTCAGTGAGACAATCCCTGGTTCTTCAAGCAACCCAACGCCTTAACTTAGATAACTTAACTTAATAACCCTATTGCGCTACACACCTTCCAGGAGTTTTGAAGAATCTACACGTGCAGGACAACACGGCATATCAGCTTTTGATATTTAATTATTTTCTTACCGCTAAATGTGATAATTTGTACGCAAACGCTTTGCAGAGTTTCATTTGACGTTTTAATTTTCTCTAATATAAGGATGAGCCACAGCTAAAGATTCCTGCACCAGGCGTGAGAATATGTTTTGATAACCCAGCCACAGAATTATCCAACGCCCCTTCCCCTATACTTGCTTGGGACAAATGTTAATTCTCCTAACACTTCTCTTCGATGTTCAGACACAAACAACTACCCTACCCTGTAAAGCATCCATAGCAAATATTATATTATTGTTGTATGAAGTGTGTACGTTCCTGTAACAAATAAATTCCTTTTTTACTGTAGCGAAGCCAAAATTATTCATTGGCAATAAGTTCGAAATGGTCCTTTGGCATTATTTATTTTCTCTGTGATAGTGTGTAATTTGCAATGCCTTAACATGCAGTATATTGAGTCAAATTATTAGAGAATCAGAGAATCGTTGATGCCATATGAGAATAACGCAGCAAAATGATGCAAATCTGTTATACATATAATGTCACGAAGAAATACCGAAAATATGTTTCTCTTAAGGAAATACAAATTACAAGTGCATTAACGACTTGATAGAAATGTTCTTGCACTACTTTTGGTACTTATCGTATCACATAATCGGAAACAAATCACATCCAGAATCTGTTTTTGAGCATTATGTATAAATTTTAAGTGCATCTTACAGGAATAGTTCTATTGAGATCCAAGCGAGGAAGAAAATCTTTAAACTTCGTTTACTTTGTAACCCGGAAATAATATTCATTTAATAGGCTGCTAATACTTCCACAGGGCGCCACGACGTTTACCCTTTTCCAACTTATTCTGTCTAGATATCGCTCGGTCCTGGAGAAAGGGGGGGAGCTGCTGCCCCCTGCTCCCTTCTCTCCTTGCTAGAGCTCTGGTGTAATGTCTACATCTGATCGGATATGAAACGTTCCTCAAATGCAGAATTATCTAATCCTTGGCAGAGAACACACGACATCATAATGCACGTATTAACAAACTGCTCGTAAATGCACATGGATTCCCACATTTTTTAGCGTTTCTGCATCACTTAATACACACTTTCTAGTCAGGAACCGCACAGATATTTGTGTTTCTACCCCTTGTAGTTAGGACCAATCACAGGAAAATAAAGCTTTATGGCCCCTTAAAATCTCCCGAATCGCGCCGCGCAACCCAGAACATAATGTAGACTTGAAGAATTTCAGAATAAAAAAATATACATAGTTCGACTTTTATTACGGAAAAGGAATCAAATTACAGCTTCCACTTATACAGGGTGTCCGAATAGTCACGCAACCGAGACTTTGAACGTAGGTAACTTTGAGCAAAAACCGATAGAAACATGTTGTTGACTACTTTTTAGAATAATTAGTCGATACTTTGTTTCAGTCAACGACTAATTAATTGCAATAGACCTAGCAGTTTATTTTGTGACAAGGTGGTGTATCTCCAATAAACTTACCTATTTAGTCCCGTCTTTTGCAACAGACGTCGAAAGAAAATCAATTTTGTCTATTATTGTTGTAATATGTAGTGCAGAATCATAGATGAAAGTACAATTAATATCAATGTACTAGTACATTTTATTTTGTTCTTGTATCGGCTTCACATTATTTTATAGGAAACAAAAAACATGTAGTTAAAAAAGTTTATAGTCTGTTTGAATTTATGTTATACCATTTGGAGTATCAAGTACTTTTAAATGGCCGACCACATATCATGCCACTGAACTAATGGAATATGGAAGGGTTCAAGTTACAGTGGTGTAAGCCACTTTTTTTTTTTTTTAAAAAAAAAAAACCTCGACACAGAAACCAGATCTGCATAAGTCAATCTGTTAACAGAAAACGTGGAGTAAATCAGAGATTCATTCAACAGACGACAGTTTAAGGTCTTGTGATAATGGAAACAGCTGCTGTGTTGATCAGCAAAGTGCTTTGAGTCAGCCTGTTTTTTTTTCTTTTTAAGAAAGTGACTTACGCCACTGTAACTTTAACCCGTTCATATTATACTGAATATTGTGTTGCACAGAATATTTCTTTGTTATAATAGTAGTTCGTGGGTCATATTATAGTCTCCTCGTTTACAAGGAGCATCTCTCCTAGCTTTTATCTCCTCGCATGAAGCCCAACATTATCCTCTTCCTGGTTATTTGCAATTTTTCTCCAAGCAATTCCCTTTATGTGGGAGGAAAAAGCTTACCCGAACTCATGCGTCTTCATCAACCTGATAGCTTCTTGTTTCACGGATCGTGTACGGCGCTACCCTGCCGTACCCTTTGCATCACACGCGTCGTTATACTCTTGCTGAGTCAGATTAATATGTTTCTATCCGACACTTATTTCCTAAATTAACATGAAAAATACCGTAGCTAGCTCTAGCACGTGGATGGTTTGCTAGACACTCACAGCTACTGGCAGCGATCTTGAGGTAAACTTCTACAATGCCGCGTCATCATGATGATTGCAACTCCCCTTTTAAATTGACGATCAATCAATCCTGACAAACGATCACTCGCGTACCAACTAAGCCTTGACAATGACCATCAGTCACATTCCATCTAAACCTTGACATTCCTGATCACTCGGGTACCAACTAAACCTTGACAATGACGATCAGTCACATTCCATCCAAACCTTGACATTCCTGATCACTCGCGTACCAACAAAACCTTGACAATGACAATCAGTCGCATTCCATCAAAACCTTGACATTGTTGATCACTCGCGGACAAACTATATCTTGACACTGACGATCACTAGCAAATCAAATAAACCTTCATATTGTTGATCATGCGCACCAATAAACCTTGACCTTTGCCGATCACTCGCGTACCCACTAAATCTTGACGTTGACTATAACTCACGTTCTAAGTAGCCTTGACATTAACGGTCACTCGCGTACCAATTAAAATAACGAAATAATGAAAGATTTGAATCACGTAGAGAATAAGCACGTTGTTTTTTTTATGTAGCTCATAATATTCTACATACTGGTCTATCACACAATAAATAGTTAAAATACAAACTATTAAAATTACATTTCAATGTTTTCTGAGTACCAATGGAAGTAGGTGTAGCAATGAAGGATATGGCAATATAGGAGGCACTACAATTGACTATCCTCGCTTCTTACTCAAGAAAATTTATAACCAGAAAGAGTGACGTCAAATATCGAAAGGCTGAAATATTTTTCAGTTATCTGACTGATAATTCAACAGTGGATTTGCAAACTTCCTGGCTTTATTGTCAGTGGCAGCAATTAGTGGGGGGGGGGAGGGGAGGAGTTGCCCTAACGTTTGCCACTTTTTACCCCCGTGCTGTGATCTCTTAACGCTAAGTTTGTCTGCCAAGAGGAATTAAATTTTCCTTGCCCCCTCCCTCAGTTTTGGCACCCACTTGCCGACACTGCATCTTGCCTCTATTCTCTGCCTCAGATATCTGTGGAGCAAGCGAACGAAAACAAGTCTCTGCGCAAGTAGTGACGCGATACAGGGAGAGGGAATGGCTTGCGTGGGGGGAGGGGTGAGCGACTGGTTACCAGCAGCGTGTACTGCTTCGCTCTGCCCAATCGGTACCACTCCCTTCTCGGCCTTGCTCCAGATATACCTGGGGCAGAGTATAGTGTAATATGCAATCGATTATTTGGAAGTTAGCATTGAGATGGAACAAAGAAAAAAAGTTGTGAAAATGATGGAAGTCGCTCACCACTTGCCTAAAAACGTTTTTGCATATCTCCACCAACAAAGTGGCAGCTCACTAACAAGCAGGTTATGTTCTTTCCTTTACAACGTGAATTTATTTCAATGGGGCGTAACGATTTATGAGTACATTCCATTGTTTGTTTATGTTACCACCCCGCTGACGTCCGTGGCTAAGTAGACAGTGTAACTAGCTACTAAGTCAGAGGTCTCAGCTTCGAACCTTTAGTAAGGCAAGGGTGTATCGGTGTGTTTAAAAGCAACATTAAATTACTGTAATTGAAAGAGAGAGAAAGAGTTGCCAACCAGAGATGTTAAAGGTCCAGGAACCCATACATTATGAACGGTTATATTGGATTACAACCTTAGTGACAATGAAGTTCGACCAGTCACAAATATAGGAGTGCGTTGTGAAAGAAGGAGAACACATGCATATGCTGAACATATTTTATTCAGCAGGCTACATGGAACAAAGGAAAACATAAATTTCCGCTGCAACGCAGCAATGTATAGTGTCCACACAAAAAAAAAACATTTTCGTCCATCTACACGTGACATTGAAGTTCGACCACTGTTAGAGGGGATCCTGTTTACCATGGTGTGACGCCGCCCCGTCGGCGAATAACTGTGGCAATGCGTCGGGGCATGCTGCGGACGAGTCGTTCAAGGTATTCCACATCGATGCGGTGCCATTCCTCCTGCAGGCAGGCGATAAGAGCAGCCACTGTCGTGGGTCCCCTCTGTTGCACACGTCGCTTAAGAACACGCCACACATTCTCAATGGGCGAGAGGTCGGGACTCGATGGTGGCCATGGCAGAGATCGCACGTGATGGCGAGTCAACCATTCTCTTGTCAGCCGCGCTGTATGAGGCCTGGCATTGTCGTGTTGAAGGATGATACGCCGCCTGTGGAACAGGTGCCTTCGCACCGTGGGAAGATGCCGCTCCAGTATGCGTGTATAGGCGTGTGCATTCACAATGCCCTCACAGACGTGTAGTGGGCCAACCCCAGATGCCGTCATGCATCCCCATACCATCACTGACGCAGGTTTCTGTACCCGACGTGCATAACATTTTGCTTCATTCTGTTCCTCCTTCCGACAAATGACTTTCTTCCGTATTTTCCCGTACACAACATTGAAAATGGATTCGTCCGTCCACAAAACCCTGTTCCACTGCCGAAATATCCATCCCCGGTACATTCGTGCCCACCGTAGTCGATTGCCTTTGTTCAACATGGAAAGGAAGGGTTTACGTTTCGCCTTGTACACTCGGTAACCAAATCGCTGTAGGTAACGGCGAATGGTTCTGGTTGACACTTCAATGTGAAAGCGTTCTCGAGTCCACAGTCGTAATTCGGCCACAGAAACATGATTGTTGGTCTGGATATAGCGCCTAAATATCCGTAGGTCACGCACGCTCAGCAGGCGTTTTCGACCGTGGGCCTTACCTGGCTCTGTAGTACCCGTATTTTGGTGGTGTTTGATGATGCAGTGGACGGTTGACTTGGGTAAGTTCAGTTGGCAGCCTATTTCCTGTTCACTGAGTCCATCCCTTTGCAACTCCACCACTCTTCTCCTCACGGTGCTGTCAATAGGTTTGCCCCTGGCCATGGTGATGATGTACTGCGGTTCCTCGGTGCACAGCACGCGCTTATATACGGCGGACTCCCTTATCGTGTCTGTGACGTCATGCTTCCGTCGAATGCGCCACTATCTTGAATTTTCCGTATGGGTCTGGTGCCTGGTCGAAGTTCAATGTCACGCGTATAGTTCCCCGTTTTCGTTCTTTACGTGACCTTGGGTGCAACATGCTGGGATCACGATTCTTGCCTGCTCACACGCCTCCTCTTACACACATGCGTCACTTCTGCGGGTCACCCATTCCACCGCCTATGCCTCTGTGCATTTAATCACGTATTCCTTTCTGGTCGAACTTCATTGTCACCAAGGTTGTAGGTAACAGGAACGGAACCTTTTTTCTCGCACAATTTAAATTCGGTCCAAGTTGCCTATTGTATCGTTTCAATAGGGAACTTGGACCCTATTTATACTGATCAGGGAAAAATGTTCCCGGACCGCATTTAAATTGATCAGGGAAAAATGTTCCTGGACCGTATTTAAATTCATCCGGAAGAAAACTTCCTGGAGCGAATTGAAATACTTTAAGAGATAAAAAGGTTCTATGCGGTCCAGACCCATTTAAGCTTGTTGATTTTCTGATCTGGACCGGAATTGAATTTTTTTTTAAATTCTCGGACCTTTAACAACCCTGTTGCCAACCCCATATTAAAATGTCGGAAATTGGAGATTTGTGGAATGTATGAGTACTGCTTATGCTTACAGTGCCGTCAATGTCTATTCTATCTTTCATTGCTTCTGAGAAGAGATCCAAATGCCAACCTCATTATCAGTAGCGTGCATACAAGGTAAGCTACCGAAGCATTGCTTCGGAATACAATATGCAACAACGTAACAAGATATTAAGTCATTATAATCACACGGATAAAACCGTCACATTTCTTCGGTACAAATAGAACAAATGCCAGTCCCTGCAGGGCTGCATTGAGGTTGAGTCGAAGCAATCTTCCTCTCGCTTCGGTTAAGCAGTGGCAGACAGTTGCGCGCGCACCTCAAGGTCACGGGCCGTGATCGTGTATTTCTTCTTCAACCGAAGCTAGCATCGGACAGGGAGTTCGAGAGTGTATGAGAGTGTTTCAACTCGTATTGTTTTCGGTTTTCCTCAGTTTACGGGGTTTGTTTGCCGAATGTATATGAAAATATGTTAGTATCTAGTAATATAGAACAATGTGTACTATAAAAGAGCTTTTGTCTAAGCCGTTTTCTGCCCGTTCTTTCTCAGAAAATAATGAGATAATTAGAAATGGACTGCCAACACCAGAACTACCGAACTTGGTTCAAAAGACCAGTAAATTCACTAGACATTTTCAGTGTAATATGTATACCAAATGTGCGTGTTTAGCCGGTAGCGCTGAGCTAAATGCGGTGTTTTGCTGGTATTGTTTGTTGTTTGGAAAGGATAGAAATACTTCTTGGACCAAAACTGGGTACATGCATTTGGGAAATTTAGTGAAGTCAATAGCCGAACACGCACTGTCTGTTAACCATATACGATCGCGTGTAGCTACAGCTGCTTTTGAGGAAAACAGAATAGAAACTGCGCTTGATGACCAGCTTAAAAATGAAATGAACTATTACCAGCTGTAATTTTTATCAAGTCAAGCTTGCCCCTTGATTTGCTATTGTTTACATGAAAATTATATATTAAGTGCTTCGGCCATCTAAATGGTCACCGCACGCCACTGCTCACTATACTGCATTTTTGCAGACTAACGATGCTCTAACTCCAGTACAATTCTTTGTTGAGCTTGTGTTGTGTTCTGTTCATGTATGTTTGTGATTGCACTTTCATCAATTTTTAGGCGCGAATAGCCACAAGTGGCAGAAAAATGCGTAAAATAACCAAACCAATCAGTCAATTAGTCTATTTCATTTCCCTGTTTTCTGTTCGTGGAAAGTAATCAAGCCCATTTTAGGTAATTAATTTGCTACTAGATCTGCACTGGTTGCGTGCGGAATAACCTCAAAATAACTCACGTGATTACTTCATTACATTTCGAACTACTTGAATCAGATTAAAGTATGGTAGCAGGTGAAAAAACAAACATTTCAACAATACAAAAATTGTGTGTGTGTTTCAAAAGTCGCGTAACTAATTTTCATTACTTGTATCAAGAAAATTATAAAGATATATTTCCAACTTTTTTCTTCCATGTTAAATACTAGTCGATTAAGATATTTTAAAATACTTTTGGCTTTCCGTTAACTCCAAACCGAATTCTAGAAATTAATTAATGGGTAATATCAGTGTGAATATTTTCTCTAGAATTTCAATTTTAGGGAAGAAAACAGGACAAGAAACTATGACAGGGTCGCTTTTATCTGATCGGCGCGATGCTAATCTCTGCCTCGTGACCAATAATGGCCTAGCGAAAAACTCAACATGTTGAGGAATGACGATTTAATGGGCGTAGTGAACAAGTGACATTTTAGTGACATCTACTCTTGGTTAGCAACAGTGGTACTCCAGAATATTGTTTGTCAGTAAACACGGACAAGATGGATAGAACATATGCTAGGAAGGATAACCCCCTCCCTCCCTTAAAATTTTATTGTGCGATACAATGTACATTTTAAAATTGTATACCATATTTGCACGTTAACATACAAGAGTCAGTGGCGGGGATTAGGGGGGCACATTGCCCTCCTACTTTTGGAACCCAATCGCCGCCACTGACAAGAGTGGATCTAAAAGATCGTGGTACATAAGGCTTAAAGTATCAATTATATAAAAAAAATATAATTAATATTTTCCTGAATTTCTTATGCTTCAAAATGAACATTCTTGGTCGTTGATGGAAGATACTCACACAGACTGTAAAAAAATGCCAGAAAGTTTGAATTTTGGATAGGCTAATTAAAACTTGACCACTGTGTATCCAACGTATACCGACGCGAGACCTCTTCATTACAAGGCAAGGACGTTACCATTACGCCATTTTTTTTGTTTTTTATTCTTTCTTTCTTCTTCTTCTTTTTATTTTTATTTTAATAATTTTTTTCGCAATGGGGGAAATCTCTGTCAGAGATTGTTAGACAGAAATGCTTAACGAAATGAACACAAAGAGGACTGGGGTAAGAACAGATTTGTGAATAACAACCATGGATAATTTGATATTAGGGATTATTGTATAAGGGCAACAGCAACATCGATTAATTTCCATAAGGGGTACTTTTAAGCGTGACTGTAATGTGACTGTGCAAGTTTTGAACTTACATGGTCCAGGTAGTGACTAGAAATGGTATCCAATCATAGACATGTGCCTCCGCACAGTGTTTTTCGGAAGATGAATCTTCCTTCCTTATAAGAACAATGTAACGAACCTGAGAGTTTAAGGTTTTATATTTGTAAGAAGTTAAGATTTTTAAAATGTTTGTTACTTCAAATAATGTGCAAGTTGTCACAGATAACTATAGTTAGATTGATACAGTTGTGATTGGAACTTGTGTATATGTTTAGAAATACGTCATAATCTGTTCGTGTTGACGTCACTTTCTCATCTCAGCAGAGGAAGTGAACCCACCTGAATGTTTTTCACCTGACGACAGACTCAGTTAGAAAACAGGTGAAGGTGAGAATTCAACAGAAACGTGGTAACGGTTAATGGAATGCCCGAATAGTGTAATTCAAGGTAACTTAGTGTAATTGCTAATAATTTTCGTTTCATTCTGGTTATACTCGGAAATAATAATTAAGTACATAAACGTACATGTATTTACGTTTGTGTTGTCCAACGTTAATTCTATATGCAAGTGTGTTTAGTGATTGTATTGTGATTTAATATGCTATTGAATTGTTCCTCTTCAGGCAGAAACGTAATCAAATCTGTACCTTGCTTGTAAGTCCACATACGATAGGAAATATAAGTGATTATAAAACTGCGTTTAACTTTGAATTCCGTGTTGTGTTTCTTTTCTACCCAGCAAGCCCTGATGATTTGCAAAGATTCTCATGTTCCCTACTAAAGGAGTAGCGGACTAACTTTCTGACGACTGGTGTACAACCGGGGGACGTTGCAACAATCTGCAGAAGTTTGATTCAAGTCGAATTAAAATGTAAATAGACTCTTCTAAGAATTGTGAGGAGAAAGTAAACATTTTATTTCATTTATCGTGCACAATATTTTATTCAAAATAAGTGTTGGTTAGAAGAAAGGCCAATAGTATAATGGCCAAGGCTAATGCAAGCTAATATGTATTTTTAATACCAATGGACCAAAATATTGTCTCTCTGATCCCATAGTTTTTATGGACAATGATGGAAAATATTTTCTACAATTTTGAAAAATATCAGAATATTTCTGTTGGAACTATTACCATTTCAAAAGGTGCGAGAAATGCAGTTGTCTATTTTTAGCCATTAATATACCTGCCAAGTTCTTGTGGAAGGCAATAATTTACATTTTCTTGGAAACACTGTTACCCATATTACAATCCTACAGTACCTACAATGCACAGATGTTATTGCAGAATTTTTAAAATGGAAACAAATTAAAATTTTATACTTTTCAATTGTTTTTCCGTCTCTCAAACAATTTCTTAAATTGATTTCTTGTTATTAATATAATGTAGTGTTGCAGCTCTTTCAAATCGAAAAGTGGAAGTCTTCTCTTCATTTCTGATTGGCCAAACTATGAAATCAAGCATCGTTTCCTATGACGTGGAAAATAAAAACACTTTTTATCATATCCTTGCAAGACTGTAACTTTGTCACGAGCTACATAAGAAAATATTTCAGGTTTAAACATATAAATGAGCAATCCATTATACTTTTTTTTTCAAATAAACATGTTACGTTCAAGGGGCATTCCCTGCCTGATTTGCGATTGAAGGGTTCGCAGGAAAGCCATAAAGTGAAGGAAAAAAATATTGAAAGTCAAAGCGATAGTTACGTACAACCCTGTAGTGTTCGTGACTGTACAACTAAGCATCCGTTGAGAATTTCCCTTTTCAGGGTAAAATTGTGATTTGTGATTTTTCGTTGAATTGTATTGTCATGTTGATATTAACGTTCGCAGGATTTCTTCCAGGGAGGGGCAAGGAAGGTATTTTCTTTCAGGGGGGCAAACAAGGCACATTTTCCACAAAAATAGTATGATCCCTTAAAAAACATTGCTTAAATTTGAATTTATGGTGTTCATGCAATAATTAACACATATTATTTTGGATAAAATGAAATTATATGTGTGAAATACATAATTTTTTGTTGACTTTCATTTTCATTTTCCCTTTCGGAAGCCCATGTATGTTGCCCACGTCTTCAGATAACATTCTGAACCACTAACCAGAAATATGTGTTCCTGAACAATCACTTTTTAAACTTCGCCCACTAATTCTCTATTACTTAATCCATTAAGGTCTATACGTAAGCCGGAAAATTGTGCCAGTAATAATTTCTTGTTCCCCTCTTTCTTCCCCAAAATCGGTATTCTGGAAAGAGAAATCGCCCTGATTTGAGCCACTGTTTAATTCGTATAAGTTTCTGAATGGAGTAAATCGGCAACCAAAAGTATTTTAAATGTGTCTAAATGGACATACTGCAGAACATCCTGTGTAAATAGCTCTTACAGTTTCTCTGTTGTATGTACGCATCTCAAGTTTCCAGTACTTTCTGTTCTAAAAATTGTCGGTTTGTGTGCGGGTGTGTTTGAATATGTTACTATTCCTAAAAATAGTGTTTATACTTTAGCACGATTTTCTATCAAAAATTCATAAAATTACATCTTCATTGTGCTTTTAAACTGTTATTTTAATGTTAGGTCAGAATGGCCTAAACCTATTCGTAATAATTTCATAGGCTGGAACAGATTTTTGAGGAAGTCTCTTTCCATAATTTCTCGCGCGATAAATACCGATGTGACGGTAGGTATGCACTCTATCCCCCCCCCCCCTAAACCGCCCACTTCGCTTGGTAACGGAAAACGTTTCCTGCGTAACAACAAATACCGATATTACAGGGATAGGTGCACACTCGACCATCCCCCAGAACCCCGCGACTTATACCCTGTCCCAGATTACTGTAGAGCAGGGCCGCTCATATCGGCAGAGGAGGAGGAGGAAAATCGAGTGGTAAAAGCGCAGCGTTGCCAACCGTACGGTCCTGATCGTACACGTACGGACGTACGGTCCAGACCTTAGTCCGTACGCTTAATGCACGCCTTGTCAAAATTTGCTCTTGCAGTTTTACCCTTAACATTTCCCTACGAAATTCTTAAACCAACCGTACGGACCTGGAGACAAAAATACGGTCTGTTTACCATGTGCGTTCGGAATTATCCTTTTCAATAGTTTGCAACGTTGCATAGCGAAGGGGGAAATCGGGAAAACTCCCGTCGCCCATTAAACAATCCAGTTTCTCTCACCGTTCATTGGTGGAGCCGTCTCGCGTCACTACTTCCGCAGAGACTTGTTCTCGTTCGCCTGGTCTACAGTTAGCTGCTATGGCGCAGTGGTAGCGTCATTGCCTTTGCAACGTACTCCAGTTGGACGGCGTCGATGGACTGGTGGCTCCAAGCGCCGACGCTGGACATGCTCTCTATCCAAATTTTGGGACGGGACCTTTCGGCACGGCAAGAGTGAGAGCTTGCCTAGAGAACATGACTGAGCCAGTACCAGACAGCAGGCAGCGAGAACGACGGCGATTTTCCAGGATAGGAACCGGCGGGTGTGAGGCGCCGGCGAGCATCGTGGGACTTCGGCGGCCACTTCGATCCCTACGGCGAACAAGGGGGGGGGAGCGCGTGCGTGGATACCTAACGGTGACATACCAAGCGCACAGCTCAACACACGACCCACGTACCCGGACGTACGTTCCCGCTTGCCTGCCGGACGAGGCAACTCTGAAGTCCCTTTCTCCGAGGGGGAAAGCTTAGAGTAGGTTGTTCCCTGGTTGCTACTGCAAGGACCCTAAAACACCTCCCGAGTGGCAACACTCGTGGGGGAAATCAGGATGCCCTCTCGAAGGGAAAACGAACGCCGCTTGTGTCTGACGGCCCTTCTTAGGGCCTTAAGCACAAAGCAAAAACTCTCCCCCACTAAGCGCTCAGTCCTTCTCAGGACAAAGCACTTTTTGGCGGGATTTCTAAGAAAGAGACGAATGTCATTGTCGATTAGGGACCTAGCAGTGCAACTCAGGGTAAGGTGTCAATCCCCAAAGCGGCTAACTGCACCTCCGGGCGCCCGGCGCAAACCCTAGTGGTGATACATAAGACCGAGGAGAAACGCAAGAACGAGGATGCCGTGGGGAAGGGAAGTCACCTAGCAACGACCGCTCAAAGGCTCATCCTGAGGAAAAGGGGGCGCGTGGACCTGGGCAAAAGCGGGGAGGAGGAGGAGAAAGGCGAAGGGCAGCGAAGGCTAATCGGATCCGACCGGGGTGGTGGCCCTCAAAAGGGCCGTTTCAATGTGTCTGTCGTTGGGGTGGTTGCCCAGGCAGCACCTCACTCCTACATAAATGTCTGGAGAACAGGCACTGGGGACCATGTGTGTGTCGCGTCGTCCTAGGACGATAATCATCCCGACTCGGAAAAGGACCTAAGGGGTGTAGGCAGGCACATGGGCACCATCGGTGGTTCCCCCGGGTGGGAGTGTGTCGCCGTATCCCTGTAGCGAGGGTTTTAGCGGGCCCCTTCCGCTCCGTGGTGCGGCGAGAATCGGTCCCTGGCGAGAAGTCGCCTCCCCCTAGGCTAAGAGAAGCCAATGCTGCCCGACGCCCGGACCCGAAACCAAAGCGCCGATGCCCGGAGAAGCAGACGAGATGCCTCCCAACGGACTTGACCCGACAACGACTTCTCCTCCTTTTACGCAGACGTCTTGCTAATATTCGATCCGGCTAACCTTTCGGCCTTTATCAAAATTAATCTTCGATTCGGCATTTGTGTCCAAAATTCGGTTGTCAGTCGGAATGCGTAGGTCCTACTAACATATAGAAATTCCAGATAGCCTTCGGGCTGAACCTACACCAAATCCTAAAATCCCGACCTCATCCTCTCCCCTAGGAATGAACCTATAGGGTGTGCGAAGTTCCTCCCCCTTCAACGTGGGGGTTCCTAGCACACTAGTATCTAGCTGAAACTCATGCTAATTCAATACGCGGCCGAGGTTTTTCCCAGCTTGCTGGGTTTTTACTCGGGAGTTTCCCTTCACTCTCTTGTAGTCTTTTCAACTCTTTCAAATTTCGACACCTGGTAAAAGTCTTTATTCCAAGACTATACACCTGGAAGCATGACATCAGATGTTCCTGTAGGTAGTTCGTAACTAGAGCATGCCTGCATGAAATGGAGGTTTCCCCAAGGGAGAAATCCGGCTTGACTGGATCTATTCCGAGGGGAAGATCACGCCTAGGCAAAAGACCAGACATGGGGCTATAATGTGCTTGGGGAGTGCATTAGTGTTCCAGGCGAGGTCTGCGCCTTTCGGTGTGGTTGCCGGTTGACTCAGGTCGGGCACCACTCACCCCCGCGAGCTCCTTTGGGGGCGGGGTTTTTTCCTTTCTTTCTTTTTTTTTTTTTTTTTTGTACTCCAGTTGGACACCAGTCGTCGATAAGTTACTCCGCTACTCCTTTAGTCGGGAACATGAGAATCTTTGCAAATCATCAGGGCTTGCTGGGCAGAAAAGAAACACAACACAGTATTCAAAGTTAAACGTAGTTTTTATAAGCACTTATATTTCCTATCGTATGTGTACTTACAAGCAAGGCACAGATTTGCTTACGTTTCTGCCTGAAGAGGAACAATTCAATAGCATATTAAATCACAATACAATCACTAAACACACTTGCATATAGAATTAACGTTGGACAACACAAACGTAAATACATGTACGTTTATGTACTTAATTATTATTTCCGAGTATAGCCAGAATGAAACGAAAATAGTTACCACTACATTTTTCCGGCATTAACTGTTACCACGTTCTTGTTGATTCTTCACCTTCACCTGTTTTTTAAACTCAGTCTGTCGTCAGGTGAGAAACATTCAGGTGTGTTCACTTCCTCTGCTGAGATGAGAAAGTGACGTCAACACGAACAGATTATGACGTATTTATAAACATCTACACAAGTTCCAAACACAACTGTATCAATCTAACTATAATTATCTGTGACAACTTGAACATTATTTGAAGTAACAAACATTTTAAAAATCTTAACGTCTTACAAATATAAAAACTTAAACTCTTAAATTGCCCCTCGTCCGGGGAAAATTTTTGAAGAAATTGTAATTTGCAAGTTCTGAAAAAAGTTTGAGTACATAAAGAATATTTAAATACAGAAATTATCTTGAAAATAAGTCAACTTCACCAACCAATGCTTCTCTTCATTCGACAACAACTCGGAAGGAACGTAGTTTGTAGTATCCAAAACAGAATACAATCCAGGATTGTTAATCAGCCAATAAGCAGTGAATTCAGGCAATGATTTATTACATGATGGTTTAATAGAACAGCATGCTTCCATATATCTAGTTTCTTCTCCAGAAAGACTTTGTAGAAAACGGTATAGGGTTCGATAAGCAATGAACTGAATCAGTATTTTCCTATAGCACATCAAACTCAACACTCTTCTTGCTGCTGTGCTTCTAGAATAATGCCTTTAAATTCCACACCAGCAATATAATAACTCCTGCTTATAGGAATCAATCCAAATATTTACTATATGGACCTTCTCTGAGAGGTCTACGGATTTATACATCCCGATTCTATCCTCATCTCGGACCTTTCGGATGTACCGCACTAAATATATATCTGGAAAATCCTCCTTCATTTGATCAGGAGTGGTAACAAACAACACATCAACTGCATTTTTGTTAATACTTATTTCTGCCTGGTGCAGTTTTTAGAAAAAGAATTCGCCAGAGGAAGTCAGAACCAAAACTTTCTTAAATGAATACTTTGATGCTAAAATGCATGCCACTAGTATCATGTTCTACTTGTCTACCACCTAGCACTATCTTCTTAAGGCTTCCGGAAAATCTATACCAGTTTTGTATTTGGAACCTTTTGCACTTGACTGCCTGAAGATACAAATTTCGGTCAGCAAAAAGAATTTACATATTATTCTTGTATTTTACGTCCCTTCGAGGTCACTTGCCTAAACGAAGAGGAGACACTTAGAAAAGGTCGACGTTTGTTTGACATGATTGGGATCGCTGGTTGTGCAGAAACTCTCTGGTAGTCTCCACTGCTTCTTCCTGCTCTGAGGCAACGTCATGTCTTGGGGAGAAAGAACCACAATTGTCACCTCTACGTGGTGGAGAGTACCTTCTTGGCGAAGTAGGATTACTTCGTTCTTGGTAACGCCATCTGTCTGGAGAAATTTGCCTTTGTTCTGGACGAGGCCTGTAGGAGTTTCTCTGTCTTTCGTTCTGATCTCGGTTGAAGCCTCTCCTGCCTAATCCTCTGTTGAATCTTCGAGGTCGTGAGAAATTTCCTCCTCGACTCTCTGAATCCGTCTGGATATTCCGGATCTTAAAACTTTTATTGCCTGCAGCATCTTTATTCTTGGAGCCTTCTTTATTCTTCCAGGAATCAGGGTCATCATAAATATCGAAGTCCTTTAAGAAGTGTGTCAATTCATCCACACTTCGTGGAGCATGCGCCAGACAAAGATTCCGAATGCGATACGGCAACTGTCCAATGATAAAATTAAGTACTTCACTCTCATTAAAATTGTCAGCTAGGTTTCTATACGCTGCATAGACACTCCAGGCAAAACTTTCTAAGTTGTCGTGGACCAGGCGAGAATACCTTCAGTTCCTCACAGCCGCTAGTTGTCTTTGTTTTGCCTTTTCTGATGCAAATTCATCCTTAAAGCGTGCGCAGAAATCAGCATAATTCACAAAGTTGTCCATATTACCAGCTAACCAATGCTCAGCCTTGCCGGTGAAAACCCGAGGTAATAATTCCAATCTATAGTGCTCAGGCACTTGCATTAAGTCAAAACTGACATTTAATTCACGCAGATATCTTTCGGCAGATTGAGCTTCGATATCGCCTTTAAACTTCGGAATGTTCGCGATATCAGCCATTCTGGGCATCTTAAACTCTCTTCCGCGTCGAGTAGAAAAACCGTCATTACTATCCTTTTCTCTAGGCCTCTTGCATCTATCAGAAGTTGTGGTATTACCGGGGAAGAATGGGTTTGGAAGTACAACAGGAGGTTCATAGGCAGTAGCTTCTGGATTCAGTCCTCGGATTGGATCAGGCACTATATCGGAAGAGGTTACTGGTCGAATCTGTAAATTATGGATCTTTTCCTGCAGTTCACTGACCCTACTTATAATTGTAACGGTCTGTTCCTGAATTTCTTGGCGAAGAGATACTTCCATCTTTTTAGCCTTCTCATGGAGAAAATTAACCTTTTCTCTAGCTGCCTTTATTTCAACTTTCTGTTCTTGCACTATATTTTCTATGAGTTCTGTTCGTTCCCCAAAGGTTTTTAGTGCTACATTAAATGACTCTACAGAACTCTTTAATTCTTGAACTCTCTCTGGAGGGTCACATTCAGATTCTCTTCCAGACTGGACAATTTCAAGGCAGGTTTCCATATTCTTCTTCAATTGATCCTGTTCCTTCTCTATCCGTCCTTGACGAACTGTTAAGAACTCTAGCTCCTCTTCCACAATTTCCTTTACCCTTTCGTCCACCTTTTCAGTGACTTTAATACTAAGCTTTTCTATCTCTCCTCTGATGCTCTTTACTTGTTCAAGTTTATGTTGAGAGAATAGAGCCTGTAACTCTGACCTTAGTTTTATATCTACCTGTATCCTCCTTTCTTCCTGGTTTTCAATCAATGAACGGAAAATATCTAAGTCTTCTTTTCTCTCTCTCTCTTCCTCCTCTCTCTCTTTCCTTCTATTTTCTTCTTCCTCTTCTTTTTCCTTCTTTCTCCTTTCGTCTTCCTCCCCTTTCTCTTTCCTTCTCTTTTCTTCTATAGACTCAACTATGAGTTTAAAATCCATCATCTCCTTCTTTCGAACTTTCTCTATCTGAGCCATCTCTTTCTTACGCTGTTTCTCCTCCTCTATTCTTTCCTTCTGTCTACGCTCCTCATCCTTCTGTCTACGCTCCTCATCCTTCTGTCTACGGTCTTCATCCTCCTTTTCTTTCTGTTTTCGCTCTGCTTTATCTTTCATCAACCAATCAAGTAGCCAGTGATCTGATGAGGGTTTGGTAGGAACGCTCGGTTCTGGTTCTGGTGCTGACAAGCATGATGTGCATCGCATCTCTTTATTTGATGCCAACGTTACTTCCTGCCCATCACAACTACTATGAAACCTCTGCAAACATTGGCAACACTGGAAGAATTCCCTGTCATTGGTAAGATCATCACAGCATCCTAACTTTGTTTCTGCATCCATTGTCGTTCTTCCTCTGCTTCGCAGATTCATTCCTGTCGCGTCTTTCTCCATTCTACAACACCGTCTATGGCTCTTACCAGTTAATACCTTCACTTTACTATCACACTTTAACCTTCGTGAATTCCAAGGACTTTCAATATCACCTTCGTGAATTCTATGGACGAACACTTTAAGTATGCACTAAACCGGGTATCACGTCTTAATTGCTAAAATAACTTTGCACTCAAGCCACCACGATTGTACCAAAATAACTATGCACTCGAGCCCCACGCTGGTGTGCCAAAATAACTATGCAACGTACTCCAGTTGGACACCAGTCGTCGATAAGTTACTCCGCTACTCCTTTAGTCGGGAACATGAGAATCTTTGCAAATCATCAGGGCTTGCTGGGCAGAAAAGAAACACAACACAGTATTCAAAGTTAAACGTAGTTTTTATAAGCACTTATATTTCCTATCGTATGTGTACTTACAAGCAAGGCACAGATTTGCTTACGTTTCTGCCTGAAGAGGAACAATTCTATATCATATTAAATCACATCACAATCACTACAGACACTTGCATATAGAATTAACGTTGGACAAGACAAACATAAATACACGAAAGTTTCTGTACTTAATTATTATTTCGAGTATAGCCAGAATGAAACGAAAATAGTTACCATTACATTTTTCCGGCATTAACTGTTACCACGTTCTTGTTGATTCTTCACCTTCACCTGTTTTTTAAACTCAGTCTGTCGTCAGGTGAGAAACATTCAGGTGTGTTCACTTCCTCTGCTGAGATGAGAAAGTGACGTCAACACGAACAGATTATGACGTATTTATAAACATCTACACAAGTTCCAAACACAACTGTATCAATCTAACTATAATTATCTGTGACAACTTGAACATTATTTGAAGTAACAAACATTTTAAAAATCTTAACGTCTTACAAATATAAAAACTTAAACTCTTAAATTGCCCCTCGTCCGGGGAAAATTTTTGAAGAAATTGTAATTTGCAAGTTCTGAAAAAAGTTTGAGTACATAAAGAATATTTAAATACAGAAATTATCTTGAAAATAAGTCAACTTCACCAACCAATGCTTCTCTTCATTCGACAACAACTCGGAAGGAACGTAGTTTGTAGTATCCAAAACAGAATACAATCCAGGATTGTTAATCAGCCAATAAGCAGTGAATTCAGGCAATGATTTATTACATGATGGTTTAATAGAACAGCATGCTTCCATATATCTAGTTTCTTCTCCAGAAAGACTTTGTAGAAAACGGTATAGGGTTCGATAAGCAATGAACTGAATCAGTATTTTCCTATAGCACATCAAACTCAACACTCTTCTTGCTGCTGTGCTTCTAGAATAATGCCTTTAAATTCCACACCAGCAATATAATAACTCCTGCTTATAGGAATCAATCCAAATATTTACTATATGGACCTTCTCTGAGAGGTCTACGGATTTATACATCCCGATTCTATCCTCATCTCGGACCTTTCGGATGTACCGCACTAAATATATATCTGGAAAATCCTCCTTCATTTGATCAGGAGTGGTAACAAACAACACATCAACTGCATTTTTGTTAATACTTATTTCTGCCTGGTGCAGTTTTTAGAAAAAGAATTCGCCAGAGGAAGTCAGAACCAAAACTTTCTTAAATGAATACTTTGATGCTAAAATGCATGCCACTAGTATCATGTTCTACTTGTCTACCACCTAGCACTATCTTCTTAAGGCTTCCGGAAAATCTATACCAGTTTTGTATTTGGAACCTTTTGCACTTGACTGCCTGAAGATACAAATTTCGGTCAGCAAAAAGAATTTACATATTATTCTTGTATTTTACGTCCCTTCGAGGTCACTTGCCTAAACGAAGAGGAGACACTTAGAAAAGGTCGACGTTTGTTTGACATGATTGGGATCGCTGGTTGTGCAGAAACTCTCTGGTAGTCTCCACTGCTTCTTCCTGCTCTGAGGCAACGTCATGTCTTGGGGAGAAAGAACCACAATTGTCACCTCTACGTGGTGGAGAGTACCTTCTTGGCGAAGTAGGATTACTTCGTTCTTGGTAACGCCATCTGTCTGGAGAAATTTGCCTTTGTTCTGGACGAGGCCTGTAGGAGTTTCTCTGTCTTTCGTTCTGATCTCGGTTGAAGCCTCTCCTGCCTAATCCTCTGTTGAATCTTCGAGGTCGTGAGAAATTTCCTCCTCGACTCTCTGAATCCGTCTGGATATTCCGGATCTTAAAACTTTTATTGCCTGCAGCATCTTTATTCTTGGAGCCTTCTTTATTCTTCCAGGAATCAGGGTCATCATAAATATCGAAGTCCTTTAAGAAGTGTGTCAATTCATCCACACTTCGTGGAGCATGCGCCAGACAAAGATTCCGAATGCGATACGGCAACTGTCCAATGATAAAATTAAGTACTTCACTCTCATTAAAATTGTCAGCTAGGTTTCTATACGCTGCATAGACACTCCAGGCAAAACTTTCTAAGTTGTCGTGGACCAGGCGAGAATACCTTCAGTTCCTCACAGCCGCTAGTTGTCTTTGTTTTGCCTTTTCTGATGCAAATTCATCCTTAAAGCGTGCGCAGAAATCAGCATAATTCACAAAGTTGTCCATATTACCAGCTAACCAATGCTCAGCCTTGCCGGTGAAAACCCGAGGTAATAATTCCAATCTATAGTGCTCAGGCACTTGCATTAAGTCAAAACTGACATTTAATTCACGCAGATATCTTTCGGCAGATTGAGCTTCGATATCGCCTTTAAACTTCGGAATGTTCGCGATATCAGCAATTCTGGGCATCTTAAACTCTCTTCCGCGTCGAGTAGAAAAACCGTCATTACTATCCTTTTCTCTAGGCCTCTTGCATCTATCAGAAGTTGTGGTATTACCGGGGAAGAATGGGTTTGGAAGTACAACAGGAGGTTCATAGGCAGTAGCTTCTGGATTCAGTCCTCGGATTGGATCAGGCACTATATCGGAAGAGGTTACTGGTCGAATCTGTAAATTATGGATCTTTTCCTGCAGTTCACTGACCCTACTTATAATTGTAACGGTCTGTTCCTGAATTTCTTGGCGAAGAGATACTTCCATCTTTTTAGCCTTCTCATGGAGAAAATTAACCTTTTCTCCAGCTGCCTTTATTTCAACTTTCTGTTCTTGCACTATATTTTCTATGAGTTCTGTTCGTTCCCCAAAGGTTTTTAGTGCTACATTAAATGACTCTACAGAACTCTTTAATTCTTGAACTCTCTCTGGAGGGTCACATTCAGATTCTCTTCCAGACTGGACAATTTCAAGGCAGGTTTCCATATTCTTCTTCAATTGATCCTGTTCCTTCTCTATCCGTCCTTGACGAACTGTTAAGAACTCTAGCTCCTCTTCCACAATTTCCTTTACCCTTTCGTCCACCTTTTCAGTGACTTTAATACTAAGCTTTTCTATCTCTCCTCTGATGCTCTTTACTTGTTCAAGTTTATGTTGAGAGAATAGAGCCTGTAACTCTGACCTTAGTTTTATATCTACCTGTATCCTCCTTTCTTCCTGGTTTTCAATCAATGAACGGAAAATATCTAAGTCTTCTTTTCTCTCTCTCTCTTCCTCCTCTCTCTCTTTCCTTCTATTTTCTTCTTCCTCTTCTTTTTCCTTCTTTCTCCTTTCGTCTTCCTCCCCTTTCTCTTTCCTTCTCTTTTCTTCTATAGACTCAACTATGAGTTTAAAATCCATCATCTCCTTCTTTCGAACTTTCTCTATCTGAGCCATCTCTTTCTTACGCTGTTTCTCCTCCTCTATTCTTTCCTTCTGTCTACGCTCCTCATCCTTCTGTCTACGCTCCTCATCCTTCTGTCTACGGTCTTCATCCTCCTTTTCTTTCTGTTTTCGCTCTGCTTTATCTTTCATCAACCAATCAAGTAGCCAGTGATCTGATGAGGGTTTGGTAGGAACGCTCGGTTCTGGTTCTGGTGCTGACAAGCATGATGTGCATCGCATCTCTTTATTTGATGCCAACGTTACTTCCTGCCCATCACAACTACTATGAAACCTCTGCAAACATTGGCAACACTGGAAGAATTCCCTGTCATTGGTAAGATCATCACAGCATCCTAACTTTGTTTCTGCATCCATTGTCGTTCTTCCTCTGCTTCGCAGATTCATTCCTGTCGCGTCTTTCTCCATTCTACAACACCGTCTATGGCTCTTACCAGTTAATACCTTCACTTTACTATCACACTTTAACCTTCGTGAATTCCAAGGACTTTCAATATCACCTTCGTGAATTCTATGGACGAACACTTTAAGTATGCACTAAACCGGGTATCACGTCTTAATTGCTAAAATAACTTTGCACTCAAGCCACCACGATTGTACCAAAATAACTATGCACTCGAGCCCCACGCTGGTGTGCCAAAATAACTATGCAACGTACTCCAGTTGGACACCAGTCGTCGATAAGTTACTCCGCTACTCCTTTAGTCGGGAACATGAGAATCTTTGCAAATCATCAGGGCTTGCTGGGCAGAAAAGAAACACAACACAGTATTCAAAGTTAAACGTAGTTTTTATAAGCACTTATATTTCCTATCGTATGTGTACTTACAAGCAAGGCACAGATTTGCTTACGTTTCTGCCTGAAGAGGAACAATTCTATATCATATTAAATCACATCACAATCACTACAGACACTTGCATATAGAATTAACGTTGGACAAGACAAACATAAATACACGAAAGTTTCTGTACTTAATTATTATTTCGAGTATAGCCAGAATGAAACGAAAATAGTTACCATTACATTTTTCCGGCATTAACTGTTACCACGTTCTTGTTGATTCTTCACCTTCACCTGTTTTTTAAACTCAGTCTGTCGTCAGGTGAGAAACATTCAGGTGTGTTCACTTCCTCTGCTGAGATGAGAAAGTGACGTCAACACGAACAGATTATGACGTATTTATAAACATCTACACAAGTTCCAAACACAACTGTATCAATCTAACTATAATTATCTGTGACAACTTGAACATTATTTGAAGTAACAAACATTTTAAAAATCTTAACACTTTATGAAACTTACAGAGAACCATTTTTACAGGAATTGTACAGTGGGATCCATAAGTATTGCTCAGCAAATTGCCCATGACTATTTTCGTTGGTTTCTATCTCCATCCTACGTGTACTTAAGGACTGTATTTTTACGTCTACTGGTTCAGAGGTTGTAATAAGATAGCTTGGTGTTTTGTGTCAGTTCTTGAAGCTCTCATTGCATAAAACAAAGGGAGTAAACGTGGTGATGGACATTTTGCTTGGTAATACTTATGGATCCCACTGTACAGGAGTGGACATCAAGCGCCATTGACACTGCCTTGTTTACTGACTTCACCTTCATCCTCGGTAATCTATATTCTTACAAAATATCTTAATAAGTCTAATATAATTCTGTAAAAGTGTAATGAAATTTGGAAACTATTTATTATGAAAGGAATAATTGTGAGTAAATATTATGTGCATACATGTATATAATACCAATTGATAAATTGTTAACTGGTGCATGGATTTTGTCCACAACCAATAAATATTTTATATAAAAAAAAAATAAAAAAAATCTTAACGTCTTACAAATATAAAAACTTAAACTCTCAGGTTCGTTACACCTTGTAATCAAGGGGTCCCGGGTTCGATACCCGGTGGAGGCACAAGTGGTTCGGATCCCACTTTAAACTGTAGGTCCAGTCCCGGTTAGCCTTACTGTTCATAAAGTGGACTTAAAACAGCAACTCAATACAGTTAGCTGGTACGGTGTTTAACTCGGTGGTACAAGACGTTCCGATAAAAGGTGACAAATCGTGAGAAATATCCATTGACGCATTGTTCCATGTAGCTGTTGAAATAATTCCATGTGTAACACGCATCGTAGATGATAAAATTTTGAAATAGTAAAAGTTATGTACTTGGTACATTTTTATTTTTAAGAATGTATTGACATTTGTGAAAGGTTACAATTCGCATTTTGTACTAAATTCGCTGTATTTCGCTTTTCGAGTTGCATGATAAATGTGTCAAGGGCATCTCACTTAAACACTTTCTTGCAACAATTAAGAGTTTTCTGTGTTATCGCATTTGCGAAAAATCAAGATCCGAATACGTCTTATCTAGTCTTACGGCGGGCGGCCCTGATGCTGGCAAGGAAAGCGGCTAATACGCCGCAGACAAACCAGGCAATAGCAGCGGGGCCTAGAGTTACGATGTGGCTGGAGGAGATGCTACGCACAACTCGTTCTAGAAGCTGCTGTGTTTCTTATCGCTCTGGATTGGCCGCTTTCCCGCTCCCCACTTCCGTTGCCAACATGTAATTCGCCCGCCATAAGACTGGACAAGATCTAGAGTTATAAGCGATGAAATTTAGGTTGAACGATTTTTGGAACACCCGTTAGATGCAGCCGTGGATGGAGTCAAAAGGAATTTAAGAAGAATCGGCAGCATAAAGGCAGACAATTTTGCGCCATCTTCCGCCAGCAAAAGAATCGTCGGAAACTTCATTTCCATGCAGAAGGAGCCATTCTCTCGCCAGAAATCGCCCCGGGGAGAGACGACCCATGCTATGATGCTCGAAGACCATCTCATCTAATCGGCAGCATCCGAAAGGATCCGGCTCGGGATTTTAATTAGTTTCTAGTTTATCCGCCAACGATCCTATATTTCTCACTTCTCCTGCATCCGCTCCTCGGCGTTTGTTCTTCGCGGCGGCCCTTTGATCAATGGCCGCTGCTTTGGAAATGCGTCGGGGGTGACAGAGACATGCGGCCCTTCAATTGATTCGCCGATAGAAGGACTTGCTGCCTGCTCCTTAACGACCGAAGGAAAACCCTCTAAATGAAGTTCTGTCTGCGTCTCAGCGAAGTTATCCCGATAGATATACATTCATCCTTTTCTCTTCATTACCTGATTTCGTTCACAGATTTCGAAGATCGGTATGCTCGATTTGGACTCCAATTGAAACAAATTGGATTTTAATTACTTCGGTCTCTTGTTTGCCGCGTGAAGTGGGACGCGAGTTAAACCAATGCAGATCGGATTACTTACTCAGGTTTTGCCAATGTACTCAGAAATCAGACGGGAAGCTCTGATTAACAGATTTAATGCTGCTTCTTCAAATATTTTCCTATTTAGTTCCTTTTTAACGTGTATTTGCTGAAAATTGAATTTCTTTAAAAAAGCTTTAGAGTGTATTATAATTATGCAAACATCATTCTTATAATAAACATTATTTTGTTGTTATTAATATGAAAACTTAAATTTTGCCTTTAAATGCATATTCCTAATCCTGACCTTACACTCCACGTCGTGTGGAGAGGTGCATACGTACTTGAATAGCCCCATTGGTTCCTGGAGTTCAGGAACCAGTGCAACAGCGATGGCTGTTGGGACTGCTGACAATCATGTATACCTGAGTTGTCTTGGTTAGTTTTGTAACAGTGATACTGAAAACTTTATTCCTCTTGTTTAATGTAAAACATTTCGAGTTTATTGTCATTCACTTTCTTTCTGCCTAATATCATAGAAATCTCCTTCCCTTCTGTAAATATCACATTCATTCATTCATTCATTGTTTTCTGCACAGGGGAAGGTCTTTCCTTGCAACCTCCATGCTGTTCGTTTTTTTCCATCTCTTCACTTTGTAGCAGCGTTGAACCCATTTATTTTGATGTCGTCAAACATTTGGAATCTTCTTCTTCTCTGGGTCTTCTTTCCGTCGACCATTTATTCTATAGCATCCCTTAGGATACAGTTTCTTCTCATCCAGTGGCCCAACCAATTTCCTTTTCTCTTCATGATTATGTCCAGCATTGATCTCTTTTTCCCCACCTCTTTCTAGCACTCTTTGATTTCTCACTTTTTCTGTCATTGTCACCCGTTCCATTCGTCTCCATAACCACATTTCCAGAGCTTCCAGTCGCTTTTTCTCACTTGTTCTCAGCATCCATGTTTCCGCACCATATAGAGCTACACTTTTACAAAGCATTTCATTAGTGTTTTCCTTATTTCTTTGTTCTAAGATCCACAATTTTTTTCCTTCTATTGAAGGCTTCCTTCGCCATTACTATTCTTACTATCATTCCTTGGCTGCATTTCATATCATTGCTTTACCACGCACTAATTGGCAGGGAATACCGTTCATGCAATAGCAAACGATCCAGGTTGAGTTCGTGTCTTGGACGGTAATGGTACCCATTCAATGCGGGGACGCAGATAAAGTACCTTGAAATATATCACTTTAATTTTACCTGACACCTGTCGGCACCTAAAAAAACACAAATAGCATTGTACCTGACACGCCCGTTATCTGCTAGCAACAAATGATAACTCGTACAAACGGTAAAAATCTATGTATTGGAATATAATATTTACAAACAAAACACAGTACAGCTCCCCCTGAAGCTGTCATCCATTCACTCACTCATTCATTCCCATGGGAATATCAACAGAAAAGTATACTTGTAAGGCTCGCATTTAATCAATGTATCCTTTCTTTTGTTTAACATGAACTTCTTGTATTAGATTGATAATCTCTGCTCCTGTGCTCATTACAATTAATATGTGCCAGTCCTCAAAGAACAATTATCAGAATGATTGGTCGGCGTGATTGAAACTTTTGTTCACAAGAACATACGCATCTAAACCGCAAGTATGACATTTACCAATTTTCTCGGACGGGGATATTTTACTACAAGCCCTCTCGTACTTTCAAAACATTTTCAACTCTGCTACGTGATGCAATACTCAATTAGGCTCCAGCTGCCGGAATATTTCAATTAAACTTCGGCGCAAGCAAAAATTACATTACAACTCGATAACAAGAAAACATCACTTGCGCGACATGGCAATTTAACATACATTACTCAATAAATAAAAGACTAAACAGTCAACCCTCGATTAGTTATTCAAACGACGGGGCGGCGAATTACATTACTCAGGAGACACTTTGACAAGTTACAATGGAATTTAACGCAATAAAGGAGCTTTATCTTTAAATGCTGACTATCAAAAAAGATTAACAATAAACACAAAACGACCTATTTTATAACAATACTCAAATACAAGACACGAAAGTTAGGTTTAGAATCCCGAACCACGTCGAAAATCGCGAATCTATGTGGTTTCTAGTTTTTGTGGTATGGCGATGACAGGAAACAATACATTCGTACGTGGATGTGAATCAACAGTCATACTGTACCAGACTCTGCTACGTCGACGTGTAGTGTATCTTTCCTAGGCACGGGTAATCACACTTGCTTCCATTGCGACGAAAAATGTTCCTTCGGTTAACAACCGCGACGATGGGCGTCGGTGATCACACTTGGCACTTTCACTTCTTCGGCTAGCGCTTCTGACTCGTCGCTCTCACATGCCGGATGTCTCTTTGGTCCACCTCGGGCGTATCTCGGGCATCTCGTCGGAGCGTCGGGTTGGGGTCCTTCCTCTCAACCGTCGGAGCGTCTCTTCGTCGTTACAGTTGGGCGTTGGCTGGTCGGGCGGTAGCGTCGCGGCGGATGGTGTTGGCGGCGTCGTTGACTGGTTTCCATGGCATGGTACGTCGTTGGTGTTGGCGTCATTAGGTCTTGGGAACCCGACGTCCCCCTCTTCTCTATCCTCTTAGCCTATCATGTTTTTGGATTATCCTCGTTTCACAAAACAATTAACTGCGTAAGGCATAAAAGAATCACAGTCTCACTTCGATGTCCTCCAGCGGTTGATGTATCACAGCCGTATCACAACTCACTGGTAGCCACATGCAGATGGTTCGTGAAAAGTACTAAGTCCACGGTAGACTGAGCTCCAGCACAGAGGTGCTCTCGCTACGAGAATCGTGGTAAAACTTCGTCGAAACTTCGGGTTCTGATTTGAAATTTCGGTAGGGGAGAGCGTTAAACAAGCGTCGCTTCCTTCTCAACCAAGGTTTGTTAACCCCGGTTGCATTGTATTCTCACGCGACCAGCTCGTTTCTTCAGGTAGGCACGGAAGGATTAAATTCCCGTCTCTCCGGCGCCTGGCTTGCAGATCCGTATTTCGTCCATGATTTGTCTTTTTATAACCAATTCGAACTTGCGTCCTTGATACTCAGTTGATCTCCTTGAAATTCAATCCAGGTGTCATTTATAACATGCCGCTTCGGTTGTCCAAATTTCAGGTATGTCCGCCGACTGGAAACGGAGATATTCCATAAGTTTAATGTGAGTTATTTTTTTAAATTATTTTTTGCATTGTTGATAAACGGTTTATTTCCTGCCTACTTGTTCTTCCTTACACTGGAGCAAAACTTTCAGCTGCCTTTAAGGTATCACCAGGTCGTGCTCGAGAAATTATTTAATGCGAGTTTTAACATGAAGGGTAGTTTTCTTCCTAATACGTTCTATGTATTTGTTGCACGTAATATGTCTAGTAAAGGTATCATTTCAAGCTTTTTCAAAAACTGTCAGGAAGAGGCCCAATTTTAACGAAGAAATGTCACAGTTTGTTGTTGGACATAGTGCGGCAGAAGGGATTTTAAAGATGACACAGTTGCTGTGCTCTTAGCGTTTTGTCTTGTGGCAGACGGAAGGTATAATCTACTATATATTTTGTACCTCGATTGGTTACATTGAAATGTTCAAAAATTGTGTTTTTAAGGGCAGGATGATTTTATTTTGTATTTTATTACAGAGTTCAATAAGACTGCACCGTGTATTTGAATGTTTGCACTTTATGACCACTTTCTTGGAGTAGAAGACTTAATACATATAATCATGGATATAATCAGCATTCCTGGAAAATGAATAACAATCTAATGTTATATATTTCACACATATATTTTAATTTCAATCAGTAATTTATGTTAATCAGTGGCTGCGAATAGGGATGCAGTTGCCCCCCGCTTTTTTGCTATTTTTGCCCCCCCCCCCACTATCTACCAAGGGAAAGTAAACTGTCACTCCCCCCACCCATTTTTGGCACCTTGTTCCCCCAGTCTTGAAAGATTGCATGCGTGTTTCATGTTTTCCTTATTTTCAGAATCGCACCCCCTGAATTTCTTTCCCCACCCCCTCAGCACCTCTAGATGAATAATCATGGCGCCGCCGCTGCCATACATGTTTTTCATAGATTCAATTGCGCAAGTATAGCATTTCTATCTTTGCTTCACCCAGTTCTAGCGGAAACTGATCATTCCTTATTGCTTTTCCGTTTTTCATTTATTTGATTGTTAATTTTATTAATTATTAATATTATTTAAATTCACATTATGCAACAATTTGTTCAGCAATGTGATTGATTGTCCCTTTCAACATTTTCATGTAATCATAACTCACTCCTATCGTTGGGATTAGCCATTAGTGGCAAAAAAGTGGCTGTAAATAACAAAACTCGTATAAAGAAATACATCAGTAGGCAATGTTATAAGTCATTATCACCATCTCCTTTATTTCTTTTAGACTGTAGGCCAAATATCATGTCGTCACGTTTTGCTTAAACTCCGATAGACTTTTTAGTGCATATGGGTGTCAGAGAGAAGAGAAAAAGTTATAAAAAAGTGTCTAACGTTAAACAGCTACTACGCGACTCCCACATTAATAAGCAGTGTGGCTTTTCTTATGTAGCGAGCAGACGGGATATGACGCGAACAATTACATTTCCTCACCAAACCTTGTGCTTGGATAAACCACATAATCTACGCTGCACACCATAGGGAGGGAACCACATCACCGCTAAATTGATGTTCAATGTTCTTGGAAGGGAAAATTAAATATACGACTAATGGCGTGTTTACCAAGCAGGTCATTGGCTGATTTAAGCAGCGGTTTGTGCATTTAAAGTTTTAACAAGCGGAGATTGCTCGCTTTGTTTATTTGGAAATGGTTAAGTTCCTGTGTAATTCTTCTTCCATACATTCGGTGTAATTTAACTGTTTCAAATGGGCAACATGCATGTTACAGGTCTTTTCTACTTTTACGGCGGTCGGCCCTCATGCTGGAAAGGGAAGTAGGGAGCGTGAATTACGCCGAAAACCAAGCAAACAACAGCGATGGCGCCGAGAGTAACGACAGGCTGCTGCGTTTCTTATCGCGCTGGATTGGTCGCTTACCTGCTCCCCACTTCCCTTGCCAGCATGAGGACCGCCCGCCATAAGATTAGGCAAGAGCTATAGTGAAGGAACATACAAGCTTACGTCTGTGGCTAAATAATGTAGAAATGAAAAGAATATAAGACTCTGATGAGGAACTAAAACTTTATGGTCACTATTTCACAGACATTCAAGGACTCACTCATTCCTCAATGTGTACGTACAGCTTTGGCAGCTTTTTATTCGTCAGTGACTTTTTTGATTGTTTTAGAAATATACCTGAGATGTTAAAAATCAAAACTGTATGAAAAAATCAAATAAGCTCTATTCATAAATCATTATGTTGATACCATATACTAATGCAGTTGTTAGAAAACGCCCACGGACGTAGACGAAGGTTCTTTAAGAACGAAAACGATTAGAATGATCGACACCGCATCGGAAATTTAGTGACTGCTTTAGAAGTGGCAATCAAAGTTGGCGAGTTGCCAACGTTGCTCATGCTAACCGATTAAATTTAGAGTTTTCGAGATAAGATATTTTATCACCTAGAGATATCTTATAATATTGATCCAATCTTACTTGAGCGAAATTTATCCGAGTGTTTCAATGTGGCTGACTCTTAAAATATTGGCTGGTACAGGCGATTCTTAATCCGTAACTATCAATAACACCTCACGGCTAAAGTACGCTTCCACGCCTCTCCTAAACTACGCATTATATTTTTGAAGTTTATTTAGAACATTTTGCCTCTAATAATACTCTCAAATTGTTGACAATTTAGCTTCTTAAATATAATCTGAGCAGATATTCAAAAATATAAGCACAATTTAGAATGTCCGCAACATAAGATTTTTTTCTGAAATTCAATACCACATCGATAACCCAGCGTATAATATGATATGTGAATTGCCGTTCAATATATCTAAACTTGCTTCATATATCGTAGTCACAATATTGATGTATTGCCCCCATTTCGGTTTCCTGCCCCTCCTAATACAGTTACAATTGTGTTACAGAAATTATATTCGAAAGCTAAAGATTGGGTAATGTAGTCCAGAAATGTAGTCTACAGAAGTATGAACAACTTAGGCAAAAAATCGTTTTTTTTCCGCCATCGTTAAACCAATTCACAAATTTTGCTCACAAACAAAATTAGATGAACATTTGGTATAACTTGTAAAAGTTTTCCGTCCAGTGCTTTTAATTTACAGGAGATGTCGTTGTCACAATATTTAGGGTTTTCCCCCACTCCTTTCTGAAATTAGCCTGTCCCCGTGGCGGAGTGGTTAGCACATCGCGCTACGACGCCAGGGATCCCGGGTTTGAAATCCGGGCTGGGCATGGATATCTGAGCGTCCGTTCATCAATTTCATCATATCAGCGTTCATCCCCATCTTCGCTAATTAGCCAAAAAGTGGCACGAAAAGCAGAGTAAAGCAAATCAATCAATCAATCAAAATCTTCTGATATTAGGCGTTATATTTTTAGAATTTTATTTTAAGCCTTCGTTTTCTCGATAGTGTTTTGAAGCACATTCTACACCCAAATATGTTGGTGTTCTACTACTACTGGAGATTCATGTAACGAGGTCTGGGATTCAAATGCAACCATGAGGGTATCCTCGAAAGGGTATTTTCCTACAAGAAAATACTAAATATGGACTATAACTACAGACAAATGTATTAGGAAGACGGGAGGAAGACTACCATTAGACATATCATGCCCTCAGCTCACATTCCAAGATCAAACCACAGAAAGTGTGAAAATGTGACCATTCTTTGCAAACACACATCCCGCGGATTGCCTCCCGTGACGTCACATTCGCCAGTTGCTTGAAATTTACCAGCGCCATCTCCTGATTGATAGTTTGATACAGAAGTGAAAGCGGGCGCCTCCAAGCGGATGATATACGAACTTCTTGCAGGCGCTCTTTTAATAACGCATCAGTTTGCTGCCTGAGATCAATGTCTGCCTATTACCTTTGTCTGTGCTATAACTTCAACTACTGTATTCATTTAGGTTCCTCATAGAAATTGACTCGCAAGTCATGTTTTATTTTACTGATAGATTGATTCAGATTGAGAGCTACTGTCACTATTGAAACCATTTTCTTATAATTAAAGAAACATAACTTTATAAGCTTTCCTGTCTTAACCATTCAGTAAAAATTTATATTTTCACGATGAAATAAAAATTGAAATTACCATGTCGGAATGTTTAACCACGCTTCCAAAACGACCAAACTCCTTCGCGTTGGAAATGTTGCATGTCACATTACTGGTTCACTGTATGGACGTGGATGTTAGTAACCATTGTTGGTGAGGTATAACTGTGTCCTCTTACTGCTAAGTCCTCATTCCACTAGCATGTGTATCACCGGCAAAACTGATCAAACATAACGTTGGTAACATACAAATGCCACTGATTGGCAACTTGACCTAAAGTGGACTCTATTACGTCAAATGTGTATACCCTGTCTCTGGAGGAAGGTTGCGCATAGCGGCAGACAGGAAAAACGAGTAGGCAGAGAGACGCAGTACACGCTGTTGCGAAGGCTGTCGCTCCCCCCTCCACGCAAACCCATTACCTCTCACGTGTTCATTGGTGGAACATCACTACTTGCGCAGACTTCTTTTCGTTCGCTTGCTGCAGAGATAGTTGGGACAGAGTATAGTGGGAAGATAAATTATTTGATATTAGCCTATATTTGAGAAAAGGGGCGAGCCATCTTGTATGGAGTTCGTTTGGGAAGTTATTTGTTATAAAAAAAACTTTACAGTAATATCACCCCCGAAAGTAGCCGTTACTGTAACTTATTTGAGAAAGTAATCATTGCCGATACTTTAAAAAAATACAAAGTTTCGTCTGCAATTATTTTATTTAAGATAATAAATAACATATGTATAACATGTTTTATGCATAAATTGATGTTAATAAAAATTAACAATAATTTTAATTACATGAAATCTGTAAATTTTATACTTAGTATTATAAATTAAACTTCACATGATGACTAAGTTGAATTTCCACTGTAGAAACATTTGAGAGAAATTAATAATTCACTAAATATCTGGTAAGAACAAGGTACTGTGATAAACTGAGATGAATCTGGATTGTAAAGAACCATAAACGACACGAAACGAACCAGAACAAACGTTTAATTTTACCGCAAGTCAAGGCGGAGAACATTCGGTAAACTCCTGTAGAGTTACGTCTGAGCTGAAGAGCTTGTCGGGAGTTTGTTTCGTTATACTTTGATCCGCCGGCTTCTATTCATCCATCATCGCTGTCACTGGAAGCTCAGACGTTCTCTTAGGGAGGTGAAGAGGGGTTGGTCTCCAAGTGTGCACTAGAGCACTTTAACTTCTACAACCTTAAGTACTGACCTTGTATTTGCACTTTTGTTAATGAAAATACCTTGAACTTGACACATGAGCTTTTCCATCAAAGGTTCTGGGTTCTAATCCTGGCATAGGCTAAATGTTTATTTTTGTCTGTCTCTTCACCTACTTAATCTAACTACCATTTCTTGTTATTTTTGTGATTAGCACAAAGAGGTACAAAAGCGACATAAAATAAGAAAAAACTTGAAATTTAAATTCGGCTTCAAGGTAAATAATAGGAATATCTTATTTGTTTATACAATTTGTTGGGAGGAGGAAAATTCGACATAGTTATTACAATTAATTTTATCAACGTTTTAATAAAGAACAGAACAGGATTGTCGTTGAGGAATTTCGTCTTTATTCCACATTAGACAAATTATTTTGTAAATTTGAGATAGTAATGATGAGGGAACAAATTTATAGGTAAAACCATATTTATGTATGAAACTGAAATCAGTTATACGTATGTTGTATTATCATTGCACATCATGGCATGTAGACTCGAAAAATTAAGTTATATTTTCCATATTTGTACGTATATTAGGTTTTGGCACATATTTTACATATCTTAGTACAGGTACAGATTATTTCCATATATCAGAACATTTCTCAACATATGCTCCATATTCGCGCAATAACTACAATTCCCCGTGTGACCGAAAGAGCTGTGTGAATTTCTTGCAAGTAACTGACGAAGTCATGAGTGACATTAAACAAACGAAAGTTTATGACCCTTTTTATACCCGCCATTTCGGTTAATTCAAGTTTTCTGTCATGCGACAATAATGTGATTTTCTTTTCACCTCTCAACTGTTTGCTTTTGCTATTGTTAAACACTTGTAAGCCCGCCATATTGAAAAAATGATGGACAATGAAAGTTTTCGCGAAATAAGGGAACCATAATTCATAACAAGCTGAAATTTGGTATATAACATCTTAGTAACATTTATAACAACATACCAAAAGTCCTCGACGATCTCCCGTACGCTAAAGCCGCCATATTGAAAATGGCGGACAATGAAAGTTTTCACGAATAAGGGAACTATAATTCATAACAAGCTGAAATGTGGTGCATAGCTTCCTTATAACATTAATAATAACATATCAAAAGTCCCCGGCGATCATCCGGCCGCTATGTCCACCATATTGGAAAATGGCGGATAAATTCAAGTTTTCAGTGAATAAGGAACTAATAGACAATAGCTTGCTGTTTGATACATATCTTTCTTATAACACTAGTAACATCAATTACAACGTGTTAAGTTTTCTGCAGATAGTTGACACGGTAGGTAACGCCATATTGAAAGATCGGTGGATAATTTCAATATTTCGTATGAGGTTGGAGTTGACTTTTAACAGAATGGGATTTGGCAAATGTGTTTGGTATGAAAGGTATGACAACATTCTGTAATATTTGCCGTCTCATCCGGCGGGCTATTATTTTCACGTGTCCTAGTTCTGTTCACAGACTAAATCAGATTGTCACTATCGTAATGCACACCTGTAGGTAACACAGCACAAAGACATATCTGATTCACAGAGTTCGTCGCTTCCATCGTTGTCATGTTGGTCATCGACGTCTTCACCATTGTCTTCTCTGGAAACATTGAAAACAAGAATGGACTTCGTACAGGAAACACCTTGGCAAGGGACATCTGAAGCCTGCTTGCATGCAACTACATTCTCCATCACAGTTTTTGGTGTATCCTCATGAAATTAAATTCCGTATATCGTTTGCAACAGGTGGTATCAAAGTAGTGAGAGGGGCCTTGATCTTCTACTAGTATCAGGTGGGAGACCATTTTTCAATATGGCGGACTTAGCGGCAGGGTGATCGCCGAAGACTTTTCATATGTTATTACTAATGTTATAAGGAAGCTATGCACCAAATTTCAGCTTGTTATGAATTATAGTTCTTTTATTTCGTGAAAACTTTCATTGTCCGCCATTTTTCAATATGGCGGCCTTAGCGTATGAGTGATCGTCGGGGACTTTTGGTATGTTGTTATTAATGTTACTAAGATGTTATATACCAAATTTCAGCTTGTTATGAATTAGTTCCTTTATTTCGAAAAAAATGGTCTAAACTACCCTGCACTAAATAGGAAATGAGGGCTCTAGCATCGGCTCCTGGTTGTTACAAATACACTCCCATTACTTCTTGCGATATTGAAAAACAATATAAGGAAATTCACGTTCGAACACTTACAACAAAATTGTGTTATTTATTGTTTTGGAAACAGAAAATGAAAACACAATTTGTGTCATGTATTTTATGTAGCTTGTTTAGTGTCTTATATTATTAAAAAGGTAAATTTGTAAGTTCATATTTCACTCCATATTTTGGTGAAAATCCCTAAATATGTATTTACATATTTAGTACATTTTTACTACATATTCCGTTCCCTGTTAATGACTTTACATCGTAATTCCGCTGCCAGGTGCTCACACCGCTCTACGCCAGGGATCCCGGGTTCGAATCCTGGCCTGGGCGTGGATGTTTGTGAGTGTCCATTCATCAATTTCATCACATCATCACTCATTCCCGTCTTCGCAAATTAGCCAAAAGTGGCACAAGAAGCGAAGTAAAATACAGCAAATCAATCAAAAATCAATTAATTATAAATTTTCAAATTTTCATTTTTCCAAGATATCGACAGGATTCTCATGCTTTATAAATGTTATTATTTGAAAGATATATCCGGGAGTTTAGCTCGAATCACTACTGCACAGCCCTGGTTTAAAGTGATTTCAATATTAATTTTTGACGGTTATGCGAATATCAAGTAAGTAATCCTCATAAAACCTACAATTCTTCGGTCATAATAATAAGGTTTAAGTATATGCAAGTGTGTTGTGATAGGCTGAATGGCAGATAAAGATACATCCGCTTCGAACGCCTCTCAATTTATTTGAACGAACCCAATTATCTTTTTACCAAATGATGTCAGAGATTATGGGGATATTACCCAACTACCATTCCTCTCACTCTAGTTACGTCTGAGTATAGAAGTCACTAAATATATGCGCATATAATATTAACTCCAGTCGGAGAAGCACTGAATATTTCGATCCCAGAATTGGCATTGGGTTTTATAAGTAGATTTTCGTTTCATTATTTTTTTTTACATCTCTTTCAGGACTCATCCGATTTTCGCTCCCATCATGAATTCTGCGGGGAAAATATTGTCGACAAAAGCTTAATGTAATCCACTCTCCCCGCACCCTGTTTTACCATATTGCTTTTGTCAACCATAAGCGCGGAGGACGACTACTCATTGCTGTTTGTGGACTTTTTCTCCCATACGTCACGACGGGTTCATGAATGACGTCAATATGCATGAAATATGCTCGTAATTCCCAGAAAAAGATAAATAAATCAGTCTTTTGTAGCCATAGGAATTGAAATTCCCTGCTCAGGGTGCAAAAAATATATACACGGGTTTGTTGAAACCCTGTCACGTTATTGTCAAGCAATTTTTGTACGCACTTCACGGATTTTGCATGTCTGGTACATGTTTTTGTCAATGTGCGAGTAGTTTTCTAGAATCAGTCTTGAGTTTTATTCCCACTCTAAGAGTCATCTAATTGACAACTCTCTCTGCATTCAATTCTGCTAGAATTGGTAATCGAGAGTAAGAGTATCTCTCATAGGTCTTGTCTGTTCTTACGGTGGGCGACCTACATGCTGGCGCTGGAAGTGGGGAGCGGGGGAATACGCATCAGACCAACTAGACAACAGCGGTGGCGGCGAGAGTTACGACGTCGCGGGAGAAGATGCTGCGTGAACCTCGTTCTACAAGCTGCTGTGTTTCTTATCGCCTTGGATTGGTCGCTTCCCCGCTCCCCACTTCCCTTGCCACACGTAAACAGTAAAGCGGCCGCCGTAACACTGAACATTATCTGTAGTATCATGTTATGGAAATGTCATAACACGATGCGAAAATATAAAATTTTACGCTATTCTCTTCTTACGACAGTAACACACGTTTGACTGATTGATTAGCTTGATTTACTTCGCTTTTCTTCCACTTTTGGCTAATCGCAGAGATGATAATTTATTGTGATAAGATGAGATGAATGGACAATCAAAAACACACAAGGACAGCACACAATACGAACTCCACGGAGGATTATACTGGCCGTGAGTGCAGACGCCAGAGACTCACTAGTATGCAAACTTCAGTCCAAAGTACACTACGTGGAAAGGAGGTTGACATTTGTCTTTCATCGGAAAGTGTCATCCCTTACACCCCAACTAAATTTTGATTTCCTGGGATAACATAACTTGAGTTTATAACATTAAAAAGAGTATTTTGGTTTTGAAATGCTTTAGCCTGCTTTCGTTCAAGATACAAGCAGGATTTTTCAGTTTTTTACAAAACCTGATTAAATGAGTGAAGCAAAGATGAAAATTACCTTTCACATATTTTTATTACTCAGATTCTATTTTTACTTAAACAATCGCAAGGAGGCCCTTGTTAAGTCTCCTTCACCTGATTTACACCGGAAAATTCAGATACAGGGATATACAGAGAATGCCCTGATTGTCTCGGTGAAGTTTCAATGTATAACCCTTGCATAAAATGAACACAAAATAAAAAAAAAAAATTAACACAATTGAAAATATTACTGACGGTTTTAGCTAGCTTTTTTGTAGTTCAGCGCTGTACTTGTTACCTTATACTGACCGACGCTAATAAGCCATAAACCATATTTTCGAGCGCTCTCAACACTTAAACAAGACTCAATTATCACTGACAAAACCACTGTTGCCGTATCTTCCTAATTTCTGAAATGCACTTCCTGATCATTCCGCTTCAGTCTGTAGAAGCCACCTCTCGACGATCCGATTCGGTTACGCTGCAACTCTTCCCTTCTTCCAGGCTGCAAGTTCACCGTTCAAGTTCCTTTTTGGGATCGAACTCACTATTCAATTCAGCGTTTCAACGTAACGAAATATAAATAATGTCAACTGCTCGTGTCACTGCAAATTTTCCAAGTTTTGCCAGCAACGAGCGCGCGAACACAAACCGCAAAGACGCGAAGTCATAACCTCTATCCGCCGACTGCACTCTTTGCGCCAAAAATTCAGAACAGTCTATTACTTAAGAGGGGAGTGTAGTGTTCTTTCTCCTCATTCGTTCCGGAGGAAGAGTCTTACAACAATCGGTAACGTTCTTACGGTTGCGTGGTCTAGAACCAGTACAGTCAAGGACACTTCTGGATTGCAACTTCTACATGGACTTTCAATGGGATAATTACAACCCAGAAGTGTCCGTGACTGTACATGGTACGAGAAGCCAGATGCATTTGAACAAAACCGGTCAACATGTTTCAAAGTGCCGGACGTTGAACCTACTATAACATAGTTTTGAAAAATATTAGGATTAGCCAAATTCAGATAAAATTTGCCTCTGTTATTATTCTCATAAGGATTATCTGAATATCCTAAATGATAATACTACACAGTTAGGGGATAATGATTTTATCCATACGCTGTACTGTAAGGTGCATATGTAGCGAAAGTGTACATGATATATACCAATATTGAAAAGTTAACATTGCATGGAATTATTAAAATTGCATGTAACAAGAGTGAAATGTTTGCGACGTGTTCCAAACTTAATCGAATTATATATAAATTAAATCAACAGTAAATACAATCTTTCAAATATGAAGCTTTATTAGGAAGGGTGCGGGCAATGAGCACTGATCATGCTAACAGCCATACATTAGATAACATTACATCAGCTAGATAACATTCTACATCTAGAGAACTTGATTGATTGATTTTTTTTATCTTACTTTGCTTTTTGTGCCACTTTTGGCTAATTTGCGAAGATGAGGATGAGTGATGATGTGATGAAAGGAAATTCACAAACATCCGTGCACAGGCCAAGATTCGAACCCGGAACCCCTGGCACGATGTGCTAACCACTCCGCCACGGGTGGCCGATTCTAGAGAACTTGATTTGATTGATTGATTGATTTGGTGTTTTAATTCCACTTTATGCACAGTAGGGCTAATTGGGACTGGACCTACAGTTTAAAGCGGGATCCACCGGGTATCGAATCCGGGACCCCTTGATTACAAGGCGACGACGCTACCACTGCGCCATCGGGGAGACCCACTTAAAAGCTAGAGGTTGTGGACTTGCCCGCACACACATGCGTGGTTACCTGTGAGGAGAATTGTTGTCTACAAGTATGCATGATGCTGATTTTACAGTGTAAATATAGGGTGTTCCGTATAGGACGCCGAATTAGAAAATTAAATAAAAATAGGGAAAATATCATGAAAATAGTTATATTTCACATATATGTAAGCAGTAACATCTCCCGTTTACGTATGAAAGACAATGTCAGGCATATGTCACCCCTACCGAGTCTGCATATATTTATACGCTCCACAAAAGTATTGATAACCCCCTCGCAGATGTTTGTCCCGATGCCTCCAATCACCCGTATGATTCCCGCCTTCAGTTCCAAAAGGGTTCGTGGTTTGTTGGTGTACACCGGTGATTTCACAAACCCCCATAAGAAGCAATCACAGGATGTAAGATCACACTCCACCTGCCAAAACCCTCACCACACAGTCGTTGTCAGTGGATGGATGGATTTCACGCTCCTGGATTATTCGAGGATTTTCGGAAGGAAACCACAACAAACGAGTCAAAACAATTGAGGCTACATTAATCGGCATGACAACAGATGCCAACGTTGGTAAGAACAGGTCTGTCAACCAAAACAATAGCACTCGATTCAAATTCGGCGTCCTATACGAAACACCCTTTATAACAGTATTAAAAAAAATACATGCATCTAGTTTTAGAAATTGGTTGATGTGCTGTGCACTCAAAACTCGTTACGAGTTCCACGAACCTAAATTCGTAGAATTGATGATTATGTTGGCCGGTTATCTGGTGCACCCTATTGCATCGAAACCTTTGTTCTGATATGAATGTCGCTTAACTTCGTTGATATGACGTTTGATCCACAATATTTGGTCAGAACTGCACTTGTGGGCTTTATTGGGCTGTGGATGAGCTGGTTGAGCCATTGTCCACATTCCATTGTTCTACGCTTCAATCAATTGAATATTTTTGTAAATGGTTTATAGAAGTTCAAAATTCCATCTGACCATTCAAAGGTTTACTCTCTTCAAGTGCCCTTTACATTTCCTAAGCAACAATGCCAACATTTACCTGATTCACTTTCGAACTGGAACGGTGCCAGAGAATTGAGCTCGTATACTGAGGGTATTTATTGATATAAAATAGTAGGTACATTTAAATGTAGACACTAAGTAAATTCAACCGTAGGCGTGCGCAGAAGGGGGTGCCAGGAGTGACTAGCCACCTCCTACTGTGTCCTCAAAAATGAAAATGAAGAAAATGAAGATAGAAACTGCCATTAAAATCAAGAAAATAATATCCGTTTTCAAAATGGAAAGAATTTAGATTTATTTGAGATACCACGCTCTCTCTCTCTCTCTCTCTCTCTCTCTCTCTCTCTCTCTCTCTCTCTCTCTCTAACTATCTATCTATATATCTATCTATATTTCTGTCTATATTTTACTCGGTCTCCGTTATCTCTGGAGCAAGCGAACGGAAACAAGTCTCTGCGCAAGTAGTGACGCGAGACGGCTTCACCTAACAACACGTGAGAGGGAATGGGATCGCATGGAGGGGGCAAAGCGACTGCCGTTACCAGCCTTCGCAGCAGCGTGCACTGCTTCGCTCTGCCCACTCGATTCCCCCCCTCCCTTCTCTGCCGCTATACGAGGCGTTACTCCACAGATTCCGGGGATAGATTATTATATCTACATCTGTCTCCAAAACAATGTAGTAAGGAGAATGATTTTCACTTTATAAATCGTACAGAGCATCTCCACAAATCGACCCACACTTACCCCTCCTCCGAGCACAGCCTATATCTCCAATGAGTAACGTTCTTCAACTCACAATTCTTATTTGCATTGCATGTTATATCTGCTACATTACCTGTTATGTTCGTTATATCACCTGTAGAGGTGTAACCTTGCATTGTATTATGTAAGTGTTTACTGTCATGACTTAAATTATATGAATATCGTCAGAATGATAGGAAAACCTGTGTTAAAATTTAACGAATACTCAGACTTTAATGTCAAATTTTCATGTTCATATGGCTAACAGTTTCTGTGAAAAAGGAACATTGTGCAAAGACAATTAGGCTAACATTGTCTACATAGACAATTGAAACTTCCCTTAAGGCACCCACGAATATATTGGTCTGCGCACGCCTATGACTTAAACACAACATCATATACTCACCTTTTTGCTTCCTCCATTTTTTTCCATTCTATCTTCTCATTGGCCTGTGTGTATATTTCTTCCTCTCCGTGTCCCACTATTTACCTCTTGCTCCAACTGTTTCTTCGGTTATGTGTTCCATTCTCTTTCTCTCTCTTCTTTATCTCTCATCCAAACTCTGTATTTTCGTAGAAGTTTCGTATCCCTCTTCTTCTCGTCTTTTCAGGGATGTAAGGGGTGGCTTACCTGACTCTTTCATGTGATACAGTCACAGACACTTTTGGGTTGCAACACTCCCATTAACTTTCAATGGAATTGTTACAACCCAGAAGTATACGTGACTGCAGATATCCTGGACTGAATTTTACGGACCAACCACGCTCTGGTATCTGGACGCACACCCAGTTTAATTCTCTGTGAGAGTTGTGTTGGCGCCCTGTCCATATGTGTTTGTGATTCTCCATTCATCAATTGGAGTGTAAGGGGTGACCTTCCACGTAGGCGCCCAATAGTCAACCTCACTTCCACGTAGTACACCATGAACTGCATTTTGCACACGAACGAGGCTCTGGCGACTGGCACTATGTCCAGTATAATTTTGTGTGTGTTGTCCTATTTTTGTCCTTATGTGTGCTGAGTGCCCGTTTACAGCCTCAGCTTTTAACGAAAGTCAGAAAATTTTAGAATTTTATTTATGCAACGCTCGAGTTGTTATTTGTAACGATAAGGGATTGGACTCCGTATAATATGACGGGTGCAAAATAGCCTAAGTGTTGACGCACCCAAAAATTTAAAATCAGAAACACATCAATCCATTCATCAATTTAATCTTATCACCTTTCATCCTTGTCGTCGCTATTAGCCAAAGAAGCAGAAATTTGGAGTAAAAATAAAACAAATCAATCAATAAATCTCCTCTTCTTAGTTTTACAAGACAAAGATAGCCAGTGAAAGAATTCGATATCTTAAATTAAGCTCCGCATCACTTATATTTAATGATACATTTATTATACCTACTAAATTGTACCAATGTTTTAAAATAACGGGAATGTTTGATTTGGTTCATTTTACTTCGCTCTTCTTCTATTTTCTGGCTGATCACGAAGATGAGGATGAATGATGATGCGATGAAATTGATGAAGGGACACTCACAAAGATCACCCATGTCCAGGCCGGCATTCGATCCCGGGATCACTGGTGTTGTAGCGCGCTGTGCTATCCACTCCGCCACGGAGGTCTACTTTTAATTTTGAGCTCTTATCGGGAATTTAACCAGGAATAGCTCGCACCATATGCGATAGCGCTAACAACATGGCTACGTGGAACTCGTGCCACTCCGCCTCGAATTCGAATAACGAGAAGGAATTGAAATTTTGTGCAATGAGAATTTGTTAATATTTCCGCTATTTGCACAATAATAATAATAATTAAGTGGAGATAGGAGTCTTTGTTATATATGTTAGAGAATGTTTTGCTTTTAATGATAATTGTTCACACATTGAATCATTGAGGTTCGCATGTCTGTCGACTTGTGTCCACACTTGGCGAGCTCCTTTCTTGTGATTCACTGTTACTTCGTCTCAGTGTGCTTTATAGGGTAGAATGAAAACTGCAGCGTCAAGTTCTTGTTCGAAACTATTGTTTGCATTGGTTTTTTCGCTTGAAATTTCGTGAAACATTTCTATTATATTGCATCTGTTCATTCGAGGATGCAACTAAAGCTGCTGGTTTGATGCAGAAAAGAAAAGTCTTTACGCTAGCAGAGCTGCATGAAAACGGTTTGAAAATGTTCTCTGTGGAACACCAGGATGGCCTATATACGACTTCTTCTAAGAGTGTTTACACAGGCTTGTGACAGGAAGAGAATAATTTACTTTGTATGATGAGAGGGCTCTGAGTCATGTCTAACGAACGTAAAAATAGTACCGGATGTATGGAGGATTTGGAACGATCACGAATTGTAAGTTTTCTTTTGCAACGCTTTGCCGTTGAATCCTCACTGAAGCTCCAAAACAGTTTGTCGATCAATGGGACAAACACGGACAGGCACACAGCGACCGTGGAGATTACTGCGATTGCATTTCATGCAAATTTACAGAGTTCTTTCGGAATGCAGAACAAATGTTAGTTGTCGAAGAGCTCTGTTGAAGCTTTCGGAACCGACCGCTCCTGTTCAATTAAAAGCTCGTTGCTAAAACATTCATGGCCTCCACGTAGCAACTGAGGCGGAAAGTGGTGAGGACGAATGGAGAGCTTCTGTTAAAAAGTATATTAATTTAAGCGGTTGTTGAAGCGCAAAGCCGACACGACAGTTGCGTTCTGCTTTCTGCTACTTCAAACCGATATGAAACGCATCAGCAACGATGAAATTGATCAATTTTTGTTTACGTAGCGTTTGTCGTGTGCTAGAACGAGACAGTGAGGGAGAATAACAAGCAATTATTGCGAAACGAATATGTGGAATTATTTGTGTGTAAATGGTAGTGGTGGACGTCACACAAATTTCAACAAAAATTATTTATGCTTGAAGTTGCATGCACGTTGCTATCCGTTTCAAAGAACCTGCATCTCCTGTTCTTTCATAATTATACATTCCTAGGCATATTAATCTGATGACCACAGTCTTTTCTGTCATGTAACATTTTCGATGTAAATATTAAACTCTTGAAACAAAGCGCATATCTTGTTCTTGTAGTTTTGGTAGTTCTTGAAAGTCCTAGATCTAATTTTCTAATATACGACTCGGCAGTTTCAAAATTCCAACTTTCTTTTATTTTATCATTTATCTTCTCTTTGCCATTTCCTTTGTGTCCTTCGGTTGATTTCATTGTTTAGTAGTGACCATCCTGCGTTCTGTTTGCTTTCATTCAGTGGCGGCTCGTGGTCTGGCTCTATGGGTGTGCACTTCAGTCTATCATCAAGAAGTGTTATACCACCCCTGTGAAATACTCACACCCGTTTTTGCGTACATAATGAAGCTCAATATATATTGGCAACTCAAGTTTTGATCACCTGTCACTGAAAATGGGGCTATGACAGAGTTATACGTATTTCATGATTTTTTCAACACGAATTTGTTTACAAATTTCAAATATTTCGGAAATTATCCAGCCAATCACGAGAAGAGCGATGTTATTGTGCAGTATGTAATTCAGCATTCGATAACCTGAAAAAATCACTCAAAACATAGAAATACCGATCTACAATATCAATAGGTACTATTGCCGATTTCCAAAATATTTCGTAAAAATTTTCTCCCCGGCCCTGCTGATATTAATGAACAAGGAGAATAATAACATTAGCGTACACCAAAGAAGCCGATCCAACTACCACATGGAGGAAATCATCTGTAATCTATATAGCTGTTGTTTATTTCTAATGACAGACTGATCAAACCAAGCAAATGAAGCGAAATCAATAGAATAATAAATGTTAAAGCAAATAACAGTACTCACTAAGTTCACACTGCCCTGCTTCGTAATCGTACTTCAGAATTTTCCTTCTCTTCCGCCGTATCCATATATTACTGCAGTTGCTACAGGCTTTGTAGCTAACTTCCCTCCAAAAATTCAATAACGTTAAGTCTGCTTTCGCTATGTACAGTTTCCCTTTTCATCATGAAATGAAACACCTTGCACTGAAACAGGAACGACCTTTTGACAGCGTAAAATAATTTTGTAACGCAGTAACAGCCACACAATGGAAAACAGCTGACTATTTGATGCACGATCCCACCCGCGGGTTGATAATTCGGCTACTGCGTCACAGAGGCCGTTTATTTTGACTAAGATGCACGAAGCAAAGGCATGCTTAAAACACCCGTTTTGGTTTCAGTTGCCCTTCCCCTCTCCTCCTTTTGTTCCCCTGTTATGCTCGGGACAATATACCATCGAAATTTCACTTTCATAAAAAAAGAAATCGCTCAATTTGCGATGATGTATGGGTTGCATCGACTGCGTCACACGATCTCCAATGGAATGGGTTTGCAACACTACATTTGCTCGCACACAGATCGCTGCGTTCACAGCCTTCCTAAATGATGAACCTCCCCTCACACGGCGCTCAAGCCAAAACACCCAATCAGCGTCCTCTACGCGACTGCTGCAACAGCGTCATAGCGAGCAAGACTACCATTGTGTTCAACTTCAAGCCCTGATCGCGACCTGGTCTACGCAGGTTGATATCACGGATCGCAGACCAGATATTTTTCTTAGAATTTTATTTTCAAATACTTTTAATTTATGTTCATCTTTTAATGTAAGGGACCAAGTTTCGCATCCATATAATATTACAGGTAAAATTACTGTTTTGTATAGGACTATTTTAACTCTTAATTTCTTAGATATAATAACTGAAGATAAAAGTTTATGAAGGGAAAAGTAACACGCATTTTCTGAATGAAGTCTGCTTTTTATTTCCTCATTCATATCATTTTCATTTGTTAGTATTACTCATAAGTAATTGAATTTGGAAACTGATTCAAACGAGTTGTTACCAATATTTTGATTATTACCCAACACTCGTTTTCGATCTGTAAGCATATATTTAGTTTTCTCTTTGCTAACTTAGAAACCTATCTCTTTAGCTCCTTTTAAAAATATTTTAGCATTATTCTAAATTATTTATATCTTCCCCTAGCAAGTCTACATCATATGCATAAGCTAACAACTGAGTTAGACCGTTTAATTTTAGTCCTTCATTAGTTTCTTTTACCTTCCTAACAGCATATTCTAAGGCAAAATTAAAGAGCAATGGAGATAATGCATCTCCATTGGATAGCCCATTATGATTTGCAAATTTGTCAGACATAAATTATTAATACCCCACACGAATTTTACTTTCTGCTTTATTTTTGCATACTTTTATTATATTAACAAGCAACTTAGGTATTCCAAACTCGACTAATATGTTATATAATTTATCTCTTTTAACCGAATCATATGCTCTTTTAAAATCAATGAATAACTGATGGACATTTTGATTATATCCCAGTTTTTCTCAAGTGTGTCTGATGTGAAACATTTGATCTATGTTTGATCTGTTACGTTTAAATTCACATTCATAATCAACTACGTATAATTTAATTAACATATGGGCTTAGTCTTGTTAAAAAATGGTATATAATATTTTATATGATATTGAGAGGAGAGAAATTCCACGGTAATTAGTGCAGTTTGTTTTATCACATTTTATAAACACAGGAACAATTATGGATTCTTTCCACTGTTGAGCGATTTCTTCATTATTCCATATTAAACAAATTAATTTATGAATTAGACATGTTAAGAATTCCCACCATAATTAATTAACTTAAATGGTATTAAATTAATGCCAAGTACTTTGTTATTATTTAACCTTTTAATAACATCTTCAACTTCAGACAAGTTAGGTTCTGGAACTAAAGGTTCTGCTGTGTGTACTTCATTTAGACTACTTCTGATTTATCTCCTACATGAACATTTTAAAGGTCATTATAGTAGTTCTTCCATCTATTTAAAATATCGCCTGGATCAGCAAAAAATCACTGTTTTTATCTCTTATGAAGTTTACTTTAGGTTGTTAACCCTTTCTAAATTCATTTACACCTTTATATAAATCTCTGATATCTTTATTTTTTCTGTTTGTTTCAATTTCGTTAATTTTGCATTTCAAGTAATCTCCTTTTTACTTCGAAACATGCGGTTAATTTTTAGCTTTATTTTATTATAATTGTTTACGTGTAGCCTGATTTCTTATTTCTATTAGGTTATGACATTCATTAACAAACCACGGTTTACTTTTCCTTCGTTTATGGTATACTATACTTTCTTTAGCTTCTGCTTCTTTAGCATTACGTATATGCTACCAATTCTTATTTACGTCCGCTTTATTTATATTTTCATCATGATTTATATCTTGCAAGATATGTAATCTTTTTGAATTCTTTCATCAGCAAATTTTCATGTATTAAATTTTAGAACTTTTAGATTTTGTTGCTTATGATTTATTACTGAGAGTCTTTCTCTTAATTTAGCAGTTACTAAATACTAGTGACTAGCACAGTCAGCACCTCTATTTGAACGAATGTTAACTATACTAGTATGCCTTCTTTTGCCAATGAGAATTTGATCTATCTGATTATGAGATCTGCCATCTGGAGAAGACCACGTACGGAGGGATATCTTTATATTTAAAAGTGGTACTTTTTACAATTAAATACTTTGAGGTTGCAAAAGTAATTATTCTTACACCATTATCATTACTTAATTCGTTAAGACTTTATTTACCAATAGTGTGTTTAAATATCTCTTCATTTCCAATCTGTGCATTACAGTCACCTAACAGAATTTTCATATCATACTGGGAAAATTTGTCATACACCTGTTCTAACTGCATAAAAACCATATTTAGAATTATCATCTTTATCTTCCGTTGGTGTATGAATGTTTATCAAATTATTTTTGCACCACCTACCTTGTAAAACTGCATATGATATCCTATCATTAATAAATTCTACTGTTTTAATAGTCGAGATAATTCTATTATTTATGAAGAAGCTTCTTCCAAATTATGATTTTTCAGTACCACCATAGAAACAAGTAAAATTTTTAGTTTTACAATTACCTTTTCCTGGACACCTAACTTCCTGGGCAGCTAGTATGTCTAATTTATACTTGACTATCTCATTAACTATAGACTGAACTACTTCCGGCCGGTAAAGGCTCAGAACATTCCAGGTGTCTAATTTAATATCATTATTCCTAATGTACAACCTATCCTTAGTTCAGAGACAGAGGCAGAGATGGGGGTAGGGGATCACGTGGGCAAAGCGAAGCAATACACGCTGTTCGAAGTCTAGTAACTGTGAACGCTTTACCATCCCCTCCACGCAATCCCGTTCCCTCTCACGTGTGCATTAGCAGAGCCGTCTCGCGTCACCACTCGCGCAGAGACTTGTTTACGTTCACTTGTTCCAAAGATACCCGAGACAGAGTATAATGATCTCGCCTTAAATTGCCAAGATTTTATTAGGAAATTAAATTAAAAGGTTCTCAATAGATGGTAGCACATTTATAAATATGAAATTAAGAAACATGCGTACAATTATTTTCCATAAGAAAGTAAGTATATATGTGCTCTTTTTAACACAAATGTGCTACCTAAAATACGAATGTTGACTACAATGTGTAATGTTTAAGCTATAAAATAATAATTTACTAATAAATCGTATCACCTTTAACAATTTTACGACAATTCTGAAGTAGGCTGACCTGTTTTGATCGTATAGGTTTCTTTTTTTTTAATTCCCTTCGTATTAAAGATACAATATTTGGAAAAGCAAGGGCTTACCGCTGCCTTTGCTTTAAATTAGCAAACTACTTTGAGAGTAATCTCAAAGATTAAAAATCTCTGTATCCTTCAAGGTTTATTTTTCAAATTGTTCCTAGCCTTTATAAGAGTTGCTCTTTAGAGTAATTGAAGACGAATTGGTAAACGCTGTAAGTGCCACAATAATTCAAACACCATTTTTCACGTTAACCTGTGAAATGTGCCATGCTTTATAATGTGGTAAACGTGAAATGTGGCTGGTAGCCCTCTAAGTAGTTGAAAGGGCGTGTAAAGAGGTCACTAGTGTGCACGTTCTTACGGGCTGATGTGCGGAACGATGCGATTTCCCAACACTTTCGCTTTTGGCACTTACAACGTTTACCGCTTTTAGTCCTCAATTATCAGCGTGCATTATGCATCTGCTTCTGATTATCATTTTAGGTGTCGTTACTTCCTAATATGAAATGAAAAAAAAATGTATTCTATATTTTAATATATTCCATATGTGGATCTGCCTAGTTCCCAAGGGCGTAATTTTATCTAGTCCAGTCCCGATTAGCATTACTGTGCATAAAGTGGACTTAAATCAAAACACTTTTGTAGTAGAGGTTATCCCTTCATTTAAACAGACTCACATGTGCCTTAGTACCATCTATTTACCAAAACACAACCTCAGTGTTTACCGTCTCTTAGTTTGAGCATGTTCTTGCCTGTATAACTTAAGACTTAGGAGGCCTCCAAGAATCACGTTCAACCTTACACTCAAGAAGAATGTCCTGATATTCACTGTGATCCTTCATATTGGAGATGTCAGGTTATTGAAGAGATTTAAATCTAATTTCAGTACACTTTAAAAGGGTTCATAATAAAATTTGCTCCCCATAAGACATAAAAACCTTAAGGAAATTAAGAAATTTCTCCTAGATACGTTTCATGTGAAAGGAAAGGACCGAAACTGGCAGCACCCATCAGGAGGACGATCCTCACTCTTAGAGGCTCTTTCAGGATATTAGCCTGAAAACTTAAATTAGTCGGTCGTACTCATCCTCCATGTCAAGTACTGTTGTACAGACGACTTCACTAGGGACAATTTATTTAGTAGGGTGCATAGCCGGATCTAAACTTTTCCTAGGAGGGGCAAACAATATACTGTAAGCATATACGAAGAAACAATTGGAAACAATGTCCAAAAGTCACGAAACCGTGACTCAAAAAGCGATAGAAACTTGAAACCTAGATTGAGTAGTAACTTTGTCTATGTGGATATTTTTCTAAAAGAATAAATAAGAATATCAATCTCTACATGATCGTTCAGTATGCAGAAAAAGTTACCAAGGTGTAAAAAAGTTTTTGTACACTAACCTCAATTAGTACTCTGGCACTTTGTTTTTTTATACAGCATATTTTCAGAAGATACAATTAAACCTAAAAGTGTATCAATATACACCTTATTACTAATTTCTTTGGCCCTGTACGAAGTTAAAAGAAACATGGATAAAAGACAGCTGTGAAATTGCTTGCATTTTTTTTTATGCTTGTCGATGTGTGGTATTTTTTAAATTGATAAAAGAACATTAACTTTTTGCGCATTTTATGCATTATGGACGATATATGGGGTTAACTATGGCATATTAATAAAAAAAGTATGTGTTTTCGAAATCACGACGTGCACTGGCAACATTGGTCGTGTCAGACACCTGACTATGATATTCAATCAATGTCCAGATGAAAGAAAGTATTTGAAATTTTTCAAATATTTTTTGTGCAAAAAATGCCAAACCTTTTCGCGTAACGTATGACCTAGAAACCGAGTGTATGGTTGTATGGTAAATGGAGAGCAAGTTGTAGGAATTTCAGCAGTCTCCAAGAACAGCAAATTTCCCATTAAATGCATCACTAATGTTACTAATTCTTATGTGCTACTGGAGTCAAAAACTATTCATTTTTCGTGTCAATATGGCACACACTGGATTGAATATGTAAGACCGACAAAATGTTTTTTCATGATACGCTCAGAATGTCCAACAAATTACAAACACAGCGAAACACTTGTGTTACAAATGATAGGCGATATTAGCAGTCCTTAATACGAGAAATTTGTAACAGATGCAGCCAGTGGCTGTGATTGCTTTCCAAAACAGCGGAAGGGGGGGGGGGGGCAAGGACAGTTTAATTTCCCTTGGTGCATAAGTTTAGCATGGTGCGGGGGCAAAAGTGGCAAAAAGTGGGGAGGCAAATGCCTCCCCTCCCCCCTAATCGTCACCGCTGGATGCACCTTATTACTGGTATAGATGGAGTTGATGCTCATGTATTTTACTTCGAATTTATACCCTTATCGCTGATAAAAATTAGATATTCTACGAAGTGTATTACAAACAAAATATATCTAATTATGCGGGCTGTTTTCATCTGTTTCACGTTTCTCGTGGAATTTCCTGGCATTGGCTTCAATACTGAGCAGGTAAACGAGCTGTAAAAATTGTTTCCGATCGCTTCTCGAGTTTACAATTGACTATTTCCGGAATCGAACGATACCAATCACATAGCTTTAGCAACCTAAAAATGACCGGATTCTGTTCTTTTCCCGTCGTCACCTGTTTTTCTGCGGCGATGGGGTGTGCGATGTTGCGGTGACTTTTTGTGAGTGAGTGTGTTAGGGCGTAATATCGGATGCAACATAAACAGGAAGAGCAAAGTGGATTATAGGTTTTTGAAATGAACTTCAAAAAGTACCTGAAATTTCCTTTAGAGCCACGTCTGATATTGAATAAAATCCAAATGTCTGACTAGTTGATTTCATTTTAGCTTCAGTAAAATGCTTAAGTAATACAAGAATTATCTTTACTTTACGCTTTAGGATTTCGTACAGTTTTGTTAAGTCTAAATTTAGGAAAACCTTTCACATACTACGTATTTATTATGACGAAATTTCCTTGTATTGTTCTCTACATTTCTGCCCCTCAAAATTTAAGTTTTCCAGTGCCTCTCTTGTCTCCTACTTTTCTCGAACTGTCATTTCTTATTCCTCCGACATGAATTTTTTTTGCCTAACTAACAGTGGCGTAGCGTAGTAGTACGCCCATACGTCCGGCGTTCCCTGATTTAAAATTTTAATAAATTTGTAAATGCTGTAAATATAAAGTAATACTTTATTAATTATAATGTTTAACCTTTATGGCATTCGCTATCCGCCTACAACGCTCCACTAACAGCTCTCATTCTAGCATATTTGTTCAATGTCTGCTGACCGGACGCCGAGAAGGTTACAGGACTATGCCTGCCAGGAAGAATACTTCCATCTCTACAGCATGTTCGAAGAGCTCTCTTGTACGCCGGCGTACAGAGCAACATGATTGGTTCTAGGGCTCATCCTGCCTTCCAACGCAGACGACGGAAGCAGAATTTCTACCCGTCTCCTCGCGCTCGTGCTGTGTGATGGTACAATACGCAATATTGACTGACGCGTAACTTTATCAAGCTCAAATATACCACTTATTAATGACCATTGCATTGCGTAATTTATCGCACGAAGAGCGATGTGCATCAAAAACTGAAAGAACAACACAGTTTTTGTCAAACGCGGTTGTTCTTTCTGAGTGTCCCTTCATCAATATCATCACTCATATTCATATTCGCAATTAACCAAAAGTGGTAGAAAAACGAAGTAAAATAAACCAAATCAATCAATAGTTCGAACACCCACAACAATGACATCTACTGTTGTTCTAGAGACGCTTGTGATTCAGGTAGTTTTTAAATTACTTGTGTCACGCCGAGAGGTTTCCTTCATTATAAAAAATAAGCTATAAAACACAAGAGTTCCAAACATTTGTTGCACAGTGAAGCATTTCATTTTCTAGCTACAACACGGATGGATCATGTTTTATCGGAACCCGGCTGACTTCAGGCAAATAGACAATACCTATGGCGACTAATTCCATAAGTAAACTTGGCGTTCCCACCCGAAATGCCCATGCTACTCCACTGCTAACTAACTGTGCTAGCTGATTTTACTCTTCTTCATCTCATCCATGCCGTATTCTTACAACATTCAAAATTCATCAGGCAAAATGAGAGAATTTGCACTTAAATGTTCAAATGTCACATCAAAACACAGCAACCTATTATTACTCGATATCTTGCAATTTTTGGAATTCCACAAATTCAATTTTTATTTACTTCAACATATAGGTTAAGAATTTGGTTCGTTTCTCTTCAATATAATTTGTTCAGCGGCATCTACACCTAATTACGTTTTAATGCAAATACTTATATTTGTGTACATATAAAATTTTATATTGTGGTATATTTTAACTTATAATTTACTATAGTCATACATTTTCGCTCATATACCTTCAAAATCTGTCATTTTTACTTTTAGCCATTACGTATAAAGCATTTTTTTTTCAAATACCGGGTGTTCCAAAAATCTGTGTTCAGTTAGACCTTCATAAATACTGGCGATGCGTCTACTACTAACTAATAATAATAAAATAATAATAATAATAATAAGTGTAGAGTAGCATTGATAGAAAACATGACTATAACAGTCGTCTATCATGATTGTCATTTTTCACATCATCTCTCGTGCTATCTGGCCTCCACGCTCAACTGATCTCTCTCCCCCCCCCCCCAGCCTTTTTGTTTGTGGGATTATCTCAAGGGACAGGTCTATGTATTCAATCCAAAAACACTTGATGATCTTCAATATGCAATCTCCACCGCAATACAGAACATCACCTAGGAAACCATCAACTCTGTTTTTTGAACATGCAGCATCGTGTCCAGACCTGCTTGCAGGTCGCTGGTCATCATTTCCAACATCATTGTTCCATGACAATCTCTGGGCAGTGAAATGTGTGTGTAAAGTGACTTTTGGAACACACTGTAGTATTATCTACATATGTCAACTGTACTAATTTCATGTTGTAATGCGCACTATTAATTACCTATAAGCGATGAGAAAGGGTGTGGCAACATGTTTACTTGTCGTATGGTTTATATCATTAGATTTCTTTAATTGCTTTATAAAGGTACGTTATTTTGTCAAAATTGAAGTGATCCAAGTCTAATGATCACATTTACTGCTTTCTATAACAAATTGTTCTTCCAAAGGAAAGCTTCTCGGTGTAAATGGTACTAATATTTACTACCTGTTTGAAGCCAAGGCCAATGTTTTTCAAACTTTATATCTCCGTCGCTAAACACATTGTTATTGTCACCGATTCAATTCAAACCTAATTTATTTTATTTATATATATAGGTTGTCAATAAAACATTGGAGGTGGGCATCCCCAATTGCGTAGTGGTAACGACTTCTGCGTGTAGTCAAGGGGTTCACCGCTCGATACCCGGTGGAGGTACATATTTGTTTGAATCACGGTTCAAGCTTTAGGTTCAGTCCCGATTGGCCTATCTGTGCAAAAGGTGTACTTACAACCTCAAAGAAACAAAATATTGCAGCTAGTGTGGCAGCCAAAGGGGATTCCTTCCACAGTGCCTTTCACGGTCAACTTGGCCGTGGAGCGCCGGCTAGCGCGCCGGGCAGTAAGGTCGCGTCTGCCGGCACACTGGATGCAACATCCGCGTAACTGGAACCTCTAGTTATGTAATCAAATAAGCTCGTAGAATTACATTGACAGTTATAATTAGAATAAACACGTACCTTGTTACAAGAGGTGTTGGAAATGCTGTCCTCCTGCTTCCACACAATTACGGCATATTTTTAGAAAATTTTCACCAACACGTATCAGTTCCTCTTCCAAAATTCCTTTAATTTCTCTCGTGACATTTTCTTTGGTAGCTCGCCACGCAGACGTCATGAAAATGTCTGTTTCTTTTGCAATGCGCCGGAGGGATTTTTGAGGAGTATGTTCCAACGATTCTCCAACGTCGTCTAGTTTTTCCTCTGTAAGCACACGCAGATTCACCCTACGCTTCTTCTCAAGAACATACCCTGATTCCATAAATTTGTTAACAAGGTTTAGAGCACTGTCTCAAAACGCCTTGCAACTTATCTACAAGAATTCGTAATGACGTAAGAGTCGTACATACAAATTCGTTGTTTTAAATTGTACGTACGTATAGCGTGATAGTGTTAGGGACTGCAGAAAAGCACCAGTAATATGTAAACTGAAACAAAACAATCTAAAACACTTGTTAACAACTTAACACTTCACAAACACGTGCAAACTGGACACCAGCTATCTTCATACAGAAGCACTGACAGGGTACAGTGCCAAGGTCAGCGTGCATTTGTGGGTGTAAATGCCGGCAGATACGCTCTTACTGCCCGGTGCGCTAACCGCCAACCCACGGCGAACTCGCCCTTGAAAGACACTAGAAAAATGGACAGGTTCTGATCTCACCCAAGACAGCATTGAAGCTATCTTGCCGTCCTAACTCGGCCATACATCGCTCGTCCGGTGCGACGGATGTTACAACATTCACGTAGCGTTATTGATTTTACCATATCCCTCTCAACAGACACGCATTTGAAAAATGGGCCACATTAGATTCCTTTGTTTGGCGAAGGAAGATCATTCTGTTTTATGGGATGATAGTAAGTGAAAAATGCTAGATAGTCCACACACAGCAGTGACATTCCCTTCTCTGCTAATACACAGATATGCCATTGGACGGTACACAGGAACGCAATTACAAAGCGCTTGATTGGGGGAAGAAGCAGGTAACCGTGACAAAAACGATAAAGTGCCTTCCGGGTCGGTTGGAGAGCTAAATTTTCTTGTACAAAGGGCAGAGAGAAGATTTATTGGAGCTTCACGCAGAGCGTCGCTTGACACCATCAGTTCTCTTCTGTCGGTCTATTCTCCCTCGTCGCTGCCTGCTCTACAAAACGCCTCCGCTGAAAGTCTTCCCTTCCCCCTTGCGGTTTCTTCCACATGACAGAGAAATATGACAGGGGAATGCCGAACAGATCAAGGAAAACGTGACGCAGTGATTAAAGGCAAATGGAGCATGAGGCAAGAGGTAGCTTCACTCGATATTTCCTCGCATATTATGCAAATAAGAGCGCACCAAAAGGCAACATCTGCCAAAGTTTCTATTACTTTCGGAGAAACAAAAGTTGCTTAGGTAGCCCTGGCTGTTGTGAAGAGAGTTGAAGCTAGTATGTAGGGTGATAATTCACGATGGGTTCAAAGCTCAACTACTGTATTTAAGCATCTCTTAGAGATATTTAGTTCCGTGTCAAGTGTGGGATACGACTTTGCAGGTTGGTGGTGTTAGAATACAGAGTGTTATATTACATGAAGAGCTCTTTGGAAAAAATGAAAAAAAAAAAACAAGTGGAGAAAGTAAAGATCAAAATGTATGTGAAGTAAAACGACAAAAGGAAATACAAATAAACTAATTGTTATTAACAACTCCCAAGAAAAGAAAATATAGTTGACTGCACTCCTAAAAATGAGTTGCGAAGGGAAAGAGTAAGGATTTTAATCTGGAATGAAATCTATAAACAGTCAACTCCGAAAAGAAAACACACACACACACACACAGAGTGTCTGAGAAATCTCCGTACCCCTAGATTATATTACATTGTACAGTCACGGACAGTTCTGGGTTGTATTGAATACATTGACTTTCAATGGAATTGTTACATACCAGCAGTGTCCGTAACTGTATATACACCCAATATATATGTGACATTTATTCAATATAACATATGCATTTATTTAATCCAATTATAGCATACTTGGTATATTTACATTATTATCCATCCACTGAAGAGCGGAGGCAATGTAAACAAATGTTCTTTGTATAACAAGTTTTAGAGACTGCCTTCGTGACGGAGTGGTTACCAGGGGTCCTGGGTTCGAATCCCGGCCTGGGTGTTCTTTGTGAATGTTCCTTCATCCATTTTATCATATCATCACTGATCCTCATCTTCGCGATTAGCCAAAAGTGGCAGGAAAGCGAAGTAAAATGAACCAAATAAAAAGATTTAAAAAAAACAAAACAATTATCTTATCGCATTTAATCCAAGTTTCATTTTTTCTACTTTCGTGTGATATATTTTCTGGTGTTAGATATGTCAAAGAACTTATCCACAAGGTAGAAAAGGGATGGCTATTTGGAAGAGGCTGGACGTGACATGATACATGGTGTCTACCTAAAGAATCAATAGTTCGTAAGTTGCTAATAACCTCACGATAATGCAGGTTGATTAACGTTACCCAAGGCAAAATTCTGGGATCATTTTTCAATTATGCTAATTGCTCTTCATCTAAGCGATAAAGAGACCCCATTATACGTTCAGCGCTAGGTAATAATTCAATGCACACTGAAATCTCGTTTTTACGTTTTTCATGGAATCAAGATAAAAAAACAACTTAAAATGCACGAAACTGTTAAATGTAGGAAGATGTTATAACATTTTGCTCCATTGGGGGGGGGGGTGTGACCATGACTAATGATGGAAAATTTAAAATCCTGGAACGTAAAATCTGGATTCCACTGTATTAGAAAATGGTACTAATGTATGACCAATGGCTCAATGGACCATATCACGTATTCCGTCACTTTTAAGTGGCTTTAAGTGTTTATTCACTGATTCTCAAATTTCTTAATTTTAAATCATTGAATGATTCTTTTATTGACAAATATTACTGTAATCTTATTTCATAATTTTGTCACTTCTGTATCAAACGATATCCAAAAGAAAGTTCTAATTGATTACAAATTCCTAAAATTATATCACCTTCATTTTACTAATATTATACAGAAAGGGTTGACACATGAATGTTGCAATATGTATAATCTGCTCTGAAGAAAACAGTACTCGCTACAGTACAAGCACAAAAGAATCGTAAGAAAATAAATGTTAAAATATCAGAAGGAAAGGAAGTACACAAATATTTGCTGTATCTCATTACAAACACACGACCACGAAATGTTCAAAAGCGTGACATATCTCGGCATTAGTTCAACTTCCCTTGTGGTGGTATAGTGGTAGCGCCGTCACTTTATAATCAAGGGGTCCCGTATTTGGAAGATGCGAAACCTGATAGGCATAGGCGTGCGCACTGGGGTTCCAGATGTGCCTGGGCACTCCTTAATGCGTCCTCAAAAGTTCAAAATTAAAGTAATGAAAAATAACATCCGTGATCATTTTTTAAGAAAGAAAAACAAGTAATTTCGTTTCATTTAAGACGCTCCGCTCTCCCCTCGCCCACTCTCTTTTGACTATTTATATTAGCTTACAGTGGACCACTGAAGTTCCAAGTGGTTAATAATCCAAAACTGAAAAATGATATTATTTACAATTTTAGCCAATGTCATTGGTATTACGATATGTCCATAAATAGGCCTATGTGTGCTAATTCAGATTAGGCTATTGTAAATTTTTAGACAAATAAATCTCTAAAGGTATACAAAATTGTAAAATACGGCCCTACACGTTTTCAGTACATTACACCATTGCTGCTACAGATATTATAACTAGTTTATATCACTGAAGTGGAATGTGCTGTAAATTAAAAGTAACTCTTCCATTATTGTAATTGTTTTATTGCGAAATATTTGTTTCCTTATGTCGCTTTAAGTTGTGTAGTGTAAAATTGACAGTCACAAAAAAGCACTGCATTAACTCCATTAATGGAGTTCTAATGGCTAGAATATTTAAAAAAAATATCAATTGTATCTGAAAGCTGAAACTCTGCCGTTTACAATTATATATAACACATGATATTAACTATCAAATGACCAGGTATTATATTTTTTCTATGACGCAATGCGCATTAGAAAACATGGAGAAACTGAACCTACAGAATTATTTAATATGATGGATTCATGTGATATTACCTGTAGAGATAGGCTATAGCATTAATCGGTAAGAAAGTTAATTCTCATTCGTTTACTTTTATCATTTAAATAATATAAATATCGTCACAATTATAGGAAAATCTGTGCTAAAGTGATAACAAATAATTAATGTTATAATTTTACTTCACATACAAAATAGTTTCTGTGATACAGTGACACATTCATAGATTTATTTCAAGTGTTATTTATCTATTAAACGTATTATTATATTTATCAATAATATAATCAGTAATACTCAGCGGTGAACGATGAGACTCGGTGAAGTACACAGACTCCTCTCAGGTACAGGGATAGTGTTAGGCAAAGACAATTCTTCCCAGCACAGAAAAATAAAACCACATTACTGCAGTAGATAAACTGAAAGGGTTTATTCTTTTTTTATTGCAATTTTAATGCAAACAGGTTTAGTACGAAGGTGAGTATTTCGCTTTGTCGATGACTTGACTCAACTAAAACGCATAACCTCAATGCGTGGTTATCGGCATGCCTATGATCACATAGACCTAGCTTGCACCCCGAACTACCACACCAAGAGATATGCAATAATAACTGAGCCAATATTTGCTCTTTAGCCTTTTATTCAAAATTAATCTTTAGGCTAGCTTTATTTCTTAATGTAGAATGGTATCGCGACTGCCCCTCTTTCCAACAAGAGAAGAAAATCAGAGAGTTGGTCGTCACAGAGAAAATCTCTGCTGGTGAAGCAAAACAACGTCTCCGTGAAAGCATACGCACCACTTTACCTGTGCCATTCGCTACAGTTGCTGCAGCTGCTCTTACCCGTCGCAGTGTAGGTGTACAAACCAGCGACGTGTCAACCCAAACAACAACGCTTCCCGTAGTAGCTCGTCCTGCTTCGAGGAAACCAGCAACCACACCTCGCTCCACAGAGAAAAAGTTCAAGCAGGTGCATTCCAAAGAATACTTTCTGAAGTCCAGTAGCTCTCCAGTCAGGGTGACAGCCACCACCCTGAAACTTAAGGCGCAGCTGAAAGCTGCCCGGCGGGTGCTCAAAGCACCCGCCCCCACTGCCCCTTCTTCATCCCCTTCGCCCTCTGTGTCCTTACCCGAGGACATGATACAGGACGAAGCCGCGGATGAGGAATTTATCAAGGTGACAGGGCCTAGAAATAGAGTACGCCTCAAAAGGTAACTATACTACCTCCAGCTATGGCTTATTGTCTCCAATGGAATCTTAACGGTTTCCGTACTCATCTCGAGGAACTGCAAATCTTAATATCTGAATTTGACCCTGCCATCATATGTCTCCAAGAGACACATTTTCGTCCAAATGAATCAGTGATTCTGAACGGATACACGCTTTACCGCACCGACAAGCTTCCTGAGGGTCGTCGTGCACACGGTGGTGTTGCAATCGGTGTTCGAGATACCATCCACTCAACACCAATCTTTCTCACCACCCCCCTCCAAGCTGTCGCCGTGCGGGTCCATCTACCACAGCCAATATCTGTGTGCTGTATCTACATCACAAGGGAGGAGCGATTCTCTCTTGAGGACCTCCTTTGTATATTCGAACAACTTCCGTCTCCTGTAGTTCTTTTGGGCGATTTTAATTACTACCATCGTTTATGGGACTCCGTTCGTACAGAGCCCCGGGGTCAAATTGTAGATCAATTCCGTGAGGTATCAGATTTAACGTTGCTGAATGATGGGACTCCCACATATTTCAGTCCTTCCTCAGGCACATACTCTGCGTTGGACTTGTCCTTCTGCAGTCCCAGCCTTTCTCCTACCACATCTTGGAGCGTTCACCCTGATCTCTGTGGGAGTGATCACTTCCCACTCCTTCTAACTTTCAAACACCTTCAGCACTCACGTGAACAACACCCTCACTGGCATCTATGTCGGGCCGACTGGGTTGCCTTCGAGCGTGCAGTGGACCTTGAAGTCGATCTAGCGTCGACTTTGCCACCAATCGACGCCTTAGATATATTTGTGTCAAGAGTGCATGATGCAGCACGCACCTCCATTCCACATCCCAGTGGACCTGCGAGGCGACGACCAGTCCCATGGTGGACTGCGGAGATCGGTGCAGCCATTAAGGACCGCAATCATGCCCTAGATCGATTCAATAGAAACCACGCTGCCGCAAACCTCGAGCAGTTCCGCATTAAACGTGCCCGTGCCCGTCGGCTCATTCGAGCCAGTAAGAAGGCGTGCTGAGTCCAATACGTGTCTTCTCTGACGAAGCAGGCTTCGTCGAAAGCCGTTTGGACCAAAGTACGTCGCATCCAGGGGGGTGCATCTACTCCTCTGAGTGCTCTAGAGCACGATGGGACGCTGTACACTGATTCCGGAGACATAGCTAATATCTTGGCCACGCAGTTTTCTGATGCATCTAGCTCTGAAAATTATGAACCACGTTTCCGCCGCGAGAAGGACCGTCAGGAACGACGCCGTCTAGATTTTCGAAGTCATAACACCGAGCCATACAACTCTCCATTCACTGAACGGGAGTTCGATCAGGCGCTTCGAAATTCTAAGAATACAGCTCCTGGAGTGGACATGATCCACTATGAGATGCTTCGTCTTCTGCCCATTGGCGCAAGAAATTTCCTTTTGACGGTATTCAACAGGCTTTGGTTGGAGGACTCTTTCCCCACTTCCTGGAAAGAAGCTATTATTGTTCCCATCCTGAAACCAGGTAAACAACGCACCGCAGCCTCGAGTTATAGGCCTATTGCCTTAACTAGCTGTGTGTGCAAGTTGATGGAACGCATGATCAACAAGCGTCTCACCTGGTTTTTGGAGGAAAACTCATTGATAAGTAATTTTCAATGTGGTTTTCGCTCCAACCGTTCCACACTGGACCATCTGGTTCAGCTGGAAACACACATTCAGGATGCATTCCTCAACAAGGAACATTTAGTTGCAGTTTTCTTTGACCTCCAAAAAGCATATGACACAACGTGGCGCTTTGGCATCATCAAGCAGCTCCATTCTTGGGGCGTGCGTGGCCATATGGCGTACTTCATTCAAAACTTTTTATCAGATCGTTTTTTCCGCGTACGTGTTGGGAACTCCTTTTCGGATCTTCACGAACAAGAAAACGGTGTCCCGCAGGGCAGCGTATTAAGTGTGACTCTGTTTGCCATAGCAGTGAACAGTGTTATGGCAAGCATTGTTGCCCCTGTACATGGTCTTCTGTATGTAGACGACCTCACGATCTTTTGTCGCTCACGGAATCTCGCGTCAGCTTCTCGTCAACTCCAACTGACGATAAACCGTTTGGTTGAAACCCAAACAGGTTTCACCTTCTCATCCGAGAAATCCGTGTGTGTTCACTTTTGTCGTCAACGTACATGTCATTTCGATCCTGACCTGTACATGGGGAAATCTCCTCTGTGCTTCGTGAATGAGGTCCGCTTCCTGGGCCTCATTTTCGATAAGAAATTGACATGGCTACCTCACCTTCGCCAGTTAAAGTTCTCTTGTCTTCGAGTTTTCAACCTTCTACGTGTTTTATCTCACACTTCCTGGGGTGCTGACAGGACGGTACTGCTTCGCCTGTACCGTGCACTGATCAGGTCGAAGTTTGATTATGGATGTGTTGTGTATTCTTCTGCCCGCCCATCTAGACTTCGCATCCTAGACACCGTCCACCATGCTGGTATACGTGTGTGCTCTGGTGCCTTTCGTACCAGTCCAGTCGCCAGTTTGTACGTAGAAGCATCTGAGCCGTCGCTGTCTCTGCGAAGACAGCGGCTGGTAGTGAACTACTTCCTCCATCTTCGCTCGATGCCTTCACATCCTTCATTTGACACCATCTCTGACGAGGATAGGCTGGAAAGGTATCGGCTCCACCCTAGTGTCACTAGACCATTTGGTGTTCGTGCAGACGAGATCCTGTCAGCACTTGGTGTTGACAGTGATCTTCCTGGCGTCTCTCCACTCATTCCGCCTCTCCCTACCTGGGAGTTTCCTGCACCTTCCATCGATTTTTCTCTAACTGCTCTTCCAAAAGCAGAAACACCAATGGGTGTATACCAGCAACGGTTTTTAGAACTTCGTGCGAAGCACCCCAATTTTAATGTGTTTTACACGGATGGGTCCAAGACAGTGGAATCAGTTGGTTGCGCCTTCGTCCTAGACTCTCAAAGTTTCAGTTACTCGCTTCATCCTGCGTGTTCCATCTTTACGGCAGAGTTATACGCCATTCTAAAGGCACTGGACTTTGCAGACGTCAATGGTCTGAAGAAAGTCCTTGTGTGCAGTGATTCGACCAGCGTGTTGCAGACCCTGGATTCGCCGTATTCCCGGCATCCGGTAGCGCAACGAATATTCAGGCGGCTTGTGTCCTTATCTGCCAGTGCGGATGTACACTTCTGTTGGGTCCCTAGCCATGTGGGCATTCAGGGGAACGAAGCAGCTGACGCTGCCACAAAGTCTGCTGATGCAGACGGCGATGTTCTCGTCCACCTTTTGCCAGCTAGCGACCTGCAGAACATGTTCCGTTGTCGCCTTCTTGACACTTGGCAGGCCGAGTGGGATACGGAAACGGGGAACAAGCTTCACGCTATTAAGCCCACCACAGGTGCTTGGCGTTCCTCGTCCCGTACCTCTCGGCGAGAAGAAGTCATTCTAACCCGCATGCATCTAGGACACAGCCGTCTTACGCATAGTCACTTGCTACAAGGGCTGGACCCTCCGTTATGTCGTGTCTGTAATGTTATTTTAAGCATTCGACACATTCTCGTTGAATGTGTCGATCTTGCTTACCTCCGGCAGACTTTTAACCTTTCCGGCTGTTTGTCATCCCTCTTGGGTGATTACAGCAATATTTTATCAAATGTTTTTAGTTTTTTACGAAGAGCTGGACTCTTCCACCGTCTGTAAGGAGGTTTTTAGTTTGTTTGTTCTGACTTTTTAATGTGTTGTGTTTGTATCGTGCAGGTCTTTTTACAACCTGCACTTTTATTTTTTCCTAAGGGGCTATTTACACCCCTTTTTTAATTTTGAGTCAGAATTTTAGATAAGGGGCTATTTCCCCTTATACATAGAAGGGTGCAAAATGGCCTTAAGTGCCGACGCACCCAAACAATTTTAAATCAATCAATCAATCAATCAATTTAATGTAGAATGGTTGCAGTATTGTGCATAGCATCAATGCATGGCCATCGGCATACCTATGATCACACAGGCTTAGCTTGCGCCCCAAACTACCATACCAATATGTATGTACAGTGTGATCCATGAGTATTACCTTGCAAATTGTCCATCAGCATGTTCGTGCACTTTATTTGACCCAATAACAGCTTCAAGAATTAAAAGAAAACTCAAAACAAGCTGTTGACAACTTCTTCACCAGCATACATAAAAACCCATCGCTTAAAAACACATAGGATGTAAGAGAAAAATTAATGAAAATAGTCATGGACAATTTGCACGGTAATACTCATGGATCCCACTGTACAACACCGATAAGCTCTTTTTAAGTTTAAAGTCTTAGACGATCCGTGGCAAAAGTGATTTATTTCTTACGCGATATCCTCGCTTTTATACTATTTCGAGAACACAGATTCAGGTACAGATGAATCACTCACTATTTACAAAAAGATGCTACCAACAAAACTGACATCTATACATGTTTAGAAATACAAATTCGTATAGTGCACTCTCTCAAACATAAAGATACATTAAATTACCCATAATAGAGCATAAAGTACAATAAACATTAAACAAAAGATATACATTACAAACAAGGTGCAATATTACATATAATAACAAGGAAATTACTCTTTATTTAACAAAAATAAATATATTAGTGACATATTTTCTACTGGTGGCGTCACATAAAAATATGGATCATATCAACAGGAACATTAAGTTGAGGCTAACATTGTCCAGTTAGGCAATTGAAACTTTCCTTAAGCCACCAGAGGCGCAAACAGAAATTTTCGTTTGGTGGAGGGGAGTACCTGGATCCCTTGCCGTCGCCAGAAATTTTTGTATGAAGGTCAGGCTAAACATAAAACTTGAATAGTAATAATAATAATTAGCTATTATTATTTTATTCTAAAATTATTATCATTATCACCATCTTTATAATATTAATAATAATAATGATAATAATAAAATCATTTGGGAGACTTTTCTATTTGATCCACCAGATGAGTGAATTTCCAGCGCTACGGTTTTTTTTTTTAATAATTTTTTGGCATTGCATACAGTAAATGGTCTGAAATGCATTGTTATAATATTTTGGTATTAATTTTTACACACCACGTTTAAGAAATATCTTTAAGAGATAGAGAAAAAATTCATTCAAAGTGTTTATATAGTGTGATCTATGACATAAACCTATAATTTTTGGAATTTTGAAAATTGTGAAAGGGGGGATGGGCGGTCGACGGACCGGTTCGACTCCCCCGACGCTCGTGCCTGTCTGCACTCTGATGGCAGATGGAAATCATTAATCAGCAAATAAGAAATAAAATTCAATTTTTACCAAAGAAAAATGTTCATTTATTCATAAGTTAACCGATTGTGCTCCAACTCAGAATGTAAAATCGGAAGAAGTTACTAAAAACGGAACAGAGAACACATTGGTGAATTAAGTAGAGTAGATTACAAGAAACAAATTTGATATTGTATCACGATTAAAAATGACACCCTATTTGGTTGTTTCAAACTTTGTCATCTGTTGCATTACCGTAGGCGTTTGTTCAAATTCCCTAGGTGCTTTCCGTTTTCTAGTTACTGTATAATTCCATCTTGAACACCCTCTTTCTTCATACTTCTCTTAGCTTTTGTAATCCCTCTTGTTTCCCCTGTAATTGGTTTCCCACGTTGCTCAAAGTAAGGCACACATGGTACTCGATATTAGTGTATCTCTGTATGAATTGATATGCTCCATTCTGCTCTTTCTGCCTTTATAACCTTTCATCATACACACACACACACACACAGAAAGAGAAAGAGAGAGAGATAAAAGGTGGGGGAAGAAAACTAATACATCATTACTCCACAATGGCTTCTACTAACAATGCACGACAACATAGTCTTGACAATATTACATTTTTTAATTGTTGGTAACCATGAATCCCGATCAATATTTAAAAAAAATCTATTGCACCAGATAAGATGATATGTGAGTGTATGCTACTAAGTAGAGGTAAGCTTATTAACGTTCTTGTAAGATCCTTTGATTCTAGATTAATAATTTCTAAATACGTGGGAGGGGGGATTAAGTTTATCCAAGAATCACACCACAAAACCATGTTTATTGTTCCACGGAATGTATGTCTTCCTGATAGTAATTATTTAGGCGAGTAGAAAATTCGGGACACATTTTGTGTTAAGAGATTTTGGTGTGATATATTTTAGGATCCGTCACAAATTGGGCCAAAACGACAATTATAGATTTTAGTTTAAAATTAAGGCTTTTCAAATATACGTTATAATTGCAATATATAATATAATATACATGTGGGTAGTTAATTGCATCAAATTGTTAAAATTATTATTAGTTATTCAGAAATTGAAGGGTCCTCACGTGACTTCATTCAGTAGAGTTGATTGAAAATTTCAGACTGAGCAATGTATGGGATAACCCCCTGAAAACGTGCTGCCTGCATGATTTACTTCAAAGTAAGAGTGTTATGAAATCACCTCCTTTACCATTGGAATTTGTCTATTTCCCAGTTCCCGCTGAGCAAATGAGTTAAAAATACAACCTCCTCACTCGGCCTATGTGTTTCTGTGAGATAGCGTTTGTTTCGTAATTTATTGTCTGTTTTGAAACTATTAGCCTCTTTCCAAGTTTTAAAGTCACTTAACATTTCTGCATAAACAGATTTTATTACACAATATACAACATGCACCGAAACACATATCAGAATACCTGGTGCAGAAACATAGTGGTGGGGATCCCACTTTAAAATGAATGTCAAGTCCTGATTAGCCTATCTTTGCATGAAATGGACTTTAAACAACTCAATCCAACATATCAGAATAGCGCAAATAAAATTAAAACGTGATCACCTAGCAGGCTTAGATACAGTTACCAGCGACGCACCATGGCCTGAAACACCCTCTCCAACATAATATGTGAAATTTCTACAACTGCGGCCGCAGTTTTTGGTTTGTGGTTCTTCACACAATGGCGCCCCAGGATTATCCTTCGAGTGGAGTGAGAGGCGTTCTGAAAGTGGGGGAGGGGGAATGCTATTCCCCAGTTAAGAAAATTCTATTAATGCATCTCCTCCACTAGAATTATTTGAATAGGCATCATCCCCCCCTTAATCACTTAAGTCTTGCCTAACAAAAGAAATAAATCTTTTTTTTCAGCTTTGGAACCCGATCGCCGCCAAAGAGAGAAAATGTTTGTTTGCTCAATGGAATTTAAGCACGTTAAACGTGATTGGCTGACGTGTTTCCATAAGAACGGCCAGTATTAGTAGTAATCCAGTATCCGGCTGAATTAGCACGATAGGAGTTTTGGGCATGTGATTCTATCTTGTATTAATTTGTATGGGAAGCTTCAAACTTGATCATAGGATCGTCATTTGACGCCTGGAGAAAGAGAAGCGTCCAAATTTATTAGAGGATCCTCATTGGATGCCAGAAGATGGACAAACGTTCAACATGACCATAGGTTCATCCATTAATGCATAAGTATGGGAAGCGCCCAATTTGATCATAACATCGTCATTTGACGCCAGGAGAAAGAGAAGCGTCCAAATTCATCATAGGACTATCATTTGACGCCTGGAGATGAACAAGCGTCGATCTTGACCATAGGTTCTTCAATTGACGCCTGGAGATGGACAAGCGTCCAACTTGGCCATAGGTTTGGCAATTGATGCCTAGATATGGGAAGCGTCCAACTTGATCATAAGATCGTCATTTGGCACCAGGAAAAAGAGAAGCGTACAAATTCATCATAGGACTATCATTTAACGCCTGGAGATGAACAAGCGTCCAACTTGACCATAGGTTCGTCAATTAACGCCTGGACATGGACAAGCGTCCAACTTGACCATAGGTTCGTCAATTGATGCCTAGATATGGGAAGCGTCCAACTTGACCATAGGTTCGTCATTTGACGCCTGGAGAAAGAGAAGCGTCAAAATTGATCATATGATCGTCATTTGATGTCTACCTAGATATGGAAAGCGTCGAACTAGATCATTGGATCTTCATTTGATGCCTCGAGGATCTTCATTTGATGTCTAGATATGGGAAGCGTCAAACTTGATAATAGGATCGTCATTTGACACCTGGAGAAAAAGAAGGGTCCAAATTTATGATAGGATTGTCATTGGAGGCCTGGATATGGGAAGCGTCCAACTTGACCATAGGTTCGACAATTGATGCCTAGAAATGGGAAGCGTCCAACTTGACCATAGGTTCGTCATTTGACGACAGGATATGGCAAGCGTCCAACTTGATTATTGGATCATTTTTTGGCGCCTGGATATAGGAAGCGTCCAACTTGACCATAGTTTCGTCACTTGACGCCTGGATATAGGAAGCGACCAACTAGATCATAAGATCGTCATTTGACGCCACGAGAAAGAAAAGCGTCCAAATTTATCATAGGCTCGTGATTTCACGCCTGGAGATGGACAAGCGTCCAACTTGGCCATAGGTTCGTCATTTGACGCCTGGGAAAAGAGACTCGTCCAACTTGACCACAGGTTCGTCATAAGATGCCGGGATATGGGAAGCGTCCAACTTGATCATTTGATCGTTGTATGACGCCTGCAGAAAGAGAAGCGTCCAACTTGATCATAAGATCGTCATTTGACGCCAGGAGAAACAGAAGCGTCCAACTCGACCATAGGTTCGATATTTGACGCCTGGATATGGGAAGCACCCAACTTGATCATAAGATCGTTGTTTTACACCAGGAGAAAGAAAAACGTCAAAATTGATGATAGGATCGTTATTTGGCGTCTGGATAGGGGAAGCGTCCAACTTGACCATAGTTTTCTCATTTGGTGCCTGGTTATGGGAACCGCTCAACTTGATCATAAAATCGTCATTTGACGCCATGCACCGTATAATCCAACATTATTTAATTGACATCAAATTGTCCTACAACAATCTATAACTAACTCTATTTATACCAGACAAAACACCATCTGTTCCTACCCACATATACACAATTTCAAAGGTCTTATAAACCATACAGTCTATTTACATAATCAGCGTCATACAGACGACATTCCCCCGCGTCGATTAAATTTTGCATTTGCATAATTTTGTTTGCATCTTTTACTTCATTTTACCAAAATCACTCAAATCTAATGTCAGGTGGTTTTCTTTGCCTCTGACTTCTCCTTAACACTCTTCGACTCTGCTGCTTCAAATCTATCCAAATCCATGTTCCCCTTTGCAGCTTCTTCCACCACTTCATGATTGTCTCCTCTCTCGTAATCCTTAAACATATCATTCTCATCTAAATATCTTACTTCGTGGAGTTCTGAAGATGTATCATCATTCTTATCGCCAGTTTCATCACTATCATGATGATTTCCTCTGTCATTTTGTCCCACATTCCTCCATTTTATCTGGTTTCCATGCACCAACTTAACATATTTACCAACTTTAATGTACCAAGTATATGTCCCTGCTCTCCGGACAACTTCACCTTGAACTTAGTTATCACCACTGGAATCTCGGTTGGAAAGTTTCACCCAAACTTTGACACCTCCTCTGGTATCCTCACGTTTGTTTTTATCAGGAATATCCTGCAACCGATCTATATCATCTCTCGGTCTCGGCTCAAATGCATACATTAGTTCAGCAGGAGATTTCAAATTGACGGTGTTTGGAGCCATTTGGATACTATGTAGCACATCTAGCAAAGCATTATTTAAATCAAAATGCTTGTCATCTCTTCTAGTTTCGTATAATTTTCATCTTAGAGCACTTTTAATAATTCGTACGTTTCTCTCAGCTTGTCCATTACTAGCCGGATGATAAGCAGGTGAATGCATCAAAGCAATCCCTTGATCTTCACAATATTTCTTGAATTCTGCAGATTGGAAGGAAGGACCATTGTCCGTAACTAAGGTTGATTATACCTTGAACTTAGTCTCGACATAAATCCTTTTACATCCCTGAATGATGTAGAAGATACAACTTCACATTCTGGCCATTTAATAAATGCGTCAACAACGAGAAGCAACACTTTTCCTTGAAAATATAAAAAATCCATGTGTGCTCTCTCCCACGGCTTAGTTACTTCCTTCCAATCATTGTATTGTTTCTTTTTGGTGTCGGGTTTTACAGCATTACAAACGTTGCACGATTTTACGTGATCTTCAACGCATTTGTCTATGCCAGGCCACCAATATTTTTCACGCAATAGTAACTTCATTTTAACTATGCGATGGTGATTCTCATGAGCTTTCTCCCAATCTTGACGACTCGTTGCATTAGGTGCAATAACTCTGGTTCTCCACTGCAATATATCTTCTTCACATTGTAGTTCATTTCTTCGTCTTCTCATCGCTTCGAACTCATTTGCATCTATATTTGAATCCTTAATCTTAGCTTCTGACCAACCTTCCATAACGTACCTTTTGACTTGTCTCAACATCACATCTTGTTCTTGCGAAGTTCGGAAGACATCTTTCAGGCGATCCGTGAGCTTGATTGTATTTACAAACTGAATTCCGTCGAAATCAACTATTTCCCCTTGCAACGGCAACCTTGACAACAGATCTTGTACACTATTTCATATTCATAATTAGCCAAGGACAAACACCAATGTTGAATCCTGGATGAAGCCATAATGGGTATAGCCTTTCCATATTGTAGTAGTTGTTCGGCGGTTAGTGGTCCATATTTGAAATTGCTTTCCATAAACATACTTTCTAAATCTCTTCACGACAAATATATTTGAAAGCTCTTTCCTTTCATGATGAGCATAAGCTATTTCACGTTTCGAAAGAGTAGTAGATGCACACTCTATTGTTTTCAATTCATAACCGAGCTCCTAGTCCATAGCTCGAACCATCACATATAATATCTGTATCCTTGCTTGGATCAAACGGAGTTAAAGTTTCGGATTATTGCAGTGCTTCTTTAACCTTTTGTACCAGTGGCGGCTGCTTAATACGTGCTACCGTGCTATAGCACGTTACTCAATTTACTAAAATGAAAAGAAAGAAAGGGACACATTTCATAGATTGAAGAAGTTTAATAAAACACTGAAGTGAAATGAAACTTCTCACGTTAAGAGGCTCAATAGTTTGCAGCGCGCTATGTATTTTCCGCACGCTGTTAAGCTACAACGAATACAGTGCTATAGGCTTCATAGCACGTTTTCACCATCTCGCGGCGCGCCGAATCTGGCCGAATGCCCCTCGGTTCTTCGGGGGAGCTATGGTCGGAGCCAATCAGCTAGCGAAATCCGTCTGCTAGCGTGCTACACAGATCCACAGCACGGTAAGTGTTGTCATCTCAGTATAAGAAGAAAGTTTGCTGATAGCTTTACAGAATCAGACACGAATTTTTTTTCGCGCGGTTTATGGTCATGCGCGTGGCATATGGAGCAGTCATTGTAAAGGATCAGTTGTCCTCAGTGTTGTTCCAAGCAGTGGCGTATGCGAGGCTGGGGCTAGAAAATTGATGGGGGCTACATCCCATCTCCAAATTTTGAGTTTCAGATGAAAGCAGCAAAGTACTCGGAAACAAAAAAGTGTTAAATGCAAACACCCCTTAAAATGATCTCTGATTTCCATTTTTATCTTTGAGTAGCTTTTAAAATGAAGGTTCAAATCGGTGATTGCAAAATATTTTATAGTTTATTCCGGCCGTACGTAGAAAGCAGCTATGTGATACAGACATTTACAATTCCAGACCCCTCGGGAGAAATACCTGCGTACGCTAGCGGTTACAAATAAAATAAGTGTATGTGTGTGTGTGTAAGGGGGGAGGTAATTGTAAATGCAAGACACAACATCTACCTGTAGCACGCATCTTTGAAAAATCACGAGCCGCCGCTGTTTTGTACTGACTTTCACAATCATCACTCCAATTCCAATGCACATTCTTCTATAATAAATTGTACAAGCCTGGAATCAGTATAGCCATATTTGGAACGCACCTTCGAAAAAACATAATGCCTCCCAAAAACGACTTCAATTCCTTCACGTCATGCGGAGGTGAACAATTAAGCAATGCTTCAATCTTGCACTGGCACGGTTGAATTCCTTCCGCAGAAAGTTAATATCCTAAATATAGAATGGATGATTTAAAGAACTTGCACCTTTCCAAATTAACCTTCACGTTATATTGAGCTAACCTGTGACCTCAATACATCTGCTAACAGTTTCTTTCAATCCAGATCCACAAACTAGAATATTGTCTTGATATGGAATTACATAATGCAGACCATGCAATATTTGTTCAATTGTTCTCTGAAATATTTGAGACGAAATTATAACTCCAAACGGCAACCTTCACGTATGTTGCAATAATTCCCTTGGCGTGTTCATTATAAACAACCTTTTCGCTTTCTCACTGAAAGCTCTTTGCGTGTCCGGGGTATCATTCTACACCCTTGATTTTCCGCACATTTCAGTTATTTTCGTGAAAATATTTAATTCCTCATAACAAACAGTGTTTGTAAATAGCGAGGAAGGTAATTTTTTAGATCTACTTGCTACAAAACTTACGTTTTTTTTAAAAAAAAATTCTTTGCGTAAGGTCAAAAAGGGTTTTCAGAGCTTCTATGATGGCATATGATGAATTCATGTCAGAGGCGCACGTCTGATTTTATTTATTTTTCTTCTTATGATTGACTTGTGTAATGGGAACATTTCCGATTGCGATATGTTATTTGTGTGATATATTGGCGAGTTGGACATTTCAGACATTGGATTTCGTTTATGCGACTTCAGAAATTGGAATTAATTATTTCTTTTTGGCAACTGCAGGCCGAAAAGGGGAGGGTTGAATTTTCTAAATTACTTGTGGGATGGGATAACTTGCGATTTCTTATTTTTATGATGGGACGGGAATGGAGGGTGGTATTCTGTGAAAAAGGACAACAAGGACTTTCAACATTTCTTAATTTTTGGACTTTGAAATTTAAATTTGACCCGCAATTCAGTGCCTGGCCTTGGTAAAAAGAGGTAAGTCACCTTCTTCGGTTTAATTTTAGCCTTCATTTTTGGTATCTTAATGTGTCAATGCGGAAAACAGTGAGAAATAGTGTTGGGGGCAGGTGACTTCGGCCAATTTCTAACATGCCTTTAAAAGGGACTCTATAGATAAAGGCGGGGCCGCGGTAGCGGTAGGGGGCAGTAAGTCAATTACCCCAGGGGCGGAGCCCGGAATCGGTGTGAAATTTGGACTCAACAATTTCAAACTACAATATCTCAACTTCAAACGGCTGTAAATTTGTAAATACTTGTTTCCGCGCTCCAAAGTTTTGTTCTTCATAATTAGCATCACATAATCTTCATAAAAAAAATAACTTCCGAAATCGAGGGTGTAGAATGGGACACCGGAGCCCTATTTCCCAATAAGCTTTTTGTAAATCCAAACTAAGAAATACTGTATTTCCTCCAACTTTCTGGAAAATATCCTCTAACAGTGGTAGGCGATAAGAAGCGTCTCCTATATATTTGTTCAATGTACTTTTCAGATCGCAACAAATGCGTAAATCTTCATTTTTCTTTTTAATGACAACCATAGGACTGGCCCATTCACTAGTGTCAACTGTTTCATAAATGCCATTTTCTATCAATTTATCCAATTCTGATTTTACTTTATCTTTAATTCCATAAGGCACATTGTAAAATCTCTTAAAAATTGGAGTTGCATCCGCTTTTAATGAAATATCAGCTCTAAAATCCTTTATAGGTAAGCTTAGATCGCCATCAAATGCAGAATTATTTTTTTCCTTTAGAATATCAACGATCCCTTGAATATCATTAGATTTTATACAATTGCCACATTTATTTAAGATACGCATGACATTTCGAACCTCAGAGTTCATTGCATTATTTCATGTGACATTGTGTGCATTAATATCAGGCTGCAGAGAACAAGTTTTCCTTGCACAAATTTCAGTCAACTCACAATGTAACTTGGGATCATAATTTGAATCCAACTTCTTCCTAAAAGCGGATATTCTAAATTACAGTTAATTATGTACAAATCTAGACGATAGAACTGATTTCTCCACGCAACAGTCACATTAACTTTTCCCAGTAACGGTATCACATTATTACCAACACCTTTCAATGTACAGTTAGGTTCAGACATTTGTACATTTTGCAGAAACGTTTGATAAAAATCTTTACTAGCTTACAGATGCATAGAATCCAGTGTGAATCTCAAACTTTGTTTTATGACCATTTACATATATTTCTACTAAATATGCGCGCTGGTAAATATTGGAATCTAGTTCCCTTGTACACACTTTTACATAATTTTCAGAATCGATGATCACATGTTGTAATGATTGAAGGCTGGATGCCTGATCCACGATTTTTTCTTTATCAACTTTAATATTAACGTTGACTTGTGCATCATTAGAATGCGTAAAAATAGTGGCAATAAATAAGTCTTGACTGGCAGCTGTGACTGTTGGATTAGCTTCAGAGTTAGGTGCGGAATCTAACTCAGTTGTTTGAGTAACAAATGTGTTATTGTGTTCATAATTTGTGGACTTTCTACGTTCAATGTTAATCCTTTTAAAACATTTCAAATAATTATGGCCTTGCTTCCCACAGAACGAACAGTAACTTCTTTCTTAATGCCCTTGCACTTTGGACTTAGATTCATATGATTTTGAATTATTACCTTGACCATGAAGATTACTTTGCTCATTGCTAAATTTGGAATAATTCTCATTTTACGTGAAACCTTATTCGCTTCATGAAATCTTCTGTCATTGTCCTTGCACTTAATATTCATTGTGCCTTGCAAGTTCACTTCACGGTAAAATCCTTCATATCACTCTCGAGCTTTTCCATTTGTCTAGCTAACTCAAAAGCTTTCTGGAATTCCATGATGTTTTCTGCTATTATTTTCTTCCTAATAACGTCACACCTTAAACCGCTCACAAACGTGTCAAACAACGCAATAAATAATAATAATAAGAAGAAGAAGAAGAAGAAGAAGAAGAAGAAGAAGAAAAACCATATCCACATGCTTCACCTATCTTTCGGAGCCTTTATAACGACAAAACGTGATTTTAACGTTGTTACTATTAGTATTAGACTTAGCTTTGCTTTTTAACTACAGTCCGGTTGAGATAAACTGATTTCAACTATTATTATAGATTTTAATGTTTGAAGGAAAGAATAACCAATTACCTTTACTTCCTTTTATTACAGAAGAAAACTAAGAATAAACTTCACAAAAAAAATAATTAAAGGTTCACACTGATTCGCTGGTGGTTCTTGGTTTACATGAGTAAACCCAATACAAGAGTTGACACCAGTACTCTAGATTATCTTGGTAAAAGAAATATAAGAAAAAATCACTCTCACATATATTTATAAAAAAGAACAAATTTAACCTTTTTACTCACGATTACATGGCCGGCCTTTAGAAAGAATTAGCGCTTTTCAAACTTTAGTGGGATTTTTTCATCAGAAGATCAAGCTTGTGGGGGTTAAAACACGAGAGCTCTCGACACTGGGGATCACTTCACTAAAATCCTCGTTGTTCCGTCTTCTTTTTCCGACGATCCTTTGTGTCTTGTCGCTGGAGAAAATCCTTCTCTGCAACCTCGGCGTCACTGACTGAAAATCTGCTGCAGAGTGAGTTCACTTCTACACGATCTCTTTTCCGGAGAGCCTTAATGACGATTTAACGTTTCTTGTGCCTCTGCAAACAACGGCGGACTAGCGTGGTCTTCCGAATGAACAGACTACTTTACCACTTAGCCAGAAGAAAATGTCCCCGGAGGTATGCAAAACTCAACAGACAGAGCACTAAACTGCGCGACAACCTTCCAGTCAAAATCTCCGCGCCAACTGCTGTAATAACTTCTCCGCGCCAACTGCTTCAATTACGCCGCGCGCAAATCCACGAGCGCTTACTTCCCTTTGTGTACCGGACTCAGTCTATATTTCAAAAAGGGGTGTTTCGATTTCTTTTGCTTCTTTCTTCCCGGAACGTTCTGTAAACAATCTGTTACACCTTCTCGTAAAATCTTCAACCTACTCCACATCCAATTGCGTACATTTTCTTTACTTTAGGGGTTGCACTATAAAATTACTACTTGGATTGTAATAAGAAATGAGCCTATCAGAAATTTCCTTGAACGATTTCTTCTCTGGTAGTATTGGAGAGAGAATAACTCGCGTAAAACGTCATAAGGTTTGGGGCCAATTACAGATATGAATCGAGGAACTTTGCTTTCCTCAGATATGTTGAACACCCGGCAGTAATTATCATATCTTTCCAAATAAGAGTTTATGGATCCTTGTTCTGGATCATATTTGTGAAATCCTGGCACGTTCGACATGATGCCTACAGCAACGATTAAATCCAATTAACCATAGACAAAACTCACCTAATTCTGTACACCGCCGTTAAATATTTCTCTCGTCGCCATTTAATACATCTGTTATGTATTGGAACGCACGCAGAACGCATTCAAGGTGTCGAATAAATTATGAAGGATATGCACCGCATAATCCAACATTATTTAATTGACATCAAATGGGTCCACAACAATCTATAACGATCTCCATTTATACCAGACAAAACACCATCTGTTTCTACCCACATATACACAATTTCAAAGGTCTTATAAACCATAGTCTATTTACATAATCAACGTCATACACACGACAACCAGGAGAAAGAGAAGCGTCCAACTTGATGTCTCGTCATTTGACGCATGGATATGGAAAAAGTCCAACTTGACCATAGGATCGTCATTTGACGCATGAATAAACAGAAGCGTCCAAATTGATCTAAGGATCGTTATATGACAACTTTAGAAAGAGAAGCGTCCAACTTGATCATAGTCTCGTCATTTGACGCATGGATATGGAAAACGTCCAACTTGACTATAGTCTCGTCATTTGACGCCTGGATAAACAGAAGCGCCCAAATTGATCTAAGGGTTGTTATATGACGACTAGAGAAAGAGAAGCGTCCAACTTGATCATAGTCTCGTCATTTGACGCATGGATATGGAAAAAGTCCAACTTGACCATAGGATCGTCATTTGACGCATGAATAAACAGAAGCGTCCAAATTGATCTAAGGATCGTTATATGACAACTTTAGAAAGAGAAGCGTCCAACTTGATCATAGTCTCGTCATTTGACGCATGGATATGGAAAACGTCCAACTTGACTATAGTCTCGTCATTTGACGCCTGGATAAACAGAATCGCCCAAATTGATCTATGGGTTGTTATATGACGACTAGAGAAAGAGAAGCGTCCAACTTGATGTCTCGTCATTTGACGCATGGATATGGAAAAAGTCCAACTTGACCATAGGATCGTCATTTGACGCATGAATAAACAGAAGCGTCCAAATTGATCTAAGGATCGTTATATGACAACTTTAGAAAGAGAAGCGTCCAACTTGAACATAGTCTCGTCATTTGACGCATGGATATGGAAAACGTCCAACTTGACTATAGTCTCGTCATTTGACGCCTGGATAAACAGAATCGCCCAAATTGATCTATGGGTTGTTATATGACGACTAGAGAAAGAGAAGCGTCCAACTTGATCATAGTCTCGTTATTTGACGCATGGATATGGAAAAAGTCCAACTTGATCATAGGATCATCATTTGACGCCTGGATAAACAGAAGCGTCAACATTGATCTAAGGATTATTATATGACGACTAGAGAAAGAGAAGCGTCCAACTTGATCATAGTTTCGTCATTTGACGCATGGATATGGGAAACGTCCAACTTTACAAGGGTTGCTATCTATGTATCCAGAACTGGCGACACTATTGTTGCTAGGTAACATCTAATACGTCCATCGTAAAGTTGGACATTTCTATGGTATATGTACCCAGAACTTTGTGCTTACGGATGCTATTTTTGTTTGTTACAAGGACTTGAAAATTTCATCGGAGGCCAACAATGGAATTAACTCGAGAACATTTTCGAGCAATGATTTCCTACGACTTTCGACGTGGATTATCTCAACAACAGTGCATCGATCAACTCACTTCGACTTTTGGCGATGAAGCACCATCTAAAAGCACTGTATATCACTGGTTTAGTGAATTCAATCGTGACCGTCGTTCGCTCACGAACGAATCTAAAGAATGCCGTCCAAAATCGGTTGTTGTGCCAGAAAACATTGATGCTGTACGAGAACTGATAATGCAAGATCGTCATGTAACATATCGTGAGATTGAGGCATCCCTGGGCATTAGTATGACTAGCATACATAATATATTGCATGAACATTTAGCCGTGAAGAAGATTTGTTCGCGTTGGGTCCAGCATAATTTGACAATCGCTCTTAAAAAGGCTCGTGTCGATTTGTGCAAACAAATACTCACAAAATACAATCGTGGTGCTTCAAAAGCCGTGTATAATATCTACACAGTGACGAATCTTGGATCTATGCAAATGAGCTCGAAAGGAAACAGCAGTCGACGGTGTGGGTGTTCCAAGATGAGCCAAACCCAACAAAAGTTGTTCGTGTAAGAAGCACTTCGAAGCAAATGGTCGCCTCTTTTTTTGGGAAAAATGGACATGTGGCTACAGTGCCACTATAGAATCGTAGAATCGTCAATTCTGAATGGTACACAACCATTTGTTTGTCATAAGTCTTTGGCGAAATCAGAAAAACAACCAGCAACGCAGGATCATTCTTCACTATGACAATGCAAGTTCTCACACATCGGTCCAAACAACTCAGTATTTGACCGGTGAAAACATTGAATTGATGGGTCATCCGCCGTATAGACCTGATTTAGCACCCATTGATTTCTTTTTGCTCCCGTACGTGAAGAATAAGCTAAGTGGTCAACGATTTTCGACGCCAGAAGAAGCGATTGATGCGTTCAAAATGCATGTCTTCGAGATACCTCAATCGGAATGGGCAAAGTGCTAGAAAATTGGTTCAAACGTATACAAAAGTGCATCGATCATTGTGGAGAATATTTTGAAAAACAATAAAACCATTTTCAATTATACATATTTTCTTTTTGTTTGTTATTCCGGATACATAAATAGCAACCCTCGTACCATAGGATCGTGATTTGACGCTTGGAGAAAGAGAAGGGTCCAAACTTGATCATAGGTTCGTCATTTGACGCCTGGATATGGAGAAGCGTCCTTATACGTTCTTTGACATTTGAACCTAGCTAAACGTCCAATTTTGTGTCGGAAGTCTCTTTTAACCTTGTTCAATGAGACATATTGGTTTGTATAATTCGGCTAGAATAAATTGATGTCATTTAGTTTTGATTGAATTTGTAATATACATTATTACGGTATGTAAGTAAATATTCTGTTGTCAGATCTGGACTTTTTAAAGTTTTACAAATATGCGATATTAATAAATTGGTAATTGGACCGTAATTGAAACTGTTAAAGAGGTTTGTCGTCAACTGTTGAGAATATGGATTATTTTTAGAAATCTCTATAAGTACTTTTTGCATTTATTTTCATTTTTGTTTTGCAAATATTAACTTCTACATCTTTTGTGAATATTCGGCTTTGCTCAACTTATCTTTTCGTTTTATTTCTGTTTAACTTTGTTGTTTTTCGTGGTGATTTGTGTATTTTTTTAAAAAGTTCTAGTTATATTATCTTTGTACTTCCAAATATGAGTTCGATTCTCGTTATTTGTTATATTTATCTGCGACAATAAAATTGAGTGGCCGAATAGAACGAAGTTAAAGGTTTATGAATTATTACGAAATAAACTATATTAATTGTTATATAATTATTTTTAAAGTAGAGAATTCTATCACATGTTTATGTGAATAGTTGTGAATCTATAAATGTTTGACGTAATGAATTTTCCAAATGTTACCAATTACTGGCAGTTACAACTGACGAGTCCTCAGGTAAAAGAACAATGTTTTTCAATTTAAGAAAATAGTCATTGCCAACCAAGTCCCTCTCCGTTATTATTATTATCATTATCATAAAAGGTAAAAAAATCAAGCTATAACCCCGCACACTGCAGCATGCTGTGAAGGCATACGAGTATAATTTTGGTTATTTGAAGTGGTGTTATGATCAGTGGCACGCTTCCTTTGGGTTTATCCCTCAGGTACCTATTTGTTAGATGCTGGGTGAACTACAGAGTCTCTCTATGCAAGTATATTGTTGGAGAAATTATAACCTTAGATCGCCCACTCCGGGAATGGAATCCGGGTCTCCCACGTGACAGTCAAATGACCTATTTAACTATTGTTTTATTATTATTCTTTTTACTAGATAAAAACCCTTGGCGCAACAGCGTATTGAGGCCCCGGGCCTACCTACCGACTTCCGGCCTCAGTCCCACCTGATCGTACTCACTCACTCCCCCGAGAAATCATCCAACCAATTTCGGGGTGACGTGTGGTCAGCACGCCGAACCCCCAGTCGTTGTTATAGATTTCTTACATGTCTTCACCTAACTTCCCCAGTTGTACATCCCAATAAATAATACATTCCTTAAATATGAGTAGTTTGCATATAAATATGTACGGGAATCGGCCTCAGTTTGTAAGTAAACTGTTTGGAAGTATTCGCACAATGTTTGTTTAAATGTTTACACATAATATCTTTCGGTATATACATGCATAATAGGTGTTGTGTGATAATAGCCACTGTATTGTTTCCAATTTTCTTAACGGGAAAAACATAAAACCTGGGAAGAAGAGGTGTTCTACTGTAAAATATGCAGGATGTTTCCTACATATACGTGTACTGCCTAGACAGCACCAGAGGAATTTCCAATTGTTTGTCATTTTAGTACAGGTTGATAATCTATGTCTGATTGTATCTAATTGATTGAGGTTTTGCCTCTAGATTAACCTGTTATAGTTTCTCACTAGTTAATACGGTGTCATGTATCACCGAATACCATATCGAGCGCACTGAAGCAGGAATATGTTTTGCTGTTATGTTGCGGCATACATTCGATCAGTTAATATTGGGTTGCTGGTTCACGATTCTAGGTTTGACCTCAAGCCTCTCGCACTGATGATACATATAATAATTGTACTGTAATTGCTTTCATTGTATTTGTGGGCTACTTATCAGAAGATACACAAATTGTAATACCGCTGATCAGAAGTAACTTGTATCATTGTCCAATTTTGGCAGTAACAGGTATTGTGAGTTCTATGTCTCTCAAATAGTCGTGTAGGATATGTCCGGTCAAGTTTGGCATGCCTTTTAGCGCTGGTTGAATATTTATATGATTGAAGAGAGCCTGCTAATTTTGATATTAATTAATATTATATGTGCAACGAAGTTGAGCTTCCAAAGTACACACTAGTGCTTTTCGAATCATCATTCACATATTCAGCTACAAGAGCGTGGAATGAACTTCCTCCTTCCATGACGTCCCTCACTAATCGCAACAACTTCAAAGACAAACTAAAAACTCTAAAAGTTAAATGAACAATTTCTGTGTTCCAGCACTCACGAATAATAGCTATCATTTCTGAACCAACTTCCTAAAAACATGTATTTTCATTTTCATTTTGCTTGTTTACTTTTCCCCTTACATGTTGCCAACCCTTGACGATATTTTGTCCTTTCTCGTATGTTAAGAACATTTATATGTTTTTATATATAATATTAATTTGTATTAGTCTTAACTATATCACACCAAGCTCAACTGTGTCAATTAATTTGTGTATCCCTTGTGTATTTGTTTTCAATCTTTATTTTCTTTAGTGTGTAGACGAGCCTTTCTTCTCAATTTTTATTTGTTCTTTTTGTTTCTTCTGTGTTTCTTTCTTTCTTCTATGTTTATTATTGTACAAACATTTAGTATGTAGAATGTGTTTAGTATGTTAGTATCAATTCGGGTTAGATGGTAGAACAGCCGTAGGCTGAACCTCGCCCTTTACTAAAGGAAAATTGAAATTGAAATTGAAATATGAAATGGTGTTGGTTATTATCACCCATAACCAAGTACAGGGAGTCCATAAAGTCCTGCAAAAAACTAAAACTCTGTAACTTTTTAGCTGTTGCGTTTAACAATACACATTTTTTGGGTGAGAAGGGTGGAAGTTTAAAGTTTTGTTCTGGCCACACTGCTCAGTGACGCTTGCACTGGTAATCACGTGATCATGTGACTTAAGATGGCGTCCATCCAGGAAACGGCATAGTGTGTTCTGTGGTTTGCAGAGTTAAAATCTTGTGTTTCAGTGCAGAGAAAGTTCCAGACAACATGTGGGAAACCACCCCCAGCAAATTCAAGTATCAAGAGATGGTATGAAAAGTTTAAGGCAACGGGAAGTGTGTCAGATTTGCCACGCAGTGGAAGGCCAGGATCGAGTGACGATGTGATTCAGTCAGTGCAGGACAGCGTGCATCGGAGTCCAATGAAATCGCTGAAACGAAGATCACTGGCACTGGGAATACCGAAGTCAACATTACACAAGATCGTACGCAAGAAGGTGAAGGCCCGGCCCTACAAGTTCGTCAGATTCTTAACGAACAATTTCAAGGTAGATGGATTGGCCGTAGAGGGCCCACACCTTGGCCTGCAAGATCGCCAGACTTGTCACCTCGCGATTATTGGTTGTGGGGACATGTAAAGACCGAGGTGTATTCACAGAAACCAGCTAATCTGGATGACCTAAAAGAAAAAAAATAAGATATGTGATTCTGAATATCCCAGGAGAGCACCGTCGGCACGCAAGTCTCGGTTTCACAAAAAGATTGCAACAGTGTTTGGACGTGAATGGTGCACAATTGGAGGTTTGGCGATGAACCTAACAAGCAGGAAATAAATTTTGAACATTGCTGTAAGTACACACAAAATATTTTGTTAATAAACTTAATAGTTTTCAAGTTATAGAGTTTTACTTTTTTGCAGGACTTTATGGACTCCCTGTATATACAATATAATTTGTATTACTTTACCCTAATTACTACTAAACAACAAAACTAACTCTCTTACTCTCACAAGTTTCCACACTAAACCACTAATTAACATAATTTTTAAAAATATAAAAATATAAATACTTCTTCCAGTATGTTTCATCGTCAATGAAAAATGCTGAAGTCTAATTGTATTAATTACATTAATTGTATTATTTGTACAATTAACATCGTTGTTCAGGATCTCTGAACAACGATGCACATAGACACGTAATGTTCATTTGGAAAAATAAAGAAATAGAGGAACCGAAATTCCACGGATATGACGTCCTGGTGTAAATTTCAGGTACAAGGATGACAAGCGCATACCCGTGAATGTAGCTATGCTGGTGGAGGCTAGGCTACTATCGGTGGTTCCCCCCTCTTATTTTATCTCTGGAGCAGGCAAACCAAAACAAGTCTCTGCGCAAGTAGTGACGCGAGATGCGTAGTAGTGAAAACGTGAGAGGTAATGGGATTTCCTGGAGAGGGGAAAACAACTGCAGTTACCAACCTTCCCAGCTACGTGTAATGCTTTGCTGTGCCACTTCATCCCCCCATTCTATGCGCGGCCTTGCTCCAGAGAAAGCAGGGACATGCTATAGATTTAGTCAGCCTGCTCGTAGTGATAAACACAGAATGGTGTATTGGGTTGGTGCGAATGAAATGTCCGGCCCAGGTGCGTCATTGCCAAAGTTCAAAAAAATCAAAACTACAATACCTGGTTAATCAAAATAGTCGCCGTCTGCAGCCACACACTTTTGTCATCGCTCAGCCAACAATTGGATTCCATGGCGAAAGAAGTCTGGAGTCTGCGACGCAAAAAACTCCTGAACGGCATGTTGCACCGCCCGATCATCAGCGAAGGTCTTCCCTGTCAGGAAGTGATCGAGATGCCGGAAGTGATGGTAGTCAGTGCGAGAGAGGTCGGGAGAATATGCTGGATGAGGAAGGGTTTCATATTGCAACTCATGGAGAGCCTGCACCGTCCTTTGCGCGACATGTGGGCGAGCATTGTCGTGCAACATGAGGACACCATGTCTGTGGACCATTGCTGGATGCTTGCGGAGAAGTTTGCGCTGCATTTCATGGAGTTCAGCACTGTAGCGATCTGCATTGATGGTTTCACCGCGCCTGAGAAAGACATGATGGATCACACCCACCATAGACCACCATACCAGCAACAACACCTTCTGTGGGTGGAGAGGTGGTTTCGTAAACCGCCCTGGACGTTGATCACGATCCAACCATTCTCCTGATCGTTTACGATTGTCATAGCAGATCCATTTTTCATCTGAAATGACAATCCGATGCAGGAAACCATCCCGGTTATTCCTTACACTCAAAGAACTGCACACCTCCAGACGGCGAGTCTTGTTGACCGGTGTCAAATCATGTGGTGCCCATGAGTCCAACTTTTTCACTTTACCGATCACACGGAGCCGCCGAACGACAGTGGTATGGTGTATGCCTAACTCGTCTGCAATGGCACGAACACTTTTCCGAGGATCCGCTTCAACGGCGTTCCTGAGGAACTCATCCGAACATGATGTTGGTCGATGGCCAAGGGGGTCATTTTGCAATGCTGTGTCACCGGAACGAAATTTGACAAACCAGCGGCGAATGGTGCGTTCATTTACCATTCCTGGCCCAAATGCACTGTTATAGTTTTTGGTGGCTTGCTGATCAGAATGTCCCAGTTTGAATTCGTAAAGACAAATCACTCGCAATTGTGTGTTCTCCATGGTGCACTTTCAGATGACCCTGTTCAGCAACACACTGCCTCCTGACTGTCTGGGTGCTCCAGCCTGTTTGCTGGACATATACAGAGTTTATGACGTTAGACCTGTGACCTCAGTCAATCCCTGTGTTGTGTTGTTGAGGTAAGTTTCCCACCAGACGCCAAAGCGGACATTTCATTCGCACCAACCCAATAAATTGTGTGATCAGTTGAGCAACATGTCGTACACTTTGTTATAAGTCACATAGAGTTTATGGAAAAATTCCTTCGCCTATGGCATAATACTGGTTCCAGACAACAGGCCCGACCCTGTGGCCGAGTGGTTAGCACATCGCGCTGCGACGCCAAGGGTCCCGGGTTCGAATCCCGGTCGGACTTGGTTGTTTGTGAATGTTCAATTCATCAATTTCATCATTTCATCACTCATCCCCATCTTCGCAAATTAGCCAAGAGGCACAAAACGCGAAGTAAAATAAACTAAATCAATCAATCAATTAATCAACCAGACAACAGCTCCGCAGGGCGCGAGTGGATGGTTATTTCTTACCATTAGGCCGGGCGGACAGCGTTAAGTTCAATGGATGAATGGATCAAGTTTGCAGACATCTGCGAGTATACGCTACACTGGGAATATGTGGGGCAAGGTCGCGCATAATGATAGAGAAAAGCGCGTGGGCGGAGTGCAACAATACACTGCTACAAATGTCTCATAACTGCAGTATTTTTTTTTCCTCTACGCAATGCCATTCCCTCTCGCGTTCAGTAGTAGAACCATGTCGAGACATTATACCCTGTCCCAGGTGTCTCTGGAGCAGGCGAACGAAAACGTATCTGCGCAAGTAGTGACGCGAGACGGCTCCACCAATGAACACGCGAGGGCGAACGGGATTGTGTGTAAAGGGGTGGGGGGGCGGGGCGAATGCGGTTATCAGGCTTCGTAGCAGCGTGTACTGCTTCGCTCTGCTCAATCGTTTCCCCCCATTCAATGGCGTTATGCGCGGCCTTGCTTCAGAGATAACTAGGACAGGGTATACGTGCGCAGAGAATTGTTTTCGTTATATCCTAGATTCCCTGGACAGAGTATACTGAGTGGTTCTTTTCAGAAAACGTCAAAATATCAACATCTCATCTACATAGTATACCCAGAGATCTCCCCGATGGCGTAGTGGTAATATATTCCTTGCCTTGTCATCAAGTAGTCGGCGGTTCAATACCCAGTGCAGGCATAGGTCCCAGTATAAACAGTAGATTCAGTCCCGATTAGCTAGCTGTGTATAAAGTTGAAACAAAACTCAAAAGTTCAATACCTAGTATACCCCAGCCGGCCTCCGTGGCGTAGTGGTTAGCACATTGCGCTACGACGTCAGGGGCCCCGGGTTCGAATCCCAGCCTGGGCATGGATATTTGTGAGTGTCTCTTCATCAATTTCATCATGCCATCACTCTTCCCCATCTTAGCGAAAAGAGGCAGAAAAAGCGAAGTAAAATGAAGAAAATCAATCAATCAACTTAGTACACTCTTGATGAATTTTGCAGAATAACGAAGCTCTGGCATCTGGGCCTATCACCAGAATAATATTCTATAGTCGACGCGCTAGCTACGTTAACGACCGGCTGGCTTTGAACTCCACGGAACGCGCCCACCAGCTGCAATAATACATTCATCGCACGGTGTTGCCACACATCTACTCTCCACATCTACTCTACGCCACCTTGTCCCTCCGACTTCCCACGGTCTCCACATTGAAGTTGCAAAGTACGGCAACAGCACATCCACAGTCATGTGACTGAGACTCCACGTGGAGTAGACGAGCAGAATGACAGCTGCACCCATTGGCTGAAGGTTGAGTGTGATTGGACGAAAACAACTCACCCGCTGTTTATCTCCACCCACGTTCGTGCAGGCAGCTCTCTTCATATCTTGGACGTTAACCAAGTAAACGCGTCATCTATACGAGGCTTGCGCTATGTCCATGCGTGCTTGTGATTGCCTTTCACCAACATCATCTTATCAACGATTAGTCAAAAGTGACAGAAGAGCAAAGAATATCAAAATGAATCAACGAAGAATCATAAAAACGGTGCAGTGATGTAGTTCAATCCGAAACTATAATACATTATTTCCTCGACTAATCCAGAAAGGAGACTTGATTTTCTCTCTTCGCACTATATAGATTAAAATGAAATGAACTGAAGTCACCGGGAAATATCAGTCATGTTGCTGATTCTGCTGTCCGATCCAGACTTCCTCCGCATATTCGACACGTTGTGCAACACACTGTGGTGCACGTATTGCCCTCGAGGTTGAATAGGAGAAATGGGAAACGTGCCGGAAATCACTACGGGCGAAAGAAAAGCAAAATGTTGCAGGAACATTCGTCCTTATTGTAACGCCTGCCTATCTTGAAGCCTTCGTTGACGGACGTTTATAAAAGAGAAGTCGGAAGTTAGCCTCAGGGTTCAACTCCTGTCAGAATTGGTTCGTTGGTGGTAGGGACGAAATCTGAGAAGGAAAAAATTGGATAAAACCGTTGTCAGGAGTCTTCTGAAGAGGTCAGTGGAGGTTTTTGCTGAATCCGTGATGCCCTTCCTTTCAAACGTTGCTCATGATTGTATCTCTCTCAATGTGGTCTGCACAGAATGCAAGCGTTGAATCCAATAAACGCAGGGCCGGCGGAAGAGGGGGGCAAACCGTGCCACTGCCCAGAGCGGCAAATTTTTAGGGCGGCAAAATTAGAATAGAAGAAATAAGCCTACAGGTGTGTTTCACCTACGTCACAAACTATTGCATTGTGGGATCGAGCAGCCATGATTGAGGCCGGTTCTTATTGTAAACATACTCAATTCAAGGGGGCGAGCGGAAGATTTCAACCTTGTTTACGATGGTACTGTGCAGTATTCGGTTTTTTAAGGTAAACTCACGTTTATCTTGGAATTTTCTGAGAAAGAACAGAAGGTGCGCTTCAGGGCACGGGACTCGATAATTGATGATCGGAAGATGCCGCGTCGTCTGGTTGGCGAGAATATATCGTACCAACATTAATGAACAAAGCAAACGTTACAGAGTTTGCAGTGAACATTTCCTCTCAGGTAATTTTATGTGTCACATTTCTCTGTGACTTTTAGTACAAATGGATCGAACTGGTACAGTGTCACCTTGTTTGTTTTTTCGGTAGAAAGGTGCTGATACTTCCGATAAGTTTGACGATAAAAATAATAACATTCAAAGTTAAATTCATCTTAATAATTGTACGTTTGTACTTGAGTACTTATATTTCGTTCGTTAACTGAAACTGTTATTAATTGTTATTCGATCAGCGCTTGTAAAGAACCTTAAAAGGGAACAGGTTGAATCGTTGAGCCTTGGAATTTACACTTAATCTGTACTGGATGGAAACATTTCAAGCAGAATCCGAACCACTAATAAATACAAAAATAAATTGATTCCATGTAGCTGGGTCAAGTAAATAAAAGCACGTAAAATACAGTTGGTCAAAGCTTTAGGCCCCTTTTCATTTCATTATCGTCCAGTTCGTATGGATGTACATCGCAAAACTTCGCGTTTTCTTCATATCTTTCTCTGTCGACTACGCAAAGAGCTTGAACGTAATATCAAAGATTACCGCTTTTTCCAGATTGCATAACATTGTCATTAAATTTTATGCAACGTTACCGACATTTTACACAGTACTAGCAAACGTACCGTTGGCGCAGGTGTAACGAACGCTCCGTGGTGGGCATTTCCTTGCACACGACAAGCAACTTCGCCACAAGCATGGCGGCGGTGCGAATCCTGACGTCACATGAAACCTACCTATTGAATAGTTGGAAGTTATAATATTACTGTAAAAAAACTCTTCGAAATAGGCTGAATAATAAGTAAATGGTTAATATTTGCTCTTTTAAAGGTAATACATGTGTTACGTTTGGGTCGTTCGCCGGCCTAAACTGCTTGGCTACGAGAGGGGTTTAATCGTGAGAAGATGGAATAATTAATGCTCCTTTGTCCTTCACCTATTTATTATGCACAGGCCGAACAGGTAAGTGGGTGAACACGCCTGAGCCGCGTTTAAACTACTAAACACTGATACTTAAATTATTAGTGTCATCACTGTATCTGATCTGGTCCGTCGGTCTGGTCGCGTCGGTGCCGTGTGGTCCGTTGACGGCGTGTACTTTGGGCACTGCCCAACCTTTGCACGGACAAACTCCACGAGTCGCACCACTTCCGACTCTCTCGGCCACTAACTTCTGACCTCTCGTCACCGGGGACTTGGCTGGTGTTTGCTGATTTAGCATATAATGCCGGCTTGTGACACATGTAGCAACAGCACAGCGTCCACCCACTCATCTGGTATTTTCTTTCCCTTCCGGCTTCTCTTCCCACACCGTGGACTTGTCCATTTCACCCGTGTTGCGATTGACTCAGCGCAACATTTATCACGTTGGCAATATACAAAAAGGCGGGAAAGAAGTTTCAGAAAAAATGACAAGTTTTTTAGTCATAATCAGCCTAAAGAAGAGCGGAGCGGGTCAAAAGTAAGTGTTTCCGTTAAACTTTGTGTAATGGTAAGTCCGTTGACAGAAAATGATTGATTTATTCTCAAACCAAAAATTCTGTTTTCTGCTTTTGTTGCAAGCTATTCGCAACAATTAAAATATCTTATACACTATATGGCTATAACAATAACTGGCGCAACATTACACGGCAAGTTTCCTGTTCATCTTGAATTATTTAAAAAGTGGATTAATCAAAATATTAAATGCCGAATCTCGTCATTGGAAACGTGTAGTAGAACGTGCAATATTATTAATTGCAATAATACAGTTTCTGGCTGCGCTACACAATGTCTTCCTTTACGTGAAACATCAAACTTTTTTGCAAACAATAATGGTAATTTTCTCAATGAGCACATTAAGAGAACTATCAAATTTCTTTCCATTTTATGCAAGATAGCATTATACGAAAAAGAATATTTAAAAAGAAATCCACTAATATATCATAGGCCTACAACGGCAAGACTGTAAAGTCAAGTCTTCAGAACATTTCTTTCCTAATGCTTGTTACATGTAAGATAGATAAGTTTAGCGATATAAAATTTAATTTAGTGTCGCATTTTTAAAGTTTGGTATGGTCGATACATCTCTTTGTTCTTAATAGTATTGCAATAGTTTAACGTGTCTCATTATTTATTTCATAGTTTGATGATTTACATATGAATATATTGATTTTAAATTCCCCGTTGCTGCATAATAATGAGGAGGAAGTTTTCGAAAGGTAGCGCCGTTTGCCGCGACCGCCCAGGGCGGGCAAAATGACTAGCGCCGGCCCTGAAAGGGAGTCACTCCATTACGCCTTGCTATAAAGCCAGTGTAGAAGGAGCACGATCTAAAGTTATAGAACGCAATTATTCGATTCAAATACAGCGTTATTCAAAATGAATGGTACAAAAGTAAAGTTAATTTATTTTTAAGTGAAAAGAGATACAAGAAAGGCAGGTTGTAAATTTATAGCCTGTGGTTGTAGTTGACGTAAAATCCGTTAGAGGCGCTACTTGTTGTTGAAAGCTAAAATGGCAAACGAAGGTAGAGCAAGCATATTGCGCAATGGAATTTGCACGAACAGAGGCAGTTGTTACAGTTCAGAGACACTTCCGTGCGAAATTCAAGAAACGACCACCACATAGACACTGCATTAAACGCTGCGTGCAGAAGTTTGTATCAACTGGATGTCTGTGCAGTAAAAAAAATCCCGGAACGTCGAGGGAGACAGTGGATAGGATTATCGTTTTGACATCTGCCGTGTTACCAAGGGTGCTCATATCCAATATTTGTAATTACCCAGGTAAATTTACAACCTTCCTGTCTTCTTTCCCACCAGAATTGCTTTTGTATCTCTTTTCGCTTATAAATAAATTAACTTTACTTTTGTACCATTCTTTTTTAATAACCCTATACTTTTCGACATAAAGACCAGCCTAGCCACACCATAATTGATGCTATACCCTTTCCCTACTATCTCAGGAGCAAGCGAACGAAAACAAGTCTTTGCGCAAGTAGTGACGCGAGATGGCTCCACCAATGAACACGTGAGAGGGAACGAGATTGCATGAATGAGGGGAAACCGACGGTAGTTACCAGCCTTCGAGCAGCGTGTACTGCATCCCTCTGTCAACTCGATTTCTCCCTCTTTTCTTCCGTTATGGGCGGCCTTGCTCCGGGGCAAGTTATTCTTAACAACCGTTCAACAATAATTTCATAAATTTTACCAGCCTGCTATACTGTGTCCCGGGATTCTGGGGAGCAAAGCCGCGCATGTCTGTATGGAAGGGGAGAAAGCGAATGGGCTTGTGTCCATGGAGAAGTTGTTAGCACAGCGCACTATGGTGCTAGGGGTCCCGGGTTTGAATCCCGCCATGGCTTAGGAGAATAATAAATGAAATTGTTATATTTTCTTTACATACCATGAATTATTTTCAAAACGTATACATAAACTCAGAAAGTTTTGTAGCATGCCTAGTATACTTCATCACTGGAACTGCAAATGTCTAAATTGTAGTCTACCTCAACAAATACGTTCTCTAGCATTTGTGGCGTCGCATTATCGACTGCAGTACAAATTCTTTCGCGTGAGACTCTCATAGCTCGAACATTTCTAACGTAAACTTTGTTCTTGACAAGATCCCACAAGATAATGTCGAGCACAGTAAGGTCCGGCAACCGTGGTGACCACGTCATGAAACGAGACCCCCTTCAAATTGAAGTGGTCATGGAAGGAACATAGAACATTCTTGGCAAAATGAAATTGCGTTCCACCTTGCTGGAAGATTGTTTCTTCGGGAAGTTGAGATACAGCATATTCCTGTAACATGTGCATGTACAGATTTCAATTCTGCAAGTTCTAAAACATAACATTAAATCACCTTCAGCTGTGGCGTCCATGGTGACTGACGCCGTCTCAGCAGTTTGAACGACTCTATAGCTCCTGCGCATGCGTAACCTGCTACGACGCATTGCCTTTAAAACTTTTCAGTTACTCCTCAAACTGATACAACTTTCAGCCATTCGAATTTAATGTTTCGATTTTTTCTAATAGTCCTAAGCGGAATACCCTGTATATGTTTCTCTGGACGGTTAATGAGCTACTAGATCACACTGAGAAAATGACAGGTTGTATAAGATGTAAGATGTCAAAATATCAAAAATTCTCTAGGTGCAAAATATGAAAATATGGAACTGTTTCCTTATGCATCGGTTGTATGTCTCTCTGTCACCTATCGGTAACTCAGAAAGCACACGAGCTATATAAAAAAAATAATTGGTGGCTTGATAGGCGAACCCAATAGTACATCAATGCCACAAACCCACTCTGGGCGTTAGAGGCAATAAACGATTAGAAGTGACCTGTCGATATCTCGAAACTAGTAAAAGAGAAGTTCGAAAATTTGCAACAAATGAAGTTCTAGTTTTACGTCTCATACGTATTTATTTTTTATGGGCACACCGGTCTTCTGGAGAATAAAAAATAATTGGAGGTCAACAATACACACACTTGTAATGCTTATGCGTAAAATGAAAGGGATGATCACATTATTTCACCTTCCATGGAAAATATCCGTATGCAAGGTAGGCCGTCGTTTGTAAAAGGTGCGTATATTCATTTCCGCTTTGTCCTTCGAGTTCCTCTCTATCTTTTCTCGTATTTGTATTCCCTTTGAGAGTTTTAGGTCAGGAAATTGAAGTCGGACTCCCCGAGGTTATTGATCAATAGCTTTACTTTTCGCATCTTTTCCATTCATCCCGTTCCTTCCTGCCCTTAGGACATGGTAATGCATCATTCTGTATCTGCTGCTGTAAGCATTCTTATTTCAGTGTAAGAGGAGAATCCCGTTTTCAATCCCTGCTTCTATTTCTCGTATTCAATGTCCAACTCTATCTCTTTGGAGGACTTTTTGTGTTAAGTCTATTTACCCAGAGGATCTTGCTATAACAGGAAACACTCCATTGACCTTCAATTTGAGACAGATCCTACGCAAGGGAATGCAGTGATGAACTTGTTCTGAGGTTCAAGTCCACTTTATGCACAGTAAGGTTAATCGGGACTGGACCTACTTTTTAAGTGGGATCCGAACCACTATGTGACTCCACCGGGTATCGAACCCTGAACCCCTTGATTACAAGGCGACGACGATACCACTGCGGCATCGTCCCACTTTAACTGCCATGTGTATTAAATCAATACGCAGAACTTCTACTATCATAGACCATGGGTATCAGCTTGATAGACAACGTGCAGGCAGTGTGTATAGCTCTTATACACAGCTCCTTTGAAATCAATATGTGCAGTTGCGGCGCCAGGGGGTCGCGAAGGGGTGCTTGCGCACCCCCTTCAGCACCCCCTATTCAAAACCTATGTTATAAACATTAACTCTTACAGTGACATACGTCGCAGTCACATTGAGCGCCCGAATGTTAGGTATTGTAGTGAGACCGCAGTTATTGTATACAACAGCCAAGCATTGAGAAGCCGCATATATTTTTCTGTACTCATCAGTCTCTATAAAGATCAGAGGCCGTTGTCTTTTCTTTCGTCAGTAATGTTGATAAGAATTGTTTCTTCTATTGTTTTAAGTGATCTGTTTGTGTTTTCCGATATTTGTCTACAGCTCGGTGAGTTCTTTTTTGGCATGGTTGATAAACGGTTTTATTGTCCACCTGCTTTTTGTTTTCTTTTTCACTCGAACGAAAATCTCGGGTGCTTTCAAGATATCATCAGGTCGTGCTCGGGAAATTATTTCACGCGAGTTGTATCGTGACGGGTAGTTTACTTGTTAATACGTTCTGTATGTTCCAGGTAACATGTTTAGTATAGTACCATTTCAGACTTTGACGAGGAGCCCAAAATTTGTGATGAAATATTACAGTTCGTGGATGGGGTTAGTGCGGTAGAAGGGGATTATAACAAACATGAAGTTGTCGTGAAAGGGGGGCTTGGGTGGCGCAATAGTCATCATCCTATTTGAACTGACCTCTATTTTGACATCTTGTTGTTTATATCAGTAGTGTTTTGTCAGTTAAATAGAAGATACTCACGAAATTTATTGTGTGCGAAAATGAATAAGTATACCCCACAAGAACGTGGAAAAATTGTGACAATTTTGCGTGACACTTTTCCGGGCAGAGTAATATCCCGTTTTGGTGATTTGCCATGGCCGATCAGGTCCTCGATTTGACCACTCCAGATTTTTTTTGTGGATATTTAAAGTCATTGGATTATGTGAATAAGCCAGAGACGTTACAGCGACTGAAGAGCCATATTCAGCATGAAACTGAAAACATTTCCCCACAGATTCTTTCCAACACCACTAACGCAATAAAAAGAGACAAATTTGCATCAATTCGAATGGTGGTCATTTATTGGATGTTACCTTTAAACATTGAGGACATAAAACTTACAAGTATCAATAAACGTTTAACACAAAAATCTACTTTGTTTAATTTAAAACCCAAGCTATAGGCTAAGAGAATCAGGTGATGACTTTTACGCCACCTTGTAGAACCGCATCTTAGGAACTGAATGGAACTAATTTTATCGTTGAGCGACAACTCGAGAAACAAATCTTAAGTTGTTCGACTTCTGTTGCAACCAAGTGAGTACATGAATCCCAGAGATGTTAGAGGTAAAAGTTTCAAATATATTTTGACAACAGTGCTACAGAAAAAATAAACACAAAGTTTCTTCTAATTAAAGTAACCAGTTTTATGTACTTCTCACCAAAGCTAGAGAAGGAGTGTTGAAAGATATGTCTCATGTGACGTCGACACTGAGATCAGTGACACCCAGTGAGCTTACACTTTGTCTCGGGAATCTGTGGAGCTAGACCTCGCATAACGGTAGAGAAGGGAAGAAAGTGAGTGGGCGGAGCAAAGCAGTGTGCGCCGAAGCAAACGGCTGGTAGCCGAAGCCGCGTTTTCCCCTCCATGCAACCACTTTCCCTATCTCAAGCGTTCATTGGTCGAGCTTTCTCGAAGCACTAAACTCCGTACCAACTAACTGTAGACCAGGCGAACGGGAACAAGTCTCTGCGCAAGTAGTGACGCGAGACGGCTCCACCAATGAACAGTGAGAGAAACGGGATTGTGTAATGGGCGACGGGAGTTACCCGATTTCCTGTAAGTCTTGCAAACTTTTGAAAAGGATAATGCCGAACGCACATGGTAAACGGACTATATTTTGATCTACAGGTCCGTACGATTGGTTTAAGAATTTCTTAGGGAAATATTAGGGATAAAACCGCAAGAGCAAATTTTGACAAGCCGTTCATTTAGCGTACGGACTAAGGTCTGGACCGTACGGTTGGCAACGCTGCGCTTTCACCACTCGATTTTCCTCCTCCTCCCCTGCGGATATGCGCGGCCCTGCTCTACAGTTAGCTGGGACAGGGTATACTTGCACAGACTTATTTTTGTTCGCTCGCTCAGAGTGTACCTGAGCACAAGTGGGCTTTGCACAAAGTGACTTCGCTTTGAGCGAACACCCTTAATGTAGTCTGAATGAAATTATGAGAACCCCTTGCAAATAGTTTATGATAGCATTTCATACGGAATGGAGGAGCTAACAACATTCTATCCCACACTTATGCGGTACAGAAACGTTTCTCTTCCTTCCCTGTTTTGTCGTACTGGAGCTACCCATTCAAAGATTGTCTGTATCATATCTTTTGACGTGCATGAATCAGTCTGCTGAAGATGGAATCTTATCTAGAGACTTAAACTAATTAATTATTCTCTTACGTAATTCTACCCTTATTAAAACCCGCATCGTTCTCTTGCATTTCTTACACGAAAGCCCCGGCATATATTAATATCACTGCCACAGTGGCGTTTTATTACATAATTAATGGCAAACTTTGTCTTTTTGAGAGACAAAGTTCCCCTCTCAAAACAGCATCTTTTACTGCTTTTGTATGAGGGAACGCGAACGTTTATTACGTCAGTGGGAACAGAAGTTCATGCAAACCATTTCCTCCTACTAAATGCTTGTGCTCAGATTCTGTTCAGCTTCCTCTAGCAAAGCCCTCCCCCTTCTCTTTTTTCAGATGAACTGCCGCCATCCCATTACGTCATCCCAAAAAGAGGTTAGGGACTTCGTCCTCCAAGTGGCGTGAAATATTTCGAAGCACAAAATTTTTGTCAACATGAGAGCGCTCGCTAGCTTTTAGAGGTAAACCCTTTACGCTGCAAAATTTCTGGGTTCAGAATCGAAAAAAAAACAACCGTCCGAAAAAAAAGAGCAGAAAACACCGTAAATATATGCCTCGTTGGAATATTTCGTACAAGTGCATTTGGATTGTTGATATTTCCTGTCTGAAATTAGGGTTTCAGAAGTTGTTTTCTCGTCTTAAATTTACGGTTCGTTAACATGAAAGGCATTCCTATTCAAAGAAATCGGGCAGTTATCCAAATAAATATTTAATTAAAGTTTTAAAAATGACAATTCTTTCAAAATGCTATGTAGAGAAGTCCGCGTACCCCTAGATTGTATTACGTAGTAAATATTACCCCTAGATATACAAAGCATAGTTATTCATTGTAATCCATGTTCTTATTTATTTAGATTATGACATACAGTAAAACCTCGTTAATCAGGACTAGTGGGAGGATAAGTTGGCGAAAGTTCGGATTAACTGAAATAACCTAAACGAACAGTACAAAGTGCATTAAAACTCCGATTATATATGGTGTATTTAAAGGGCATAGGCCTAAAATACAGTACAGTACAAAGTCTGCGAGAAACAGAATTTCATCCGTGGTTGACTGCCTTTTCATTGGGAAGTTATTTTGTTGACTTCTAGCCACATTTAAAACCTTGCATTCTGCTTTTTTTTTCCTTTTGCCTGTCCGGACTAAGCAAAGTCCGGCTTCTCGGGGTCCAGATTAACGAGGTTTTACTGTACTTGCTAACTTTATATGGCGTTACAGCCTCGCCATGGCGTAGTGGTAATGCCGTCGTCTTGTAAGTAAACGGTCGCGGTTTCGATAGTCGGTGGTGGCATATAGTGGTTCGAATCCCACGTTTAACTGAAGGTCCAGTCCCGATTGGCCTTACTGTACATAAATTGGACTTAAAACGCCAATTCAATCAATCAATCAATCACCTATACTCTATTCGGGAATCTCTGTAGCAAGGCCGCTCATAACGGTAGAGAAGGGACGAAAGCGAATGGTCGGAACTGCAGCAGTACACGCTGCTTCAAAGTCTAGTAACTGCAGTCGCTCTTCCCCCTCCACGCAATCCCGTTCCCTCGCACTTGTTCATAAGTCGAGCCGTCTCGCGTCACTACTTGCGTTCACCTGCTCCAGAGATTTCTGGGATCAGATCCGCTCAGATCAGCCATGTCGGAACAAATGACATACGAATTCGAGCGAGCATTATACGTATCTGAACCTCAGAGCAGGAATGCCAACCAAGAAAACAAAATCCTTCCCAAGGAACCGAATACCGGCCAATTTTCATCACGGTCGCAGCAGATAAAGGTATGGGGAATTAATAAGTGCTCTATTGAAGGCCAATAGATTGGTTCTAGTTAACAGAACCACCGCGATTTTGTCACCCGTAACCAAAATCAACAAATCTTCACGAAACTCCTGAATATATGCTGGCCAAAGTAATAATTGTTGATTTCTCAGACATAGATTCAAAGTAGATTTCGCAGGTGAGCAAATCGTAATTTTCTATGCGGACCAGTCTTACATGAACTGAGATTTCTTAGCAAGAGAAATTGTCCAAGGAAGGAAAAAGGTACGAACATGTAGAAAATATGAGCGATGATAAGCATTAAAGATTAAAAAGGCATATAATAGGGATACATTATCAATATCCTGAATAATGAAAGACATCAAATTAAAATTCTTTCATCCTTAATTATAACTTCTACAATATTAGTTGCTGCAATTTTATAATGAATGCAGACAAGAGTTGTATAATTTAACCGAAACGTATTGTAATTGTCTGCATTATTCATTTTCAAAACACACACACATACTATAGCTAATATCTATGTATTGAAATTATGTTCTAACCTCAAATAATAGAGTTTTATTGTGTATACTCGCGCACTTTCTACGTGGCCTTTAGCCACGTCTTGTACGCTCGCATACGTGACCCTCGGCAACGTTTTGGGTTCCTCAATGCTCTTAATGCCTTCGAAAATATATGAGTGTATTATTGGATGAAGGGAAACGAATAAGTATGTTCGCTTATTTGAAAAATTTAGAACGTAACGTTATGTGTGTACAGGCTCTAATATTCAAAATATTATTGTCTATTTTCTTAATAATAATATGGATAAGTAACATCCGTTTCAAAATAGTTTATTACATGTTTTGTTTAAACGAATTCAATAGCGACACTAAATTGAAAAGCATATTTACCAAATAATAAAGTTTTATATTGTCATTATTGCATTTATGCAACGTTTGAAGTAATGTTAACTGTGTAATAGTTACTATTTCCCAAACGTCAAGCTAAATAATTATGATTCTTATATATTGAATATCATATTATTAAATGTAGTTAAAAGATAATTTTGACGTAATTTCATTTGAGAAAAATAATATAGGGTCATATATGCTTTTCAGTGAATTAACTTTAAATATAGCTGTGTTTCCTGTGGAAAAATAACTTTCGGAAATTTGCCATTCATATGCCGTGCGTCCATTTCGATCTGCAGCCGAGAGATCGGGAGAAGCGTGGCGGGCGGCACTGACGGAGATGCCGACATTTGCGGCCTGAAATGCCCGCTTATTTTTATGGACATATGCAGACATTTATATAAATATTGCAAAACGAGCACTAACCTGTGTTATAAGAGTATGGTTTTAATTTTAGTAGCTTAGTGACTGTATGTGCCGATGATTTTGACACGCCCACCTCTTGTGAAACACGGCGTAGAGGTTTGTTTGGAGAACGTTCTAACGCTGCACCAATATCATCGAGTTTTGCTTCGGTTAGAATCCGTCGTTTTTGCTTAGGTGTTTTAAAATTTAACGATACAGTTTCTCGTAATTTAAGGACAAGATGTCTAACCGTATCTCTGTGTGGAGTTGAAACGCATGGGAATTTCTGTACAAATTACCTACACACGTCTCGACACGAGTTTGTTTTCACGTAGGTACGTGTCATACATAAAAAAAATCTTTGTTCTAACGTGAATCTTGCGGCTGGTATTCCAATCGTCTCACTGACACGTCACCCATACACACTACAATAACACAAACAAGTAACTGCAAGTAACCAAGAATAACACTCTTGCGCACAGTACGAAATTAACACGCTCTTGGTTTACATTGCTCGCCACTATATTTACAACTCTGTCTTCATCTAGTCGCGAAGGAACAAAAAACTCGAGCTCGGATATTTCGGATTGCAAGGAAGCTCACGAACACTATTGACTTTTAACGGTTTCTTCTACTGCGTAATCTTGATACAGTGTTGCACATTCAAAACCTCCAAACGATCCCCATCGGCACAAAACTCTTTCAAGGATATAAACTTAAGCAGGACGTTACTGGTCAAAACTATGATTAAAATGTTTTATTATCTGTGGCTCTTAACATCGTTTCTAAAGCGTATTTATTTGTGTATATAAGAGCAGAACTTGGATGAATTACAGAAGAACTTTTGCGTGTTATAACACAGGTTAGTGATTGTTTTGCAATATTTATATAAATGTCTGCATATGTCTATAAAAATAAGCGGGCATTACAGGCCGCAGATGTCGGCATCTCCGTCAGCGCCGCCCGCCACGCTTCTCCCGATCTCTCGGCTGCAGATCGAAATGAACGCACGGTAGAAAGTCATAAAAACAAAGCAAATTAAAAAGTATACGTATATATGAATGCAACTGCGTACCCCAAAAAGAAATATAAAAGGAAAGAAAGAAAGAAAAAACATGTTTGTAAATGAGCTACATAAAGACCTGGATTTTATATTTATTGTGCATTAGAAACACAAACGCATAGAAAACTAAAGGTTATTACTATTCGTGTGACCTTTACCATTTCAAAACTCACACAAATCACAATATCATTTCTTCGTGGCTGTGCCAGTGGACATTCCAACAATGAAAACATTCCTAACAATTCGAACTGTTTTAAAAATTCTACAACAGTTTTTTCCATTTTGGTTATCGATATGTGTTATTAAACAATGCATTAAAAAATAGATGCGAGGATCTGAATAATATATTTCGTCCTTAATCGGAACCGATAAAGCGAAAATTTTACTTCAATACAGTAACGCCCTCCCACAAAAAATGGATATCAAATACTAAGGCTTGTAACATTGGGAGAATCAATTCACGGAAGCTTTGTGGATTCTGGATTATTAAAGAATATAGACTTTTAAAAGCTTTTTTAACCTATTTTACTGTTTTCATACTTTTCCATTCCCACCTCTGAATTAAAATCGATCGATCGAAACGCGCCCTTTATATTTGCAGATTACGGAAGTTTGCAACATTGTATTCTCTTGTCAATAGAATCATTACCATTGTTTCTAACGCGACAGCAGAACAAACGAAAGCGCCCATTATAGTCCCAGAAGAGGAACGCTCTGATCTCATTTAATCGACTGCTTACAGTATAATATCAACTGGGGGTCTCACTGTTGCAAAGCAACGCACGATTAAATCCATTACAACTCGTGCAGGCTGGATCATTTAATCCGATTGCCTAGTTGTTCCAAGTTGCGACGTTTGTGTTGCAATTAACTGATGTTAAAAGGAAATACTGTTATTATTTCCAAGTCAAGGTCGGTTCCAAGGGTGTGCCGACACCTTACAATCAACTATGTCAAAATGCAATGTCAAATTTTCGTGATAAAAAGGTTAAACTGAACAAGTAATGATAAATATGATGCAAAGTCTTTGAACTTTAGAATTCAGGTTCTCTGGTATCGGAGAGGCCGTAGGCTGGGAGCGCGCAAACAAAAGGCTGCGTGCGCTTGTGGTTAAAAGTGTATACCACGAGCCCACAAAATCCATGGCGATGTTGCCAGGTTGTGTCAACTGTTTTTGCCTTTCAAGGGACCCCGGCCGGGTCCTTATAAGTTGACATATTATGTATGATATAGTATGTGAATGGCTATATTCATAACACCCTATTCCATTTAAATAACCTCACTATCTCATAAAGAATTTGGCCTCGTAAGATGGGCAATGTATCGCTACAGAAGGAAGGCGACACCAACAGACCCCAGACATAGTAGAAGCTAACCTAACCTAACCTAACCTAGCCATTACACAATCATACATGTGGCAACGAAGCATTGGATGTTGTGCGCTCGTGGCACCTTTCATATACCACGAGCGCATACTTTAACATTTTTGTGCATTAGTGGACTGCACACATCTGAGAGCAGCGCTATTGTGGATCAAGGAGTTCTGCAGTGTAATATGTTGCTGTAAATTATGATGGACGTGAAATAAGACGACAGCTAGAGGATACTGCTACTTTTACCTAAAGTAGATTCGCTATGTGCGCTTCTTACTTGCAACTTCACTACTTTTGCGCTACTTCTGCAAACAATATTAAACAACCAAATGAATATTTAAAAGAAACTCCAAGCAGTGTTACTTACTACATAATAAGTAACGTCATTTATTATTACAATATCCGTTATTCGATATAATTTTGATTACAGTGTTACCATCTGTGACTTGGTTTTACCATTTTTTTTAGAACGATCCCTACATAATGATATCTCAGATATAAATTAAAAGTTGATATCTGAGAATTGCTATTAGGATGCTACCCGAATTAATTTTTACAACTACATGTAAATATAATTTGGTAGTACTATTTATATTATCAAGAAAGTATTTTGAACGCAAAATATCAATATGAACAATGACCAATAACCGAATGAGAACTAGGTAAGACGAAGTTGTACGTATATAGCCTACTATTTGCCGAGTAACTCATCTTCTGGAGTCACCTTACCAGTACTGAAATGAAAACAGGTAAATAAAATGGAACCTTCGTGTAAACTTGCAGGACCCACACCCACTGACTTTTTCTGCAATTTGAGTATGTTTGTTATGCGTGTGCTTATGTTCTACTTGTATTTTTTTTACTTTTCTTAGTGTGTATATATTTTTGTTTTTATTTATTTTTTTGTTTTTTTGCTTGTTTTTCATTTATTTTTTCTTATGTTTTTCTTTCTTTTGGTATCTTAACGTTCTTAGTTTTTATATATTTCTTTTTTTTTTGTATCTTAATGTTATTTGTTTTTATATACTTATTTCACAAATAATCAATTTATAAAATGTAAACTAGAGATGTTTAAGTGGAAGAAAACGCGTGTGCCTTAACTTCGCCATCCAAAACTAGGAATAAATAAATAAATAAAGTAAACAGATCCCGTATATGGTGACATTTCTTCTCTCTTTTCTTGCTTATATATCTATTCACTAAACAATCTTGTCACATACAACCCAGCGAAGAAATGTAGCCTAGCGTAATATTCACTACAAGCTTAAGCTACAGCTACAAATTGTGTAGCTAGTTACAATAGCGCTGCTACAAGTAGCATGCTACTTCCGACCATTGCTTAAAATGTTCCAATGGATGAGACATTATGAGGCAGAACACCAGATATAAACGTATCTTATAGTGTTTAATGTTGTAAGCGATAGAACAAAAGTTGCACGACTTTGAAGTACACCTGAACGTTTCGTTCAATGGTATTGCGTTTATTCTATAGACCACCGTCAAGTGTGCTCTTTATCATGTTGCCACCTTATTGCCCTAACTCGATCTACTGGTCTTGACATGTATTCTTTAAGCTGATGTTCGTTAATTTTATTCAATCACCATTCGACCCCATTGGCAGAAAAGCGTAGGCACATAACAACAAATACGAATTACAATGAAGAGGAATTTGTTTATTTTATACCATTAACTATATCCAAATTATATTACTAATATTCCATGTTGTTATTAGCATTATAATTTTAAAGGTATTTGAGGAGGATTGAGATCTTAACTACATAATAATTATTATTATTAATTGCATGTACAAAAATTGTGCCATCACATGCAAATCGGCGGCTAAAGGATCTAAATGGAAGTCAACACAAATCTTTACAACACAAAAGTTCACGTTCCTGCACATCCATTTAGGATTTCCAATTTCTCTGTGTGTATGACGATACATTCTCCTTCCTTTAGAAATATGATTTTATAAATACATAAACATAAAAAATACCGAATATTGTACTGCTTCTCCTTCCACACGTTCTCCTGTGGCGGAGTGGTTGGCACAGGGGTCCCGGGTTCGAATCCCTGCATAGGCATGGATGTTTGTGAGTGTCATTTCATCAATTCCATCATATCATCACTCATCTCATCTTCGCAAATTACCAAAAAGTGGCACAAGATGCGAAGTAAAATAAAGCAAATCAATCAATCAATTCCACACGCTCTGGAACAGAGTTATATTGAACTAGCCATAGTTTTCGTTTGGTTTGAGTTGGTGATTTAAGGCCACTTTATGCACATATAGGATAATCAGGACTAGACCTACAGTTTAAAGTGGGATCCGAACCACTATGTGCCTCCATCGGGTATCGAACCCGGGACCCCTTGATTACAAGGCGCACTAAAAAAACCGTTATATATGCATGCAAATATGCTCTTTAAAATACTCAAAATATGGTCTTTAAATGATCAAAATATGCATTAAAAATTTTAAAAATTTACATCAAACTCAGCAAATTTATCCATAGCTTGTAACTATTTATTAATTCCACTGTTTACATAAGTAAAAAAATATGGTTTCGCTTACCATATTGACAATTGACCATATTTTACATATGGTTTTTTTATATGTATTTTTATCATAAGTCCACTAACAGTTTCTGACCACTGAAGGTCACGATCAGCAGAAGGTGGAATTTCGCCAGCTGTCTCTCATTCTACTCAGCATGAAAGGCTACTATTGCACTTAATAACTACGCATTGTTTCAGATGCTCAAAAGTAAACTTATGCCTGTTATCCACGAGAATACTTTTATACTCTGAAAACACTCTCTCCACATCACAAGAAACAATAGGCGCATGTTGTAATCTCAACAAATCGGAAACGTGCAGTTCACTTGGAATACCGTCTTCATTTTGTTTCCCTTCATGAATAGAGCAAATGTCCTTTAGGAGTTTGTAGCCAGAATTCTTCGCGAACACATACTGAATCATGTTTCTGAATTGCTCCAAAGGAAAGGAAACTACAAATTTTCAGACAGAAACAGCAGAATATGCATTTGTAAGAAAATATCGGTAAAATATACAATATATCCTGAAGACACTGAAACTATGTATTTGCATATGCTATATGCAAAAATGCATAACTATCCGAAGCCTACTCATAATGTAAGACAACTTTCATCTTAGACAATTATAGTACTGTTTATGGGCTAGTAAAATTAACAGTAGAGACCGGCGTTGATCGTCTTACGCGTTTCTGACAACCAGGGAGCGGATTTATATATAGTAAAAATGTGCAGAATATCTAAATTCATATTTAGTTATTTTCACCAAAGTATGGAGTTAAATATGTACTTAAAATTGTAAAAAGTTTACGTTGCAATTTTTTGTAACTTGTAAAAAAATAAATAAATAAGACACTACACATAAAATACAGTTTCAGCATTCGAACTATTACTATAACCAAAAGCGAATCCCGTACGTGTGCTACAAAATCGTTGCATCTGGCGCTGCTGTCGGGCGCGCAACTAGTAGCGAGGGTGAGTTTAGCAATGGGCTGCTCGATTTGGGACTCTCTTTCAACGTTGACAAAATAACGTTTTCAGCAATGAGGAGCCGATGCTTGACCACTCATTCTCCATTGTTGACAACAATTGTAAATAAACAGGAATTTCAAGTGTTTTACAATAGCAAAGGTGGGAGGTGTAAAATTGGAAAAATATATTGTTCGGGTGACAGAAAACTTGTAATTAAAGCAATTGGAGGGTATAAAGAAGGTCGTAAACTTTATTTTGTTTAACGTTCCTTCGGACTTTGTCAGTTATTCGAAACAAATTCACCCAACTCTTTTAGTTATACGGGAACATGTAGTTATTGCGCGAATATGGAGTAGCTATATGTTTAGAAATGTCCTGAAATATGGAAATAATATGTAAAAATAACTAAAATATGAGCCAAAACCTAATATATGTACAAATATTGAAAATAAGAACTGAATTTTTCGAGTCTACTTGCCACGATGCGCAAAGATAATACCAAATATAACTGATTTCAGCTTCATAAAAAATGTGTTTTTACATACAAATCCGTTCCTTGCTCATAACATACAACGGATGAGGCGAACTGTCAAACGACAGGACAGCGTATTCTTGAGGTACGATTGATTGGTTTGCTCTATTTCACGTCGCCTTTCTGCCATTTTTCGATAATCGCGAAGATGAGGATGACTGATGATATGCTGAAATTGATGAAGGAACTCTCACAAAGAACACCCATGCCCAGGACTCAGGACTCGAACCCTGGACCCCAGGCGTCGTAACGGGCTTTGCTAACCACTGTTCCACGGAGGTCGAACCTTGAAGTACGAGAAAAAGGAAAACAGCTAGATTAGCAGGTGCGAGAAGTAAAAAGAAGGCCATAGGATCGAGACGGACAAGTGACAAGTTAAAAAATCGCCGACACCGATAGAGCAGTGCTTTAATCACAGGCAGTTTAGTAAACACTGACAGTACATGTAAATAAATAGAAATAGTGTTGTAAACCGTGGACGCAAATAGTGTGTGTTACAGGACTATAGATATTTTCTACTCTTACGGCGGGCGCTCTATATGCTGGCAAGGGAAGTGGGGAGGGGGAAATACGCAGCAGACCAACCAGACAACAGCGGTGGCGCCCGGAGTTACGACGTCGAGGGGAGGAACTACTACGTGCACCTCGTTCTACAGGCTGCTGCGTTTCTTATCGCGCTGGATTGGTCGCTCCCCTGCTCCCCACTTCCCTTGACAGCATGTAGGTCGCCCGCGGTAAGGCTGGTAAAGCGCTATAGGTACATAAGTAGTGGTTTTTTATGGTCTTGTGGGTAAAAAAAAGTGTTCAGCCTGAGTGGACTATGACACTTTGCTCGATTGTAGTTTTACAAGATCTATACATACTATGAAACGGGGCTTTTTGGGAAGTGCGGATATAATGGGTCCAGCAAGAGATGCCAGTATCGAAAATTTCCCGAAAATTATGATTTGTTTTTAAAAAATGGGCCCATTCTTTTCAGTTGTCTTGTAAAATGTGGAGACGGAAGATCAATAGTATCGAAGAATGGTCCTTTCGTTGTTACTTTCTGCTAATTTCGTGCATCCATCTTGCATAGGGCCAACGCTGGAAGCTATTCTCCTAAAAAAAATGTTCCATAAGTTGGCTACACTGATCTCTTTATTTTTTTCAGTACGTTATTAACGATTTTCAACACGATTTTGAACATTATGAAGGTAACATTGCTACATATCAGATTTTTCATTCACTTTAGTTCATTGCGGTGGTCATAATGGCCTGTGGAGGTATAACCTTGTGTAAAATTTAAATGTTCTTCTTTTTTTTTTTTTTTTGAAAGGGAAGCTCACATACATAAATTCTACCACCCTCGAAAGGCTTGTTACTGGAAAGAAAAACGACCTCCTAAGTTGTTTTTTTTTTTTTTTTATACATGATTGCATATTTGTAAAACGCACTCCTGGAACTTCTTGTCCATAGAAGCTTAGAATCGTGAGAGGATATCGCCCTCTAAGGATATTAATATAATTAACACAGAAATGTATAAGAAAACTATAAACTGACTAAGTTGAAATATCGCATTGCTACTTACTCCAAAAAGAATGTTAGAATGTAGTAGGTGGTGGGAAAAAAACGTTTCAAAACCCTATCACCATCTATTTCGGGAAGATGTCCAAACACAAGGCTGCCCAAGACAGTTCTGGAAGCAGTGAAAACATTTAGTGGCATTATCTGCTTTTCCGATTACACCGCCCTCTTCGGTTGTTGGCTCTACTCTAAGGAGCTTTTCCACCCACCCTCCAAAGTCTCAAAACTTAGTTAAGATCCCGTATGGGCGAACAGGGGCTTACCAAACTGGCTCTACTAAACAAGTTTTGACGAAATAACACACAGATTTATATATAAGAAAAGAGGATATTCAACTTATTTCTCTACACTCTGTCTTACGAGTCTGTGGAGCAAGCGAACGAAAGCAAGTCCTTTCAGCAATAGAGGGGGCTCGACCAATGAACGCGTAAGAGGGAAAAGGATTGCATTCAGCTAACATCGCAGCTACAACTACCAACCGTTTGTAGCATCGAGTACTGCTTTGTTCCTCCAACTCGCTTTCTCCCCGTTTCTGCTGTTTTGCGCGGCGTTGTCACAGACTACTGGGACAAACTGTAGTTGTAAAGCTGTTTTTGAAAATATACTGACTTTAACTTGAAATTCAGCTGAATCGGTGACACGATTCATTCTTCATTCATTCTTTTATTTGGACCTCACAGATTTTAAGCCGTTCTTTGTCCATTAAAATACAGGGTTTCTATAAAAGGAACTCCGTGGTTTTGAAGCTAAATATTTTATTAAAAACTCAAACTCAGGAAAAAGTAAATACATGTTTTTGAAGGTAATGTTTGTAACGAGTGCACTCACGATCCCCGAAATGATGTGTCAATCATACCCCGCCACGGGGCCAAACGTCGTTATGTGTACGGGAGACCGGTCGTGACTCACGGTCCAGTTATCAAGTTCGGTACTGAGACGGTCGTTTATTGTCATACTATTCCGAGGCGGAGATTAATACCTTGAAAAGTTACACTGTTTTGTTTACCTTTGATATGTAGATTCGAACATTCATAACACACTAATAGCATAATATCCGGTACCTGAAAAACGTCAAATAACAACACTGACGAACGGTAAAAAAGTGAATATATATTGTAACAACAAAAAAATATTGCAATCAACAACTGTTTACAAATCCTCCTCACTCTCACAACATTCACTCTATCTCTCTTTCACACACATGAGGTATTTTTACATGTGAAGTATGGATACAAATCATGGATCTCATTAACATATCATTCCTTTTAACTTTTAAACCTTAATGTGAATTTAGGGCATTTGTCTGCCAGCTCCTGTGCTCTTTTAAATTAACTTAAGTGCCAGCCCTCGGAAAGCGGTTAACTAAGACAATTGGGTCGGCGTGGTTAAATCTTTCGTTCGAATGAACGTGTGCATCGAGTCGTAAGCTCGACTTTATACTAGTTTCCCGGACGGGGGTATTACACATCAGCCTCTCTCGTCCAATGAGAACAACTACTCAATTACATAGTGATGCAAAACTTAATTGGCTCCAGCTGCCGGAATACACTAATCAATCGTCGGCGCGAGCAAAAATTACCTAAAAAACCACTATGCAACAAATAATACTATTTCACGCACACGACCTTGCAATAAAAACAACTACGCTTTCCACAATTAAAAAGAACTCATCAGTCAACTATTGACAAATTAAAATGGCGCGACGGGGCGGTCAGTTACACAAGAAATGGAGAACACTTTGACAATTTACACTAAATATTAAAGAAATGAAATGGAGCTTCTAACGCTGAATGCAGACAATTAAATTAGCACATCTGAACATGAAATTACCCTTTTTATAACAATACCAAAAATTATCAGACGCGGGGTTAGGTTCTGGGTTTCCTGAGTAACTTTGCGAATAAGTGAGACTTCGGCGTTAACTGTACGGTGTTGATACTAACGACGCACGTTTACATGTACATGAGACCCTCTGAAGTATACTGTACCAGACTCTGCTACATGGCGTGGTCATTCATCTCTCCTGGACGCGGGACTTGCACACGGTTCCTTTGTGGCGAAATTGTCCTCCAAGGTCGATCGCGACGAAGAATAATTGCGACGATCTGTTGTACTTGCACCTCCTTAGTACTTCGGGCTTTCCTCTTGTCACTAGCGTCGGGTGTACGTGGTCACGCGCCGGTCGGGATATCTCTAGTGTCGGGCATCAATTGGACGTCGTTCTGGAAGCGTCGTTCTGGAGTCGTCCTTCAATCTCTCCCTCTGGCTTCGATCGGCGTCGTTCCGGAGTCGTCCTTCAATCTCTCCCTCGGGCTTCGATCGGCGTCGTTCTGAAGACGTCCTTCGGGCTTTGGTTGGTGTCGTTCTGAAAACGTCCTTCGGGCTTTGGTTGGGACGTCGATCTGAAAGCGTCCTTCGGGGTTTTGGGCAGTGTTTGGTTTTGGCGTCGTCTGACTGGCTTCGGCGTCGTTGCAGGCGTCAGGGAAGCGACGCCCCCCTTCTCTATCTTCTTTAGCCCTCCATCCTTATGTAGTCCACGCTTGGCAAAAACAAATCACCGCGTAATCTTCACCAAAATAAGGCGCACACTGGTAACTCCCTATCTGCAAGTCGCTCACAGTACGTAAGGAAACAAAGTTCACGGACACAAAACAATGATCACGCGAGAGTGTAGCGCGGAGATGCTCTCTCTGTGAAATCCGGGTAAAAACTGTGTCTGGGATCGTGGTACTCTTGTTTATATGTCCCTTTCGAAATTGTCCGTTGGGGATGACGCTAAGGTGGCTTGGCTTCGCTTTCTCAGGGGATGGAAATGACCTCTCTCCATTGTCTTGCAACGCGGTCAAGTGCGCGTCGTCGATCCTTGCAAGCTTGAGCTCCAGCTGGCTTTCCTGGTCATCCGTGAACATGGGTTCGAACGCCTGCTGCGACTCAAGCCCGGTAGCGGCGAAAATAATCTTCCCTTATCTCCGTGTTGGTGCAAATATGTCATGTCCTAAGCCGAAAAGACAGTTCCGCTGTCACTCAAGAAAAACCCCATCTCTCAACTCCCGACGTCTGGCTCGGATACAAGTTTATCCACAAAATAAAATACCTCACACTTTTACGTTGGTGCATATAATGAATCAATAAACAAAAAATAATTTTTATCGAACTGCGTTTTACATGTCACTAGATACCGTGACATCTCGCCCTCCTTCCGATCCAAAAATTCTGTAGGCGAATAAAATTTTTCACTACTCAGGGGCATGAAATTTTGACTACAAATTTTTTTAACACCCTGTACAAAAAAGTAAACCAGTTCGATAACACAAAACACATGATATAAATGATACCTCCAATTTACATAATAAATATACATTTTATACACTCTGGGTATGGCGCAATGTTATCTTATACTTCTAAAATGGCGCGATGTCGCTTAACCATGTTTAACCATCCCATTCCTCCCTTCGGCGCTGACGACCTGACGGCCCCGGCTGTGGAGATGTGTTGCTGGGATTCGGCCCGTTCGCGTTTCGCGTCGGGCTCCTTTGAACCCTCGGCGGGCTGCGCCTTGTGTGCCCGTTGTCAGAACGCGGGCTCTCCGGTCTACTGTCGGGGTGACGCTGATAATAACCATTGTTCACTCGTCCGTTGTAAAAGTTGCTGTCGCCGCTGTTGCCATAGTGACCCGGCGACCTACGAGTCTGACCACCTCGACGTCTCTGTCCCCGATACTGGCGTCTCTGTCGTGGCGAAGGCGGATCATCTCGAAGCTGGCGAACTTCGGCTCCTGGAGCGCGTTGCTGCCAACCGTATCTTTGCTGGACCAGATGAACGCGTGGATGCTTATTTCCTCGGCTTCCTTCGTCCTCCGGTCGTCTCCTTTTGTTCCATCTGTCACTCCGCGTCCTCTCGCGTTCCTCTTCGCACTGGTTTAGGTTCTCGAGCGTGAGCGACATGGCTTCTGCGTCGAAAACGCACGCCCCGTTGAGATGCCGTCTTATCTCTTGCGGGTAATGATAAATTAGGGCCGCAATTATCTCCGACGTGGTCATCTGTGGCTGGAAAGCTTGGAACTCATTGAACTTACGCCAGAAATATTGCGAAAAAGTAAGTCCCCCGTTCCTGTCGTACCTCTCGTTCCTCAGCTGGATAAGCATTCTTTCCACTTGCATAGGGCGCTGAAAGTGTGTCAGGAACGCTTCCCTAAACGCCGAGTATGAATGAAAATGTCTTTCATTCCGATCCAGCCAGTTCTTTGCCCGATCTTGCATTAGGCCTTTCAGCACGAGTAATCGCTCCCCATCCGCAAGTCCTAACTCCCGGGCTGTTGCTTCGAATTCCTCGATGAAGGCAGACGGCAATATCCTGTCGGCCCCGGAGAACTTCTTGAAATGTTTTTTATATTCCGGCGGGAACAGAGCTCTTCTCGTTGGTGCTGGTTCAGACCGTATATCTTCCCGGTTTGAAGTTTGGGCTTCGAACGGTCGCGGCAATGGAAGATGTAGTCCAGGTTCCACTTCGCTTCCCCCGTTGACAAGCGTAGTCGGTCTTGCGTCACTCGCGCGCCCTGAAGACGAGGGGACCGCAGCTGGCTGCGATGACGTCATGGCTGCCGCCTCTCGCGATGATCCCGGAACGTCGGCTACGTTTAGTCGTTCCAGTTTGTCCTCTATTTCCTTTATTTTTTCGGAATTCCCTTCCGCTAGACTCGCTGCTCGCCGTACCTGTCGCTCGAGGGCATCGTTGCTCCGATTACAGGCTGACTCCAGCTGTGCACACTGCTGGCCGATGTGTTGCAAAGCTCCTTCCTGTTCACGCACGCTCTGCGCCAGTGTTGCCACCTTGGCTTCCTGTTCATTGATGCGAGCATCGGTCCTGGCGATCCTGGATTCGATTCGAGCCTCGGATTCTTGGATCGTCTGAAGGAGCTGTTGCGTCACTTCTTCTCCGGAGGCGCGAACCGTCCCTTGGAGGCGTTCTTCCATCCCTCGTACGTCGGTCTGCATCCCTTGCACCTCAGCCTGCAATCCCTGGATGTTGGTTTGGACTCTGGTTTCCAATCCCTGGATGTTGGCTTGCATCTCGGTTTGCATTTCTTGCATGTTGGCTTGCAACTTCTCGGAGTCGGTACGCATCCCTTGGAGCATCTGGAGGATAAGCTGGAATTGGTTGGCACCACTGCCACTTCCTACGTCATCTTGTTCCTTGCTGTGGTCGCTGTCCGCACGTGACGATGTACCCCCTTGGGCACTTGGTACCTCCCTTTCCATTTCCAACGGCCCCTTGCACTGAAGACAAACCGGTCTGGCCCCCTCGCTGTCGATTTCGAAATCAGCAAATTCCTTTCCACAAGCCTCGCAAACCATCATGACGTCACTCTTGTTCAAACAGTCTATACGACGATTTCTTAATCTCATGAAGGCCTTTCGCTAAATATCTGCTCGATTTTCTGTCGCACTTTGGAACAGTTACGCAAACTTACGCGAGCTCACACAAAATGTGAATTACAAATCGATACATAAAAAGAAAAAGGAGGTCCGTCGGGAATCCCTTATCCCGCAACTCAGCCTGATGCCATAAATTACGCCAACAACCAAAAATAGTACACAAAAAGTACATAAAAAATGCCCTATGCAGCTGCCCTTGCTGCTTTCGCCGAAAAAAATATCTGCCCTATTGTTACCAATTACGCCCAATAACGTGTCCTTACACGTGAACCCACGACAAATACATCAAAATAACCCTCGAAATACAAAACGAAAAAAACACACAAATAACCAGGAACCTAACACAAGAATTTTATGCGTGACGTATACAACAATGAAATTTCTACCGCTCTCGCAACCTGGCTTTCCTGGAAAGACATGACAAAAGTTGCCGTCCCATGTTCGCGGCGCCAAATGTAACGAGTGCACTCACGATCCCCGAAATGACGTGTCAATCATACCCCGCCACGGGGCCAAACGTCGTTATGTGTACGGGAGACCGGTCGTGACTCACGGTCCAGTTATCAAGTTCGGTACTGAGACGGTCGTTTATTGTCATACTATTCCGAGGCGGAGATTAATACCTTGAAAAGTTACACTGTTTTGTTTACCTTTGATATGTAGATTCGAACATTCATAACACACTAATAGCATAATATCCGGTACCTGAAAAACGTCAAATAACAACACTGACGAACGGTAAAAAAGTGAATATATATTGTAACAACAAAAAAATATTGCAATCAACAACTGTTTACAAATCCTCCTCACTCTCACAACATTCACTCTATCTCTCTTTCACACACATGAGGTATTTTTACATGTGAAGTATGGATACAAATCATGGATCTCATTAACATATCATTCCTTTTAACTTTTAAACCTTAATGTGAATTTAGGGCATTTGTCTGCCAGCTCCTGTGCTCTTTTAAATTAACTTAAGTGCCAGCCCTCGGAAAGCGGTTAACTAAGACAATTGGGTCGGCGTGGTTAAATCTTTCGTTCGAATGAACGTGTGCATCGAGTCGTAAGCTCGACTTTATACTAGTTTCCCGGACGGGGGTATTACACATCAGCCTCTCTCGTCCAATGAGAACAACTACTCAATTACATAGTGATGCAAAACTTAATTGGCTCCAGCTGCCGGAATACACTAATCAATCGTCGGCGCGAGCAAAAATTACCTAAAAAACCACTATGCAACAAATAATACTATTTCACGCACACGACCTTGCAATAAAAACAACTACGCTTTCCACAATTAAAAAGAACTCATCAGTCAACTATTGACAAATTAAAATGGCGCGACGGGGCGGTCAGTTACACAAGAAATGGAGAACACTTTGACAATTTACACTAAATATTAAAGAAATGAAATGGAGCTTCTAACGCTGAATGCAGACAATTAAATTAGCACATCTGAACATGAAATTACCCTTTTTATAACAATACCAAAAATTATCAGACGCGGGGTTAGGTTCTGGGTTTCCTGAGTAACTTTGCGAATAAGTGAGACTTCGGCGTTAACTGTACGGTGTTGATACTAACGACGCACGTTTACATGTACATGAGACCCTCTGAAGTATACTGTACCAGACTCTGCTACATGGCGTGGTCATTCATCTCTCCTGGACGCGGGACTTGCACACGGTTCCTTTGTGGCGAAATTGTCCTCCAAGGTCGATCGCGACGAAGAATAATTGCGACGATCTGTTGTACTTGCACCTCCTTAGTACTTCGGGCTTTCCTCTTGTCACTAGCGTCGGGTGTACGTGGTCACGCGCCGGTCGGGATATCTCTAGTGTCGGGCATCAATTGGACGTCGTTCTGGAAGCGTCGTTCTGGAGTCGTCCTTCAATCTCTCCCTCTGGCTTCGATCGGCGTCGTTCCGGAGTCGTCCTTCAATCTCTCCCTCGGGCTTCGATCGGCGTCGTTCTGAAGACGTCCTTCGGGCTTTGGTTGGTGTCGTTCTGAAAACGTCCTTCGGGCTTTGGTTGGGACGTCGATCTGAAAGCGTCCTTCGGGGTTTTGGGCAGTGTTTGGTTTTGGCGTCGTCTGACTGGCTTCGGCGTCGTTGCAGGCGTCAGGGAAGCGACGCCCCCCTTCTCTATCTTCTTTAGCCCTCCATCCTTATGTAGTCCACGCTTGGCAAAAACAAATCACCGCGTAATCTTCACCAAAATAAGGCGCACACTGGTAACTCCCTCTCTGCAAGTCGCTCACAGTACGTAAGGAAACAAAGTTCACGGACACAAAACAATGATCACGCGAGAGTGTAGCGCGGAGATGCTCTCTCTGTGAAATCCGGGTAAAAACTGTGTCTGGGATCGTGGTACTCTTGTTTATATGTCCCTTTCGAAATTGTCCGTTGGGGATGACGCTAAGGTGGCTTGGCTTCGCTTTCTCAGGGGATGGAAATGACCTCTCTCCATTGTCTTGCAACGCGGTCAAGTGCGCGTCGTCGATCCTTGCAAGCTTGAGCTCCAGCTGGCTTTCCTGGTCATCCGTGAACATGGGTTCGAACGCCTGCTGCGACTCAAGCCCGGTAGCGGCGAAAATAATCTTCCCTTATCTCCGTGTTGGTGCAAATATGTCATGTCCTAAGCCGAAAAGACAGTTCCGCTGTCACTCAAGAAAAACCCCATCTCTCAACTCCCGACGTCTGGCTCGGATACAAGTTTATCCACAAAATAAAATACCTCACACTTTTACGTTGGTGCATATAATGAATCAATAAACAAAAAATAATTTTTATCGAACTGCGTTTTACATGTCACTAGATACCGTGACATGTTTTTAAGTTTTGTTTACAATTTAGTAAATTTCAATGTGTGCCCCGTTTGTAGCACAGCACACATCGAAACGATAATCAACCTCTTGCCACGTCCTGAGCAGCATGTCTGGCTGATGGTTGCCACAGTTGCGATAATTCTTTGCCTTAGATGGTTGACATCTTGAATTTTCTCCGCATAAGCCATGTTCTTCACATGTCCACATAGGAAAAAGTCTAAGGGAGGGGTCTAATAGCACGGTCATGCATACGATCGCACCAAACACTCAACTTGGGCGAGTCACGTTGATGCTCAATGAACACATGAGGCGGCTGTGAGCCCCAAATGAGACAATTGTGTCGGTTAACAGTACCACTGACACGAAAAGTGGCCTCATCGGTAAAACTAACATCGTTTAGAAAATCATTGTTTTCTTCAATCTTGTTCAGCATAGAAACAGCAAACTGTGATTTCTTAGTCTTGTCTGTAGGCTTAATTTCTTGGTATCCCCAACTGAAGACTGCGTCGTGTCAAGGATTTTTTGAGGCTTTGTACACTTCGCAACATCTTATTTGACCGCCCCGAAAGAATTCTAAGTCCCGAAATCGTAAACTTAGCAACATTGCACTTCAGCTCCAGGTGAGAGTAGCCAACTTTGAGTAGGTACTTCCACTAGACGAAAAACGTTGCGGTGATAGGTTTTCAATTTAACACTTTCCATGAACTTAGAAACTATAAACCGCTATTATAATACACAATCAAACAGAAATAATAAATTGGAAAGAGAACCTTCGGAACACTGAATAGAGTTTTTCTCCACCTGGAGGAATTTGCCATCAAGTTTGTGCAGAAAGAAGCAAATTTGTGAGGAGTTTATGCGACATTTTATTTACAATACCTTGCATAATATCGAACAGTTCTCAAAAAACATATATTTTACACGACTTGTCGAGAAAATGTGCTTGAAACACAGGAAAGTGGGAGTCTTCATAAACGTCAACATGTTTTTAAGGGTATAACGTCATTAAGTTAACGTAGAGCAGTTGGTTAGGTGCTGCTATCCTTATTTTTCGTCAAGCGTGAAAGGTCGCCGGTTCAAATCCCACCCTCTCCTCTTTCTTTTTTTTTTTTGTTTGCTGAACAGATACCGTTGATATTAGAATATTTAAAAAATGAATCCGATGCACACTTGAGGGACGTCCCTTCTGCGCATATTTCCCCTTAGAACTTGGAGATTTCCAGGATTTAAAGTTAAAACTTTTCTTTTTAGTTATTGTTCATATGTTGTGTTAACACACACATCATGATTAATTCACAAATCACATATATGTATTCAGGATGCAAAATGTAATGTTATTTAAGATATTTATTTATTTATTTATTTATTAATGCCTTGTTTTAAATGGCGGAGTTAAGGCCGTAAAAAGCCTTTTCTTCCACTCAACCATACATTTAAAATTTTACATTATTATATTATACACAAAGTACATTAAGTCATTTCACATAGGTCCACACACACACATTATACTCATACACACAAGTCTTAAAGCACTGAATATAACACACAAAATACAAAATATATAATACACAAAAAACTAAATATGGAATGAAAGAATGCAAAATTTAAAATTGTATTTAAGTAACTGCAAGGTATTTTAAGATTTCGTTCACTTGCACATGCTTTTTAGTCTGCTTGACAGGGGAAGATCTAACGACTACTCTGAAGAGAGTGGCGAACACGTCTGCTAAAGGAAGCGACGGAGCTTACTGCTCTAGTGCTTTCTGGCAACTGATTCCATAGTCTTACAGCCGATACGGAGAAAGAGTTGGAGAAGAAGTTTGATCTGTGGACGGGGATGGAGAGAACTGAGGAGCTCCGTGATCTGGTGTCGCGATCGTGAAATTCGTGAAGAAATTGGAAGCGAGAGAGGAGATAGGAAGGTGACTTGAGGTTGAGAACTTTGTAAAGTAAAATCAGAGTGTGCAGCGTTCGTGTTTCTTGCATACGTAGCCACCCCAATTTGAGAAAATAAGGTGATAGGTGGTCCCAATATTTTAAATTAAAAATGTATCGTAAGCAGGCATTTTGAACACACTGCAGACGTCTAGCTGACTCACCTGTTAAGCCGGTATACGCTACGTCACAATAATCTAAATGGCATAAAACTAGGGACTGACATAGTTTGGCCTTGATAGAGGTGGGGAGAAACTTGCCCATGCGTCTTATAGAATACAGAGATGCGAAGGCTTTTCTACACGCCGAACTTGTGTGATGTGACCACGATAAATTTCCGTCTAATACAATTCCCAGATCTTTAACAGTTTGGTTGAATGGAATGTGAGTCGAATCTACAAGAATGGAAGGCAGAATGTTAAGATCTACGTAACGTTTCAGTTTATCGGAAGCAATCAAAATTGCTTGTGTTTTGTTAGGGTTAATATACATACCATTGTCTAGCGACCAGTTAACAATCCTCTCTATATCTTCATTAACCTTGGAAATACCATCACTTAACATTACTGGGGGTGCAGAATAGTACAACTGGAGGTCATCGGCATACAGGTGATAACGGCAGTGTTTCAAGATATTTGGTAGGTCATTAATGTATAAAGAAAATAATAAAGGGCCGAGTACACTTCCTTGCGGAACGCCACAAGTGATCTCAGATAGCGCCGAGCACTTTCCATCATAAATCACCCTTTGTTTACGTCCAGTTAAGTAGGATTTGACCCAGTCGGTTGCAGAGGTGGTAAAATTAAAAAATGATTTTAGCTTGGAAATGAGAATATCATGGTCGAGTGACTGGAAAGCTTTCGTGTAGTCCAATAAAACTAAAACTGTCGCCTGTCTGCAGTCCATAGCTTGTCTGACGTCGTCGGTTATGTGAGTCATGGCGGTGTTAGTGCTGTGATTAGGTCTAAATCCCGACTGAAACGGAGCCAGAACTTCATTTGTATGTCGGCTGATTTGGTCGTGAGCAATGTATTCTAAAGCTTTCGATAGCGCGGGAAGAATACTGATAGGTCGAAAATTGTCAATGGAAGTGGCGGGGTCAGTCTTGGCGAGAGGAACAACGTGTGCTATTTTCCACTTATCTGGAAAAATACCAGAGCGCAGAGAAAGATTAAAAATGTCAGTGATGTATGGCAATACATGAGGTAAAATCAGCTTTATTAGTCGCAATGGGAGGTTGTCGGCTCCTTCAGAACCAGATTTGATCCGACCGATTGCAGTTGCAACTTGGAACTCATAGACTGGGTTAAAATTAAACTCTATCATTTCTGTTTTGTGGTTTGCTATAGCTCTAATAGTAACATTTTTAGCATCCTTATTCATTGAATTAGAGAGAGAGAAATGCGTATTTAATTCATCAAGGGACGAAACACGAGTAGGATCTACGTTACGTTTCTCTCCTAGCCCTAGATTTCTTAAGTTATTCCACAACATTCTGGGGTTGCCTTGCATATTTAATAATTCGTAAGAAAGCCTTCTCTTTGCGTTGCGCACGGCCTGATTACATTGATTTCTCAACACGCGGTAGTTATTAAAACTATTTAAAGTATTTGGAGATTTGAGGCGCTTGTCAGATTTAAACCTGCGGTGAGCCGAATCGCGCTCCGCCATAAGTGCGAGAATGCTGTCGGTCATCCAGGGGGAAGCGGGCCGCGTGACGCGTTTTTTCTTTAGTGGAGCATGTTTGTCGAAAAGGTGTAAGATTAGACTATTTAATTCGTTAAGCTTATCGTTAATATTAGTGAAGCTGTTTATTGAATTCCATGGGGTTCTTGTAGCATCTTCGTTTAGTGAAGCGGGGTTAATTTTCTTTAAATCGCGGTATTCAATTATGTTTGGCTTGGATTTCGGAACATTGAGCGAGTAAGCAACGTAAATAAGATCGTGGAACGAGAGACCGCAGGCACTCGTTTGTCCATGTTTGGTGATTCGAGAGCAGTCTCCTGTTAAGATAACATCTAGCCAAGAATGCGATGTAGCCGTGTGGAAGGTAGGATCGAGCTTCAAAATATTTAGATTGTAAGAAGAGATAGCAGCGCGGAATTTATTTACTTCAGGTTTGTCAGTTTCTAAATGAAAGTTCAGATCGCCCAGTAATAATACATGCGAGTACATGGGAATGAGTTTAGCCAGTTCCTCCTCACAATTTACAAAGCACGTTCCAGGTGGACGGTACGCAACAGCCAGCAGTAGCTTCTGTTTGTTGATGGTAAGTTCCAAGAAAAGATATTCTGTCATTCGTGCGTAGTTACCGCAACAACCACAACCACCGCATTAATATCTTCCCTTATCAGTGCCATCACCCCGCCACCTCGTTTCCCCAACCTGTCGTTTCGGAAGACGTTGTAGCCTCGCAAGGAGACCATGCTGGAGGGTGTGAGGGGATTAAGCCACGTCTCCGATACAAGAATGCAGTGGAGATTCAGGGGGGAGAAAATAGCTTTGAAGCTATCGAGGTGCGCTTCGATGCTCTGTGCATTCACGTGTGACACCAACAGTGAGTTCGGACAAGTCTTCAGCTCGTTTCCGAGAATTTCGGCTGTGCTGACCGCGGGGGGCGGAGTGCCAGGGCAATTAGCAGAGCGACGACGCTCTTCAGAATTTCGTCCACTGTCACCGAGATGCGTTGTTGCCAGATTAGCCATTTTTAGAATTGAGGTTTAACGAACAGAGACAAGATGGGAGAAGAAACATTAGCATACCAAAATTAAATTTAGAATTATTACTTACCCTGTCAAGCACAATAGCATGGAGGAAAGCATCAGGGAATGACACACACACACTCACATTAAAAAACGATAACATAAACAAGAACCCGGACAAAAAACTCACACTAAACACACATGATTTGAACACATCACACACACAATTATTCATACACAGCGTATCAGAACGACAAAAGTCACATTTGCTCTTCATTACACTTCACACTCAGTTCGCGTTGCACCCCATGTCAAGGGAGAACGTCAAGATCCTCGGGGGAAGATATAAGGTAGCGACGACCTCCGTGAGATACGAAAATGCGCCCGTCTTGGCTCCAGGCATTGCGTGTCCCTACGCGATCCTTTGCCACCCGCAAAACCCTCTGTCTGTAGGGAGTTAGCGACTCTGTAATTAATAGGGACGAGTTCTTTAGCATCTTCTTCGACTTCCACACCTCGTTCCTGGAGCGGTAGCTCACAAATTTCACTATGATGGGACGTTTTCCCGATCTCAAAACTTCCGCAGACGATCTTTTCGGAGGGCCAAGCCTGTGGCACCGGTCAACGTGCTCGAGCTTTATGTGCTGCAACTGAAGCTTATTTTGTAAAGTCTGGAGCACGATGCTGTCCACGTCTTCGTTGGTGGTTTCGGGGACCCCATGCAGCAAAATACAGTTCCTCCTAGAGTACTGCGCTAGGTCATCTATTTCAATTGTGTTCGTGCGTATCTGCTTGTTCATGCTCTCTAGGTCTCGCCGAAGCTCTGTCATGGAGTCGCTCGTCGATCTCTTAAATTCCACAAACTCCTCTCTGAGGTTCAGGAGTGACTTGCGGAGGTCAGCATCTTCTTGAACCGATCCATGGTTGTCTAGCAACTCATCAAGCCGTTGCTGGAATGCTTCCATAGTTTTGCCTATTTCTTCCACTTTGGTCGAAACAACTGATAGTGTAGGCTTGGACATGATAACAACCCCGAAGATCCGCACGGTGAAGCTATTGACCTGGCGGAAGATGTGGCAACGTACAGCGGTGGAGAATAGAATGCCAGGCTAGCTGAGGGGTGAAAGCGCGGAGCTCTATTCAAGCACGTCCATCCACTACAAATAGTATAGTATATATATTATATTATTCATATATATATATGAATTGTTTGTTCTTCACTGACACCTAAAATATTAATTATTTGATTTCGATATACTAAAAAAAGATATACAGTTATGTTAAGTAGTGATGTAGTGCAGTACTGTAACGAAGGTTAGCGTTTAATGAGTTCAAATTCCTAACATTGTTAATTTTATGTCCGTTCCTTCGTAATGACTGTTGTGGTTGTCAATCCCCTTACCACCATCTTACCATGCGTCTAAAACTAATAGTAAATCGCTAATTAACATAAATAAATTGTTATTGCGACGAAGGCCGATACGATAAGAAACTACTAATAAGTATTTATATAGTGAGTGACACACAAAAAATTCAAAACCTCATAATGATCGTTAATTCCTCACTGCTTTGTATCTATAATGTTTGTCTTCTTTGAACAAAAAGTTCGAGTATCAGATATAACAAACTTTCCGCACTAACTTTGCAATATTCGAAACCACCATTACAGACTTAGCTCAATGTAACTTGATTCTGCGCATTCCACGTGGCATGTGACTTCCTCCTATCATCGAAATAACTTTCTCTTACTATTTCCTTTCCTCTCGTGAAATACAGAGACCAATGTTAACTTCTTAGCACGGTGGATAAACTTTACACCCAACGATATACTCCTGAAAAAAATCCTCCCTAGGTGGAGAATCGAACCTACGACCTCCCTCGTAAGAATCAAGCACACTACCTCTTCTCCAGGTGGTTAAAATTTGCTACCAGTTTGAAGAAACCAATTCACACATAATGTCATAGCTATCTATAATTTCCTCATGGCAATTTTCATGAGGAAACGAATTCAGATAAAATCGAGAAACGCTGAAAGGGAAAAATGATGAACATGTCTATTGGCGTTTTGTCATATTTTGTAAATTGTGTAAAAATTCCGTGTTTTGAACAAGCAATCGTTTAGTTACGAAGTATTTTGTTGTTTGTTTAAAGTAGGAACAGGAGAGCGAAAAGGAGTCATTTGAACCAGACCCCGTTTGACAAGAAACTTCAGCTTTTTTCCAAAGACTGTATGAAAAGAGAGAGGAACGTATGAAATATAAAATATGTGTGAAATTAAAACAATGGAAACCTTGAAAGATAATACTAACGAACTTCAAACTATGAAAAACTCCAAGTCATTTTCGAAATATGAACTTGATGTTTTTCTTTATTATGAAGTGCAGATATGGGACGATACGATCCCTCAGCAAGAAAATTTTAAGTAAGCTACCTCCAACTTTTTCAATGGTCATAATTACTAATTAGGGTCCGGAAGTTGATGAAAAATCAACTTCTTTTCTGACCTTTAAAAACAATGCTAAACCTGATATCATGTCCGTTTCCCTTCAGTTAGAGCCGGAAAACACTTTCTATTTTACATTTTTTTTTTGCATTTTTCGGCCTTTTTTGGCTTTTAGTTTATTTGTCAGTATTTTTAACAGTTTTTGTTGCATTTTTACTTATATTTGAGGTTTATTTTTCTCCTCCCCTGTTGTTTCGTGCATTTTAAATGCATTTACTAGTAAAACTTACATATTTAGATTTCTTGACGTGGTTCTTTTAGCAAATTCACCATGAATCGAAAATACGGTCAATGGAAAAGCATAATATTATTCTTAACTGAAATGTTTGGCAATAGATTAAAATATATTGTGTGAGATCTACTTTGAGGTTCTTTTTCTGGACCCTATTATCGCTTTAATCTGTAGTTTTAAAGTAAAATTAGTCAGAATATTAAATGCAATTACACTCTGGTATACGCGAAGCAGAACTGTATTTTCGGATGCTGGCCGACTACAGTATCATAGAAGGTCCACTCTGAAAGGAGATGAATTGGTTGATTTGGTGTTTTAAGTCAACTTTATACATAGTAAGGCTAATCGGGACTGGGCCTACAGTTTAAAGTGGAATCCGAACCGAGTGCATACAATAACGTGAACCGTGTGGTGTAGGGGGATCGTTTGCTTATGGAATGGAAGGTCATGGGTTCAAACCAACTTCTTTGCAAAATCTTTTTCGGGAAGTAAACGGCTTTGGACGAGAATGCTTATCTACGTTTCTTGGATATTTCCGTTGATATTTGTGTAATTTATGTCCAGCATTTCCGCATGCACAAAGTTGACATGTAAGTTCTTAATATGTGTTAATTTATAACAGCTGAATGAAAGGAAAAGTATTTCCTAAAATCCGGCAAATCACTGAAAGATTAAAAACATTAGTAGAAGCATTACTTGAGGCATGCACAGTGGCGATGATTATGGAGTGTGGAAGGGCAGATGACCCAGCACAATGCTAAACATTATCTACCAAGGGAAAGAAACTGTCCTTGCCCTCCCCCTCCCCCACCTTGCCCCATCAGTTTTGAAACCCAATCGCCGCTACCGAGCATGCATCGCATAAATATTTACAGTAATATCATATAACATTATATTATGTTATTAGAACACTTCGTACTCGGTAGATAAAAAGGAAAAAATAATAAGGAAAGGGTGGGATTTGAACCTACGATGTTTCAATCTTGACGAAAACAGAAGAAAAAAAAAGAAAGCCCTGTTATCTAACCAACTACTCCAGGAGATTGCTAACAGAAAGCTCAGTAAAACACGTCAATCTCAGTTGAAGCAACATTGTGCCGGAGTTTCGAACCATTTTTCGCCAAGAACCAAGGAAAAGACACATTTTGCAGAATCGTTTGGTGTTGTGCAAGGTATCTTTACTAAACATTTCGCATAACATCATCATAAATTTGCCTTCTTGCATTCAAATGTGACCGCAATTCTTTCCAGGTGGATGAGATCCTGTTCAGTGTTTCACAATGCACATACATTTTCCTATTTTCAAATTCAGAACGAAGAATCTTGAAATATTTTCAACATTCGTATTTCTACTTAACAGTTTTTTGTCTACTCATATATTTTATTACTGCTTTAGGGTATCTTTACTTTATGGAATGTGAAAGAATGAAAAAAAAATCACAAGGGCGTTTTCATTCAGGAAGATGAAATGTTACAAAGTTGGCTACTCTTAGTTGGCTCTGAAGCGCTATGCTGCCAAATTTACGAATTCCGGACTTTGAAATTTTTCAGGGCGGTCAAATAAGATGTTGCGAAGTGTACGCATGTACGAATTCTTTCCACGTCCTCTTCAGAAACACGCGGCCTACCTGGCTACTTTTGTTTCAGAACTCTTCCAGTTTCTTTAAACGCCTTAAGCCATAGGACGAATGGTTTTGTCCGAAAGCGCAACACCACCATACTCGTGTCGAACAGTGGCGTAACCACAGGGGGGGCAGGCATGGAGGCCATTGCCCCCCCCCCAAACTTGGTCGGAATTGAGTTCTAGGGGGCAAGGGGGCAAACATTGACAGCCAAGTGTACCTGCAGGGGGCAATTACCGCCCAGAACTTCAAATTATGAAAATAAAAACTCTTTTCGTAAAATTTTCTTGATCGCTTCGCTCGCAATGCCTGCTTTTCTTAGTCTTATCAAGTTCAGAACCGTAACTAGGGGACAGCGGGAGACGACCCTGAGTGCCGAACGATCTAAATGAAAAAAAGTTGTAAAATTGAATGATTGATTTGTGTTTTTCTTAAAGTCTACTTTATGCACAGAAGAGGGTAATTAAGACTGGATCTATAGCTTAAAGTTGGTTCAGAACCAGTACGTGCCTCCACCGGGTATCGAATCCGGGACCCCTTGATCACAAGGCGACAATGTTACCACTACACCATCGGAGAGGCACAAAAGTTGTAAATGATATAATGCCATATGGAAATCCGTGAAATTATTTGCACCCTATTTAATTAATATTAATTTCAGCCTGCAAAATAATTGAATCCAAAAAATTTCTTCCTCGCTTCGCTCGCAATTTATGTTTGTTCGCTGTAATGTATTGTAAATCACCAGAAAGAGAAATAACACTTGTCTTAATTGATTTTGTTTTAAATGGAGGAAAGGGAGCGTGCACATTTGAGAGACAAGTTATGTAATTTTTGCTGTTGGTTTATTGTGAGATGGATGAATTGTTTGTTTAATGTATTTAAATAATAGGGTAAAGAAGGGGAAGTTCGCCACCAAAATGCTTTTCATGTTTTTCCTTCTAAACGAATAGGGGGAGGAAAAAAAATATACGATACAAAAAGTAGTCATTGTGGATTATGAGGAATATAAAATAAACACTGCGTTACTTCTACTTATGACGTAATACTAAAATACTAAAATGAGTCACATGCTGGGAAATTCGTCATACTTATTTATCTTAACTTATTTATCACTTTATCGTCAGTTTAAGTGTGTGAAATACCGAGTTGTTGCCAATAACTCAAACAACAAAGTGTAAAAGACCTACAAATGACAATACAAAACTGCTTAAAAAGATACAATACAAACTAATATGGAGAGTCTGTCAATGGGCATTGTTCTCCAGAAGAAGCAGATTGGTTATTGGCTGCGAATCGGAACGTTGTCTGTTACTCTGGCGAATTTACCAGCAAATGCATAGTCGAAAGAAAGCAACTTATGTTTACTTGTACGTACATGCATCCTTTCCAAAGCAAATCTTTTCACGACATTCTTACGGTTTCAGGTTACGATATCAATAATTAAAAGGAAAAAAATAATTCTTTCCTGCCACAAAATGACAGTTTCCAACGTAGTATTGAAATTCGGCACCTTTCTTTGTCTTCTGTGTAGTCGCAACTGCGCATTCCAAACTGTACTGCTTGCTAGTTCGCTCACCACACTGCAGATGTCAGTGGAAATAAGGCATATGTTTACTTGATTATTTTATAGGCATCAGTGAGTATTTAAAACCTATCCTTTTTATCTACGATTACAAAAACCACAAGTACGGCGAAATTACCTGCATGGCGAACATCCCTACTTTTACCCTATATGCTTTATATAATATTTATTAAAGAAACTTTGAATACGTACACAATTTAGTGTCCAAGGCTTGGGCATGGATGTTTGCGAGTATCTGTTCATCATTTTCATCATTCCATCACTCATCCCCATCTTCCAAAATTAGCCAAAAGTGGCACAAGAAGCGAAGTAAAATAAAGCAAATCAATAATAATAATAATAATAATAATGTTATAATAACATTATTAGTAACATTATTATTATTAACATTACTTTTATTAACATTATTATTAAAATTATTATTATTATTATTATTATGTTATGACGCCTCTGGCGTCGAAAGTTCCGCTGTACAGTAATAACAAATCTAGTTTCTACCAGGGTTTCGGAGCGGAGCGGAGCAACGCTCCGACTGTTGCCCACACTCCGGAGCGAGGAGCGAGATTCGAAGAAATGATTCGCTCTGCTCCGGAGCGAGGAGAGAAATTTTAGAAAATGGTTCACTCCGCTCCGGAGCGGAGCGCTACCTTGACACGCTCCGCTCCGGATCGGAGCAGAGGAAGTTGGAAAGTTTCTCGCTCCGCTTCGGAGCGGGGAGAGAAATTTTAGGGAACGGTTCACTCCGCTCCGGAGCGGAGCGATACCTTGTGACGCTCCGCTCCGGAGAGAGGAGCGATATTCAAAGAACTTGCCCACTCCGCTCCGGAGCGACTCCGGAGCGCTCCGAGGTTGGATAATACGAGTGTATACAGAAAACTAACGATCAAAGGTTCCGAGTACATTAGAAATTTTGTTTGTGGAGTTTGTACGGCATTTGAACATCGCCCGTTATTGTTGTTATAAAACTGATTATTACTAAAGCTAACGCCACGGAGACAGTCCAGTCAAGATCACGTCATTCACCTACAGTGTTGCCAATAAGCAAGGAATAATCCTTATACAATACACCAGGGAAGGCACAATCAACCGCATACGTACAACGAGCAATGTGTCAACTGTGAAGCGTAGAAGAAGTGTGGCAAACCTGGAGGGCCAGGGGTGTGGAGGAGGCAAGGGGAAGCTTCGATCTTCACTGGACTGTTTTCGTGAAGAGAGCGATATTATTATCATTATTATTACATTTTCATTATCACTTTTACTACTCTACTACTACTTCTGGGGACAATATATTTCACTAGCAGGTGTGCCACATGTGGATTTATAACTTGAGAGAATGGAACCACTCTTTCATTTCCTGCCACCAGGGATTGCGACTGACACTCATTTCGGTTCAACTTCTGGTTCGGGCTAAGCACTTCAGCATATCGGCCCGACATTACAGTCCACGGCGCGGGAGAAGTGAGTTATTCCGGAATATTGATTCCAGTAACACTGGCGAAACTACTGCAGAGAATCCATTAGATCTTCTAAAGGCCAAGAGCACGCAGAGGAAAGGCGAAGCAACTTGTACGGAGGAAGATAAAAGGCAGACAGGTGTTCATGCAAAACACTCGCTGGTGCACGATTGCCATATCTAACTTTCTTTTACGCTGGTTATGTATGATACTTTGAATGTAGCGAAAGGAAAAAGTTTAAAGTAATTGGAAATTCAGGTTGCAAATTTTAACTTTTCGATTTTTGAATGTATGAAGTTGAAAATCGGAATCATGTTTATTAATGTTACCGTAAACACGGCCAATTAGGAAACGTTTTAATTTGAAATACAGAGTTTTCATATCTACGCAACTTTTTAAAAATCCTGACACTAGAAAGTTGAAAACCGGTTTAACCAAAAATGTAAGTTGCCACATTTGGTTTAATTTTATGAAGGTATAAAGTCGAAAATTGGAATGCTGTTTGTATACAGCCGAACAGGGGAATTTAAATAGCATGAAATACAGGGTTGTCATATCGATTCTTTTTCCCAATTTTAAAGGCAGGAAGCTGAAATAGGTATTTAATGGTTACATACGTATACTACTGCAAAAATTACAAAATGTCTGGTTGCCATATCTAACATTTCAAGTTTGTAAGCAGTAACCTGGAAATAAGCATGGCGATTATAAGAAAATTGCAAAAAATTTGGAAAAACGACGAATGGAATGTTGCTATATTTAACTTTCTGAGTCTAGAAAACCAGAAAACGTATACGTATAAAATTAATATTTTTTGTATTAAGTACGTTGTACACAGCAAACTGAAAGCAAGTTTTCAGTAATGAACAATGTGTGGTCAGCAGATAAGTCGAAACAAGATGTATAAACCTTAATAGCCGTGATAAACACAAAATGTAATATTATCTACTTGGATAGGGGCATGTCCTGAATTTTATGGTTTCATTTTGAAAAACAGGAGTGCGAGCAATACGTGCCTTCCTCACTGATGGCATTTGATTTGATTTTTGTTACTAAGCTTTGAATTTTGGCTAATCGCGACGATGATAATGAGAGAATTGATAAATGTGTACTGAAAATAATAAAAAAAAAGTAGCGCGCTGTACCCCAATAACACAGTGGTAACAACGTCGCCTTGTAATGAAGGGGCACTGGGATCGATACCCTGTGGAGGAACATAGTGGCTCGAATCCCACTTTAGGTAGGATTTAAACTGTAGGTCTATTCTCGATAGCGTATTGTTGAGTCTTAAATCCACCAAAAGTCCATAACAAAAGGCATTGTTTCAACGTATGTTGAATGTATAATTGCAATGTATATTGTGATAAATTAATCCTTAAGCAAATATACATTTGAAATTCTGTTTAACAATAAGAGACTTCACTTTCCTTTACATCTATTCACAAGAGCATAAAAATACAACTTGGAAATTAATTTCCAAATGAACAACCTTTTATTTATATCTTTTACGTGTGTGTGTGTGTTTTCTGAAATCTGGCAAAGTCCTAATAATGTATTCACTTCATAAGTGTCTATTACATAACAGAAAGCATCATTGGGTATTCAATATCAGGCGAATAACGAATTCCATGGGAATATTTCTGCGAGTTCGTGGATGTGAGTTCAGCTCTCAACGACAAATGGTGTTGGTTTGACCCGCGTTAATGTCATTGGTGTTTCCTTTGTGTTTGTTTCTCTATCACAGTACATTTCTTTTCCATAGTTTCGGTGTCCTATTTTTTACCGACTTATCTAGGATTTGTTTAAAATTACGGATCATGAGAAATATACGATTAAAGGCAAGGCAAAGGTAATAGTCCGGAAAAGACAAATTGAAACTTATACTTAGTTGAAAGGAAAATTGGTCATTGTTGATTACAATTATAGAAATAACTTGATCGAAATACTTGGTTTTCTTTTACATACATTTTTGTAATTCTTTTTGTGCACCTTTCCATTCCTACTTGAACAGGTAGACTAAAAATAAAAACTCGACATGGTTTCCTTCAATTCATTATTACAGTATAGATCTTCCATGATTCTCGTGGCTTATGTTGCATAGAATTAACAATTACGGATTTTTCTTTGTTGTTTTTGTATATATTTAACAAATCTAGTCACCTTATAATTCCATTAACCGAGACTGGTTGGAATGATTTCTCCATTCGCATGGACGTCCGGAAGGGAGGGGTCCACGCCACCCGGAAATGAAAGTCAATCAAGAAGTACATATTTCACGCATATAATTTCATTTCAGTCACAGTAATATATGTTAATTATTGCAAGGGCGTTGCAGGAACATGATAACTTCAAACTGTAGAATTTTTGTAAAGGGAGTAATACTATTTTGGGAAAATTCTGCCTCATTCTGGCCTCCTCCCTTGTCCCTTCCTGTAAAAAATCCTGAAGACGTCCATGTATCAGCGGCGTTAAAACTTTCATTAAATGTCCATACACCACCGTTGACAAGCACACATAATATGCATGTAATGATACAAGAGAACACAGCTTGTAAACGCTTCTTTTTATGACAGTGAAGAGAAGAACAATACGCGCAGCGAACGAAGTTCTCAACCCCGAAAGCACACACAAACACCCTCCACCCCTCTTGAAACGGGCACAAGACCAATGCGCTAGCGGACTGCACTGAGTCACCTGCAAGGAACACGGAATACAGCACAAAAAGAAGCTGTCTGTTGTATGGGGGAGGTGGGTCGGACAAATCCGCAAAGCAGAAAAACTGATTGCTTGAAATTATTCGTAACCCATTCAACACATAACATTCAAACTCTTATATCTAAGAGTCACAATACAAAATAGTACATCTCAATACAGAAATACTATTTACGTAATTCATATTTCAACTTACATCAAATGAACAATTTACGTACTATAGCTCTCTCTCTCTCTCTCTCTCTCTCTCTCTCTCTCTTGAGCCAAAACAACATTCTTGTATTGTTTTACCAATGTTTAATGTACATGATTGATTGATTGATTTAGTTCATTTTACTTCTCTTCTTTGTCGCTTTTGGCTAATCGCGAAGATGGGGATGATCCATGTTATGATTAAATTGATGAACGATACACACAAAGATTGTACACTCGCCTCACTTAGTACTCCGGCAGTTTGTTTCTTTATACAGCATATTTGCAGAAGATACAATTCAACATACAAGTGTATAAAACAAACTTATTACTAACTTCGTTGACCCTGTACAAGCCCATGCCGGGATTTGAACCACCCCACGGATTCCTGACGTCATAGGGTGCTGTGCTGTAGAGCGACCACAAACTAAAAAGCTTCGGCCAAAAGTCCCCACGCACCTCCCCCTTCACCCGTTCGACTATTGCCATAAGGAAGCATGATCCACTCTGTTCCTCCCCTCCAAGCGGGGGCGATCATACAGACAAACAACTAGAGTACGTGGAAACAGGACTGCAGGCTCTTTTCCATGTGGTTCTACTATAACCACTTTACTTTCTACTATAACGGCTTTAATGTGCACATTCCCATTATTCATAGTTGCATTACAGCATTCGTGTAAAAAAAAACTCCTAACCGGATCGGAGCGTGCTGTCAAAAGCACCACGCTCCGGAGCGGAGTGCTGTCGTCTCACGCTCCGCTCCGGATCGGAGCGTGTGTCTCAGAAAGCCGAACCACTCCGATCCGGATCGGAGCGTACGTCTCAAAAAGCTGAACCACTCCGCTCCGGAGCGGAGTGCTGTTATATCACGCTCCGCTCCGGATCGGAGCATGCGACTCAAAAAGTCGAACCACTCCGCTCCGGAACGGAGCGTGTCTCTCAAGAAGTCGAACCACTCCGCTCCGGATCGGAGTGCTGTCGTACCACGCTCCGCTCCGGAGCGAGGAGCGGAGTAGAACTGACGCTTCGAAGTCGCTCCGGAGCGCTCCTTTAGTACGCTCCGCACTCCGCTCCGAAACCCTAGTTTCTACAAGCCATATCACACACTGCGCCTTCTGTTGTGGCGTCGCCGTTGCACTGCTGAACTGCACTGTATTCGTCTCGGCTCGGCTCGGCCCGGCTCGGCTCTGCCACTTCAAGGTCAATGCTGCGCAGCGTTGCCAACCTTTGTTGGAATAAACTTGATGAGCTACTGATTTCAAAGTAATTAACTAACCTGAATTACCTAATACCATTTGCGCAGTATGATTGTTTAAATCCCCAGAGTTATTTTATAGACACCCTGTATACATGTAAAATATTGTATATAAGTGATTTATCTTAAAATATCCGCCCTTTCACAGACATTATTATAGATTCAAAAAGAAAAAAAAAACGTTCTCCTTTACAATTCAATGCATATAAAGATATTTCGTAACATACCCTTCGGTATGTGGGGTCGAAACTAGTGGGTGTAGCTCATTCATCATTAATCCTAACTATTGGTATACTCGCTGTTCATGGTTAGCTTGATGGTAAGGTGCGAGAGGTGATAAACGTACACATAAATGGCAAAACACAACACTTGAGTTTTATACCCTCAAAGATTGGATCAACACATGTTGTAAATGAAAAAGTATACCTATCTCTGCCTGGAGATAAACTTCCCATGGTGAGTAATTATGCTCGTGACTGTACGGTCCGTCGAGAGTTTCACTTGCAACTCCCTACAACGTTTCCTCTCTCAATCGTAGTTCTGCCCCTCTCAGTGTTCGCTCTAGAACTGACTAATGACCTCTCTCCTCCCAGATATTTATTATGATCGATTTTACTAAGCAAATGCTGGGTCAGTTGGTTTCACCTGTTTACATGTTTATGCCGTTGGTGACAAGGAAGAGCTTATGTAATGTCTGATGCTGCATTCCTGATTGTCAAGTTCCTGTCTGGAAAATGATAGCTTCTGTCTGGGATTTTGGAGCTGTTTTATTTTAGGATTATTACGATTTTTCTCTATTATATTTTGGACATTCCAGTATTATATGTTGCGCGACTGCACTTTCCCAGCCACATTCACATCTCTTATTGTTGCCTAGTACATAAATTACCAATATCAGTTTCTTAATCTATACAATTTCATTTCTTTTACCACTGACATGATGAAACCATGGTTCTTGTGGCTTGAATTCAGCAAATGCTCGGTATGGGCGACATGAACAACGTTCTAACGAACAAAAACCAAATGCCACAGACACAGCACAAAAAACAGCAACACTGTTGCTCTTAAACATTGTTCCTCAGAGCGGAAAATACACGGTGCAGAAAAGTCTGCCATCTATCCATGAAAAAAACAACTAACATCTTTGACACATTCTACCGTCTTCACATCTCCGTGGCTAAAAACATTACAGTATTCACAGCGTTGTTCGTGTGACCGATTCAATTCTTGCTTCATGTTAATTAAAAAGATGACGTCAGTATTGTTGTAATGAAATTGATTTTAAAAAATTAAAATCTCTCTGACCTGAATCCCCTACTCTCCACCGAATTACCCTGGACCTACCCAGTGATATAACCATCATTCAAAATATGCGTTTTGGTGTACCCGTAAAATCGAAAATATTGATTATTTTTCATAAATAAATGAAATTCGAATAATGCTACACAATGTCCCAGGAATCTCTGGAGCAAGCGACGGAAAGGAAGTATCTGACCAATTAGTGACTCTAGAAGGCTCGACCAATGAACGCTTGATAGAGAAAGTGAGTTCATGTAAGTGCGGCTGCACCTACCAGCCGTTTCCAACAGTGCACGCTGCTTTTCTCCACTCGCTCGCATACTATCTTCCTCTACCGTTATGCGCGGCTTTGCTTCACAGATGCTCGAGCTAGAGTGTAGAAGAAATAATAACGGAATTTTCCTATACTGATAGTGGGCCTAAGTGGCGGCTGATCCATTTTTTGCTACATATATCTGTCTGTACTCCAATCGTCTTTGTGGGTGTGGGGCTCGATAAGTGCCAACAACCTCAGTTGCGAAGTAAAAGCTGTAGGCGTAACATCGCTATCCCATTACAACGTTGCCAAGAGTACGTCTGTCTTTGTCAGTTGTTTCTATTGGCTTATTTGTACAGTGTTTCGGTGTCTTGTGTGCTAATTGTTTGTACTTTGTGTAGTATTTTACAACATTTATCTAGTAACGATGCTGATCAACCTCTCTCTCTCTCTCTCTCTCCCGTTTTACAGAACGTTTGGCAGCAACATGCTGTGTATCCGACGCTCATTTCTTTCGCCCCGCCATCAACGTTCGGGTGCCTTGTGACACGAAAATGCCCGATGTCAGTCGAAGAGAATTCAACTGATCGCTGATTCGTTGTTTCCAAGCCGCCAGTTGAATTGCGACCAGTGTAGCTTCTGATAGGATTTGATATTTCTGATACCACAAACACTGCTACTTTGAGGGCAATGCCATCTTCTCCAGAAGCCCAAATGTTGGCACATGAATATAAAACTTCATTCACAACTTAATTTTTACACGTGTCGAAACTATTTCTTTACATCGTGGAAGAAAAGCGCCGTTAATGCAACCTCTGTAACATTGTTGAGAACTAAATCCTGACGCTGTAAAACAGGCGATGAGAATTTCCTGAGAAGTTTGTCGTCTTTAAGATGGTCGGAAGGAAATAAAAGAAGAGGGTGATGTACGAGGGAGATGCTGAAGGTCGCCTTAAATCACCGCGGCGCCCTCTGTGTCCTGTCACAGACCTTCCTCTTCGCCAATAACAAACCTCGAGGAAAATAATCCTACCATTAAAACGGGAAAAAGTGGGATCGGTGAAGGGCCACAACGGATAAATTTGTTCAATGGAGCAAAAGATTAGAGATCTCTTTGTTTTCTAAAACAATTTCGAACGAGATGGAACTTCTAGTTGGCATTGCTATCTGCCAGGAGTCAAAAGCGAGAACTCTTTCATAAATCGGATTGCGAACGGAATATGTGCGATGAAGAATCATATGATTCGAAAGAAACATTGTAACAATATGTATTATTTTAACTTTGTATCTCTGGAGCATATACGTATCACGCGATGACTCATGTGTTATATTTTTTATGAGTTTACATTTGAATAAGCACACACACCCACACACACACACACACACACACACACATCCGACACACACCCACATCCACACACACATCTTATTGATAATCACAGTTATGTTAGTAAATTGTTAATTCATTTGGTTTATTTTTACTTCGCTTTTTTACGACTTTCGCTAATCGTGAGGATGAGGATGATTGATTTGATGAAGGGACACTCATAAAGAACGCCCATGCTCGGATTCGAACCCTGGATGTCTGTCGTCGTAGCGCGCTGTGCTATTCCGCCTCGAAATTTGGCAATTTATCATTATAATTAATAATAAATTATTTCGAACAGGTGGTCTCGAGTTACCAGTCAGATTAAATTGAGTTGGCTTCCAAAGTTTCGAGGGCATACATTGCTCTCATCTTCAGGGAATGTATTTTTTTTAAAGAAAATACATCCCTGTCTTGACTAGCGTTACGCTGACCTCTCAGCCATCCGGCCCTCTGGATTACCTCTTACTTAAATCCCTCAATCTCTCCTTTCACCTCACCCTGGGTGCCAAGCGAGCAGATTATATTTTCGCCGGTATTACAAAAGGGGGGTTTCACACATTAATTTGTATTTTTATGTCTCTGGTTCGTTTACACATGTACAGAAAGTGAATATACAACTTATTAAATGCAGTACCGTAGTTCTTTAAATCATAACATTCTAGTAGGATATATTGGTTTATTATACGTAGTTATATATATACATATTTTACATAGCGTCCCCATGTGTGTCTTGCATAGACCAAATTAACAATCTCTAAATCAATATAATTGCGCACCTATGGCATAACCATCGGCACTTCCTTTACCGCAGAGTTAGCATAACTATCTCTGCGGGCCTATCCTCAGCTTCAATGATATTCCGTTCATTACAAATGCGTTTCCTTACGCCTTCACTCCTTCTTTTGGGCATCAATTAATCAATACGGAAATATCCACATAATCAAAGTTTTTTCTAAATGGGGACTTGGGACAGCAACAGAGGCTGGCTTAACCAGATGCTACATTATTATATCCAGTTTAGCCACCATAAGTGGACTAAACTTGAGGGGAAAATTCCACTGCAACGGTCTTTTGAAAGACAGCTAGCTCCCCAAACCGGGGAGGTAAAAAACAGGGGAATCTAACATCCAGCAAAGCACAATCCAATAAGCATATACACTTACATGCAATAATAACATAAAGTACACTCATGGAAACATATTACTTAACCCTTCACCTTGTAGCTGGCCAGCAATTAATAAACATATTACCAAAATCAGTTATGGTCAATCCGACCGTTACAATACCTAGATTTCTTTAGTACAGACTAGGCTATCAAATTTTACCTACATTTCTTTAGTACAGACTAGGCTATGAGCCTATTGTCGAATAAATCCAATTTCTCGTAGAAGAAGAAAACGAATGAAAAAGAAAAAATATTTTTCTAAATTCTAAAATTTTGGCAGGCCCCTATTGACGTAATGTTGGGTACTTGCATATTGCTTGACATGTGCTCCAGTCTCGTGGCAAGAACTGTGTACTTGTGAAGAGAAAAAAATGTAGTAGTATGTAAAAGCAGTGCCTTCTTTGTCACCTTCCACCAAATATAGTCAGAATCAACTTAAACTTTACTAATTACTAATGAGATACCTCAAGGTCCTCAAAACATGTATCTCTGAACATTACCTCAGACATAGCATGTTCCAAAAGTCACAAAACTCACATTTTGACATATTTGTTAGCCATCACACCTGCATGTGACGTAGTATATACAACACCGGCCTTTAAGGGTTAAGTAAGAAATTATACATTTTGTGTCCGTTGCTCGCAGCGATGATAATTTTCAGGGCGATATCATTTGAATCGCTGAAGACTAATGTCCCATCATTAGACTGTATTGTTTGTAGTATCCTCGAAATGAAAATGCAAAATATTGAAAAATATGAAAAATGTAGTGAGCATATTATTTTTCTGCAAATTACAACTTTTTTGCGTATGTTGGAAACCATTTGCTGAGAAATAATCATTGCATGACGTTCAAAATGTTCACCAAAGGGTAGATCCATTGCAGCGTGATCGGCACAAACCGACATACGAGCCTCATAAAAAATATGCTTTTCCAGTCAATAAAATGGTCCTCCAATGCCACACGGAATTTTAATTTCGGAATAATTTACTGGAATTGCTTCGGATGCTTCCCGGAATGGCCAGCAGCAAAACGTGTCGCGGTCTTTGACGGAAAACGATGGAAAGGGGGGAGGGTTAAAATGGTGATATAACGTTGGAAGGAAGGAAATATTTGCGGCTTTCGCTTGATGCACTGCCTCAATACCTGATCAATGTTAATAATGAAAACCTGCGTCAAAAGAGAACTAGAATTGGCAGACATATTAAAATACTTGAGTGAAGAGCTTTTTTCCCCCGAACTTTATATTGGCTCTCGGTAGGAGATATTATTTGCTCTCACAGTCGTCCAGTAGCCAAGCCCGTCATACAAGCCAATTAATTAAAAAAATAAACATTGGTTAGCCTTTGTAAAACAGCATTACAGACAATCTTTATTACATAACAATAAACTATAAACGTAACGTTTCCACCCTCTAACGTTTTTTTTTTCAGACAAAGATTGAAAACCTAACGTTATAATTAGCTAGTTATATGCATGCGCGACGGAAGACATTTCTGTGTGTGTGTGTGGGGGGGGGGTCAGGCCATCGATAAAGCTTTAATAGTAGAAATAATAATAATTATTATTTTTATTAATATTATAATCACGATTTTCATTATACAATGAAACATTATAACATACAACATTATACATTATACAATATTATAAACTAAAGAAATAAACCAGCTGTATTAAAAATGTATTATTATTATTATATTCTCGGGGAGAATGCTACTTGATCCACCACATGGTGAATACCTATCTAAGAGTAGTTGTATTTACGATATAACCAGGACGAGAAAGTATGAACCCCCCTCAAGCAGATTTGCTTACACTTAAAACAAGCTCAACATGAGCATATGAGCTTTTTGCTCTAGTGTGGAACCCTGCCTAATCCAAGATTTTTGTAAAAATGCCCTCGGGAATTTCCCGGGAAAGTATGAACCTCCTCAGATTGATTTGCTTATACTTATAAAAAGCACTTCTGTGAGATTGTTGTCCATAAACTTGTCAAAAATATGCCTCTCTTGATATTTTTTTTTGGCCACACTTAAAACTAGGCCAAGACACACCCACCTACACACATATACACACATACATACACACCCACCCACACACACACACACACCCATACACACATATTTACTTCCGGTCCGGACGATCCAGCTTCCCCATTTCTGTAAGTAGAATAGATGGAAAATGGGGAAGCTGGATCGTCCGGACGATTCGTAGCCTTTTATGCTGTATATTTTAAGATACCTTCACGATAAAAAAATTTTGCATTACATATCAGCTAGTATTGTGAGAGTGTCTGAAAAATGTGGGTATGTTGTTGCAGTGCTCCTCATATTTTTTAAAAAACACAAAAATATAGCAGATTTGTATAAATTGAATTTGTTTGATTTAATATACAGAATTTTTTATTATTCATACCAAACATATTTATACACACATACACACACACACACACACACACACACACACACACACACACACACACATATTTACTTCCGGTTTAAGTTCAATTGGATACCAGCTTCAATTTGTTTATCTAATATTAAAACAATCTAATATGCAGAGACCCTCTAGAATTGCTCCGTGACTCTCTCATTTCTTACATCATAAACATATGATTTTTCACCTATGAGAATAACACTACATATAGTATTATCAGGTAAAGCCTCATGGAATTCACAGATAATTTTAATATTTGTTCTGTCATTCACCACAACCTGTTTCCTTTTTGAAGTGTTAATTACAAACATGGGTCTCTGTACCTTGAATTCATGTGGTGTGTAGTACATGTCAGTATTGCCAGTAGTGACCCTCTTGAAAGCCGTAAAAGCCTCATATAATTTAAGGAAATCATCCTTGGACATGTCTAAATTGTAATTTTCTCTAGGAAATACCTCATTTCTGCCATTTTTAAGATATATGTTCTTGATGTTGCAGTTATCAAATTTACTTGAATTTTTTTCCTGATTGTTGTGTCTTCCAGTCTGAAACAATACCACTACAAAATCCGACATGTCATATTGAATACTGGAGAATTAATTTGTGGCATCAAATTCATAATAAGAACCAGATGCGGGCTTCTGTACGCATTGATATGTATAAAATTGCAGAGGAATCTGTGGATTTTTTATTATATCAGCTTTGTATTTAAGAGCATAACTGGCCTCATACTCAACAACAGGGATTCTTAACTCCATAGTCTGAATAATGCATTTGCCTGCATCAGGTAGGGTATCAGGCAGAGCTTCCCCTGTAGGGTTTATTGCACTGTACCTCATCAAGGCATTATTATCATTTGCAGCTCTTCTAAATGTGATTCTTAACCCACCCTTCCACATAATATCTTTGAAATCCGAGAAGAATCCTGGCAAAAGGCGCATCGGGAACAGCACTGTGTGGTTCTTAGATAATATCTTATCACCAGCCTCAAATCCACCGATTTTGTAGTATGAAGCCTCGGTTTTGGATAATTTTAATGTTGCCAAAGCCGTGGAGGTAATGCCGGGATAATCTATTCTGTTTATAACAACACCATGTTTTCTGATCTCAATTTCAGAGAATAGATGGGGCACAAAATTGTCCACAAGTCTTATATTTGTATTTGCCGGATAATCGGTACCATCGAGCTTTACAACATCAAATTTGATGTATAGATCTGCTCTGTGGGGGTGTATAAATCCATCCCCTACATCAAGATCAACCTCAATTTCTGTGTTGGGTTGATTTAAATTTGCAAATGTCCTCCTGTTTGGGGGGGAATGATTGTAGCTCATAACTCTCAATATTTTCCATTGTATGTATTTTTATTTAAATGTTAATCTCTATGATAGCAGTTGTTGTGGCTCCAGCAAAATCAACTAATTCTTCTTTTTCATTAGTGACAATCAATTCAATATAATCTATTCTATTATGACACACAGGAAAATATAATGTTGGGGATGGATTGTAGATAATAGGCTCCATAAATTCAGAATTAGGTTTGAATGTTGCAATGATGCCTGTTTGTTTGTGAGTGCCTATGCCATTTGATTTGGTGATCATACCTTCAGCCACATTACAGTGAATATTCAGAGTCTCTATGGCCAAGAATTTAGGTATATTCATAGCAGTGTGTTTGATGCCTGGTTCAAGTTTTGTGTTGTTCTCAAATCCCAACAGCTCTCCTATAGTACCCAGATCCACTGTTTCTGTAGCAGATACAATCTCTACTCTGTGAGTGACAGAATTTTGACTTAACACTACACCTCTGGGTAATTGAGCATTTAGAGTGGATAGATTATATTGCCCTGGAGTGATGACAATTTTTTCATCCCCTACTGCAATTGTGTTGTTGTGGTGTGTAATATTGGGGATCAGGTACATGCCATAAAATGCCCTGAGAGCTATTGTTTTGGGATACACTATGTCATCATGCAATTTGAGTTTTAATATTGAATTTTGGCTGGTGAGATGGAATACCCCCATGATGTTTTAAATACCACAAGGCTTTTTGAAAATCTTCAATTGATGGTTTATTTATTTGAGACATATATCTAAGAACTGATAAACATAAATGTCCGCAATTAACATCTTTGAAATTTTGAACACGGGTATTATTGTAATAAAGATTAGATGAATTTAGATATTTTATTAAATTTTCAGGTGGAACACCTCCAAATGAATCAAACACAAATGCCTCATTTTTTAAATATTTAAGATAACAAATCCAGTGAGTGCCTTGATTTTTGTACTCATCCAAATTAACAATGCCACACTCTTTGTTGAGTGGTTGTTCTGGCAAAGAATCAGACATGTACACACCTCTAAAATGTTTGATGCCCAATGGCTTGATTAAAGCTTCAATATCTTGGTTTGTAAGCGGCTCTTGTTTTTTTTAAACTTATTCATGGCTCTCTTAACACCTTTGCCTTGTTTCTCCATTGCCAGGTTATGGCGCTTCTGCTCGTCTAATTCTGCCCTATTCTTCTTGGCATCTATTACTGTTTTTGCTATTGCAGCTGATCCCCCGGCCAAGCTCCCAACAGCCCCGAGAGCAGCTAAGATGGCAGGGATGGTAAATATAAATCCCCCCACATGTAATTTTTTTCTTGATTGCTGTAATTTTTTTAATTGGGGGGTACTAAGCAACAATTTCATACCATGGCCCTTTGCAATACAAGAATTTTTTTTCTTCCGCTGCTTTTTGGTCAAAAAACTGTCAATAGTTTTAAGAGATTTGAGACCTGCATAAGGTATTTGATACATAACACCCTTGGCCTTCATTGTAGGTTTATTATATACATATTCACAACCCCCACCCCAGTTTTTGTTTGGTGCTCATAGCTATGGTGGTTCCCAATGCTGTTATTTTTTCACTCAAAGAAGCATCTTTGCTTACAAATCTGCCAAATGCAGCCTCTTCTAATTTCTTGTCTGCAACATGTCTCTTGTCAAGATCAGTATGTGTGTTGTATGCTATGTCATGGTCTCTACAAGCAGCATCTAGGGGATTAACACCAGGATCACCTCTGTTTAATCTATGATCCAGTTTTGTGCCTGGACCACAATACTGATAGCCTGGAATATGTAGTTCAAATGGCAGCTTGTTTATAATGTCATTAACAAGGCCCCGACCCTCAGAAATATTCCAAAATTTGGGGGGTAGAGTATTAATAATTTTTATGAGATACCCAATCCCCTTAGTGTCATTCACTATAAAATTAGACAATTTTGTGCTTATCATGTCCATAATTCCAACCTTTTCATTGTAAAAATTGTGGTTCCCAGCATTTTCCTCCCCAGCTATTACCAATAGCCTATCTACAAGTTTCCTGACATCATCAACCCACACAAATTCTTTGGGCAGGGTGTTGTATTGTTTGATTCCACTACCAGTCTTGATCTGTGACCATATGGGCTTGATTAAATTATTGTATTTTGCCCCACTGCTAGACTTGACTCTTTTTTGTGTGGGATCATTGTTCTGGTATAGAGCATCTGATTTTATTAATATTTCTTTGTAATCCTCATAATCCTGATCTGTATAGCTGCCAGGCCTTTTCCTAGTCATCAGTTCCCACAATCCAGGTGTTCCGGAGTACTTAACAAAAGCACCTTTCTCTCCAAGTCGAGATTCTGAATAAACAATTATATCATCTCCCATAAATGTTACTCTGAAATTGCCAATTCTATGTATGATGCTACCATCACGCTCTGTGTCAGCATATAAGCCAAAAACCTCATCCTTATTGTCTTTAGGTGTTGTTAAATATTTTTGAGCAAGAAGACCCAATTCAATAGGATCCTGACTAGCCTCAATTCTTCTAGGAGCAATAGGACTAGGTGTATGAATACTGGAAAGTGGGGTGAATGGATAATCTAATATGTTTCTTGCAGCTACAGGTACAAGCTCTGTGAGCAAATTTTGATTTTGATCTGTAACAGTTTTGATATTCTTACCTAAATTATTAATAGCATCAATTACAGGCTGTTCTGTTTGTTTGTGTTTTTCATAAATTCCACGGTTCTCTGATTTCCATCCCTTAAATCTTTTTACAAGATAATCTCTTAACTTAAGATCATCAATAATTGGCCTTTTCATGTTTATTTATATACGTCTCTACGTCTAGAAAATTGCTAATTTTATTTCTGTATTTGCCACTGTTGGGTGTTCTTGTCATATCAATTGTGACAAACCCATAACTGTCCTGGTTCCAGCACCTGCTGCAAAACTTAGAAAAATCATTGTAGCTCAGGTCCCCACCTACATATTCATCATGTATGTGTTTGAGGTTGGTATGGTCTTGATGAAACACACATATAAAATTGCTGTTGTCTCGGATCAGTTGCTTCGGTATTTTTGAAAAAGTCTGTGCCAGGTAGAAGCAATCAATGTTTTTGTGCCGGCCCTGTATAAAAAAGTTTCTAACCTTGTTTTGATTATCCAATATAATGTCATCAAACACAACAACAGAATTATCGAGACAGTCATGAAGTGGCTTAACATCTGGTTCAAAAGTGGCAATATCCAATCCATCATATAGCTTCATCAGCTGCTGATATTTTAATTGTTCCAAGCTCTTAGAGAAGATATACAAGTGCCTGTTTTTCCAGTCTAACCAGTTGGGTGCCAATAAAAAATTATCAACCATTAGTGTAGTTTTACCACAAGCAGATGGCCCAACAATAAGACACCTAATATTATCAGGTAACAAGTTGCCATTTCTCTTATTCTGCTGTTCAGGTTCTGGCAGCCTTTTTATAACATCCCAGGTGCTCATATTATTATTTTGCTTGCATCGATCCAGCTGTGTTCTGGAAGTCCTAGCCATTTGACAAGTAACTTGTTGCCTTTTCTGCGGATAATTTTTTCTATGAGATATGTGTCAGGCTGTTTAGTTTTGCTGAGCTCTTGTTCATAGAACCTGCCTTTGAGAATTTCTCCTCGGTGATCCTTTATTATATATGTGTTGAGAGTCCCGGGTTTAACCTGAACCACTGTAAATAATTCAGTGCTCCAGTTTCTTGTAAAGCCTCTCTTGAATAAGTGCTTATATTTGCTGATTCTTACTTGATCACCAATCTTGTATTTGGCCTTTCTTATTGTTGGCTGATATTTAGGATAATAAACAGTGCTGATCAATTTTTGCTCATCAGATGAAGTTACTTCAGAGGGTTTCATGTTGATTGTGGAATGGACAGAATTGTTATATTTATGTAGAAGTTCTGGAAGAATATTAATCCATTTATAATTACCTTGAAGTGTAAATTGTTTATACATAAGATTTTTTAAGGTTCTGTTGAATCTCTCTACAATTGAGGCCTTGAGATCACTGTAACTCGAGTAATGTTTTATTGCCTGGCTTTTAATAAATTGTTGAAACACTGAATTATAAAATTCTTTGCCATTATCTGTTTGCAAATAGCGCGGGGATCTTCCACTCTGATTGATGATTGTCCTAAAAGCTTCTGTAACACATTTTCCAGTCTTGGATTTGAGTGGCACAGCCCAGGCAAATTTTGAAAATGTGTCTATAACAGTGAGTAGATACTTGTAGCCCTTGTTGATTTTGTCTAAGTTTTTCAACTGCCCACTTGCCATTTCAATCAAGTCGCTTTGCCATAAATCATCTATGCTTTTTGTGACTACTGGCAGTCTCTTATAATTATCTCGGGCTTGTCTGTGTAATTCATCAACAATAATTTGTCTAGACATAATATGTGAACAAGAATATTGCAACTATGGGGTGTTCAGCAGCTGAGACTGCAGGATTTTCTAAATATAATTTGTCCCCTATCTGTATTTTAAATTCCAAAGAGCCATCATCTTCAGTATAGGCTGTTTCCAATGTATTGGGATCTGTAAAATCCTCCAATTCTACACTGGTGATTTTCACTTTGTTATCAGCATTTGTTATTGATAAGGTAGGGTAGTGGTGTGCCTGTGGCTGAAGCCAATATTTGATCTTGATTGGTCTCAATGTGCCCCCAACAAAGAACTGGTAATAAAATTGTGCAGGGGACAGCATATATATTTTGCCACCTGGTGTAAATGGAGAATCATATTCTTTGTTGGGGATGCTGTACAATTCAAGAATTACTGAATGTTTAGGATTCTCGATTATGCCTGTTATTTCCTTTTCTGCTGTGAGCAATCTGCTTGTTACAGATTCAAGGTGCTCATTGATGGTCCTAACAATCTCATCGTGCCCCGGCTTGATTCTTATGTCAACAGCAAGTTTTTTGTATTGTTGCACAATATCTTGAAGCTGGGTGGCAAAAACAGACAGAGCATTTGCTTGATTGGATTCCATGGTCCCTAGCTGTTGCTTGATATTAGCAACAATTTGTTGCAAATTTTCAACAATTGCCAATTTTGAATTTTGAGCTGTAAGATCATGGACCTGTCTTCTGATATCCTCAAACAGGGCATGCAATTCATTAATATGTTGATTGGTTGGTAGAGTGGCCACTGTCTGAGTGAGATGTTTGATCTCTGCTTGGATATTTTTGATATCTTCTGATTTCAATATCCTATTCACTGCTCTCTTAATATTTTTAAGTTCCTGTGATGTAGGAAGATTTGAGACTGTATTTTGCAAAAATTCAAGTGCCAATTTCACATTGTTTAATTCAGAAGCATCAGCCACATTTTGCATAGCATTTTGGAGCAGGGCTATATCTGCCTGAGTGGGTGTGGATTGTTGTAAAATTTCAAGTTTTGTTTGGATATCATCTATCAAGTGATGAAAATGAGACAGTTCAGATTCAGTGTTGAGGTTTTCAAGCTTTGTGATTTGTTGCTGGACACTGACAAGGGTATCTACAATCCCAGGCAATCTGGATTCTAGTACATTTGCCAAATCACTTTGCACTGCTGCTATTGTACCTTCAAGATGGGTTATGGAACTTTGAATTTTTCCAAAATCTTCATATGTTTCAAGTTGCAGCTTAATATTTGCTACACTCCGAGTTATTGCATTCAAAGCATCAGAAGATGGCAAATTGTTCATAAAAGTTTCAAGTGTCTCAATTTTTTCTTTAACCTCGGCTATGGCTTTGTTCAGAGGATCCAGATTAGGTATTTGGAGTGACTGAATCTGTTCCTTTAGAGTGGAAATGACTAGATCAAAATCTTCTTGTGATTTTATGCTTTTGACAATTGTTTGGAGCTGTGCCTGGACATTATTTATCTGCTCTTCCAATTGTTGTTTCAATTGCTCAGAGTTGTTAGCCTGGGTCTTAAATTTGGCTTGAAGAGCTGCTACAGCTTCTTCTAAACTTTGAAAATTATCCAATGTAGCCAGGTCAGTATATTTCTGAAGCAGCAATTTGAGTTCAGAATCAATTTTAAGAAGAGGGTCCATGCATTGTGATTGTAAATTTGTAATTTCTAATTGAAGACTGGCATTGAGTGTGGTTTGTAAAGCTTGTAAATCACTTCTTAATTTCTTGACTCTGACATCAAGCATCAGAATCTCATCACTGTGATCTTCATGCCTTGTATGGCCAAAAATATCATTAGGCATTTTGTTTAGTAGTTATTTATTATTGAATACCTGATTCTTAATTCTATAAAAAAGGGTATAAGCTTGTCATAGGATCCAGGGACCTCAATATATAAGCAGTCACCAGCAGAAACAGTATAAACAGTGCCAGAAATCATGTTTGAGTGCTTAATTCTGTAAATATTTCTCCCTACTGAAATTTTAACATCACCCTCAGGGGTTGTAATAAATTGCAATTGCCCACCTACAGGTAATTGGTAATGATTTAAATTATTGTTAAATATGTACAATATTTTGCCTGTTTCATCATCAACATCTGTAAGTATGCTGTTCAGATGAATAATTAACAAGCCACTCAGTTTAGATATGATATCAGAAGAGGGTTGTGGTGTTGGCAGGTCCATAATACCTTGTTTTTTAAACCCAAATAAGTTCATAGGCATGTTTATTTATTTCAAATCATGCTCTGTAATTGGGCATTGATTGCCATTTTTCAAATCACAATGACCCCATGGTAAAGTATGTATGCCACATGATAAAATGCATCTCTTATCATCATGTGGGTCCAGAGCCACTTTTCTTACAACATTTGAAGTCAATAAGTGATCTTCACTCTGAATTCTGGATTCTGATGTTCTGATTAAATTCTGGGATTTGAGGCAATTTTTATAATCTTCAAATTGGAGCTCTTTTTCCACAGCTACTCTGCCAATGCCCTTGGCTTTTTTGACAACAGCATTACATGTTTTAAAACTATACACCTTGGCACTTAACCCAGCAAATTCCACAATAACATCACCAAGTGTCTCATCTTTTAACTTGCCGGGTACCTTTTTGTTGTGGGGTTGAATATTCAAATGGCCTGGCAATTCACTGGTGTCAAAATATTTAAACAATTCAGGCTGTGCCATATCTTGATAAACATCTTCTGTTTGAATATCAAGAACAAAACTATCCGTGTCCATGTATATCAGTTTTACTCTATCACCATAAAAAGGTTTGAACACATCATAATACAATGTTAACATATGTAATTTGGACAATTCCAATATTGCAGCCCCTACATAAATAGGTTTATCAAACTTAATTTTTGTTTTTTTCATGTTGAAAAGTGCCATATCTTCATCATAAATTCTTCTGTAATTGAAATTAGGCTTTGCAACCAATTTTTTGCTCAGACTGGGGTCAGTAATTATTTTATCATCGGTATGTTTTCTGACATTTTCAATTGTTTTGCCATATACAGAATTTACCATCAATTTAAACAAGCCCTTATCAAATTGGCTCTTTGCAGATGTTCGAAGCTCCGTGTTTGTATCAATATATGGTTTCAACCATTCTGAGTGTCTGAACCTCAAAACTTTTCCAACTTTGGTTACTTGAACACCATGTTTCATCAGGAACTGGAGGTACTTGTAATGTATGACATAGCCCTGTTTTGACTCCAGTGTCATCATGAGCTTCTTCTGTTTAGAGCCAGGTGAGCACTGAACCTCAGGAATTGGGGGCAGATCAGAACATTTCTTATGTAAATGATTAGGAATTGCCAGATCAACCTCTAAGAATAGGCCATATTCACGGTCATCATAGTTCTGAAGATCCTCAATATTAAAATTTTCAACCCATTCAAGCCCTGCATATGGCAGTTTTTGCATCATGGCATGACCATAGAGGCTGTTGGCATCTACATATGCTATATAATTTGATGGCAATTCTGGATTATAATTGGGAATATGCTTGTTATTTGCTCTGGCATATCTCTGAGAACATTGCACCATGCCTCCTCTTATACCTTGCTCCATAAACAGATACATATCTTGATCTTGGATCAGATCCAATGGCTTTTTGGTGTTTAAAAACATTGCAGCCCATGCTAGGCCCGGGGCACTGTAAAAATACACTGGGTCCAGTCCATAATTTTGCATCGAAGATTTTCTGAATGCCTGCATTATATCAGCTAAGAGGGTCACATCAAGTTTTAAATAAGCCATGTGATAATCACCAAATGTCTTGCATTTTAAATTGTTCCACATCAATTGGGAATGCTGATAATCATCATCAGTGATTCCAGATCCTCTGATTTTGCTGTAAAACTCTTCTTGTGGTGGCAGAGCAGACTCATCAAATTTAGAAAAATCTGTAACATAATCATATGGATATACACCCTTCCGCCTAATTAATTTCAGGTCCTGATTTGGAAACAATGCACATGTAATTTTGAATTGATCATCAGATAATTGAGTGGCCAGTGTGGCCAGGCTAGCAGATAAAATTCTGTAAGAATCAAGAAATCTCATGTGAATAGGAACACCATTAACTTTAATTGTTTTGCTAATAGATATATATTTCTCATCATTTTCAGCTAAAATATTTAAATTCTGCTTCTCAAACCCCTCGTACCTGATCAGATGATGAAAATCATAATTGGATGCTCCATGGCAAAATATGGGGATAAATCTTGGTCTCCTGATCTTAATATTACAGCTATTACACAGTGCCTGTTTATATCGACCATCTGTATGAGAATGGTGATGTACCTTGATATTTGTATCTGAAAATTCAGAATCACATACCGGGCATTTTTCTGCATTGTTGAAATCTTCAATCTGTTTCTCTGTTAAAGGCAGCATGGGTTTTGATTTTAATAAAATGTTAGATGCTATGTCACGGCACTCATTTTCTATTATATGTGCAAATATTTTGATGGCATCTGGCCCCATGTATGAATATTCTTTAGTAACAACACCATCCTGTACAACCACATAACAAAAGCTGGAAGGTTCATGTAGCTGGTATGGTGTAATTGAAGATTCTTCAGGATCTGGATTGCAGGATGCAAAAGATTTGAGATTTGATTCAGAATCCCAGACAATATATACTGGGTGTTCCAACAAGGCTTCAAACTTTTTGAATTTGCAATTTTCACTTGGATTAGGCATCACCATATGAACAGGTTTATGGTTCCCACAGTATTTCAGATGCTCAATTAACTTGTTTTTAGCAATTTCTGCATTCTCTTCAGGAACCCTCTTCACCATTTTTTGACCATCAAATACAGTTAAACATCTTCTGCACAACTTGAATATTCTATTGGATTTGTCTAGTTGTGTTCTCACTAAAGCTTCAAGATTATGTATCAGAGTGTAATGATTTGTGCCATCCTCTTCAATTAAGAGCAAATCAATTGGAATAGCAGAATCATCATCAAATGTACTGATTCTGAGAGGTGCTATCGGGCAATTGCCAGTGGAGCAAATAAATACATTAATAGATAATTGTTTATTATTGATATTCCTGGCCCTTTTTTCAAATTTATCAATATTCTGAACAGACATTGGATATTCTAAACCCTCCATTGCTTCATCAAAATCATGTTCATGTTGTTTGTAATAATTTATTCTCTCAGGATGCCTTGAAACTGGATACAAAGCAGCTAATATACACCAGAAAAAGCATTTCTCATCATTATTTTTTATATTAACCACAGCTGTTTTGTTTTTAATATTATCAGGTAATGGCAAATATGTAGAACCTTGTAATGGGCTGAATTCAGAAATATTAACATATAACTTGTGTGAAGAGCCGCATAGGCTCCATCCAGACTCTTTTGCCGCAAATTCAGAGTGTTTAATGTTCAATTGATCTATCAACCTGCTTATTATTTTGTCTGAATTTGCATTTGAATATACCGGTACAGTTTCTGTTATGTGGGGCTGTGTAAATTTTGTGCCATTTGGTTTCTTATATTGAGTATACAATTTGAGGGAGAGCTTATAAGAGCCATTTTGTGCATTTAGAATTGCCTGCAGATCAGGATTTACACTGCTCAAAAAATTCTGAATACCACATCTTGGCTCTGATACAAACCGATAATCCCTAAGTTGGGCATTAAAACTGCTATGGATGGGTTCAAAGCGTGGCTGCTTTGCAGGTCCAGCATTAACAGGTGCTTCATGTTTCCTTTTCAGACCAGATGTGGATGGTTGTGAGGGCAATATTGATGACTGTGCAGAACAAGTATCTTTATGTGTATATGTGAAATATTCCATGCTGTATTTTTTATTGCATTTGGGGCATATTTTTGTGGGAGTTCTGTATTTGTCCGGATTACAAATCTTTTGGTGCTTAGCCCAATTGGGGCTGGATATATTTTTTTTGCATTGATTACAATATTTTTGACTTGGCATTTTTGTTGTTGTTTATTATATACAATTTCTTGGGATACAAATCAAAATTCTATGCTTAATCAGTTGGGTTCAGCACTGTGCTGTGTGTGTGTGTGTGTGTATGTGTGTGTGTGTGTTAATATTTTTTGGCTTTGGTATTTATATAAAATTTCTTGGGGTTCAAATCAAAACTCTATACTTAATAAAAAATATCAGTTGGGTTCAGCAGTGTGCTTTGTGTGTGTGTGTGTGTGTGTGTGTGTGTGTGTGTGTGTGTGTGTATGTGCGTATAAATATGTTTGGTATGAATAATAAAAAATTCTGTATATTAAATCAAACAAATTCAATTTATACAAATCTGCTATATTTTTGTGTTTTTAAAAAAATATGAGGAGCACTGCAACAACATACCCACATTTTTCAGACACTCTCACAATACTAGCTGATATGTAATGCAAAATTTTTTTATCGTGAAGGTACCTTAAAATATACAGCATAAAAGGCTACGAATCGTCCGGACGATCCAGCTTCCCCATTTTCCATCTATTCTACTTACAGAAATGGGGAAGCTGGATCGTCCGGACCGGAAGTAAATATGTGTGTATGGGTGTGTGTGTGTGTGTGGGTGGGTGTGTATGTATGTGTGTATATGTATATAGGTGGGTGTGTCTTGGCCTAGTTTTAAGTGTGGCCAAAAAAAAATATCAAGAGAGGCATATTTTTGACAAGTTTATGGACAACAATCTCACAGAAGTGCTTTTTATAAGTATAAGCAAATCAATCTGAGGAGGTTCATACTTTCCCGGGAAATTCCCGAGGGCATTTTTACAAAAATCTTGGATTAGGCAGGGTTCCACACTAGAGCAAAAAGCTCATATGCTCATGTTGAGCTTGTTTTAAGTGTAAGCAAATCTGCTTGAGGGGGGTTCATACTTTCTCGTCCTGGTTATATCGTAAATACAACTACTTCTAAGTGTTCATTATTTTCTTTAATTACATGAAGTTAGTGTACTGAAATCTATAATTATTCTATTTTGTTGATAACTTGTACACACAAGAGTTGGTCATAAAATTGGTTGTCGCATAAAACTGTATTTTGTTTGTAATTTTAAAAAGAGTGAAACCAGTTATCTTTTGAATTAAATGATATAATGTGAAATCATATTGTTCTATTTCTTTTTTCATTCTAATGCAGTATATACGTTTATTATTCTATTAGAATACTAACTGAAATATATTTCTATTACTAACAATGAAAATAATACGCTTTCTTCATTTTTTGTAATTTGAACAATACCGATTTGTAGGGGGAGTCGACGTACCTGTTCAACCGCCCTTCCTCCCTACGCATATTGTTATATGTTATAATCAGTGTTTATTTTTTGGTGCTACGCCATACTGTTATTTTTTCAGAGCGAGGAAAAAAATTATAGTCGTTCGTGTTAAAGAAAGCAATGAAAATATGTGCATACTTCTATGTATGAATACATTACTCTTATTGTTAACTTCTTGCAACAAAATCGTTGATGGTGTGTACCGAGCACACGTGCACGTATATCCATGGATCAAGAGCACACTATTCGGATGGCATGGAAGCGACCATGAATTGAGCGTACTCACTCTTCACTCACACTTTTTTTCTGGATTTTGGATGAGTATATTGCTAATTGTTTTTATTTTTTTAGTTTTTAAGTCCACTTTATGCACAAATATGCTAATTAGGACTGCAGCTACAGATCTTAGTGAATCCGAACCACTATGTACCTCCATTGGGTATCGAACCCGAACCCCTTGATTACAAGGCGACAACGTTACCACTACTTCATCGGAGTGGCTATTGGTGTTTTAATTTTCGGCAGTACCTTCATCAAAACTTTTCATTTGGTGCGTCCCCCACATCGTTTATAATTACAATATCGTGTCTACTACTATCATATTGTTGGAAGTCACTCTCTTTTTACCTTTTCTGCATCGGAACCCTTCTCTCCCAGAAATTCTTCCTTGTCTTCATCTAACGGATTAAATATGGTGCATGTAGTAGCAAACGTGACTTGGACCAGCTAAAGTAATCCTAGCAAAGTGGTTTCCCGGAAGTCCTGATTGAGAAAGTAAGGAAATTGAGATAAATTGATTAGGTGTTGAGGTGGGGAAAAATGCCGCTTAGGAATTTTTCTTTAAAATAAAAAAGAGAGAGAGAGAGAGTGATTTTCATCGCGCGCCACGACGCCAAGGTGTTCCGGGTTCGAATCTCGGCCGGAGCACGTGTGTTCTTTGTGGGTGTCCCTTCTTCAAAACCATGACTCATCCTCATCTTCGCAATTAGCCATAAGTGGCAGAAATGCTAAGTAAAATAAACCAAATTAATCAATGAATCAATAAAATCAGTAATGATTTATTTTCTGTTTCATCGCTCATATTACAGCATTGTGTTAAAGTGTAAACTTTTATTTTCATATATTTTTGAAAAATATAAACATTGACCGAAATGTGTCTTTGTTAGTGTTGCCCATGAGACGAGACGAGATGAGATGAGACTTTGGTCTGTATCGTCTCGTCTCGTGTCTCGTCTCGAAGGGTTCTGTCTCGTCTTGTCTCGTTTTGTCTCGTCTCGTCTCGTAAAAGTAATGCAGGATATTATACCAACAAAAGTTATAACTGGGAGACATCACAAAATATTATTCTCGAAAATGGGTTAAACCTGTAATCACTTTGCTCACTGTAGTTATTGTGAGAATAAATATCATTCCTTAATCATAAGAACATGAGTATATCAAATAAAGTTTCTTCATTATCAATAGCTAGATAATGTATAGAATCTGCCTTGCTTTTCTAGCTCCCATCCACTCTTTATCCATCGTACACGCAGGGAGGTTTCAGACAGAAGGAACACGCGACAGGCGACAAGCCACACGGGGATTTACACTGAAGTGACAAGTGACAGGATCCCCCTCCGTTCCGTCTATGATAAAAGTATTCACCGCACGGGCAGTACCAACAGATCGAGGCGATTCTACGCTCGATGTTAAGAAAACGACCCAATTTGAGCGACACGGAAGCGACAAGAGACACGTGGTGCTTCGATTCGGAAGGTTACGTTTACTGAGGGTTCGTATCCAAGCGAGACATGTTTCTTGCTTGTCGCTTCTCTCCTGTGGCTTGTTCAATATGACAAGCGACACGGAAGTATCACACTGAAGCAACGAACGACAGGGACACTTCAGTTTATAAGCAAACATTCATCGCGCATGCGCGGATACCAACCTTCGCGACTATATACACGATATCCAGAAAACGGCCTAAGTAGAACAACAAGCAAGCGACAAGCGAGACGTGGAGCTTCGGTTCGAAGAGTTTGCTGTGAGGAAGATTTCTTCACACCAAAGTACAGGTGACAAGCGACACGAGTCGCTTGGAAGCGAACTTTCAGTAGTCAATGCAACCTTTCGAACAGATGTCTTGTCGCTCGGTCCGTTGTTCACGGATGCGGGGTGAATGTTTTCCTTCAGACTGAAGGGGATTGTGTCGCTTGGGTTAGAATTATACGTGTCGCTTGTCGTTTTGGTGTGAAATTTCCACAATATAGCTTTCAGGTTGAAGCGACAGGCGACAAGCGACACAGGGTTTTCGCACCAAAGCAACAAGCGACACGCTCCATTATGGAGATTTCAGACCGGAGCGACAAGCGACACGCGACACATGTTACTTTGGAACGAAGCAATCAACAGCAACGTTTCACAGCGTAGGAACATGGCAGGCCGCACCTGCGTTCGATTGGTGAAATCCTGAAGCGACATGTGTTACGGGTCGCGTGTCGCTTCGATGTGAAATCTCCCTTAGTCTATAAGCAAGCTTTCACTGTGAATTCACTACCAACAGACAGAGGGGCACGCTATTGAAAAACGGCGCAGTCCGAACGACACGCAAGCGACAAAGCAACACGTGCCGCTTGCCGGTCTAGTCGCTTCCGTTCGGAAGGTTGCATTTATTACTGTGGGTTCATTTCCAAGCGATACTTGTTGCTGTTGCATGTCGCTTATTACTCCTATGACTTCAGACAATTTTATGTTCGTTACGTCAAAGCAGGGTATCTAATTGAACTAGCTTTAACTGGGTTTTTAGAGCCGCGGTGGTGTAGTCGTTAGAGCGTCTGACTGGCAGGCGGGAGACTCGGGTTCGATTCCCGGAGTGGTTGAATAAAGGTCGGAATTATTCCACATTGTCTCCGCATAAAGCAGCTCCGGGGCTCAACAGCCTCATATCAATGGGTGCATGGGGGCAATCCTGGAGGGCAAAAGCGGCCAGAGTGTGATGCTGATCACTTCGCCTCCAAAATGACCTTTCTCCCACATCCCGTAAATGTGCCTTCATGGCACTATGTTATATGCACTTGGAACTTTACCTTTACCTAGGTTTTTAGTGCTAAATCTTTGGAGTTTGCAACCAGCACTCGAAGCTGCTGTGAATTTTGAGAAGAGGGTCGCAAATGAAAGAAGGGTCTGTTTGGGCGAGAAATGTTATGACGATTGTCGCCAGTATGGCTGGAACAGGGCCGTAGTAAACAATGGCAGTGACTACCTCCGGATCGTTTTGCGCAAGAATGAATGGAAGGGAGCTCTTGGGGTAGCAGATAGTTGGCAGATTTAAGGTATTCTGAGGAAATTTCAGTAGGAAGATACAGGGATTTTGCAAGTTAAGATAGTTGGGATGCGAGGCTAAAGTCTGGGTAAATTCATTACGGACAACGTGTGACGAATTAGGACTTTTCGAGGGGAGAATCTTGCAGATCTTTATTCACGTAATAGAAGCCGTTTTAGGTTTCCAAAAAAAATGCTTTATTCCCAATAAATAAATATTTGCAATTGATTAGTTATTTTGTTTATATTTTTTCGAGACATTCGCGACGAGACGAGACTTTTCAGGAGACGTCTCGTTCCGTCTCGTGTCTCGTCTCGTTTTCGAGACGGGACATGTCTCGTCTCGTGGGCAATACTAGTCTTTATACGAGAACTTGAAAACCAGTCTGTACTAGGGACGCAGATAAGCACTGAGAACCACACAAAATAAATAAAAAAATAAAAACAATACAGAGACAATCGACCAACGGATCCGACTAAAGACACCTCACAAATAACTCAGTCGAAGGGTGAAACAACGCGTTCAACCGAATAACTGGTGTTTCCAGTCCAAGCGTTTACCTATGCTACCAAAAAATGATAGAAGAAGCAGAAGAATAATTGCTTAGTTAGGAATCCATGGCAGGAAGGGAAGATGGAAGTATATTGAAAGCAACAGACGCATACAAGTCATTCCGAAAAAATCCAGCTACATACTAAAGCTAACGACGCGCTTCGCTGTGTCATTCCTATCCTACATGACTAAATTAGATACGAGGCTGTTTACGATAGAGAAGACATTAACGTAAAAAGTGTCGACGAAGCTACTGCTGAGAATAAAAACATCCACTGTGATTCATAAGCCCGTGAAATGCAACGGATAGTGGTAATTCGGATGCGAATAGAGAGACTAACTGTACAAGTTTTTGTAGGAAGCCACACGAGTGCATAGTTACCATTGTTTGCAGCTAGGAGGCAGTAGTAGCAAACATGGCGTGCTAAATGAATGTGAGGTGTTTTGTGTGCTTGACTACGTATTAAACTTTTCCGCTGTGACTGTACAGCGATTTTTCCGAGCAAAATTTCAGATGGAGCCTCCATTCCCCGACAATGTACAGGAACTTTGCAATTGCATCACTGTGGCACTGATCGACCGTAATATGCTAACACGCGTGTGGGACGAAATACAGTTAGATATCTACCGCATGAGACAAGTTGGACACATAGAGCATTTATTAGGTACTGACAAAAAGCTTGGGGAGTTTGTCGTTTTATCGGCATAAGAATTACCACTGTCACTTATATCGTTTATCTGTTCTAAAATGATTCACAGACTTACAAATCACCCTGTATTAAGGCTAAATAACCTTTAAACCACTAATGTGCATTTCACTTCATATTGTCCCGTCCTAAGTCTTGAAAAGAAGTATGAATTAGTTTAAATGCAATCCACATAGTGTGCGCTCAAACCACGTGCGATTAAATGCCATCCAGATAGTGTGTGCTCGATCCACAATTTATTAAATGCCATCCAGGTAATGTGAGCTCGATCCACGGTCGTTTACCTGCTATCCGGATAGTGTGCGCTCTATCCACAGTCGATTATATGCTATCCAGATAGTGTGCCATAGATCCACGAACTTCTCTTGTGCGTCGGTTCACGCGTTCTTGGTTAACGTAATGGTTAGTATCATCATAGGAAACTGACTTATTACGAGGGTGAATCAAATATAAACGGGAATTTATTTTTCATAATTTATTAAAACAAAATATAAATACAAAACAAAATGCATTACTTTTCTACATAGCTCCCTGCAACTGAAATGAAATTTTGCCAGCGAATAGGGAGTTTGGCAATCCCATTTTTCCAGAAGGTCGATGGACGTGTGCACAGCCAGTTGCACACGAACTCCTCAACTCCTGCATCATCCTCAAAACGCTTACCTCCCAGTGCTTCTTTCAGTGACCCAAACAAACAAATGATAGTCACAGGGGGATAGTTCTGGACTGTATAGAGGATGTTCAAGTTGTGTCGAACGAATATCCTCCAGTTTGTCACGTATTGAAGCAGTTGTGTGAGGTCTGGCGTTGTCATGAAGCAGCAGGACATTTCTGATGGGTGTGCCACGTCATTTGGTCGGACGAGCATCCTTACAATTTCCAGGAGTCGATTTTTCGGTAGCCCAAGTTGTCATGATTGATCGCGTGAACACTATCATAGCTTATGCCCACTGCAGAAGAAATTATACTCACTGTCAATCGATGGTTAATTTCAATAAGGTCCTGAACAGCCTGAATGTCTTCCTGAATTAAGCTTGTCCTTGGCCGCCGTTGATGTCTTTCATTTTTCACAGTTTCTCGTCCTCCCAAAAAAATGTTGTGCCATTCATAAACACGGGTCTTTGAAAGGGTGGACTCCTCAAACTGAGCTCAAAGTCTCGTCAAAATTTCAGCCGGTGTTACCCCTTCTTTGTAAGAAATTTGATAATGATGCGTTGCGCAACGGACGGGCGTACCTCCTGTTCACTTATCGTGCTACTGACCGATGTGGAGAGTTGGCAAGGACTCCAGGGAGGGAACAGACCCTACACCCTCACCATTATCACCTCGAGGCCACAGAGCTGTACCACACTTTCTCTGACCGTGCAAGAGAAATTCCAGCTTATATTTGATCCACCATCACAAACTTTGATAATCAGATAGTTTTTCAACACTTTGAAATAAAAAAAACATTGCAAACAACAACAACAACAACAACAACAACAACAAAAACAACAACAAAAAAGACATTTCTAAAATATTTTGTGCTTACTTAATTCTTTACATCCGTGTATTTACTCATTAATTCTATATGTACAAAGTTATCCATGCAGTTTTTATCCAGATGTTTCATTCGTTTACAGTTACTTTGATGTTCATTTTAGCATTAACATTTTTATTTTTGTTTTCAATTTATTCTCTATATATCTTTCACCTGGTAGTTTTCGAGTGCATTATAGTAACCTGAAACGGAATAGACGCTACAGATTATTCACTAAATTTCACTAACAATGTAAAACTTGTTTTATACAGCCGGTTAATAGAAAATGGGGTAAGAAGGCAAAATGCAAGTAATTTTCCACGCATTTGATCAGATCATCACGTTATCCAAACACGAATTTAAATTTTCAAATAATCATGAGATAAAGTTTCAAGGGTTTCAAGTGCAAATTCCAGTAGGTATAGAAGAATACTTACATAAACGTATTTTCTAAGAAAATCTTATCCATTGCACCTGAATTAATCTCGTTATAGGCAATAATGAGAGTGCATCAGCTATATCGCAAAATATACCACTAAAGAAAAACTCATATCTGTCCATTAAACAACATAAATTGTAACGCTTATGAAATTTTTTCTATCTACATAACAAAGCTTTTGTTATAAACAACATAAATTGTAACGCTTATGACATTTTTCTTTCTACATAACAAAGCTTTTGTTATAAACAACATAAATTGTAACGCTTATGATTTTTTTCTTTCTACATAACAAAGCTTTTGTTATAAACAACATAAATTGTAACGCTTATGAAATTTTTCTTTCTACATAACAAAGCTTTTGTTATAAACAACATAAATTGTAACGCTTATGACATTTTTCTTTCTACATAACAAAGCTTTTGTTATAAAAGCTTTTGTTATAAACAACATAAATTGTAACGCTTATGACATTTTTCTTTCTACATAACAAAGCTTTTGTTATAAACAACATAAATTGTAACGCTTATGATTTTTTTCTTTCTACATAACAAATCTTTTGTTATAATCAACATAAATTGTAACGCTTATGAAATTTTTCTTTCTACATAACAAAGCTTTTGTTATAAACATGACGAAAAATGTTATTTGAAAAGTGAACTCAAACAGTACTTGTAACATTATTCGTGTCTAATTTCTATTTAACTCTTTGTATAATCTGGGTAAAAATTTAATTGTATAAAATTACTTTTATATCTATCTCATTTAACCACTATTCTCTCTCTCTCTCTCTCTCTTGAAAGTTATTTCCTTCTTTGTTATAATGTCTGATATATGTCAATTGGGTTGTTGAATTTATAAGAGCACTGTAGCAATAATCGTTCTTGGCCATTCGTGTGTCGCTCATATATTGCGTTGTTAAGCTTTGATCTGATCAGGTGGAATCTGTAGTGAGTTGCTTGTTATCTATCTGCGACGGAGTTCACCCCCAACGAGTTGGAAAACAATAACAATTTACAAGCCCATGAACCATCATGTTCGATGGCGCGAAGGTTAATGAAAATTGACCTTCGTTCGGTCGGACTGACGTTCTGGGTTAAAACGCCACTGCTGGTGTTTGATTTTCACATAGCAAGATTTAAAAAGAAAACCCAAATATATACATATGTAATATATATGTATACAGTATGCATGTATGTGCTTGACTTTTGATCTCGAAGTTCCATCAATGGCACGGGTGTCATTTGTTAGTGTCCCTTCATAACTTTAGTTTAATCCTTACTCAGCCTTGTCATCGTTGTTAGCCAAAAGTGTCAGAAAAGTGACGTACATATACAGGGTGATTCATAATTCCCTCCAGAGTTTCGGACGTTTATATTATGGATGAATTTTTTGACTACATAATTTCGTGGAGAGATGGATGGAAAACGAAGAAGTTCCAGTCAAGCTTTGGAGTTGTTACAACAGGCGTCATCGGACCACCAACTCTGTCGAGGGATGGCACAATAAAATTAATACCGAACTTGGAAGACCGAATCCTCGAGTCAAGGACCTCATCAACTGTTTAAAGAAAGAAGCACCGAGCACAGCATGTGCACTAATAAGGGCCCAGCTCAACATGGAAGGTAAACGAAGGAAGATTGCTTACATGACTCTAGATGAGAGACTGAAAAGAACGGTTAAAAAATATGAAGAAAGTTGTGATATTGTCACTTGTTTGAAAACAATTTCTCATCTCCAAAAACTTTGATGAGTTACTATGAAGTCCAGGAGTTTATATGCAATAAAGTAAAACTGATGAAGCCAATAGCTGATTTTAAACACGCCTATATGCAATACATATTGCGTGTAGCAAGTCAAAAGCCTGTGAAAAGTGTGATTGGAATCAATAAAATTCACTTCTGTTCAAGGCAGAGCAGGCCTGCGAGAGCAATAATGAGAGAAAGCGGGGCTTGCGGGCGGAGGGGAAGGTCCTGCGATCATTGTCTCAGGGGTCACGCGCAGCTAATGGACTGGTGGCGATTGACAGGACACCGTATCATACAGGTGCTCGACATGTACGCTCCTGGTGACGCGCAAGACATCAATCCTGAAATCAAGTTCCTGCCACATTCGTCCCAACATCACATCGTTTTTCATGGCACAGGCTGCCAGGCTCTTGATCTTGTACCACGCACGAATTGTCTTGTATGTTGGTGCCATTGTTAGGTATCTCGTACGAAATTTCCGTTGTACCATCACAACCGACTGACATTTAGGGGATTCGAAGACAGAGAACGCTTTGTATCCTCAAGTGCACGCAATGTTTGCGTTAACTGCGTTAAACTGCCATCTAGCGGCTAAATCTACACTACAACAACTTGGGTTATTGCATGAGTCACATAATACGGGGCCTAAACCTTTACCGTAACTACAGCGCTTTGAATAACATAGTGTGGAAAACAGCACGGTTCTGCGCTCTCTGGCTGGTTCCACTCGAAAATGATACCGCTAGAGGCGCTGGTGTTGTACCCGGTGCTTGGTATTCGTCTGCTTATAATGGAAGCGACACTTGTGGTTTGTCGCCTCGGCATGAAATATCTGTCAGGATACTATTTATATTCTAATAACATAGAAAAATAAACTCTAATACACAGTCCAAGACCTGACGTCCGGAATCACATTGCGATGTTTCTTCTTGATTTACGCACGCATGCTATTTATTTATTTATTTTATTTTACTTTTCTTTCCAAATTAATGCCATTTCGTGACTGCAAATCACTCCGCAGATATAACTGTTTCCATCAATTCACGTACCACCTTTCAAGACAAACAAATCTACAATATATATATATTCCAAAAACTAACAATCCCGCATTACTTTCATAAGAAAATTAGCACCGACATTGATCGCACTGCCATCTATGTTTCTCATCCGTCTGGGGAACCAGTTTCTTGGGTCGTTTTCCACACTACGTTATTAATGGCGATGTACCGTAACTTAAGTCAACTCTGGTCTCGGAAGACGAACAAATCCTTACCCATGTTAAAAGCTTGAGGCTGTAATGGACACTCAGCACATCTAAGGACAACACAAAGCTATACAAAGGATTATACTGGCCGTAGGTCTAGACGCCAGAGCCTCGTTGGATTGCAAGAAAGCAGCTACCTGGATGTTCTATGTGGAAGTGAGGTTGACTTTCGGGTGCCTTCTCAACCTGGGGGCAACCCTGCGGGGTAAAGGAGCGTGGTGCTACCCACATGACCTCTAAAACGGTCAAGATCAAAGAATGTGTGGGCATTACGCACACATACCTACCTAGGTACTATATCTGCCACATGGCATGGGGCATAATGCACAGGGAACTTCACCTTATAAAAATGTATTAAGATATGTATATTTATATAAATATTCTGTGATATAAATAGTGAATCTGATTAACGATTTAATATAATTGTAATAATTGTTTATTTTGTTCTAAAAACCACTGTCACAATCATTGTACAATTTCTAGCAAAAAATAAGATGTAAAATAATTAGTATTACCTAAGAATTTTTTTGTCACCGTTTCAAGGGTCATATGAGACCATTTCAAATTTCATATATAGAAAATGAAATGAAATGAAATTTGAAAATATTCCTTTATTTGTACCTAAATAACACTGATAATGGATAGAAAAAATCAAACAAATTTTAATAAATCGCGTGTGAAAGGGGTAATTCTAATAGAGGGAAATATCTAGTAGAGAAAAAATAAATATAACCGAGGCCCAAGAGCTCTTAAAGGCCAGAGCCTACCTACCAACTGCCGGCTTCACTATATACCACATGCCTCAGCAGAGGTGCGCGATCCAACTAGTTACGAGGTGACGCGTGGTAAGCACGACGAAACCCCAGTACTTGTTGTGGGTTTCCCATGACCATGTTACGCTACTCATTCGTAGCTCCCCAATTTCCTCATGATGGTGGGTTGCCACCGGTCCTGTAGACAGGCCGAAAACACTGAGACTGAACCTAAGTGGACTCGAACCCGTGCCGTCCCGCAGCCGGAGCCAAAAGCACAGCATCTTAGACCGCAAGGCCACGGAGGAGGACAATATATAGGAATACGTTGATGTATTACGTTGTTACGAAAATTATCTTAGTTCCTTTATTTCGTAATCTTGTTCATTACCGCACACCGGATCCGACAGAACGCGACACGACTAGTCATTTTGTTAGTTAGCTAAAATCTAATAGCATATTTCTTCCATGTATGCAATAGGTCTAGGTGTGTTTCAGCTGAAGCAATGCATTAATATAGGCTATATGTAGAATTAATGTATCATATTATATGTTGTGAATCGAGTCAGTTTGTATTACCTTAAACGTATTGCTTACGTCACTAACAATTACCTTTACACTTTGAACTGCACCAGTTATCTGATCTTCATCCAGTAAACCAACTTTTTTAAATATATCGCCTGAAAATTCGAAGTTGTCGGACTTCTGTTACTGTTTTATTTTTATGTAATAAATATAGAAAATAAATAAGAATTGTTGAGGTAAACCGGATCAAATTTTTGGAATACGCCACTGAACTGCACAATTTCCGACAACGTAGGCACAATATTAGACCTACGGACATATAAATCACAATAAACATTATTCTCCCGTTAAATAAAGGAATTATTGGTAGCTAAAGGTTAGAATTCCATGTTATCTACATTACCAATCATGTATGTTCACAAACTTTTAAATGTCGTACCTCGAACAGGTTGAACACAAACATTTTATGCACCAACATTAATCTAGTCATCCAGATTTTCTGTCTCTGCGATCTCCTGTGTCAGAATACAATCACTATTAATTGTAGTTGAATAAAAATATTGCCACCATGATACTGTCCCAGAGTTCGGAAATTTGGGCTTAATGATTCCAGTCTGTAAATAGATGTCTGTGACTGAATTGAATGGATTCACGCATGCGCAGATCGTTTTGTCGCAAGCTGCTCCTTGCGATACCAAATTCCCTAGACATTCATTATTTTGTCGCAAACCTTCGCAACGTGACTCGAGGTGGATCCGGTGTGTGGCTGGCCTTAGATGTAAATTGTGAAACAAATCAGTGCACAAAAATTACCGAATAATTCTGAATGCCTTTTGATAAGACTACTATATCAACATCAAATTTCATTTCTGCGAATTTATTGATCACACCTTGTTTCTTAGTTTCTGTTTGATAGGTTAAAACCTTATTCACCTTGCTTAATGAGCGTTTCACGTGAGGATCTTGCAATTATAGGGGTATCTCACTACGTGTTTTTACACTAAATTTTATTTCTAATACTTGCTTGGTTCCACTCTGGCTGATTGCGTTCCCTCGGGACACCTGTTCCTTTTCCCAGAATGCCCTGCAAGTGGATTCGTTTAATGGAAGAGCGGCGGTCGCAGAGTTCAGCAGCGGCTATGGAACCATGGCAATAGAAACTCCTCCCTTTTGGAAGCAGAAGCCGCAATTGCATCTAGGCGAGTGAGAGAACTCGCAACGTTACAAATCCCTCCTTTTTTTATGTTTTTTTTTTTTTATTTTGTTCCCCATTTATAACTTTTTATTCCTGCTTAATCTGCATTGGAAAATCAGCGCAGGAGAAGAATTCTTACCAGGGAGGTCTTTTCGGTCTAGGATTTAAGTTTATTTCCATGCTAGTAATCCCATAGCTTGAAGGCATTGTCGCCTACCATGCTAGGTATAAAAATCGTTTTAAAGATGCGCCCTAACCATTCCAAAGATTACGAAAATCTATATGCATATCCACATTCTATTTCATACATGAAATTCCACAAAAGGACGGTAATTATACATATTTTACTGTGTTGCAAAATGCCTTAAAATAGTGTAATGATCCTTCTTCTTGGTATAAGCGCTGACCCTCTACAGACTAACAAGGCTATGCCGTCTGGACTTACATCCAGCATATTCCTCTGTAGGATTTGTGTTGTGAGATGCCCATGTCTGTTTGTGACTCGATTGATTGATTTGCTTTATTTTACTTCACTTTTCTGCCAGTTTGGGCTAAAACTTGTTTCATGATTATCATTATATCAATTATGAATACATTAAAAAAAACGAACATTTAATATTTTTAAAAAATTCTGTTACTTCCTTGTTTGTCTCGTGATGATGAGGACATCCTCACACGGTTTTTCACCATTTCGTTTTAAATTAATTATTACTGTTTTCTTCACTGCGCATTCATCATCCCAAGTGGATGATTGTTTTATGATTGCAATTATAAATAGTTCCATGGCAAACTATCGAGTGAGATATGCACCAGAATGTTCCACTTCAAAAGTCAGGGCCTCACAGATAGCGTAATGGTATCGTCGTCGCATAATGGTCCCGGGCTCGATACCCGGTGGAGACGCATTGCACAGTGGTTTGGACTGTAGATCCAGTCCAGAATAGCCTATCTGTGCATAAAGTGGACTTAAAATAACAATTCAAAAAAATTGAAACAAACGAACAATGAAGCTGGCACATCCTGTTGAATGGGTAATTTCTTAAGTTTAAACTCCTATCTAGCGTTGCCTCTCTGCTACCTTTGGCTAACCTCGACGATGAGGATGTATTATGATCAGATGAAATTGATGCCCACAAAAAAAAGAAACCCAAAGCCTGGACCCTGTACATTGGGAACTTGATGTAAAAAACGTAGTTTTACGTTTGTCTATCCAGTGGAATACATTTTAAAAATTACAAGTGAATATAGATTTTCCATTATAAAGTATTTATAAACGTAGCCGATATAATGTATCGAAATGTATTGAATTTATATTATTAATGAACCATGGCTAATCGATTTGTTCTTAATTAAAGTAAATTTGCAGCCCAAACTGAAGTTAGGTATTTCTTCTTGCATATTATGAACGAAACCACAAATTAGTTGAAAGTTGACGGAAAGCAGTAGGAGTAGCTAGTCTAGCAGAAATAGATCAATGAATCTAACATCTCTCATTATTTTCAATACTTATTGTCTTGTTGAAGCCACAGTTTACTTCTTCTTCTTCTTCGATCCACCAGAACATGGTCTATTTTATTGTTGGTTTTACCATAAGGTAATCTCCATGTATATTTATGTATTTGTTTTCTGAGGAACGTTGTGGATGCTATTATCATATTTTTACTAATTGCCTATCTGTGCATTCAGGTCCCCCTAGTTTACTAGTTTCCATGATGTCAATAGGGCACACTATATCGTTATCTCTCACGGTAAGAAATCCAATCCTGGTTAGTACACTAGAATGGAGACATATTAACATTTCCCCCTTTCCCGGAAACTTTTTGCTTGTTTTAGAAATTTCATTTTAGTGTGTGTGGGTGATGTATGTACAGTCGTTTGCAATGAAAGTGGAACAACTACATCCTCAAACACTCTTTTTCATGCTTGACGTTATGCAGGTTGCCTAACTTTACAGGGATAGCCGAAGTTTCTATTGAAAACTTAAAATTGAAGTTTCTTCATCGCCTTGGAGTTAGGCAACACACACAACTGTTAGCTGGAAAGCGAGTACAGTAAAACCTCGTTAATCCGGACTAATGGGGGGATAAGTTGACCGGTTTAACGAAAGTCCGGATTAACTGAAATAAGCTAAAAGAACAGTAGAAAGTGCATTAAAACTCCTTTTATAGCAACAAAACACGTGTATTATGGTGTATTTAGAGGGCATAGGCCTAAATACACTATACAGTACAGTAAAATGTAAAGCAATACTGTAGATACAATGCGATTGTTGACTTCTAGCCACATTTAAAACCTTGCATTCTTCTTTTTTTGTGCCTGTCCGGATTAAGCTAAGTCCGGCTTATCGGTGTCCGGATTCACGAGTTTTTACTGTATTTAAGGATTTACCTACGCAAGCTCAAGTTGTATTGCAGGGTACATGTCAAAAATATTTCATAATAATAATAATAAATATATGTCAATCCTTCACGAACGCGGATATTTTAGTAATTCTGCATGTTCCTAATTATTAATTTGTTCACTTTTTTGTATCTTATTTTGCAAATATCTCATCTCTGAGTGGAGACAAAAAGTCTTAAATGGTATGTGGTATAAACGAACATTACATACGATTCAAGTCTTACAACTGTGACAATGTCACAGTCGTGTGCAAATAAGAAACAACAGTACATTAGGATCAGATGATACTTGCATTTAAAGAAAGTAACATTCACGTGTGTATATATACAGGGTGTCTCAAAAAGGTGACCAAAATACTGTTTACTTAATATTTTCGGTTGCTTTTTGAGTCACCCTATATGACAGCACAAATTAGTTTTCAGCCTCCATATTTGCTCATATTTTAAAACAATAATTCTGTTTTAATTTCATTTCAGGCCCTCCCACATGGAGGCCGCCATTTTGGAAAAGGATCCGTGGAATGCAACGATGGCGGATTACAATTCGAGCTTAGGGAACTACTCGGATGACGGAGCGATCCCTATCTTCCGTCACGAGCTGCCAATGACCATATTATTTTGTGTTGCTTACGCGATGGTTTTCGTCGTCGGCGTCATAGGCAATTGCTTCGTGGTGGCAGTCGTTTACCGGTCTCCGCGCATGCGCACGGCAACGAATCTGTTCATCACCAACTTGGCGTGTGCCGACCTTCTAGTGAACGTCCTGTGCTTGCCCTTCACGCTGGTTGGAAACATAATGAGCGGTGAGTACCATTCAACATTAATTGATGCTTGTTCTCAATTTTGCAAATGATTTGGCTATATTTTACGCTTAATATTGTACTTACAAGCAATCAGTTGTAAGAAAGTAAGGAATGTAGAATTTCCCATTTCCAGATCCACTAGTGACATCGCTTCAATGTCAATTTTCACAGTATTTGGTATCATTTTGAATTATAAAATCTCAAGTAAATCTGGTATAAAGATAATGCGATGAGATTACATCTTTCCCTGCTTGGAAGGAAACAGAGGAAAGGCCAGTCGTGTTCCATTCCTGATGCATCGCATGGTTGCCAGGTGCATGTAAGTAACACTTTTTTCATGAAAATTTCCAACTTTCTCTTTTATTGTTTTCAGTAATTGCACGATGTATACAGTTTCGAAACACACCTTTTGTGGCATTAAAACACCAGCAGTGTTGCCAATTCACAGTCTTAATTTCTAAAAACAACGATTTCCCTAGTTTCCCCTTAAAGACGCCTCATCCGATTGGCTATCGGTAGAAATGAACATTTATTTTTTTCACTGCCATAGATGCCGAGCTAATTCACCTAACCAAACTGAAAATTGCCGATCGCATGTCCGTACATGTGTGTTATGTGCAATTTTTCATGCTTTGTAAAAAAAATCATTTGCACTTCCCGCTACATCTGGCAACAAACACTGCGTAGACACTAATGAAATCCAATCATTATTCCCCGGTTTAAAAATATATGCATGAACAAGGTTTGAATATGGTATAAGGATTATATGTGTACCACTTCCGGTTCAAAAGTTGTACTATCCCCAACTGCGGGTTGTGTTGTAAATGGAACACCCTGTATAAGAGGAAAAAATGTTCGTACAAAAGAAAATGGACTTTTATCAGTGGCGGATGGCGGTATGAGTCTATGGATGTACCTCATCCATGTATCCAGAGATGTTCCAAATTATTCACACACGTACAGTCTGTGCCAATAATAATGTGACACCTAAATACTGAAATACTATATTCTCTGCAAGGCGTTATGTGTGTTGTCTAACTCTATGGCGATATGTGGATTGTGATAGCAAATTTTCAATGGCAATTTCAACCAGCACCGTAGAATTAGGTAACAACTTTAACGCCATGCAGAGAAGCCAGTATTTCGGGATCTAGGTGCCAATCCTTTATTCCGGTGTTTGTACATAAGTGATGATAATTGTGTTGGCAATCCAAGTAAGTGTTCTACATTATTATATCCTGGCTTAACAGAGACAGAGGAGGGGATGTTAGTTTTTCATACTCTTACAACAATAAACTTTATGTATTGTTTCGTCTGCTATAATGAAAACATCCGAGTCGATGATCTACATTTTAGTTTCAACTCGTCATGCAGTCTCTAATCGAATGGGGTTGCAACACTACACGAAGAGGCCTAGGGCTAGACGGTCAAAAACTGTTTATGTGAAGCGAGTAGGGTTGGACGATATCGGAAATTTGATATTGCGATATATCGTCAGAGACGTTTTTTCCTTATCGTAGTATCGGCGATAGATAAATAGCGCCAAATATCGTGACGATATATCACTGACACGATGTAGTTATATCGCTAAAATATCGCCAAAACTGTATATATCGCCAAATATGGAGATGATATATTGCCGACATGATATATATCGCCAAATATCGTGAACATTAGGTCTCTTTATATCTAGATTATACAGCCTGGACGATATTATTTCAATATCACCCAACACTAGAAGCGAGCACTTGGAGAGCCATCTGACTGAAGCCAGAAAAGTGTACCTGCTTTATCTACTCGCAGGGACGTAGCTAGGTTGATCAGTTCGGGGGGGGGCCTAAAACTTAAGATTTTTTTTTATCAAACCATTAAAAACTAACAAACTATTAATATATCATATAGGCCTACATAAGTATATATGTATAAAATCTTGTTGGAAGAGAATAATATTTTCTCCTGTAGCCCCAAAAAATTTACGGATATAGACTCGCGAAATCCACGGCCATTGTTCGGGAATCTAAATGCAGAATGAAGTTATTAACTTAATGGCATCTAGACAGTCTTTAAAAATTCATGTATTTTCTCTTATGTTAGATTTTTGAGACACCAAGAACAATGTCATTAGTCCTTACTCCTTAGATTTGTAAATTTGCTCCAAGAAAATTGAGAAGTAGAGAAAACTCTCTTCCGTGGGTTTAGAAATAAAAAGGGTGCTGGTATCAGGTGTACGTACAAGTATGACAACGGTGCGAAAATGAAATGTTTGTGTAATGAGTTCAAGATAGGCATCCCATGTATATTGTTTATACCAGAATCGAATCCGGCGGCCTTTAGTGCAAGGCGACACCCTTAAACACTATTCTATGGGACATGCACGAGTCTTTTGTGGCGTCGTACTGTACACATTGGAGAATGATGACGAGATATATATGAAATTTTATGAACACATCTAGTTTCTTAAAACAAACAAAATTCCCGCGCGCTCAAATTATTACGCTCTAGTCTTTCAAGGTTCGATCCCTGGTAGAAACTCCAAAATTTCTGTGATGGCCTAACATCGTGAGGACAATTGGGAAGCTACTTGAAATCAATATGTAAGCGAATTCCACTCTCAAAACTAGATGGGACTCGATGTGATGACCACGCGTCACCGAATGGAAAAACACTTCGGAGGCTTTGTCCTTCAAAATTAATTCTACTGAATAACTGTACTTTTCTTTAGAGGACCTAAACATGGCTTTTTTGCAAAGTACAATGTTGTTTTCTTTCACCCTACTTTTATAGTTTTTAATTCAAAGGATTCCACTCCCGAAGCATGAGCATGACGCGCTACGAAACCAGAGGTCCAAGGTTCGGACCTTGGACAGGTGTGGTTGCATCCTTCGGATCATCATTCAGTCTCATCGTCGCATTTAACACAAGAGATAGAAAAGCAGCGTAAAATAACGAAATAGAAATTATTGATTGACTTGGTTCATTTTACTTTAGTTTTCTGACACTTTTTGGCTAATCGTGAAGATGAGAATGAGTTAAGATTAACTTGATGAAAGGACCATCACAAAGAAGACACATTCTCAGGCCGGGATTCGAACACGGGACATTCTGCTTCGTAGCGTAACCTGCTAACCACTCCACCACGGAGTTGTCGGCCCAAATAGAAATATAAATTAGAAAATGCCGTCTTGAATTTGCAGGAACCGAGTTCACCAGCAAGGCCAAAAGATATTCGCTCTCACTAGGATAGGCAAATAACAGAAAATGCTTGATAAGTAATTTGGCTCTCGGTATTTCATGATGTTATTATGTAAGCAACTATTATTCGCTATATAACTTTGGATTAATTTTATTTGTATGTCTAGTGAACTTTCCCGCCTAAGCAGCAGCCACAGCGTCTGCATTTGCGGGTGGAGGCCAGAGTTGTTAAAGGTCCAGGAATTTTAAATAAATTCAATTCCCGTCCAGGAGAGAAAATCAGCAAGTGTAAATGGGTTCTGGACCGTAATGAACCTTTTCATTTGTAAAGTTTTCAATTCGGTCCAGGAATATTCTTCCCAGATGAATTTCAATTCGGTCCAGGAACCTTATTTCTTGATGAATTTAAATACGGTCAACGAACATTTTTTTTCCAGATCAGTTTAAATAGGGTCAAAGTTCCGTATTGAAATGAAACAATTCGCAATTTGGTAAGAATTTAGATTGTGCGAGAGAAAAGGTTCCGGTCCTATAACGGAATCCTATAGAACAAATTAGGATGTATGCGTTCCCTAATCTTTAACAATCCCAGGGTTGTTAATGGTCCAGGTATTGTAAATAAATTCATTTCACATCCGGGAGAGAAAATCAGCAAGTGTAAATGAGTTCTAGGCCTCAATTCGGTCCAGGAACCTTTTTTCCGTATGAATTTAAATACGGTGCAGGAAATCTTTTTTCGGTAAAATTTAAATACGGTCCAGGAACCTTGTTTTGCGGCTGAATTTAAACACTGTCCAAGAACCTTTTTTTCCAGGATCAATTAAAATTCGGTGCAGGATTTTTTTCCGGATCAATTTAAATACGATCCAGTAACCTTTTTCTAATGGAACAATACACTACTAGGACCGAATTTAAAATTGTGCGAGAAGAAAGGTTCCGGTCCTGCAACGGAACCCAATAAAACCCATAGAAGTTATGGGTAGATGGACCTTTGACAACCCTGGTGGAGGCTAAATGAAAAAAAAAATCATAAAATATGCAGAATTTTGAAACGTATTATTTCTAAAGCATGCACACTACTATAAAATGTTGACTATATACCTCGTTTCCTTCCTTAATTGAAATGTGCCTTATTCTTCATCACATGTGAGATCAACCGCCCTGGGAGTCAAACCCGGTCTCCTCTGTGGTAGTCGGACACCAATTTAGAAAGTCAATGTGTTGGACATTTGGTCGATCAGTCGATTCTACTTCAAGTTTTTCGAGAGGAAAACAAGCTGGCAGCTTCACATTCGAAATTTCACTTCGCCTACCCTCGTGGTGGAGTGGTTAGCACATCGTGCTACGATGCCAGGTGTGCCGGGTTCAAATTCCGGACTGAGCATGGGCGTTTGTTGTGTCCATTGATCAATTTAATCATCTCCATCTTCGCAATTAGCCAAATGTGGCAGAAGAGCAAAGTAAAATGAACCATATCAATCGAAATGCATGAAAATGAGATCTCAAGCACTCCGTGATCCTACCGGAATCTCACGTTTACAGAAGCTAACTATGAAACCACTTCTTGGATCAAACTGTTCTTCGAACTAGCTGACAGTCATCAATTGTCGACCAATCAACACAGTAGGGCAAAAGAAGCAGATGTTTCTTGAAAATTAGTGGAAAGTTACCAAGGGAGGATATAAAGTTGGTACATTACAAAGGCTTATTATGGCCTTTCCCTTCATTGCAGGTTATGAGCACAAGGGTTGAGTGTGGGAACCTTAAGGAACCGCGACATCTTTGTCATTCATCTCCCGCCAGAAAAAGTCCAAACAGTAGAATTTTGTCTCTTTAATTTGAAAAGCCTATGTCCATGCTGAACCATAAAGTAATTAACCCAGAAAGTCCTAGCTACCTGCAGTACGTTTCGGCGCGGCCGATAACCAGAGCCAGATTTAGATAAGATTTTGTGGGAAGGGGTGACCTGGCTTAGGCCCCCCTAGTGTGCATGAAGGGAAAGTGTGTTTTCAAAAGGTCCCCGACTTCCCAGAAAGGGACGGACCATAAAATCACTGCATTTCCTACCAATGCATCCGTTTGTGTTCAACCAAAGTGTATGTCACCGTAGGATCCGAGCGCTTCGAGTTCTGTCGGTTGCGGGACTTCTTGAGTATTTTGTCAACATGGTGCCAATCAGAATTTCTTTCTGCCAAGGTCGTTGCACCTATGAATCGGCTCTTCAGCTTGAGTGGCAAAAGACATGTTGTACGGAGGAAAGTTGCACCGGAAAAATTACCTTCTTAAATACGATGAAACCTGTAACACATCCTCAGATATTTATTCGGGGGTGGTCCCTTTGACAAAACATCAATATCCTCAAAATTCTTCGAACGGACTGTGTAAAACATTGCAATACTCCAAAAACTGAACCTGCTCTGCAACACAAGGAAAATGCCTCATTTAGCAATCAATGTGCCTTTGTTAAGTTGGTAAGTTCAGTATGGCACTACATTTTAAATAATTCTGATGGAATAAATCAATAAAGTTTGTTAAATGACAACGACTCCTTACCACAAGAATATAATTATTCTTTACGGATATCCCCTATAACGGTTGGGTGTTCGACGTGCTGACCCCACGTCACCCCATTACTGGTTAAAGATCTCCACACCTCTAAAATTTTAGGTAGGATTGTGGGAGAGACTGGCAGTCGGGAGATAGACCAAGGCCCTTGCAGGGCTGTCGAACCACGGGTTATTATATATTTATAGATGCTTAAATATATGTGCAACCTTACATGTCTTTCCAGTGAGTTATTGCAAGGGTTTGTTATTGTACTTGACTCAACAAAATAAGCTTACTGTGTGAGGCAGATTCATACGAACCAACAATACCCAAAATAATAACAACAATAATAATAATTTACTTCAAAATTACAAAAATGTATTTACTTGCTCTTGTTTAAGTTTTCGATTCTTCGAAAAGTTTGTTAAGGAGTTGAGTTGAGTTGGTGTTTTTAAGTCCACTTTATGCACAGTAAGGCTAATCGGGACTGGACCTACAGTTTAAAGTAAGATCCGGACCACTGTGTACCTCCACCCATGTATCGAACCCGGGACCCCTCGATTACAAGGCAACAACGCTATCACTGCGCAATCGGGGAGGCATCGTTGTTAAGGAGAATTCTCAAAATCGGTCTTCACGATATCGAGAAAAATATGCGACTCGAGAAATCGCACAGTTTGTGAAGATAATTACTTTTAACACGTTGCGTGTTTTAGACTGTTTCAATAGTAGAATAGATATTTGGTGCGAATAATACTACTTACCCGGAGATATGAGGCATCCTGCCACCATTATACTTATTTAGCGTGTATTGCGCTCTGATTCGGGACCAGTTGTAACTGTTTGCATATATGTGGTTTACCGCTGCACAAGCGGTCGTTCTTCAATCTGGTCACAAACTACTCAAGCTCAAAACATTGTTTGGACGCAACGTCAACACTCAACGCCCAACCCTGTCTGTTGTTGACCTGCGACTTCTAGGGGTGGAAAGATCGCTCCCTCAAAATTTCGAGAAACAACGAAGTTCTAGGTTCCTATACTGACATCCACTATAGCTAGAACCAGGAGAACTAGAAAGAAATGTGGTTTTGGGTTCGTGCCACTCAAATTTAGAACAGTGTTTCTAAAGAGAAAATTACTGAAAAACTATTTTGCAATATTTGTCATGAAAGTAAAATTTTCAGCAAATGTAGAACAGTTTGCCGGGGTCACTTCAACGTTTCGGGGGGCCAGTGCCCCCCCGTGCCCCCACCCTAACGACGTCCCTGTCTACTCGCCTAATGAAGACAGCGAGAGAGATAGCTAGCTCACTTCGAACAGCGCGAGTCCCAGTCTAGGCGAGAGACCGACTGCTGGTAGAAACACTCATGAACTGCAGAAGCAAATGAAATGTGAAATGGAGTGGGGTCGTTTGACGTTAAGAAAGGGGTTGCGTTCCATGAATAAGCATTATAAAAGTTAATTGCATTACAGATGTATTTGGGTGTGCGTGTGGGGCTGTGCGAATAGGCACAAGCCGCTACTAATTCCTATAAAGTATGATTGCGTACTGATGAAATAGAGAGAGAGAGAGAGAGAGAGAGAGAGAGAGAGAGACATAAGAAGACCAGGTGAGGACATTAACACAATGACTAGTTGCGTATTGTTACTTTCCATTGAAATGGTACATAGCGTTCTGCTTTCAACATCATGTCCTATAGTTACACTGGCAACTTGATTGCACGGGGCCAATGTTACAAAGTGATTTTTATACAAAATAAGGTCATTTTGAATCAGTGGCGGCGATTAGGGAGCAACTGCCCCCCAATTTTGGCCACTTTTGCACCCGCACTATGCTAAACCTTATCTTAAAAGGGGAAGTTAACTGTCCTTGCACCCCCCAGTTCTTGTACCTTACCCCCTAGTTTTGGAACCCAATTGCCGCCACTGTTTCGAATGATTGCAGCCTTAATATTCCTAGAGCAAACTCATAGACAATGAAAAAGTTCAACAATAGCCCGGTTGAAAAAAAACCACAAAAGAGACTATATGCTGATGAAGACAATTTGCCAGTTTTGTTCGCAAACAAATATTGAGTGTAACTTAATGGAATTCTTCAATACCGAACTAAATAGTAGTTATTAATTGAAGCATGTAACATTATGGCTTAATTTACACTGAAATGAAACTGGTGTTAGAGCTACATGAATAGTGGTCCCGGGAGATCGGAATCAACATTTTGGCTAAGGTTGAACCTCAGCGATATGAAAATGGTGTTGAATACAGCCATTTGTCTGTGCTAGTTTAACACCACTGGCGTTGAGCCTTAACCAAATGTGGTATAGACCTCTTAGGACGATTCTGTCGCTTGAACCATTTTTATAGTGTACGATAGCTTCCCAGTTATGGAATTATAATGAGAACAATGTATGTGCTCGAAACTTTTGGCGCTAACACCGAATTAACCTTGCTGGAAACCCGAGAACACTTGTTCAAATCAGTCCTTGACGTGAAGTGAGATGTGGGGGATGGTTTACTCCCAGCTAGCAAAATGTTCGCAAAGCACCCTTCCAGCTGTCTCATTGTCATGACCTTAAACAAGAGAATCATCCCTTAGTTAACCCCAAGATTCGACAAAATATACCCCTAGCTATACTCTATGTCTGGAATCTCTGGAGGGAGCGAACAAAAGCAAGTCTCTGCCCAAGTAGTGACTCGAGAGGGCACGACCAATTAACGCGAGAGAGGGAACCGAATTACGTGGAGGAGGTAAGAACGCCTGGAACTACAGGTCTTTGCAGTGCTTCGCTCCGCCTCCTCTATCGTTGTGCGCTATCTTGCCTCATAGATTCTCGGGATAAAGTAGAATCACTCGGGGGAATACGCCCAACTTTTTTTGGCGGTGTATAGCTTCGCTAAATGAAGGAGTGTCGCAATGAAAAGGATGTCAAATGAAAGTTACATGTTTTGTTATGCTTACCTATTAGTTTCATTACTGTAAGTCATATTGCAAAAGAACCAGAGAGAAATAAACAGATGAACGTCAATTTGGGCAAATCACCCCGTGTTCAGGGTAAAATGCCCACCCATTAGGGGTAAAATGCCCAATACAAGAAACAATTGTTGTAATACTTGACATGACATATTTAAAGGAAAATAATACACAGCATTAACTGGAAGATTATTAACGTTTGTTTCGTAAACAGAACATCCTTTGTACAGACAAGCATAACGTTTCTAACAACATTTATTTTGAATTTACCATAGTCTATTTTACTGTTTACATTTGTGAGAAATTGTATTGCACTTTGGCTACATGGACCGTGAATTTGATTCATATTTCAAGCATCCACATACTACAACGATTACACTAGATACAGTCACATTGTGGTCCTTCCTTATCGTAGTAATGCCCTTTGGCATATTGTACTTATTTTCTGTGGGCATCTCACCCCACAGCTACAAACAGGAAAATTGAATCAGTGGGTTGGCAACTCTGAGCACCATGCGGCAGTTTCACTCACTGACTCTTGATCTTTACACAATTCAGTTTCTTTCTCTCTTGGGAATATTATTGCACACTGTTAATACAACAAAGCCAAAAAATTATTACTTCAAAAATTGTCATCTTACCTCATGAAATTAACCCCGGATGGCTTCAGAATCTTCTCAAATGCCCCAAACCTGCTGCCTCGGCTCGCCACGGAGGGCGCTTTCAAACAAGAGTCGCAGAGTTGCCACAACATTAACGTTGCGGGAGATACGATGGTGGGCTATTTAACCCCGATGGGCATATTCCCCCGAGTGACTCTATAACATTTTCCACTTCAAATTCTGGTTCGAATCGAGCGTATGATAGCTACGGGTACTTGTGTAAGTAATATAATACAGCCTGAGCTGGCCAAGCCAGAGTATTATTCCTAACTCTCGCCACTTAACCCGTGCTACTCGCAGTAGAATCTATGACACCGTTACTCGCTGGTGAGCGTGATGCTCAACCCAGTTATATTCGTATTTGTAATGATTTTGGTTGACAAATTTGATTAATATCAGGACGATTATGCACATTTTAATGCTACACTTACTTTATTTAAGAATCAAATAAAATATATTGTAACTCATTGCCACGCGAAAATACAGTTGCTCGCGGTTGAGCACCGTGCTCCTCCTTCTCTCGCCTCTGACAGATCTGAGAAAAAGATGGCCCAGAGAGCGTTAGCGATGACTCATATCGTATTGTGGCTGATGGTCGGAAAGAAAGGCAGACGAGAGCTTGGCTCTAATACTTCCACGAAGCTCGAATTACAACCATTTGAAAACGAAAGTGAGCACAGCGTTGACTCGCGAGTAACGGCGGGTTAAGCAAACTATTATTAATATATTTTATTTGTGATTTTTCACTATAAGTTCGGAAGATCACAGGTTGAAAACCAGATGGTACTCGGTGATACGTTTTGGATCCAAGACGTTGGCAAACATTTGCAACATTATGAAGTTATTGGCAAGAGGTCCTTTGAATTTGTGGTTTTCAAGTTACCTTTTTTAATGTCTACTTAGGAGGAGATATCCTTTGAGATATGATGGAAACGAGAGGGGCTATTTGTTTTATTTCAAGGGCGTCCTCCCCCCAACCCCCCCCCCTCGCATCTCAAGTGGATTGAACATTTGCTTCGAGGGCCAAGAGGAGTGCGTAAGAGCAAAATAAATGAAATTACGAGTGTCGAGAAACAAGTGAACAGCGGCGACTTCTCCCCGAGTCCCCAGGAGGGGTTGGTCGCGATTTCCTTCTTACTGGATTCCAGGGCGCATTTAGGATATTAGATCAGGGGGAGCGCTTGCCTGCGGGACGCCTTTACAGGAAGAAACGGGTAAGACATTTTCTTCCTGCACTTCCGGCAAGAATAGCTCAAAAATAATTTAATTTGCTGAATAAAACATCCTCGGAGTTTGTCATCAGTGCAAACAGTGCTCTTCGGTAACGTGACTTCCATGAAGGCGCATGAAATATGGTGGCGGTTTTATTTTCGCGATTTGTTGTTTTAAGTCCACTTTATGCACAGGAAGGCTAATCTGGAATAGACCTACAGTTTAACCACTGTGCCATGTGCCTCCACCTGGTATCGAACCCGGGACACCTTGATTACAAGACGACGACGTTACCACTACGCCATCGGGGAAGCCCACACACATTAAAACACACTAAAACTTGCTACATTGGAATTTTTATGAGGTACGTGGAGTTAATGAAGAATAAATTGTTGTAAAACAGTATTATTAATGTCAAATAAAGCCACATTTAATTTATTTTGGGTAAAATAAGTGCGGCATGTACACGCGTAAAAATGACAGCTAACATTTAGCAACACTTGGTATTACCAGTGCCGTACGATAAACTTACTTATCTCAGACAAGGGGTGCGTGGGGGGAGGGGACGGCTCACAATTCCACACTTCTTTTTATCACTAAATTCAAGAAACCATTTTGTTATTGAATCACTGCTTCCATTGTTGATTATAATATATATGTGCAGTTATTTATTAATTATAATAAAAATTACCATCATTAAGAAATAATAACCAATTATTGTATGAGTATTACACACATATTTATCATTCACTAAAACTCACAAAAAACATAATTTTTCATTAATGCTATTTTGTTTACAAAGATGCAGTTTAATCATTAATTATAATAATTACAAATATTACCATGATTACCAACCAATTGTACACTGTCACTGGCATGAGTGTCTCAAATGACACACATTCAAAGATGGCTCCTGATAAGCCCACCTTGTGTATTTCTCCTCCTATTTACATTACATTTTTGTTTTTATGAACAACGGTAACACAGAAATATTGGGATCACTCTAAAAAACAATGTAAATTATTTTTATTTTTTATAAAAAAAATTCACAGTTGAAAAATCGAAAAAATTGTGATGGTCCTGTCCCCCCCCCCCCCCTCTATCCCCTCTCTCGGGTAAGCTAGGCTTAATTCATTTAACGTTATTTTCCAGAAGTAAACTCTCTGGCTATCGATTTCTAATTGTGCAATACATTTTTTTTCACCTACAGTGCGTTGAATAACACAGTGTGGTGAAAGTTGATACCATACAAAAACTCGCCACATATTTCTTTTAATGAAGTGTTGCTTGGCAACGTGCTACGTGAAAGAAAGCCCACATGTTTGTACGACATTGTCGAAAAAAACGTGACATGCGATTCTTGTTTTTCCCGTTATCTTCGTGGAAACGTGACGTCTTCCTTTGTTTCGTTCTTCATTTGTTTTTCCTCAAACTCCTGGCGGCAAATATTAAAGTTACAATAGGATGCTCGCACAACCAAAACATGAGGGAAACAGAGTTCTTTTAGTTAGGTTTGTCTGCCCTTTTTGTTGTTGTTGTTGTTGTAGAGCTTGTGTCAAGCTAAAATTATTACCTTAGTATACTAAATTACAAGCTATATCTTCATCTCATCCTAAATTGTGTCATCAGTCTATTCTCAATATCCTAGTATTTCAACAAGTTCAATTGTAAAAGGAACATTGATATACAATTCAGTCATGTTAAAGTACTTAATATTAACGTAGGAAATGAACGTGTGAACTTATATGCTAAACAAGCCAGAGATCTACAACACATAAGTTTCAACAGATTATGGTATACAGATTTATTACCTTGAGTAAAAATCAAACTTATGAATCAATGGAATGATTGGTGCAAGGAACAATTTATGGTTGTGGGTAATACATAGCCTATATATGGATAGCGGATTTGACAACTAAAGACCCATGGTTCTATTTGTACACACTCCCACGGCAGGTCATAGTTTTTTTTCATCAGTAGGTTAAGGACGGGATACGTGCGTACAACAGCACACTTACCAAAAATACATATTAAAACTCAACAAAATTGCAAATGTGGTAATGAAAATCCTGATGCGCAACATTTATTCTTAGAATGTCCAATTTTCTCACATCAACGAATCACACTCTATAAAGGTATACACCCATATCACTCTCTTCCTTTCTATCAGAATTATCTCCTCCACTAATATTGCTTCTGTACGTACGAGCACGTATATGCACGAAAATGTAGGCTTGAAATATGCTGCTGGACAATGAAAACCGGACACTTTAATATTTGACATCTGAATTGCAATAACAGCTCGCAGGTATATTACAGAATGTTCGGCAGATCATGTAGTACCATATGCACCATTCATAGGCTCGGACTTTGTTTATGCATTCGTACTTAATTCAGTTTCTGCAACATTTAGTTAGCCCTTGTACCAGAGCTTTTATCGACCCATTGCGTTATCACAAAAAATGCAAGTGTCCGGTTTTTTTGTCCAGCAGTATATAAAATGATTTTATAAAGTGACAGTGCAAGGATAAGAGTTTATGTTTGTGATACTGGTGAATTTGAGTGACTATCTACCAACTTCAGAAGAAAAACATTAAAACAATAACAGAAACGTTTACCAAAGTCCACAGGATATTGTTGACAGGATCATGTAAAAGAAGAAGAGTTTCCAGTAGGTACTGTACATCCTTTGTGTATATGATCAAATTAATACTAAGCAGGCTAGCACATTGACATAGTGTGTTGAAATAAAATCCACAGTGTTACCTTCACATGACATAACATTCTTTAAAATATGTAAATAACAATAGCAATAATAATAGTAATGCTACATTGCAGCCACGTTTCACTTTACAAACTAACCGTTGTCAACTTTTACGTAGATGGTAAAATCTACATGTATAAATAATAACAATATTATAAATAGCCAATTAAGTAAGATATATAAAGAGTCGTCACCTACTATTATTGTATACTCGCGCCAATTACCTGAATTCTTAATAGTTCTTGCCTTTAACTAGTATTTAGTAACCATTCTACCAATCATGTTTTAACACCATAGCTCGTGCAACTTATAGTTATTATGATCTTCTCTTAATCAAGTTTTTTTTTAATGTGCAATTAGTAGTTTGCTAGTAATCGATTGTTCACTGAAGAGTAGAGATTTAAAATAATTTACATCACATCAAGTTGGCATTGTATAAGAACTTTTTCTACTATAAATTTTCAATGTAGTAGTTTCGGTTTTATTGATAGGATTGTGTGTTGCCTTGTAAATCAAGGGGTACCGGGTTCGGTACCCGGTAGAGGCACATAGTGTTTCGGGTTCCACTTTAAACTGTAGGTCCAATCCCGATTAGCTTTACTGTGCATACAGTGGACTTAGAACAACAACTCAACCAAGGATTGCGTGTTATCAACTTTGGACATTTTGCATTGCTCTGGCAGACAGAGAGAAACCTAGAAAACACTTCATTCCTGTAAACACAAAGAACGTCAAGCAATTACTGTAAATTTCTAGTGATAGCATATTGAAGTAAATGTACAAAATGTTCACTAAAACGAGATTTGTGTGTCAAGTTGTTCTTATATCATTTGCACCTTGAGAGATTCTGCAAAATTTAAATACCAACTTGAAATTGTGTTATCGTATTTTCTTTGGACTTGATGAGAAGATTTCTGTCATAAAAGCGATCAGTTATATCACTCTAATTCCATTGAACTAATTAGACTTACTTGAAATATTGGAAATCAAATTAACCGTGCAAATCTCCGAGAGAGAAAATGTAATTTCCACTATTTGTCGAAAATATTTAATCAGATTTAGCTTATTTGTTCTACAGTAAAACTTAGTAAAGTGTGTTTTATGTTAACTTTTCTATTAGTTTGTGGCGTTTCTGGTGCGATATTTCTTACATTTAATTTATTGATCAGTTTCAGTTTGAGTTTTATCATTGCAGAAGTTCAGTGTTATTGTTGTGTATCTGTTTTTGAAATCTAGTACATAGTATGAAAGAAACTCAATACTTAAATATATATTATGTTATTTTTTTTAAAGTTCTCCAGTATTACACACAATCCAAAATACGCGTATGAGCAATGTAGCCAACTCCCATCGAATCAATTCAAATTAAGCTTTTGTTTCTTAAAGAAAAACAACATAAAAATTAGATGACAAATTAGCAGTATTGCCAAAGTCTGATTGAAGAAAGAATAATTAACATCACTACAAACAGGGGTGCCCATCCTCCCCAAGGCCTATGACGCACTCCCCCCCCAAAAAAGTTAGAAGAACATCCCCCTCTCTTCAAGCCGATTTATTTACTCAAATTATTTTGGTCAGACATAATTTGCGTATACTTTAGGTATTGTTTACAATGTAGACAATTACATGCATATTGTATATTACTTTGACATTGATTGAAATAACATTTTACACAAAAGATAATAACTTCTGACGTGGCAAAGATGTTGCAGTAAGCTCATTGATAATTTCCTCAATTGGCCCCACTTTTAAAATATCGGACTCACAGGATGGAATTAAGGTAGACACTAACGGAGTATTTTTCTAATGGTTCTATTGACACTCATTGTGCGTTCTGCAGAGCAATTTTGTCAACATTTCATATAATACCCATTCTTAACCCATTTCTGCTGATCCACAACTCAGATCCCGTCATGTCGTCTGTATCTGAACTTCTTAAACTTTCTTTCTCAATCCCATCTTCCCCATAGCGATTAACCACAAGGTAGAAATGCGATGTTAAATAACTCAAGATGAATTATGTTTTCCATTGTAAAGCATCAGAACCACTTTACAATCAAATCATGTGAACAGGAAGGATAGTATAAAAAAGTTTTAAAATGATTACCTGTCACGTTTCTCGTGGCTCATCTCATTAGGCTGATTTTGTTAAACTGGTTTTGAACCTGAACCTGAAGCACTTTCATCATTGGGGTAATTCTGCCAAGGTCCACTTCCAAACTTAACGTTCACAATTTTGTGCATCGTGGGAAGATCATTTTTAGTTTTATGTACATGTTTAAGCTAACAGTGTTGTTTGCACTTATCCTGACGATGATTGGTATTATCACAGTCCGCTACAATCCTTTCCGGCTACGACCTAAATACTTAAATCACAAGCTTCTCAATCGTAAAGTTTACCTGCTTTGGAAGCATCTTGGTGGAAGCAGACAAGTCGGACATGCATATGAATGAAGAATTTGTCTTATGAACTAACAATGGCCTTGGAATTAAACTTATGGTATTCTAAAGATAAAAATTACTTGCTTTGCTCAACAATAACCCTTTAACTCAACTTGAATAACACGGAACTCAGTAATAGTAACAGCAAATAAACAAAACATTGTGTTATGTAATATAACAAGTCGTAGTAAACACAACGGCACATTGTTCATAAGCTCAGTTCATAATTTCTTTCCATTTTCATATACCATTGAACGCCTATTAAGTTATTAGTAACGGATCATTCTTGAACTTATATTTATTTCATGTAGATGTTATCCATGCACATTGTCATCATCATTATCTATAGTTTCTGACACACACACATACACACACATATGCTTTTGAATCACACATATTAGAATAATCGGATCCATAAAGATGCTTCAAATAGCGGAAAACAGGTATTTAGTAGTTACAAATGTTGTATATTTATCACCTTTAGTTCCAGAGATGTCGATGATTAGGTCAACAACAATACACAGGAGTATTTGTTAAGATATTTACGTTCTGACCTAGAAAGAAATATCTGTAGTCATATTAGCTGATAAGATCCTTGTGTAACAGAAGTCATTTTCTGTTATCTTTCTGTAATTTACCACGCACGAATATGGAAGGTTAGAATTACATTTAACCCTTCGTCTGAACACAAATATTTTTGTTACTTGGTTTGTACACCAGAGTCTGGGATTTCCATAAGTTAATAATATAAAATGTGGAAAATGTACTATAATCCTGTGTTTAATGCTGAAGATACTAACTTACAAAGTACATTAATAAATTATAGAATAGAAATGTAGATTTCAGTACACAAAATATTGTAACTTACTCTGTACAGCAGAGTTTAACAGACCCAGTGAGATGCGAGAGAAATGTAAATGAATCACACTGGTTCTATTTCTAGCTGCAGAATACTGCACTCCCACCTGTGAACACATCTGCCACCATACTGAATATCTAGCCAACAATGGCCTGCATCGTCTGTTGCGCTTGTGCGCAGAAATATATTAATAGTGCAGGGTCTCGGAGACCTAAAGCCAAATAAATTACTGTAACGAACTTGAAAATAAAAGATTGAGAAGAACTAAATTAATGATTCAAATAGACTCGTTTGTAACCTTTTGGAACACAAATAACAATAATTACAAATTTCTCTCTTAATTTTATTTCTACCTTGGAACTGCATTCGTTCAGTTAATGGAGACCTAATGATCGACGAAAGGAAAGCTATTAGCGGTTGCCTATCGACGTGGAGATTCGCCTTTAAACCCGGTCTCCTTGGAAACGTCATCAGGCGGAGAACCCCTCGAAGCAGACCTCGAGGTGTTCGTTGAAATGAACGAGAAACTAATGCCCTTCCACGACAATAAACCAATTAGCCAGGAAATAGCTTTGTGCGTTTACTTTCGAATAAGGGTGTGAAAGTAAAGAAGAGCTCTCACAAGCAGAGAGAGATTAGAGATCAGGTTGTGTGGATGGTATGGGGACGAGACAAGACTTGAAACCGAGGTGTGTCCAGAAAGAAAATTTGCGGGTGTCCATCCCCCAAGACAAATGGCGCGTTCCCTCTCTATTATAGTACGAGGGTAGTTATGTTTTTATCTTTCTTATTGTCGTCATGTCATTCTTGGAATTGTAATTTCAGAATTGAATGTCTGTTGACACTTTTCAGAAGCAGTTTGAGATATTTCGCTGCACTCTTCATCTGAAATGTCCCGGACTCTCTGAAGGAGTTTTGTGACTTCCCTTGGGTAAGATAGAGCAGAGGCTAAATTGTGATAAGGGTTGTAAATACTTGCTTGAGATGGTCCACTTGGACAGATCCACTTAAGTGACTAGGTTGAAGAAATTTAACAAAAACATGAAGTGAATCATGTTTTTTCTAGAAATCGAGTTTCACACACTGACAATAGTTTGTTTTTACTGTCTGGTACATAATACAATATAATTGTTTTTAGTTTTTTCCACCTCTGCATGTATTGTTTCTAAAAAAACTTTATTTACTGCACCAAAAGAGTTTCTCACTAGGCAGATTTTCAGCTGATATATCACTACCCAGCGTAAAAAAAATATATGTTATTTTCAGAATCCACAAACCTTGCACACAGAGGGAATTTTCTATATCTGACACATCAAGTGTTTCATCGGAATGTATGCTGAATCTACCATAGTAATTTCAAAAAGAAGAAATGAATTTGAGGGCGAGGTTCGGACCCTCTGAACCCACCGCCCTCGATAAGCCCTTGACTTGAAAGTGTCTCGTTAAATGTCTGTCTCGTTCGAAACGTCTTGCTTTCTGAACATCCTTCTCGTTCTCGTCTCAGCCTTGATGAGCAAGTTTCGCACACACTTTGCCACGTCCCTTTCTGAGTCCAGGTTATTATGTCACGGTATTCTGTCCAATCTCCTTAAGCGGTAGGGTTATGAGACTCTCCTTAAAATTATGGCTGCATTGAACCTTCTCAGGACGTGATGACGAAATGAAACAATAAATTCTTACGTTATATCCAAAGTTTATTGAACCCTCATCAATATTAACACACACTCAGTAAGGTTTGCTTTAGACGAAAGCATTTTTCTGGGCATTTTTCTTAACATTTCTACTACGATCGAATTCTACCGTGTAAAGTAAAGAAATCTTCTTGCATTTTTATGTCATGGCATGTTCCATGGCCTTTTCACAGATAGGATTGGTCCTAATTTCTGTAGCATTTCGCGTAGCATAACCAATCAGAAGCGAGCTCTAGGTCACAAGTGGAGTTGTAATGGCGGCCGAGTGAGATGTAAACAAGGTATCACTTCACATTTTTAAAAGCCGATAATTATTCAACCGAGGGGAATAACGTTTCGCATTAAAAGGTGTTAGGTACACAACAATGTTAAAGGAAATGTTCCGTCTAAAGCGAGCCTATACAATATCACTATTAACATTTAAGACACACAGAGTCTCAATTCAACGATCCTCTTTAAATATTCTCTTCATAAACTTAGCATCTTATCCTATATCTCAATCTCTGTTCAACCACCATCAGATTTCTTTGATAATGACTCAACAACAGCTTGTCTAGTTGCGTGGCTGCATATTTTAGAAACTTCTGGAAACCGGAAATTTGTTCAACTTCCGGTGCAGATGCGCTGCGATCTAGACAACTCCATTGTTGACACAAGAAAGTCTCTTGACAAAAATCAATTTGGTTCATATTGATATTTTTACCTGCTTGTGTGAAATGAGAACATATTATTATCAAACAAATTATTAACATATAAATAAATTAAAAATTGTAAACGACTATATCCTATTAATTAACACTGCTATTTTGTTATTTTGTTCAAACTTTCTGCATTCAAAATACAAAAAATTAGTTCTATGTTGCTTATACTAAATTTCCTTCAATCTAAATTCTATAAATGTGAAATTCAGCAATAACACAAACTACAACAGTAAATAAATAAAACTTGACGGAAATAAACAAGGCGTAACAAACTTACAGTCTATATTACAAACAAGTTTTCCTAATAAAGTTTTATATGTTTGATGTTTCATTATGACACTGTCAGGTCTCGGAAAAAAATGTGATTTAATCTGAATGTACGCAACCACGCATCACAGGTTCGCAATTGGCACACATGGATTGAGTTTAGAGTTACGGTAAACAAAACATCAGCTTCGTAAGTTGGAAATCGCAAATAACGTAAAATTTTAGGTACATTTTTCAACATTATCATGAATCAACAAGAATTACAAAAATAAAGAAAACTAGGGTATTCATACGCCATTTCAGGCACATTGTTAATAATGGTGAATTTGCACAACTTATTGTTTCATTCTGCTTCATTACATTTGTACGTTCTTGTTAAACTAGTTGGGCTGGATTCTGTTGCCAGCTATCTGTCTGTACTCACAGCACAATTAATAAATTTCAGCATCCCCCAGAATCCTTGCAATATTAGATTAAACGGAGCAGAGGTTTCTCTGTGGTTATTACCAGAGTAGCCCCAGGACTTCATGGTGTGGACAGGGTGTTCTTTAATTAAATGACAGCCTTAATTAACTGGCATTGTCGTCTCCACTAGCACGAAGAATGCTAGGTTGCCATGTTTCCTTCCAACTGAATGTGATATTAACTTCGTTACAAACGTCAAGTGCATTCCTTTATTACTACTAAACAGTTAATCATACGCCGTAATGCTTATCACCGTTTGTTTCATGAACAATTAATTTGAAGAACATATAGGGTAAGGTGATAAATTTCCGATCACAAAAAAAAACATTCAATATATCTTGAAAAAAACAGGCAGCAAAATTACAGTTTTTGTGCCAATAAAATGCTTACCTTTTACTAAAGATGCTGGCATAACATGACATTTTTAGTTCTTAGTGTAGACAGTAGAACGAAATTTCAGTCGAATAAAATTTAATTAGAATTGTACCTAGGTAGGTACAAATCTGATCACCGTGCGGTACAATTTGGATCAACATTGAGTGAAGAAACAGTATCCTTAATATAAACTACAAGTGCAACTTCTTCTATGGCGTAGGCCTACAGGAGCAAAATAAAGACAAATTGCATCTTCTGCTAGTTTAATAACTGTTGAATATAATTCAAAATATAGGAAAAGTATGTATAGCTACGCCCAAAGTATTTTTTCGTTCTCTTAATATTAGGCTACCTTGTAAGTAGTACCTCGTAAAATGTTGTAACCATTGAACAAATACCTTGTCATTGATGTACCCTTTCTTGCTCATGGCCACAATGGAACCAGCAGGCAAACCATCTCCAAATTCAGGTTTTACTCGCTTTCCTTTGAAAATTATGAACGGGGGTATATAACACCCCACTGCATTACAGCAAGCACACAGCATGACATTTTCTCCTCGTTCCACGTTTGTCAGTGATACGACTTCTGGACACAATTTTAAGAGGCCTGTTGTTCAATGGGAAGCCACATTCATCCATGTTATAAACACACTCTGGCTTATGTAGCACTCCACTCTCTTCCATAACATTGTAAAGTAATGTGAAATATCGTTCAGTGTCTGTTCTGGCTAATCCCTGAGCACGAGATCTTGTTAAGCCTTGCGGTTTTCTTAACGTCAGTGCAGGATGTCTTCTCATGAATGCCCGAAACCAATCTATTCCAGTAATATTGTTGTCATACCAAGGGTGGGTCACATTTTTTCCTACTGCAAAACGGTACACAGCTACCCGCACTTCCTTCGGTGTCAATCCCAATCCTCGCCCCTCTAAATACACCAATCTCTCCACAATTGCGTCTTCCATCTGCTTGGAAAACACTGTTGGATGGCCAACATCAATCCTGGAAGGGATAGGAACACCAGCTGCTTCTTGACGTGCCATCGTTACTTTGTTTTGTAGGGTGGCAAATGGAACATGATAAAGTTGCGATGCTCCGCGTATAGATAAGTGTCCCTCTAGAATACTCTACAGGGCATTTTCGAGAACTCGGGACGAATACTGTTGATATACCTTCTTCGGTGTTCGTTTGCGAGGCATCTGTAACAATAAATTGAACAACGCATTTACTTTGTGAAGTAATGTGTTGCACGCGTTACGGTAATGGAACTCTATACCACGCTGATCGAAATTGTACCATTTTCGCCGATCGAAAAGTATGTATAGCGTGCAAGGAAACAAATATTTATGTAGTTCCCTTATCTTTCACCACATGGCTACACATATTACATGTTACAGCCACCTCATGCTTGTCCTCATTTGACCTAAATTTCGCTGTTCTACGTTCAAGCATAAACACGGGGCACGCAAAATGACAGTCAGACGTTTATATACAAAGCACCTAACTGTTATTCTATCTACAACGTACTCATCTTGCCATACAAAATTACGTCTGGTTCTCCGGGTTTTCCGTAGAATTTCTCGATGTTTCTGCACAACACACCTGACACTCAGCACAACAACTCTCACTCCTCAAACCAGCGTTGCCAGTAACAGGAAGCAAATTATTCGACTTTTTGGAAAGGGTGATCGAAATAGTACCTACAGTAGACTCGCGATTAACCGAGTCCCGATTAACCGAGGCTCCGGGTTAACCGAGGGAGTGGTTGGAAAACATCGCGCTTCATAACACACCCCCTGTTTGTTTATGGATTTATGTCACCGTCCGCGCTGCACGTGTTCGTTACATTGTCGGTGTATCCGATTGTTACGGTGGTGTTTAAGTCTGTGTAGGCCTATTCTAAGCGGTAAAAGTAATCTCCTCATTTATGTTGTACTAGTAATAAATAATTACTATACAGTTTTAAGTGTTGTTTCGTCATTTACGACCTATTAGCACATTATCGCAGTATTATCCGGGTTTTTCCGTATCCAAGGTAATCTCGGTCCCAATTAGCTCGGATTATCGCGAGTCTACTGTATATCGAAAATGTACCACCCTGCATTGCACGAATTAAGCTTTTATTTTGTAGAGGATGTTCATACAGAGGTTGACCATTATTTTGTTGTTGTTATTATTACTAACAATAATAAACAAAAGAAATCTAAAAAATAATATAAAAAGTACACACTAATTTCTAGCACTAACATCTTCCCCAAGAATTCATTGTTCCACTGCTTGTTGTACTGAATTTTCTATTTTCGCGAACATTGATCACATTTTACTACACACGTATCAATAATTTTCTGGTTCTATAAAATTAAAGTATCTTTATAGAACCAAGTATTTAAAATAAATTAACATATGTCTAAAGTTCACCAGCTCTGTCTTCTTATGAAAGAATTAGATTGGAGAATGACGTAAGGGTTGCAATGGTGTAAAATTTCCCTTCCTACGAATAGTTTTCTTTTAAATTTATTATATTACCCTGTTTAACCAATAGCAGCAAGTTGATGCATTGCCATCAATTATGAACAGAAGCATTGAAAATAATGCAAGAGTGTTATTATACTACATTAAATATTAATATTCTCCATTGTAATTAACTCTTAATATGCCTAATTGTTTGACGATACTAAATGTATTTTATCAACAACTCTATAGAGAGATGCACACAATTAACATGTCAGAAATTATTCCACAAATACTTAAAAAGGGCGAGAGTTCACAAGATAATTTTTTGTAACTTGCTATTTTACCTTACTGGAATTTTTGTTCTTGAATATATGGAGCATTTAATTACGAACAATTACAAATTCTAGGATGAAGTAAGTGTCAACATAAGTCATTTTCCAAGAAGATGTAGTATCCGTGGGCTCAAAGACCCTCTTTCGAACGTCCATCTTATCTTTGACTTTGATTGATTTGGTGTTTTTTAAGTCCTCTTTATGTACAGTAAGACTAATCGTGACTTGACCTACAATTTAAAGTGGGATCCCAACCACTATGTGCCTCCACCGGGTATTGAACTCGGGACTCCTTGATTACAAGGCGACGACGCTAACACTGCGCCAACGGGAAGGCCCACCTAATCGTTGACATCCATGAGGACAGGACAAATTTCTGCATAGAGTTTTCCAACTGCATGATAATTGATTCGATTTGTTATATATATCACAATGATTCATGATATATATATATATATATATATATACACAGGGTGTTAATTTTAACTTGACATATGAAAATAGCGGAAGTGATATGCATGTGAGGAAAATTTGGTCCAAACAAACCATGATCCTTGTCGGGGGGAAAGTTAATGGCGTACAAATGAGCCCCCTCACAGGGCCCCCCTGGGGGGTAGGGGGGGCACGTTGAGTTTTTCAAATAGGAACCCCCGAATTTTGTTTCATTTTGGGATTCGCGGAGTCAAAATAAATAATAATTATGCTTGACATGGGTGCAACAACATGCGAAATAAAAAAGATATGGCCATGTGTATGTTTGGAAACACGTAAATGTCGTGCATGGAAAACCGGTAACAGGCCCCCACGAAAATACGAAGAATGGCGTGCGCAGAGGAAAATTTCATTGCTGTCGATGGTGTCATTGAAGAGTGGAAGAAGTACCAAAAGAAGAGTGCGGAGGGGATAGGGGGAGGGGGCAGCATGCAACGAACAAAATGGAAATACATCTGCTGGATTAATGCAGATGCCAAGGATATGAGGGAAACAAAATAACGAACTGTGCCTGTGCCAGAAAAGTGAAGGGGTAGGGGATGTAAATCGTGTTTCCAGAACTCACGCGAAGAGTATGTTATCGCCACCGACGTTGTCAGATCAGCTGTGTTATCAGACGCCAGCCACACGTAAGGTACAAACTAGGCCATTTGACCTTGCGCTGAAGTCAGCTCTCTGTGCCCGTGTTTGCTTGGGGAAATAGGTGGTTATTGGGCGTGAGTGCTTCAGAAGGTTAGTTGACGTGCCCGTGTTCGAAGTGAGTGCAGGTATACCTAGGACGATGGAGAGTGTATCTGTGGAAGACAGAATTGAAATGATATTCATGTATGGTGAATGTCGACGGAATGTGGACAATGCTGTCACCGAATATGCCAGACGCTATCCGAACAGAGTGCGTTCGCGGTCGACTTTCGCCAGGGTTGTCAAGCAATTTGCAACAGTAGGAATCGTGTGTCCGCAACAAAGACGGCGTCGAAGAACTGTCACTGGGGAAAATAATGAAATCGCTGTATTAGCTGCAGTGGCGTATGATCCCCATTCCAGCACGCGTAACATAGCTCGCCAGAGTGGGATGTCCCATGTCAGTGTTTGGAACATACTCAAGAGGCACAAGTTTCACCCGTACCATGTGTTCCTGCACCAGGAACTTCATAGTGATGATTTCTGTGCACGGATGGTGTTTTGTGAATGGGCACGTGGACAAATACATCGAAATCCGGCATTCTTTCGGGACGTTCTGTTCTCCGACGAAGCAACATTCACAAACCATGGCCAGGTTAACCGGCACAACATGCACTACTGGAGTGCCGACAACCCACACTGGTTGCGTGAAGTTGAACATCAACGCCCATGGTCAGTGAACGTATGGTGTGGCATCATGGGTGACAAACTCATTGGTCCGTTTTTCATTGACGGTACATTGAATGGGCGAAAGTATCGCAATTTCTTGCAGGACGAACTACCGATATTGCTGGAGGATCTAAGCCTTGCACAGCGACAGGCCATGTGGTATCAGCATGATGGTTGTCCGGCGCATTATGATGCCATAGCTCGAGAATTATTAACGCGCAAGTTCCATCATCGCTGGATCGGACGACGTGGTCCTGTCAGTTGGCCGGCTAGATCACCAGACCTTACTGCGCCAGATTTCTTTTTGTGGAGTTTTCTTAAAGGAATGGTGTATCAAACTGTACCCACAACGCGCAACGACATGATGCAACGAATACGAAATGCTTGCACACAAATTGATGCCGCCACACTTTTGCGTTGTGAACAGTCATTTCATGCAAGAATAAATAAATGCATCGACGTTCATGGTCACCATTTCGAGCATTTGCTTGGTTAAGGCATGTATGCCGACGCACCACCCCACCCCCACAGGTGAGAGGCAAGGGGACTCACGTGAAACAAGCACCCCACAGGTGAGAGGCAAGGGGACTCACGTCAAACAAGCACCCCACAGGTGAGAGGCAAGGAAACTCCCTTGAAACAAGCACACCACAGGTTCGAGGGTAATAGTATTTGCATTCCATCCTTCCCATCTCCTACACTTTTCTGGCATCCCTGAATACGTTTTTGTGTTTCCCTCATCTCCATGCCATCTGCATTAATCCAGCAGATGTATTTCCATTTTGTTCGTTGCATGCTGCCCCCTCCCCCTATCCCCTCCGCACTCTTCTTTTGGTACTTCTTCCACTCTTCAATGACACCATCGACAGCAATGAAATTTTCCTCTGCACACGCCATTCTTCGTATTTTCGTGGGGGGCCTGTTACCGGTTTTCCATGCACGACATTTACGTGTTTCCAAACATACACATGGCCATATCTTTTTTATTTCGCATGTTGTTGCACCCATGTCAAGCATAATTATTATTTATTTTGACTCCGCGAATCCCAAAATGAAACAAAATTCGGGGGTTCCTATTTGAAAAACACAACGTGCCCCCCTGCCCCCCAGGGGGGCCCTGTGCGGGGGCTCATTTGTACGCCATTAACTTTCCCCCCGACAAGGATCATGGTTTGTTTGGACCAAATTTTCCTCACATGCATATCACTCCCGCTATTTTCATATGTCAAGTTAAAATTAACACCCTATATGAAATAGGTGGCATAACTTTAGGAGCGTTTTCCTTACATGTAAACAATGAGAAAGGTTTATATGAACATAGGTCCGAAAATGTTTGATTTCCGAGTTATAGGCTGTCATAACATGTGCTCACTGGAATTTGTCTCTCTTCCACAGGTGGTTTCCGGTAACACAACCAGCTATTTGATGAGTGGGTACATGCTGAGTTGACATTGTTGAGACCATGTACAACAATAAGGAGCGAGCAGATATGTACTTCATGCATGGTTTGGCAGGTGACAATGCTGTATAGGCCCGTCGTTTGTACCACGAAAACTACCCACACCGAAGATGCCCAGGAAAGTTAGGAGATGTAGCACATTGCTGCAAAAACCATTGAACACGACACGCGCAGGGTAATCTGCTGTTGATAATGCCTGTACACGTTGCAGATGGTAGGGATACAACTGTTGTTCTCGCAATACTCTCCAGATAGTGGAATGAGGAATATCCACTTACATTGCTAACCTTCGTGTGCTGATTTCACGAGTTGCAGTCACAATATCCAGAATCTCCTCTTCTTGCACAGGAGTCGTAAATCGAGGTTGTCCTCTTTCAACAACACGAGGTGCAAAATTGGCCAATTCACACAGGCGGCGATGGATACTCACAAATGTTTTTCTATCTGGGCATCTTCGGTGTGGGTACTTTTCGTGGTACAAACGACGGGCCTCTACAGCATTGCCATCTCCCAAACCATACATGAAGTGCATATCTGCATATCTGCTCGTTCCTGATTGGTGTGCATGGTCTCAACAAGGTCCACTCAGCATGTACCACTCATCAAATAGCTGGTTGTGTTACAGGAAACCACCTGTGGAAGAGAGACAAATTCCAGTGAGCATATGTTATGACAGCCCATAACTCGGAAACCAAACATTTCCGGACCTGTGTTCATATTAACTTTTTTCATTGTTTACATGTAAGAAACAAGCTCCTGAATATGCCACCTATTTCTGGAACACCCTGTATACTAGCTGCTTGCCTGCGTTACCCGGGTATTTATTTATCCCAATCTTCTATTGGACAGCATCATAATGAATTCTGACTATAGTGAAAAATGAACTTGGAGTTGAAAGGCATTGGGAGTGTCACTATTCATCTTAACGACCCCGAAAACTATGGATTCCACACTAACATCGGTTGTTTTACATGTCACCCCTTTCTCACCCCACCCATAGAGGTACCAGGGGTTTCTTGAAGTTGAATGGCGTTGGGAGTGTCACTATTCATCTTAGGGATCAAGAAAAATACGGATTCCACACTAATATCGTTCGATTTACATGTCACCCGCTTCCCACCCCCCACCTAGGGGTGCCAACGTAACAAATTTTATTTACAGGTAAATGTCATCGTGAATGTCACAAATTAGCTCAGCGACTGCGAAAAGTATGTATTCCACACTAATATCGGTCGTTTTACATGTCACCCCCTTCCCACCACCACCCCAAGTGATGCCAGGTGTGCCTTGAAGTTGAACGGCATTCTGAGTGTTACTATTGATCTTAGCGACCCAGAAAACTATGGATTCCACACTAATATCGGTCGATTTCGATTATTTTTACATGTCACCCCCTTCGCACCCCCACCCCTAGGGGTGCCAGGTGTGTCTTACCCCCACATTATTTCTTTCCAGATTGTAAGTCATATGTGTACCAAGTTTGGTCATCGTGAATGTCACCAATTAGCTTAGCAACTGCGAAACTATGGATTCGACACTGATGTTGGTCATTTTTGACATTTTAATTTTCAGCCCCTCTCACCCCCATCCCGATAGGTGATGAACTTGGAGTTGAACGGCATTGGGAGTGTCACTATTGATCTTAGCGACCCCGAAAACTAAGGATTCAACACTAATATCGGTCGTTTTCGATTTTTTTACATGTTACCCTCTTCGTACCCTCAACCCCTAGGGGTGCCAGAGGTGTCTTACCCCCACAGTATTTATTTCCAGGTTGCAAGTGATAAGTGTTCCAAGTTTGGTTGAAATCACTCCAGGCGTTCGAGAGTTATGCCGGAACAAACATACACACACATACACACACGTACATCCATTTTTATATACGTATATAGTATACGAATGTGTATATATATATATATATTTGTTGTTGTTGTTGATTTTCTTCCACTGTTGGCTAATTATGACGGTGCGAATAAATGGTGATTACATGACACAGGAGGTGTAAGGGGATCTCCTTTCACGTAGTACACCCTGGACTGCAGACTAACGAGGCTCTGGCGACTGGCCCCATGGCCAGAATAATTTTGTTTGCGTTGTCCTGTGTTTTGTCCTTAATTGTGCTGAGTGCTCGTTTACAGCCTCAGCTTTTAACGAAAGTCAGAAGATTTTAATATTTTATGATTTTAGTTATGCAACGTTAGAGTTGTTATGTGTAACGATATGGGGCTGGACCCCGTATAATGTGACAGGTGCAAAATAGGCTTAGTGCTGACGCACCCAAAATTTTAAATTCAAATTCAAACATGACACAGATTAAAGAACAATCGAAAACACACAGTGGCGGCTATTAAGAGGAGCGTGGGCCAGTTGCCTCCTCACTTTATGCCCCCGCACTATGGCCTCTTAATGTTAACCCTTGAGCCTTGTCTACAAAGATAAAATATACTGCCCGCACCTCAGTTTTGGCAGCCCGTGGCCGCCACTGTTAAACACATATTAACACATCACGGAATAAACAACACAAACAGGTCCCCGTGGCGGAGTGGTTAGCACATCGCGCTACGACGCCAAGGGTCCCGGGTCGAATCCCGGCCTGGGCATGGATGTTTGTGAGTGCTCATTCGTCAATTTCAACATATCATCACCCATCACCGAAAATAAGAAAAACTAGAAGTTTCCTAACTATTCACTTTAAAATTTCGATTGGGGCAAGATCATTATATTTTCAAGTGCATTTTTTACTGTATTAAAAATTACAGGTTAGTTAATTACAGTGTAATCTAAAATCATTATTTGGGGAGCTGCAGATCTATCTGGATTAACAAGTGTCACTGGTCATTTGATACTTTAATTGGCCAATCATATGTCGTCACTCTTGCTACGAAAGAAGGCATGATCACAGACACTTATCTGTGGCATGATACTCTGCTGTCTGAATGGTAGATGGATATATTCGGTGGCTGTGAGATTGTGTCACGAGGCGGAAGTTATATGGATAAGTTATAAGCAATTTATAAGCTGTACTTTTACCAACGCTTGTTCTCTAGGGTTTAGTTTTACTTCCTCCTGTGTTGTGTAGGTGGGTTGGATACACTGTTCTAGATGTTCCGTGGCGATTTTGGATAATTTGTGTACTTGTTGCTGAGCATTCTTTTCTTTTTGCAATTTCCGGGAGCCAAAACGAGTAATTTGCAAGGTTCGCCTATTTGGCTCTATGTGTTGCTAGAAAATCATTTCCCAAAATGTTGAGTTTTCCTGACCCTTCATACAGAAGTGCCGTGTGCAGAAAAGGTTGATCGGTCAGTTTGAAGTGTAAGTCAGTTTCGTTTGTTACTGAAAATTTTGAATTATTAAAAGCACTTAAGACATGAAATTTCTGTTTAACCTTGATATTTCGAGGTAAGTCTTGCCTGTTCATGACAGTTGTGGTACTACCTGAACCTAAAAGCATTGGAATTTGCTTGTTTCCTACAGTTATGTCAACGAAGAAAAGGTTGTTGATTTTTGTTAGAGGAAGCGTGATTTTCTGGAATTTTTCTGAAATTCCAGCGTTACCTTCCTGTGCACTAGTAACTGAAGTAACAAGATTACGATTTTGCTTCTGTTTAGGTTTCTTCTTTCTCGCACGTCTTCCTTTCATTTCATCTCTACATTCGGAAAAGGAGAAGAGCTGTTTGAATTCGCCTTCAAATATCTCTTTGTCATAATTTGCATGAGTGCAAAACGAAATACAGTCTATTTCATCAGGATGTTCCGTGTTTGCTTGTTTCCTACAGTTATGTCAACGAAGAAAAGGTTGTTGATTTTTGTTAGAGGAAGCGTGATTTTCTGGAATTTTTCTGAAATTCCAGCGTTACCTTCCTGTGCACTAGTAACTGAAGTAACAAGATTACGATTTTGCTTCTGTTTAGGTTTCTTCTTTCACGCACGTCTTCCTTTCATTTCATCTCTACATTCGGAAAAGGAGAAGAGCTGTTTGAATTCGCCTTCAAATATCTCTTTGTCATAATTTGCATGAGTGCAAAACGAAATACAGTCTATTTCATCAGGATGTTCTTCTAAAAATTGCTTCGGACATGAAAGGGTTATTCTGGCTGCGGCTGCTGAGTCGAACCCGAATGCGCCTGTGGCTAGGTGTGGGAAAGAAATGGATCTTTGTCCTAAAGTTAAGAGTAAATTTAGGCAGTTGGCATAACATTTTCTCAAAATTTCAGGGTCTTGGTTGTTTGGAGTGACGGAATGAAAAATATAATTAGCAGATAGATTGTACGCTGGGGTAACTCTGACGTCACCAGGTTGTGTTTTGTTGAAGGTTTGAAGTTCCTTGTCCAGTTGCTGTCCGCATGCTCTAGAAAAAGCTATTATAAAGCTACTCCGCCGATGGGTAGAAAATCAGGGTTGCAAGCTGAAACCAAAACATTTGCTTCTGCTTTTGTGATATCAGTTGTTATGATGTTGATCTTGAACGTGTGCGACGACAACCTGTGTTGGACTTTGCTCTCGGTTGAAACGGGAGCCGTATCGCTCGAACTCGGCTCGGTCGTCTGTGAGCACTGAACTTCGTGCTGAAGAGAGAAAAATTCCTCGACTTGCTTAAGTAGTTGAGAACGCTCAGCGGCATATCCGACGAATTCAACGCCCCTTGCTTGCGGGCTGGAATGGGCCGACTGTCGCCTATAGTACAATTCCCCACGTACCTGATTTTTGAGATCGTCGTGATCTTTACGGAGAGCCAGTGTCATGGAAAATAAATTTTTCAAGGCAGACACGGTACCCTGTAATGTCTCAAAAATACCTTGTTGATTTTTGGAGAGCTGGCTGTGAATACTTTGTGATTCTGATATATGTGACGTCAATGCAGGGTCTCTTAGCACAGTGTTAGGCGTATCTTTAGCTTGCAAAAACGGATTGTGTGCGTTAAAAGTATCGGAAATAATGAAATTGTTTCTCGCATGCGAATCCCTGAGAACTTCCTCCGCTGCTTTAATAAGTTCCTCGTCGGGAAATTTTGTCAATTGAGAAAACATGATTATTTTAATATACATATACGTATAATTATTTCAATTGACTTAATGATTGGGGGGGGAGATAGGTAGATATTTTGCCTATACTACGACAAAACCGGCGCACTAACCACCATGTTACGTTTAGGCCGTTCGCCGGCTTAAACTGCTTGGCTGCAAGAGGATGAGTGTATAAAGAATGGAATAAATTACTTTCATTGCCCTTTACCAATAATAAGCACAAGCGAGGGGGGGAAGATCACGCACGAGCCGGGGTTGCACTATAACTTGACAAGTTTAAAAACATGACGCTGCAATCCATTGTTTGCGCACCTCACATCACATTTCCCCATTCCATTGTCTGCGGCGACGTTGGTTCGCAGTGTTGCAGCCTGGAGGGAGCGAAATCGTCTGAGAATTTTCAACGAAATTTGAATGTGAAAGGCATGAATTAGTATCCCCTCACCTACGCTACCTATTGATTACGCTAAATTCTAAATACATTTTGATATTTTCCCTTTAAACCTTAAATGAATTAAGTTATATGAGGGATATTTCTTACCAGCATAAGAAATGTATGAATTAAAACGATAGAAAAATGAAAAATATATAAACGATAGAACTGAGCTCACCTTCTAAATGTTTTCCAGTTCTCCTTCTTCAGTTTCACTCTCCCACTCATTCGAGTCTGTGTCTAACGATGAATCTGTGTCCGTGTCTGAATCGGCTTCACCAAGTCTAATTATCAGTTCATCTACACGCTCGTCCATAAGTCCATCTCTTTCAAAGTAAGAATCTTGCAGCCAAGAGTAAAGAGCATGAACATTTCAATGCTTTAGAAAACAACACAGGCAAGCGTGTTATCAGATTGCCTTCTCGTAGTGATTGTTGTACGATAAACAAACGAACCACCACCCCACTCGGTTAAAAAAAAAAAGGCCACTGCTCGATGTCGCATTCAGAAAATGAAGTCCCCTCGCCCTGTAGTTTCTCTTTGTTATAAACCTTAACGCACGTGCGTAATACTACAGTTTACGATCGGCGCACCGCACGCATTTTCAAAGGCCGGATTAAATAAAACGAACCACTGATATAATAGGAGCCTGCATGCACCGTCATGCTAAACAGTGAAAATCGTTTGTCATATTTGTTTTAGCTTAATTTTGCTGAGTTGGCACCACTGGTACTCTCAACGCCAGACCAGTGAGTAGAAGAGTGGTGGGGAGGATGACGTAATAGGAAGTGCTCCGCAGCAATCTGCGCATATCGGGGCTTAACTTGTCAGGCTATACTAATCACTATTACTTAAATAACTAGTGTCATCACCGTACCTGATGTGGTCCGTCGACTTGGTCGTGTGGTCCGTTGACGGTGTGTACTTTGGGCACTGCCCAACCTTCGCACGGACTCACTCCACGAGTCATATCACTTAGGCATCTAACATCCGACTCGTGACAATTGTTTCTTTGGTTGTTGGAGGTTCGAGTGGTGTAGAAGAATATATGCATACACAGCTAAACGTGTATTAACCTCTATCGTATCACTGTTTTTAGGAATAGTTCTAACGGGTGTGAAAAATTTATTTTATTATAAGTAGGAGGATGTTCAACATTTAAAGAGCAGAGAAGTTTATTTTCTGTTTGTTAGTTCCTTATTCCAGTACCGAGTGTTGATGATGTTGTCTCATCCGTTTCATCGTTATGTCTGTCCTTATATCCGAGAGAGAGAGAGAGAGAGAGAGAGAGAGAGAAATACGACGTTAAGGAATCAGAGTACACAAACTACCTAATTCTTAAATGTTAAGAATTAGAAACATCAAATTTGGGTCTCCCGTCCTCGTAGTCCAGTGTTAAGCGTAAGAATACTGCTTTGAACTATGGGATCCCAGGTACGATCCCAAGTGAAGCATATTTGTTGAGAGACTCGGATTCTACTATAAGCTCTAGCTTTAGTCCCGATTAGGATCTGTGCATATAGTGGACTTTAATACAAATCCGATCAACTAAACGCTGCAATGCGGTACGAAAAAACAGCACGCTTGGACAATTTTATTGCTCGTAGGCTCAGGCCTACATGTTAATTATCATTTGTGAGGTTAGAGAATAATATCTGCAGTGCCGTCATAGCGGCCATTTTTTATTCCGTGCACGAATCTTTCTTTGAAGCACATATAAAACTATTTATCCAATATTGATCAGCCTTTATGCTGTATTCTTAAATAAAATTACAATCTTCAGCAGTTATTTTCACTAATCATGTCAAAATGGCCGGTGCGAGAATTTCAACTGTATTCTTTGTTTCTATGTCAATGTATTTGTCTAGGGAGGTGAATTCGTAGTGAAAATATCTTTGTTGTTTGAGTGTGGCACGTCTATTCTTCACAAATATTACTGCAAGTGAACGGTATTTGTCTCATCCTCCCCATTTCTAGCCCTCTTGTATGACCTTCTGCGAGACTTGAAAGTAATTTCTGTTATCTGCTGAAAACTGCTTTTATCCTAGTTTATTCTCCAATGGAAAAAGCACATGAAATTCGAATAGATAATACTGTTTATCAAGGCCTTATTAAAAAGTGAAGAATACATAATTATTGTATTTTGCTTGGTCTGAAACATTCATGCGTAAAAGTACCTTTGTGTGTGAAGGAACAGAATACAGTACCTTACATAGACCTTTCCGTCTGAATGTAAAATTTGTCACTGGTAAAATTATACCGTAGTAAAATAATATGTAAATACATTTTACCGGGTATCAGTTAGCCCCCATAGAATTTTACTCCGGAATCTGTAGCGCCACCCCCAATTATTTCAGGCTGGTGCTGTCACTGAAAAGTGGCACAGAAAGCTAAGTAAAATAAAGGAAATAAATCAATCAATCAAACATCACCAAGAATTATGCTGGATGTGGGCCATGGCGCCTTAAGAAATTGTTACATCTTACAATCTATATAACTATGTAAGCTACCAATTAATATTCCCCCGAAGTTTTTATGATGGGCACGAACAACAGGAAGTTCCACAAAACTACGATAGGTGCCACTCCTTGTATTCTTTCTAGATTAGTATAGTTAAGCAGCTATATGCTAAGAAATGCCACTTCTCTTTGTGTTCAAATATTATATGTTTTGTTAGTGATACTTAATTCTTCTACGGTAGAGTAAGTGATAATTTGTTTGCGGTAGATCTTGTTTTAAACTTGAAGAAGCCACTGCAAAAAATCCACAATGTTACAACAACTATGGAAAGGATTGTCGATTACCAGGCTTTCTGACCATTTAAGGGCAATAAATTTAACACAAGCGACAGCCGTAACAACTAACAGTGGAAGTGAGGGGAACGAAACTTCACAACAATAATAGCCAAATAATCGGTCAAATGGTACGAAGCTTCATATTCCGAATCGAAATTAGACAGTAATCAGAAACCGGTGATGCTGGAAGTCACCTAAAATTAATGTTCGACCGACCCTGCTAAGGACCATCAACTAGTCTTCGTTCACACAGATTCTGGGAACTTGCCTTGATCTTGGAGACTCAATTATTACATTTCGAGAGAACTGTGTGGATAACATTACGGTAGCGATCTAGTCTTTTATTCAGAGTAACACCGTATTCCAATCCATGAAAGAGAAGCCGACAGTGGAACGAGAAATTAATTCAATTTGTCAAATTGGATTACAACTTTTAGGTATCTGGGACGACCTTCAAAGGTAAGGGCACCCGCAGAGGGGAGACAGGGGCATCTGCCCTCCCCCCCAAACCGAGATATCTGGAAAGATTTTACATATTTCGAATAGTGAAATTGTTGCGTGAAAACATGGACGAGGAGTGCAGTGAAAGACAGCAGATTAAGTGCGTATGCAAATTGTCCTAGTGGTGGAAATGCTTTATGAGAATTTTCTTGACTGGGGGGAGCATCACCCTAAGTTTCCTCCACTTTGAGCCCTGAGAAAATGGGCACTATTCGTCCCCTCCTCCCCCCCTCCGAGCAAAAATTCTGTGGGCGGCCTTGTTCTAAAGTCAAACAGGCCACCAGCATTCCGGGTACTATGAGTACACCACGGCAAGCGGCAAGACCGTGATATTAGCAGACACTTTAGGACAAGGGTTCTCACCCAGTCAGGATTTAAGGAATGCGGCGAAGCGAGTCTGCACTAGAAAGGCTTCCAGACTGGAATTCATTCCTGCAGCTGCACTGAAGAGAGTCCCTAGCAAATTCTTATCGAACGAAACTTTACAAAACTAGTCTTCTCACAGGCAACATCTGCAAGGAGGCAAACGTAAGTTGTATGCTGAAGGCTGGCAAGAATCCACAGCGACCAGAGAGCTATCGGCCAATCAGTTTTCTTAGTTATCTTGGAAAGATCTTGGAGCACCTTATAATCAAATGCATTTGGAGTGTCCACGACGAGTACCAACTACTCCATCTCAGCCATTTGGCTTCCGCAGTCGTCATGGCACCACCCACTCCTCTATGTTGGGGATTTCACCTCGGTGAGATACAACATCCTTGAACCTTCCCTGAACGTGCGAAAGCTCCATAAAGTGTGATCACAGGCTCTGAAATGCGTTACCATAACAATGGAGCTACAATCCAGTACGCTACAAGATCGTTGGTTGGTAAAGGTTATGCTTGCTAATCGTCTCTGAGCACTTCTAAAGGAGACCATTGCCATGCTGGAATAGCTGACGGTTGAGTGCTACAAGAGCCTCTACTACTGCACTTCTATACCTTCGTACAAGAAATGTAACATGTGTCTTCCCTTCTTACAGATGGCGTGATAATTTTATGTTTCGCTACATTCGCTTCAGCAGTAGATTTTATGCGTAAATCTAAGCATTTACCTCCATCCATTTAATCTTGTGGAAATTTGATAATCTAGATTCTAGAGACTGAATCCAGATTAGTCACACTTCGTGAAGAGTTTTATATCGCTTTGATTTGTTTTATTTTAGTCCGTGCTTTTGACACTTTTGCTAATCGCAACTTGGTTCGGATCCTACCTTAAACTGTAGGTACAGTACCGATTAGCCTTACTGTGCATAAAGTGGACATAAAACACCAACACTCAACAACAACGAACTCATGGACTGAATACAACATATAATATTATTCCGATTGTAGATCCAGAAGCCAGAGCCTCGTTATTCTGCAACGTGGTAGTGAAGTTGACACGTCAGTGCCTTGTGAAAAAGCCCCTGCTTTTACGTTACACAACACAGCATTTGCAGAAGTTGAAACTGATCTTGATGTGGTATTTTTAGAGAACAACGTCAACATTTCGAGTTAAGAATATAATTTTGCTCGAAATGTAATTATATTAAGCCGAATGATGCGTATTCCTCTATTGAGGTTTTCTGGTTCTTTGAATACGTCTCTCGTCCTCCTAGAAATCGAAAGTGAAAATCCTCAGATCAAAAGAGGAATTGTCATATTCATCAAGTCTTAGATGAAAGTAATCAAGGTACGGAGGTAAGAAGATCGAAAGACGTGCGGAAATAAAATCTGGAAAATTCAGGAAAGAGGAAAGTGCGAGTAGATCCTGAGAAGAAGAAGCTGCAAGTGGAATAGGGGAAGTATTATATTAAGGACTGCGTACTGGTTCGTCTTTGAATTCCATAAGGGGATGATGAACACGTGTGCGAAGGGTGGGGCCAGAAACAAAGGATCTTAGGTATTCGTTCCCTAACCACAGATCTAGCGAACGAAGCTGCGCCATGGCAACTGTTGTCATGGCGATGATGCTAGCTTCGTCTTCGCTAAAAATTGTGCTGGATTCCGTGAACACGTCCGTTGTTCATTCCTATCTTCGCATCGCAGGGGGCTTCGGTGCGCTGTTGGAGAAAATTAAGAGTACCGTGTGGAGATTGAGGATGAATCCCCCACCCACCCCCTTTCGCTTTTGAAAAGAAAGTAAAACCCGATTTTCATATCAAACTAACAAGATGGGGAAAGGACGAAAAGGTTTTATGTTACCTTTATGTCTTTTGAGATAAGTGAGGTTTACAGATAAAAAACACCAAAAAAGCTGCTGATGACGATCCAGGGGTGCCCACAAGGGGTTTCATGACGCGCCTGCATCATGGGAATTTTTGAGGGGGACAGAATTTTATACCAATTCTATATATCTTCACTCAAAAAAGGGAGGGATTGTTTTGTTTGATTGACTTGTTACTGATTTTTAGTTATGGTTATTATGTACAGTTTTCTCACCTGCCTGTGGGTGATCGTGGCGATAGGGTTGAAATGAAACATTACCTTCCTTATGCCTTTAGAATCGGTTTGGAAGGAGGGCGTTCTCTTCGCATTAATACAAGGTTAGTCAAGCAGACAAACTGCTAAGAATAAGGTTCAGTACACTAACAATGGCAGTGAGCCTGAGCAGTTTCGTACGTTTTATGTTAGCAAACATGAAGGCGAGCCTACAGTACCTAAAGGTTATCACACATTGCTTAAAGATATCTGTATTACATCGTTCCGCAAATTTTTTTCGACCAAAAAAATTTGAGTAAATAATTCGGCATAAAGGGGGGAGAGGCGAATGTTCTACCTTTTTGGGAGGTGTCGTGCGTCATAGGCCTTGGGGGGGATGGCCACCCCAGTGACGTAAAAATGTAGTCCTTAAAAACACGTAAGATGCAGGAGAAATGTTGATGGAAATAGTAGTGGAAAATTTATCAAGCAATTAATGTGCATCCCACTGTATGAGTTGTTCTTTGGTACCGCTCTTTAAGTGCAGCTGACTTCCGTGGTGGAGTGGTTAGCATAGCGTGCTACGACGCCAGCGGTCCCGGTCCGACTTGTGCATGGGTGTTCTTTTAGAGTACCTCTTCATCAATTTCATCATATCATCAATAATACTGGTCGACATGGGTTCTGATGTTTGGAAACTACATTTGATGCTGATTTCAGAAGTGACCTTGTTTTTGTTGTATCACCCTCAGTTATTTAGAAATCTTCATTGTTGTATAAATCGTAATTCCTGTCCAGAAATTAGAAGTTAATAATATTCCCGATAGATGGCAGTGCACCTCTTATTACATTATATGATTAACAAAATTGCTGAAGACGCCTAGTAACAATGAATCATTCAATAAATTTGTTTCTAAATTTTGTTATTCGATACCAACTAATGCAAATAGTACAGTTTTTAATTTATTTACCGTGTATAAGGTTACGTGATCCGAAAACCTTAGTTTAGTGTATTGTAGATATTATATATGTAAATAGCAGTAGGGAATGCAAAATATTTGATAAAGTTTTCGTCATTGTCGATAGTTCGTGCTGTGTTGTGTCGAGAGACAATGTCGTCGTCGTCCAGGAAGTGTTTGAACTCACCCCATGTATTCTGTTACATTTGTGGAAGCTATGTAGTGAAGAGGCAAAGACAACGTATCACCACATTTGTGAGGTCTGCTTACCACGAATATTTTGGTGTTAAAGTAGGTGATCAGGACAAAATCTGGGCCCCGCATGAAGTTTGCAAAACATGTGTGGAAGCTTTGCGATTGTGGAAGTGTGGCAAGAGGAAAGCATTGCCATTTGGAATACCAATGGTATGGCGGGAACCAAAAAATCACATTGATGAGTGCTATTTCTGTGCTGTAGATGTTATCGGTTTCAGTGTTAAGAACAAGAGCAATGTGAGCTATCCCAACAACATCCAATCAGCCATTAGGCCCGTGCCTCATGGGCCAGATGTACCTGTACCTGTACCACGTACGAGTAGTGATAATTGCAGCACTTCAAGTGACACTGAAGTTGAACGTGCACACTATGATGACAGTGACGATTTCTGTCCTGGTACAAGTACAGGCACTCCGCAACCTTTCACACAACATGAACTGAATGATCTCGTAAGAGACCTAAATTTACCAAAGGAGAGTGCCCAACTTCTTGGTTCCCGACTGAATAAGAAAAACCTGTTGTCTCCAGGAACACATTTCTCATGGTACAGGCATCGAGAGACAGAGCTACTCCCATACTTTACTGAAGACGAAAACCTTGTTTATTGTAACAACATAAGGAAAGTCATAGAATTGTATGGTATTTCTTACAATGTAAGTGAATGGAGACTTTTCATTGATGCATCACAGACTAGTCTGAAGGGTGTTCTGTTAAATAACTGTAATGTGTTCCCATCGATTCCAGTTGCATATTCTGTGTCGCTTAAGGAAACTTATGAAACTTTGAGGTTCATGCTACTGAAAGTGAAATATGAAGAACATGGTTGGTCTGTCTGTGGAGATTTCAAAGTGATAGCTTTGTTGTTGGGTCTCCAGGCTGGGAACACAAAATTCCCCTGCTCCTTGTGCGAATGGGACAGTCGGGACGGGGAGAATCGTATCAATCCCTAAGATTATATGTTTATTTTATAAAGTCTCTCTGAATGCTTCACGTTGACCAGGGCATTCACTTGTTTTTCTCAGTTGTCTCAGCCGCTGAGGCATGTTTACAATGCACAGTGTTGTGCCATGCAAACCTCCTGAGCATTCAGGAAACAGGTAATTCCTTCTGGTTATAGAGTCAGCGGTTTGCATGGTAGCAATTAAAAAACACGATTCGGCATAGAGGAAGAGCTCGATGGCCTAGTGATATAGAGGTGAGACAAGCTGAGAGGGGACTGACTTTTGGGATTGGAGTTGAGAGAAGAGGTGGTTAGCAGAGCAGTAGGTCAGAAGTGGAACGACGCTCTGGTCGACAAATTGGAGAAGCTAACAGAGGACTTCGCATATTCTATTCAGCCTAATACTTCAGATAGACGTGTAATTATCCTAACACCCAGCCATGATTCAGGTTCAACGGTTCACAAAACCCAACGAGTGACCATTGTCTTTTCTAGCAGTTTAGTTCCTTAGTGTGATTTTGTACCTTTCGCATTGCCAAGCATTAACTCGTCATGCCAATGACGAGTGCTCTCATCAGAGGATGAATGATGAGTAATTTACATCACCAGCAATTAATTGCACACACACACTGGTTCAGATCCCCTCATTCTTTAGAATGACACGGAATCATTGGAAAGTGAAAACGTGGCCAAGTAGAGAATCTCTCTCTCCAGGGAAGAAGAATGTGACACAACGGAAATTAATTCAGTCGTCTAAAATACTGCTTCCTCCGTTGCATATTAAGTTAGGGATAATGAAACAGTTTGTGAAAGCGTTAGACAAAGACGGCGAATGCTTTAAATACATTGCCAGGAAATTTCCATCCGTCACTGAGGGTAAGCTCAAAGAGGGTATTTTTGTTGGCCCTCAGATACGGAAACTGATGTTGGATGCAGATTTTGAAGAAATAATAACTGCTACGAAAAGGGATGCCTGGGTAAGTTTCAAAATGGTGGTTGCCCATTTTCTGGGCAATGAAAAACATGTTAACTATGAACATTTTGTGAAAAATCTGCTAACGAATTTATGTAAACTTGGTTGTAAAATGAGCCTCAAATTGCATTTCCTTAACTCACATCTAAATTTCTTTCCGAGTAATCTCGGACACTTCAGCGAGGAGCACGGGGAAAGATTTCACAAGGACATAGCAGAGATGGAACGGAGATACCAGGGACGATGGAATGTTTCCATGATGGCAGATTTTTGTTGGATGTTAAAAAGAGATGTTCCTACTTCGGGTGTCGGGGAAGGCAGAAAGTCAAAAAGAATGGAGTTTGATCCTGAGTCTCAGTAATTCGAAGTGCACTATGTTATATCTCTTTCTAGACATGTGTAAATGAAAATGTACATGAATATAGTATATAATATAGATTTTACAATCTCAATATATGTCCCACTGATTACTATATTTGCAAAAATTATTTATTCTATGTGTCTGTAATATGATTATATAAACCCCAAATGATCCCAATAATACCATAATAGACCCCTATATGCTATTCAGTTTTCACGATTTGTGAAAAATTGTGACGTGATGGAGCAAAACGGTTTTCAAATTTGAATTCAGCATGAAAAATCATTTCAGAGTCACCTATTCATTTCAAAACATCGTTCAACTTTTGAAAAAATTTTGACCAGTGTAATCCACATCTTCGCGATTAGCCAAAAGTGGCAGAAAACGAAGTAAAATAAACCAAATCTGAAGTGTAACTTAATGCAACAAGTTCCTTCTTGTCGAGAGCCACGGATTACTACGTCTGTGGTTGCCCAATCTCCGTGCCGCCGTAGTATTATGACCTTTAAGATACGCCTACAATGAACCTCTCAGGACGTGCTATTAGATACAATAAATAACCTCTTAACTTTGTCCAAAGTTAATTGTCATTCTATCAACATTAACCAACTCTACATATCACAATGTCACTATTAACATTAACGACACAGCATATGAGTACAATAATCTTCTTAAAATTCTCTACATAAACTTAGCATCTCCTCACATCTCAATCACCGTTAAGCCTCTTTTTTCACCCTGTTGTCCTGGCAACAGATATACCTGTGTCAGACTGAGTAGTTGTAGATATTTCTAAAAATCGAAAATGGCTTCAGCTTCCGGGATCACCTTTAATGAACACAAAGCCAAAAACTATAAATTTCATAACACAAAAAACAATATTGACAGAAAGGAAAATACACTCATGCTCATAAATTAAGGATAATACAGGTTTTGGTGCCCCACGATACAGCACTGAAACAAACTAGTTGTGGTAGCACAGACACATGTTGAACACACAAGAAAGACATCCACATACCCTACTTAACCGTGTTTATTGCAGAAAACGTGAGAAAAACCAAAGAGTGCACATATGATACAAAGCAAGGGAGATTGTAAAATGTTGTTCCACAGTTCTTTGAGCATGTGCACAGGTTTCAGTATGGAATATGATGCTCATGCACATTGACACATGCAGTACAACGGCTTGGCATACTCTGGAGGGGGTTGTCGAGCAGCTGTTTGGGTATGGCCTCCCATTCTTGCACCAGTGCCCGTCGGAGCTCCTGAAGAGTACCAGGAGGTGGAAGATGTGCGGCGACACGTCGGCCTAGAGCATCCCAAGCATGTTCGATTGGGTTGAGGTCAGGGGAATAGGCAGGCCACTCCATTCGTATGATGTCTTCTGTTTGAAGGTACTCCTCCACAATAGCAGCTCCGTGTGGCCTGGCATTGTCATCCATCAGGAGGAACGTAGGACCGACTGCACCTCTGAAAAGACGAACGTAGTCTTGCAGAATAACATCCCAGTACACCTGACCTGTTACAGTACCTCTGTCTAAGATATGCAAGTGTGTACGTGAACCCAGGATAATGCCACCCCGCACCATGACACCACTACCTCCATACTGGTCCCTTTCGACGATGTTACCGGGTCGGTATCTGGTTCCTGGTTCACGCCAGATGGTTACACGACGAGAATCATATTTGACACTATGCCTGGACTCGTCAGTGAAGAGTACCTGAAACCATTCTTCCATTGTCCATGTCCTGTGTTCTCTACACAAGTTGTTACGGGCTACTCTGTGACCATGTGACAGTGGAATGCAAATTGCAGGCCTCTGGGCGAATAAACCGTGCCTGTTGAGTCGTCTATACACAGTGTGTCTGGAAACAACTGTTCCAGTAGCAGCTGCAAGGTCTCGAGCAAGGCCCCCGACAGTACTCCGTCAGTGTCTCCGGGCACTTACGGTGAGATACCTGTCTTCTCGTGGTGTTGTACACTGTGGATTTCACTGCTGTAACGCCGAGACAAGTTTCCAGTCTGTTGGAATCGTTGCCATAATCGTGAGATGACACTTTGTGGCACATGGAGCACCTGTGACACGACCTGCTGTCTTTGGCCTGCCTCTAGCCGTCCAAGTATCCTACCCCTCATTACATCATCAATATGTGTTCGTTGAGCCATTTCACACACACACTCACCATTCGCACAACCGAACACAACTGCACACTTCCTATAGGCACTGTACTCTGGTCAGCAGTTTCGCTCCTGTGGGTCATTTGTCTGCTTACAGCGCCACCACACACTGGATCAAGGTCGTAGTCAACACAGGTTCTTTGGTACAGTACCCAGACATCATTTCAAGCTGCAACGTGCACATCAAATATTTATTTGTACAAGATTCAGCATTATCCTTAATTTATGAGCATGAGTGTATATTACTGCGACAATAATTAACAAAAATAACGTCTTTACTGGAAAATAAACAAGTCGTAACAGAATGTTTTGCAAGACACATGATGAGTTAGTTGTCTGTGCCAATTGAAGTCAAACATTTTGTTATTAACACTTATCGCAACTTTAACATGACGATATACAACGAACTGCTCAATCCACAAATGTGAAATTTTTTGATCACCAAAACTATCTTTGCTATTTAACATTTGATATTATCAAGAATAAATAAATGTGTAATTTGGTCATAAAAGGACTTGTACATTAATAACTTCACCCATTCATATTCTAAAGTTAACAATTATACTACCACGTATACGAAGTGATTGTTCAGAAATAGCTATACATCTTCTTCTATATATATAAAAATGTATGTATGTGTGTTTGTTCCATCATAACTATCGATCGCCTAGCAATTTCAACCAAAGTTCGTACACATATAACTTGCAATCTGGAAAGAAATACAGTAGGGGCTGACACACCCCTAGGGGAAGGGGCTAACATGTATATAATAATCGAAAACGATCGATATTAGTGTAGAATCCATAGTTTTCGGGGTCGCAAAAATGAATACACTCCCAATGCCATTCAACTCCACGTTCATCACCTATCGGGATGGTGGGTGAGAGGGGGTGAAAAATAAATTGTCAAAAATAACCTACATTAGTGTCGAATACATAGTTTTCGGAGTCGCTAAGCTAATTGGTGACATTCACGATGACCAAACTTGGTACACGTATGACCTACAATATGGAAAGAAATACTGTGGGGGTAAGACACCCCTGGCGCTCCTAGGGAAAAGGGCTGGGAAGGGGTGACATGTAAATATAATCGAGAGCGACCGATAGGCTATTAGTGTGGAATCCATAGTTTGCGGGGTCACTAAGATGAATAGTTCATTCCCAATGCCATTGAACTACATGACACCTCTGGCACCCCTACGGTCTGGGGTGGGAAGGGGGTAAAATGTAAAACGACCGATATTAGTGTGGAATCCATAGTTTTCGGGGTCGTGTAGATGAATAGTGACACTCCCAATGTCGTTCAACTCCAAGTTCATTTTACACTATAGTTAGAATTCATTATTTTCCTGTTAGAAGATAGGTATAAATAAATACTCGGGCAACGCCGGGCAATTTGCTATTATAAGATAAAACTCGCTCTACTGTAAGACCTATAAGACAGAATTTTATTACAATATACAGCGTGAGCACAAAAACACTCCCTGGTTTTGAAAGGGTATAACTTTAATACCAAAAGTAGTATTTTACAGAAATGTTGACAGAAGTTGTAAAAACTCATAAAGTGTTCGTGGTGTTCATTGGAATTACAATGTGCGCGCCACCTGTTACGCGGGAAACATCGAGACGATAATCCAGCTCCAACCACACCTTCTCAAGCGTATCCGGTGTGACAGCTGTACTGATGCGTTCCTGAAGATGATTCAAGGTTGCGGGTAGTGGAGGTACATAGACCTGGTCCTTCACGAACCCCCAAAGGAAAAAGGTCACACACTGTCATCTCCGGTGATCGTGGGGGCCACTTGCATAGATTTTGATCATTGGGTCCAGCTCGTCCTATCCAACGGTGTGGGAGGTTGTCATTCAGAAAGCTGCGTACAGATTGCTGCCAGTGTGGGGGCGCTCCATCTTGTTGTAGAATGTAGTCACCTCTCTCTGCAGCAAGTTGAGGAATTAACCATTCACGTAGCATTGTTAAGTAGCTTTCACCTGTGATTGTTGGCCCCTCAATGTAGAATGAACCGTACACTCGACGCTCTGACACTGCACAAAAAGCATTCACCTTGGGTGAGTCACGTTCCACATCAAGAGTGGCATGCGGATGCTCGCTTCCCCAGATCCTAACATTATGCCTGTTCACTTTTCCACTCAAGTGGAAGGTCGCCTCATCACTAAAAATGATCTTTGTCAGAAAGGTTTCATCGTCCTCCATTAAAGTGTGGATAGTCTCGCAAAACTCACGTCGTTTTACCTTGTCTTGTGGATATAACTTTTGAACCAATTGCAGCCGGTAAGGATGAAAACGCAAACGCTTCTGTAAAATCTTGCTTACGGTAGTTTGTGGCACCTGCAACTGCCTGCTGGATTGACGTGTTGATTTTCTGGGACTGCGTACAAAGGCTTCTCGCACACGCTCCACAATTTCCTCAGAGATGGACGGTCGGCCAGAATGTTCTTTTCTTTGATCACAAATGTTTTATGCCACTTCAAAATGGATTTGTGTGTAGGTGGATCAACATTAAACTTCCGTTTAAATGCACGCTGCACTCTCACAACACTGCTTGTTTTGGCAAATTCTAACACGCACCAGCTTCTTTGCTGCGGAGTGAACGCCATTTTCGATGTTGCTACCGATTTCACAACTAGCGATTCTGAAAAGAAAGATATTAAAATATTTTGAGTTAACTGAGCTTTGGATATCAATTTTATCAAAATATTCAAGTAACTATTAATTTTATGACATCTTGAAACCAGGGAGTGTTTTTGTGCTCACGCTGTACAGTGGCGGAGATGAAGTGGGCGAGGGAAGGAAGTTGCTACCGCACAATTTCCCTCTCCCCTCAATATGGTCTCTTAATACTAAGCCTTGTCTACCAAGAGAAAGTAAACTGTTCTTGCATCGCCCTTCCCCAGTTTTGGCACCGAATCGTCGCTACTGACGATATAGATTATTCGCATTTGACACATCATTAAAGAATACTATCTAAATCAGGGATTCACAACATTTTTTATGATCACGGCACCCTTGTCAATGAGATTAGATACTTAGGGCATCCTTGTTAGAATCTTTTGTCAATTTTTAATTTAAAATCGAAGTGGAATATGTAATCAGGAACAAGTTAAATCTATTATCAAACATATACCTTACTCCAGTACTAATGTTGTTCATTTATTGAAAGATAATACAGTCAAACTTCTCAATAACGGACAGGCCTGGGGGAAAAAAATGTCCGTTATTAAGAAGTGTCCGCTATTCAGAAAAAAGTGTAGGATGTTACACAATAGAATAAGCATATTACAGTACCTACTTTACGAACATAATATTTTTTCCTACATTCAAAGAGCAAAATACTGTACTACATACGGTGAATTTAAATTTACTAAACTATCTCTACATACATTACAAATTTGAAAAATGAAAATACAGTACACGTAGTGTAATCCTTTGTTAAATTACTGCATTCAAAAATGTTCTTTCATTTTCAATAGGCTCTAACTATTTCTGGCCAGACCCAGATTGTCCAAAATAATCATCTATATTTTCTATGTCTCGAACACTAAGTTTCTCTTTCTCGTAGACGTAGATGACTTCAACTTTTTCCTTTAAAGTCAGTCGTTTGCGTTTCCGCGACATCGTAGCAGAAGTGACACACACTTCTCAAGATAACTACAAAGAATACTGTCTACTGTCTGCACTTCTAAGAAAGAAATATGTTTGTTGTAACATGAAACAATGCGCGCTAGTTCGAAATACTGGCCATTGTTGTGTCGAATTCCAGGCATTGCGACCGTTTTCTTTCAGGCTGTCCGTTATTAAGAAGTTTTAATTTGCGTTGGGGAGGTAGTTTTCAGTGTCCGCGTCCGTTATTAAGAATGTCCGTTATTGAGAAGTAATATTGCCATTAAATCCCATGTATTTTTGCCGCGGAATTAAAAATGTCCGTAATTTAGAGGTGTCTGCTATTCAGAGGTGTCCGTTAGGAGAGGTTTTACTGTATATAGGAACGAACATCAGAATAGAATACAGATTACTACAATGGTTGATATCAGACCTTACAGTTGACAACGAAACACGCACTTCATCCCCAATGTTTTACAGTCTATTTCTTGCTTTCGCTTTTATTGTCGCCAAAGCAGAGAAGGCTTGCTCGCACATAGGCTATATGAAGTTGAGAAGGCTAAAAGTACGTCCATTGTTTTGTAATTCGATTGAATATTTATTTTGCCTACTTCCTATAATAATATTTTGTTTCGTCTTTAATTCTTTTCGTTTATCCCTAAAATATCTCGCCGCACCCCGGTTCCAAATCACTGATCTAAATGTTAAGTTTGGATTAGCACACAGGGAAACAAATCGCGGGTACGCAGTAAGCTTGTTTATTTTTATTTTTTTTAAAAAAAAAGCATGGCAGAATTTCACTTTAAATTAAGAAGCGTCGTCTGATATTCCGCTTCCTGCCTTAATTTCCTGACGCTGCTGAAATCCCTTCCCGCTGCCCTGGAGACCTGATTATATTTTCTTGTCGTGTTGCGAATTCATTACGGGTGAAAATGTATTGCCCCGGAATATATACTGCAAAGGTCCCCCGCACACATACGAAGCGCAATTAATCACTTTCCCCGCGGTTGCTATCGCGATTTTAAGGCTCTCTGTTACGAATTTTAATGACATAATTGCAAGGCTCTGTATCATGTTAATTAAATCCTTAATGCGTTTATTATCAAACGTATCTAACATAGTCTGCTGCAGTTCGCTAAATTTCGTATGAGTGCTGAGAAAATATAAATAGTTGGAAACTTGATAATTTCCTATAATAAATTATTTTCGTAGCGTAGTTTTTGAAAACATAGTGTAAACAAGATGTTCCGGGTTCGATATCGGGTTGAGGCACATAGTGGTTCGGATCTCACTATAAACTGTAGGCCCTGTCGTAATTAACCTATCTGCATATAAAGGGGCCTTAAGGAAACAAATTTAGGGGAGTATGTAGTTAAGTTCCTGTGGTTCTCACACGACGAAATAGCCGAACATGTTTCAAAAGATCTTCATTTACAGAAAAACTATGTCTTAAATGTTTCGAGTTCTCTTTTTCACTTAATTAATATTTGTTGAAAAAATTAACGTCGTGTAACTTCTGTTTCTCTCCAACAAATAACAAAATTAATTAATTCCCTCTCTTCCGGTTCCCTTGTTCTTAAGCACTCTTCTTTATATCCCGATGTCAGCTTCTTGTTTTCTCCACAATCTCTTGTACCTTTCCGTTGAATCATCGCTGAAAGTGACTTCTGAAGCAAAAAAATTAACATTGAGTAGAAACCGTAATAGTTCTAGAAACTTCAGAGAAATATTGTTGTTGACCTTTCACTTTTCTCCCTCAATAGTAATCGGCTCTTGTAAATTCAAATTTTATTTACAGATGCTACTGAGTACTCCATACAAACTGTACTAGATTCTCCAGGGCAGAAAAGCGGCACAATATAATATTTGATTTTTGTTATTTTAGCGTCACTTTTCTCATACTTTTGGCAAATCGCGACGATGAGCATGAGTCATGATATGATGAAATTAATGCAGGCACACTCACGAAGAACAACTGCCGGAATTCGAACCCGGGACACCTGAAGTCGTAGCGCCCTGTGCCAACCACTCCGCCACAACATAATAGGAATTCGCAATACAATACAATATATTCTATTATTGCATTCCTGCTTTGGAATTAAAATTGTATTTCTGTGGAAATAAACTTTTGTTGCATCTGCGGCTGCCTGCCTATCCTCTTCACATTTGGCAGATTTCCATAAGCGAGACGTAAAATCCGCGCTAAGAATCTCGGCTCAGCAACTCCCCTTCCACTCTCAAACACAAATTTAATATCCACTTGAAATTATTTTTCTCTTGCCTCTGCACGTTTCTCGGATACTTTAATCCCCCTTCGCTCTGCACTAAGGGACGCCTGCGTCGGTAACAGATGGAAACAGAATCATGAAGCAGAGTAAAATTACCTTTTACGAGGAGCGTCTTCTTTCGACAACTCTGAAAACACTCCACGATTTACATCAATTTTGGGACACACTGAATTTGTTGGAGTATGTACAGTCACGGACGTATGTGGATATTTAATTTGGAGTTAGCGCATACAACAGTTGGAAGTGCATTTTCCAAAGTTTAAAGTTTAGTTACAGAATTATAAAACGATTGTTTTCTCGTGTACTCCTATATTGGTGTTTTGTAAATTTGACCTCATTATCTCCGAGTTTTCAAACTTGCGCACGCTGTTAAAAAAAAGAAAATCATTATTTCAAGTAAGTTGATCAATTACACTAACCTGGAACACGAAACAAATCCTCGAGAGTATCTAAATTTGTGTGTACAATTGATCTCAAAACTCAACATGTACGACAGTTCACAAAGTTTGAATATACGTACAAGACACGTCGAGAAGATTGTATCTGTTCGGTAATATAAGAAGAACAATAGAAGTTAGTTAGTAGAACCCTTTAACTCTGAAAGTACATATCTAGAGCTATTTTACTACAAAAAAATCCATGTCATTGAGGCACTTGTCTTGAAAATTATCAAAAGTAACTTTACAATTGTCTTATATCCATCATTCTTTTACGTCCTACAAAAAGTTTTTTACACATTAGTAACTTTTTCCCATTCTGGACGTTCATATAAAGGATCATTCTCTTGTTTAATGTTTAAAAAATATCCACATAGACAAAGTTAAACCTTGCTTACTCGTGCTGTACGAGAAACTTACTTACCTGAGGGGGAGGGGAACTATTTTGGTAATCAATCACTGCTTCGTTTGTTGATTATATATGTGCAGTTATTTATTAATTATAAAAATTACAAAAATTACCAGCGTTAAGAAAAAATAATAACAATTATTGAATGAGTGTCACATATCTTTTATACCATTCGCTAAAACTCACAAAAATAATAATATTTTTTATTAATGTTATTTTGTTTGTGGAGTGGCAGTTGGTTATTATTTAAATAATTACAAATATTACCATTATTAACAACCAAGTTTACACTGTCACTGGCATATGTGTCTCGAAAAACATGCATTCAAAGATGGCGCCTGATATGCCCACCAAGTGCATTTGCCTTCTATTTACATTACATTTATGTCTTTATGAACAAAAGCATTACAGAAATATGGAGGGAACATTAGGGAACAATGTAATGTATTTTCAATTTTGTATAAATAATTTAACTGTTGCAAAATCAAAAAATAGAGGGGGTGGGCCGGTCAGCCCCCCCCCCCTCGGGTAAGCTAGGATTAATAGGAAGTGAAAGATATCGCTTTTTGTACAAAAGTTACGTACGTTGAAAGTCTCAGTTGCGTGACTTTTTGGTCTCCCGTAGTTTAAAGGAGAATTTTAAAAAAGTGCATTTAGAGACTCATATTATAACCATTTCGTAAACGTAAAGTATTGGCGATGGCATTGTAATTATAACCCTTTATACAGGATGATTCTTATAGAACCGGCCCGACAAAATGAGCTGTAATATAAAATATACCATATAAATATTAACGGAATTTATACATGACGTACTTTGGATAGTGCGTTTTTGATTGTTGATTGTGATCAGAGCATGTGTTGAAAGTGTCCGCCGTTTTCAAGAAGGCACGCCTCCATCCGCGTTTGCACATTCGCTGTGACTAGCCTCAGTGTTCCTCCTATGCTGTTGCTGATGTCAACCGAAATGTTGTCCTTGCCGCGGTTTATTTGCATTCACCCTGTCCTTCAGTAAACCCTACAGGGGAAAATCCTGTCTGGTAAGGTCGGGGGATCTTGGGAGCCTGTCGCCTGGGCACTGCAAACACGTTCGTACCTTAACCGCTACGTGTCCTTGAACCTTGCAGCATAAGTGCAGCCACCTGTTGGACAATCCGCACACCATTCGACTCAGAATGACCCACGGATTATTATGTCGTAATTGTGAGCGGTTACATGCATCACCTCTAGTATTATTAGCAAATTCATCAGGCCGGTTCTATATTTAAATAAATTCTTGGAATTCTCCAGTTCCTTGTGTTTTTCGACATCATTTTCTGAATCAGATGACAACTTCACTTTATGATCCAAGAAAATATTACGTCTGTTAGATTCTTAGTTCTTTGCGACCAAGAATTTTTTTTTCAAGCATCTAAGTTCCTAATATATGCACATTTTTGTGCAACATATTTCGTCAATTTACATCATTAATGCAGAAAGAAAAAACGAGATTTCAGAGTGTAAAAATCTTTTTTGTACAAAAGTCGTAAGTGCTAGGAAAAAGCAGCGTACATGTTTGTTTGCGGCTCTCAAAGTATGTAACATTACACACAAACTATATTCGTGCTGATATTATGATATTTCGTTAGGAGTATAAACTATATATGGGTACATATATACAATAGGCTATGTTTTAAAAAATGTTGAGTTTCACTCAAGTCTTTCAGGACGGACTTGTTCTCTCCCGAAAATATTTCTAAAATTTGTCTTTCCTCATAAATCCCGCTTGGTTTCCAAGGCAACCAATTAAAGCCTTTCCTCATCTTAACGAAGCAGACAAGAAAAAAAAAATCGTTATAATTAACTTGCTACCATTGAAATGAAACAATCGAAGCAAGACGGTTAAACATTGGTTTTATATTCGTTAATGACCTTCAGGTAGAAAGAAGCTTACTCCTAAAAGCTTAGAGGTCTATTTTCTTCTTCTGCATCGTTTCCCAACGTGCTAGGAGTTTCACGTTCTGCTTACCAACAGTAACCAACAGCTGGAAGCTCTAATAGGATTGACACCCCCGCGACAGCGTCATCAATCGTATCAATACACTGAAGTTGCTATGGATACATACTTCCAATTGGCAGGAAGGTACTCATTATGGCTATATTATGGGGGCAAGGGTGCACGCAGAATATTTTCTCAGGTTCGGGCAGAGTCACAGAAACTTTTGTTATTATTATTATTATTATTATTATTATTATTACATTACTATTACTTCTACTACTACTACAATTCGATTTTTAAATTACATACATTTGTAATTTCCATATTCTGTATATCTATATACAATTTGCATAACTTTATAGTACTAAACATTAATTCATGTAGGCCAAAAATCTGTTTTTGTAGTTCTTAAATCAGTGTAAAAATACACTGAAGCTGAAATGTAACCCTACTTCAAATAATAATAATAATAGTTGCTGTAACTTACGGCCTGTAAATCACAGAAAACAATACATCTTGTTATAAAATGTCTCTACATTTTCACCATTCGAATTACATTAAATCTTTCCAGAAATGCCAGGGGAAAACCCCCCTCACCCCTGCGGGCGCCCATGTATGGGGGTGTTCCCACATCAATTTTACTTTGATTGATTTTGTTTATTTTACTTCGATTTTCTGCCACTTTTGGCTAATACTAATATAATGTTGAATGATGATATGATGAAATTGATGAAGAGATACTCACAAAGAGCAACCTTGCCGAGGGCGTGATTTTAATCCGGATCCCTGGCATCAGTGTGTGAATGAACGTGGAAGAAGTCGGGGATTTCCCCTCAGAAAAGTGTTATCCCTGGCAAAATAACATTATTTTCATTCCTGCCAGACATGTTCTTATCCCTATCAAAAAAATGTGGAATTGAACTTATATAGATTAACATTTCTTAACTATGGAAAAAAAAACACAATCGGAAAATCATTGGGGAAACAGTTATTTAACATTAAAACAATTACATCGTACTTCACGTCTGAAGATCTATTTTTAAATAGCCCATTGTTTACTTGTTTACATTGTCGTCGGGTACAGGTGTATCACAAGGAAATGTTTTCCATAATATGGTTAATGAGTGCACTATTGTTTCAAACAAATTGTGCCTTATCATATGTTTTCGCACTGAATTTATTAGTTAACTTTCAATTACTTTTTCGATATTGATGTCTTAAGAGTTCCTCTCAGGCTGCTTCGTTGTAGACACACTTAATTTCGTGCCTATGCCGGCATGGTATTTCAGATACACATATATACAAGGGAGCTGCATCGTTCTTAAATCAAGATTCAATAAGCACTTCAATGCCATTCATTATTTAAATCACAAATTAGAATTCGCTGTTCATAACGTCGTTGATGTTCAATCATAATCTTTGCATTTTAAATTATTCATGAACACATTAAAAAACTGTTTTCAGCTAGTATCAAAAAACAAAAAAGATTTAGAACCAACCACTGCCAACTTGAACGTTGAATTTAGAAAACTCAGACGTAGCTTTGACATTCGATGGGTTGCATCTTCTTTTTTACCGGTAGGAATATCTGCTGTGGTGTCAGACTTATCTGCTCTTGTAGAGTTTTTGCATGCACGAAGTAGTGACAAATCTTATTCATCTAGAGATAGAGCTAAATTCCGCAGATTGCACATGGTCATTTGTTATTCAACTTTCTTTCTTGAGAAATAGTTTAGAAGTTTTAAAACAGTTGTCCCTGTATTTACAAAACAGATCTTCCTGTGCTTTTGTAAATGTAAACTCAGAGAATTATATTTCAGTGCAATGAAGGATGTTGCAGGAGGTTCTTTGAAAGCAGCTACAGAAAAAATTGCTCTGAAGAAAACATACAGAGAGCAATGTTTAAAAATTACTTCAGACATTGAAGAGAATCAATATTCAGATTTGGAAAATTTGTAGTTCTTATAAGTCCTGCTGACAATATAACACCAAGATTTTCTTAATGGTAAAAAATGGTCACGAAGCGAAAATAAATTGATTTTGTATGGTGACGACAAAATGCTGTGTGATTTTGTGAATTTTACGACTTCTGACTTAGGGAATATTCTTTCACTTCAAATAAAGGAGTTTTGAGAGTCAAAGTGGAACAAGAAGAACAAATTGAGTAATGCTCTGAAATAGGTTTTGAAGAGAATTGCTGTTCCAGAATCTTCAGCAGAATGTGAGAGTGGTTTCAGGATGAATCTCATCTTCACAAGCTTGCGAGATTGGACGCTAATTAAGACTCTGTTATCATTGGTGTTTGTGTCCATTAATGGTCCAGCCATCAAAGGTTTTTAAGTCGTAAAGTATGCAGCTTTGTGGCTTAAAAGACACACCATTCTGGAACTGACCAACCTCACCAAGCCGAGACAACAGAAAGTTAATTAATTGTATTCCAGCAGGCTATTTTCCGCTTAAATTTGCATGACTTAGAGCTAATTACATGTATTAAAGTGTTCACATAAAACTTGTAGACAGGTTAGGTGGTCATTAAGTTTTAATCTGGCAATATAAATTTGGTCAAGTTTTTTGTTTTACTAGTTCGATAGTGTATGAGTTTGTGCTTTGTGTATCAGTTTGTGCTTTGTTAAAACGTAAATATACGAATTGTTTCTAAATTACGTGTAAATGGTAAAATATTTAATGTCCTAGGTTCATTTACTGACTGGTAACATATACAAATTTGCATACCCAAAAGAACTTACTTCACGAAATGAAATCACAAATACCCCGAACACAAATACTCACAAAACTTACTTTCCGAAATGAAATCACAAATACGCCAATACAAATACCCAAAGAAACACTTCCCGAAATGAAATCTACAAATACGCCAAATACAAATACCCAATAAAAATTACTTCCCGAAATGAAATTACTAATACGCCAAAGAAACTTACTTCCCGAAATGAAATCGCAAATACGCCAAATACAAATACCCTATAAAAATTACTTCCCGAAATGAAATCACAAATACGCCTAATACAAATACCCAAAGAAACTTACTTACTTTCCGAAAATAAATCACAAATACGCCAAATACAAATACCCAATAAAAATTACTTCCCGAAATGAAATCACTAATACGCCTAATACAAATACCCAAAGAAACACTTCCCGAAATGAAATCTACAAATACGCCAAATACAAATACCCAATAAAAATTACTTCACGAAATGAAATCACTAATACGCCTAATACAAATACCCAAAGAAACTTACTTCCCGAAATGAAATCACAAAAACGCCTAATACAAATACCCAAAGAAACTTACTTCCCGAAATGAAATCACAATTACGCCAAATACAAATACCCAAAAGAAACTTACTTCCCAAAATGAAATCGCAAATACGCCAAATACAAATACCCAAAAAAACTTACTTTCCGAAATGAAATTACAAATACAGTGCACATTCGTTTCGCGATGTGCTAACCACTTCACCACGGAGTTTGTTGCTGTTAGTTTTTGAATTAGCAACTAATACAAATATATTATTTGTTTTAAGAAATAAAATACAGAAATCTAATTACGAATTAGTATATTACACTATATCCCATAATACATCATTATAACAGTAACAGTGATAATGAAATGTCTTTCTTCTTATCAAAGATTTTTATCATTAATTCAACTTAATTGTGAATGTTATAAAAGAGATGACAATCACAATAACCTCCCCTCCTGGGTGAAAAAAATATAGCCATTATACTTTGGTGGCTTAAAAAGATACAATATCTTAAATATGCACATCCAACAGTTACATAACTTTCAAGTATTCAACAATCAAAACAACATTTAATACTATAACAAATCTTTCAAAGAATGACAATCAATTCGAAACTTCGTTTTTACCCTTGCACACCTATTTGTTAATATTCAACAACAACTCTTGTTTCTTCTCCAATGAACAGTGGAAGGGTTTGATATTTTGTAAATTAGGTCTGCATTTTATCTTTGGTCCATCTAAAGACGCCAAGTTCACAAAAATGTTCTTTACTTCCTTTAAAGCAATATTTGTAAGTAACCCAAATATTAAATTATACATTTGGTATTTGAGCAATAAACACAATCATCCACATGAGAAGATTCAAATGTCAAAGTTTTACAAGATCCAGCTACATAATGTAACGAGCAAGTATTATTTGTGGAACTCTGAACAAAAGGAGCCGATACTTCTTTACCACTTGAATTAATTAGTTCAACAGTACACATAGGATAATTAATTATAGCCTTATACTGCCACAAAAAATGGTGCTCCCAAAATCAAATAGACGTGTAATTGTTTAATGTTCTCGCAGGGTTCTCACTAGTAACATTAGTTACTGTAGAATATTGTTGACTTAAACTGTCATTGCAGTTCATTTCAGGGGTGTAAGGGGTGACCTTCCACGTAGGCGCCCAAAAGTCAACCTCACTTCCACGTAGTGCACCCTGGACTAAAGACTAACGAGGCTCTGGCGACTGGCACTATGACCAGTATAATTTTGTGTGTGTTGTCCTGTTTGTTGTCCTTGTGTGTGCTGAGTGCCCGTTTACGGCCTCAGCTTTTAACAGAAGTCAGAACATTTTAACATTTTTAGTTATGCAACGCTAGAGTTGTTATTTGTAATGATAAGGGGCTGGCCCCCGTATAATGTGACGGGAGCAAAATAGCCTAAGTGCTGACGCTCCCAAAATTTTAAATTCAAAATTCAAAATTCAAATTCAGTTCATTTCATTTCGGAAATTTCCATTGTTCCTTGCTGAAATCTCTGAGTTAGCGTTAATGGAGTCACTTCGCAATTCTGTACTGGTCGGACTTTGAAATCTTCTATTTCTGTTGTATCCAGGTGCATCTATATTATTGCCATTACTAGCGTTCCTTTGAGTGGTTGTTCTTCGATTGTTTTTATGAAAGTAAAAACTTCGATCGTTACCTTGTCGCCTATAGCTCTCTTGGTTAGCTCCAGATTGCCTATAGTTGTTTCTGGGATTCCTACCAGCTGGTTGGCCCATAAGTCTCTCTGAAGCTACTGTTTGGGTAGATGAATCACTGCATGACTTATTTTCCACAGACACTTGCCTTACAAAATGCCTAGATTTTTCGAACTTATTCGAGTTGTACTCCCCGCTTATATAATAACCAGGTAGTGACAAAGATTTGGTTTTATCACTAGAATATAAATCTATTGTCCTGAGTTTTTGTGTTAATTGTTTAAGGTTGGAAATTTCGTGACAACTCACATTCTTAGAAACTGTTTCTGGCAATTGCTTCAGAATTACTCTTATTATCTCAGCTTGGTTAGGCTTTTCTACAAGGTTGCAATAAGATGAATATACTTTCAATGCGTACGCTTCTAATGATAAACCAGAATATGTGTTATTTACGAGAACGCAAAACTGCCAGTTGGCTTTCTAACAAATCATTCGAAGCAAATTGTTCAAGAAACTTGCACACAAAATCATCATATGATGAAAACCTCCGTCTTTCACTATTGAACCAATACGCTTCAGTATTGTAGAGACATTTGTGAATAACTTGCAGGCGATATTGAGAAGATACACCAATCAAATTTAACATTGTTGTCAGCTGGTGTATAAACTCCCTAGCTAATTGTTTCGAGATGTCACCACCAAAATGTGGTAACTGGCTTAGTTCATTTACACGAATAACTTTACCCATGCATTCTCCAAATGTGTTTCCTGCAGAAATATTTGTATTATTTTCTGCACACGCAGGTTTACAAAACTTGTTTGATCCAAAATGTGGAGACTCAGAATTCCTAGAAGCTAGAAGCAATGTTAATTGGATCACTCAAAATGTCATTTCTGGGAATGCAATTTTGATTACAAACATCAGACTCATTGAAGTTGTAGCATTTGTATTACCAGCCACAGTATATATTTGTTTCTCACATGAAGTTGCATGCTCAAGATGCATTTGTGAAATTGTATTATTTGAATAAACTTTCGTTGTACAACATTGAGCTTCATTATGAAAACTGGCATTCATAGGACTTCCATAACCATGATGGTTAGTAGAACAGGGTTCATTGTAATGCACACTACCTATTCTCCGAAAGTGCGAAGTCCCTATTGGTCAACGGATGTGTAGTGAAATGAGCAGTTGATTCGTCACGTGATGGAGGATCCTACAAATAATATGTATTGGAAAGCCTATAGGTAAAACCAGTTCCTAAATAAGTAGCGTCCTGACGTGATTTACGTTTAGCAATTGCAGGTACATCATTATCAGATTAATCATAACCGGAAGAACCAACACCACGTTTGTCACTTCGAGCACTAGCCCGAAATTTAACATTTCGTGATCTTCGATTTGAATTTGCATTAATTGTTTGACAAGCCACATGCTCAGTTTGTTTACTATTTCCATCCTCTTCGCTCAGTTCTTGTCTTCCATTCAAAGTTTTGTTAGCAACACTATTGCTGTTGGCATTGCCTTGTTCCAAAGAAATAATCCTATCTCTAAGGTCATTTACCAAGGTTTCAGAGCTACATGTAGCAGTCTGAACTACCTTCATTGTATCTAATTTTGCATTTAATGTTTCAAACCTAACCTCATGTTGAGTAAATTTCTCCATAATTTCCTCATTGCAGACTTCCAACCTTGCCAACTTTCCTTCATGACTCTTCATTTGTTCTTGAATATCTGAAACTTCGACATTCATTGTACTAATTAATACCTTCATCCAATTTACACCTCAACTTACTGCTAACATTTTGACAAGTTTGGGCAACATCTTGTAACGAATGTTCAATATGATCAAGCCGGCCGTTAAACCTAACATTATGCTGCTGTAATTCATTTCGAATGGCTCGAAACTTCTCTTCCAGATTTTCATTATTTTGTTGCAAATCCTTTTGTAACTCCTTTTGCAACATTTCATTATTTTGTTGCATATCCTTTTGCAACTCCTTTTGTAACTCCTTTTGCAACATTTCATTATTTTGTTGCATATCCGTTTTGCAACATTTCATTTTTATGTTTCAATTCACAGCGAATGTTCTGTTGCAACTTTTCTTGAAGATTTTCGTTATTTTGCTGCAAAATTTGGGTAACCGTAACTTGAAATGCAGCAGTAATCTTGTCCAAATTTGGATTCACTGAACTAGTATAAGATTTTAACAAAAAAGGATCAAAATCTGGTTTACAAGATTTGCAGAAATAGCTTTCATTAGAAGAACTAAATATTACCCAGTGCATTACAGTCAAACCTCGGCACTCTAAATGTTCCCATTTATTGCAGCCAGCATTTCACAAGACGGGAATCTGCTTCAATGTTACTGCAACAAATAATATTCTTCATTGGGTCAGCATTTTCTTCAATAGTTTCATTTTCCCTGAAACTATCGACGACATCGGATCTCAAGAAAACAATCGTTCCTAAGTTGTAAGAATGTTGCTTCGGATCCATTATCTAAAGTAATCAGAAGATAACTTCCACACTCGGTATATTCACGAATCCTGGCTAAAGGTCGCCATAATTGTTGCTGTTAGTTTTTTTAATTAGCAACTAGTACAAATATATTATTTGTTATAAGAAATAAAATACAGAAATCTACTTACGAATTGGTATATTACACTATATCCCATAATACATCATTAGAACAGTAACAGTGATAATGAAATGTCTTTCTTCTTATCAAAGATTTTTATCCTTAATACAACTTACCGTATTCTCGCGTCTATTAGCCGCACGCGTGTATAAACCGCACCCCCTTTTTTCGCCTTAGATTTCAGGAAAATAAAATTTCTCGAGTATAAGCCGCACCTCGTGTATAAGCCGCACGATTGACTTTTTTTTTGCGAAGGTAGCCTATTTCAAGTACGTATTTTAAAAGTATTTTAACCTTTATTTTAGCGCAATGATCTACATATAATTATACCGTATCATTCAGTTTGAGTCCTCAAAGCCCTTATTCACTGCCGTTGTACTCGTTGAAATATTTTCTGCACAAGAGGTATTGTCATCTTCATCACTAGCATCATCATCTCATAACATTTCATCGTGGGTACCATCTAGGGCATTGGATATGCCGCACTTCAGAAAACCCTTCACAATTGTCTCCGACTTTACACTTTCCCATGTTGCCAGAATCCATTCACACACTAGCTTGACAGTCGGACGTTTGATCTTTCCTGTTGCTGTAAGCTCGTGGTTTCCTGCACTAATTCAGTCATTATACAGACCACGAAAGCTGTCCCACACCAGCAAACTCTTTTGCTTCAGCAATGCACCAGACCTTCTATTCCACACTTTGTCTATACAGTCCAATACCAGTTCTTCTTCCATCCATCCTTTCTGCTGGGCACTTATGATAATACCTCCTTTGGCACTTTCTTACGGTTCAGCACAACATACAGTGGCAGTTTCCTTCCATCCGCGAGAACACCCAACATTACAGTGCATCGTTGTTTCTCTCCACCCTTGGTCTTGATCGATACGATGTGCGAGCCTCTCGGTGCAACTGTGCTGGAAATAGGCATGTCCCAGTAAATAGGCGTTTCATCCGCGTTGCCGATCTAAGACAAGATAATCATTAGAATTTCGCATTCGAATCACGTATTTGTGAAATTTAACAATTTTCTGATCAAAGTTTGCAGAGAAACGTTGCGGAATTGTTGTCCTACGGCGAAGCGATAAACTTTTAATACGCATAAAACGTGAACACCATCCCGCACTAGCTCGGAAAACTTGACGACTGATGTCTAACTTTGAAGCTACTTCACGAGCTTGAAAACGTATCATATATACACTTCTTCTCTCATTTACAATGGCCAAACCTTCTTCTTCTATCTGTGAAAATTTGGCTCCTTTTCCACGAAATGTCTTTCTCTTGCCACTTGTTGCAGGAAGTTGTTCCTTCTGATTTCTCCATCGACGAATGTTAGACTCGTCCACATCGTAATATCGCGCTGCAGATCTGTTGCCGTTTCCTTCATCATATCGTATCGCTTGACGTTTAAAATGAGCATCGTAGCTGATTCTTCTGCCAGACATCCTCCCTTTGATAGTACCAACCTTGACCTCAGGCCCACAACCTTCTTTAACAACTTCACTTTACTGAATAGTTTCCAGATCAATACGAGAGTAAGAATGATTCGTGTTCAAAGATATGATACTATCATATTGTTGCAAAAAAAAAGTTTAAAGATATCATATTGTTGCAAAGCCTGCTATAGATGCATTGTTGTTGGATTTGCTGTTAATGAATCCGTTATGCACTAAAGATAACAAATCAACGTACGTATTTTAGTATGCTAGCAGTAGCTGCACTTTCTTTCATTCGCGTGTATAAGCCGCAAATGTTTTCTCATTCGTGTGTATAAGCCGCACATGCTTTTCTTATCATTCGCGTGTATAAGCCGCACCCCATTTTTTGGTTCACTTTTCGGGGAAAAAAGTGCGGCTTATAGACGCGAGAATACGGTAATTGTGAATGTTGTAAAAAAGATGACAATCACAAGTTCGGTTACTACTTTGACAAACGTCCCATAACGTTTAGAGGATATGAAGGTGATTTTTCTGATTATCATTTTTGCTCGCTGAAGTATTGTTTCGATGTAACGAGCTATGAAAACACATATGCGATGCTTCTGCATTGAATAAAGTTTTCTTAACTTTTGTCCAAAAGAATACGCATTCCAGAGACCCTTACTTAGATGTGTTGCCGACCAGGCGAACTTTGAACCTTAGATTCGCCAACCGGTCAGTCAGATACGCAGAAGGAACGCTTAACCTCAGAGTAAGTCCATCTCTGTAGCGGTGAAATTGAACACGATTATTCAGCGCAGTTTTGTTTCATGCTAGTTTTGTTAACCGTACTGTCTTAACTTTACATAATGTGGTAATATTATATCTATCATAGACGTATGTAGTCTAAATATTGGAGAGTTTTTGATAGATTAAAGAGATTTGTTATTATATTATCAGTAAGGTAGGTGGGCCAAAAGTCCATAGTTAAGTTTCATATTAATGACATTGAGTGATACATGAAAGTCTGTGCAAATTTAACATTATTAAGTAATCTTTCACAATAAAACGTATTTTAATGTGAAAAAGTGTAAATTCCAGAGGCGAGTGTAACCTGTTCCACCTTAGGAACTCGCTTCTGGACTACGTTTCTCAACAAAAATAGGTATCGTTCCTATGACACAAGAAACATTTTTACAATGTAACTATGTGATCAAAAAGATAATTAAAATAGCTTTCAAAATATGTAATAAATATTAACATTCGTTAATTTCAAAGGCGTACACACACACATTTCTTACTTACCTGAAAATAACAACGAGAACTAATCTGCTCGATCCCTGACACAATACCTTACATAAAATGGCTGCTGGCAGCCCGAGACAGTTCGTTTTCTGCATGGTGCACCAGAGGGGGACTGGGTACATTGATGTAGTGCAATTTTGTTAACTTTGTTAAATATTAATATGATTTTCGTGAAGTGGACCACCTTGGGAACTATAGCCACCTTTGGCTAACCTACCTTATTGAATTATAATTACCAAATTTAAGTACCTTGATTTGCGGATGTGTTTAAGTTCTACGTGTTTATTCTCTAGATAGTACCACTAACCTTAAAAAATGACCCCCCCCCCAAAATAGAATTGTTTAAACTACAAACAACCATACAAATAATTGGATAGAAGTTGGGATATAAGCCGCCTGCTAAACAGAGATATACATCATAACAATCGACACCCCCCTCCCCATCAAAGAGAGTAATCATGAGTACATACTCACGAATTTAAACGTTGTGGTGTTCGTTTCGAGGCAGAGAGTGTTTACAGATTAGCACATACCTGGAATGTAACTCATTAATACAAACAATCAAGACACGCATACCCCACTCGCCACACACACACACACACACACAAACCACAGCGGTAGCAATAGATTTCTGCGATCAGTACGAGAACAGAATCCACCCTGCCCGCCGAGAACCGCACTGAATTGGACGCATCGCTGCATGATGTATGTAAATGATGTTATTCTCTTTGTTTTTAATATTTTCATGTAAACAACATCAACCAGTAATTAATCTGTCGTCAAACGACATCAATTTTTTGTCAAACAGGTGCACAATTCTAGAAAATAAATTCTTGTCTTTCCAAAACTGTCCCCATGGAAAAATAAAGTGAATGTGTTCTTCTTTATCTCTATTAATGGACAATTTACATTGCTTTTCTCTGTAGTTTAGTAAGTACAATTAATTACAACATACTGAGAATCGTTAATAAAAAAGCATCCTTACTGAAAATACATTGTAAAAATATGTATACATATTTAGTACACTGTATATAGCCCCATAACAAAGTATTACATTTCATTATTAACATTATTAATTTCGAAAATATTTTTATAGTATATCACAAAAACCCAGAAGCCACCTCGGTGGCCGAGAGCTCGGCCCACGATCTCCTGTTTCGAATCCTGGCCAGGGCATGTGTGTTCCTCCATGAATGCCCCTTCACCAACTTTATCTAATCAGCAATAATAGATTAAACGCTATATAAAGCTAATTATATAGCTTATGATATTAACTCCATAAAAAAATCTCTACTTTGTTTATATTTACATCTGTCTTCTTTGGCACCCGTCACTCACACCTGAGATTAATCTATATTTGTCACTAAACCTCATTACTTAATATCACCATATAATCATCATTACTAAAATAAGTCATTGTATAGATAGATAGATAGATAAATAACTCTTATAATCTTCTAACATCTCTCCCTGGTATAATATTAGTACTAATCCCAATTTCAATACACCACTTAAACAGTTTAATGGCAGACAGTTTGTATCTACCTAGACGCGAGGATCCTAAGCCGCTCCTTCCCCACTGACCTTTCCTCGCGGCGAGCTGGAGAAAGAGATATCTGTGCGCTGGATGGTCGTAGGAGGGGGAGAAAACTTCGCATTACACTTATGGGAGTATTTTGTACTTGTTCTCTTTGGAATATCAAACTTCCGATGGCGTAGAAAGACATATGATTGGAAAAAGGACAGGTTCAAGATTTCATTTGGAGTTTGAATAGTCAAAATGTCAATTTGATTAAACGTAACTTGAAATTGAAGTTGTCTCTCCATAAGGAATATATGGGATCCTTTAAATACTTATTCGTCTCTTCACAGATCGTATATGGCTTAATAATCATCTTGAAAAACCGCTTCCACTTCCAACATGGAGAGAAATTCATGCTCCCTTCTACCTCTGTCGTCTTTTTTCAATTGGAGTTCACATTTAGAAGTTATTACTTTTAATAAAACCATTTTAACACCTGTACACAAATTGAAAACCTAACCTATTCTGAATACCAGAAGAGATTAGTCACCATAATAACTTACCACATATGTACTATATTATATTATAATACACTATGTAATAATAAATATTTAAATGGGAGTTAATGCAAAACGAGTGAGCAGGTAAATTCACCTACTGACGTTCTGGTTTATATTTAAAGGCACGAGAGCATAAGCACACACTCCTGAAAGTATACGGGTGGCGGCGGTTTCGGGAGTTCCCTATTATAGCTATGATTCATTATAATCGGCATGATTAGTCAAAGGCGGAAGAAATGCGACGCAAAACAAGTAAATGCAATAAATACAAACAAGTAAATACAAACACAAGACGCATAAAACGTATTTTGTAATTTTACCGTTTTCGATTTTCAAAACCCCTGCACATGCCATTTGTCATCAATTTTGGCACATTTTATAACACATCATTAACAAATCGTACTTTTCTAAGTTTACAGCGTTGTTTACTTTTCCCAACTATTTTATTTTCCTCGTTCGGTGTCCTTTTTCTCCGTCGCTCTCTATCTACAGTTCTGACACACACACACACACGCACAAATATTTCTGTTCGAAGATTTATTGCTCTTAAATGAAACTATCATGAAAGGAAATCAATATATTTTGTGGCCAGAAATTCTCTAAAAATATATGCTGCAGGAAACATTAAAGGAGAAAAATTACAGTCCACTTGTCATTGATTTACTGCTTTGAAGTGCTCTGAGGCTGGAAACACTTTCGCTTTCCTCTACTCTTTTGGTGTGCTGTGTGTTTGTACAGAAAATGACTGCCAGATAGTGGCTGGATTCAGATAGTATAATATATATCTGTCTCTAACACGAATCACAGCCTTAAGCAAGCTTAGCCTTGGGCAATCTCCGCCACAATTTCTAGGGCCTCCCCGATGGCACAGTGGTAGCTTCGTCGCATTGTAATCAAGGGGTCCCGGGTTCGATACCCGGTGGGGGCACATAGTTGTTCGGATCCCACTTTAAACTTTAGGTCCAGTCCCGATTAGCCTTACTGTGCATAAAGTGTACTGAAGAGCCCAACAATCAATCAATCTATCAATCACAATTTCTATGTGATGTGATGAGCACCACGCTCTGACCTTTTCTTCCAGGTTTGCCTCAAGTGCTTATCTATTAGAAACTGGATAATCCCATGAGCCGTCCCATGCAGGGACATTGTCAGAAAAATTACCACTTTGATCACCCACCGGGGAATCGAACCTGGGACTACCACATGGAAGTTAGACGTCATACCTCGTATAAAGTATCTGAGATATTGTTGATATTTTGTTGTCTCCAGAAACAAAGAGGAACTTCGGCGTACCCAAATAGTTAGCGCTCTCGCCTTTGCTGCAAGCGGTAGCGGGTTCGATTCCCGGCCGGAGCCCCGGCGTCGTGAAGGCAACTGAAGAGCTACTAATTGAAATGAAGATGTAGAGAGCTGCGGTCTCGAAAGCCAAAAATCGTCGGCGAGGGGCTGAACCCACGCTCCACCCATTGGAAAAGCTGCGTAAGAATCTTTGGTCCTCACTGGGCTGTTGCCCCATGAAGTTCATATTAGTTAGAAAAGGAAACTTTCCTATTTTTCAAAGAGATTTGTAAATCTTAGTGGCGCAGTGCTTAGCGCTGCGAAGAAAGAGATCCAAGATTCGAATCCTGCGCAAATAGTGGGTGTTTCGTTGTGACTATTCCTTTTATTGTGGTGATTAACTTACGAAAGTAACAAAGCGACATAAACAAGCCAATAATAGAAGTATTAAAAATCAATAGGAGTCCTTTAGGCTTCCCCGATGATATAGTAGTAACTCTATCGCCTAGTAATCATGGGTGAAGGTTCGATCGCTGAAGGAGGCACATTGAAAAGTGGACTTAACCCTGCGTCATCCGCGTCCTCATTGCAGCACAAATGTCCCGCGCGCGGCACTCATCAAAACCAACGTTATTTACGTTCATTATTGATGCAAATCGAGATTGAATTACACTAGCACTTACTGGAAATCAGGCAAAATATACATGCACCCAAACTTGTCAATTTCGGACATTTTTATCAGCTATTAAAAGAATGTAAAAAAAATGAAACGGTCTGATAGAATTACAAGCTTAGACTCTTGAAGCAAATGCACCAAAATATTATTCTAAATATAATTAAAATTTTGCAATAAAATGGAGGCACTAAAAAATTAACTCACCATTCAGAAAATTATCAAAATATTTTCCAAAAATATTCAACGTATTTTTGTAAAAAATCAAATTATTCTTTCCAAAAATTTTCAACGTATTTTTCAAATCGAATTGAAATCGTACAACTTATATGGGCGTAGAAAGGAACTATTTGTTCCAAAATTCTCTGTCAAAATCTTACTGACTCGCAGAAAAAGCAATCAAATGTAGAAAACACACCTCGAAGAAACTTACAAAATATTTTTAAAATGTTCAAATCTCAATTTGTTTCTCGTAATCTTTCGAGGTATACGTAAGACAACACAAACTGACTCAAATATAAGGAACCGAATGTTGTCACTTTTCAATCTCGTTATTTTGACAACTCCGACATTTCGTATGGATACTGCAATGGTCCCTGCATACAAATAATTGCATTCCGAACAACGTACCGTGGTTTTAATCTTCTTACTTCACCCAAATTCATGGCTGGCACGCTGTGATTTAAGATATGAAACGTTCCCGCGCGCGGTACTGAGTGCCTCCAAAGGGGGACCGGTCACATCAGAGGCGTTTAAGCAAATGAAAGAACTACAGAGAAAAGGCGCGAACGCCTCTATGTTTTCGGGGGAATAGTGAAGATAAGTTACCTAGTGCTTCCCAGACCATTATTGCGCTGGTAAGGAAAATAATTCAAATTTTTAAAAAAAGCGGCACCCAGTGCCGCCACGCGGTTTACGAAGGGTTAAACATTACCTGAGGTGTAAGGGCTGTCATTTTTTGAAAGCACCAAATGTTAATCCATGTAGCACACGCTGGACTGCAGTTAACAGACTAACGAGGTTCTGGTGCATGGAGCTGTAACCAGGATTTATTGGAGTAAAAGCAATTCCTCTGTAGGAATTGTGTTGTGTATCTGTGAATATCCGTCCATGCATCCCCATCGTCGCCATTAGCCAAAGTGGCAGAAAAACGACGTTGTTACCAAATTCAATAAATCAATCAATTAAACATTATTTTTCTGCTCCCTTCTCGAAGTTGAAAACAACAAGGTAGAAAAAGAGGGAAACAAACAAAGATAAACTTAATTAATTGATTGATTGATTTCGTGTTTTAAGTCCACTTTATGCACAGGAAGGCTAATTGCTACTGGACCGACAGTTTAAATGGGATCCGATCCAGTATGTGCCTCCACCGGGAAGCGAAAGGAAAACTTAAGTTCGACTTTGGCAATGAATAGTTTTAGAAAACCCCAGCAAGCAGCAGACATATTTATTTATCTACCAAGATGACGGAGAAAAGAGATTTCGATCTCCAAGAATTGACTTTGTATCTCTCTTCCATTCCCTCCCTCCCTTTTCTTAGACGTTCGATTCTTCTAGAGGTTTTGATTTGTGGTAAAATAATGTTTCTTTCTCCAAGCCTTAATCTTGTTAGGGATGGAGTCGCGCTTGCAGAAGGCTGGCTGGGAGATTTATGAAACGTTAGATCGTGGCGTTGCTCCTTTGTCAAGAGAGCTTTAAGATCCCATCAGACGGGAAACGATAAGAGCACAAGCGATGGACGGTTGGTTGCGAAAAGGGAGCGGCAGTGTTGCCAGGAACAAAGTAAAACCAAACTGTCGCAGGTCCTTTTCTAGGGTAGTAAACAGATAATCTTTATCAAAGTTGTATGATGTGATGGTCGGCATTGCCCTTTCGGGATAACTGTCAATACTTCAAGCACTGAGGCTTCCCCGATGGCGCAGTGGTAGCGTCTTCGCCTTGTAATCAAGGGGTCCCGGGTTCGATACCCGGTGGAGGCACAAGTGGTTCGGATCCCACTTTAAACTGTAGGTCCAGTCCCAATTAGCCTTACTGTGCATAAATTGGACTTAAAACACCAAATCAATCATTCAAACACTGCATGATTATTATTTAGTGAATCTCTCTAACTACAACTGAGTTTATCAAATTTTGCTGCGATGAAAAAGGTAGTTGAAGTTTATACCAAATCCACTTGGCGCTACGATTGGCTAATCGAGACCGGGCGTACAGTTCAAAGCTCAATCCTAACCACTTTCTATGTGCCTCCACCGGAGATCGAACCCGGGACCTCCTTGATTAGGAGTTGCCAGCAGAAAAACTTAATTTGGTTTATTTTACTTCACTTTTCTGCCACTTTTGGGTAATAGTGAAAAGATGGATGAGCGATACGATACATTAATGAAGGGACACTCACAAAGATAACCTATACCCAGGCTGGGATTTGAACCCTGGATTCCTGGCGCTATGGTAACCACTTCGAAACTGAGGTCGGCAGCTAGATAAATGCTAATATAAATTACATACTGTACGTTGGAGTCAAATATTCGATTGATAACCATAGAAAACATAATGAGTTGTTGCTCGAAGGTCGTAGAGCTTCAATTATGAATTTTGAGGGCGAGAGACAAACATATTGTAGAACATAAATTAACATAAGTTGTAGTTACAACCTACGTCATCATGGAAACAAGTCTGTTTCCTAGAAATTAAAAACTTGAAGGCTAAAATTTATTGGATTAAAAGCAAAATAAGTAACAATTTAATACGATCCTTGAAATCAAGAGGTACTAGGTTCAGCCCCTGGTGGAAACACAATCTAGTGGTGTTTATAAACTCTAACTTCAGTCCTGGTTACTTTAACTAATCACAAAAATAGACTAAAGCAAAATTATAATTGTTTTATATATTTTTTTAATCTAGCCAGTTTTATCTCGGAGACAATAATCCAAACCAATCATTACCTACAGGTCTCTTATGAACTACATCAAAATGGATCATAACTGCGGATTGTACGTTGGTCAGGTAACACGTCACTAATGTCACGATACGCGATATGCTGTTAGTGTTTATTAGTGTTCGTAAGTGTCTTGGGTATTCACTTAACAACAACATTACTTTGGAAAACGATTTTTTCTGAGTTGTTTTAAGTCCACTTTATGTACAGATAGGCTAATCTGGATTGGATCTACAGTTAAAAGTGGGATTCGAACCACCGTGCAATGTGCCTCCACCGGGTATCGAATCTGGGAGCCCTTGATTACACTACGCCACCGGGGCTAGTGTAAAATATATTTTTTTAAATATATTTCAGCAACAAGTAAGAGATGTTCAAGAGCATCATATGGAAATGAAGGTTTTGGACGGAAAACACTAGAAAAGAACCAAATTAGAAAACGGGTTTAAAAGAACAGAATGCAATATAAAGTTTGCGAAGATATACAAAAACATGGAAAGGAGATTTCTTTCTATTCCATTCCACAAAGGTTTTTCACAAAATTTTAAAGAATTTCACTTCCTTTTTTTCTAAATCTACAATAAATTTGCAATGAGCATTTGACGACTATAGAATGAGGAAACCACTTCCATGTGTGGAATCCAAAGAAATATCCAATATAATTTGTCCGTCTTCAAAGGAATACAACAACATCCAGGAAGAGGTGACGTGAACATGCATTAGACATTACAAATTTATACCCAAGAACAGAATGTCAGCTCACACCATCTTGAATGAACACATTATTAAAGAGAAAGAAGTTTTGAAAATAGTAATAGGAAACATAGATGATAATGTGTGGGAAGCTTCTTCGGTCATTGCAAAAGAAGACTGGAAGAAATAAAATATTGATGATGGCGATATAGACTCTATTTCACAAGTCACAACCTCTGGAAGTTTCATCAACCGAAGAGGCCAAGAAGAGAAAGGGTGAGCTAGGGTTAAATTGCAGTATATGAAACAAAGAGACCACAGAAAAGAGGCAGAAGAATGATGGATGACTTGAAAGGTATTGGATACAGGATAGATGTGTCCAGTTAAAAACTCACTACGCACAAGTAATAAAACTCAAACATTAATTAGTACACGTATCTCAGACAAAGCGGCTGAAAGTGGGAATAACTTGACGAGGGATGAGATATTAGGAACGCTAGAAGGGTGGCTTATAGGCTACCATCTGGCACCAGACAGCCAAGGTCATTCGAACCATTTATTCTGACGGAACGAGCGGTCAGCTTCTCTTGGTTTTTACCACAGTTCTTCCACCTGCGCCATCCCAATTGTCTTCATTGAAAATCTAGCTCTACATCGGATATCAAAAATACATTTGGTTCTAATGGCTAATTCGCTTTATAATCTACAAAAAAACGTCTCAACCTTTGGCGAATCGATAAAGTCGACTTACAAAGCGGATAGATAGCCTCTCGAATGGATGGTGGTGGCAAAACCCGTCGTATCAGCAGTTTCCACCAAACATCAAAAGACCTTTCCAGTTTTTACCGCCGTTAATGATCATGCACCCTTTTATTTGTTCATTGTAGCCAAGTCTCTTCCAAACGTATCATTTGTATATTTTGCTTACGTCAGAGATAAAGAAACGAAGCGTCTCTTCCTGAAGCGAAACTTTTATCTCCCTTAGTTGCCAACGTGGGACTGCGATAACAATGACTGCTTTGCTTTTCATTCATTGTTCACAACAGTACACCCAATGGACACAGAGCATGCTTCTAAATACGCTGGTGGGTTTGTCTTATCGTCATCTCTGAAGGTAATAGCTGGAAATGAAACATGAGGACATATTTCTGTTGTCGAAGTTGTAACCAGTTAGAAACTTCGGACTAAATATTTGATTGGATGGTACTTAAGTGTTAACTTGACATGTGCTTATGCAGTCACGTTACCTATTTGCGAGAATAAACAACGAGACTAAAATATAACATTAATAAACCATAGCATGCGTATACTCTGTTCCCGGAATCTTTGGAGCAATGTCGCGCATAGTGGCAAAGAAAGGGACGGAATCGAGTTGGCAGAGCTAAGCAGTACCCACTGCTGTCAAGGCTGCTATAACTGAACGCAACCCCAACTGTCGGCTGGAAAACAGCGAATCAGCGATCAGTTGAATTTTCTTCGACTGAGATCGGGCATTATCGAGTCACAAGGTACCGAACTTTTTGCGCGGGTCGAAACAAATGAGCGTTGGGTAAACCGCATGTTGCCAGACGTACCGTAAAGCGAGAAAGAGTCTTCTCGGGCAAAGGTATTGTCAGTACCAGGAATCAGCGGGGGTTAATGGTACAACTGCACACGTGGTCCTGAACGATGAAGTTTCCGGAAGAACCAGCCACAGCTTGGAATGCAAGCGGACACGCAGTCATAGAAAGACAACTGGTAAAAACAGAAGTACGCTTGGCAACGTTGCTTCGGGAGAGCGATGTGATCCCTTCAGTTTTTACTTCGCAACTGAGTTTGTTGACACCCATCGGACCACACGGCCCCGAAAATGATTGGGGGACAGAAATAGCCTTCAAGGTCAGCCGCCAGTTGGAGCTGCTTTCAGTATAACTGCAGTCGCTTCTCCCCACCCTCCACGCAATGCAGTTCCCTCTCGCGTGTTCATTGGTGGAGCCGTCTCGCATCACTACTTGCGCAGAGACTTGTGTTCGTTCTCTTGCTCCAGATATACCAGGGACAAAGTATAGCTGATCCGTGAGTTTCCTTCCAATCTAGGCTAATATCGAGAATAAGGATCATCTATGGGGTTCCACCTTAGATTACTGGCGAATTAATTATTTCATTTAGTTGATTTCACTTCGCGTTTCTGCCACTTTTGGCTAATTGCGAAGTTAAGGATGATTGGTGATAGGATGAAGTGGATGATTCGATTTGATTTTTGTTATTAAGCGTCGCTTTTCTTCCAATCTTGGCTAATCGCGAAGACGAGGATGAGTGACGGTATGATGAATTTGATGAAAAGTGACACTCGCAAAGAACGCCTATGCCCTGGCTGGGATTCGAATCAAGAACCCTTGACCTTGTTGCGCACCGTGCTAACCACTCCGCCACGGAGGGCGGCATGAAATGGATAAAGGAACAAATAAATACGGAGGATACCAACACAATTCCTACAGAGAATTACTCTGGATGCAGCGACAGAGCATCGTTAGCCTGCAGCAATGCAGTCCAGGGTGCACTACGTGGAAGTGAAGTGAACATTTGAGTGTCTTTGGAAAGGGTCACTCCATACACCCCTACCGGTGGAGTATATTGCACAGTTCGAAGTGCACTTTAAACTGAAAACTCAGTGCTGAGTAGTCTCTCTCGGTATACAAATTACTTAAGCAAGCTTTGACTATGATAATGATTGATTGAATTAGTTTATTTTACTTCGCGTTTTGTGCCTCTTGGCTAATTTACGAAGATGGGGATGAGTGATGAAATGATGAAATTGATGAATGAACATTTACAAACAACCAAGCCCGAGCGGGATTCGAACCCTGGGCCCTTGGCGTCGCAGCGTGATGTCATAACCACTCTGCCACAGGGTTCGGCGACTATGATAATGAATAACGGTGATCAAGGTAATGGAGACAAACATAATGACATAACCATACCTTAACCATGAATCGAACATGGAACGCCTGGTATCGTAGCGCGTTGCATAACCACTCCACAAAAGACAGCGAGAATATTCAGATAAGCTAGTATCTAACTTCATCGTGTTCTTTTACATCCGGCAGAAAAAGAAAATCTTCGAAACAAATATTTTGACGAGCTGAGGCGCCAGTTAGGGGACCCTTCGATTCGTCTAGTGAAGCGGCTTAATTTGATTTGCGAAAATCCCTCTTCCGGCGACGAACAGAAGTAAAACTTGACGTTACATTTTTCCTCCCCATTTTATTCGTCTCAAGAGCATTGAGTTTGCATAAGTTAGGGAAAGTAAAGCCGTTTCCGAACCTTGTGCCTCTAGCCGGAGATTTGTCAATATGACACTGGAAGATCTCCCCTCCCCTCCCCTCCTCAAATTCTTTACCGAGCCTTCACTGGTCCACTAATTATTATTATTGTTTTGTATTTAGGGTCGACATTTTCCTGATTATTATGTTACCTTTGTTTATATTCATACAACCGAGAAAAGTACATGAACTCAATCTTCTTGTGAAAGAATTTGATTGGAAGATAATGAAATGAGAAACCTCGAAAAGTGTCAAATTTTCCCGCCTTATAAACTTCTTCCGTAAGATTTCTTAAATAACACTCTCTCACTTTGGTCCACAATATGAAGTACTTTAAATATTGTTGAGAAATTCTTAATAGTAACCTGGCTAGGTGCTGTCAATTTCTTAATATTTAGATGTCATTTGAGATTGTAGTCTTGTACGAACAATTTTACATGTATTCTTACACGGATTTTTTTTTTTCATTTGATAAATATTTGTTACAAATGTGACTAATATTTATATGGTGGAATAAAATAATCCTTGGTAGTGCTGAAAAATTACTTTTATTGCCAGGGATCATTTAGCCTATGTAGGGGGGATTTCTGGCATGACAGTACAACAGATTTGGTGGTTTATTAACGGTCCGTTCCAGGATTCGGCCTGGGAAGCTAGGGGAATTTATGAGCCAAGAGCTCGACCTAACATTACCTGGTCTTGTTTACCCGTTGCAGTTACCAATGATCAGATATTAATTTCTACCTCTTGTACATGAGGGAAACAAATATAGATTTTAACATGTTTAATTAATAAAGACATAAACCTAACATACTTACACAAGCAAAAGGATACACTTGTTACACATGATTGGCGCTTATCGCCACACACGACTGTATACTTATAGCACAATACTGTCCCGGGTTCGAACTCTTATGCACACACTCTACCGTGTAAGTTACTCTATTCCAAGTCTCGTCACGCACTTTGGAGGATAATCTTCCTTTTTTAGCCTAGTCGCACACTCTCCTTTCTTCAAAAAATGTTTCCCAAAACTGTAGGTTTTGGTGGATCACGTGTCCCCCTGGCCCAATGAAATCGTTCGGCGTTGTTTTTACCAAACCGTGAGAACAGCATCTCCTGGTCATTCCCTGGATCCTCCAGTTTCTGCCACATGTTACCTAAATTAGTTCAGCGACGATGGGCAGTGTCCAGTCGAAGGGATACAGGGCTCATTTGTCACTTCTTGCATTCCTTCGTCCTGGTCCCTCCCTGGCTGGGAAGAGAAGAGCCCACACAGGAAGAAACTTGGTTCCCAACTTTCCGAAGGAAAGTATTCTCAACTTTGAGCAACATAGAATTGCTATATATTCCCGTTCCCCCGGGGAAAAATTTCTGAACTTGTGAAGAAATTTTTCATCATTTGTCCTTCACTAGTGGAACACCCTGTATATGATGAGATGAAACTGTCTTTCACTAGTCGAACACCCTGTATATAATCACACTAAACTTTGTTCATTCACTTGGTGGACACCCTGTATATAGTTCAGCTGGACTTTTGTCCATTAAATTCTGTCACACCATGACATCTTCTTCTTTCTTCATAAGGTTGGGTAAATTTGACTTAATAAGGTTGAAGGGTATATTTGTCTTCTCGGTTAACAAGGATTAATAACTGCCGATGTCTTCGCAAGTCGTTGGGATGGGAAGGAAAGAAGGATGGGTTATTCTCTCTTCTTTCTATCTGGAATGCCAAACGTCACTGGGTTTGGACTTCATAAAGTTTTGGTATTCTCAGGTGTCTACAGAGGAAACAACTCTTTTGTCACTTTGAGTCTATGGGGAACTTCTGGAAGCTTTTCACAAATTACATCACGGCATGTCGATTAACTGGATGTGTGGGTAAGGGACACGTGATTTCTTTCGCACCACTGATGAGAGTTCATCTCCTTGGCGAAATGTTCAGATTGTCTCCGATGAAATGTTCTATCACCATCACTTCACTTAGTGTTTGTTTAGAAAGCGCTTAATCACATGTTATTTAATGTCAATAATTGTCTATCCTAAATACTTCATCACCATGCATTACGAATATACTCGTTTTCATTTACTTCATTTTTCCAAAAATTGCAGGATATATTATACACCTACATCTTACTTCTACCGTTCACACATAGAGAGATAATGTTATTACACGTATCATGATTACACTTAGTAGAGAATTATCCACTCGAATATATTTATTGAAAATCAAAATATGAATGATATGACCATATCAAGTATATTAATAATATGATAATGTGAACTCTAATAACACTATATTAAATTTTCTTACTTTCTAATGGTCATTTTGGAACCTGAAAAGTACATGAATAAATGCTGAATAAAAGAAGTAATTATCTGACCATCATGATGATAAATTAGACAGATTTTCCTAACCCATTTTTATAATGCCTCATACAAGTAAACATAAAAAATGGTCAATAAAATACACTACCAAGCAAATGAAATTTCAACCTTTATCTAATATCAGTAAATTCTAAGCATAACATATGGGACATTTGAATATACTAAAATGAAATTAAAACATTTTGAACTCAATTACCTCATGAACATAAGAACACAGGTGTTGATTCTCATATACATCCACCTATAATTGAAAATAAACTTCTACTTAGGTTTCACTTTTGAAACTACCAGATAACATATTTATTTTGAAATTGATTAGAATTATGATATTGAACATAATAAACAGAAAATACTTCAAAATGTCATCTACTCGATATTTTTATGAGTTAAAAAGTGACACAATAATCATATTTTTAAAATATAACATATCAATAATTTTTTTTTTTGTTAATAAGATTTTTCATATGATAATTCATGAAAACTTATAATGGAATATCAAAACATGACAATGAGTAATTATTTTATGCCCTAGAATACCATCAATATAAAATAAATTGACAAAGAATAAATACGTCAATAGTATGATCTCGTATTGGCCTATCAACATGTTAATGTGATTAGTTCATTTTTATTACATAAGTTTGCGATCGTCACTTTTATATGTATAGTTTTTCATTTATAATAAGTAAACAAAATACGTAAAAAAGACAAGTTTGCAAATTTACCGTGACCATCATTAATAAATTTTCTTCCTAAATAAATTTATTCCAGCACATACTTAACACTTTACCTACACTCAAATTTAAGTTTTTAAACTACTACTGAAAAACATAAAATATGCTGATAGCAGAATAAGTACATATTACCACGCAGATAAAATCTCAATTATCATAATTGTTGCTTGTTATTCGTACTGAAACAATTGTAATCTTTCTCAGGCAATAACCCAAAATCACACCTTAATATTACGTTTTTCACAAGTTTATCAAGAGTACTGGAAAAAAGTATACATTACTTAGAACTAAAACCTCTTTCTACCAACCATTACTTCAAAGAAAATACCTACTTTATTTATAGATTGACACATAACAAAATTTTCATAGATACGAGTACAATAGTATCTGTTAGAAAAATGTGAGTACACCTCACTCAGAATATTTTTTAAGTACTTATAACTTAGAATCCGTACTTCACTAGTTTGCAAATAATAACGTATATGTGCATTTATTAATCAATAAAAGTTATGTAAATCATCTTACAGACTAAATTTCCTAACATCCTCACACAAATTAAGTGTTATAAATATCAAGTGTAAACACACATCAACTCATTTTCTTATATATAAGAAATGGTACTTTGAACTGAATATGGAAACTAATATGCTAACTTCATTGTCATAAAACTCTATAAAATTCTCTTCATCATTTGATCATTCTATCATTCGACCTAAGAATAAATTTATCTTTCTTACTTCACCTTCTCTCTCTCACCAATTAGTAATTAATGACGTGCAGCTCATGCTTTAAGAAACGTGTTAGAAAGTGGATGCTCACTTGCAGCATAGGCAAAGTTAGTTTGAATACAAATGTCTAACATAATCTTATGATCAATTCCTATAATTACTTATACTTAATAACTTGTAGCAAATGCAATGAATACAATAGACATTCCAATAAAGATATAAACTAATACACAAGCAATAAATAATACGCTAAGCAATCCCAATCGATACTTGTATATAAAGTAATAACTATAGCACTACTGAAATACATTCTTCTAGCTACTACTAACTATTTTCTAGACTAACCCTTATTATTTATATTCAAATCAAAATACTAAATTAATATGATTACCTACAAAATTAAATTACCTTCTATCTGGAATCTCCTCTCTCTCTTTTACTGACAGACTTACTGATTACCTTCTTTCCTATTTTTTTCAAATTTATAGAATAAAATAGTCTGTTCGCCAGTGAAGAACCTGTTCCTTTAACAACTCCTAGAAAATCGATCTGAATTCTAAACAAAAAAATGACACATGTTGCAACACTAGGTATAGCTAACTAGATCAGAAGAGATTATCCTTTCAGAGTTATAGTTGAAAGCAAATTACATCATTGCCTTAAAATTAAAAAGCTAAATATGAATATCCTTATATCGAAAAATTAAAATAAAATGACACTTGAAATATAACTTTGCTTATTTTTAACTATGACACTTGGCGCAAGAATGCTATCTTTCGAGCCAGATGTTCTTCAAAGAAACTGTGTCACTAGGGTAGACATCCCTTTTTTTTCGTCGCTGTGACCTTCGCTCTGGCCACCCCAGCTGACTGACCATTCCTACCCTTCAGGGGGAGGGGTAGTTACGAAACGAGACACGTCTCCTCTTTTGCCTGAGAAGCCATAAACCTGGCCTTCTAGGACCGTCCTATTTTCTTACACAATAATAATAAAAATCACAAAAATAAAAGAAAGTTACTAATTATATGATAACTTCAAACATTTACTAGCGATATAGTACGTACCAACCGCGTTATATATATTTTTAACGACTAATAATCATTTCCTTTTCATGTGCTGTGAGTACGAGTGCGTTGTGAGACAAAGAAAAACATTGACCTGCGAGGGATGGTTGCTAAACGACTCTCTCTTCTTCCTTTCCCTTTCTTACCAATGTATCCAACACCTTTCTTCTCCCGAAACTTTAAATTAATAGAATCTTTGTAACCACTGACAAATTTATTGGTGGACCCCTGATATTCTTAATCTAGTTTTAAAAGTAACTTTGCATTCATTGACGCTGCATATAAGTAACTCTAAAATACTTCCAACTTTTAATTTTCACTGCCGAGTATACCTGAAGCAAAATAAAACAAATTACATTCATCTTATGACATTGTGCACTGTTCAAATTGACTAATAATATAATTTTCCATTTGTGACATTATAATTGAAGCACATTTCAGCATGTAACTTATTCATCCTGAAACAAAAATCGTCGTCTGTCCCCCCTACTCTAGTAAAATATCCCTTCTACTTAGCATCGTTCCTACCAGCGGAACTCGCACACAAAATAAACTCATCGCCTTCCTGGCGGACACAATAAAATAACCGTTCGCTCTCTGGCGGACACAATAATAATAATTACTCGCACTCTGGCGGTACTAATAAAACCAACTTCATCGCTCATTGGCGGACACAATAAAGTAAACTCATCGCCTTCCTGGCGGAACCATTTAAAAAAATCATCGCTCTCTGGGGGAAGCAAAAAGGAATCGCTCTCTTGGCGAAACTAATAAAATATAATCTCTACGCTCATTGGCGGACACAATATAAAAACTTCATCGCTCATTGGCGGACACAATTAAATAAATCTTATCGCTCATTGGCGGACTCAATAAAATAAACTCATCGCCTTCCTGGCGGGCACAATAAAATAAACTTCTTGCTTCTTAGTCACATCACGTCGTCTCACTTTAAACTTAAATATCACTTGAATGTCACAGCATTAATTTTTTCACATTACTTCCGCTTTTAAAAATGAAAATGTGCATACATTTCTTAACTCTTAATCGAAGTTCAATTATTTATGTACTGAATATTTCCTTTTTCACAGCGTTTAATTATTAGACTGTTTGATTGCGGGTCACACCTTAATAGGTTAAATCTTCATTTATCGTATAAACTGACGTATTTTAGATAATTTTTACTCATTAAACACATTACAACACTCTCACGTACACTCACTATCAGTTAAACAAAACACACTAATCACTCGCTTAATATCACTTTAGCGGACGCAGTAAGCACTTAATTAATTTCGCTTGATAAAATAACGCAATTGGCACATACAAAAATTCTTAACTGTCATTTTATGAATTATTTACAATATTTGTATTGGCTCCTCCATTATGACTGAAATGGGCGGGTCCCTTCATCGTTTAATAAAGGGCTATTTCTGGCGGGATAATGATCATGGAGTGGCCCACCAGATGCATTTTCATATATGGGCGGTTTCTTAGGTGCACTCACTGTTGCTAGCCTATGGTTATAGCCACCGCGATCAGCCTCAAAATTTCTTTGTGGGGAAATAGGGCGCCGCTCTCTTGTCTGCTGCAAATTGTCATATCTCCTTGGCGAAGTCCACCTATTCTGTCCATCGGTTCCTCTGAAATTCCGATCAGACTGTCTGTCTCCGAAATTTCTCCCCCACTCTCTACCATTGTTGTGTTCTCTCCCCTCTCTGCTGACCATGTTATACGGTGGAAAGCGTGAATTAACCCTAGGGGAGCTTGGAGGGCTACCTGCCACAAGGCCAGCGCCTCTTTGCGTTTTTGACGTTCTTATGTTTATTTGCCTGGTTCCCATCTCTTCATTGTCCATCAAGTTCCTATCCCTATCGTTTCCTTTGTAATAAACCATTTCATTAGTAACCGCTCCTAACTGGGGAACATCCCTGTTATTAATAGTATAATATTTACTTTCAATAGGACTTCTGCATCCACATGCTGACTTGTGAGCAGCGTTGTTATCCAATTCATACACATTTACTTGTGTGTTCATTAGCGGAGAATTTTCTGGCTCCTTTTGAGTTTCAATTTCGTTTATTAATTGAAAACATTCGCAGATTCCCCCATCTATTTGTTCAATTTCACCTGCAAGTTCCAATAAATGTTTACTTTGACTACTATGGCTTTCTTCCAAGATGGTTACTTTTGTTTGAATTTCTTCATTGGTCTCCCCTTGCTTCGTTAATTCTAATTTTAATTCCTTCACCGAATCATCAATGACATCTAATTTCCGATTCAAGCCTGGATTATCATCCTTCCCTGTAATGTTCTCATGTATTTCATTTAGTTTAATTTCAATCTCTTTGATTTTTGTTTCCTGATTGTCAACTTGCTTTTGTACTCTACCCTCTAACTCTTGAATCCTTTCATCCTGTTCTACTCTAGAGCCCTGGACTGAACTGCGCAATTCGGAAATTTGCTGTTGGATAAATTCTTTAAGTGGAGAGAGAGCAGCTTCAATTTGTTCCCTGATAAGTTTCGCAAGATCGGCGTCCATGGTGCGAGTTTTGGGCATAACTAATAAATAATTAAAAAATGAGTTTTCCTTAAGAGCAACAGTAAAAAAAAAATCCCTTTTAGTTAAACTTAAAAAGTCACCACATCTCGCGAATTATTAATATTTAGAAATTTAGAAATTCCAATTGGGGTTGGGTCACTCCCTACTCTCATTCCTTACTTATCGCCTGTTTTATTCCTCTACATGCTGTGAGGATAACGCGCATGCAACACTCCCGAACAGACGGCAAATTAAGATCTGATCATGTTAATTGCAACGGTTCAATTTGATAAATTTAGGTCCCTGTTCAAGGGCATGGCCATATACAACAGATTTGGTGGTTTATTAACGGTCCGTTCCAGGATTCGGCCAGGGAAGCTAGGGGAATTTATGAGCCAATAGCTCGACCTAACATTACCTGGTCTTGTTTACCCGTTGCAGTTACCAATGATCAGATATTAATTTCTACCTCTTGTACATGAGGGAAACAAATATAGATTTTAACATGTTTAATTAATAAAGACATAAACCTAACATACTTACACAAGCAAAAGGATACACTTGTTACACATGATTGGCGCTTATCGCCACACACGACTGTATACTTATAGCACAATACTGTCCCGGGTTCGAACTCTTATGCACACACTCTACCGTGTAAGTTACTCTATTCCAAGTCTCGTCACGCACTTTGGAGGATAATCTTCCTTTTTTAGCCTAGTCGCACACTCTCCTTTCTTCAAAAAATGTTTCCCAAAACTGTAGGTTTTGGTGGATCACGTGTCCCCCTGGCCCAATGAAATCGTTCGGCGTTGTTTTTACCAAACCGTGAGAACAGCATCTCCTGGTCATTCCCTGGATCCTCCAGTTTCTGCCACATGTTACCTAAATTAGTTCAGCGACGATGGGCAGTGTCCAGTCGAAGGGATACAGGGCTCATTTGTCACTTCTTGCATTCCTTCGTCCTGGTCCCTCCCTGGCTGGGAAGAGAAGAGCCCACACAGGAAGAAACTTGGTTCCCAACTTTCCGAAGGAAAGTATTCTCAACTTTGAGCAACATAGAATTGCTATAACAGCGTTAATTTTCAATCTGACAATTACTGTTGAAATTGTCCTCACAAAGGCACAGATTTTCGCATTTCATATATTTAATATGATAATTCTTCGCAACTAACTTGAGAGAAATAATTTTTTTTGGCAAATAACAGAAGATAGTCTGATTTAAACGTTTCTTACATAAACACTCTCACCTCATTTTACACGATCTCTAAATTATATCCTTATGATTCGCTGGCAATACCTAGATTTGTGCTCAATGCTGAACTTCAACTGTCATTACCTGTATATTGTAACTACTAAAATTGACAAGATAAAGCATATTTCTTTGATATATATGAAGGTTTGATGTGCGTGTATCATAACATTAATACACATTACATGCAATATTCTTACTTCTATTACATTTAGTGCACATGTTTATATTTTTCGTTTTGCAACTGCCAATATTTTATGCTCTTACTTGCAACGTAGCACCTACAGACATGACACTTTAAGAAACACCAGGAAGCAAATGATGGGATTCCAGTTGCGATTTCTATAAGTACAATACTACGCCTCACCGATGGCGTGGTAACGTCAAGATATCCTGGATTCGATATTCGGTAGAGGCACATAGTTGTTCGGATCCCACTTTCATGGTAGGACCAGTCCCAATTAGTCTCTCTGTGCATAATGTGGACTTAAGAAAGAAACTCAAAACATGAAATAAAATGAGTAACATGTAGCTTGTTTCAAAGCAGCACGTGACACATTGAATGAGAATTACTTTTTATGGTGCTTATTTGTAAAACATTTTAAGGTCCTCAGATATGAAACTGTTCATATGAGCATGGAGTTGTAGCGAATTTAGGGTTTCAAAGCAACTACGACCGATTTACATTAGCATCTCGGTCTTCCTGACGATTTTTTTCTTGCTCTCTGAAAACGACACAACTGTCTCTATCCGGCAAACAATTTTCCCACGGTCCCAACCATCTGTTTAGTCACCGGTCCAGCCATCTATCCAACCATAAAATGAAATAACCTACAATCAAGAAAAGGAAGCCAGTAGGGTCCCACAATAAACTGTGATCTCCCTTCATATTCATTTGGACCTGTCACCATAAAATTTCGTGCTCTGCAGAGGGTGGAAGGTTAAGAATTTAGAGGAGGACCACTCAGCCACCGAGTTCCAGTGGCTTAATTTATAAATATCTAAACAATTCCTGCTAGAACACGACTCTCGTCTTCATCGTGAACTTGGAAAACAAGGAGTCCTCTGTTTCCTTGAAGCCGAACATCTCCAAGGCGCTGGGAGTCTTACTTACAGATTCGTAAAGACAATGACTACCCCTGTTTCAGTGATGAGAGCCAACCATTCCGGGGTAAAGTGACCGGCCTCTCGACACGTATCAGGACTTGGGCCGAGATCATAACTTCCACAAGCGCGCCAGTCTGTCTGCCACATTGACAGCCAGTGACAACAGAAAAAAGTGCTGGATGTTGAAGCCCGACGTCGCTCGAGAATATATATCTTCCCCAGTGAAGTTAAGACAGCCAGGAAACACATAAGTTAACCAAGTGTCAGAAAGGAAGTGCTCACTGTTACGAGAGACTTAATTTAATTAGAGCCAGATACTTCTATATTCTCCAAATCACCCTGCGAACAAGGGTTCGTTGTGTCTCTGTGCAACGCAATCGTTCCTCCTCGGAGTAAACATGGAATCACGTGACGTTGGAGCAAAAGTGTACTCACCAATAGAAGGAAGGACATATTCCCCGAGTGCGACGAGATGGAGAAAGCTCGGGAGTAAAGACATTGTAAAAAGGACAGTTTCCGTGCATCGCTTAGAGCCACAAGACCCTTTAGCAAAACACTCTCGCATCAGAATTCTTAACTATCGGAGGGGAAAAGATTTTTCTTCCCAGTTGATCAACTTCGTGCTCCAGACTTTGTTTGTGTAATGTGCTTTGTAGTCAGTTTTGCTTAGACATAAAGAGAAGAGGTGCATTGATAAAGACAATATTTGCGTAAACTATAAACTGGTGTTTGTATGCGTCGCTCGCCATCAGCGGCCGGCGTTGTTCCTATGTTCTGACCCAGTGCACTGTGAGTAAGTTACTCGCACTCAGCAACAAGGCGATCGGAGAAGTGTATTGAGATTGTGTAAGTATTCGACGACTCATTAAAATGTTTTCTCATACCTATTCTGGTGTTCTGATTTAATTTGTATACACTAATAATAATAATTACTGAACTTGGCTTGTGATCGGAAGACCAAGGAATGAGAAATTTATGCGTTCTTATCCCTTGGCCGACCTCTGGACCGTTAACATAACACAACCTCCTCATATTTTGCATTTGTACACATGTCAGGTGTTGTGTTTATTTTCAGGTTGTTCTCATAATTAACGAACATTCCATGCCTGGTAACAATTAATTGATTCGAACCTACTATTTTCGTTTATACAACAATATACAAAAAGTCACTTTTTTCCTTAGAGCACCTTTTCACGATTTGTCAGTTGAATCTGTCACACGAACAACGTTGTTGTCTACAGTTTTGCCGACAGAGACATTAAGTTTGAGAAAAGTTATTTTGGGCTTCTTGAATATAGTAGTGACACGTTTAATGAACAGATGGAAGAGTTTTCTGCACTGTAGAGCTCCCTGTGTGGGAAAAACGTAAAAGAGAAAGCAAAATAACTGTTTTGATATTTGTGTGGCATTTGATTCTTGTTGGATAAATTCGTGGGACCGATTCAATTAGACATTCAGTTCAGACATTATCAGGTATTGTAATGATTCCGTGGTAAATTCACTGACAATACAGAACTTAACGACTGTTGTGCCCTACCCATTTTAACACTTTTTTGCCGCCGCATTATGGCTTATTAATGCCAAGTCTTGTCTATCAAGGGAAAGTAAACTTTCATCCCCCCCCCCCCCGAGTTTTCTCACCCAATCGCCACTACTGTTAACGAATTGTTTTCCTTCACTGTAACCAAACGCAGTCAAGAATTTGTGTGAAAGTTTAAACACAGGGAGGATAATGATAAAGAAAGGATGATTCTAAATTATACCACTCATAATTTTCGTCTGTAAAGAGTGATTATTAAACATGTAGTCCACACAATACACTATGAAGCATGATACACAGTCAGAATCTGACAGGATTTCGTGGAATGTAAAAACCAAGACTTAGTTTTGTTAGTTTTGGCAACAATGGTCTGGTCATTTAGGAATTCGATTTCCGTTGGCGAATCAGATTTTTCGTTTTTGTCATTAAGACAACTAGGGAACTTTTGCAATTAGCAGAAGAGAGAAAGTGGGCGAGAAAGTCAGCAAAGAATTAGTGATTTCCTAACCATCTTGTTCTTAGAATGCAATATCGTTCTGGCAATATTGACAGTTTACTTCTTCTTTATTCTTCTAACTACTTCTTTAATTTCTTGTATGCACTCGAACGAGTTCACTTACCAATTTAATTTTAAACGCATCTCAAGGTATAGCATAATGACATACTTATTTACTTGTTGATAACATAAAACACTGTACTCATTGAACTTACGAGAGAGAGAGTGTCTGCCATTGTTGAACTTCCTCGATTCAAACTTGTTGGTGGGGTAGACATGCATAGGAATATTGAATTTTCATTTTCCGGAGATGTAGAAGAGGCGTCACCTTTAAAAAGACAAAAGGACGCTTTGAAGCTCACTTGATGAGTGATGAGGTTGTTTTGTAAATAACAGTTGATACCTCGTGCAAATGTGAGCTGTATACAGTCTGTTTTGTAAAGTAGAAGACAGTAAGGAAACTTACCACACACACAAAAAAAGAAATGTAGATGTATCGCGGCTTGGCTGTATGTAGAGATTGGAGAGTAAAGATGGCGTCGGAACTGCTGTGTAGCCAGAAAGAAATGACAGGTAACAGGCGTCGACGGGAAAGTACTTGGCAAAAGTTTGCTGCATGATTGTTGGGTGAAGTTCGGGAAGGAAAATGTTGTGTGATTGGGGTTCCTTCAGATTTAGAGCCGTAACAAGAGTGTAGCTCAAGTATTCTTGTTGTCAGGAACAGACGCGTTTGTCCCATCCTCCTTCCTGCAGAAGCAACAGCCCGTGCCAAGGTTGACAGTCGAAAGCGTTGCCACATATTTTCCTTCTTCTCCTTCTGTCAGCAGTCAGGCTACCTCTGGATGTGGTCAGTGCATCGCCAGGCGGCAGTATATGAGGAAAGGATGAAGACACGAGGGTTAAAAAGGAAAGTGACTGGACCAAATCCTTCGCGACCATCGAACAAAATGATCAGGGGAACAAGGAAAGAATGTCCACCTTCGCCAAACTCTCTCTGTCCTGTGCCTAGATTCTTGGCAACCCCGAATTGCATTCTTTGTCGGTGTGTACTACACCCTAAGATATATGGTTGTGTTCTTCTTTTCTCAAATTGGCTCGTGCCACCAGTGCTCACATTAATAACAGATGATTCAAAACGAATGCGCCACACTGACCTCTTCAACGTTGCTGGTTCCTGGTTGACCCACTCTCGTCCCCTGCTGGTTGGTCGCTTCGTCCCTGACAAACTGAGCGGTTGCTAGCCACTCTAGTTCCTCTGCTCTAAATCCCCCTAGCTACGAGTTTCTGAATAGTGGAAGTTCCGGTGCTTGGGAACAGCAAGTTGTTGGCTCTGGGAAGCACTCGGTTTCCTTTCGAAAACCCTCGTGTGCCGCCGTAGCAAGTGATTGTGCCACCTGTTGTCATCCGTCATTCTTGTCGAAAATCCCAAGATCTTTATTCCACCCTTCTCGCTTCTCTTCCGCTGAACAAAGCATTCCAGATCAACAGGAGTTTCTTGCCATGATCAGGGAGAGACACCCAGTAATTGTGATGGAATTATGCCGTTTAGGCAGAGGTATTCTAACAGATGAGTGGGCTGTTTGGCGAATGTTGAACCCTAGTATTCTAAAACTAAGTTTTACATTCGTCCAGTTTCCCTCATGGATACATATATCAAAGGGGATCAAGGGGCGGCACTTGTCCCTCCCTGAGATATCTGGAAAGACAACATATAATTCAAATTGTGAAATTGTAGCGTTTAAATATGGACACCAGATTAAGTATCCATGCAAATTATCCCAGTGCTGGGGATGTTTCATGATAATTCTCTTGACTGGAAGAAAACATCACTCCACGTTTCCTCATTTTAAGCACTGCTGAGAAAATATCCTGTGGGCGGCTTTACATATATCAATAAATTTGTCCTAACTACTTTATTTATAACCACGCATCTTGATTAAAACAACAGTACTTGATCGGTCCTTAAAACAGTTGTGGTGGGGAGTTTGAAACAATTCTAATGAATAAGATTCTGATATTTCATTAACACAATGTATTTAATTGTTTGCTTGAGTGATATTTTGACAGGACAAGTCTTTCATCAATTAATTGTACGAGTCTTACTTTGCACTGTCTGGGGATTTCCTATATAGGCTTTGAGAATAGTCCCTCTTTCAGTGGAAAATGCCGTCAACTCTCAAAGGTTTCGTATTCCATGGTAGAGACAGCATAAAGGACTGTAGGAATGTATTGGGGACGGTTTTTCTTAGAGACAGAGCTCTGCAGGAGTTGAACCTGCAGTGTTGATCACGACCAGAGGGAAACCCTTCAATAGGTTAGCCTTAGAACTTGAACTGCGATTCGTCTATACTCGCTGAGGATACATCAAGCTCGGAAAGGAATCAATTTGTGTGAGTGGACTTCCTTGATTTCTCAATAGGCTCGTCCATCGGAGCATTTGTATGTTCATCTTGTTCTCTTTCCTGCCTTTCTTATGCGAATCTAAGGACGAATATGAATTATGATTAGGTCAAATGGTTGAAGGGACAAACACAAATGAACATCTATGCTTATTACAAGATTTCACCTGAAATATGATAGGATATTGGAACTCGATAATAATGGTCGTCTAAATGTCAGTGCAAATGTGTTATATTTGTCGCAGTATATTAGATTAGATAAAGCATAATGTTGAATTAAGATTGAGTTCTAAATTCTTTGGATTTCCATGAATCTGGTTCATTTTTAGGTACTCATATATTGATTGTTTATGTCTTTTATCACATACATTTTATTATAAATATTATTATGTCGAATATTATATTTAAATTCAGTTATACTTTCATCCAGCCGTAAATAATAGTCACATTAGTATCAAACGTTTCAGAAATGTAAAATTGATCATGAAGCAACAAACATTCCCTACAAAAATATAATCGAACAACACATGTAAAATTGCTCATAGTTTCGTAAATCGTTATTTCCCTCACTGTTTTATTGTTTTTGTCCTGTTAAAGTATCGATATCTCTAGTTGACCTTTAGCAGCGGCGGCGCAAAGGGCAGAGCCGCCGTACCATGGCAGTACCCTCAGATGAAACGTATAATCCGCCAGAGTATTGTTACATTAATACATTTATAATTTACAGACAAGGAGAATCGAATCTCGAAATCGGTCAAGCTGACTGCCGCCCCAACCTCCACGCAATGTTACATTGTGTTCAGATAGGAAAGTGTGCGGTCAATTATATGTAATTTTCAAATATGAAGGAAGCAGTTGCGGCGATTGGGTTCCAAAACTAGGTGGGGGGCAAAATGCCAAAAGTGGGGGTGGGGGCAAAAACAGTTTACTTTCCCTTGATAGTTAAGGTTTTGTAGTGCGAGGCAAAAGTAGTAAAAAGTGGGGAAAGTTCCCCTACGCCCCCCTAATCGCCACCACTAGAAGGAAGGCATTTGTGGAAAGTGAAATTGACTCATGAATACAAGAAGAAGAGTAGCAAAACTATCTGAACCATACTTCACGTGGAAGCCATACATGAACTAGCCTGTTCCCTGCGTAATATGAGTAAATTGATTAAACATGCATAGAATGCCTTTCTCCTCAGTGAAGAGAGTCCTTTTCAAATCAATTCTCGCAAGGATTCTCCACTGAAACGCCCGTAATTAGGCAACTCTCTTCCAGGCACCCGACTTCGCACTTGCAACGATTCACGCTTACTTGCCCATTAAAATGTAAATTTTGAATAAATTGCATGAATATTCGATGTGTTGCATAACCCAAGGGACCTGCTTCCTCTTGAGCAAAAAGGGAATTCCATCACAATCCCCAGAATCCATTCGATTGCTTGTTGTTGCCTTTGAACATCACTCTGGTGACCCAATCAGGAAAGTATTATGCACATCGTTAGGTGACCTGAATTCTATTATGGCTTTTCAGGCAAATTTATTTATTAATGAAATATTCAGTGTATCAGAAGCCACGTTCTATAAAGTAATTATCTTGAAAAATTCATCATCATGTAAGTGGGTTAATGGAAGAATATATCTTCTTGGTTTTGTGTATCGCTTGATGACTTTCATTTCATATTGCCTCATTAAACATTTCTAATATACCCATTGTTGATCTACCATCCGATTATATCCTATTTGTGACTGTCTTTACACTCCCAAATAACAAATATTTATTTCTCTTACATTGTACAAATTTCTAGAAATTAACGGGGACTCGCTGAGAACAAGAAAAATGCTGCATCAGTGTCAGTGTTTTAAATGTTGATTTAGATCCTTCTTTGTTTGGTAGGAAGATTTGCTTTCAAGTAATGAATTTTGTATAAATACAAAGTAAATTAGTAAAATATTATTTTTCGTTAAATATGAGCTTAAGAAGTGTAAATTGTTTTAATTCTTAAAACATTAACTTGCGTAACATCTTGAAAACCCTTTAGAAATCTGCATCGACCATTGTAAATTGTTTATTTATTTAAGGAGCCCAACTGACTGAGCCCGATTATAGTGCTCTAATTTCGTAATGTTATTAAAATATATTCGCTACAAAGTTTCAGTATGTTTTTAAAGATTATGTAAAATCATGTTTTCAAATACATATAATTTATTAGATGAGCATGATAAGGATGATAATACCAAAGATGATATTTATGAAGTGTTAGAACAGGTCTCATAAATTTTCCCAGTATAATATGAAAATTCTGTTAAGTGACTTTAATCGGCGCCTCCGAGATGCGTATACTTCGTGTATACTCCGTATACGGGCATTACCTTCTCAATATGAAAGCCACATGGCTTGCTCCGGTCACGTGACTAAGCGTCATCAACTGGAGGCGAGATAGCCGCCATGTTTGATTTGCTTCTTCGGAATCAATGTTGGACCTTTTTAGTGAATATGGAATTGTAATGCAAATGTAAGAACTGTAATCGAGTTTACATGACGTGCTTAACTGTGGAAGAGGTATGGTGTATAAGTCTTGTGTACTAAATTGCAGAGGCAATTACAATTAAAAAGGTAAGAGTAACGTTCACATTTCTTCAAGATGTTAAAAATGAGAAATTTTTAGGGCAATTCCATGTGATTCAGTCACTACGAAAAGATACAAGTTAAGTTACAAATGTTTTATACTAAAAAATAAATAAGAGTAATAGTTCATGATGTAAACATTTCATGTGTCCGGAATAGGCATCAAATATACTCGTAAATGTGGACAACATATCAACATTTTATTAGAAATATCAAATAATTTACCCTGAATTACAAACGTTGGTTAATATTACGTCTACCAAAGCAATTTGCTAGTGCAAATTTTATGCAAGCATTCGATAAATTATTCATATTATTTACACAAATTTTCAGTTTCAAAATGTGCTTAATGAAAGAAAGCTATACAACGGGGCAAAGTTGATACATGTGTACATTTATTCCTATTTTATCCGTTTTATGCTTCTTTATGCTAATCGGAGGCTAATGGAAGATATGTTGTACATTCAAATACAAGTTTTGATGTGTAACAAGAACTTCGATGAAATGTTCGTGTGTAAAACTATCCAAGAATATGTTACTTATGTTTCAAATACAAATGTTTTCACACAGAAAGCATTTTGTTACCTAGCTATGTTAATATGAACTACAAATGAAATGTATTAAATTTTTAAGACTGTTTCACATGAACTGCTTTTTATTTTTTGTCTTTGTGAAGCTTCAATGTTCGTAACTTTGATTATTAAATCAGTGATAATGTTTATTGTTTCATAATTTATTAACATTCTTCACGATTTTTTTTAACAAATGTAAAAAACAGTTTATTTCCCAGTTGAACGTTAAAATGGAAATATTAATCTGCTTTTTTCTTCAATGAAACTCTTAAGTTATTGTCACAGATCTTATTAACGACAATGAAAAGATTCAATTTGTTTATTATCTTTCGTTCAATAAAGTCAATAGGATCGAAATTACAATGTGACAAATGATTTAGGTTTAGTCTTTATCACAGAAATGTAATATTGCCCTTGTACCTATTTCTTTCGCTTTTGCTGCAAGAATATAGAAATTAAGGATTTCTATTGAGATTGTATAGCTACACAGAATATCTGCATTAATTGGTTGATTAATTTTGGGTAAACTTATAGACAATTTAATTGATTAGGTAACTTGGAAAGTTTACGGTCAACCTAATATGTTTTTTGTTTTATTTAATCAATTGATTTTACAAACAAAAGTTCATACAAAAGCGGTTACGAGTTTTATTGTAGCTGACCAATATTCCCGATAATATTTTTCAAATATATACAGTTTTTATTTTTCCGCCAGGAAGTTTCTAACGGTTTTCGACTCTTTCTTTGTGCTATGGTAGGAATTTTTGTGGTGGCCATAGTGACTTCCTGAATGAAAATTTTGGTGTAAATATTCAATATAATACATTTTTCTTCTAACTATATTCGTCGGGAGGGTAAATGTCAAAATTTAACTTCATAAGAGAAATAAATATACCTTAATTATCTACGGTAAAATTACGTCAAGGAGTTTACAGCGTTAAGACGATCGCCTCCAGATGATGACGTCTTGACTGAGCGCTGTGGCCTGGACCTCAAGATGGCCTTGATACGGGGCGCAACCTGATGACGTCAAAGGACTGATGGCGTCAAAAGATTAGTCGTTTGTTTTGGCGAAATACATGTATTTGAATGAGCGAGTTGTTCTAAAAAAGAGTTCCTGTAAATGTATTTATTTCACAGTAAGAATAATAATTATCGCAAATTAAACATAGTTATATCCTGATCAGTTACAAGCAAATTTATGCGTTTATATGGAATACAACATTTAATTACACGTTAGTAAAAAAAAAAAGCGTGTTCAACCAGCACGAAATATATTTCAGAATTTGTGTATGGTCATAATAATTACACAGATGCCGAACTTGTAACTACTAATTATATTATTTTAATTAACACGAAAAAATGTTGATAGTTATTCATATGTCCGTATTATTGCTAATAAGTTGTCTCAAATTCTTAGTTGAAAATTCAAAAGTCACGTCATAAACATGTCATTTACTATCTAGCACAGTAGAGGAGTATTCACTTACTTCTTCAAGCTGTTCCGATTTACAAAAATTACGATCTTGATGATATACATCACGTAAAAGAAATATAATGTACGTACATTAACATCAATGGAATTTACGACTTCGTTCAATTCTAATAACCTATTTCACATATACATTGTGGATAATTGTATACCTTTGTACTCAAAAATGGATGTTATATTTTCTCTTTGTCGGTTATTTCTGTCAACGACAGGAATAAATCTTTATAATTATTGCTATGTGGTTAGTGAACTATTAAAAAATGTGTACTTGCGTCACCAGCATTTAAGGTAATTGGAAATATAGAACGAAAATCTGTAGACAAGTTGCTAAAGTGAAAATTTACTAGTTTATCAACAATCTGAATAACGATTCGTTTCGTACACCTGCACAGTCAGTCACTGTGATATCATGTAACCTATTTGCTTTATTTAAATTTATACTCTGTATAATAGTAGGAGAGCGAGATTTTATCTCAACCTGTTCTAAATATCCGAAGTACAAGGGGCAATATAAATCTGAACTTATATGTCAGCATGGTACGATTTCAATACATGTCCAGGTACAGTTACAAGTAAACTGTCCTTGTTAGGGATGAATGAAATACACGCTGATATTCCTAAAACTTACGCCTTATCCTGAAAAACAACTTGTCTCTTGATTTTTACCATATCTAGCTTGTCTACCGAAAAGGAATATAAGGATTTTAGAATACGAATTTCTTCTAAAAATATTTTCATGATAGATCATGAGGTTTATTGTGTTCTCCTGCTTTTTGCTTTGACTTTTTAATCAAAGTAAGTCGCTTGCATTAATATTCCCATTTTCCGTATGATCGTAAATCCATTTCCATAGGCTTTAATTACTGTTAGATCATTTAAGGTTAGTGTTCTTAGCATCAAGGTATTTCGAATAGGTTAGGCTAGTACGTTTGCTGCATTAGCATGTGTACACTTTCTCTCTTTGCTCGATGTAAAATTTTTAATACGAAACATGATTTTAAAAAAATTGTAAGCTTAACCTTCAACCAAACCAGTCAAACTTCTGCAGCCAAATATTTACCGGATTTCTAGAAAATTAAAAATGTATTCAAGTTACACAGGGGAATTCAGTTTCAAAAGTTGGAAAGTTTATTTAATATCAAATTCCAATCTTACAAGCTCTTTCCTCAATCTAACTTTTACAAAATTATCTTGCATGCATAAGTTGAATCGTAAGTGTTTATTCCACAACAATTCAATAGCAATTATATATTAACGATGATAATTCTTTAAGAATTTAGAGTAAGTATCAATGTAGGATCAAATTCTATCTATCGCATTTTTTGCTCTTGGTAATTTGAAAAATGAAGGTACATTATGTAGAACGGTAAAGATTGGATTTTACTTTTATCAACATTATTCACGTATTTTGTAATGCCGTATAACATTTGAAATGTTCTTGATATGAAAGAAACGTTCTGAATGAATACGAAAGGACGATTCAGTCAGAAAAATAAATATTATACTCTTATAATGTACTTTGTTAAATGCTATAAATTGACTATAGTTGACTTGTCCTGTGACGTCACGGAAGCTGGTGACGGAAGCTGGTGCGAGGCCCGCATTAAGTATCTCGGAGGCCCCGCTCTAATGCACAAATTGGTAAACAAGAGGCATTCAAACCCCCAATTTGTAAATAAAGTCTTCATGAATTAAGTAATGATAATGATAGAATTTTGCAACATCAAAAAATTTAATTTTGAAAAGTACCACATTTAAACATAATGGTATCCATAAATATAGATGGTAGAACTCATAATCAGATAAATCATATTCTAATTGACAAAAGAAGGTATACTAGTATAATTAGCATTCGTTCACATAGAGGTGCTGGCTGTGCCAGTGACCAATATTTACTAACTGCTAAATTAAGAGGAAAACACTCAGTGATAAATCATAAGCAACAAAATCTAGAAGTTCTAAAATTTAATACATGAAAATTTGCTGATGAAAGAAATATTACCCAATTAAACTGTCAAATAGATTCCATATCTTGCAGGATTTAAATGATGATAAAAATATAAATGAAACAGAGGTAATAAGAATTGGGAGCACATACCTAATGCAATAGAAGCAGCAGCTAAAGAAAGTATAGGATACCATAAACGAATAAAAGTAAACTGTGGTTTGATAATGAATGTCATAATCTAATAGAAAAATTATTCAGGCTAGACTTATGTGGTTATATAACTCTGATGATACAAATTTAAACAATTATAATAGAAAAAGGCGAAAAGTTAACTGTACGTTTAGAAGTAAAAAGGAAATTACTTGAAAAGCAAAATTAACGAAATTAAAACAAACAGCAAAAATAAAAATATTTATTTATTTATTTATTTATTTATTTATTTACGACTTTGTTTACATGGCGAAGTTAAGGCATTAATGCCTTCTCTTCCACTTAACCATTAATTACAGGGATCATTTTTTCTTTGCAGTAAATTGTATACAATTAAAAAATTAAAAAAGATAAATGAAAAATAAAATAATAAAAGAAAAAATAAAGTAGTGAAAGTAAAATGAAAATAAAAATGAAAGCAATACAGTTTGAATACGGGCAGTCAAGCCCTGGATTAACCATTAATTACGTACATTGCTCATTATTTTTACTAACACAATGAAAAAATGTAGCTTAGAAGAAATTAAAAATAAAAGCAATACAGTTTCTACATGCACACACACACACACACACACACACAAACACACATTCACACACAAGTACCTACATAGAAAGCATATTTCGTGGGCTAAATGTATAACGTATATCTTTCTGGGAATTTAATCTAGGTCCAATTGTTTAGCATGTATAATTTTAATTGTCAGATATATATATATATATATATATATATATATATATATATATATATATATATATATTAATATAAATAAAGGGGTAAATGAATTTTGGAACGGGTGGAAACCTGAAGTAAACTTGATAGAAGATAAAAAACGCTGAATTTTTGTATGATCCAAGCGATATTTTAAATAGATGAAAGAACTACTTTAATGACCTTTTAAATGTTCATGTAGGAGATAAATTAGAAGTAATTGAAGTACACACCTTTAGTATGAGAACCTAAATTGGCTGAAATTAAAGGTGCTATAAAAGGCTAAAGAATAACAAAGCAGCTTGGATTGTTTTAATACCAGCTGAGTTGATTTAATATGGTGGGAATTCGTTAAAATGTCAAATTCATAAATTATTTGTTCATTATGGAATAAAGAAGAAATCCCTCAGCCGTGGAAAGAATCCATCATTGTTCTGGTGTTTGAAAAAGGTGATAAAATGAACTGCAATAATTACCGTGGGATTTCTCTCCCCTCAATATTATATAAAATATTATGTAACATTCTTTTAACAAGACTAATCCCATATGCTAATGAAATTATAGGTGAATATCAATGTGGAATTAAACGTAAGAGATCCAACTATAGATCAAATTTTTCACATCAGGCAGAGACTTGAGAAAAAGTGGGAATATAATCAAAATGTCCATCAGGTATTTGTTGATTTTTAAAAAGCACATGATTAATTGATTTGCTAATTTTTTGTGTGTGTATTCTTACTTACTTTATTGTACCTAGTTTCTCCCTCACCCCATTTCTCTCATTTTCTTCCATGTCTTGGGGATTTTTGGATGCACTGTCGACGATATTATTTATTATTATAAATAATTGCACTAATGCTTCTTTGTAGCAAACCAAAAACTTATTATTTTGTTTCAGGATGAAATCGTGATTTTCTTTGAACATAGATTTTTGGTTGTACCTACAAATGTTAGTCATTACTGAAGACACGCAATTGAAACCCCACAAATTATCACTTGCAAGGAGTGCATGCAGCTAGAGGTTTCTGCGACCAAAATCGGCGACCCCGCTGTTTAGTGAGACAAGTATGATTCTCCTAGCTTACACGTCTTTTTTATTAATTATGCTGAAACAACTTCCCGATCCGGTAAAATATCCATACATTGTGTAATAATATTAATATATTATTAATCAATACTGAGAATATACTAGCCTCTTGTCCCATCCAATATGTATATATAGCCCCAATCCCACCACTCGTTGACATAAATGTTCTCCATGTCCAATATATATATAGCCCCAATCACACCACTCACTCATTCACTCACTGACATAAATGTTCTCCATGAAGGAAGCCTCGGAGCCAAAAAGTGCCTAATTACGAAATTGTCCCAGAAGGCCGAGAAAATTAAAACATCTCTCACTTTGCCCTTTTTAAGGGTGAAAATGATTTTTTTCATTTCCTTAGCAACCCGTTGCCTCGGGCATTTTTTCAACACACATTGTTTCCTTCAATTCTTAATTTTTTTATATAAGATATTCATTGGTTGTGGACAAAATCCATGCACCAGTTAACAATTTATCAATTGGTATTATATGCATGTATGCATATAATTTTTACTCACAATTATTCCTTTCATAATAAATAGTTACCAAATTTCATTACACTTTTACAGAATTTTATTCGACGTATTAAGATATTTTGTAAGAATATATATATAGATTACCGAGGATGAAGGTGAAGTCAGTAAACAAGGCAGTGTCAGTAGCGCTTGATGTCCAGTCCTGTACAATTCCTGTAAAAATGGTCCTCTGTAAGTTTCATAAAGTTCGCATTGAAATATAATGTGGTTCGGAGTTGCAGTATATTTATTGCACAAAAAAACTGGTGAAGTCACTAAATTCTTCTTGTAAAGGTGAGTTGCGGCGATAGGGTGATTTAACCTGCAGCGCATTATAGTTGTGAGGGAACTCCGGGAGAGTTGAATCTGTTTAAACCAACATTCCTTTGGATTTTTTCTTATATAGAATAGTACGCCTTTGAGTGCCAATATTTGTCCACAGGCTTTGCCAGTCAGTAAGTAGTATTTTTTTAGTGTGTGATTCCAAAACTACGGACGGAAACTTTATTGAAAACGGTCGTTGAATTGTTTGATTCGCTGCATATTTTGTCAAAGTATCTGCTATATTGTTCCCTTCTATTAAAGAATGTCCAGGTGTCCAAATAAAGTTGATATCATATCCCAATCTCGTTAATTTCAGTGTGAGTATTCTTATGTTAACAATATACCATTCCATATGACATGACCATGATGCAAACTATAAAGAATTTAGCACAGAGGCTGAATCGGTTGCAATTAGAACTGAATTTAACTTCTTCTTTTGTACATAAAGCAATGTCTGTCGTATTGCGAAAGCTTCTTCAGTGTAAATGGACAGATACGATGGCAAAGGAAAAATTTTGAATTCTGCAGAATTATCACAGTAAAATGCTGCTCCTGTTTTTCCAGACGTTGATTTTGAAGCATTGGTATATATGTGATATTCACATTGTAATTTTGACTGTATGTAGTCTTGATATATATTATTTGAAATTGTAGGGATTGTCTTCCTGAAATCTCTACTTGAGTAGGCAGGAAAATGAATCCTCATGGGAGATATAATATTAAAGTAGTCTGTCATGAAGCATGGTGCATTAGATAAACGAATAATATTTACCTGAAATTTATTAATTTCCTTATAAGCATAGTAGTATAGGTAATCTGGATTTATATTTTGCTGTACGTCTGTTCAGCATCAAAGAGTCTAACAATTGAAGTTTTGGTATGATCGGAGATGTCGTGTTGGCAATTTTCTTAAGTAAAAATTTGCTCGCAAGATATTTAACTCTAAGTTTGTATGGTGGATCTCCCACTTCTACGAAAGTTGCTTGTTTTGGAGTTCCTTTCCAAAGGCCATAAATCCTGCATAAACTGCTATATTGGATAGAAGATAGTGTGTTAAAAGCCCAACTTAGATTATCATTGTACATGAAGGGATCATACTCTAGTCTTGAGTTTAGCATCTGTTTATGGACCTGATGTAATAATTTGGGATCAGCACCCCGCTTTTTCTTAACTGTCAACATTTTTATTATGTTAAACACTTAAGATCCCTTATATTGTGCCAGTTCTACTTGTGACTTCCATTTAAGTTTTTCATCTCATATAAGTCCCAAACATTTATGACTTCTTTGTTGACTAATAGTTTTTCCGTTTATATTTATTGATATGCATGAATGAGATCTCTTCTTATTAAAAACTACCACCGAAGACTTATCTGGATTTACTTCAATTCCATTGATATCACACCATGATGATAATTCACTCAGAGATTTTTGAATTTTTTGAGCCCCTTCTTGAATATTTTTACTACTAGTGTATATAACAATGTCATCTGCATATTGTAATAGATGAGTGTGTTGAAGAATTTTTTAACCTAAATCTGCCGTGTACCTATTAACTAGCATGGGACTCAACACTGCGCCTTGTGGTAGACCTTTATGTGTAGAACGTGCGGTGGATAACTGTCCTCCACATCGAATGTACAATTTACGTGCCAATAACAATGTAAGAATACTTTTTATAAAATTACGTGGAACGTTAATTTTCTTCAATTTTTGTATCAGTATATATGGAAGGACCGAATCATAGGCGCTACTTAGATCGAGAAAAACTACGATACAAAATTCCCGCCTTATGAAAGATAGCCATATATCTAAAATTATTGTCTCTCGTACATCTACTGTTCCAGTTCCTTTCCTAAATCCCATCTGATGCTTCGGTAATTTATGATTATATTCGACCCACCATGTGAGTCTGTTCATTATTAAATGTTCATATAATTTATCAAGGCATGATGGCATGGCAATAGGTCTATAATTCGTATGTATTACTGATCGTTTACATTTTTTTTAATATGGGTATTATCGCCACTTCTTTCCACTGTGATGGAATTTCTCCACTGTTCCATATTGAATTGTATGTATTTAGTAAAATTTCATATCCATTCAAAGGCCAGTGTTGAATACATTCGTATGTAATACCATCTAAACCCGGAGACGTTTTCTTTCGTTTATGAACAACATATTCTAATTCATCCATAGTGAATAGCGATTCTAACGTGGATGTTTCTGGATATTTCATAGAGTTTAACAATTGACAAAGATTAGTTTCAACCGTATCTGGTGTCAACTTGCGGTAAAATTCTTTTATCCAGGCTGAATTGATATCTCTTCCAAAATAATGACAAGTGTTATTATTGGAGATATGTCTTATTATGTATTTCCAAGTCATTGAAATAGAAGAATTGTGATGCACGGCTGCGGCTGTAGCTCGGTAGACGCGCCGGTAGAGCATGGATACTAAGCGAAAAGTCGCTGGCGTGCATCACAACGTGTCGCCCACCTAAGGGGCATTGTTATTGCAACATGTCAAGAACCTACGATCTTTTGAGTGATTTGTAAAAGGAAAAAAAAAGTGAGAGAAATTTGATTAATTGTTTAAAAAAAAAATAACATTAATAGTAATACAGTAGCTCTGCCATGTAAATATATATAAAGAAGTAAAGAAAAGAAGATATAAAATATAATTTATTTGTGAATTGTTCTGATAAGAATAAAAAAATAAGGTTAATGACTAGAAGGAGATGCATTGGAAGAAACGTGATTGAAGGAGTGTGCGCGATTACAGATCCGCTACAACTTTTCCAAATTTTGTTTTCCGTTTTGTTACATTTTTTCGTTTTATATTATTAGGTTATCGCGATAGTTTACCCTATTTTGGCTATTTAAAACCGTGCTTCAGTTGATCCTTTTTACTCTTGGTTTTTTTGCGATCGTGATATGGTGCAGACAAGGGAACAAACGCGCGAGTTATCAAGGGTTAGTAGTTTTGTTTCACCCGAGAACATCATGGATCCGGTAGATATTGGTAATAACGGGGGCGGTATTCCTGTAGCCGAAACCGAGAACGCACAGGAGGCAGTAGAAATTAGTAATGTGCAGATTATGTCTATGTTTAGAGAGCTAACGCAGATGATAGGTGGTCTTAGTGAGGACGTGAAAACGTTAAAGCAAGGACAAGAAGAACTAAGGAACGATTTGCGTATCAATATCGAACGTTTAGACAAGTCACATGCTGAATTCAAACTACAAGTCTGTGAGGAGATGAGAGAAGTCAGAGAATCGAATGCTGAGACGAGAAGCATGGTGGCAGAGGTCTCAGAGCGAACAGATGCAATAGAGGGGAGAACTAATCTTTTGGGGGAGGATGTCGAAACCTTAAAACAAGGTTTGGATACGTGCACACAAGAAACAGTGACGTCACAGAATAATATCGCGGAATTGCGCAGAAACGTAACCGAAATCCGACAGACTGTCGTTCGAGACGTAAAGCAGCTTGTGGGCGAGCAGCATAACCATCTTCGAGACGAAATGCACGAGGAGATGCAGGCCTTGAGAAGTCACGTCAGTGGCGTAGTGACCGACGTTTCTCGCCGCATAAACTGGGTGGAGAGCAGCAATGACCGTTCGAGCGACGAAGCGCGTTGTCCGTCACCTACCTGTTCAGGTGGCAACGGGGGAAGCAGCAATGTGTATTTGCACCGTGACCTGCGACTTCCGGCCTTTGAAGGCACGGAAAACGAGCTGAAAGCGAGCACTTTTCTGCACGATCTGGACACGTACATGCAGTTGGCGCAGATTCCCGATGGACAGAGAGTTCAAGTAGCGGGTTTGGCTTTGCGTAAGACCGCTCTGACATGGTATAATGTCAACCGAGGGAAGTTCAGGAGCTTTGAAGCGTTTCGTAATGAGTTCTTAGCTGAGTTCCTGAGCGACGAGAAGCTAATTAAATTAAAGGCAGATATTTTTACCAGTCGGTACATCACGGGTGGGCATCGTTTTGCCGCTTCTCCTGTCCAGAAATGAATAGGGAAGCCTTGATTCATTGCTTTCCGCACTTACTTCATATTCCGTGTTGAAAACGTTCCTTCAATCACAATCGGCATAAGTTCAGTGTAAGAATATTAATATTGTGTTTAGGGGTAGTTCAGCTTGTCAATGAGAACCATGTATTTACTATTAAAGGGGAGGACTTTGGTATTGTATAGAAGATGTGTGTATTATTTTATTGATAAAGGGGGAACATTTATGTTCAATGAAAGAGTGCATTTGGGGGTGATATTTAATTAATATAACTGCAGAAGACGTGCAAATGGAATAGTGGGGATGAAGATTTTGTTCATCGGTGTGTGCGTGTTTGCGTGGAGGAGTCCCTAGACGGCAGCACCGGACGGTAAGGACATCTTTGGGGCCCCGACGAGCAACAGCCCCAGGGCCGCTTTCAGCAGTACCACGGGTCCAAGTGTGTCTATTGGTTCCCATTTAGATTCGGTGGTCATTCCAAAGGAGGGGATGACGCCAAAATATGTGGCAACCCTGGAATCGAAGGGGACCGGTGGAAAACAATTTTTGAGAGAGAGGAGACAGTTGACTTAGAACTGCGGTGAGATAGAGAAGGGAGTTTCTGGACGCTTAATGTACCGCGAAGTTATGCTCAAGTAGTTCCGGGTGATATCACTTGTCTGATATAAAGAAGTAAGTTTCCGAGTTGGTGATGAACTGTCGGTTACGTATGTGTTCAAGTGACCGTGGACCGTGACACCGTACGGAAGTGTAACCTCGCGCACTGACCGCAGTCGTCGTGCCGTTGCCCGGGCTTTCTTTCCCATGCCGTCGGGACTCGACCCGAGGACCTCACCGTGACCCTGTGACCCTGCACACGGACCAGCGCTGGACGGAGGACGGCGTACATACATCGGCCGGACCAAGGTAGGATTGTGGCCACCACCCTCACAACAGTGATTTCGTGAGTGAAAGCGCGCAACACTATTTTGGGCCCAGGGGGGAATGTGTTGGGGTACGTTGGCCAACGTAGATGGTTGCTTTATGTGTGCATGTATATCTTGTATAGGGTCTGTACAGTATTTTCGTGTGTCTATATAATATATGTATAAAGTCGACTATTTGCTTTTCTCCAATGCATCACCCTCTTCTAACGCAGAGCTCGTGGGCATTGGCTGGCGACTTGGTGAGGTAGACGAGCATATCACAATTTATTTCAACTCCGGCGACTTTCGCCTAGAATCCATGCTCTACCGGCGCGTCTACCGAGCTACAGCCGCAGCCGTGCATCACAGAATCTTTAGTTAATATAGAGCAAAATGACTTCCAAAATTATGATTTTGATTTATTTAGGAACCTCTGAGTTTTTGCTTCAATTTATTTATATCTAATAAAACGATTGATGGTAGGATTCTCCTTATAATTTATGTATGCTTTTTGTCGTTCGTTTACCCATTTCTGGCAATCCGTTGTCCACCACGGAGACACTTTTCTTCTAGATCCAAAATTAGGTAGTGTTGCATTTATTTGTTCCTGTCGTATGAGAGATACCAATATGTCATACGATACTTCTTGTTTCAACAATTCATTCTTTATTGCATTGTTTACATTTCCGGAGAATTTCTGCCATTCAACCCTTCTTGAAATATATTGACTATTGTTGTGTTCAGAGCGCATAGTAAACTATGTTATATTTTTATTATGTTGAAAGGTTATCATAATTGGCATGTGATTACTGTTGTAACATTTCTCTACTATTTACACTCCAATGGATTTTTGAAGCTATATCATTTGAGGTAATAATTATGTCTGGAGCACTCGGCTGTTCATTAGGTCTTGAGATTATTGTATTGTAGGTGTTCCGTCGTTGAGTAATACAGCTGAGGAATCTTGCAAGTAATTATACAAATCTTTACCAGATCGATCAGTTAGAGAACAGCCCCACATAGTGTGGTGTGCATTAATGTCCCCTGCCAGCACAAATGAAGTGTTTGGTGGAAGTTGCCCAACGATATTCTGCACACTGAAACAGGGAGGTGCACTATGGGAGGGCAGAAAATTGATACACAAGACGTATCAGCAATCCGAACACCTGTAATCTGAATTCGAGTTGTTTATATTTTGAAACAAAATAATGTCATACTGTATATTTCTTTTAACAGCTATACCTGAACCACCATATCCATCTAAACGATCATCTCTTATCCAATTGTAACCTTTAAACTTCAATGTTGAGTCAGTTTTCAACCACGTTTCTTGTATTAGAAGGACATCTGCAGAAAAATAAGATAAAACATGTTATAAATTATGTCTATGGGGAATTAAACTTCGTATATTCCATTGTAATATTTTCAAGACTTTGTCTGGCATGCTGGTTGTTGAAATAAGTATTGTAAAATACTTGTAGCAATGCAAGTCCAGTCCTGGTTAACGTTCAGTGTCGAAGTCCCTGCTAGGCTACATAATTGTTCTGTAAATAATGAAAAATTATTTAGGAATTTTGTAGAATTTTGTTCTTGTGCCCGATTTGGCTGGATAGCCTGAGCCGCCTCTCCAAGAACAAATAATTTACGTATTTTGTTGGCATGTTGTCGACAAATCCGGAGCATTGTCTTTTCGAGATCCTGACAAGAGTAATGAGGGTTTGTCATTCTCTTTTTATATTAATTTTGTCCAAATGGTATCAATGTTTGAGAAGGTTTCTGGCGTTTTCCTTGAGAAGACTCAGTCTCTTCCAAATATTTTCCAGCTTTCTTTGAACTGTACAATGGCCTTTTATTAGATACACTGTATTGATCTTGTATTGCATTATTATGATATGAGGTGTTACTCGAATTATTAGATAACGAAGCATATGTAAATGGCATTACTGTTTTTTCTATTTCCTGAACATGGCCAGTAAATATCGGTTCATATCCATACATATTGTTAATTATTGGGACTTCCTTCATAGCTTCTTAAAACGTAACATTCTGATTATTTTCTTTTGGCGTTGTTTTCCAGGACAGTTTTTGTCAATTGCAGTGTGCTCCTGATTACAATGGAAACACTTGATCTTATTTGTGCAGGAGAACGATTCGTGATTCTCACCACAGCGTTTGCATTTTTATTTACTTTTGCAATTAGCCCTGAAGTGCCCATAATAAAAACAATTAGTGCACTGTTTAATCAAGGGAATATACCTATCAATATCAAACTTTTTGTAAAACAGTGTGACATATTGTGGTAAGGATTGCGAGTCGAATGTTACAATTACCGTTCGAGTTGGAACAGCAACGCGAGTACCCTCCTCGTACTTATACTTCACAATGCGTTTTACTTTGATTACTTTGGCTGTTGATGAATTTATATTTTGCAAAATTTCATCTTTACTTATTGACTGATGTACACCTTTCACAATTCCCATTCTTCGTACTCTGTGTGATGGAACAAAATCTTCCCAATTATTCTGTAACAGTAATGGATTCGAAAGGAAATAATTTGCATAATTATATGTCGTAAATGTAAGTCTAGCTATATTTTTCCCAAGGCTATCTATCTCTTTCAAACCTGTAATATTTTCTTTGCTGACTATTTGGCCTAATTTTAAAATGTGCAGTTGACCAATATTTCCTTTGCCATTTCCCCCTGAGGCATCCTGATGTTTAGATTTCACAAATATTTCATACAGACCTAAATTAATACTTCTGTACTTCAATACATCTGCTCATAAACTTTTTTGGAACTTCATTTACTAATTTGTTTGGTGTAATCTATATTATTACACTCAGAATTCATCTTATTAACTTCTACAGGAGTTATGATTTCCACGTTGCTGGAAAGTTCCATGGCACTAATGTCCGTGTCCATGTTGGATTCAGCTGGTTTTGTACACCAGCAAATTTGGCTTTACAGCCTTAAGATTTTTTTATCAATGTTCACATTGCCGCACATATATTTAGAACGACACTAATATTCAAGCAGAAAACTACAAAGTCTCAAATTATAACTTTAAACACAAAATTATCTTTGCATCGAATCACTTACCCAATCATATCTGTAACCGCAGACTCAATCCCCAAATTCTTAATTGCCTAGCTACATTATATTTCTCAGAAATCACACACAGATGAAACAACTCCTGGTTCGAAAAGGTGCCTCAAAGAAGTGTGACATCTACATAAGAAGATGATTCAGTCCAGATACAATTACCTATACATTGTTATACTCAATGCCAAAATATCTACATCGTGCTTGATTTAACTAAATGTTAGGGGTATAATAACAAACAATTCTTTAGAGCTTGCTGTGTTTGTTGTTGTCCATGGAAACGAACGTTGCTAGGGAACTTGAAGAAAGTTTACTTTCACTCCGAAAACTACTGTATGGAATTATTCTAGACTTTTCGAATTTCAAAACATTAGCATCAGAATTTATTACAAAGGAGAGGTAGGAATTTGATGGGAATTATGAAAAACAATTATTTTTCAATTAGTACGTTTACAAATGTGACAAAAGACGTAAACATTGCTTTTCCAATTTAATATCGCTATTGAATTCGATTATACAAGAAATCTAACTAACTATCTTGTAACGGTTATTGCTTACTCACTTTATTATTAAGAAATAGACAATAATGTTTTGAATATTTAAGTCCATACACACATAACGTTACGTTCAAAACTTTTCAAATAAGCGAACATTCTTACTCGTTTCCCTTCCTTCAATAATTCACTCCGATATTTTCAAAGGCATTAAGAGTATTGAGGAACCCAAAACGTTGCCGAGTGTCACGTATGTGAGTGCACAAGACGTGACCAAAGGCCACGTCGAAAGTGCGCGAGTCTAGTATATTCCTCCATAACCATTTCATTCGCCCCGAATACATCAAATATCACTGAACAAATCAAATGCAGTATCTTTTTTTAAGCAATATAAACTTAGAGCAGGCCTAAAGGCGCAAGCGAACCGAGCATGAAAAATTCTAGATATGCGACTATTTCTTTGTGTATATGATCTTGTATAAACACATACACGCGTGTGTGTGAGTGTGTACAGTGTACATGTATGTATGCCACCAATATATGTAATAACGTTTATTGTGTATTTGAGGGCTTTATTGAGGTAAACAATTTGCAGGACATTTTCGCAGGACGCTGTTGAAAAAAAAAATATTTCGCTTTTTTGGAGTAGCATCGCAGACCGCAGCACATGGCCTTAAAAAAAAGGACTGTCCTGCGAACATCAGAACGCCTGGTCACCCTTGTTATATTGTAACAATATGCGCCAGTAGGGTAGTGTCCCGGGTTCCACGCCCGAAAATGAGGCTCGGTGAGGCTCGCAGTGTTGCCAACCCCTTACTCGAAAAAATCACCAAGGTTTTTATCTCGGTCTAACCTAATTTAAAGCAAAAAGCTGGCAATACTGCGAATCTCACCGAGCCTCATTTTCTTGCAGTGTTGCCAGCTCGAGCGAGGCGTAGCCTTTTACGGTGTATGTTAACGGTTTGCTCTCGTAAGGCATGAGCCTTATTTTCTCGCAGTGTTGCCAGCTCACCCCAAAAATATTTCACCATGTGATATTTTACAGGCGAAGCTAACCTACAAATGGGAGTTGGCAACACTGGCAACATCAATTGCGGTTCAGTGTTGCCAACTCACCTCAAGAATATTTCACCATGTGATATTTTACAGGCGAAGCTAACTTACAGAGTAGGGTAGTGTCCCGGGTTCCACGCCCGAAAATGAGGTATAGTGAGGTACACAGTGTTGCTAACTCCTCATTTGAAAAAATCACCAAGGTTTTTGTTTTTGGGTCTAACCTAACCTCAAGCAAGGAGCTGGCAATACTGCTTGAGGCTTTTCTCGCAGTGTGGCCAACTCACCCCAAGAAAATTTCACCATGTGATATTTCACAGGCGAAGCTAACCTACAAATGGGAGTTGCCAACACTGACTAGTGGAGGTGCACGGGTTCTGCGCTATTATTTGCGATTCAGTGTTGCCAACTCACCCCAAGAATATTTCACCACATGTTATTTTACAGACGAAGCTAACCTACAAATAGAAGTTGACAACACTGGCAACATCAATTGCGGTTTAGTGTTGCCAACTCACCTCAAGAATATTTCACCATGTGATATTTTACAGGCGAAGCTAACCTACAAATAGAAGTTGACAACACTGGTAACATCAATTGCGATTCAATGTTGCCAACTCACCTCAAGAATATTTCACCATGTGATATTTTACAGGCGAAGCTAACCTACAAATAGAAGTTGACAACACTGGTAACATCAATTGCGATTCAATGTTGCCAACTCACCTCAAGAATATTTCACCATGTGATATTTTACAGGCGAAGCTAACCTACGAATGGGCAACACTGACTAATAGAAGTGGCCGGGGTTGCGTCCGAATCAGCAGCAGATGTTACCTGCACTGTTACATCCGGGGACTCAGCCAATCTCTGTTGTCCGAATTTGCGGTAGACGTGGAGTCGGAGGGAAGAGCAGAGAGGCGCGACAGATGCATGCTGGCGCTGTGACGCTGCGCTTGGCAGCCATATTCTAACTTTTATTTTGTACAGGCAACATTTACTGATTAGAGGATGTAAAACTCAGTTATATTTTAATATTTTATCGATAATACTGAATGCAGAAAACGTAAATGATGAAATAGCGTGTTATATTTTTTAATGTGAGTAGTTAGGTGGAAATTATTTGTTTGTTTGCGCCCCAGAGCGCGGTGGGTGAAGTTCGGGCTGACACCTGGCGGGAAAAGTGACAGGCGTACTACAAGGGGACATGCAGATTCGTACGACTTGGACGCGACTTCGAGTGCACGCGAGAGCAACGGGGGAGAACGAGATGGAGCGCTTGCCAATCCGGACACGGCTTTTGTAAACCTCTCTCGGGAACGATGTGCCACACACGCGCGCGCGCCCCTATCGGTAGATTACGTTTCGCGTATTTATTTGTTGTGCTGGCACAGCGTGATGAGTAAATAATGCATTTTCTTATTTTTGAAGTACGAATGCACTTTATCGTAATCTTCCAAGTCCCGGGGACACTAATGTTTGTATATTGTGACTTTTGTAAACCTCTCTCGGGAACGATGTGCCACGTGCACGCGCTGGCGCCTCTTATTATTTGTGCAAGAAAAAAGATGTTAAACATGTTAAAACTGCTCTGTGACCCTCTCGTTCTTCACGTCGTGGACGAAGGACTTCTCGGCGACCAGGATCACACTGCATACGGTGTCCTCGGGCAACGGACTGTTGAACTCGCAGACGATCTTGATGTTGGTTCGATCGTTGACCACCACCTGCTTTCTCTTAGATGTGTTGATGACGAACATCGGCCTGCGGGTTTTGAATTCACTGGGGGTGTAGTACATGTCCATGCTTCCCTCGGTCACGCGTTTGAAAGCCGTGTAAGCTTCGTAAAGTTTGAGATAATCGTCTTTGGTCATGTCGAGGTTGTAATTCTCGCGCGGGAACACTTCGTTGCGTCCATTTTTGAGATAAATGTTTTTGATCTTGCAGTCGTCGAATTTGCTGGAATTTTTTTCCTGGTTGTTATCGCGCCCGGTTTGAAAGAACACTACGACGAAATCTGGCATGTCGAACTGTATGTTGTTGAACTGCGTCGTCACGTCGAATTCCATGTGACTTCCCGATGCCATCTTCTGCACGCACTGGTAACCGTGAAAATGAATCGGCACCTGCGGATTCTTCAAGATCTCTGCTTTGTACTTGAGGGCGTAGTTCGTCTCGTATTCCACGATCGGCATTCTCAATTCCATGCTCCGTATGACGCACTTGGCCGCTTCGGGTAATGTGTTGGCTATCGGCGTGCCGTCAGCGTTCAAGTTGGTGTATCGCATCAGTGCGTTGTTGTCGTTGGCTGCTCTTCGAAACGTGACGCGCAATCCCCCCTTCCACATGATTTCTTTGTAGTCCGAGAAGAATCCCGGTAGCAGACGCATGGGAAAGAGTACCGTGTGACTTCTAGTCGATATTTTGGTCCCCGCTTCGAATCCTCCCGCCTGGTAGTATGCTGCGTCAGTTTTGGATAATTTCAATGTTCCCACTGCCGTCGACGTGATGCCTGGATAATCTATTCTGTCTATGACGGTGTTGTGTTTCCTCACCTCCACCTGCGAGAACAGGTGAGGCACGAAGTTGTCCACGAGTATCAAATTTGCTGTTGCGGGAAACGCGTCTCCGCTTTCCTTCTTCACCACGTCGAATTGAAGATAGAGGTCCGCTCTGTGAGGATGAACAAACCCGTCGCCTACGTCCACGTCGTATTCGATCTCCCTGTTCGCTTCGTTGAGATTGGCGAACGTGCGACGGTTGGGAGGGAAAGATTGCAATTCGTAACTTTCGATTTGCTCCATTTTTACTATGCGTGTTATTTATTATACGTTGATCTCCACGATGGCAGTGGTTGTTGCACCTGCGAAATCCACCACCTCTCCTTTCTCGTTTGTCACCACCAACTCTATGTCGTCTATGCGGTTGCGACATACTGGAAAATAGATCGGCGAAGAGGGTGTGTAGATGATCGGTTCCATGAATTCGGAACTAGGTTTGAATGTGGCTATGATTCCTGTCTGCTTGTGACTTCCTAACAATCCGTCCGAGGATTTCGTGATCATGCCTTCCGCCACGTTGCAGTGAACGTTTAGAGTTTCTATGGCTAGAAATTTAGGAATGTTGGTTGCCGTATGTTTGATGCCAGCTTCGAGTTTGGTGTCGTTCTCGAAACCTAAAAGTTCTCCCATGGTGCCCAGGTCCACGGTCTCCGTCGCCGATAGGATTTCCACTCTGTGCGTGACCGAATTTTGAGAAAAGTACGTACCTTTGGGTAATTGAGCTTGCAAAGTGGAAAGATTGTATTGGCCTGGCGTGACGACGATGTGTTCGCTTCCGACGCTAATTTTGTTGTTGTGCTGCGTGACGTTAGGTATGAGGTACATGCTGTAGAATGCGCGCAGAGCTACGGATTTAGGATAGACGATGTCGTCGTGCAGCGTGAGTTTCAGGATCGAAGATTCGCTCGTGAGATGGAACACGCCCATCGTGTTTCAGCTTCCACAATGCTTTCTGAAAATGTTCCACCGACGGGTTATTTATTTTAGACATGTATGCGAGAACGGAAAGGCATAGGTGGCCACAGTTAACATCGGTGAAACCCTGAATGCGTTTGTCATTGTAGTAGAGGTTGGCAACACTGAGATACTTCACCAACCTGGCAGGTGGTGTGCCACCGAACGAATCGAAAACAAATGCATTGTTATCGTCAATTTTGAGGTAGCATATCCAATGTGTACCAGGATTTTTGTAACTGTCCAGGTTGACCACGCCATACTCTTTTTTCTTCACAGCAGAGGGTAGAGAATCAGACATGAAAACACCCCTGAAGTTTTTTATTCCCAACAGTTCGATCAGAGATTCAATATCGAAGTTGGACAGGGCTTCTTCTTTTTTTTATATTTTTTCAAAGCATCGAGGTTACTTTTTTGTTTTTTGGTTATACCTTTCCCCTTCTTCTCCATAGCCAGGTTGTGACGTTTTTGTTCTTCCAATTCTGCCTTGTTTTTCTTCGAGTCGATGACGGTTTTCGCGATGGCGGCACTTCCGCCGGCCAAACTTCCAACAGCCCCCAATGCTGCCAGGATGGCTGGGATGCTGAATATGAAACCTCCGATTTTTTGCTGTTTCCGCGAACGCTGCAAGCGTCTCAATTGAGGTGTGCTGAGAAGTAATTTCATTCCGTGTCCTTTCATCAAGCAAGAACGTTTCTTCTCGCGTTGTTTTTTGGTGAGTAAACCATCGAGGGTACCTAGATTTTTCAGATTGGAGTATGGTATCTGGTACACGACACCTTTGGGCTTCATGTTGATGCTCTATATGTTATCTTCACGGTATGTTATTTATATATATGTTTTGAGATTTTTTTTGTTTTGTGTAATTTTTTTCGGTATGTTATTTATATATAAATGTTCTGAGATTTTTTTGTTCCGTGTAATTTTTTTTTTTCAAGGATATACTCCGCGCAGAGCTGTTACACAAATTCTATTACGTGCTTTGTTTTCTTACCAAGAAGTTCCTTTGTACCCTTGTACACGATTTGAGTTTTGTTCTCGATTAAAATAGCTAGCTTCTCGTCGGATAACATGTTAGCGTATCGATCTGGTAAAAATAGACTGTATTGTGCGTTGAGCAACAAACGCGCCTTGGGACCATACTGGGTAGAAACAATTGAACCGGAAGTTATCGTGTAAGGTTTGTCCACTTCTAATTCCTGAATTTTTACATACTCTACTGACAAATTTAGCATTTGTTTTAATGCTTGAAAGTCACTCATTTTTTCAGTCGTCATATTGAAGAGAAATTTTCAGTGTGTGTGTTATTTATATATCAAGTTTTCGACAGAGGAAAAAAGTTCGTGCTTCGGAAAACACGATGATGTGCGTGATAATATCTTCCGTCTCTTGTTTAGATCTACGCCAATCATCCGTGTATTGTCTTCTTCCCTGCCTCGCCTCGTGCAGTTCGTCCATCCTCTCGTTTAATTTTTCCCCTGCAGCCGAAAGAAGAGTGTCGAGATCACCGCACCTCATGCCACTGATCTCCCGAAGATAATCCTTAACAGCCATTTCACAAGGGATGCGAAATTCCGGCGTTGATCTCGCTATGATTAAAAGTTTATTAACATCTCCGTTTACTGCGTGTTTAAAAATTTTACACAACAGTTCGTGTGGCAAGACGGTTATACCAGACATGATGTGTTTTTTTTTTTTTTTTTTTACTGTATGTTATTTATATACCCCACCCAAGTTTTTGTTTTGTGTTCATGGCGATGGTGGTGCCCAGTGCTGCAACTCTTTCTCCCAGCGAAGCGTCTCTGCTGACGAATCTTTCGAAAGCTGCGTGCTCTAACTTTCTGTCTGCTTCGTGACGTGCATCCAGTTCGGTGCGAGTGGTGTTGTAAGCGATGTCGTGATCTTTGCATGCGGCGTCCAACGGATTCACACCCCTGTCTCCTCTCTTCAATCTTTTCTCGAGTTTGGTACCTGGTCCGCAGTACTGGTAGCCGGGTAAATGCATCTCGAAAGGTAACTTGTTGATGATGTCGTTCACGAGTCCCTTTCCTTCGGCCATGTTCCAGAATCTCGGAGGCAGCGTGTTGATAATTTTAATGAGGTAACCTATGCCCTTGTCGTCGTTCACGATGAAGTTGGAAAGTTTTGTGCTGATCATGTCCACAATTCCTACCTTCTCGTTGTAGAAATTACGATTGCCTGCAGTCTCCTCTCCTGCAATAACCAACAACCTGTCTATGAGCTTGCGCACGTCGTCCACCCAAACGAATTCTTTGGGCAGGGTGTTGTAGAGTTTGACGCCGCTGCCTGTTTTCACCTGGTTCCATATCGGCTTGATGAGATTTCTGTACTTCTCGCCGCTGCTGGATTTGACCCTATTCTGCGAGGCGTCGTTGTTTTGGTATAAGGCATCCGTCATGATCAAAATTTCCTTGTAACTCTGGTAATCTTCGTCGGTGTAATCTTTCGGCTGCTTTTTGGCAACGAGTTCCCACAGTCCCACCGTACCCGGATACCTGTTCCAACTATCCTTCTCGCCTAAATTAACTTTAATGTCGTTGCCTTCGAAGGTAACTTTCGATTTTCCAATCTTCCAAACCACACCGCCGCCTTCGTTGCTCTCCATGCTCGGATACAATCCGAAAACTTCATCCTTGTCGAATTTCGCCGTGCTCAGGTAGTCTCGTGCCAAAGGTCCCAACTCGATCTTATCCAAAGACGACGACGTGCTACCTATGGCTCGACGTCGTGGCGGTACGTCTCTTAGTTCGAACGGCGTCGAAGGAATGCTCGAAATGGGCGTGGGTACGGTGTAATTTTTAGCTGCAAGTGGTACGAGTTCGTTGATCAAATTTTTATTTTGTTCCGTGACACCTTTAATTTTTTTACCTAGATCGCCGATGGCGTCGATCACAGGTTGATCTTGACGTTTCTTCTCTTCGTAGAATCCGCGATTCTCGGATTTCCAACCTTTGAAGCGTTTCGCGAGGTAGTTTCGCAACTTGAGATTTTCGTCTTCGATTTTTCGTTTCGTCATAGCGTTATTTATACTCATCGTTTCTCACAACGTTGCAACGTTTAGAAAGTCGTTGATTTTGTTTCTGTATTTTCCCTCGTTAGGTTTTCTCGTCATGTCGATCGTCGCGAATCCGAAATCGTCACTGTTCCAACAGTGGGAGCAGCAGCGTTCCGAAAATTGATTGTAGTTCATGTCTCCGCCTACGTAGTCATCGTACGCGTGCTTGAGGTTGGTGTGATCTTGACGAAACAAACATATGAAATTAGCGTTGTCGCGTACTAACTGTTTTGGAATTTTGGAAAACGTTTGAGCTAGGAAGAAGCAATCTATTCCTTTGTGACGACCTTGCGTGAAAAAATTGCGAATTTCATTTTGATTTTCCAGGATGACATCGTCGAACACAACGACTGAATTTTCACGACAATCGTGGAGTGGTTTTATTTCCGAAGAGAACGTTGCAATGTCCAGACCATCGTACAGTTTTATCAGTTGCTGGTATTTCGCTTGTTCGAGACTTTTCGAAAATACGTAGAGGTGCCTGTTCTTCCAATCTAACCAATTCGGTGCGAGGAGAAAATTGTCCACGAGCAGTGTTGTTTTCCCACACCCCGAAGGACCTACGATCAGACAGCGGATGCTGTCGGGAAGCAACTCACCGTTTTTTTTTTTCGTTTGACTTTCCGAATCCGGTAGACGCTTCACCACGTTCCACGTACTCACAAGATCACTTCGTTCGCGTCGATCCAACTTTTTTCCGGAAGTCCCAGCCATTTGACAAACAGTTTGTCGCCTTTCCTACGCAATACTTTCTCGATGAGGTACGTGTCGGGATGTTTTGTTTTAGAGAGTTCCTCTTCGTAAAATCTTCCTTTCAAAATCTCGCCGCTACTATCTTTTATTATATACGTGTGTCGGTTTCCGGGTAAAACTCGAACCACCGTAAAAAGTTCCGTGCTCCAATTTTTTGTGAATCCCTTCTCGAAGGTGCGTTTGAATTTGCTGATCCTCACCTGGTCTCCAATTTTGAATTTTGATTTTTTGGTAGTCGTGGGAGTGTACTTTGGACAGTAAACTGTAGAAATTAAACGCTGCTCGTCAGATTTCGTAACGTCAGCTGGCTTCATGCCTATCGTTCTGTGTACCCTATCATTATAGGTGTCGACGAGTTCCGGCAGTATGTCGACCCATTTGTAATTTCCTCGAAGCGTGAATCGTTTCCACATGTGTGTTTTTAAGGTTCGATTAAATCTTTCCACGATGCTGGCTTTGATGTGACTGAAGGTCGAATAATGTCGAATGTCATGTTTTTGAATAAACTTTTGGAATACGGCATTGTAAAATTCCTTCCCCCTGTCCGTTTGCAAAAACCGAGGCCGTCTGTCGCTTTCGCGAAAAATTGTCTTGAATGCTTCCGTGACGCACGTTCCCGTTTTGGCTTTCAAAGGTAGAGCCCATGCGAATTTCGAAAACGTGTCTATAACAATAAGGAGGTACTTGTTGCCCTTGTTCAATTTATGCAAATTTTTTAGATTGCCGCTACTCATCTCCACGAGGTCACTTTGCCAGAGGTCATCGATGCTCTTGGTTACCACTGCCAAACGTTGGTAGTTGCGGCGTGCAGGTTTATGCAATTCTTCGACGATAGCTTGCCTAGACATTTTTAGAGATTACGTTTGAAGAGAAGCACGAGCGTGATGGGATTCAAAGAGGGTGGCACCTCACCAGTGTTTTGAATGATCAGCTTATCGCCGGCACTCACGTCAAAAACGGTAAGATCTTCGTCTTCGTGTATTTCATATATGTTGCGCGTTTCGTTCCAACGTGCCAGAGGAATGTTTCCTGCTTTCTGGACACCACGATTCGATATCAAGGTCATGGTGGGAACGCTAGCTTTTCTGCCGTGAGACCAGTACGAAAATTCATTTATCTGAATCGTGCCATCGAGGAGAAACTTGTAGTACGGATGATAAGGATGTAACATGTACAGTTTGTTACCTTCGACGAACGTGGAGATTCTCTGTTGATTGGGTACGCTGTTGATTTCGATGGCTTGCAGAGAATGCAGTTTAGCGAATTTAGTATCGACGCTAACGAGGTTGCTGTGAAGCTGTCCCAGTGTATTTTGTACGGGCAACAAATGTTCGACGATGGTATTTGTTACTGTAGAAAATGACGGTTTGATTTTCACTTCCACGTTCAACTGCTTGAAGTTTTCGTTGAGTTCTTGTAATTTGGCACCGAAAGAGGCCAGCGTCGATTCCTGCGTGGATTCCAGCACTCCAACTTGATCTCTGATGTTGACGACGATACTCTGAAGGTTCTCGACTTGATTCAATTTCGAACTTTTCTCGGTGAGATCGTTCACGATGCTTCGCATCTCGGTAAACTGCGTGTGAAGGTCGGCGACGCTCTGCGAAGTGGGCAGCGTCGACACCAGCGAAGCAAGTTCGTCTCGAATCTGTTCCACGTTCGCCGTTTCCGTTTCTAGTCGTTTCAGCATACGTGATATGCTCCTTTTCAAAGCGTGTAATTCTTTTGAGGTGGGGAGATTGGCCACCCTACTCTCGAGATCGCTCAATGAACTTTTGATGTCGCTCGAATCGGATAGTGCCGTCACCGCCGTTTTCAATTTTTCCAAATCTTCGCTCGAAGGTACGCTCGTCCGTAACGATTCCAAGTCACCCTGTATGTTGTCCAGTACGTGATGAAAATGAGCAAGGTTCGATTCGACGTTCAAATTTTCTAAATATTCGATCTTCTGCTGAACCGTGCTCAACGTGTCTTGTATGCTCGTCAACGCACTTGCTTCAGCGTGAATATTTTTAATTTCTTCGTTGATCAACTCCAGAGACGCCTGAAGCGTAGCGATGGTGGTTTGAATGTGTTCGAAATCTTGATAAGCCTCCAATTGAATTTTTATGTTCGCGACGCTTTTGCCGATGACCTGCAGTTCGTCTGACGATGGTAGGTTCGTCATGGTATCTTCCAAAGTCTGTAACTTGGATTTAATTTCTTCCAACGTGCTGGCGAATTCTTCTTGTAATTTGGAAACAACGACGTGCAAGCGTTCTACATCAATATCCTTCACGACGGTTTGAAGTTCAGAGAAATTCTTTTCGATTGCCGAAGTTCGTTCTTCGATTTCGAGTTTCAATTTTTCCAAATCTTCATTTTTTGATTGAAATTGCTGCAATTTGGCCAAATCATTTTGAAGCTTATCCACGCTCAACTGTATATTTTGAACGTTGTCGTAAGAAGGTACGTCGACATAATTTTTTATGAGCGTTTTTAGTTCGGAATCGATTTTCAGAATAGGGTCGAGACATTGCGTTTGGAGCGTAGCGATCTCCGACTCTAAACTTTTGTTTAAGGTCTCCTGCAAAGCGATTAAATCGCTCCTCAACTTTTTAATTCGGACGTCCAACATGAGAATCTCTTCTGCGTGGTCTACACGCTTAGTGTTGCCGAAAATATCGTTAGGCATTTTGGTTAACGGTTATTTATAATAGGATAGACGATTCGTAATTCTACGAAGAGAGGAATGAGTTTGTCGTAATCTCCGAGGAGTTCGACGTACAGGTAATCTCCTGCGGAAACATCGTACGTAATGTTAGAAAGCATCTTGTCGTGCTTGATTCGAAAAATATTCTTGCCGGTAGATATTTTGATTTCGCCTACGTTTTCCGGATTCACGGCGATTTGAAGTTTTCCATCAATCGGAATTTCGTAGAAATGTAAATTGTTGTTGAAGACGTAAAACATCTTGCCCACATCGTCATCCAATTTCGTCCAAATGCTGTTAAGGTGAACGATCAGTAGACCGTTGAGTTTAGTTAACATGGAAGGTAGAAATTCATAATCTGTCGTCGCGCGGTGTACAGTCTCCATGTTGGTTTGTTTTCGGAAACCAAAAAGATTCATATTATGCTGGTTATTTAAAATACGGTCAAAGTTTTTTGTAATAACAGTCGGTGTTGTTTTTTTTTGTTTTCTTTTTTTTGTTTTGTTTTATGAATCTTCTGTTGAAGATGGGCATATGTTGCAGGTTTTGCTTTCTGCTAAGCGATAGTGCCCCCACGGCAGTGTGTGGATTCCACATTGGAGAACGCACCTCTTGTCGTCGTTGGGATCCAGGGCAATCTTCCTCACTTTGTTGGTGGTCAACACGTGGTCGACGCTCTGGATGCGCTGTTCTGCTCTTAGAACCGGCGACCTGGTCTTGAGGCAATCCACGAAGTCCTCGAATGTGAGATGCTCCCGAACCACCTGTCTGCCGACACCCTTGGCCTTCTTGGTAACGCCACCCTCGGCTTTGATGGTATAGGCCTTGGCGCGAAGACCTGCAAACTCGAGAATCACATCTCCGTCCTTCTCATCTTTGAGTTTGCCAGGCACCTTCTTGTTGCGGGCCAGGATGTCGTACTGGTTCGGCTGGGGATAGCCCGAGGTGTCGAAGAGCTCTTCAAGAGCTGGAACTGTGGCTATATCCCCGTATGCGTCGGTTGTGTGAACGTAGTACATCAAACTATCTGTGTCCGTGTAGAGTAGGTTGATATTGTCGTTATAGTGCTGGCGTAGTATCCCATAATATATTTGAAACATGTGCAGTTTGCTCAGGTCTAATACTGAGGCACCAACATAAATTGGCTTGTTGAGCATCACCTTGTTCTTCCTCATATGCACCAGAGCAAGCTGCTCATTATAAATAGTCCTCGATTTGAATAACGGGTTTGCTACGAGCCTGCGACATTGTGCTTTGTTTGATATTAGCCTCACATCTACATGATTTCGCACATTCTCCATGGTCTTGCCAAACACCGCATTATTCATGAGCTTGAAGAAATCCTTATCAAGCTCGGACGTGGCTGCGGTGCGGTGTTTAGTGTTGACTTCGATATATGGACGCAACCATGAAGAATGCTCGAACTTGAGGATGCGGTGAACTACGTGGACTGTGACCCCTTGCTTCATCAACCACCGGAGATTCCGGTAGTGCAGGACATAACGCTCTTTGGGCTCGAAGTCCATGACGAGCTTCTTCTGGTTGGAATCGGGTGGACACTTGAACTCGGGTGCAGGGGGAAGATCGCAGAACAAATCCTGCAGCTTCTCGGAGAACTCAAGGTCCACCTCGGCAAAAAATCCGCATTCCTCATCGTTGAAACCTTCAACATCGAAGTTGGAGGGATCAGCCCACTCGAAACCTCTAAAAGGGAGTGGCTGCATCATGGAGTGTCCGTAGAGGTTATTAACATCCGTGTACATGATGTAGCTGGACGGTTGTGAGGGGTCGTAACCGGTGGCCATGTGGTGATTGTTGGCGTGCGAGTGTCGCTGCGACACCTGGACCATTCCACCCCGCACGGCACGTTCCACAAACAGCATCATGTCCACGTCCGAAAGAAGCTCCAGCTCAATTTTCGTCACCAGAAACATGGCTGACCATGCCAGTCCGGGGAGACTATAGAAGTAGGCGGGATCCAGGTGGTAGATGGTCTTCGCAGTTGCACGAAACGCCTGGATCACGTCGGCGAGGAGCGTCACATCAAGTCTGAGGTAGGCGTCGTGGTAGTCTCCGAGATTTTGGCAATCCAGCTCGCGCCACATAGACTGAGCATGGTTATAGTCATCCTCAGAGATGCCCGAGCCTCGCAGTTTGCTATAGAAGTTTGCTCGAGGAGGTAGCGACGTCTCCGCAAACTTGGTAGAGTCGGTGACGTATTCGTAGGGGTAGACCCCCTTACGCCTGAAGAGATTGGCGTCCAAGTTCGGAAAATTCGCAGAGGTGATGAGCATTTTCTCGTCGCTAAGCTTCCCTGCAAGGGCATCGAGGCTGGCCGGGAGGAACCTCAGGGAGTCGAGGAAGCGAAGTTCGACGGTAGAGCCGGATTCTGGGATCGACACTCGCTTGCTCACACTGATGTAACGCTCCTCGTTTTGTGCCAGGACGTTGATTCGCATGTCGTCGTACCCAAGATGCTTGATCAGGTGGTGAAAGTCGTACCCCGAACCGTTGTGAAAAAACACAGGGATGAAGCGCGGGTCCCGGGCCAAGCGGTTGCAATCGTTGCACCAAGGACCAACGTACCTACCGTTAAAGTGATCGTGGTGACGGACTTTATGGTTTTTGGTAGTGTACTCCTTGACGCAGACAGGGCAAGCGATGGCCTCGTCATGTCTATGTTGATCGTCGGTGGACAGCGGGAGCATAGACTTGGGGGCCAACAATACCTTCCCTATTTCGATGGCCTCGACAACCATCCTCTCGAGGAAGTGTTTGGCTGCGTCGGGACCGCGATACACATAGGGCTCGGGGGCGATGTGTTGATCTCGTCGCACCACAACGTAAGCGAAACTGGATGCATCGTGGAGTTGGTAAGGGGTGGTGGAAGAAACTTCAGGATCGGGGTCGCAAGTGGACAGGGGTTTGAGGAAGGCCTCGAAATCTGCGATGATGATAGCAGGGTGCTCCACCATGGCACCGTGCATGTGGAAACGCTCCACGGTGCCAGGTTTGGGCAAGTCTGCCACCCCCGGTTCGTTGGCTTTGCAGTAGAGCTTGTGGTTAGCGAGCTTCTCGACAGCGATGTTGGGACCTCTGATGCGTTGATAATCCTGCCGTTCTCGATTACGAAATGTAGACAAGCACCTGGGACAAACTTCTATGTGGTGTTCGTCTTTGCTCAGCTGGCTTGAAACAAGCCGAGAGAGGGAACGGATGAGAGTGTAGTTCCGTTCTCGCATACATGTCTAAAATAAATAACCCGTCGGTGGAACATTTTCAGAAAGCATTGTGGAATCTTAAATACGATGGGCGTGTTCCATCTCACAAGCGAATCTTCGATCCTGAAACTCACGCTGCACGATGACATCGTCTATCCTAAATCCGTAGCTCTGCGTGCATTCTACAGCATGTACCTCATACCTAACGTCACGCAGCACAACAACAAAATTAGCGTCGGAAGCGAACACATTGTCGTCACGCCAGGCCAATACAATCTTTCCACTTTGCAAGCTCAATTACCCAAAGGCACGTACTTTTCTCAAAATTCGGTCACGCACAGAGTGGAAATCGTATCGGCGACGGAGACCGTGGACCTGGGCACCATAGGAGAACTTCTAGGTTTCGAGAACAACACAAAACTCGAAGCTGGCATCAAGCACACGGCAGTCAATATTCCTAAATTTCTGGCCATAGAGACTCTGAACGTTCACTGTAACGTGGCGGAAGGAATGATCACTAAATCTTCGGACGGGGGGTTGCTGGGAAGTCACAAGCAGACGGGAATCATCGCCACATTCAAACCCAATTCCGAATTCATGGAACCGATCATCTACACGCCCTCTTCGCCGATCTATTTTCCAGTATGTCGCAACCGCATAGACGACATAGAGTTGGTGGTGACGAACGAGAAAGAAGAGGTGGTGGATTTCGCAGGTGCCACTACGACGGCCATCGTGGAGATCAACGTATAGTAAATAACACGCATAGTGAAAATGGAACAAATCGAAAGTTACGAATTGCAATCTTTCCCTCCGAACCGTCGCACGTTCGCTAATCTCAACGAAGCAAACAGGGAGATCGAATACGACGTGGACGTAGGCGATGGGTTCGTTCATCCTCACAGAGCGGACCTCTACCTTCAATTCGACGTGGTGAAGAAAGAAAGCGGAGAAGCGTTTCCGCCCAATGCAAATTTGAAACTCGTGGACAACTTCGTGCCTCACCTGTTCTCGCAGGTGGAGGTGAGGAAACACAACACCGTCATCGACAGAATCAATTATCCAGGTATCACGTCGACGGCAGTGGGAACATTGAAATTATCCAAAACAGACGCGGCATACTATCAAGCGGGAGGATTCGAAGCAGGGACGAAAATATCAACAAAAAGTCACACGGTGCTCTTTCCCATGCGTCTGCTGCCGGGATTCTTCTCCGACTACAAAGAGATCATGTGGAAGGGAGGATTGCGCATCACGTTTCGAAGAGCGGCCAACGACAACGGCGCACTGATGCGATACACCAACTTGAACGCCGACGGCACGCCGATAGCCAACACATTACCCGAAGCAGCCAAGTGCGTCATCCGGAGCATGGAATTGAGAATGCCGATCGTGGAATACGAAACAAACTACGCCCTCAAGTACAAAGCAGAGATCTTGAAGAGTCCGCAGGTACCGATTCACTTTCACGGTTACCAGTGTGTGCAGAAGATGGCGTCGGGAAGTCACATGGAATTCGACGTGACGACACAGTTCAACAACATACAGTTCGACATGCCAGATTTCGTCGTGGTGCTCTTTCAGACCGGGCGCGATAACAACCAGGAAAAAGATTCCAGCAAGTTCGACGACTGCAAGATCAAGAATGTTTATCTGAAAAATGGACGCAACGAAGTTTTCCCGCGCGAGAATTACAACCTCGACATGACCAAAGACGATTACCTCAAACTTTACGAAGCTTACACCTCTTTCAAACGCGTGACCGAGGGAAGCATGGACATGTACTACACGCCCAGCGAATTCAAAACCCGCAGACCCATGTTCGTCATCAATACCACGAAGAGGAAGCAGGTGGTGGTCAACGATCGAACCAACATCAAGGTCGTCTGCGAGTTCAACAGTCCGTTGCCCGAGGACACCGTATGCAGTGTGATCCTGGTCGCCGAGAAGTCCTTCGTCCACGACGTGAAGAACGAGAGGGTCACAGAGCAGTTTTAACAAGTTTTTAACCTCTTTTCTTGCACAATAAGAAATTTTTGTACTAGCACAATCAGTTTCAATAGCACAATACAAAAATTTCACTAGTTCAAAATCAGTTACAATATTAATTTCATCAGTTATGAATTACAATATCATCAGTTTTTGCACTATAGCACAAGACAATCAGAATTTTTGCACAAAAATTTTGTTGTTGTTGTTTTTACATGAGAAAATTAACAATAATTTTTTTTTTTTATCGTTTCAGATGCTGTCGAACATCAAAAACACATACACATACACACTAAAAAAATAAGCATGCAACTTTATTTGTAACACACACATACATTCTCCATCTTCATCAAAAAATATTATAATAAACATAATTATTATTATCTATATCTCACAATAAAATTCTATATCCAAAAATATTACAACATCAAATAACACTAGAGTCGTTAGTACACGTTGCATGCATTACGGAGGTCCTCTGTAGGGTTTCATGGAAGTTTGGGGGAAAAAAAAAAACACGTGAAACTCTACAGAGGTGCGGCTATCTAGAACCGCAGCCATTAGAACCTTTTTGGGTTGGGCACCACGCACCCTGGCGGGGTTAGGGGCCAGGCATCCTAAAAACAACAATTATTATTTGTTTTTGCTTAGGTCACAATACTGAAATAAAAAAAAGTACGTACGTGTGTGAGTGGCGCATCGTTCCCGCGAGAGAGGTTTGCAAAAATCACGATATACATTGGCACTCGGGACTTGGAAATAATGCATATTCGCTCACCACTGTTGCCAGCTTAGTCTCTCTCAGCAACATTGGCATCTTTATTTTTTTTAGTTGTAGGTGGGTTGCCAACGCACTCTAGTTAATAATGCTACATATTATACACGCACGCACATACTGTGTTGCTATCTATCTATCTATCCCTCTCTCTTTTACGGCAGTATATGTTTGTTGCCGACTCTTTTTGCTCAGTGTGTGTATGTTACGTCAGTATATAAATTAGTTAAGCCTCAAGTAAGATAGCTCTTGCCAAGTAAAAAAAAGCTGTAGGTAAATATTAGCAACACTATCGGTTGTTTAACTTTTCCCCCTCTCTCTTTTTTTTTGTAAAAAGCTATGGCAAACCAGTAGGTTGGCAAATTGCTTTATGCACTGTAAAACCTCAAGCAGTATTGCCAGCTCCTTGTTTGAGGTTAGGTTAGACCCAAAAACAAACCTTGGTGACTTTTCAAGTAAAATGTTGGCAATACTTCAAGACAAGCCTCAAGCAGTATTGCCAGCTCCTTGTTTAAGGTTAGGTTAGACCCAAAAACAAACCTTGGTGATTTTTTAAGTGAGGAGTTGGCCACACTGCAAGAAAAGCCTCAAGCAGTGTTGCCAGCTCCTTGCTTGAGAGTCTGCTTTCCAGCGTTCGTTAGAGGACTTTTTTTTTATTTCGGAGGGCTCATGGCTGACCATGCCAGTCCGGGGAGACTATAGAAGTAGGCGGGATCCAGGCGTTTAAAAATAACAAAAAAAATAAAATTTATTTATAAAAAGCTGCTAACAATTTAACACACACAAAACAGTAGTATAATTGCGTAAATTTTAGTTTTATAGCTAGTCAAGCAACTTGTGTGCGTATAACTTATGCTGATATGGTACTCACCTGACAGACCAAACTAATTCGGCTTCTATTACACTTGATATTTACACTTGGTATAGCGTACACTTTTATGTGACTGCCCAGTAGTAATACTCGATTGCAACTAATGTGCGCGAGATTTCTAAATAGAAACTTATACCTGCCGGCAGCTAAACTTTTAAGGTTGGTTCGAGCTATGCGTAAACGTCCTTTCCTAGAAAACATATCGTTGACGCCCAACTTGATGGACAATTTCCTGCAGTCGTACCCAGGTAATTGATAGTTTCCTGTTGTGTGATTGATGGTTTCCCATAGTTACTCGCCCAAGTTTCCACACAACACAGTTGAGTTGACCACAGATTTTTAGCTTATCCTTTCAATCACCCCCAACAGTCGATGAAAATTGTAGATAGGCTGTGATTAAAATTGCTTGGAAAATTACTGCCGATACAAATAAAGTGACAGTGATGTATAACAAGCCCAGGATACTAAAGCAACAGAGCGAAACGATATGCTTGAAAGCAATCGTGGGGGGAGAAAAGAGCTGCCGTGGGAAATCACTGCTGCGATGTCGCGTAACAATCAAACCGGATGGGTTGGGTACGATGGGTGCGATCAACTAGCGGCAGCGGTAACAATTAAACCGGATGTTTAAATATCTGGGCGTGATAAGCTTTTTGAAGCTTGATTGATGGGTGTGAGGTCGTATCACGGGGCCAACTATGATTGTCGTTTTCCCGTGCTTGTTGGTTCGGGGAACAGAGGATGTATGCAGAAAAAGATTTCAAATGATAAGAGAACCGGTTGAGTTGACTACAGATTTTCAGCTTGCCCTTCAGTCACTTCAGTAGATGAAAATACAAAAATAAAAAAAAGTACGTACGTGTGTGAGTGGCGCATCGTTCCCGCGAGAGAGGTTTGCAAAAATCACGATATACATTGGCACTCGGGACTTGGAAATAATGCATATTCGCTCACCACTGTTGCCAGCTTAGTCTCTCTCAGCAACATTGGCATCTTTATTTTTTTTAGTTGTAGGTGGGTTGCCAACGCACTCTAGTTAATAATGCTACATATTATACACGCACGCACATACTGTGTTGCTATCTATCTATCTATCCCTCTCTCTTTTACGGCAGTATATGTTTGTTGCCGACTCTTTTTGCTCAGTGTGTGTATGTTACGTCAGTATATAAATTAGTTAAGCCTCAAGTAAGATAGCTCTTGCCAAGTAAAAAAAAGCTGTAGGTAAATATTAGCAACACTATCGGTTGTTTAACTTTTCCCCCTCTCTCTTTTTTTTTTGTAAAAAGCTATGGCAAACCAGTAGGTTGGCAAATTGCTTTATGCACTGTAAAACCTCAAGCAGTATTGCCAGCTCCTTGTTTGAGGTTAGGTTAGACCCAAAAACAAACCTTGGTGACTTTTCAAGTAAAATGTTGGCAATACTTCAAGACAAGCCTCAAGCAGTATTGCCAGCTCCTTGTTTAAGGTTAGGTTAGACCCAAAAACAAACCTTGGTGATTTTTTAAGTGAGGAGTTGGCCACACTGCAAGAAAAGCCTCAAGCAGTGTTGCCAGCTCCTTGCTTGAGGTTAGGTTATACCCAAACACAAAAACCTTGGTGATTTTTTCAAGTGAGGAGTTAGCAACACTGCGAGCGCCACCGAGCGCCATTTTCGGTTTGCGAACCGGGGACACTGTTCTACTCTGTAGGTTAGCTTCGCCTGTAAAATATCACATGGTAAAATATTCTTGAGGTGAGTTAGCAACACTAAACCGCAATTGATGTTGCCAGTGTTGCCAACTCCCATTTGTAGGTTAGCTTCGCTTGTAAAATATCACATGGTGAAATATTCTTGGGGTGAGCTGGCAACACTGCAAGAAAATGAGGCTCATGCCTTACGAGAGCAAACCGTTAACATACACCGTAAAAGGCTACGCCTCGCTCGAGCTGGCAACACTGCAAGAAAATGAGGCTCGGTGAGATTCGCAGTATTGCCAGCTTTTTGCTTTAAATTAGGTTAGACCGAGATAAAAACCTTGGTGATTTTTTCGAGTGAGGAGTTGGCAACACTGCGAGCCTCACCGAGCCTCATTTTCGGGCGTGGAACCCGGGACACTACCCTACTTGCGCCGTCTAGTGTTGGTAGAATTAGTGCCTTTCAACAACTGTTGTCTTCTTAATATTAAAAGGAGAAGGCGTCATTGCTAAGGCTTCCAACACAATAGGGGCTTTGCAGCTAAAAATAACGTACTTTTTCTCTTTGGATGGCGATAATACAAAGGACTGAAATTTTCTGCTTCAATGCACAGCTTTTGGGACATAAAGGAGATACGCTTGAATGTCGCGCATGGGCATAAGTTGGAACCTAGCTTTGAAGGGAGGGGCAGCCAGAATTGAAAGTTTCTATCCTATAAAAAGAGCGTCCAACACAATTTCGCTAAATAACTGTTACAATCGCAAAATTACAGAAGTCACTCATGACTTTTCTTATCTGGTCTCTGGAGGTTAACAAAACTACAATTAACTTGAAAATGTTAATAGCTACATATAAGGTCGAGTGTATTCTAAAAGTGTTGCAAATTATAAATAATTTATCTTACCAGTAAAGGTTAGATTCATGACATTGGAACTGCGTTTACATTCAGCTCCAGATATTTGTTCGATTTCGATTGAATTTACATTATCTTTGAGTGAGGTAGAAATTTGATTTTTTTTTATTTGATTTAGTTTATTTTACCTCGCGTTTTGTGCCCCTTGGCTAATTTGCGAAGATGGGGATGAGTGATGAAATGATGAAATTGATGAATGGACATTCACAAACAACCAAGCCGGACCGGGATTCGAACCCGGGAGCAGCGCGATGTGCTAACCACTCGGCCACAGGGTCGGGCGAGTGAGGTAGAAATGTTGGATTTTCTTTGTAGATGCGAAAATAACTAGTGACGCACACATGTGGGTTAGATAAAATTATCCCTGGTTGAGATGTGTCATTCATAACACGAGGTTTCATCGTTCAAGACAGAGAGGGGAGAATCCTTCCCATCGCCCCTTCAAATCGCACTCTGCATTAAAATAAATAGATGCATGTTTGTTCGCTACTTCCACATGATAAACCTATGATTTTCTGTTCCATCACATTCAAAGTAAGCCCAGAATGAGGTCCAGAGCTTTGTATATAGGGCATCAAGACATTATTTATATTAAATGAGACATTATATGGCTTATTTGTAATCATATTAAGATAATAATAATAATATTAAACAATAATGCAATATTTCGGAATTTGTTTTTAAAATAACCATAAATTTAAAAAAATGAAGAAATATAATTTATTTATGTAAACTTTCCATTAAAATACAGTAAATCTGTGGGAGCTAGTCTAAAATGGAATTCCCCATGTCACACATGATATAGTAAAGGGGGATATAGTATTGAAATGAAAAAACGTTCCTGCACGACTGAACGCAGCTATGCATCATCCATTCTACAAGTCCAGCCCCCCGCCGAAAAAAATCGTACGTGCGGCAGTGATCTACACCATTTTTTTCTGGGGTCCCTTACCCCTTGGCGTCTTCACTGGTAAGCAGATAAAAATACGGCAAATGATCGAGAAATTGCTGACAGAGCTTTGTGATTTAAAGGAAATAGGCATATCGAAATGTCATAATCAACAATTTTTTTTCAAGTTTTATGAGCAAATTCAGGAAATGATTTACGTCCACTTCTCTCCAATTCTATAAAAGTCTGCCCACTTCTCGTATATCATATGAACTAGAAACTCAGTCGGACAGTTCCATCTAGGAGAAAAATGTTAATTTTTCATGCTTTATTATTAACACTATTATTTTCGTGGAGGGGCGTTGAAACCTTAAACCAACATCCTCAACACACTCTTTATTCCCCTGTTTCCAACTTGGGAACTTACCTTTAACTGGTTCAAAAATGGCAGTAACTCCACCTATATAGCGAAATCATCATGGAACAACAACCTCCTGATGTATTGCATTTGTTTTACATCTTCTTCACATTGCAGTATGCAGTGCTTAAAGCATCTGAGTTTGGACAATCGTTTCAATTTACAGTTTTCTTAAGCCCAGAATCTCTCTCATCTATTCTCCGTCCCAAGAACCTGAGGAGCAACTGCACGCATAACGGTAGAGGAGGGGAGAAAGCGAGTGGGCGGAGCAAAGCCGTGCACGCTGCTGGAAACGGATTGTAGCTGCGGTCGCGTTTCCTCCTCATGTAATCCTTTTCCTTCTCAGGCGGTCATTGGTTGAAGCATCGAGTCAGTACTTTCGGAGAGGACTTTTTTCGTTCGCTTTCTCCACACAATACTGAGACGATGCCGTATGTCTGTTGTGTATTTTCAGTGTTGAGGTTAGCTTCTGTTTGATTCTCAGCCATGTAAGCAGAGGCGACAGAGGGACCGTTTATCCTTCATAGTACTTTTGAAATATGCACCCTTAAATTATGTTCGATTGAGTATCAGGTGGAAATAGCGGAGCAGGGATCACTACTAAAATTATATTTACCCTGCTCTAGTACAATTTTACACTGTTTCAGGTAAATAACTGTATTTAAAAATAAAACATTTCACCAACTTAGCTAAGCATGGGCGTTCCTTGTGAGTGCCCTTCATCAATTTCCTTATATCGTAACTCATCCACATCTTCGTGTTAGCCAAAAGTGAGAGAAAAGCAAAATAAAATAAATCAAATCAAATCAAATGCTTTTGTTTTTACCTGATATTTCAATACTGATTCTGCTGTTAATTTTATTGAGCTTTATGTTTGAAAGTGATATCAAACCTTCGAGACTGATTTTGCTGAACGCATTCACAGAGTAAATAAACTTGAATAGAATCGCTTGAGTGCAGCGTATTATTTGTTTCATTACACACCATTGCAATTAGGTATGTTTCCTTTGGTGAAAGGAATTAAATTTCCCTCACGATACAAATCAAATGCATTTACAATTCCATCAATTTCAAAACACTCAGATTGTTTAGCTTTTCTTTATTCCAATTCAATCAAAAGGCAATAAATAGTGGGACTGTAGTTGTCCTGTAATTTTTATTTGTAACCATCACTGTACTGAAAAAAATGACAGAAAAGAAACATATTTTCCCTCTATCAATTTACGACTGAATTTACTGCCTCCATGATTTTCCGAATTTCAGAACAAATAACAATTTTATTGAAACAAGTTGCTTCGTATTCAATTTCTAACTTCACTGGAAATCGTTCGATGAGAAATTTAATCTCGACGACGTGAATCAATGATACTAATACGAAATATTTTAGAGATTAAAAATTTTGGAACACCTATGCGATCGATGCAATTCAGACCAAGAATCACAAACAAGATAACTTGAATCAAATACGTACCAATCGAGGCAGTCGGTAATGTTGCTACAATGCATAATTAATACTCAGTCAAATATTTAGGGAACATATCCACAGGAAATAAACATACAAGATGCTTAAAGCAAGAATAAAATTGATGATCATTAAGAAAAGTACTATGTGACAGAAAAACAGTGCCAGTGTGAGTTTGAGGAGTGTGAAAGAAAGCTATGAAGAACAAACTTTCAAAGATCAACAGAACACGTGACAAAACTAAACATAGCCAAAAATGTCCAAGCATGAGAAAATTGTAAAGTGAAGGTCTTATCTCATAATCTACTGGTGGAATTTTGGAATCTTTTTTATGCCACGTCTAATATCTACATGGTTGGGTTCTTTTTTAGAGAGTAAAGCAAACAGTGAAGCTTCCAATGGAGACAGTTAAAAAATTGTATTGTATCTTTCTTTTTACATAACATTATAGTTGAGAACACCTGAGTATACATTAATATATATGTAATCGGAATTTTGCTTTATTTTTAATAATTCGAGTTCCAGTTCTTATTCACAATCTGTCAGTTTTCTTTCCTTTATACTCGGGTATGGCTTCCTTCTGGACTCGGACTTCCTTCTGGATATATATGGACCTCCTTCTAGACTTCATGCTGGATCTGAATTTCCCTCGGGATCTGGACTTCCTTCTGGACTTGTGCCTCCTTCTGGATCTATCTTCTCATATGTTCATTGATCGCGGATCCTTAGCTTTAACAATTGTTCTTTCCTCGTATATACGTGTCAACTTTTCACTAAGTTCCAAAAAGATTAACCTGTTTGAACTTCTAATATCAAGTCCAATCAATAATCTAGTAACCCTCCTTGGGGCGTCGATTAAAACGCGCCGCCACTACTAATTGCGACCAAAAGTGTAGACTCGTTGCAACGGCTGAAAACGCGCACCCAAGTCGGTGTCGCGATTGTGACGAGGAACCAAAAAGCGCTGTGGTTCACGACTAGAACGCGGCGCCACTGATGTATGAAAATTTCCTCAATGGGGTTATAATAAGCTCACAGATAGGAATCTGTTCGCAGACTCAAATTTATATCAATCTTTTCACTTCTTTAGATTTTGTATATACATGCATATGAGTACATTGTTCCTTTCACAGGTATCTATATTAATTATACATCTTCATATGTTTTCTTTTTTTATTTTACAATCTATTTTATTATTGTTTATCTTTCTCATTTACTATTATGCCTATTTACCCTATCATTTATTTATAATCCAGCGATATTGTTTCTTATTGCCATCTCTTTTTAACGTCCGTAACAATTTGCATGTATTATGCCTATTGGGTACGTAACAATATCTTTGAGTGCATTCGCGAAAGCTCTTAAAATATGTATCTGAATAACCCAGTTCCTACGTCAAATTTCATGTAGTGTTTCGACGTTCGTTACAACTTGCACATCTACAGTGCATGTTCCTCTTTTTCATCTCTGCTGATTGTGTTGCTTTTATATAAGAATATGTTGAAACGTTGTTGCGTACAATTTGGGTCGCTCTTTGATTCCATTTCTTTGTGAGACTTCATAATAAACTCCTGTCTAACATTACAACTAAGCTTAATAGGAATGTCCTTTGTGTAAAACACGTAAATTGTGGCTCTACTGCTGATTTCTACGTACAGTAATCGAGTTCACGCAGCGACATCTATGGAACACATTTCATTCAGTTCCTTTGTTTCTTCATTATTGATGAACTTATTTTTTTTTTTGTTTTACAGCACTAATCAGGAAGGCTGTATACTCTGTCCCAGGAATCTTTGGAGCGAGAAATCGAAATCAAGTCTCTGCGCAAGTACTGACTCGAGAGTGCTCGACCAAAGAACACGTGCAAGGGAAAGGGATTGTGTGTCCCGGCTATCTCTAGATCAAGGCCGCGCATATCGACAGAGGAGCGGTAGGGAAGCGAGTGAGCAGGACGTTGCTGCGAAAGCTGCGAACTAACGTCTCTTTTCCCCTCCACGCAATCCCATTCCCTCTCACGTGTTCATTGGTGGAGTCGTCTGCCGTCACTACTAGCGCAGAGACTTGTTTTCGTTCGCTTGCTCCAGAGATAACCGGTACAGAGTATGCCTGCCTTTGCAGCAGCTGCTTCGCCCACTCGCTTTATCTCCTATCTATACCATTATGCGTTGCTCTACAGGGATAGGGTATAGAAGATAACCATTTGTTCCGTCAAACCAACAAACCCCATTCATAACATGAAAACTCGGAAACTGTTCCAGATTTAACCTTGTCGATAGCCAGAGAGAATTTATTCATCATTCATCATCAGGAAAAGCTTCAAGTCTTACTTCAAAATCCATTCAGTTGCACGAGTTGCCTGCGCGATGGCCCATGGAAATTTCAAATTGAAAGTAAAGGCTGTAGGATTAATTGAGTGATTTAGTTTATTTCACTTTGCTTTGGTACCACTGTTTGATAATTGCGATTGGGATGAGTGATGACATGATGAAATTGATGAATGGACACTCACAAACATCCATGCCCAGGCCGGAATTCGAACCCGAGACTCCTGGCGTCGTAGCGTGATGTGCTAACCATTCCGCCACAGGGGCCGGCTGAAGCCTGGATGAATACAGTAATCCAGCCTAGATTTTGTGTGTGTTACAAGCGAGCGAAAAAGGATATCTTGAACGCTACATTTCCTGAAATTCCTGTACTCCAAATACATAACAATTTATTTTATAAAGAAATGCGTAACAACCAGTGAGGAAACCAGAGAGAGGTGAGGTGGGGGGCTATAATTATCCTTTTTGTTTTTGAGATTTTAAACCTTGTCCTTTTGACAGGCATATCTGTGGCTCACTGGTCTTTCTTATTCATATAATGCCTCGTTGAAACCATAAAGAAATGCTTTGATCGAACATCGCATTCATAATATTCATAACGCGCTCTCCATTCGGATTTTACTTGCAAAGATCTTATTTGATATTCCTCACACCTGCATTATCTTCGATTTCCCATATCCTCGGTTGTGAAAAGTTGAAAGAAGAGGGTTTCAGGCCAGGAGTTAATGAGGTTCGAAATTTCTTCAGAAGTTCACAGAAATATAGTAGTCTGAGGTGCTAAAATATATATTCTTTCAAAGAGAAAACAGTTGCTTGGCTGGAGACCAGGTAAAAGTTTCAAGAACATCTCATCGGCAGAGTTTTCGATGGAGTTTGAACTGCAATTTATTTACTGGATAGTTTCTAATCTGTTTGGTTCTCTAAACAGAGTGAGCATTATAATTGCAATAAAGCAACCAATTACGCTCAGTTTTAAAACTGAAGATCATTACGGAATGCAATTGGCTGCATAGTAAACGCTACTTACAATTCCAGTGTTTTCGGGGAAAAAATATTTAAGTCAAAAAATGAAATTTTACAGCAGGTAGTGATTTGTGTTAATCCACTACGTATTTTCTTCTTATATATATATATATAAAAATGTATGTATGTATGTTTGATTCGGAACAACTCTCGAACGCCTGGAGCAATTTCAACCAAACTTGGTACACATATGACGTACAATCAGGAAAGAAATACTGTGGGGGTAAGACACCCCTGGAACCCCTAGGAGTGAGGGTAGGAAGGGGCGACATGTAAAAATAATCGAAAACGATCGATATTAGTGTGGAATCCATAATTTTTGGTGTCCCTAAGATGAATAGTGACGCTCCCAATGCCTTTCAATTTATTTATTCTTGCTCCTGGAGGTGAAACTAAAAATGTTGTATATAATCAAGTTTTAAATTAAATTAATATTATAGTGAATTTGTAAAATATTTTACTTTATAATTTGTATACTGTACTTATAGTTTTACATACCTGAAAATAACATTAGTTACATTTTACACTATAGTTAGAATATCATTATTTTCCTGTCTAATAGAAGATTGGGATAAATAAATACCCGGGCAACGCCGGGTAATCAGATAGTTATTTTAATAAGAAACATTACAGACGTGATATATGTGTTGGAACATCATTGCTCAGAATCTTTGAATATGACCAATATAAAATTGTACTGACAATATTTTCGTGAATTGATTCAGTTGAATCAACAGAAAACCGCAGTTTTTGACTTGTGGTTTTCCCGAACACTCTACAATTACTGAACAAGTAATAATTGGTTTCATTACCCATATAAAATTTTATAACATAATCTTGTTTATGACACCGCAAAATTGGAAACTTACATTGAAAATGAAGTCATTTTTCGAAATATGAAATGTTGATAAAATCTATCTTCCCCTGTACACATTGAACCTTGCTATGCAAACACATAGATTGTGTGAGGATAGGTTCTCAAACATCCTCGATCTCTGATAAAGTCTAGGTGATGTTATCAACACCAACACTGTCGCTACCTTTACCCTTCATGATAGCCTCGGGTACTTATTGGTTAGAAACCAAGGGAACTTTACAGACGTTCTTAGAAATATTTCCACTTACGATCACTCACATTGCGAACCGAATCCTACGTGCCAATCAGAAACTCTGTAACCTGATCGCCGTGATGTACCAACGTGAATAAATTGTGTTGCCACAATTTATTGCTTGGCCGATTTACTCAAGATTAATCCACTGTAAGTCCCTGATTTAAGTCCCAGATTGGAAGTTTCTTTGTTGATGTACTTTCCTCAAATTCATCCCATCATTAATGATCCCCATCGTTGCAACCACACTACAGACAAAGAAGAGTGTGGGCTAAAACGTTTGTGGACGTACCTGTTGTACGTAGAATTTCGAAAATGTAAAATCAAAATCGCTGAGAGATGTCAGAAACAACCGTGAACCTGACCTGTCCACATAGAGCAACACTAACGTACCCAATAGTGTCAATCGTTAGTGCTCTAAACTATTGTAAAACCTCTCGTTGTGGTGGTTCGAACATAAACATGGCTCCCCCAACTGTTCTTTAAAATTACTTTTGCTCCAATGAAACAGTAACGAGTTTAGAGCACTAACGTAGCACTATTAGATACGTTAGTGCTTTGTGTAAGGAGCTAACTTGAATTTAAATTTCCAATAATTATTTTGTCATTACTCTTGCTCTAATGAAACACTAACGAAATGACTTTTAGAGCACTAACGAAACATTATAAGATACGTTAGTTTTTCATTGTACATAAACTATTAAGTAATTTTAAAATTATATATATATATATATATATATTGTTAACTAATTGGAAAGTTTTCTTGGAGAAATATATTTAATCAATTTTCGATGGACTTGACAAACCTGAGTCGACTTGGGCCCAGCAATGTCGTTTTTGTGGAGAAAGCTTCTTCGTTGCTTGTCCTTCGGCAGCACGAGACGAGAGAGAATGTTGTCAGGAATTTCTCGAACAAAGTTAAATCTTCGCTTCAGACACCTGATGCTCCGTAATTGATTATGTATCCCTTCGTGGAATCCTCACAAAGGCTGTAATGGATATCCCTGACAGAGACTATGAACTTCGGAAGAGGTTGGTGCACTTCAATTGGACGAGGAGTGTGCAGAAGAAGCCTGGAAGAGAGGCCCAAAATTTGCAGGAGGATGCAGAAGCGTAAAAAACAGTTCTGAATCCTGATTTCCAATAAGTAAGCGTTTATTTTTATATCATATAATCGTTTATCGGCGGAATTTATAAACTTTTGGCTCCTAGGCTATCCTTTGTTGAGGAGCCTGCCGACATTATTATTATTATTATTATTATTATTATTATTATTATTATTATTATTATTATTATTATTATTATTAGTTTTGTTATCATGGTACTTCACTTTCTCTAACTGCATGTATGACCAGCTTCTTATTGCACGTCCTTTAGAATTATTTACTCAAGAAATATTGTGATTTAATGTAGGACACAAGGCTTACAACTAAAGTTGGTGCATTAACCTAGCAGAAATAGTATAACTTAAATATGGCAGTGGAAGGCTTAAGCCGTAAAATTTTAGGTTTTGAGGAATAATACGTAATGTCTTGATTGTAAAGAGGTCTATTTGACATCATGCCTGAAGGGCTTGAGACAACATAAACGTTAATTCAATCGAATTCAATAAGTAACCAACAAATTTACAGAAAGCAAATTGTACTCGTACAATTAAATCTTTACATTATGATGTATTTCTTACTAAGTCCCAACGACTTCCTAATTCTTTATATAACCAAAAGAGATTATAGTAATTTCAATTTAATATCCAATTTTAATATTCATTTTTCCCAAAATAGAGCAAAGAGTGCTGTCCTTAAACTAAAATAGCCCAACTAAACGCTCTACATAAAACAACTTAAAATACAAAACCACTACAAAAACCGCTACTCCTTGGACTTTATTCCATTCCGAGTATGTTCCTTTTTACACTCAAAAGAACTCAACTTAACGTGCTTTAACCTCAGCTAATCAGTGTGAAGTGAAGTTCCCACACGAGGCTCGCTTTCCTCCGACCTCCGGTATTTCCTAGCCACTCCTCTTTTTCCTAATCAAAGCCATCTGGTGGCAAACTAACTAAACATTTCTCTTCTTTTACACTGAAAGACATAGCATATGATTATACATGTTATGTATTAATAACGCTTGAAAACTTTGAAATATAGACACATCTGATTAAGAATTATTCCTTAAATTTGGATCAAACAATAGGTACAAATGGATTTCACAAAGGAACATTCGCCTAAAACTCTCTGTAATGATATCAAACTGAAAAATGAGAGACTCAAACAATAATCTACTCCTAATGTTGTAACGTGCCTGCAGCTCGAAAACTCAAAACTGAAACTCGAAATGTTCATGTGACGTACTCAACGTGTGCCAGTACACACTATGGGAGTTTCGTGGCCTTGATGAATAGGTATGCTAAATGGAAACTATCACACTACGATCAATCCCATTTAGATGAACAGTGAAATTATTTTAATTCAGCCCACAATTTCAATGTAACCCATTACTCTGGTAGCTCTGGTCGCTGTGTCCGTTAACGTACAGGATTACGTATCAATAGGCATACTAAGCAATAAAGTAAAAATTTGCAAACATGTTCACTTCATTCAATTACCTGAAATTCGTAGAGAAACAAGTAAGTTTCACCCAACTGAAATTGTATTTTTCAGTTATTGAAGTGCCAATTCACATCAGTTCACCCTATATGTGAAATTGAATAACTCCCATACTAATTATGGTTCATGAAAACTGAATAGTAAACAACAATTCCCATTCCAATTGATAAAACTTTTGATTCACCATACAATTTTCTACCCTCTCTCCTGGACCTGGCTCGCTTGTGTAAATATCAGCTGATGTACTGGAGACTGGGTCTCAAGAAAAGTTACCCAAGGGAGGCTGTGTACACAAATCTATAGATTAGGATCTTAACTTCAGTGAACATAACCCTTTAACCTGACCTAATTGATGACCCAACTATCATAGATATTCCTGGGCATTATTCATACTTAAGTGACCAGCACAAAATGAACTTCTTCCTGAAAAGCAACATTTACATTAATTCATATATGTATATTCTTGTTATAATGCACAGAACGAGCCTTTGTTTTGATAAATGTCAACACAATGAAATGAGATATTAATATATTTTATTATTACTAGAGAGGAAAATAAACCAATAAACTAATTTTCAGTACTTATGACATTCAATTTACCTACTATGCCCTATAGCAGGTTACATATTGCTTCATTCAACTTGAAGAAAATTATTACTCCCTGTGACTAAAATAACAAAAGAAAATGTGATAAGTAGTGTAATTGGATGTATTATAAAATCGATAAATGAAGAGGTGTTTTGACTGAATAGAAATACTTAAAACTAAGGCAAAATGTCTATAAAATTTCATTGCTACTGTGTAAAACCTACGATTTTTGTAAAAAAAAGCTTCCGAGAAAAGAAGACCCCCCTCAAATTGATGTGGCTAAACCTGAATTTGCTAAAATTGCTGTTTATAAATTTGTTAAAAATATGGCTTTTCTCCATATTGTTTTGACTACACTTAAAACTAATCCAAGATGCTTTTAAGAATTTTTTGATTATACAGTAGTACACTGTAATATAATTTTAAATACTTATTCAAAATATTTTTATATTATTATGTTAATATGTTGACTTGTAACATTCTAAATATTTTAATTCAAGACTAGGCACAACTTGTTTATCTAATACTAAGAAAATATAATATGCAAAACTCTTCTAGAATTGCTCTGTGACTCTTTCATTTCTTACATCATAAACATATGATTTTTCACCTATAAGAATAACACTACATATGGTATCATCAGGGAGTGTTTCATGGAATTCACAAATAATTTTAATGTTTGTCCTGTCATTAACCACAACTTGTTTTCTTTTTGAGGTGTTGATGACAAACATGGGTCTCTGTGCTTTGAATTCATCTGGTGAGTAATACATGTCAGTATTCCCAATTGTAACCCTTTTGAATCCTGTAAATGCTTCATATAACTTAAGGAAATCATCCTTGGACATGTTTAAATTATAATTTTCTCTAGGGAATACCTCATTTCTGCCATTTTTAAGATATATGTTCTTGATGTTGCAGTTATCAAATTTACTAGAATTTTTTTCTTGATTATTGTGTCTTCCAGTCTGAAACAGTACCACCACAAAATCTGGCATGTCATATTGTATACTGGAGAATGAATTTGTAGCATCAAACTCATAAGAGGTACCAGTGGCAGGCTTCTGTACACATTGATATGTATAAAATTGTAAAGGTACCTGCGGATTTTTTAGTATATCTGCTTTGTATTTAAGAGCATAACTAGCTTCATATTCAACTACTGGAATTCTTAGCTCCATAGTCTGAATAAGGCATTTGCCTTCATCAGGTAGGGTATTAGGCAGAGCTGCACCAGTAGAATTTAATGTACTGTACCTCATCAAAGCATTATTATCATTGGCAGCTCTTCTAAATGTAATTCTTAAACCACCCTTCCACATAATTTCTTTGTAATCTGAGAAGAATCCTGGCAACAAGCGCATAGTAAACAGTACTGTGTGACTCTTAGATATTATTTTATCACCAGCCTCAAATCCACCTATTTTGTAGTAAGAAGCCTCAGTTTTAGATAACTTTAGTGTGGCCAAAGCTGAAGAGGTAATACCAGGGTAGTCTACTCTGTTTATAACAACACCATGTTTTCTAATCTCAATTTCAGAGAACAGATTGATTGATTGATTGATTGATTTAGTTTATTTTACTTCGCGTTTTGTGCCTCTTGGCTAATTTGCGAAGATGGGGATGAGTGATGAAATGATGAAATTGATGAATGGACATTCACAAACAACCAAGCCCGACCGGGATTCGAACCCGGGACCCTTGGCGTCGCAGCGCGATGTGCTAACCACTCGGCCACAGGGTCGGGCGTTCAGAGAACAGATGTGGCACAAAATTGTCTACCAGTCTTATATTTCAGTTAGCCGGATAATCTGTACCATCGAGTTTTACAACATCAAATTTAATATATAGGTCTGCTCTGTGAGGGTGTATAAAGCCATCCCCTACATCAAGGTCAACCTCAATCTCTGTGTTGGCTTGATTTAAATTTGCAAAAGTCCTCCGGTGTGGAGGGAATGATTGTAACTCATAACTCTCAATATTTTCCATTTTATTTATTTATTTATTTTTTGTATGCATTTTTATTTAAATATTAATTTCTATGATAGCAGTTGTTGTGGCTCCAGCAAAATCAACGAATTCTTCTTTTTCATTAGTGACCATCAACTCAATGTAGTCGATTCTATTATGGCACACAGGAAAATATAATGTTGGCGATGGAGTATAGATGATCGGTTCCATAAATTCAGAGTTAGGTTTGAATGTTGCAATAATGCCAGTTTGTTTGTGAGTGCCTATGCCATTTGATTTGGTGATCATACCCTCGGCCACATTACAGTGAATATTTAGAGTTTCTGTAGCTAGGAATTTAGGTATATTAATAGCAGTGTGTTTAATAGCTGGTTCAAGTTTTGTGTTGTTTTCGAATCCTAATAGCTCTCCTATAGTACCCAGATCTACTGTTTCTGTAGCAGACACAATTTCTACTCTGTGAGTAACAGAATTTTGAGTTAACAATATACCTCTAGGTAACTGAGCATTTAAAGTAGACAAATTATACTGGCCTGGAGTAATAACAATTTTTTGGTCACCAACTGTGATTGTGTTGTTGTGGTGTGTAATATTAGGGATCAAATACATGCCATAAAATGCTCTGAGAGCTATTGTTTTGGGATATACTATATCATCATGTAGTTTGAGCTTCAATATTGAATTTTGGCTGGTGAGATGGAATACTCCCATGATGCTTCAGATACCACAAAGCTTTTTGAAAATTTTCAATTGATGGTTTATTTATTTGAGACAGATATCTAAGAACAGATAAACACAGATGTCCACAATTAAGATCTTTGAAATTTTGAATACGGGTATTATTATAATAAAGATTAGTTGATTTTAGATATTTTACTAAATTTTCAGGTGGAACACCTCCAAATGAATCAAACACAAATGCCTCATTGTTTAAATATTTAAGATAACAAATCCAGTGAGTGCCCTGATTTTTATACTTATCCAAATTAACTATGCCACACTCTTTTTTGAGTGGTTGTTCTGGTAAAGAATCAGACATGTATACTCCTCTAAAATTTTTGATTCCCAGTGGTTTGATTAAAGCTTCAATATCTTGGTTGGTAAGCGGCTATTGTTTTTTTTTAACTTATTCATAGCTCTCTTAACACCTTTGCCTTGTTTTTCCATAGCCAGATTATGGCGCTTTTGTTCATCTAATTCTGCCTTATTTTTCTTGGCATCTATTACTGTTTTTGCTATGGCAGCCGATCCCCCAGCCAAGCTCCCCATGGCCCCCAATGCTGCTAAAATAGCTGGGATACTAAATATGAATCGACCCACATGTGATTTTTTTCTAGATTGCTGTAATTTTTTAATTGTGGGGTACTAAGTAATAATTTCATACCATGTCCCTTGGCAAGACAAGAACTTTTCTTCTTGCGCTGCTTTTTGGTTAGAAGACTATCAATAGTTTTAAGAGATTTAAGACCTGCATAAGGTATTTGATACATAACACCTTTGGCCTTCATTTTTTTAGTTTATTATATACATATTCTGGGATTAACTAGTTCAATTAAATTGTAACTAATTTAGTTAAATCTATTACAACCCCCACCCCAATTTTTGTTTGGTATTCATAGCTATGGTGGTCCCCAACGCTGCTATTTTTTCACCCAAAGAAGCATTTTTGCTTACAAATCTACCAAATGCAGCCTCTTCTAATTTTTTGTCTGCCACATGTCGCTTGTCAAGGTCGGTATGTGTGTTGTATACTATGTCATGGTCTCTGCAAGCAGCACCTAGAGGATTAACACCAGGGTCACCTCTGTTTAATCTATGGTCTAGTTTGGTACCGGGACCACAATACTGATAGCCTGGTATATGTAGCTCAAATGGCAGCTTGTTTATGATGTCATTAACTAGCCCTCGACCCTCGGAGATATTCCAAAATTTAGGTGGTAGTGTATTAATAATTTTTATAAGATATCCAATGCCCTTAGTGTCATTCACTATAAAATTAGACAGTTTGGTGCTTATCATGTCCATAATTCCAACCTTTTCATTGTAAAAATTGTGGTTGCCAGCATTTTCTTCACCAGCTATCACCAGCAACCTATCTACAAGTTTCCTGACATCATCAACCCAGACAAATTCTTTAGGCAATGTGTTGTACTGTTTGATCCCACTACCTTTTTTGATCTGTGACCATATGGGCTTAATTAAGTTGTTGTATTTTGCTCCACTGCTAGACTTGACTCTTTTTTGTGTGGGATCATTGTTCTGGTATAGAGCATCTGATTTTATTAATATTTCTTTGTAGTGCTCATAATCTTGATTTGTATAGTTGCCAGGTCTCTTCCTAGTCATCAATTCCCACAATCCAGGTGTTCCAGGATACTTAACAAAAGCACCTCTTTCTCCAAGATGAGATTCTGATATACTATTAGATCATCTCCCATAAATGTTACCCTAAAATTGCCAATTCTATGTATGATGCTACCATCAACCTCTGTGTCGGCATATAAACCAAAAACCTCATCTTTGTTGTCTTTAGGTGTGCTTAAATATTTCTGGGCAAGAAGACCCAATTCAATAGGATCCTGAGTAGCTTCAATTCTTCGAGGAGCAACAGGAATAGGTGTATGAATACTAGAAAGTGGGGTGATTGGATAATCTAATATGTTCCTAGCAGCTACAAATACAAGTTCTGTGATTAAATTTTGATTTTGCTCTGTCACAGTTTTCATATTTTTACCTAGTTCACCAATAGCATCAATTATAGGTTGTTCTGTGCGCTCGTGTTGTTCATAGATACCTCGGTTCTCTACTTTCCATCCCTTAAATCTTTTTACAAGATAGTCTCTTAATTTAAGATCATCAATAATTGGTCTTTTCATGGTTATTTATATATGTTTCAATGTCTAGAAAATTGTTAATTTTATTTCTATATTTACCATTATTAGGTTTTCTTGTCATATCAATTGTAACAAACCCATAACTATCCTGATTCCAGCACCTACTGCAAAATTTAGAAAAATTATTGTAGCTCAAGTCACCACCTACATATTCATCATGTATGTGTTTGAGGTTAGTATGGTCTTGATGAAACACACATATAAAATTGCTGTTGTCTCTTATTAGTTGTTTTGGTATTTTAGAAAAAGTTTGTGCCAGGTAGAAGCAATCTATGTTTTTGTGTCGGCCCTGTGTAAAAAAATTTCTAACCTTGTTTTGGTTTTCCAATATAATATCATCAAAAACAACAACAGAGTTATCGAGACATTCATCGAGTGGCTTAACATCTGATTCAAAACTGGCTATATCCAGTCCATCATATAGATTCATCAGTTGCTGATATTTTAATTGTTCTAAACTCTTAGAGAAGACATACAAGTGCCTGTTTTTCCAGTCTAACCAGTTGGGGGCCAATATAAAATTATCAATCATTAGTGTAGTTTTACCACAAGCCGATGGCCCAACAATAAGACATCTAATATTATCAGGCAGCAGTTTGCCATTTCTCTTATTCTGCTGTTCAGGATCTGGTAGTCTTTTTATAACATCCCAGGTGTTCATAGTATCACTTTGTCTGCCTCGGTCCAGCTGTGTTCTGGGAGTCCTAGCCATTTGACCAGTATTTTGTTGCCTTTTTTGCGAATGACTTTCTCTATAAGATATGTGTCGGGTTGCTTAGTTTTGTTAAGTTCTTCTTCATAAAACCTGCCTTTGAGAATTTCTCCTCGGTGATCTTTTATTATATATGTATTACGAGCCCCAGGTTTAACTTGAACCAGTGTAAATAATTCAGTACTCCACTTTCTTGTAAAACCTCTTTTAAATAAGTGCTTATATTTGCTGATTCTTACTTGATCACCAATTTTGTATTTGGCTTTTCTTGTTGTTGGTTGGTATCTAGGATAGTAAACAGTACTGATCAATTTCTGCTCATCAGATGAAGTTATCTCAGAGGGTTTCATGTTGATTGTAGTGTGAACTGAATTATTATATCTATCTAAAAGTTCTGGTAGGATAGTAAGCCATTTATAATTACCTTCAAGGGTAAATTGTTTATACATATGATTTTTTAGAGTTCTGTTAAATCTTTCTACAATAGAGGCCTTGAGATCACTGTAACTCGAGTAATGTTTTATTGACTGGCTTTTAATAAATTGTTGGAACACCAAATTATAGAATTCTTTGCCATTATCTGTTTGTAGATAGCGAGGTGATCTTCCACTCTGATTAATAATTGTCCTGAAAGCTTCTGTAACACATTTTCCAGTCTTAGATTTGAGCGGCAATGCCCAGGCAAATTTTGAAAATGTATCTATGACAGTAAGTATATACTTGTACCCATTGTTGATCTTGTCTAAGTTTTTCAACTGTCCCGCCTTTAGGCGAGGGGTCATTTCCACCAAGTCACACTGCCATAAATCATCTATGCCTTTTGTAACCACTGGCAGTCGCTTATAGTTACGTCTAGCTGGTTTGTGAAGTTCATTAACAATAGTTTGTCTAGACATGGTATGTAAATAAGAATATTGCAACTATAGGGTGTTCAGCAGCTGATACTACAGGATTTTCTAAATATAATTTGTCTCCTATATGTATTTTAAATTCCAGAGATCCATCATCTTCAGCATAAGATGTTTCTAATGTATTGGGATCTGTAAAATCTTCTAATTCTATATTGGTGACTTTTGTTTTGTTGTCAGCATTAGTTATTGATAAGGTAGGGTAGTGATGTGCCTGTGGTTGTAGCCAATATTTGATTTTGATTGGTCTAAGTGTACCTCCAACAAAAAACTGGTAATAAAATTGTGCAGGGGATAGCTTATACAGTTTCCCACCTGGTGTAAATGGTGAATTATATTCATTGTTAGGGATACTGTTTAATTCAAGAATTACTGTATGCTTAGGATTCTCGATTAGGCCAGTTGTTTCTCTTTCTGCTGTAAGCAATCTACTTGTTACGGATTCAAGGTGCTCATTGATAGTCCTAACAATTTCATCGTGGCCTGGTTTGATTCTTATGTCTACAGCAAGTTTTTTGTATTGTTGCACAATTTCTTGAAGCTGGGTGGCAAAAACAGACAGAGTATTTGCTTGGTTGGATTCCATGGTCCCTAGCTGTTGCTCGATGTTTGCTACAATTTGCTGTAAATTTTCAACAACTGCCAATTTAGAATTTTGGGCAGTAAGATCATGGACTTGTCTTCTGATATCCTCAAACAAGGCATAAAGTTCATTAATATGTTGATTGGTTGGAAGAGTGGCCACTGTCTGAGTAAGCTGTTTGATCTCTGTCTGGATATTCTTGATATCTTCTGATTTCAATATGCGATTTACTGATCTCTTAATATTTTTAAGTTCTTGAGGTGTGGGCAGATTTGCTACAGTATTCTGCAAAGATTCAAGTGCCAATTTTACATTATTTAATTCACTAGCGTCAGCCACACTACGCATAGCATCTTGGAGCAGGGTTATGTCTGCCTGAGTAGGTGTCGATTGTTGTAAAATTTCAAGTTTTGTTTGGATATCATCGATCAAGTGATGAAAATGAGATAGCTCAGATTCGGTGTTGAGGTTTTCAAGTTTGGTAATCTGTTGCTGGACACTGACAAGAGTGTCTACAATACCAGGCAAGCGAGATTCTAGAGTTTCTTGTACATTTGTTAGTTCACTTTGTACTGCTGCTATGGTACTCTCAAGGTGGGTTATGGTACTCTGAATTTTTCCAAAATCTTCATATGTCTCAAGTTGCAGCTTGATGTTAGCTACACTACTAGTTATAGCACTCAAAGCATCAGAAGATGGTAGGTTGTTCATAAAATTCTCAAGTGTCTCAATTTTTTCTTTAACCTCGGCTATGGCATTGTTCAAGGGGTCCAGATTAGGTATCTGTAGTGATTTAATTTGTTCTTTTAGAGTGGAAATTACTAGATCGAAATCTTCTTGTGATTTTATGCTTTTGACAATTGTTTGGAGCTGTGCCTGGACACTACTAATCTGCTCTTCTAGTTGTTGTTTCAATTGTTCAGAGTTGGTATTCTGAGTTTTTAATTTGGCTTGAAGAGTCGCTACAGCTTCCTCTAAATTTTGAAAATTATCCAATGTTGCCAAATCAGTATATTTTTGAAGCAATAATTTAAGTTCTGAATCAATTTTAAGAAGAGGGTCCATGCATTGTGATTGTAAATTTGTAATTTCTAGTTGAAGACTAGCATTGAGTGTGGTTTGTAAAACTTGTAAATCACTTCTTATTTTTTTCACTCTGACATCAAGCATTAGAATCTCATCACTGTGATCTTCATGTCTTGTATGGCCAAATATATCATTAGGCATTTTTATTTTTATTTTGTTTTAGTGGTTATTTATTATTGAATATCTAATTCTTAATTCTATAAAAAAAGGTATAAGTTTGTCATAATATCCCGGGACCTCAATATATAAGCAGTCACCGGCAGAGACGGTATATACAGTACCAGAAATCATGTTTGAGTGCTTAATTCTATAAATATTTCTCCCTACTGAAATGTTGACATCACCCTCGGGAGTTGTAATAAATTGTAATTGACCACCTATAGGTAATTGGTAGTGGTTTAAATTATTGTTAAATATATATAATGTTTTACCTGTTTTATCATCAACATCTGTAAGTATGCTATTGAGATGAATAATTAGCAAACCAGTTAGTTTAGATATTATATCAGGAGAGGGTGCTGGTGTCGGCAGGTCCATAATAGTTTTTTTTTAAATCCAAATAAATTCATTGGCATGTTTTATTTATTTCAAATCATGCTCTGTAATTGGGCATTGATTACCATTTATCAAGTCATAATGCCCCCACGGTAGAGTATGTATGCCACATGATAAAATACATCTCTTATCGTCATGTGGGTCTATAGCTACTTTTCTTACAATATTACTAGTTAACAAGTGATCCACACTCTGAATTCTATTTTCTGATGTTTTAATTAACCTCTGTGACATGAGACAATTTTTATAATCTTTAAATTCAAGCTCTTTATCTACAGTATCTCTACCAATACCCTTAGCTTTTTTGGCAACAGCACCACTACATGTTTTAAAACTATACATTTTAGCTCTTAACCCAGCAAATCCTACAATAACATCGCCAAGTGTCTCATCTTCTAACTTGCCAGGCACCTTTTTGTTGTGGGGTTGAATATTCAGATGGCCTGGCAATTCACTGGTATCAAAATATTTAATTAATTCAGGATGTGATATATCTTTATAAACATCTTCTGTTTGAATATTAAGAATAAAACTATCTGTGTCCATGTACATTAATTTTATACTATTACCATAAAAAGGTTTCAACACATCATAATATAGTTTTAACATATGTAATTTCGCCAATTCTAATATTACAGCCCCTACATAAATAGGTTTATCAAACTTAATCTTTGTTTTTTTCATATTAAAAAGTGCCATATTGTCATCATAAATTCTTCTGTAGTTAAAATTCGGCTTTGCCACTAATTTTTTGCTCCGGCTAGGGTCGGTAACTAATTTAACATCACTATGCTTTCTAACATTTTCTATTGTTTTGCCATATACTGAATTTACCATTAATTTAAACAATGATTTATTAAATTGGCTTACTGCAGCTGTTCGAAGCTCGGTGTTCGTATCAATATATGGTTTTAACCATCTTGAGTGCCTAAACCTCAACACTTTGCCAACCTTAGTTACTTTAACACCGTGACGCATCAGAAACTGCAAGTTTTTGTAATATATTACATAATCCTGTTTTGATTTCAAAGTCATCATTAGCTTTTTTTGTTTAGAATTAGGTGAACACTCAACCTCAGAAATTGGGGGCAAATCAGAAAACTTATTGTGTAAATCTTCAGGAATTGTCAGATCAACCTCTAAGAATAGACCATAGTGACTGTCATCAAAATCCTGAAGATTTTCAATACTAAAATTTTCAACCCACTCAAGTCCTGCATATGGTAATTTACCCATCATAGCATACCCATACAAATTATTTGCATCCACATAAAGTATATAATTTGATGGCAATTCTGGATCATAATTAGAAATATATTTATTATTAGCTCTGGCATATCTCTGAGAACATTGCACCATCCCTCCTCTTATACACTGTTCCATAAATAGATACATATCTTGATCTTGGATTAAATTCAATTCCATTTTAGTTTTAAAAAACATTGCCGACCATGCTAGGCCTGGAGCACTATAGAAATAAATTGGATCTAGCTTATAATTTTTTATTGAAGATTTTCTAAATGCCTGAAGTATATCGGCTAAAAGAGTTACATCTAGTTTTAAATATGCCTTATGATAATCACCAAATATCTGGCATTTTAAGTTGGTCCACATTAACTGAGCATGGTGATAATCTTCATCAGTAATTTCGGATGCCCTGAGTTTAGTATAGAATGCTTTTTGTGGTGGCAGAGAACACGCATCAAATTTAGAAAAATCAGTAACATAATCATATGGGTATACACCTTTTCGCCTAATTAATTTCAAGTCCTGATTTGGAAACATGTTACAAGTAATTTTAAATTGATCATCAGATAATTGACTAGCCAAAGTAGCCAAGCTAGCCGATAGAATTCGGTATGAATCAAGAAATCTTAAATGAATGGAAACACCATTAACTTTAATTATCTTGCTAATAGCTACATATTTCCCCATCATTTTCTGCTAAAATATTTAAATTCTGCTTGTCAAACCCCTCGTACCTGATCAGATGATGAAAATCATAATTAGATGCACCATGGCAAAATATCGGGACAAATTTTGGTCTCTGGATCTTAATATTACAACTATTACACGGAGCCATTAAAAATTTACCACTTGTATGGGAATGGTGTTTCACCTTGATATTTGTATCTGAAAATTCACAATCACATACCAGACATTTTTTTGCATTTTTAAAATTTTCAATTTGTTCTTCTGTTAAAGGCATCATAGGACTTGATTTTAATAAAATATTAGATGCTATGTCATGGCACTCATTTTCTATTCTATGTGCAAATTCTTTGATAGCATTTGGTCCCATATATAATTGTGGTTTACTAGCTACACCATCCCGTATAACTATATAACAAAAACTAGAAGGTTCATGTAACTGATATGATGTCCTTGAAGATTCCTCAGGATCTGGGCTACAGAATGCAAGAGGTTTCAGGTTTGACTCAAAATCACAAACTATATATGCTGGGTGTTCCAACAAAGCTTCAAATTTTTTGAATTTGGCATTTTCATTTGGCATAGGCATTACCATATGAACAGGTTTATGGTTCCCACAATATTTTAAATGTTCAATTAATTTGTTTTTAGCAATTTCTGCATTCTCTTTACGAATCCCATTTATTATTTTTCTACCATCAAATACAGTTAAACATCTTCGGCACAACTTGTATATTGTATTAGATTTATTTATTTGTTTTCTTACCAAAGCTTCAAGATTATGTATCAAAGTATAATGGTATGTGCCATCCCCCTCAATTAAAAGCAAATCAATCGGAACAGCAAAATCATCATCAACTGTACTAATTCTGAGAGGTTCTATCAAGCAATTCCCAGCACCAGTAGAACAAATAAATACATTAATAGATAATGGTTTACCATTGATATCTCTGGCTTTTTTTTCAAATTTATCAATATTTTGAACATACATTGGATATTCTAAGCCCTCCATTGCATCATCAAAATCGTGTTCATATTTTTTATAATAAGTTATTCTTTTTGGATTATCTGAAACTGGATATAAAGCAGCTAAAATACACCACAGAAAACATTTGTCATCATTATTTTCTATGTTAATCACAGCTCTTTTGTTTTTAATATTAGTAGGTAATGGCACATATGTCGAACCTTGTAGTGGGTTAAATTTAGAAATATTAATATATAACTTGTGTGGACTTCCACATAAACTCCATCCGGATTCTTTTGCCGCAAATTCAGAATGTTTAATAATCAATTGTTCTATCAAACTACTTATTATTTTGTCTAAATTTATATTTGAATAAACAGCTACAGTTTCTGTTATGTGGGGGTGTGTAAATTTTGTTCCATTCGGCTTCTTATATTGTGTAAATAATTTGAAAGATAATTTATAAGAGCTATTTTGCTTATCTAGAATATCTTGCACATCAGGATTTATATTATTCAAAAAATTCTTAATATCACATTTTGGGTCTGATATAAAACGGTAATCACTTAGTTGACTATTAAAACTACTATAGATGGGTGCATAGCGAAGCTGCTTTGCTGGTTTATAATCAATGGGGGTTTCAAGTTTTCTTTTTAGACCAGATGAAGATGTAGATGGTTGTGATAAAGTAGAAAACTGTGCAAAACAATTATTTTATGTTTACATAAGAAATATTCCAGACTATATTTTTTATGACAATTTGGGCATATTTTTGTGGGAGTTCGATATTTGCCTAGATTACAATTTCTTTGATGCCTAGCCCAATTAGAGCTAAATATATTCGTATTGCATTGATCACAATATTTTTGATTTGGCATTTTCGTTATTAGTTATAAGATTTCTTGGGGTTTAAATTAAAACTCTATATTTAATATAAAATATGAATTGGGTTCAGCAGTGTACTTTGTATAATTATTGTATATATTTAATATGTTAATATTATTAATTTTTATCCTCGGTTTATTATATCAGATTTCTTGGGTTTCAAATCAAAATTTTATACTTAATAAAACTATGACAAATTATAATGCCAATAGCTTACGTGCACGAAAGTGGAATAAATATAGATCGACAGAAAAGCAGTGGCCTACTGCAACACTAACCTTCCTCAATTGCGTGTTAGTACAGGCACGTTGTGATGTGACAATGACCTGATAGCGTATGCTATGTATCGCTTCTGTAAGCCACTGCTTTTCTGTGGATCAATATTTTAGCAAAGCTTGGTAGAGCTATGTTCTATCCCTCGGTTCCTCTGTTAATCTAGCAAAAGTAGAAAATCAGCACTGTGCTCTGATTTATATAGCTAATAGAAATCTTGCTTACTTAAACTAATCAGAAAACACCACGTATAAATTATTAGCCAATCAAAATCTCTGTTTTTTTAGCTATAAAAAAAATGCAAAATATCCCAGTTTCAATTCGACTGACAATTCACATATCCCCATATCACTGTATGCTTGCCCTATTAGCACCTCTTTTGCTGTTGTACTCAATTAGTTTTCACTAACTGGCGATTTTCTTGAAGAGGTCTAATAGAGCAAGATACGGCGGTATGAGAAATATGTGAATTAAAGATATTTTAGCAATATACGACGTCTTAAGAAAAGTATATTCGGCTCCAAAGTACTTTGTCTAACGCTTACTACCATTCCCTATTGCTGGCAGAGGGAGTTCAAAATGACGATGACGTACTGAAAAAAGTTCACTTGTTGACTTGGGTATTGACCCGAGTCTGTTCACCGAGTTCAGACATTTGTACATAGATGGCTCTGTTGTTGTCGCTCATAGCTTAGGACAACAACAGTGTCAAGAAAAAAGCATATTTTTTAACAAATTTATAAACAGCAATTTTAGCAAATTCAGGTTTAGCCACATCAATTTGAGGGGGGTCTTCTTTTCTCGGAAGCTTTTTTTTACAAAAATCGTAGGTTTTACACAGTAGCAATAAAATTTTATAGACATTTTGCCTTAGTTTTAAGTATTTCTATTCAGTCAAAACACCTCTTCATTTATCGATTTTATAATACATCCAATTACTCTACTACAATGAATCAGCTTTTTTAGGCTGTCATCTCATGACCTAATAATCCGGCACAATTAATTCGACAAATTCTATTGATTACTTTTGTGGATATTATTAAAGAAATTCAATAACAGAACTTTGTTTATACCTCGCTTGAACCTACATTAATTATTTAGTCCTTAATAGATCGTGTATTCAATATTGAAACACTTCTGCAAAACTTCAACTTTTCGTGCTTACAGCAAGCATAGTTATTTATATATGCAGCACAATGTTTTACCCTTGTTCAGCTAACAAAACTCTGACAACATAGTAATAATATGAATTGTGTGCATTAAGTAGAATATTCAACGATATTTACATTTAACGATTTACACTTTGCAATTGCTGATCAGCTGTATTTTTACGCCAATATGGCTACCCCACGCGCTGCTTTCCCGCTCAAACTAACGGTGCGATGCATACTGATTAATGGCCATTAACGACGCACACGAATGCTAGCATATTTTGCGAAGTAGAAATCTTTAATGCAGTTATTCCTACTGACGTCTGGGTGCACTTAATATATAAAGTTTGGTACTTACAGCTAATGCCCGAACCACGATCCGTAGATCACTTGCACAACAAAGTTATCAAATATCGGCTGTATCCTTACTTGGTGAACCGATATTCTTTGCGTTATATGTTTCCTGAACCTTTATGGATCATTTACGACATATGGATTGCATGGCAAATTTCCAGATGTTCGGATATTCCTCGATATTCTTTTCCGAACGAAACCTTATGGGCTCTCCATCTTCCTTTCCCCGGACGAACGAACCACAGATAACGAACCAACTGAATCGATCTTTTACCGGTTCGTCAACAAACGAGTCCGCTCTTCGATTCGCCGTAATAAGTTCAATGTTTCGAACTCCGCTGCTTCAAATTCACTCGTTAAGTTCGAGTTTTCACTTAAATCCACTTATTAGAATATCACATTACTCACATAACCAACACAACCATTTTTCTGTCCAGAATCGGCCCGGAAACCGTAATCCCGTATGGTATGTGAACCGATTATATGAATCATTCCTTTAACCGTTCCTTACACTGTTGTCTTTTCGTGTACAAGATTTTAACTACAAAGTCCACCAATAGAATGATAAACGTAGTGTGGTAGCTTTGATGAAATTTACCAAAAGTAAACGTGAATTATTGAAGTACACTAAAATAAGTACATACAAATATGTTCATTATAACATTTCTTGTTATAATGTGACGAGTTTTATGTAGCTTTTAATTAACAGTAATTGAAATGTTCGGATTCAGTAGAATAGTTGGTCACCCATTCAAGTGCTTTCCAGACATGACGCTCCTGGACTTTCAATTTCATTGAATTACATTGATAAAGTGAGATATTAGATTATTTTCTTTAGTTAAGTCTAGGCATATTGCGAATGTGTCCTCTTGGACATCTTTCACCTGTGGTATTTTTGGTGGGTTAAGGTGGTAAGGTTGTTGTGTCCAGAATTCAACCTTTCGCATTGCATGTATTCAAATATCGTTCATTGATCTAATGCTTCTCATATTTGAATTGTAGGTACTACGTTTGAAGGCGTCTTCTGGGCGCATGCGTCAATTGTGGGAAAATAATTATTACTTTCTTTCACTTCAGATCCAAGAAATGTAATGTAAGCTTAGTTGAGCGCTCTCGTTTAAAATAAATACTTCTCCTATATGAAGAAATTAGAATGTAGAAATGCTCATTAATGTCGTCGCAGAGCAAGCTGTCGGATGGACTGCATCAGCGAAAGCGCTGCTCGCGTGCTTCTTCCTTCTCGTCTCCGCTTCTTCCCCCTCACAATGCGTGAATATCTCGTTTGCTACATGCGGTGAGGTGACAGCTACAGAGAAGAGTATGCTTGTTGTTTCGTTGAACAAAGAGGTGGCAGCGATTGATTTTTCTCCTTTGAGGTACAGTGCAATGCACATTTAGTTTATAGTTTTTTTTTTTTTTATTTCTGGGCCTCTTTCAAAGTTCCACATGACAGTGCAGTATTTTCTCCGAAATATTTAAAAAATGACGGAAAAAGGAACAGGGGGTGTGATACAGGACCTAATTAAAGAACCATTCAACTTTCGCTCTTTTTCGGAAAAACAGGAAATAGTTGAAAATGAGAGACCTTGCCCTTCTTTAACCGGCCTGTGTAGTAATCATAAGGATAAGAAACAGAAGTATGTACCTAAGACATATTCAAACTGCGCAATACTAGAAAAGTAGCTGGTTAGCAGGTTGTAATGTTACAGAGAGGTTGTTCTGTTGGCCTTGTCTATTATTTGGTGTTGATAGAAGAAGTGTGTGGACTAAGGATGGATTTAGCAATTTAAACGTACTATCGGTTTCTATTTCAAGACATGAAAAATCTGTCGGTCATATTAGAGCAAGTTTAGAGCTCTCGACATTTGGGCGAACAAGAATTCATCTTCAGATAAATCAACAAATGAAAATATCTGTAAAGCTTTTATAATTTTATGAAGACTTCCACATCAGACATGAAACCTGGTGAGTTTTAAACTTTTATTATCCATATTTCATTACTTTATACGTTATGCAATATTTAGTAATGTTAATGTGCAAATCGTCAACTATTGAAAAAGTATAATGCTATCCCCCATTCCATAATATATATGTTTTAAAAAAATTGTGTACAGCATGCTCTTTATGAAAATCCAGGATACGCCACTGCTACGTATCGATCTGAGCTAGAGATTATTCTTAGTGCCTTGTTCTGGATACTTTGTAGTGGCCTTTCATAGGTTGGGGCACTGTGTTGCCACACAACGCACGCATAATTTACATTGTTCTTAGTAGAATGTTAAACATCATTAGAGTATTTTTGGTTGTAAGTTCCGTGCTTCTCAATGTTGGATGTTGCCCTAGACGTGTGTTTCCTTTGTGCGCTACATTCTTGAGATGTTCTTTAAATGTGGGACCCTCATACCTAGGTAGGTTGCCTTTGAATTCTGGGGGATGTCATTTCCTCCCATACGGAGGTTTAGTGGATCACGTTCTATTTCTTTCTTGCGAATAATATTGAGATGTTTTAATTCGCATTTACTGTTATTATCCATGTTTAGTTCCAATCTTTAAAAGTTCTTTGATAAAGTTGCATCTTAAGGGAGGCCATGCGTAGATTTCCACTACTTGTAAAAACAGCAGTCGTCATTTGCATATACTGCTAACGTAGCATTGCTGTTTGTTAGCATATCGGACGTGTATAGCGCATGAAATAATGGCTACAAAATTGATCCTTGCCTGACTTCTACAGTTATATCCTTCGCTGTTGATTTTCAATTGCTGAGTGTAGCTATAAGCATTCTGCTGATGAACAATGAACTCTTCATTTCATGTCGGAGAACGGCGTGTATGAATATAAATGGCCTCAAATCGAGTCAGTTGTGAACGGTGAACCGTATTTCTACCTCTGTGACATTCTTTATACATGATACAGATTTGTGTTACGAATAACTAGTTCGTTCATGTTAAAGGAATTATCTTGTCCAGACTAGAGTTGAAGTGAAAGTGTATATTTCACTTTAAAGTCGAGAACCTATTGTTTCGTTGGCCTCTTGTTGAAATCTGCCATTTTGATTGATTCATAAACACTATTTGTTGGGAATTCTGGATTCAGAGTAAACTGACCCAGAAGTTCGTAAATCTCTACGCTTGGATTAGCTTCAGCTTCTCGAAAAGTTTATTTCCTCCGGAAAGTGACCGTCGAGGACCGCCCCTTGGCCAGTGTCCAGTGCCTGAGACTTCCATGTTTGTTCGCAAAAACCATTTATTTTCAGATCTGACCTTTCATACCAAACTCAGATAAATTTCAAGATCAGTATCCAGTTTTAGTGTAATGCTATTCAACAGAACCGAGAAAAGTAGGAGGACGATCCTGACTGTTCGTCTGTCCATGTCGACGATCGCTATCTCAATAATTACCAACAGTGCAGGATCTATAAAACGCGAAACCTCGCAGTGCGGGGAAGAGGGATGGCATGAGCAAGCCTTTAGGGGGCTTTCCCATATGTGTATTTAAAACAATAAATGTAGTAATTTGTCCAGCATCGCAGAGCAAAGGCCAAATAAATATTGTAAGGTGAAAGGATTTGTTGTCCATTTTAAGTTGACTAAGATGCAGTATTTTTTCGGTTAATAACTTCTGTTTAATGCTCCATACCGCTAAATTATTTCTAACCGCAAGTGTTTCTTCCCTAGATCTGTGGTGTGGAACTGGGAGTACAGACTCCACTGTACGAACAAATGTCTTAAAAGTTGAGACGGGTCTTACTACAAGGCGGAGCAAGGAACGAAAATCCCACAACAGGCGAATGCGAAATTACAGTGTTCTACATTTGTTGCTTTGAGTTTGTAAATTTACAGTTTGATAAGAAATATTATTGTGCAGAAATGTAAATAAACATAAAACATGGCAACGCTAAATTAAATGTGTTAACAAAGCGAGATAAGATAATACATGTTAATTAAAGAGAGTGGAATAAAATATCTTACTATTAGGTACAAAAATAGCCTACATGAATGCAATATTTCAATTATTACAATGCACAACGTATTTATCTTTACACTCAGTATTTCAGATCTTTACCACAATGTACAAAAAAATATATAAGGAGATACTAATATAATATACATTGCTGGACAAAGAAAACAACCGGACACTTGCATTTTTTGTGATAACGCATAAATTCTGATTCGAAGGCTAACTAAATGTTGCAGAAATCATTGGAAATAAGAAAACCTGAATATATTCAACAGAAAGCAAATTAAAATTTATTGTTAACAAGTTAAATTAGAACGTAAACGAAACTTACAGAAAACTACAAAAAAATTAGAAAAAAAATCTTAGCAATATATTTTTTAATATTGTTAACTGGTACTGGTGGGGTATATAAGCTGTCTAGTAGCGAGTGTTACCTCCCCTGCCATCAATTACAGCTTGTAACCGCCGTGGCATACTTCGAATAAGGTTGGCAATCACTTTGGTCCAATTGCTCCTATTCTTCTTGAATAGCACGTCTTAGCTCTTCAATTGTTTCTGGAACTATTGCGCGGTTTCTGATATGTCGTTTCAGTTGATCCCAGACGTGCTTTATCGGATTTAGGTCCGGACTTTGTGGTGGCCATTCTAATCGCGTAATCCCAACTTCGGCCAGGTACTCCGTGACAATATTCGCAATGTGAGGACGCACATTGTCATGCATAAAAACAAAATCTGGGCCTATGAATGGTGCATATCTGCCAAACATTCTGTAATATACCTGCGAGCTGTCATTGCCCCATTCTCTACAAGAACCAACTCTGTACGTCCTTGTAAAGAAATACCTCCCCATACCATGACACCACCGCCTCTAAAGGGTGTTATGTCAACGAAAGAACCTTGTGCATAACGCTCATTAGGTCTTCTATACACATGTTCACGCCCGTCTGATGAACGTAGGTTGAATTTTGACTCATTGGAGAATAAAACCTTTTCCCACTGCTCCACATTCCAATGTAAGTGTTGTGTAGCAAATTCCAGTCTTCGCTTCCGGTGACGTGCTAACAACCTGGGACCTGTAGCCGGCCTCTGAGATGATAAACCACTTTCATTCAGTCTTCTAAGAACTGTTCGTGAAGAAACCATAGCTTTATGAAAATTTCTCAAACGGCGTGCCACAATATTTGAAGTCGTACGACGGTCTCTTAAGACTATGATACGCATGAAACGATCTTCCCGTGCTGGTGTGCATCGTTTCCGACCAGAACCCGGTCTTCTACCATAGGAACGAGTTGCATCATACCGTCTGAGAGCTTCATGGATAGTACTTCGTGCTATATTTAGCACCCTAGCAATACAGCGCACACTACGACCCTCATCACGAAGAGCTACTGCTTCTACTACCTCTTCACGTCTCATTTTCAAGCTAGCAAACTTACAATACACTTGCAAGAAAAACACCAGCAATGACAATGTCAATGGTTGCTATGGTTACTATGAACCAAAATTCATGCCTTTCTAGACATGAAAGAAAATAACATCAACAGGAATTGAAAATCAATAAATTAAAACAAAATTGCATGAAATTAATTTTGAGCCTACTAGGTGTTCCAAATAAGTAAATACGAGTAAATAAATAAATAATAAACGGAAAAACTATGGAAAATGTTCAATAATGAATGTTCAATTGTTCAATACTTAACTGAGAGCGTAATTCATAAGTAATTGGAATTCAGATGTCAAATATTAAGGTGTCCGGTTTTTTTTTGTCCACCAGTATATTATAAATTACATGAAATATGGAAATAAACACAGTATAAATCAAGGATAGAAGTTATTTACTTAGAAGAAATACATTAATTATGTATGTAATAAAGGACCTGTAGATAATTGACATTCTAGAAAGTGTTCATGATTTTGTATAAGAAACAGAGCAATTGGATCTTCCTTCTTTTGCTGAAAGAAGGCAGGTTGTGGTGTTTACAGAGGGAAGTGTACGATTCGTATCGGGTATATATGCCTGTTCCCTTATAAGTGGCGTACCTTACGAATTTAGACTGTAGCATTTCTATTTTATGCGTGTACTTTTTGTCCTGAGGAGCCCATATTTCTGCTGCATATTCTACTTTGCTTCGGACTAAAGCATTAAATATTACTTTCATAATTTCTTTGTTCATAAACTCTTTACTCATTCTAATTGCGTACCCTAGGTTCCTGTGTGCCTCATTTACGACCCTTTAAACATGTGTTGCAAATGTAAGTTTTGAATCAAATGTAACTCCTAGATCTCTCATCCCGTTAACCCTTTTAATTTTTGTGTTATTTATTTTGTAATTGAATTCAATTTGCTTTCTGTTGCGCCAGTATCCTCCCCGATGGCGCAGTGGTAGCGTCCTCGCGTTGTAATCAAGGGGTCCCGGGTTCGATACCCGGTGGAGGCACATAGTGGTTCGGATCCCACTTTAAACTGTAGGTCCAGTCCGGATTAGCCTTTCTGTGCATAAAGTGGACTTAAAACAATAATTCAATCAATCAATTCTGTTGCGCCAGTATGTCATCGCGCATCATTTTTCTATGTTCAGATTAAGATAATTTATTCTGCACAATTTTGTTCCTGTATTGATTTAATTTTGTAACGATTTGTAGTCATCTATACTACAAATAGTCCTACCGAATTTTAAGTCATCCGCGTATAAAAGTCTGAATGAGTAACACAGGTACTTTGGTAAGTCATTGATTAGAATTAAAAAGAACAGAGGTCCGAGATTCGAACCCTGAGGGACTCCTTAGAAAACTGCGAACTCTTCTGTTAAAATTCCTTTATAAGATATGTTCTGCTTACGGTTTTTTAGATAAGAAGCAAAGAAATTTAGTGCTGGTTTGCAGAGGTCGTAACACGAGAGTTTACTCAACAAAATATCGTGGTTTACTCTATCACACCTTGTGGATGTGTGTAATCCTGAGTATGGAGACATGACATGTTTGTTGTACTAAGGCAACACACCTTTTGATGTGTGTTACCCTGAGTATGGAGACATGACATGCTTGTTGTACTAAGGCAACACACCTTGTGGATGTGTGTTGCAAAGTTAAGCTTGGTTGGCCCACGTTGCCTAGCACACGACGCACCGGCTCGGTCCCCTCGAAAGACCAAGACCGAGCGTCGCTGCCTACCAATTATCTTTGTGTTATATTATATATGCCACGACTAATTCTCAGTTCGCGCGGGGCATGCGAGTCCGCATCTCAAGGTTCGGGTAAGGGTCTGCTTTTGAATTATAATAATAAAAATAATAATTTGTTTACTTAACCAAAAACCTTAACTCTAAAGTAGGTAACCTTCCTTACGCTTAAACTTCCATCGTGATCGCACCCGCATCCCACTGACCAGTGAGGATACGCATGAGAGTCGCGAGTGAAATCAGCATAATCTAAACTGACATTTTATGGATTGATAAAGCCTCCGCCTCACTGACCAGTGACGGCGGGACACCTCATCAAACCAAAAGGAGGCCAGTTAATTTGTACTTATAAACCAAATTTACTATAAGGAAATACCCATTAACGATTACAAATTTATTTACATCTCAAATTTCCAATATTCACAATTCCCACATAGTTAAGTTAAAAGAAAAAATATACAAACTTCTGATCGAAAGAAAAACTACAACAATGCCAACATAAAATTTAGATCATAACGTCTTCCATAATATCGTCAAAACTTTCTATTGAGTAAACATAAAACCCAGAGAGCACTCTCTTACATAACATGTCCATTTCCCATCATAAAACTAACACAGCTTTAACTTGGTTTCAAATAACGGGTGACAAATTATTAACTAAAGGTCGACAAAATTACTATTAACCAAAACCAAAGAAAAATTTGCATATCATCTTTCCGTAAATTTCTATTCGTGCTTCTGTCATATTTTCACATCTGCATTATGTTCTCTAGAACTCATGAGGTAAACTACCATCTTCAGGGCCAACCTCCAAAAACATTCATAACAAAATATAAGGGGAGCCTTTCTCTACCCAATATCAAAGCCATATCTCGGCCACAAATTACAAATGTCCACGTGGAATTCCTTAACATAATAGGGGACTCTATGTCTACCCTTTTTGGCTACTCACATTGCAAAAGCAAAACAATAGACTTTTACATTAAATTATTTCTAGAAAAAAACAACTTATATACGACCGGTTGCCTATTATAGCTGTTTCAAAATTACATCAAATATAAACCTAAATAAGTGAAACCAATAAACTTTCCTTAACGTTCCGGATACTCAAGACTTTAAAACGGACATGAAAACTATATAAGCTGTGAGATTTAAAAGGCACCCTCTGACCACAGGTATGCTCTCGGATTAAACTAAAAAGAGTATCAAATTTATTTAATTGAACCTCCTGACCAGGAGAATTTAGAATGATTTAGAATAAAAATTAACTTGACGAGAAGGATGTATATCTTTGATGAGTCTAATTTATTTAACTTGAATTTACATCGGAGCCACACTGACCAGTGCCAACTTCGACAGAATTTAAAATTCATGAATAATTTCAAAGTTTAAATTATTAAGATTAAATATTTATATATGAATTAATTATTTATAAAAACCTGCTAAAATCCCCTTTAAGGATCATGCTGACCAGCACAAATCCTGAAAGGCGGCTTACGGAAAACCTCGGACATTGTGGAAGGGAGAGCTGACCAGCCACTCTCCACACAACGCCCGTATTCTCCCAGCCCTGGACCTCGACAAGCGATTTAATCACCTAACGATTTCTGAGTACACTGATCAACTGAATATTTTCCCAGCGAAACGGTTGGTATTTATACTCGCGGGATTGCGCAATTCTATTCCCTGAACAAAAGATTTGGACATATGGAAAGTTATTTTTAGCTTTAACAATTACCCCTTCGAAAAAGGCATATCGAGAAACACAATGCAGCAAAACTTACTTACAAAACCGCGCAGTGCCGAACGAAAAAGAACCCATTGTTGTTAAGAAAGAAAAAGAATGCAAGCTTCAACTTGCTTTGCGTTCTTTTTCGCTTGGCAGAAACTGCGTTACAAATTTTAACAAGGATAATATACATTCAAAAAGATTAGACTACAAAAGAATTTATACGAGGGCTATCGAAAAGTAATTTGAATAATAAAGAAATTTACCAAAATTTATCAATCGTTACAGTGTTACCCTGAGTATGGAGACTTGACATGTTTGTTGTACTAAGGCATCACACCTTGTGGATGTATGTTTCAGTTTGTCTATCTTTGACGAGTCCCTATACTGTGTAGTCGAAACTAATGTAACTTTTTCTATCATGCTTGTACACACAACGGCGAATTGTCCACCACCATTTTCTTTCGGTCTGTATTATACAATGCGATTACAATGAATTGAAATAATGATGTCAATAAGCAGAGAACAATGCCTGCTTCAAACCAACATAGTTTCATTCCTTAAAAAACACAGGGTGTACAATGAAACACTAATGAAAATAGTGGTGGACAATTTGCCTACCATTATCTTTGCCGTTGACTGCACAAACAAGGGTCGAGGTTGTGTTACACACGTGCTTCACGAGGGCAATATTTCGCCTACAAGTATTATGGGAATTCTTCAGGTGATATATCATTCGCTGCTAACAGCATTCCCCCTGCACGTGTCGCTTGGCCACACTGGGAGTTACATGTTATGATCAACTAATAACGACTCCAACAGTTTTCGCACGCGTCGAACGTTTGTGACATTCGATCATGATTTATTGTAATCGCTCAGTGTTAAGAGATACTACAGAATTCACGAAATAAACATTATTTATTCAGTTATTTTGCAGTAGGAGGGGACAAGATGAAATAGGTCCATCGTTAAAAACATCTAGTTCTAGGACCACAGTTCTGTGCAGAACAAGTAAAAATGTAAAACCTTCCATGTTCAGCATAACATGTTCGCTGCAATATTATAATAATTACTATTATCATAATTATGTAACGATTAGGGATATTTTTGTTAATCATTATGGCAATAAAATACTGATTTTGATAAAATCCACTTTTATGTTAATTGAAAATTGCACAGCATTTTCGTCATGTTTATTTCTTTCATATTCCATACATATTTATTTTACTGTAGTAATATGTGGCACAATTAAAAGTATATTCCAAAGCTTACATAATAATATGAATTTGATTTTCATTTGTTGAATAAAATAACATTTGTAAATTCATAATTTTATTTTTAGGATAGCTCTAAGCAGGGGCGGCGCCAGAAATTTTCGACCGGGTGGGCAGAAGCTGTATATCGATAGATTAGGGTGGGCAGGTATAAATGTAAGATCATATATCGTATATACGACATATGCATATGTATCACCTTCTCTCTTACTCCCGATTTCCATTCACTTCTTTTCCCTTTTCTTTTCATTTTTTCTGTTTTACTCCCTAATGCTTTCTTATATCTTTCTTTCTCAGCTTGTTACCTCTTTCTCCCTTTCACTGTCTCTCCTTCAATTCTTCAAATGTTTCTCTTAACTTACATGCACACACGCATCACATATGTGTGTGTGTGTGTTTGTGTCTTTCCTCTTTCCTTTCTAATCTATTCTCGCATCTTTTTCCACTTCTTTGTCTCCGATGGACAGGGGCGTATCCAGAAATAAAATTTGAAGGGGGGGAGTCCAGCCAGGGGTGCCCATCTTCCAAGGCCATTGGCGTGTCTGCCTCTATAATAATACGATGATAGTTATCTACAGTTACGATGATAGCAATTTCAGAATTGAATCTGTTAACACTTTTCAGAAGCAGTTTGAAATATTTCACTGAACTCTTCATTTTATATTTCACGAAGTTTCTGAAGCAGTTCTGGGACGTCTCTTGGATTAAGAAAGAGAATAGGCTTAATTGTGATGAGGGTTTTAAATACTTTGGCAACCGTACAGTAAAACTGAAAACCTTTTCACGATAAAGGAAGTCCACTTTTCAATTCCGGCTAGATTACTTGCTTGGGATGGTTCACTCAGACAGCTCCACTTGACTGACAAGGTTGAAGACATTTAACCAAAACATGGAGTGAATCATGTTTTTCTAGAAATCGAGTTTCACACACTAACAATAGTTTGTTTTTACTGTCTGGTACATAATGCAATCAATATATTTGTTTCTAGTATTTCACCTCTGCATTTATTATTTATAAAAAAGACACAAACTTCACTTACTGTACTAAAACAGTTTCAGCTGATATATCACTACCCAGTGTAAAACTAATAATAATAATAATAATAATAATAATAATAAAAAAATGAGTGGATGTTATTTTCGGAATCCACAAACCGTGCACACACCGAGAATTTTCTATACCTGCCACATCAAGTGTCTCATCGGAAAGTATGCTGAATCTTTCATAGCGTTTTCAAAAAGAAGGGAATTGGGGGCCCAGAACCCCTGGATACGCCCTTGCCGATGGACACAATTATTTCAAGGAAGTGTTTGTGTGTGTGCAACCATCTAATCATTCTTTCCTTCATGTCAATGTAGTGAAATCAATGTGAATTGGTTGCATCACATTTTGTCCTTCAAGTACAAAAATGCAAGGCACATACCTACTCCACTTTATATATTAGGCGACAGTGATAGAAATTGTGACGGCAGACAATGGTGAAGGATTAAATTACTTTTTTGTCATTTAAATGCGTGTTCCTGATCATATTATTTTCATCATATGAGTTTTTGACTGAAAGTTGGGGGTTAATGATCACTTTTCTTAGCTAACAAGGTTATTACAACTGACAAATGGATCTGAATGTTTGCAGTAACGGCTATCGGGTACCAAAAACTTGGGGGCAAGGACAGTTTACTTTTTTGGTAGAAAAGTCTTAGCATTAAGAGCCCATAGTGCGGGTGCAACAAGTGGCAAAATGTGTCGGGGGGGATTCCCCTTCACTCATCCTATTCGCCGCCACTGGATATTTGGATTAAAATTAATGTCTTGTTGGGAATGTAAGCACACACGTAAAAACCAATTGTATTCATCCTGGATAAAGGCTAATTTGACAAAATACCGCCCAAAAGTTATAGTGAAGTAACATTGAAAAATCTGTTAGCTAAGTTGTTATTAGTTTTCCGAAGTAAGTCTTTGTTACTCATGCGGGAGAAGTGATACACGTATGGTTAGATTAATACATGCACTGAGGTAACAAATAGTTTACATTTTGCAGAATGTGATTTTGGACACAAGGAATTAATCGAAATTGATCACTATACCCGGTAATTCATCTCTTTCTCACAGACGACTTGGGTTGTATGGCGTGACCTTTTCGAAAGCGCTCAAATGCCAACCTCTATCCTGCGCAGTACACCCTGGAAACTTTAATCTTGCAAGCGAACGAGTCTCTGGCGCCTGGAACCACACTCAAAATAATAATTTGTTGGGGGGTTGTATTTTGAATGTCTGTGTGTATTTGCCCCCCCTCCCATTCGTCACTTTCATCTAATCACTATTGGACCTCATTGTCGCCATTAGCCAAAATTAGCACAAAAGTGACTTCACATAGAACAAATCAGTCGTATCAGCAACAACTTGCTCTTCCAAAAATGAAGTTTCATTAGTTCACACCACTTCGAAAGTTGAGGTGGTAGTTTCAATTTTACAGTGTTTCATTTTTGGATCAAGGCAGCTAACTCCGTGAACAATAACGTTGTTTTCCAAAAGTCTCAAATATTTGTCTCTGGCAATACACCCTCTTAAATGAACGCATCTTTTATGGTGATAAAATGACACGTTCCTTGTGGGTTCTTTCTGTACATTTTTTCTCCAATGGCATAACGTTGTCGCCTTATAATGAAGAGGTTCTGGTTTCTACTGCCTCCTCCGCTGGTGGAAGTACAATGCACACTGGTTCGGACTCCACTTTAAACTGTAGGTTTAGTCGGTTTGGTTAGTTATACGTATTTCTACATTTTTACATCACATCCAAACTACCTAATTTTTTCTTTATGTGGTACTTTTCAAAGTAGTTTCTTCCCCAGTGAAGGCCCGAAGTTGCAGCCCTGAAGCTCACCCTGAATCCTGATCTCATTTTGACCATACCCTGCATAATTTTGTGCCTCCTAAGCTCACTAGCTGCTTCTAATCATAGAAGTATTAAATTGGTCACAGTTTTCTTGTTTCAAGATCTCTAGCAATATAATATTCATTAGTAAAATATACATGTAATTAACACCACAATACACTTATTTATTGAATCATTCATATATATCCAAGTATATGTACTTATTGAATTTGATTGGGTGGGCAATCGGGTGGGCACAGGAATTTTTGGGTGGGCGCTTGCCCACCCGTGCCCACCAATGTCGCCGTCCCTGGCTCTAAGCCTCTCAAAAGTGCCACAAATTAACTTCTTTACATAAATGGATTTCTAAAACTAGAAATCGATGTTGTTACTTCTACATCTGAGTATAATTAATTTATATATTTGCACATTGCAACATGGAGACATATGGGGGGACGTGGAGGTGAGACCTCACCCATTCGCAATCTCGACCATTTGTGGAGGTGATGTGGTTAGCGCCACTCTCCGGTCGCCTTTACCCACCACGCATCTATTTATAAGAGTCTGGGTGAACCCCAGAACCTTTCAATGCAGAGATAATGCTGTTAAAAATTCCACATAGAATCAACCACCCTGAGGACCGAACCTGCCATTCAGGTCCCCAACCGCGGGTATACACACACACAATATTGACTCTATAAAACTAACTTTGACTGAAAGTAACCTGTGGATACCCGAATGTGCCACGAAATCAGGAACCAAGATTGGAATCCTGGGTAAAACGTGGATTCATATTTGTTTTATTATGGAATTCAATAGTTCGTCATCTTCGTCATCACGATTTAAATAATATAAACACTGTGACGTAAAATAATCAAATCCTTAAAATATACTATGAAAGTCTATGAAGAAAAGACTGAAAATGAGGAACTGAAGATAATAATCTGAAGATGAAAATAGTGGACGAAAAACCAGGCTAAAGAAGAGAGATAATGAAGATTAAAATCCCCGTACATATAAGTGGCAAACATTTTTCTCTGAAGTCATTAGTATTTACGATGATTGAAGATCTATCCGTAAACTGAAAGATTTCAATTTCTTAAATTCATGTGCATGAAATGCATTAAACGCTGAAAAGAACAATTTGTAAGGTAGCTATATTTGAAAATGCATTTTACTTGGCATTAGTAGTCATTCACGATCTACTAGCCAGTGCATTGCGATGGGACAGAATATTATAATCATAATAATTAATTTATAATTTTATGGTGTTCGGGGAAAATACACACAAGTCAAAAACTGATTTTCCGTCTTTTTAATGTTAAGTCCACTGAATTAATTAAAAGAAATATAAGCACATTTTTATATTGGGCATGTGTAAACATTCTTAACAGCGATGATTCAACATGTATATCATGTTATTAATGTTTTCTATTAAAGAATATGCATAAATAACTTGCAAAATTTGCATCCGAACATCCTGAAGAAGAGTAAGTGTCATTCCATGTCAAATCAACCATGTCAATCACATCTCAGAAATTTATAATTTTTGGTACAGTGGTTGTACCAGTAAAGTTGACGAAAACTGTCAATTTTTTTGGGCACATAGTTTTTGAGTTATTGATTTTCAAAATAGCAAAAATTCCCAAATTTTTCGACATTTTGAAATTTTTAAATAGCTGTAGATCGAAAACTATTTTACCTAAAGAGCTCAAATTTGTGTCATTCTATTCTGCTTTTAATGAGCTTTAATTTGAAATGCAACATGACTATGTTACTTGAATTTTGTAATTTCATGAGCTCGAAAAAGTTTTTTTGAAAATCTAAAAAACACCCCCTTTTATTTCTTTAAAGAATATATGTTTTAAAGACATCAATTGACTATTTGTGTGCAAAATTTCATAATGGTACGGTAATGGGTTCCTATAGAAATTAAATTTTTGGGTTGTAATGTGTGTGAAATTTTCTAAATATGTTGGCTGCCATGTTAGAACCATAACTATAAGCTGGCTGTGTGTGTTTAAAAACTCATTTTCATCAATATTCGTGTGGAAATTTATCCTAGTGACAATGTATTACACTTTTGTTAAAGCTTGTACCACAGAATTCCACGCAGGAAAGACGTACCGGTCTAATATACTTCGTGTTAACTGAGAGCTATGACAAACTTACTGCACTGAACCTTTTCCGATCGCATCATAAGGCAATAAGTCCTTTAGGGAAGCTCTTGTGAAAGGATACAACTTGCAGCCGCTAAGTGCTGGAAAGTGCATTTTCTATCCAGGGAAAAAAGAGGGGCGATCAGAAACAGAACTTGGAACATTTCCTAACCCGTGGACATGGTTGGAACGGTTCCAGGATAATTTGTCAAGTCCTTTTCGATTCGTTGTACTCGTCACGTGTTCTGGGCTGCTGCCTAATTTAACAATTTTCGCAAAACTGTAAAACTGTCTTCTCGAGAGGCTTCGCTTCATGCATGTTCAGTGAACAAATTTTTCTACATTGCTTTAATCGTATAGTACCTCAACATAAGTAGTCTCGGTGGAAAAGTTGAGTTGAGTTCTGGGCTCAACCGGCACTTACGGTTCCAAGTTGAAGTCCTGGAGTGGGTGCTTCTTGTGAGTGTTTCTTAATCAAATTTATCAAATTAGCATTCATCCTCCTCGTCTCAATTACAGTAACGAGACAGAAAAGTGGGGTAAAACAAGAGAAACGACTCCTCTGACCGTCAACCGTGCCAAGTATATTTTCCAAGTTTTGTTCCGGGAAATTATAAATTCACCATATTTAATCACTTTTATCGATTTCGAATGCAGTTCTTCCATGTAGTTTGGCTGCTATGACAATTTAGTATTTTAGATCTAATTTTAGGGAATTTGACGAAGTCGTTCAACTATCCTCCTCAAGCAAAACAATACATTTCAAAGTTTTCATTACCAAACTAATGCTTAAGTAATACCCTGCATCGAGTATGTGTGGAGTCCTACCTCGACACCCTTCTATTAGTCTTCAACACAAAGGAAGATCTTTATCTTTTTTATCCGTAAGATATCTAGGACTTCATCCTATTTAACCTGTCAGAAATTCCAACGCAAATGTCTATTGTATGATATAGTACATATATATTACCTTACATGACCTTTCAATGTAATTTTGATATTCATTGAATATGAGCTGCAATGAGGGACGTCATGTTGAATACTCCTAAATTCTGAACATCTAAGAAGCAGAATATAGTAGTTTATTTAATTAGAGAAAAGGTAAAATGTTTAAACCAATTAAATATTTTCTAATTTCAAGACATAGATTTGCTTTTGATTCACAAAATTCGAGCATTTATTACCTCAATGATGAATTTCAAGAGGTACCCAAGTAATATACTGTATATTCTTGAATCATCAACAAATACAATCGTATAAATACTTTGTGGTCAAAAGATAAGCTAAGTTTTTAATCTGTGACAAATTTCAGTTACCTTGTTCATTCGAAATTGATTAAGGATCAAACATTCCGTTAAGCCAATAGTAAACACGATTTTAAGGTTCAACAGGTTTCTGTGGCAAAACAATTAGAGATAGGGCCTCCAGATGGCATAATCTGGAAACTTCGCTGCCTTGTAATCAAGGTGTTCAGGGTTCGATCGATATCCCCAGTGGAGGCAAATGGTGGTTCGCACTTCATACTGTAAGTCCAGTACTGATTAGCTTATCTGTGCATAAAGTGGACTTAAAACAAAAAAAAATTACACACACGTGACTAGAGATAAGGAAATGTTATACATAAAAGATATTTCTTTGTTTATTGTGAAAATTTTGAAAATAAAACAAATCCTTCTAACTCTAAATCAGGAGAAGTTATAGACATTTCGATGTATCGGAACGGAACAATCGGAGGCGGCCATCTTACAACCGCCATTATTCATAGACAGCTTCTCCTTAGACATTTCTATCACATAACTCTTTGATTTACATTAAAACTCTACCAGAAGAAACACATATTCCGCTTTTGCCACTCCAGGTAATATTCAAAAGCCAGTTGTTGTTGCAAACCCCAGACAAGCAGAATGTTGATGCACACTTAATATTGACAAATGTTATAATTGCATTGTCTTGTATTGTTTTTGGACACTGGCGCCAAACTAATACTGACATTATTAATAACTACATTTTTTTGTTGAGTATCTTTGCACACTGCTGTCTACCGCAACAGAATGTAGATGGGTACTTTATACATCTATTGCTATATAGACAAATTTAACAATTGCAAGCTGCACCATCTCGACAATATCATGACGTCATCGTTGATATCGATATTTCGAGATTGGCATTTTTAGGATTATCGACCCTTTGATAGTTTAACACATCGAAATATCTCATAGTTCTAACTGTGACTGGGAAGCGTAGGGCTAAAGGAAAGCACAGAAGGTAGCTAAGTGCTCCTATATTGCAGACTAGAGACCACTTTTGCCGCTTCGTACTAGTTCGACTCTCCCACCCTCGAGCGTGCCACACTCTAGCGTATACAGTGTAACATTATTTTAATGTGACAATAATTGTACATATAAAATAGACGCCTTGGTAGTTTCAGCCAATAGTCATCTATTTCGTTTCCATGTATCACTGTGTATTGGTATTGGTTAAATTGTTATTTTTAACATCCACCGGTATATGATGACTATGTTCACATAAGTTGCAATTTCACTCTGTCTTTCACTTCACAATCTATATTTGAGGGCCCTCTACCACAGAAAAATACTGTTATATGTGTATAGTGGGAGCCGTGAGTATTACCGTGCAAATTGTCCATCGCCATGTTCGTTCACTTTATTTGACCCAATAAGAGCTTCAAGAATTAAAAGAAAACTCAAAACAAGCTGTTGATTACTTCTGCACCAGCATACATAAAAATCCATCACTTAAAAACACATAAGATGTAAGAAAACTACTACTACGTGGGCTTCGAGTGAATACCGATTGTTTTTCCTGTTGGAGTGTTTTTCGCTCGAGCGAAATCCTTTTCCTACAGCACTCTATTGCAGACCCTGTAAAAAAATAACTGTTCCATGAGCTTACACCCCTGGCGTGCAATCTTGTCAGAAAAAGTATTCGCATTGTAAAAATAGCGAGAATTATCATTTTACATACTTTCATTTTTAAATTGGTTTTGAATGAATATGTGAATGTTATTGCATTTTCTTTCCGATTCTTATTGACTGATTTTGAGATACATGGAGACAATTGTAATCCTGGTTTGAAGCATGCAGCTGCCATTGTAGCTATGGCAGGAGTTGTTTCGAGATAAATCTTGTCTCCTGTAGTAAGAAAGGAGCATTGTGTGTTCTGGAAAGGCGGAAATGAGAGTCAAGAAAATGGAGGTTGTCTTACACAAACCCAGGTCCTTGAAGGATTTATCAAATCCCACTGCAGGCATATTTGCATGCGCTTTCTTTGTGTTACTCCTTTCCGACAAGCTGCAATTTCTCTCTCGCAACTATTCCTTGGATATTTCCTCAGCGTCTCTCGCCGTCTTGAATTTTGGAAAGAGAAAAATTACCTCTGTTTTCCCTTTGTACATACATACACAGTATGCAGTATAAATGTCGGTCTGTACATTAAGGATGCATTACCTACACATGTTGGCAATGGAGAAAGGTTTTGTGTAGAGAACACACAAGTACTGATTTATAACTGAGGAAATACTGTATGATTTTGACAAATGCAGAGCTTGGCATTTGCCGAGGAATCCATGTCCTTGTGATTCAATTTGTGGTGTCTATACGAGTATATAGAGAAAGGGTGGAAATCATGTACTAAAATCTTCGATTTGTTTTTGAATTTTCGTTACTTTACTGCATTTCTCTATCTTTTCGGGCTAGATGTAATTCATATAGGAGCTTCCGCCATACTTTCGGATACGCAAAAACCGATGCTTTATGGGGGGCCGGTTGTCAGTAGTATTTGACCTGGAATATTCCACTGCAACGATTATTTTTACAATGAAAGCTCACCCTCCTACGGAAATCCAATCTTCAAAAAAGCATAATGAAATTATATACATGCACGAACGGAGGGACGGAGAAAGAGAGAGAGAGTGTTTCTTCTTTCTCTCTCTCTCTCTCTCTCTCTCTCTTTCCTTTTCTTCCTTTCGACTTTGTCTCTTCCTTCTTCCTTTGTCTCATCCATTTTCATTTTTCCTTTGTCTCTTCCTTTTTCCTATTTCCTTTGTTTCTTCCTTTTTCATTTTTCCTTTGTCTCTTCGTTTTTCCTGTTTCCTTTGTTTCTTCCTTTTTCATTTTTCCTTTGTATCTTTCTTTTTCCCTTATCCCTTTCATTTTTTTTCTTCCTTTTCTTTCTCCCATCCATCATCCTTTCTATCTTTCTTTCATTCCTTCCATTTTCTATTTTTCATTCTATCTTTCTTTCATTCCTTCCTTCCTTCGTTCGTTCCTTTTTCTTTCTTCGAGCTACCAATTACTATAACACAAAAAACAGCAAAGATCAATACCAAGCTTCATAATATAAACGGTTGTCTTATTTAGTGTTTGTGTCCTGCGAACTCTACAAGTAAAATTCGGAAGTTACGCAGATAGTGCTACCCTGTGATAAGGTAGCACAATCTGTGTAACTTCCGAGTTTTGATCCAATTGATCAAGAACCATCGCATACTCTAGTTCTGGGTGACGCTCCGGTCACGTTCACACAGGCTGTAAGTTTGTTTCAGTTTGTTTTTATGTAGACTTTATGCATAGAAAGGCTAATAGGGACTGGATCTACAGATTCCAGTGTTATCCGAACCACTATGTGCCTCCATCGGATATGGAACCAGGGACCCCTTGATTATATAGTGACGATGTTACCATACGCCACAGGGAAGGAGTGTGTTAAACACGATGGGTGGATAAACTAACGAATTTCACTTGGAGAATTCTTTGTTAATCAAGCATATGTATATATTATGTACACTCATCACACCTATTCAAACACAACTCTTCCATTGGTGTAAATCTTTTGTTTGTGAAAATGTTTTAACTTGTACAATGGGCTTGTGTTCGATGTAAATTGTGAAGGTGTCTTTATGAAAGATTGAAATAATAAGTATATTGTATATTTGAACTAAAGTCTGCAAGACGTTATATTGTGTGTTGTCTAATAGTACGGCTATTAGTGGATTTTAATGGAATGTTCTACCACCGCCGTAGAGTTAGGCTGTACACATAACACCTTTCAAGGATGCGATTATTTCAGGATCTAAACATCCTATTTTTTTGCCGTTGACTGTATACCAACATCGTAATATCTTTGCATGAAGCCTAGATTCATTTCAGGGATTGAGCGATAACTTTTCCTATGTCGTTCAATGAATCTGGAGGTGGTGATAAAATTAAACCATAATTATCTTATTTTTATTTGTAATTCCTTTTTTTGCTGAGTTACTTTAATACCGATGTAAAAACTCTACTCAAATTCAATTGGAATAGAACATTGCGTCGTTTCCAATGTTGGTGGAGTCCATATCTGATACTTGAATCCCCGAGCAAGGGTCTCCTTAACTATAACGTGAAGCAAGAGCCATCAAATCCATGAACTGGACAAGCAATCAAAGGGAATAGCAACGGAAGAGAGTTGGTCAGGCTTTTCTATTAATTGGGAACCCCAAGTGGAACTAGCAGCAGGAAACATTTCAACAAAGAACGTTAAATTGAGAAGATAAGGGCCAATTAAGACGAGCATGAGCTTTAATGCGAAAGGATATTTTTACCAATGACTTCTCTCTGAAGAATCGTTTGATACCGATTAACTAATAACCTTAATTAAGCTCACATCTCCTCAAATCTTACTAAATGAAAATCGTTGTATTGTTTTTCAGGGTGCAATGCTTTCATTTTTAATATGTTTGGTGATTTTAAATTTTGGGTTCCTGACCAAATTATCACTTTTAATTCTGAAATTTAAAAGCAGAACGTCGAGAGGTTTTTGTCGAGTGTGTAAAACTTTTTTAAACTGGTGTAAAACGGTGCAAATTGGAAGATCTTTGTGTCTGGTTGTAGTATCTAGTTAAAAACACAATGAACTTGAGTGCCATGCGAAATTTGAATTCCTTCGATTTGATTTGGAGTAACGTTTTTGAAACAGACTGTGCAAAGTAAGTAGGATACAGGTTGAATCAAAAGTTCCTTAACAGGCCCTATAAAATGTAACGGAGCAAGGCTGAGTACAAATGGTCATTATGGAAACAGGTTAGGCATAGGAGGAACCATATTTGTGCGTTCCAAGCGGATGTCCGCCATATTGGTGACCATTATATTGAATTCAACTGAAAATTTTTAAATGGGAAGGAACCCATCGAGATCGTAGTGCTGTCTGGGGAGAGAAGTTCTCTTTAAACAACGACACCCCAAAAAGATCCAGTGTCACATGTGACGGTTGCACAATTACTCCAAAAGTTCCGAAAGACAGGATCAATCAACGACAGGTAACGATCTGGACGTCCCTGAACTTCCTTCGACGCGTTAGGAGTATTCTGGCACTGTTTTCTCACACCTGGAAAATGAGACATGTGTTACAATCATGCAGTCATAACCATTTACTGGTTAAATATACGTCGAGAAAACCTTCACCATTGCATTTCTCGTGAAATTCTATCCTGATTTGATATATCATATCACCCCCTTTCCGTTTAAAAATTTAGAGTCGATTTCAATATGGCAGACGTCCGCTTGGAACACACCAATATGGTTCCCCCTAGGCCTAGCCTGTTTCTATCTTGGTCATTTGTAACCAGCCGAACTCCTTCGCCTATTATAGGGGGTGTTAGGAGACTTTTGAATCACCCTGTACGATACGAAATTAAACTTTGATTTAATTATATGTAATGACAAGTTAAAGCGGCACCCTACGAGATTTGTCTGCATGGTACGGTGGAAACTATTATGCTATTTGTAATGGAGATGAAACTATAGGAATATAGGTATCTTACTTGCACTTGTGGAGGGCAGAGTGCACTCCGTGCGGTGCGAGCTTCCCGCCTGCACATTGTGCCTCAGGGCAGCAGAAAAGGAGTGACTTGCATTGAAAGTTAAAATTCAATGATGGCTCCCTCCTCCTCACGGAAACATCATTTGTTTCGTCTGCCATGATTACATTGCCACGCTGCACCCTTACTCACGAATCGGATGGCAAGATGGTTCCTACTTCACGAACGTGACCGACGAAGCCTTCTGTCTCGCTCACTTCCATCTTTCCACCTCTATAGCAACGATACAGCTCCACACATGCATACATACAGGTGCAGGAGTGCCACACAGTATTCTACCGTGTTACGGACCATATGTAATGCAAACTTCTTTTGCAAAAGTGAAAGTGCAAAAAGCAACACAAATTGTACGCACTGAGTATAAAATACGGCTTGAATATAATTCAAAATCTGGACATGTGGCTTGTCTTTTCTCAGTGTGATTGTGAGTGACGCCAATACATTTTGAGCTAGCGAACAGAAGGTGTTTATTAATACAGAGCATTCCCTGACATTCGCTACGAGACTCGGCCGCAAACTGCCCGGCATCAGCGCTTGTCTTTGCCGGTGAACGGGTCAGCGACAGTCGCTAGAGTCGGCTATTGAAATTACAGTTTTCATATTGTGTATTAACCTTGACTACAGAAGGTGTTGAAAATGATGTCCCTCTGCTGCAACACATTCCTGGCATCTCCGAAGGAAATTGGCATTTACACGTGCAAGATCGTCTACTGTAATTCTCCCGATTATTCGTACAATGCTCTTTCTTAACTCACCGATTGTGTGCGGATTGTCTTTGTATACTTTATTTCCCCATTTTTTTCCATTTTTATTCAGAACTGACCCTCTTACTCTAAACGTTTATACGAGGTTTAATATTAGCGACTGTCGCTGACCCGTTCACCGGGAAAGACAAGCGCTGATGCCGGGCCGCTTGCCGCCGAGTCTCGTAGCGAATGTCAGGGAATGCTCTGTAGATCAGAGTGTACCGGCGTATTTGCACAGTACACATTACGCCGGTCCCCGTGACGGAGTGGTTAGCACATCGCGCTACGCTAGGGGTCCCGGGTTCGAATCCCGGCCTGAGCATGGATGTTTGTGAGTGTCCATTCATCAATTTCATCACATAGTCGCTCATCCCCATCTTCGCAATTAGCCACAAGTGACACAAAAGCGAAGTAAAATAATGCAAATCAATCAATCAATCAGAAAACACTTTATGTAAATTTCACAGGAAAGTGCACACTCTCTTACATGAGAAAATTAGGATAAGATACAATTACTCACAATGTTGCTCGTACAGGGCAAACGTATCGACAGAGTCGGATTTGCTGAAAGCATAAGGATCAGGAGTTTTGGTACAACGTAATCTTGTCCGATTGAACCGAGATAAACCTGCACGGATCAGATGGTGTGACCAGAGTGTGGAGGAAAGCAAATGCCCAGGACAATGTTGCCAAATCAACTTCTACGGTAAAACATGGTGGAGGATCCATTATGATCTGGGCCCGTATGTCGACTAAAGGATTTGGGAAAATGCAAGTCATTGGTGGAATCATGGACAAACATGTCTGTATCCTGAAAAATAATGTGATTGATTATTATTGATTAATTTGGTGTTTTAGGTCTACTTTGTGCACTGTAAGGCTAATCGGGAGTGGACCTACAGTTTAAAGTGGAATCCGAACCACTATGTGCCTCCACCGGGTATCGAACCCAGGACCCCTTGATTACAAGGCGACGACGCTACCACTGCGCCATCGGGGAGGCCCACTGAAAAATAATGTGAAAAAAAGTGCCCAGCAAATGGGATTGCCACTTGTGTTCACGTTCCAGCAGGATAACGAGAGCAAACATACTGCTCAACTCAACACGGATTGGTTGATTTTGAATGCACCAAAGCAGTTGTATACACTAGTTCCAAGTTCAGATCTGAATCCGATTAAACACTTATGGATGTATTTTCAAGAAACGTGCCCATAAACATGAGTGCAAGTCAAAGGAAGATCTGAAGAGGGCAGTCGCTTTTGAGTGGGAGGGAACCAGCCCAGACATCTACTAAAACTCGGTCGCTCCTATGCACAGGAGATGACAAGAAGTTGTTAAGGCTATTAAATTGTCTCATTTTCTAACATTTTTATGTTTGTTTTTCTGTTTTGATGGCAACTGTACGAACAGAAATATGACATCAAAATTGCATGTTTGTGCTAAATTGTAATGTTGTTTCGTTATTAATAAAGTTTGTGAGGGAACAAAGATTGTAAATAAATCACCATACGTGTTATAATTACATGTACGGAGAAACCCAATGCCCTAAGGCTTATTGTAAATTTTGCTTTCGTTTACTCTCACACTTAATCTGTACTAACAACATTGTGAGTAACTGTATACACTTCAAAGAAGAGAAGCTTAATTTGTTGTTTGCTATGTACATAGGTTAAGCAAATTAAGATAGATTATATTTAAAGGAAGTACTGTGATGGACTTTTCATTCAATAGAAGCGCCAATCATTCATAATATGCAGCTCTTCGTGCATGTATCCGATTAAAATCGTGTGCAATGGCATGCGAACTTCTCTCCCTAGACGTCACTTTGATCTTCATGCGTTACTGACGCGGTAAATACATTTTAATGCTTTTTTCTGATACCTCGAAAAGGAGCAATTTAATACAAGAATTCAGTCATAACCTTTTACTCTTTAAAGATACGTCAAGAACCCATTATCATTGCATTTCTCATGAAATTCTAGCCTGATTTGATATATCATATCACCCACTTCCCATCTAAACTTTTGAAGTTGAATTCAAGATCGCGGATTTCAAGATGGCGACCGTCATCGTCATATTCCCTATAACATTTTCCCGCACCCCTATTACAAACCTACAATGTTAGTTTTGCGGAACAGTATGTCATTCAACATTTATTCGGGTGTCTACACACATTTAGACCACCCTGTAAAATAAAAAATAGACCTAATTCAACAGATATAGAGAAAAAATCAACTCTTATTTTTAATAATTTATTTGGGAATCTGATTTTATACGAGTATATATATAAAGAAATCTCTTTCTATGTTCGTTTATTTCGTTAATAGCTAATCAAACAAGTTATTTATTAATGTGCAAATATTCAATCCAATTCAATTAAATGGAATATGAAGGGCTAATTTACACAACTGTAGATGAAATAATATTGATTCACATAACTGTGAAGCCGAAGTGTCTTTTCCTCCTACACAAATTTCTGTAGAAAAAAACGAGATAAAATATTAACAAAAGGCCTTAATTCGATGCTTAAAAATGTGTAAATAAAAAAGTATTGAAAAACATAGCTTCAGTTACCTAATTGAAAATCTACTAACTTCAAAGTCCATCATCAAAAGACTTATCTCTCTCTCTCATTATTTTTCTTTCTCGTCACTCTCTCTTTTCCCGATTTCTTTTCTTCTTTGTCTCTCTATCACTTTTTCCACACTCTTCATCACCCTCTCTCTATTTCTTTATCTCTACTTTTCTTCTCTTTCCACCTCCCTCTATATTTCTTTCTAACTCACTTTCTCTCCCTCTTTCTCTCTCTCTCTCTCTCTCTATGTATCTATGCATATATATATATATATATATCTTCCTTCTTCTTTCCACTATCTATATTCTTCCCTCCCTATCTCTCTCTGCCTTTATGTCTCTCCCTTTTTGTCTCCCTCTTTTTCTTTGTCTCTTCCTCCCTCTCCCTCTCTTACCTCCAACACTCCACTAAATCATCAATGAGAAGTGTATTTTCACTTTAACTCTGTCACACTCTCCGTATACCTCAGTGGATAAATGTGCATGTGCGAAATTACATGAAGACTACACTTGGGACCATGCATGATCATTATATCAACTATTTCTGACGTTCATATCCCCGCCACAATAATTCTCTTCAGGAAGTTCACGTAACTGTGCAGATATAGGATTCGTTATACACCATGTGCAGCCAACGACAAAAATAACAGTAGGAAAATTGTCCCTCGCTTATTTAATTCTTATTTTATTCTGTTCCCTTTGTTGTTTTAAGGAATGGAATTCTGTTGATGCGAAGCAGATGTCCTCTGCTTATTGATATTTTCATTTCAAATCACGATGGTCACATTGAGATAAACAGAATGAATGAAAATGGTGATGGACAATTCAACTGTTACTTTTGCCGTTAGCTGTACTAGAAACAAAATATTCACGTGTATCTGTTCTCTGGCGCAATCTTATTTATGTTCGCCTGCCGAATTAACATGGACTCTTGATGATTCTAGTGCTCATACTATGGCGGGCAGAACCTGATTTTGTCTCAAACGGGTAACTTCTTCTTTCCCTCTATACACATACTCTATTTCGACACCTTCGTCGCACAGAAACTCACTCGTTCAGAAGACTCTAATATGCGACAGGTCACACAATAGGCTACTAATATTCGGATATCACACACGTTGCACCATTGTTAAGTAGGTATGGAAGGACACAGAAAGAGTATGTATGAACTTTGATATTCTTGAGAAAGTTCGTTTACCCTGTTCCGAACAATAGGCTAAAAGTGTTCGCTGTATTGTATTTACAATGTAATGTTTATAACGAAGTAGTCGGTGTTACATAGACAATTTCCGTAAACCCAAAATAGACAAAGTTCGGATTTGATCCCTTGAGGAACCAAGCAAGCGTTGTCCGGGGGATTTTGGATACAAAGAAAAGATCAGATATCCCTCTTCCCTTTTCGAATTAGATGTTTATTGTATTAATTTAGAATTGAGTACCATGGTTAACGGCAACATGTTAATTTGCTTCATGAATTTGAAGACGCTTACGTAATGACTCTAAGTAACAATAAAATAACTGAAAACGATTCAGTAAGTGCCTTTCGTGAATATCACGTAACAACAGATTACAGAGTATGGAGTCCCTGGTCCTTAGGTTAATATTGTTTTCACTTTGAAACATCACTTTCACACATATAACAAATGCGTTTTATAATGCATCATTTAAAAAAAATGTAGAGTAAAATATGCCGATCAGCCTACCTTTAAAAGATTGTCACTATCCATTGACAAAAAGGAGTTTTGTCTTAAATTCGCTTGTAAGAGAGAGAGAGAGAAATACTAATCGAAAATTGGCCTGCAGTTTTAAATGACATCCTGACCACAAAAGCATTTTTAAAGAAGAACCCCTCTACGGCAAGAGACAAATGTTCACTGATGTTAAAGGCCATTCCTCGTGAAAAAGGCGTCGTTCCTATCTGTATAGCCATACGCAGCAGCATAGCGTTCAGTTGTAGTTTCGTAGCAACATTTTAAACAATATCCTAATCGTTGTTGAATTTGCCAGCATTTTGTCCTTCTAAGTCCCGTACTGTTAAGTTCAGCTGTTGGTGAACCCATTGTAGTAATTTGAAGGTCTTACAGGTTTTTCTTCCTGTAGTAATTATTAAGGTGACTCAATTTGTCAACGGCTGTGCAGTCACGGACACTTCTAGTTTTTACGATACAATGGACATTCTAGGAAGTTTCTCACCATTTATTGCCATTGACTTTATTTCTTCTGAGATTTTCATGTTATAATTTGTAAGAGTTGATTAAAATTTGAAAGGAGTAGGTCATCTTCACTTGCTGCCACCAATATCTGGTGATCTGCAAATATTAATGTTTGTGTAGTATTATATTTCCGTCTGAGGGCATTAAATATTTCCATTCTTGAATTATTTCATCAACGTATAGAATGAATATCTTAGTCCTTGTTATATTTAAAAGGCTTCCGTTGTTCCTCCATGATCTATTTTGAATTTCAGTGATGTAACTTCATGAAGGCTCTTTATTGCATTAACTAACTTTTCGGGACTTGAAAATGTTCTAAAATTTCCCGCAATGTATGTCTTTATGTTAAGGTACCTAAACATGATTACTATTATAATATTCTTATTATTATTATAACTATAAGTATTATAAAAGTTTGTAATTTCAATCATATTGCAGGTCGTGAACGAAAGCACCTTGATGAAACAAAGCAAAGTGAGATTTTTGTGCAAAGGGCCCTGTAGAGGATGCAAACAAGGCTGTGTTCAATTCTTGTGAGTGTGTTACACAGCACCTACGTTTAAATATAATGTAAAGTAAAGCAACTCCAAAAGTTTTTTTAGTCTACTCCTACGTGGTGTCCTTTCCTAATCCTCTAAATGTCTAGCAGATACTCGATTTCAACCAATGTGCACACTAGCATGTCAGGGGTGATGAAGTTGAGGGTGGAGATCACGAAGGTCACGTACAGATGAAGTGTAGACCGTGTCTATTCTATTACATAACCCCACAAGAAGATATCACGGTGGCCACCTGATTGGTTCATTGTGTTTTATCCATCGCTGTTGGAACGTTCTGTCCAGAAAGTCACGAACATCCAAACCCCAGTGCTATGGTGCACCATCCTGTTGGAAGATGACATATGGCTGCCGAGAAAGGAGCTGAGGGACAGCAAATTGCTCAAGTATGTCCAAATAACAGTTCCCGTTTACTGATTGCTCAATGAAGAAAAACGTTCCGAAAATTCTGCCTTTCATCAGTGTACACCACACATTTACTCTTTTGCTGTTCCTGACATGTTCCCGAACAGTATGGACTTTTTCGGAACTCCAGATGGTATGGTTGTGGCGATTAACCTTTCCAGATATGTGGAAAGTTGCCTCCTCACTGAAAATCACATTCCTCAGGTAGATGTGGTTTGCTCGATTTGGTTTAGCATCTCAAAAGCAAACTGTTCGCGTTGTGGCCTGTCTTGTGACTCCAGTGCCTAAACAATTCGCAGGTTGTTTGCATACAGACGAAGGTGTTTATGCAGCACCTTGTGAAGTGTTGAGCGTGGGATGTTCAGCTCTCGTGATGATCTGCGTTCATCAGATGTGCGTTTTCTGCTGTCGGTTAACACATCCAGTGGCTAGGAAATTGTCACCAAGCCTTATTTATCTTTACGTCTGGTGGCTCCTGTTCAAATGCACGTCTGAGATGTCTTGGGACTGAAATTGACGATTTCGTTTCCGAATACCACAGCACGTTGCTCATTACTCAGCACCGTATCGTACCCAAGGCGTTGGGTAAAAGTAACAAGTCTGCTGTTATCCTTAACCTAACAAAAAGCAGACAAAGGAATGCTTAATAAGTAATTACGCAAACGTTAGGAGGGGAGAATCGATATGGGTGGATGGTGAGATGAACGATGCAACGTCCCCCGGTTGTACACCAGTCGTCAGAAAGTTAGTCCGCTACTCCTTTAGTCGGGAACATGAGAACCTTTGCAAATCATCAGGGCAACACAACACAGTATTCGAAGTTAAACGCAGTTTTATAATCACTTATATTTCCTATCGTATGTCAACTTACAAGCAAGGCACAGATTTGCTTACGTTTCTGCCTGAAGAGGAACAATTCTATAGCATATTAAATCACCTCACAATCACTATACACACTTGCATATAGAATTAACGTTGGACAAGACAAACGTAAACACTCTAAAAGTTTTTGTACTTAATTATTATTTCCGAGTATAGCCAGAATGAAACGAAAATAATTACCAATTACACTATTTGGGCATTCCATTAACCATTACCACCTTTCTGTTGATTTCTCACCTTCACCTGTTTTCTAACTCAGTCTGTCGTCAGGTGAGAAACATTCAGGTGGGTTCACTTCCTCTGCTGAGATGAGAAAGTGACGTCAACACGAACAGATTATGACGTATTTCTAAACATATGCACAAGTTCCAACCACAACTGTATCAATCTAACTATAGTTGTCTGTGACAACTTGCACATTATTTGAAGTAACAAACATTTTAAAAATCTTAACTTCTTACAAATATAAAACCTTAAACTTTCAGGTTCGTTGCAACTACAGCGCCTTGAATAACGTAGTGTGGAAAACGACCCAAGAAACTGGTTCCCCGAGACGATGACAAGTAGATGGCAGTGCGATCGACACAGCGGCTAATTTTGTTATGAAAGTAATGCGGCTTAGTTAGTTTTTGGAATATATTGTGTAGATTTGTTTCTCTAGAAAGGCGGTAAGTGAATTGATGGAAACAGTTATATTTGTGGAGTGATTTGCAGTCACGAAATGGTATTAATTTACACTGAAAAGTAACATAAATACGTTTTATGTGCAACGCAACACGAGCATCAACATATCGCATGTGAGGCTGGACGTCAAACGTTGGATTGTGTACACAAGTTTATTTTTGTATACTAATAAAATTGAAATAGTGTCATGAAGGGGAAAAAATGTTTCGTGGCGTACATATTATGAAGTCATTTTCCCGAAATGCAGATATTCGAAAGAATTTAATTTCATATTCCATGGAGTTGAAATAGCCGATTACGATGTACCTTGTCATCTCTATCAACAAATTGCTTTACATTCGTGTCGATTGGTAAGTAGAACTTTGGTGTTAAGGACTGTGCATTTTTACTCGTAACTTGGCTGTAAAATGTCTACCTTGTACTTGATGAAAATAAACCGCAAATTAATTAAATTAATTAATTAATTAATTAATTACTTAAAATAAACGAGTATTGTCTGTGTGAATTTCCATAAAAATAATATTTGTGACAATGACAATATTAATGAACCTTTCAGGATAATGCATACACAATACTAATTCTCGCAGCAATTGTCATGTTACGTGTTACAATCCATACCTATGTTTTCTTCCGTATTGTTAATAAAAAATTCAAGGACAGGTCATGATAGACGGTTCATAATATTCTTTAATATTTTCGCGACTACTGTACCAAATATCATAACAATTTTCTGATGCAAAGAAATGTTACAAAGAAAAGAATCAGACGTTGCAGCAAAAAACCCATTTACTTCCATTATAAGCAGTCGAGCGCTGTACCCCGGTGTCAACACCAGCGCCTCTAGCGGATTTCATTTTCGAGTGGAACCAGCGAGAGAGAGCAAAACCATGCCGTTTTCCACACTACGTTATTCTAGGCGCTGTAGTTGCAACGTGCGAATGGGCAGAGAGTTTTGGTCAATGAGGTGAGCGGAGTGAAGTCTGACAGAGAGGTCAGATGTGTGACAATTGCCATTATTGAAAGGACAATCTGTGGGAATCTGTCATCCAAATGGGGCAAGTAAGATCATTTTCCTAACAATGTCCATATTGATTCAGTCGTGGAGAGTATAAAACCCATTTCTAGTTCAAGTCAATTCTTTTGCAATTCCTTTGAGCGCAATCTCTCAAACATCTCACTTTCAAGACAAGAGAGTAATAACTATCAAGAATGACTGATGGATAGCCACACAAGAGACAATTCTGGGTCTCTGGTTCGATCCCACGTAGCATTAAAACTACGTTACGGTACATAAAGAAAAACAAATTGAGTTGTTTTACATAATTCCTCAAACCGCTGAGGCTCTATGTCGAATAGTTTCGTCTGAATTGTAATTTGAAATCCGGGAGGTTTGATGTGGACACCCTGTATTAATTAAATGACCCGTGCACTGCACATAACCTTTACTCTACGGTCGCTGAAAATAATAAAATAAGTATTTCATCTGTTAAAGATAAATTTGAAAAGACAGCTCAAGACGCCCTCATAAAATATAATGAGGAATTAGGTATTTTAGTCTCATCGGGGTTTCTGATTTTTTAAAAGATGCATTTCAGATTTTATATTATTTGTAGGAAGTTTAGAAACCGCAGTATATTTATGTTTTTGCCATTTTTGGAAGAAAAAACACAATTTCCACATGCTGCTGCGGCTGAGATTTGTCAGATAAAAAAAAGTTTGAAGAAAAGGACAAATACATTGCAGGATAGTGAAAGTTTGGTCGGAATGATTCGTCTTGGAACTTTGACGTTTCCTCAGAGAGGACCAAAGGTCAGTTTTCTTGCTGCAGCTCGGTGCAGACAAATGACCCGGTTAGTGGAAACGTTTGCAAGAAGTAAAATTTCCGGTAGGACGTTACTTTACACCAGTGTTGCCAACTAAGGCAGTTTTTCTCTATGCAGCGTGTGAATGAAATATTTTGCTTTTGTTGAAAGAGGATGTTGTCCATTTCAGATTTAAGATGTGTAGAGAAAATAAACATATTTACAAGAAAATCGACTAGTTTCTCGAGGGTAGATGTATTCATATTAGTAGCTGCAGTAATATTAGTAACAATAAGTAAAGCGAAGCATTAAGGGACCTTCACGATGGCGTAGTGATAACGTAGTCGTCTTGTAAAAAGGGGTCCTCGATTCGATACCCGGTGGAAGCAATAGTTGTTCGAATCCCACTTTAAACTGTAGGCCCAATCCTCACTAGTCTATTTGGGCATAATATGCACTTATGACAAAAATTCGAAACAAAGCATTAAGTTTATAAGTCTCAATAAAAAGTAAAATGCTCCCCAGTGCTTTGCACCAAGCCATTAAGACGTATAAGGGGTTTGGAATTAGGGCCCCACAGTTTCTTGACCACGGTCGAAGGTGGGGGTGATGTGATCAGCACCACGCTCCTGGTCGCCTTTACTCCCAAGAGTTTCTTCGACGCTGGATATTTATTTATTTCCCCACACAACGGGGGCAGTGAAAAAAACTCGCAATGTCAGCTTGGTCAAAAACTTAATACTGGGTAATTTTGCGCTACAAATTTGTACACGGTTTGAGTGTTGAGCAGTGTTTGGAGGAAATGGCTCTTGTGCTGGGAGGAGGTACAGGGAGTTTCAGAGAGGAAATTTCAGCTTGAAAGACGCTCAGAGGTCAGGATGCCTCAGAAAGATACTTCAGTCCGAGAGGTCGCTGCTCTCAGAAAGATGCTTCACTCCGAGAAGTCGGTAACCTATTATAAACTATTTATAAATAGAAGAGGGTTTGGATATTCCGACACCAACAATTCATATCATTCTCCACAACCACCTTAACGTGACTGAGGTATGTTCCGTTTGGATACTCCACGCCTTACAGATGTCACAATGCGTTTCATGCTGCCACGAAATGCTCAAGACGTTTGAAAATAGAACATCTTGCTATGTCAACAGCATCTTAATAGTTGACGAAACCTGGCTTGACATGCCACTAATGCCCAGAACAAAGTTTTGGTCTTTGAAAACGAAAAGTTGCCCGTGTCTTTGCAAAATCCAGATTTGTTAAGAAGAGAATGGTGGTCGTCTTTTTTACCGTAAGGTGAGCTGTGGAGTGCGTGGTGCTAGAAACACACGAAAGATTCACCGCGAAGTGGTACACCGAGGAGTGCTAGCCCAGAGTTGTTCAAAGCTCTCAAAATCATTCGTCCACACTCAAGGGCAGACACTTCGTTTTTTCCAGCATGACAATGTTCTTGCCCACCGCTCCAAAGTTTGAACAGAGTATCTAGCACATACTTGACCGAAGGTGCTGGAGCAACCTCCATACAGTACAGATCTTGCTTCATGTGACTTCACGCTATTGCCTCTCGTCAAGAACAGGCTATGAGGATATGGGTTTCAAACAAAGAGGACCTTCTAAGGGCTTGGGATAACGAGTGTGCCTAGCTCCCCGAGGAAATTTGGAAGATTTCGTTCGAGGACTGGTATCGAAAGATGCAGAAGTGTTAGGAGTGTGGTTCAAAATATTTTGAAAGATTGTGAAAATTAAATGTGTATTGCAAGACGTTTCTAGTACGCTTTGCAGAACAACCTTTTTTGCATCGCAGTTTGTGTAGAATATGATTTCAGGAATTGTATGTCGAAACAACACATGAAGTCAGGAAATGTCAGATTCGTTGCTTATAAAAACCGTACACAAAGTTATTTTCTTCTTTACATGAGCCCCTAAAGCACGGGGCCCCGAGTTGCCCCTCCTTATTGCCGGCTCTGAAGGAACATAAAGATAGAGTTCCTTTCAAATTATACTCAGGGAAGGCATCCGAACTGCTTATGCAAGTGAGAAATATACCCTGCTTTAAGCTTATGGGTTTGAGTTTTAATTTACGGTAATGATCTTGTGGTGTAACGAAAATTGTATTCGCCAAAAATAATATGGATTCATCATCATCTCCACACATTGTTTCATGTAATTTTGTCTTTATTTTACACATGTCATCTTACTCGACACAACACAAACAGAATCAATCACTGTCGGAAGCAATAATTAATGTCAGACCGTTCATCGGTTTCGCATACGGACAGAGACTTGTGGATTGTAGTGCATCCAATTATTCTTAATGGAGGTGAACTTCCAAACTGCACTTTGTCAAGTCATTATGTGAGATCATATCTTTGTTGATTGGTTGATTGAATTTGTTTATTTTACGTTGCATTTCTGTCAATTTTGGCCATTCTGGACGATGAGGAGGAGTGATGGTATGATGAAACTGTTGAAGGGATATAAAGAATACCCAAGCCAAAGATTCGATCCCGGGACCGCTGGTGTCGTGGCGCTCTGTGCTAACCACTTTGCCATGAGGTGAGCAACCATGTTTTTCTAGACTTTCATAAGTGGTTATACGTATATTCAAAAGAAAGTAGAATGATTGCTCATGTCATTCTGCATACAGGTAACCCTTTTTAGCCACCCAAAAGGTCAATCTCTTTTCCACGTCGTACAACCTGGAGACTGGACTGCATTTTGCAGACTAGCGAGGCTCTGGCGTCTGTATTCACGACCAGTATAATAATACTGCATGGCGATCGTCTTGTGTGCTGTCTTTCATCCATTTAATCTTGTCACAATTCATCCTCATAGTCGCGATTAGTGGCAGAAATGTGACGTAAAATCAATATTGTGCATATTGATCAATTGATTGATTTGTTTTATTTTACTTCGCATTTCTGCCACTATGGTTAATGACGAAGATGAGGATGAGTAGTGATGTACAATAAAATTGAATTCAAAAACACCCATGCCCAGTCCTGGATTCGAACCTGGGACTCCTGGCGTCGTATGTAAATGGTTGAACTGTCTTTCGTGATAAATGTACTGTCTACATTGGATATCGCTCGTTCGTCTTGTGGAGATGTCGAGGTAAGAGAAGACGAAAACTACATTTTGGAGAAAGAGGAAGAAATAGAAAGTTGCCTGCCAGACTGTGGATGCAAACCAACTGCTTGCTTTCCTCTTTTGCTTTCGGCGCAATGGGGGAGTTCGGTGATTACGAGTCGCATTAGCTTCGGAAATGCTCAGAAGTTTTGAAGCGAGTGTAACTCCTGAGGCACACCACAAGGCAGCACGTGCAGAGTGAAAAGTAGAAGAGGAAGAGAGAGAGAGAGAGAGAGAGAGAGAGAGAGATAGTAACAAGATGCTTTCAAATGGCAATTTTGAGCATGAAAGAGGACCTTATTAATCGTAAAAATCGTAGAAAAGAATTGCTACACGAAGTAAGATAAGTTTCGTTATGGTTGCAATTCATTGTTCCAATTCATAGAGCCCTTACTATTTAACATTAGTTTTAATGCTTGTTTATGATGTGACATAATTTCTCGTCAACTAATGTCAGTTCGTTTCCGATAATACTAGATATACAGGGAGGTTATTGCAGCATGCCACCGCTTCAGCGTCGGCCGCTTGCCGGCCCAGTCATGCAACAGGTGCCGGCAAATTGCGTAACAGATAGCCCGTTACACAAACCGCTTGTTTTGTAATGTTTCCACTTTTCACAATTATAGTTACAATTACAACTTAAATAAGCACGTACCTTGCCGCAAGGATGCTGGAAAAGGTGTCCTCTAAAATACAAATATTTCTGGCACTTTATTTTTGACATGTAATCTTTCTTAGACACCGCTTCAGCGTCGGCCGCTTACCGGCCTTGTCATGCATCAGGTGCCGCCAAATTGCGTAACAGATAGTCCGTAACAGAAACAGCATCGCGGCGCATAAAGCAAACCGAAAGTGTAAAATTATATTTAAAACTAATAATAATAATGATGATCACTAACCTTCTGTGTTATAAATGATGTTGAAAATGACCTCCTTCAACACCAATACATTTCCGGCATCTGCGTATGAAATTCCTCTGAACATCCATAAGCTCCTCAGGTGTGATTCTGGCAATTTCTCTTCTTATATTTTCTTTTAAATCCTCTATTGTACGCGGGTTATTCTGATACACTTTGTTTTTTAATGTTCCCCATAAATAATAATCACAAGGAGTAAGATCGGGGCTACGAGAGGGCCACAACTCAGTACTGATAATTCTGTCCTCAAAAATCTCGGCAATAAAATTAAGTGATTCATAAGCAGTGTGAGCAGTAGCAGAGTCCTGCTGAAAAAATGACTGCTGGCATTCAATGTCCGTTAATTGTTCAAAAAATGGTTGTAGTATGTCTCTTCGATACCTTTCACCATTGATAGTACCTTCATAAAAAATAGGCCCTATTATTCTGTGCGCATTCAAACCACACCACACACCAATTTTTGCAGGATGGAGCGGAACTTCATGCACAAGGTCAGGTTTTTCTGCGCTCCAATAGCGATTGTTTTGTGAAATAACTCGGCCATTCAATTCGAACCAAGCTTCGTCTGAAAATATGATTAATTCTGGATTTACTCTGCCAGCAACAATATTATCCAGCATCCAGTTACAGAATCGAACTCTAGTCGCGTGATCGCGCGGTTGCAATTCATGAACCACTGTAATTTTGTAGGGTTTTAATCTAAGTAATTTAGTGGCATTTCGTGCTGAGGATTTTGAAATGCCTGTTTCCTGAGCAAGCCGACGGAGGGATTTTTTTGGAGTATGTTCAAGTCGTTCACCAATTTCGTCTAGCTTTTCTTCCGTAAGAACACGTCGTCTGGAAACACGTTTCTTAGGTTCAAGAGATCCTGTCTCTCGTAATCTTTTAACGAGGTTGTAAACAGTATGTCTGTCCGGAACAGGATTGCCAGGAAATTTTCTTGCGAATCGCCTGACTATTTTTCTGCAAGAGTTCGTTTTCACGTAAGTATCGTACATAAAAACTCTTTGTTCAAGACTATATTTGTTTGGCGGCATAACTAATGAATGAATAACAATTAACACACGATAAAGCACTAGCACTGAACAACACGAGTACTGATAAACGCAAACCGAAGTGAACACGTCTAAACAACTGGTAGCCGACAGCTGTCGCATTCGCGTAGTATCGAGAGGCTTCTCGCGGCTTACCACTACTCCGATAAGCCGCTGACGCTCTTGCGACATCTGAGGAATTTCGCTTCTAGCGTCGGCTCTATAGACACTGGATGGACCAAATTTTGAGGGAAGCACAACAAAAGACTACTCTATGAGGATATGTAATGCTCCTGCCGCAACTTTGAAAAAAAAAAAAAAAATATGGAAATTACGACGTTCAGAAATTTTGCGTAATTACGGGGAAAATAGAACTTTGGGATTTGGCCCCCGTTTCCCCCTGGACTCACAATTGTCGGAATTTACATAAAATGTTGCTTTTTGTTCATTCTTACATTTAGAATTTAAATTTCTTAAAAAGATGCAGTTGTTGAGCAGTTATAGCCTTTTATATTCAGTTTATCCCATAGTAGCAAAAGGGGAAAAGTGCTTATTTCAAATGGCGCTCTCAGAAAGAAAAACGCACACAGTGTATGATCGCTACTTTACTTCAAAAATATTCACACGTTAAAATTAAGTGACACTCTTAAATAATTCGTTTATCTGCGCTTTCGTTTTGCATAATAATGTATACGTAACCTCCCCCCTCGAAAATCTTGGGCACGCCACTGACTCTAGTGTTCAAAAGGTTTAATCTTGTGTTATCTGCAAAATAAGAGTCACGGTTTTGTTTATTCGAAGGCAAGACAAGAATGAAAAATTGAATCCTTTATGTTGGATGAGTCATTGCTGTCAGAAGCGATATGGGCAGAAATAAAGTGCCAGAAATATTTGTATTTTAGAGGACACCTTTTCCAGCATCCTTGCGGCAAGGTACGTGCTTATTTAAGTTGTAATTGTAACTATAATTGTGAAAAGTGGAAACATTACAAAACAAGCGGTTTGTGTAACGGGCAATCTGTTACGCAATTTGCCGGCACCTGTTGCATGACTGGGCCGGCAAGCGGCCGACGCTGAAGCGGTGGCATGCTGCAATAACCTCCCTGTACCTGTGCGCTCCCTAGATGGAGAGTTCATTAAAGTAATTGTATTTTTAGTTGATTTTTAAGACCACGTCTTTCACAGAAAGGCCAATCGGGACCGATCTACAGTTTAAAGTAAAATCCGAACCACTATGTGTCTCCACCTGGAATTGAACCCAGGACTTCTTGATTAGAAGGCGACGACGCAATCAGGAAGGCTAATGGTAGATTCAACTAACGTGTCGTTTTTCCCTTTCTCTTGCAAATTTCAATGTCATTTTTTTTTAGCGCTTGGCCAGTATAAACCTGTCTTCAGATTTGTTCTTCAGTAAGGAATAAGTACAATTTATTTATTATATTACCTATTAACTTTCATATTTCCATTGTTACGTAGACGCACTAATTTAGTAAGTTGATTTTATTTCCTTCCTCTAATAAACTGGTGAGAATTTAAAGAAAACTGACAATTTATCTGTCTCGTTTTGAGGAGGAAATTTACCTTCAAGCCTGCAATGGACGGATGAAGATAAGTAACATGATCAAACGGTTGGGTCTCTCAGACCCAAAGTGATATATTCAGTTCAGATGAACTAAAATCTTCATTTTATTGAAACAACTCACTTAAAAGAGTATAATAGTATACATGTGTAGTACATTTATGTAGTATTACAATGAAAACATTACTTTTAATAAAGGTAGTCTTTTGGTGGGAGTAAATAAAATATTTTACTCAAGGAATATTTAAATTTGGGCATAAATTGTGGAGACGTACGCAAAGCAAATGATCTTGTAAAATATTAACCTATCGTTGAATTCTGAATTAAATCTAAATGTAGACCACATTTTGGTTATATGTGTCAGATGAACTAAGAAAAACGTCACTTTCGCTCAAGTCACACACAGACATTTCTAGACCGGGACCAAATTCGACACATATAGCAGAATAACTTATGCAATAAATATCTCGACTATATACCTACATACCTCTACAGGATGTACTTCGAATGTATTGAGAGCGACAATATGCTGAGAATCCTATTGGAGATGTAGAGACCTTTATCACCTGGGTTCCACAGACCAAACCCGCCCGTTCTAAGGTTAATAATACTAGTCTTCAAGGATGTAGAGGGGAATCGACTTTCCCTAATAATGAATGTTCTTTCCTTTGCATGGACACACACAGAGCTGTTTGAGCGCCTGATATGCTTCCAATCTGCCAGAGACAGGCGCTCTATAGCCGACGTAGAAATCCCCGGATGTGATTGAATGGGAACATAATTTCGTCTCCAGCCTTAGATGATGAACAAAACCTTTTATTTCCGAATACGTTTCTAAGTTGAATCACAAATTCAAGGGAGTGGTCGATTTTATACTCTCGGTTTTAAAAAATGGGGAAAATTTTGCCCCTTAGTAACTGACGAATACATCTGTCACATATTTCCACAATTGTGAAAGCTGTACTATTTTGCATGTCGTTACGATTGATTTATTTATTTTGTGTTTTAAGTCCACTTTATGCACTGTAAGGCTAATCGGGACTGGACCAACAGTTTAAAGTGGAATACGAACCACTATGTGCCTCCACCGGGTATCGAACCCGGGACCCCTTGATTACAAGGCGGCGACGCAACCACTGCGCCATCGGGGAGGTCCTGCATGTCGTTGCAAAGTTGGTATTTTCTTCAAGAACTGATTACCCCGTAAGTGAATTGTTAAAATTAATTAAACAAATATTGAGATTAACGAAACAGAACATGTTATTTCCTTTGAAAAAAAAACAAAATTCTTAAATATCCACTATAGCTGTACATTCCTTACTTACAGATGTTGATCAGGCATTACTTATAACCAACACCCGGATTTTGATGACCTACAAATTTCTGAAAAATGATCTAAAAATATCAATAAAATTACCTAGAAAATGACTTTAAATGTCTTTATTCCAGGGTATGACAACTAGTACGTCATACTTCTTATTTCTGTAGCGTTCGAACTGAAATGTCAAGGTGTATGAGAATGATAAGTATAAAAATCTGTAAAAATCTAAACTTATTGAAAACTATTGCAGTTGGTATTGTCGACCGGTATGTTGCTTTCTTCATACAATTACATAGCGATAAAATATTTGCTTTCATTATTACAGACATCAAGACGACAAATGTTAGTTCCTGGCTAAAAATGAGTGAGTTAAAAATAAATGCAATTACATTATTATTTTTACAATTACGCCAAAAATGTACCAGAGAAAAAAGTAAAACGCAAAAAATGATCGAGAAATGACGTAAAACGTGAAAAAATTACAGAATAATGAAGTAAAACTAAAAAAATAGAAAATATGACAAAAAAATGCACATTGAAATTCACATTTTTATAATCAGAGGTTCGTATTCAGGATTTTAATACTTAAGAGCAATGTCATCTTTTTCTCCTACATATGGAAAAAAGATGGCATGCCATCAAAATCCGAGCCCTGCTTATAACGAATTGTTTTGAAGACTGATGATTTCTTCCGAGAAGAATGAGGTTAAAAATTCTAACACCCCTTGGGCGAAATGAACTGTGCCTACTGTGAATTACGTACTGAGGGAGAAAGGAGAAATGGTGAAAGATCTGTTCTTGTTTGAACGAAACTTTTCACTCCAAATCAACTTCTTCTGTTATAAATTCAGTTATACACTAATATTTAAAGTATGAAATGTAATGTTACAAATAAATAATTTGTACACTAACATTTGTCATTTGAAAATGGTCAGAAAAATCTTTGAATAAAACTGAGACATAGTCGTCCCATCTAGGACGTGTCCGAGGCACGACTATGACAGTGTTGAAACCGTGACAAGACAATCCTCAGATAACTGGAACAGTAGGACCGCCTGAACATGTACTATTACATTTATGTGATATAATCATTTCCTAAAGACATCCGCCTCAAAGCAAACATTTTTAATTCACACGTTTGTTTATGTACTTTTCTACACAATACTAGACTCCACAGTTTGTTGTAGGGAAGAAAATTAGGTCGAGCTGGAAAAATAGTCTTCGAACTGGGCAACGTCCAAACTTGGTGAAGAAAAATCGCTGAACAATTGTTTTGATTGACTCAAGATTGTAGGATTGTGCTCCTTCTGGTCGCCAAACTTTGATGGAAGATGGCGCCACGCGGCAAAAAAACTAAATTCAACTGTAATAAATGTCTCAGGCAAAGATGTATCACGCACTGTGGAGAGAAATTGGATATTTTGTTTGGTAATGTTTGAAATTTTTTGAACTTTTGCCAATCACCTGCGGCATTTAGAATTGGTTATAAACATCACGTAGTTGGAACAAAGTAAACAGTTAAATTATTAACATCTGATACATTTTAATGTGAAACATAAGTCTTCAAGTAAATCGTATAGCATTTTGTTATAATTTAATTTACTTGTATTTACAATGCAATTAATATTTGTACATCAAAATATATAGTGTGCTGTTTGTATTTCAATAATTTCTCTTGAAGGATCGAGATATATATGAATTGTATATAAAAGGGTCGTTCAAGGTTGACCAAGACTTTCGTGCGTAAAATATTAATGAATCAATGTAGCGCTGCATTACTTCGGCAGGACAGACCATGATTCCTTGCGAGTAACCATGATGCTTTGCGACGCATTTGGCTCATGCGCAGTAGTGTAAACAAAAATGGCGGCAAGTAGTGTATCTGTTGCTGTGGAACAGCGGTGTATAATGAAATTTCTCGTGAAGGAGAAGGTGAAACCTGCTGAAATTTGACGTAGACTGCAAGCACATTATGGTGAACAAACACTGTCACGGGCAAGAGTGTACGAATTGTGTCAACAGTTCAGTGAAGGGCGGGAGTTGGTAACAAATGAACCGCACGAACACGTTCGCCCAACTGCATTCACTCAGGTGAATATCGCGCGTGTTGAGCAAGGTATCCTTGAAGACCGGCGAGTAACAGTGCGTGACATAGCGCATACAGTCAATATCAGTGTTGGCAGTGTGGAGACAATCATTCACAAGCATTTAATGTTCCGTAAGGTTTGTGCAAGATTGGTGCCTCGACATTTGACATTCAATCAGAAGGCAGGTGGATCTGTGAACAGCACCTGAATCGGTTTCGAAACGATGGAGATGCATTTCTGGAGTCAATCATCACGTGTGATGAAACATGGTTGCATTACTTCACCCCGGAGACCAAACGAAGCAGCATGGCGTGGCAGCATGAGGGTTCCCCCTTCACCCAAGAAAAGCAAAGCGCTACCATCTGCCGGTAAGATTTTGGGAACTGTCTTCTGAGACATACAAGGTTATCCATGTGAATTTTTTCGAGAAGGGTGCCACAATTAATGCCCAGTATGACTCAACACTGCTTCACGGTGCTGTACGTGGGGCCGTTCGGAAGAAAATACCTGGAATGTTGTCGAAACATGTCATTCTTCTCCATGACAATGCCAGACCACACACGGCCCATTTGACTCAAACAACACTGGCCAACTTGCACTGGGAGGTTTTGCCACACAGTCCTTACAGTCCAGATTTAGCCCCCAGTAATTTCCACTTGTTCGGGGCTCTTAAAGAGCATTTTGGCGGGATGAACTTCCAGACAGATGAGGAACTCAAGAACGCTGTCCTGCAGTGGTTACGACACCAACCTACTTCTTTCTACGCCAAATACATCACAGAACTTCCACAACGATGACAACGGTGTCTGGATGTTCAGGAGGTATACTTTGAAATACTGGCATAGTCTAGTGATGTATATTTCCTGTCTAGAAATATAAGTCTTGGTCAATCTTGAACGACCCTTGAACATTGTCCAAAGTTTGAAGAAATCAACATGATGTTAAAATGAGATGTTGGCAGTCTCACAGCCTCTGTACCGTTTCTGTAATAATTGCACACGCTGCAACTGGAACTAAATGCATTTTGCAGTCTAACGAGGCTCTGGCGTCTGGACTCACAGGATAATCTTCTGTGGGGCTCGTGTTCCGTGCTGTGTGTTTGTGGTTGTTGATTCACTGATTTCATCCTCATCTTCGCGATTAACCACAAGTGGCAGAAAGTGAAGTAAATATAATGCAAATCAATTAATCTATATATGTAAACAGCGATAGATAGTTAACGTACAGTCAAAGGCAATAAAAATGGGGAGACCTACATCCTGAAATACTCACTTCCCTGCAACGCGTTATCGGTGTTGCCTAACTCTACGGCGGTGGTAGATGTTGCAATTGAAAATATGCTGTTAGGATCCACTTGACCCATTTTTTATTGCCCGTGACTATACCTGATACGGGAAAGTCACGTGAATTCTCATCAGAAGATACCACAAAATTATGTGTACACATTCATTTTATTAACCCATTGTATCCTTGCGTTAATTTTTGTGGTTAGTTCGAAGATGAAAGGAAACTATTAAAGCCCTAGAATTACTTTGTATAATTCCTAGCATTGATCCGCACCTAGAAACTACGACTACACTTCTAGGTTTCAAGAGTGAAAAGTTATGGACAGAAAATCGTTACTTGACAAGGCCGCACATAAAAAGGTGTTAAAGAAACAACAACAACGCTTGATTTCCGTCGGTGTTCTGTCGGGGAGGAAAAACTATCGGAGGCGAAGAGCAAACGAAGTGCATTCTGCATTGTCTCCTCCTGGAGCCTTGCCAAGTGCTACAAGTAGTCTTCCGGCGCCTAAGTATTGGTTGACGCTTCATTTCCTTCAGAAGTCTGCAGGGAAAGACAACCAACCAGAGGCGTTCATCCATTACATTTGTAGTAATTTTTATCAGAAGTTGGAAACATTAAAGTAGCGAATTCGCTTGAAATTGGACATTTGTCGTTCACTTTATGGGGAATCGTATGTACACGTACAGCGAAATTCAGGAAGCTCGATTTTCCAGTGTTCATTTTTTCAAAAAGTGGCGTTATTTTTTTAAATTTTGTTATTTTACCAACGTTTCGTGTTTTTACTTAGCACACTTTTCTGCCAAATATACTTAAAATTATAGTTTAATTGTGTTTATAAACGCTCTCCTAGGGTGTTTAATTTTAGTTACATGACTCAAACGTTTTTCTTACTGACAAAACCTCTTGTAAACCGGGGGGAAAAAACTATTAAGTGTTCATTAATTTTTTTCCTAAGTCAAGAAATTAAGTGATATCTAGGGACCTCGATTTTTGGTGTTACTTTTTCCAAAATTCTCGGTTTTATTTTACATCAATTTTCTGACAAATATACCCATTACTAAACCTTCACTGTGCTTTGAAACAAGTATTTTAATTTGCAGGTTACATGGCCTACGTGACAGTTTCACTTGTTGGAAATTATTTTTAAGGAAGATACTTTCCATTATTTCTCTTGCGACAAATGCCGATGTTACGGCTTCCGTGTGACTGTAGGTGCTCATCCGATATCCGCCAAAAGAGCCTCACTTTGCTCGGTGATGTAGAACATTCCAACAGGTGAAAAATCGTGCAAAACATCCACTAACACGTGATTTCATATATCTGTCAGATTTATTCCATGTATTGTAGTTCACACCAAAGGTGTTTTAGGTGACGCTCGTTATACCGTAGCGTTCTCCTAGGAACGGGGGATCGAACTAGGGACCTTTAGGTGTCCAAATGGGTGATGTAGCTCAGTAATCATTCATCCTCTACATCGAGCAACTCGCTACCCATGGTAGTCTTGATGGTAAGGTGCGAGAGGGAATAACTACACACCTATGAATGGCAAGACGCAACGCTTGAGTTTAAACCACAACAGACTGGATCAGCATGGTGTATGGAAATACCTGTCTCTCACTGTGTGTAGGTGCTCCCTCGAGGTGTCGAACCACGGACGTAGTTAAAACGAAGTGTCCCAGACTTCAGTCCCTTCTCCTAGACTTTTAGCTCGCACTTCTGCACCCTCTGACTGATAGTTTAGAACTGACCACTGACCGCTCTCTTCCCAGACATTTATTCAGATTGATTTTACTCAACAAATGCCGAGTCAGACGTGTAATCTATTCCTTGATTGCGACTGTTTACACCGATGGCGATCAAAGAAGCTCCGCAATATCTGACAAGACATTCCTAGAAAGGTGATGGCTAAAATGTCTGGGATTTTAGAGTTCAGTGTACGTTACCTTTAAAGGATTCTACAGATTGTTACTATACGTGCATACAAGTGGAACATTTTTACAATTTAACCTTAAAACAAGAATGCTGGATTTTCGCATCACCTTCGCGACTTTCCCTTCCCCTTGAGGTTTACCCTTTTGTGGGGCACCCTCCGGACAGGTGAACACCTATGCGATATGTCTGGGTATTCCTGGAAAGAATAAATAAACGTAACTTTTTATACCCAATCTGTCAATCTGCCGACATGCCTGTGTCTTGCGATAACAGTATTGATGTTGCGCTCATCCGTTGAACCATCTGGCAGTGTCGCTATATAACTCTGGTTCAGTGTCCTCCGATGAAGATTTTCTTTGTTATGGTTATTCGAGAAACTAAGAAACAACTGGCTGAAAAACAAACACACATTACACCACTTCACCAACGAGGAAAAAGGTAAAAATTCAGCAGATACTTGAAGGTGCTAGCTTCGCGAAGATCAATGAGAGACATTTGGATAATATTCCCTTCAATACACCATTAAGCCTTGTTTCCATGATAACCAAAAACTCAATATGCTGACCAAGGCAGAATTTATTTTGTATTAAAACATAAACTAAACATTACGTTTCAACCTTCTAGCAAGGTCTTCTTCAGACTTTGTACTAAATATAAATGAAATAAGGTACAAAACAGGAAGATATATGTATATACAAAAATCACTCCCCTCCAGACACAAGTTTATTAGAAAGTTGTTTATCTGGAACATTCTTTTCCAGGTGTTCCAGCAGGTGGCCTTCTCCTGTCAACTGTAGTTTCACCTGACAGGCGATTTAGATAAACATTTCCTTTCATCTGTAACGTGGTTGGACTCCTTATCTCACGCTCTTTTTCCTCATCCTTTCTTTCTTCATTCCTCTTCCTTCTTCTCTCCTCCTTCGCTCTTGTCCTTCCACTCTTTCTAACACATTCTTCCATTCTTTGTTTATCTTCAGTCCCCCATTGTGTCTTCTTCCCCTTTCTTCTCTATTTCCTTGGCCTCCTTATTTTCTCTAGTGTTGCCCACGAGACGAGATTTTGTCCTGTCTCGTCTCGTGGAAATGCTGTCTCGTCTCGAAAATATTCGTTTGTCTCATGACACATGGTCAATCTTGTCTTGTCTCGAATTTTTAAAAGCCTGTCCCGTCTCGTCCCGTGAACAACACTATTTCTCACTAGTATTCTCTTCTCCCTTCCTATCTGCTAAACGTAACGTTTAGTTTATGTCTTAATACAAAATAAATTCTGCCTTGGTCAGCATATTCAGTTTTTGAATATTCCTTTATTTCGTAAATTTCTCATATCGGACAAACGGATTTCTTCAAATTTACAGGAGAAATTTCTTACCGAATGCAGTTTCTTTACAGTTGTGGAAGTTCGGGGAAGTGTTTTCTCGCATCGTTCATTGAAATTTGTCGGTAAATCATCCATTTTTCGATATAAATGTATGACCGATGCACGAAAGCTGTTGCATCCATTTCCTTCCAGACGGATGTTGCCTGTGTGTGATGACGTAATCAAGGTCAATGCCGGTCAGTGTTTCCAAACACGTGTTTTTGTAACTGAAGAAGGTACGTTTCCGCAAATGGTTTGTGGGGCTATGTGTCAATGGTTGGTGGGGCTATGCGAGACTGGTGTGTGGGGCTACACATTTTTTTCTAAACAAATTTTTAACTAATGTAACCTAAACGTGACCCAACCTAACCTAACCTTACCGGAAATGGTTAGTAGGGCTATGTATGAATGGTTCGTGGGGCTATGCGTCAATTGGTTTGTGGGGCTGCGTAGGTATTTTTGGGTGCAGTGGGGTGGAAACACTGCCTGCGAGTACGGTAGTGAAACTGTTATCGCCATTTTGCGTGTTACAGAAGGCAAAAAAGAAACGAAGAAAAATTATTCGATTTGTCGCAAATAGAGCTTATTTCCGGAAATAAGCGAAATGCCACCTTCAACAATGTTTCTCAGTGCAGAATACGTAAGTACGAATATTCAAATTAAATGAACTAGCAAAATTCAGCCGTTTGTCCAATATAAGAAATTTACCCTTTATTTCATAGCGAAAAGGCGTGCAGTTATTTAGCACCCTTCCTAGATGATAATATTGAGTCAGAGCTCCATATAGTTAATGCATATTCAAATGGGACAATACACGTACATATCTGGCGGATTCTCGGAATTTTCCGCGCTTTACACTGAAACAGGAAACTCTCTTTTCGTCCTCTGAAACACAAAAGAGGGAGAGAATTCATCGAAGGAATCTCTGTCTCTACCCTCTCTCTTTTGGTTAATTCATATCCCGCGGCGATTTGCAACTGGGCGGCTGGAATGTAGGCATCGAATATCATATATTGTGTGTTTAGACAATGTGCTTGTCTGCAGACAATGCATATTTATGCCTCGGTATGCGATCTCCATGTACGCGCATCGCTTGAGTGTTCTGCCTACATTTGCAAATGAGCATAGGATTGAGGGAAGTTGCGTGTGACCGGTGATCGCCATAACCGCATCCTGTTGTATGAGAATATTAGTGTTGGGCGATATATCGTCCAGACAATATCAACTATACGATATATCGTCACGATATTTTGGCGATATAAATCGTGTTGGCGATATATCGTCAAGATATTTGGTGATATATATTGTGTCAGCGATATATCGTTAAGATATTTGGCGATATACAGGGTGTCTCATAAGTAATAGCTCAAACTGACACAGGTGAAAGTACACGATAATAGAAGCAAAAAATCTCATTAAACATTGGTCCGCAAACGAGCCGATATCGAGATAATCGCGAATGTGTGATTACAAGCCGCCACTGATTTCATCGTCGTCCTAGTTAGTAAAATGCTAATAATACAGTAAGAAAAGTCATTAGAGATCTCATTGTTAGACTGTGTACTGATTGCATTCATCCTGTTTGATTACAACGCCACCTGTCGGAAATGTTCTGTTTTGTAAACAAAGAGCAAACCTCGGAACGCGCAAGGAGTAAAGCACTCGGTGTTTACAAAATGCTATCAGTGACGGCTTTTAACCACACCTTTGCACACATTATTAGCATTTTTCCAACTAGGACGACGTTTACAAACAATGAAGTCAGTGGCGGCTTGTAATCACACATTCGCAATTATCTCGAAAACGGCTCGTTTGCAGACCCATGTTTACTGAGACTTTTTTGCATCTATTATCGTGTACTTTCACCTGCGTCAGTTTGCGCTATTACTTTTGAGACACCCTGTATATTGTGAAGACGATATATCGCCGATATCACGATACGGAAAAAATATCATATAGTCTGTGACGATATTATTTTGGCGACATATATCTATATCAAATTTCCGATATCGTTCATTCCTAGAGAATATCTGAACATCATAGCAGTAGTGCATACGGCTGGTGTGGACATAATAAATCCTTCTATACTCTGTCCCGAAAATCTCTGGAGGAAGCGAACGAAAATAAGTCTCTGGGCAAGTACTGTAGCGAGACGGCTCCACCAATGAGCACGTGAGAGGGAATGGGATCGCGTGGAGTGGGGGAAAGCGACTGCATTTGCCAGCTTTGCCATCAGCTTGAACTGCTTCGCTCTGCCCACTTGATTTCCCCCATCCTCTGGCCCCATGAATATGTGACAGAGCATACCAAGGGATGGGTTACGATGGGTTGCATAACCTTGAAGGCATACGTTAGTTGGACGGCAACCAGGGTTAGCGAGACAATTCTTACACGGAGAGTGCCAAACTCAGTGGCCGAGTATTTGTGGTACCTGGTTCAAATCGCGGCCTGGGCATGAGTGTTCTCTGTGAGTGTCCCTTCATGACTTTCATCACACCATCTGTCATTCTCATCTTCGCGATTAGTCAAAATTGGCAGAAAAGCGAAGCGAAATTTTAAAAAAATATATACGGAACGAGTTTATTCATGTTTCTTTGTGAAGTTTTAAGATCTGATTCTGCAAAACAGCTTCTCATGTATGTCTGTAGCTTCTAAAATGATTGGAATAATTATCATATGATGGGAAAGTTTGTTACTGTATCGTTGTTTCTCTTGCAGTTAAATATATTTTATTTTTATTATTATTAATTTTGAACACATAAGACAATAAAACAACAGAGCAATGCATCCATTATTAGAAACAAATACTTTTCAGCTCTGGATAATAAATAAACCTTGGATAATAAACCTTCTAATTTTTCTAATTTTCAGTCCTGGTATAATAAACCTTTTCTAAAGGTTCTACTTTTCAGTCCTGGTATAATAAACCTTTTCTAAAGGTACTACTTTTCAGTCCTGGTATAATAAACATTTTCTAAAGGTAGTATTTTTCAGTCCTGGTATAATAAACCTTTTCTAAAGGTTCTACTTTTCAGTCCTGGTATAATAAACCTTTTCTAAAGGTACTACTTTTCAGTCCTGGTATAATAAACCTTTTCTAAAGGTTCTACTTTTCAGTCCTGGTATAATAAACCTTTTCTAAAGGTACTACTTTTCAGTCCTAGTATAATAAACCTTTTCTAAAGGTACTACTTTTCAGTCCTGGTATAATAAACCTTTTCTAAAGGTACTACTTTTCAGTCCTGGTATAATAAACCTTTTCTAAAGGTTCTACTTTTCAGTCCTGTAGTTGCATCGTGGAATACATGCCTATACTCAAGAGTTGTCCTTGCATATTGACAAAACTACCAACGACTAGAGGATTCGCCTGCATTTATAATATATATCTTAGTTGTATATTACATATATATTGTGTTATTCGCATTTTAGGCTTGGTTATTAGTCCGTTTATGTAGATCTCTGTACAACGCAACCACACAGAGATGTGTAATAAACACAGCGTCATCTGTGGAGGACTTTTGTTTATAAGTTTTGGCTAAATCGAGGAGAGTTTCTGTTATGTGTTAATCTTCTTAACATAAACATATATACATATGTCAAGAGTGGAACTTCATAAATAAGTATGTTTTAACTTTTAACAAGGTGGATTTACATCTTAACACATAAAATCATACATAAAGATTCCTAAACAAGGTGCATCATAGTTTCTATGCACAGGCTATTAACATTGGTCATAGCTGCCAGTTCACCATACATAATAATGTATTTTATGCTATATAACAGTTTCTCCACCTAAGTAACAGCTGAAAAACATTTTTTAGTCAACTGGTATGGTTAATTTTAACCCAACCCTAATTTATTCTTGTTTCAATTGATCTTGTTACAATTATGTAAATTAAATATAAACTAAAATTTGAGCCATTTCTTAAAACGATACGTTTGGCCATCTCTCCTAAGAATTAAAGGTGCGATGCCTCATTACAGAATGACTTATGCCGAAATGATAAATATTGCTTAAAGTAAACCAAAATATTTTTAAAATGGCTTTTTTTGTGAAGAACATGTACCGTACATTATCAAACGTAATCATTGTGTTGAATGACAAGCAAAATATTTTAAAATCGTTAAATAACATATAAACCTAAGAGGAAACTTAAAATTCTATCGACAAATTAGTTTTCTTTAAAATTTAAAATAGAAAACGTTTCATGATAAGACTTGTTCATACCTTTTCTCAGTCTTCACACTTGAATTTCTTTCCTACTTGTAAGTTCACGTTTGAGGATTCCAGATCATAGATTCCCAGGTTGTCTTCATCAATTATTGACTGAATTTTTATTCTTCATCGTGCAGATTTCCCCGTGATCGATTATTTCTTAATCCTTTCCTGTGATTTCTTAGATTTTACGAAATATCTTCATTTCATTTTTTTTTATATTCTTACAATTATTATTTTTAACTAAATTAAGAGTGTTAGAATTTAGGGCATTTGTCATCATATAAAATTAATGATGCATATTTCCTTTTTCCAAAACCTGTCGTTTTGTCTAAGGAGAGATGATCTGTCGTGCTCATTGAAAGGACGACATGGCCGTGAAATCGCTTTTAGGTTCAATGATTTTCGACTGTAAGAAACGCATGAAAATATATAAAAAATTAACACTCACCTTTTCCCAACTTAGGGTTAAAATTCGGAAAATCCCTTCTCATTCCGTCATGAGGGAAGAACGCCCCTGAACTTTCAGGACTCTACACTTTAATCCGGGAATCTCTGGAGGAAGGCCGCGAATAAACGGGACAAAGCGAGTTGTCAGAAAGAAAAAGTACACACTGCTGCAAAAGCTGGAAACTGCAGTCCCACCCCCCCACCCCCCTCAACATGCAATGCCGTTCCCTCGCACTTGTTCATTGGTCGAACCTTCTCAAGCCACTACTTGCGCAGAGATTTGCTTTCGTTCGCTCGCTCCAAAGTTTCTCGGGACATAGTATAAGTCAATGGGTTTGGGCTGTGCGTTGATGACTTAGTGATTGACGACAGACTATTTTACATTACGATTTCAACTTAAATTACAAAACCAACAACAGGCCAACTTTAAATGTGTATGTGGTAAAAAGAACATATCATTCAAACGTAAAAGAGAACATACAATTGGCACAATTTTATATTTTTAATCATGAACAAGACATGTTCCAAATGTGTTCGAAGCTACAACCACCCTAAATAAAATCTGCCCAGTGTTTTTACAATGGTAAATTCAGTTCAGCATATAATTATTGAAAAGCATTAATTATGAACATTGAAAAATTAAGTAATGTGTCATGTCCTTTGGTAGCATTATGAAGCCTGACGATCGAAGTCAATTTATTCTGGTCATCTGAGCTTCGCCAAAGATTCCAGGTTTGAATCCCAGCAAGGATAGGACTCTTTCTTAGCGTGTAACACTTTCATCTTCCGGTCCTTCTCGATTAGCCTAAATAGGCATAAAAGTGACGTAATATAAGAAATTGCAAATATACAGTACAATACATATTCATTGAATTTCCTTCCCTTTGTAGGAATAGGAACTTTTAGTAAGGGCTGTGGAGACATTTCAAAATGATGTTGCAGCGTCCAACATATGTTCCCCAAAATGACATTTTACTGGAGATTGTAAATCATAGTTTACATTCACGTCATAAACATTGTGGTTCCATAAACTAGTCGTATCATCTTTTATTGACTCATTCTTTACTGTAATTTCCTCTTAAGGGTTTGTTAATAGGGACATTTGGATGACACGAATGATCACAGTGTGTCTACAGGTTTGAAAATACAGAAACGTGAAATAGAACTCTAAATGTTGACAGTTCGCTGTTTTCCCTTTAACTTACTGATGAAAGTGAATACTTTTTATCATAATAAATTTTTATTTGATATCTGTCTTAAAAACGGAGGGAAGTAGAGCAACCATATCGGAATTTTATAATTATATTTGAAGTAGTTTGTGAGCATGGGCGCCGGTAGATGGCGTGTCGAAAGGGTCCGTCGACAACCCCTGGAAATTAACATCGTTCATTTCAAGTATCAAAAAAGCAGAAGTGCTTGTTATATTTATTTTTACTAACAGACATAGTTTATTTAATTAGTATTCGAACAGATGTTAAAGCTACATTAGATCGAAAAATTTAGTGTAAAATACAGGAACCAGCTTATTTCCATATTCTACTAATTAATCCAAAAAGTAAGTAGTCCCAGATTATAGTTTTATGTGAGATGTCGCATGCCATACACTTTATGGGTAAAAATTCTTGAAAAAGGTGTGTAAAAGTTAATAAGCAAATACAATAACTTTGAAATTCAGCACAGTAACTATCTCCTCACTTATAGATAGTAATAATAATAATAAATTTAGATTTAATTTAGGATAAGCCGGCCCCCATGGCGGAGTGGTTAGCACATCGCGCAACGATGCCAGGGTTTTCGGGTTTAAATCCTGGCCTCGAAATGGATGTTTGTGAGAGTGTTCATTCATCAATTTCATCATATCATCCCTCATTCCCATCTTCCCAAATTAGTCAAAAGTGGCACAAGAAGCGAAGTGAAATAAAGCAAATCAATCAATAATAAATTTGGATAAAATTGGTCTATTTTATTAGTTTACAATAGATATTTTAAAATAATTATAATCGCGAAAATAATTATTATTGTTGTTATTATTTCTACTAATCAAGTTTTATCAATGGGGCCTTCCCGATGGCGTAGTGGTTTGTTTGATTCATTGAATGAATTGTTGTTTTAAGTCCACTTTATGTACAGTAAGGCTAATTGGGACTAGACCTACAGTTTTAAAGTGGGATCGGAACTTCTATGTGCCTCCATCGGGAAGAAACCCGAGACACCTTGATTACAAGGCGACGGGGAGACATTGATGGCGTAGTGGTAACGTCGTCGTAAGAAAAGGGTCCAGGGGTCGATACGCGATGGAGTTGCAGTACAGCAATACAAATGTGACACCTGGATCCTGAAAATCTCGCAATATCTGCACAAAACGCCTTGCAGGGAAGCGAGTATTTCAGGATCTAGGTGACCCATTTTTTTGTCGGTGACTGTACATTGCACAGTCGTATTATTTCACGTAATGTGTTTGTATTTAGATAACGGATAGGAGCTGAAGTATTTAGATCGAGGACCTGAATGTTAAAAGTTTTTACCATTTCGGAATTGTAAAGCATTTGGAATTCATCTTTGCAACTATCAATAGCTGTAATGATTTTGTTTTTCTTCCTAATGTAACCGGTAAAACATTTGTTTTAGTTTTCATTTTGTTTTGAATACACCTAATCTGTAAGAGTCCTTTATCGTTTCACACAGTTTGTATTGAATGAGATCTAGCCTGCACAAACCCTTTGAAACTTTCATATCCATTAGATTGAACTTGCACCCGAACTTTGAGTGTAATAGATTAACATGTCACGACTTGAATAAAGGTTAGCATTGTGGGCAGTGATGTGCCGTACACAATACGTTTACGTCTACATACGTTGTCTACACGTAATCTACGCGTAGATTACATTGAGTTGTAATTTACGTAGACTACGTGTAGACAATCTAAACTAATTAGAATTAATATTCTAGGCCTTCGTGAAAAGAAAGTGACATTTTCAACTATATTTGCTCCTAGCAAACTGACAAGAATCCTATTTACAACGAGAATTCTCTTTTCTTTTCCTATCATCAACTGTAAAAAAACATAAATCATATACAGAAAAACAGATGGCAGTAGTGAGGCAAAAGTAGGTATTTTCCCATAAAAAGTCAGAATATTTCCTACGTTGCGTTCTTTTCTTCTGTGAGAAATTGATCGCAATTGTAAAGAAGAGTATACAAGGTTCTTCTTGCACATCAGCAACTGATAGGCAGTATAATTTTGTTATACTTCTACACAGTGATGTGTCGTACACTATACGTTTACGTCTACATGCGTTCTCTACACTTAATCTATGCGTAGATTACAGTGGGTTGTACTTTACATAGACTACGTAGACAATCTAAAGTGCATTAATATTAATTTTCAAGGCTTTCATGAAAGGAAAGTGACAATTTCAACTATATTGGTTCCTAACGAACTGAAATGTATCCTATTTACAACAAAATGTCTCTTCTCTTCTATCATCAAGTATAGAAGAAGATAAAGAGTATGCAAAAAAAAAAAAAACAGATGACAGTCGTGAGGCAAAATCGTATTTTTTCCGTAAACACTAGAATATTTCCTACGTTAGGTTCTTTTCCTAGGTGAGAAATTGTTCGAATTTGGAAGGAAGCGTATGAAAAGTTCTCCTGACACATCAGCAACTGATACGCAGCATAATTTTGTTCTACTTTCACGTTCCCTTTGCTAAGTTATCGCTTTTCGCCATATTGTTTACATAGATTACGACATCTACGTGTATAAAATAATCTACGTGTAGAATGTAGACTATCCTTGTTTACGTTTAGACGCACATCACTGCTTCTACAGCGCCTTTTGCTAAGTTATTACCTTTCGCTATGTTGTTTACATAGATTACGTAATTTACGTGTACAAAATAGTCTACGTGTAGAATGTAGGCTATCGTTGTTTACGCGTAGACGCACATCCCTGATTGTGGGTAAAACTTTGCAACAAGAACTTTTTGGTTGACAGTCATGCCCGCCATACCATTGCATATTTTAAATGACGTCCAAATAGTTGGGCCTGCGTGCCTGTGTAGATAAATAGCTCAAGGTATGTACTTTCAGAGTAAAAGGGTGTTGTTTGCCTTATTTCTTTCGTTACTATTTTATTACCAAAATGTAAAGTAAAGTAGAGTGTTGCCCTGTTTTTTGCACCACGCCGTGAAGGTGCATATGGGGTGTGGAGTTAAGGCCCCACACTTTCTTGATCACGGCCGAAGGTGCAGGTGATGTGATCAGAACCATGCCCCTGGTCGCCTCTACCTCCCCCCCCCCCGCTCAGAGTTACCTCCAGGTATCCATTTTATACAATGCTGGATGAACGCCGGAGACGCTTAAACAGGTACTTGCACATTTTTACTTCACTTTTCTGCCACTTTTAGCTAATCACGAATGAGCATGAAATTCATGATAGGACGGACACACCACACAAAAAACCCATAGAAGATTACGCTGTCCATAATTCCTGATATCAGATCCGTTTTAGTCTGCAAAATGCAGTGCAGGGTGTACTACGTGGAAGAGAGATTGACATTTGGGTGCTTACAGAAAAGCCCTTTCACCCCATACGTCATACGTTTGTGGGTAAACAAAATATTATAATTTCCGTACATTTTAAACATTTTGCACACAATTTAAGGATTAAATATGATAATTAAATTACATACTCTTTCTCTCATGCCAATTTTTGTTAATATTTGTTTATTATAAAATCAAATATACAATTCGAATTGATAAAGCTAATTAAATTATTTAATTATACAAGACAGAAAATTGAATATTTTTTATAACGTTTTCAAACATTTAACCTTAATTTTCGAACTGAAGATGATATCCGATTTTGACTTTTATCCCCAACCTTACTATTTACAATAATATAATTTTCCCTCAATATTAGAACTTGATGAAGTGAACTCCATTTTTTTAACACACCTATTAGATATTATACCGAAAATAAAAATATGACATATGGTTACTGAATTACAGGCTTTCCTGCAATTTTTTAGGTTTCTTGCCTAACTCTGCGATAATCGAATTTGCTAATGCAGTTCGGTTATAGCCGTATAGTTAGGCAAAACACATAGCATATTACAAGCAAGCAGGTATATCATAATATAGGTTTCCAAATGTTTTTGGAGGTGACTGTACGAGTACTTGTACAACTCACATCTACATGTTATGTAGTAAAATTTACTTCATGCACAGATCAGGACTAGACTTATAATTTAAACTGTGATCCGAACAGATATGCCAACCCAGACGACTGATTATAAGGAATGATTGATTAGTTTACTTTATTGTACTTCTCTTTTTGTGCCACTTTTTCGCTTATTTGCGAAGATTGGGATGAGTGATGATGTGATGAAATTGATGAATGGACAATCACAAACATCCTGGGATTCGAACCCGGGATCTCTGGCGTCCTAGCGCGATGTGCTAACCACTCCGCCACGGTGGCCGGCGATTTTAGGGAATGGTTTTGTGTTGTCGCACGAAGTATAAATTGGCAATATTAATTTATTGGTTTGGAATTTAACTTTCAGTTATTATTTACAAGAATGAATTTTTGCCTGGTAGCAGTACTGTAAGATATGAAGTGGTGTGTTAACGTCGTCACGTGATGGTAAGTCCGGCATGATCCAGGAGTCTTCCAGTGGCTACTTGTCTAACATTACGAGAATGGGAGCGTGTCGCAATCACGTGTGACGTTAATTTCTGCCTGCGAAGTGACATTCTTGCTAGAATATGTTCCCTCCAAGCCCCTCGTGTATCTGGACACATTTTAATCCGTTTAAGGCTTCTGCGTTCCAAGGGTTGAGAGACAATGTAAGGGAGAGTTGTTAAAAAGGGGGACACTAACATATTTTGGCCTACCAAAAACAAAGTTATCAATGAAAAAAGTTGCATACTTTCTTTCTTAGGTAGGTCCAAGACTATCATGAAACAATGTTGTTTGGGTAAAAAGTACGTGGGAGGAGGCAGGGAAAACATTTTGATGTAAAATGAGCAAAGTCCCGTTTTGAACAACCGCTTGCGTAAAATTGGGTACTCTTGTAAAACAATGTAAATTCGAGGTCTAACTCAAACTTTTATTACAAAATCCTATTTGAAAGAACGAAAAGTCACGTTCACTATAGATAATAGAAGAAAATGACAAGACAGGAAGTATTATAGTCATTGTCACAGCATATATTAGTATCGTATAGCAAGATAATCAATGGAGCACAAAAGTCACATGTATCTCCTTTCAGCACTGAACAGGTTTCATGTGCCCAACCTCGACAGTTGCTACATCGAATCAACGGGTGCAGTCCACTAGCGCTTAAAAATGTGCAAGTGTGCGCTCGTGGTATATGAAATGTGCTATGAGCGCACAACATCCAATGCTGCGTTGCCACATCTATGATTGTGAAATGGCTGGCCATCCTACGGAGATCATCCTTCCTCCCCTCATGGAAATGACCTCTTTGAATAGAAATTATTTTTTGTTACGTTAGGTTAGGTTAGAAAGAAAGAATTTAAGAGTAATTATAAAATTTGCATATAGAAACAAGATTACTACGCAAATATGGATTCATGTTGAAAAGGAAACATTTGACACAACGTGGCAACATCGCCATGGCCGAATCAATCCCTTTGTCCTTCGAGTTCTCATAGAGCTCATTATAGAAGATGCAAGCCTCATCAATATCCTTTTCTTCATCAGATGAATTCACAAGTTTCCTTTCCGTATCTTGACTTTTAGGATTGTTAGGATTCGTTTCATTGGGTTTATTGAACAAAGCTCTATTTGGTTTATTCGGTTTTTTCTGTTTTTAGTTTCTATCTCGTTCTTCAGCTTCCAATTTTGCTTTGTAAGCTGAGCAAGTTAAGATGGCAAATAATCTCTTACACTCAATTTACACACGTAATAAACCACATAATGTTAGAGGTTTGTCAAAAAATTAAAGCATAGACCTAGTAGGTAAAACACATTTCAACATTGGTTGGTGGTGTTCAAAACGGGGACGTCCCCGTTTTGGACTACCGCCAACGTCCCAATTTGAGTAGAGAGTGACGGAAGCTAGAAACATGGCGTGTCTTCACCTATCTAGCAGTGTCAAAATATAACTTAAAACTTCGCTGTGCTTAGTAAAATCGATGTTAAAAGGTGAATTTGCTGTACTGGAGCAAAATCGAAAACTTATTTTCACGAAACTTGGAAATTACGTAGAAAAAGAAAAGAAGGCAGCTGCTTCCTCGACTCGATTCAAGCCGGACCCCGTGACGGAGTGGTTAGCACATCGCGCTACGACGCCATGGGGTTCCGGGTTGGGTATGGATGTTTGTGAGTTTCCATTCATCAATATAATCACTCATCCCCATCTAAATTAGCCAAATGTGGCACAAGAAGCGAAGTAAAATAAAGCAAATTAATCAGTCAATGAAGACTCGATTCTACCGGCATACAGATTGCCTGGAATCGTAGTAGCAGCGTTTTGGGATCCCAAATAACAGTATTAATCCGTAAGAAAGGTAACGTCCCCATTTAAACCGCTGTCCCAGTTTCGGATGACTCTCCCCTACACTATTTTCACAACAAGACGCCGTTTTTAAAGTTATTTTTGTTTATTTTAAACAATACTAAACCATGTCGATCATCACTCCTTCTGCAATGGGGCATCCCTCCCCTTTAATTTTCAGGAGAGATGGCCAAACGCGTCACCTTAAGAAAGTGGTACAATTTCAGGTTATATCCCATTTATAGAAATTATAACTAATAAAGTAGCTTTTATTCAGCTAATTGTTTTTTAAAGGGGACACCTCTTCTCTAATTACCCTAATCAGGACGTGCATCGAAACGGACAAAGAGTGAGGTTTGTAACATGTATTTTGAAGAAGATAGACCTCAACCTTAATTGTGAAATTGGAAGCAATATTAATTTCTTAAGTCCACTTTATAAAAATATAGGCTAGTAGAGACTGGGTCTACAATCTACAAGACAACTGCGCAATGTGCCTCCACCGGGAATTTAACTTGAGACCCCTTGACTACAAGGCCCAGAAATCGGTGCACGCGTGCCAGTCACTTTAAGGGAGAAGAGGAAATAGAGAGAGAGAGAGAGAGTTGGGGAGGGGAGGGGTGGAGTGTTGTCGGGGGACACACAACGCTAAGTTCAAAGCGCTGCGACAAATTAAGAGCCAACCAGATTCGCCTGCATTTGGAGGAAAACTGAATTATGAGTCTATAATGCAGCGGGTGAGCCTGCCGTAAGTGGCTCGGTTTGCATCACACAAGGGGGAAAGTCACATTGTCTGCAGATGGGATTGTGCCGTGTTGCCGGCTTGGATAGCGTAAAGGGATGCGAGCTTCAGCAAAAGTTGTGTTTAAATGCTTTGCCAATCTTCACCTAGACATACCGACCCGAAAAGAATGCCCATAAGGAACTGTTGATGAGTTACTATCAACATTGTTTTCCTTGCAATAGGTACCTTTATTGACAATAATCTAAAGGTGAAATACTTGTGTAAGCATTGCGTTGTGCCTTTGTTTTCATGATGTAAACAGAAATACACATGTCAAGAGTTGGAGGCACATAGTGGTTCGGATCCCACTTTAAACTGTAGGTCCAGTCCCGATTAGCCTTACTGTCTATAAAGTGGACTTAAAACACCAAATCAACCAACCAACCAACCAACATGTCAAGGGTGGAACTTGATGAAATATATACGTATATATATATATATCGATTGATTGATTTGATGTTTTAAGTCCACTTTAATAAGGGGTGTCCCACTCGAAAGGGAACCCATAAACTGTCACGTCATTGGGTAAGTATTTCATCGAATGGTATCAAATTTGGACAGATTGCATTTCAGTACATGAGAAAGTTGACGTAGCAATACTGTGCGTCGTAAAGACTAAAGAAGTGGGTCAACAGACAGGTTCAGCGAGTCGCCGTGTTTCAGTGAAGCGTAAGCGGAGGACGTGGCTTGATGTGACTTTGTCATTGTGTTTTTAACAATGTATCGGTATTCTCTTGAAGAGCGCGTGTTTATTGTCAAACTGACACTCGGACGGTACCAACAAGACGGTGCAACATCACACACCTCGGGAGTGAGCATGGCTGAGGTGGAATCGTTTTTCCCTAACAGAGTCATTTCCAAAGTATTGTTGCCCCCAAGGTCATCGGATTTGACCCCACCAGGCTTTTTCCTATGGGGTAACCTTAAAGAAAAGGTCTTCAAGAACAAACCACGCACCCTCGATGAGCTACGGGAAAACATCCGCCGTGAAATCCATGCAGTGACACCCGAGGTTCTGACAGCTACATTCACAAACTTGCAACGTCGTGTTCAACTGTGTTTACAAGTTGGTGGAGGTCATTTCAAACACCTTTTGTGATGTAATTTATTTTCCCACAAATACAGGTAGGTCATGTTCAAATTTCGTTTCCTTTACTCTTCATTTCCATTTTTTACAAAACAAATTCAGGGTTCCCTTTCGAGTGGGACACCCGTTATATGTATATGTGTGTGGGGGAGGGTGGGCGGGGCTGTGAAGGAGAGAGGGAGAGAGAAGCCACAGCATAGACAAACAAGTGACGTCCTGAATGCACCTACAGTACGAAAAACCGATTGCGTCTCACTTTAGGAAATTGATAGGCAGGATATTAAATCTTAAACGTAGACTATTTTGAATTCTTGCAGTATCGTCTAGAATTGACAAGCAGTATGTTTACTGGTGAACCCAGACCAAGCCTCGCTGCCCTATGTCAAGAGGAGTAGTTACAGGCTCTCTTAGGCACTGCACGCGATTCCCCTCTTCATTGTAAGAGCTGCCGATCACCGAAACGACAAGAAACGTATTTTCCCACCTCCGTGCGGAGTAGTCAAGATCACTCTTAAATATACAGTTCGTCAACTGTAAGAGTGTAGCATAATATGGCACTAAGAAAAATTGTCTCATAGAATTAGATTTCACTTAAAGATGTTTCTTTTTTAAAACATTTAAACTACGTTTAAAAAGAACACGTCTTACCTCCAGAAAACCTATATTTTCGTTGTGTAATACTTTTATAGAGGCGAATTCATGATCTTTGGAGTACTGGTAATTTTCTTGTTCTGTCTATCTTCTGGGTGATGCCGCCGATGAGTTTGAATGTTGATGAATTAAATTAATTAAAAATATCATTTAAAGCTACTTCTAAGAGTAGTTAAGTTATGCTTCCGATTATTAGCTATGATTTTCAAATGGTAATCTCCAATAATCTCATCGGTGACCAAGCCTGCTCAGTGGACGATTCATGATCTCGTCACAGAAGGTTCCGGGATCGATTACCGGTGTGGTCACGAGTGTCCTTTAAGGTTTCGTGAGATATTACTATGTAAGCTCGGCTTATTTTTCATAAATTACATATGAATCGTGTACTAGTCAAAGAACCTCATTAATTCTACAGATAATAATAATTTGTGTTGCTTAAAATATTTAAAGTATGCGGGAAAACGTGGAAGTGCTACTGTTGCTTGGAGTTGGCTGCAAAGTTTAATCGCCAGTTCCTTCCTGTCGCCTACATTTTCTATCACAGCCACCAAGAAGACACCTGTTCTCTCTCTCCTCTCTCTCTCTCTCGTCCTCCCCCTCTTTTTCGCTCTCCCTCTCTTTACCTCGTACCCTTCTCTCTCTCCATTTCCTCCCTCTAACTCTTCCTCATTCTTTCTATCTCTCTTTCTCTCTCTTTTTTCGTTCTTTCTATCTGTCCCTACTCTGTCTATTACCCCTCTCTCTCTCCCCCTCTCTCTCTCTCTTTCTGTCTTGGCACTTGAGCCAAAGTAAAAGACACACAACTTTCATTTAAGAAACCTAGAGGAAGTTATTAGAAAAATGCATTAATAAGCAGAAAAGTAATAAAACTGATGAAATATGCAAGATACACAAAATGAAACAACACATTTTTTGGTCCTCACCGAAGGAAAAGGACCTGTAATATGTTTAGAATCTTCTTCAAGGTGCAGCAAAATTTAAATATATACATACACAGCAACCCCCCCAGGCCTTGTTGTTAGTACCAATTTTTTATTTGATTTTTGAAGTAACAAACTATCAAGATATAATTTGGTATCTTTTAATAAATGTAACAGAGTTATTCCAACCTTCAAAAGCGGTGTTTGTCAGCGTAACGCACTACGTAAACAGAGGTTGCAAGTTCGAATCGTCGATTGCGTTTGCCACACCATTCATTCATCATTTCATCTTTCATATTTCTCGTTGCGATTAACCCAAGAGATAAACAAGCAATGAAGAATGACCTAAAAAAATGTGCTTTGCTATTTTATTTATGGAGTCAGTGACAACCTTAAATAAATGTGTGGAGAATACTTTGGGGATGAAAATATAATTTATTATACTATTTTATTATATGATGAGGAGCAAAGAACGACGAACTAGGACGCTCGTCCTTTCCTGTTCTACGCCGTTGCTTAGAGGTAAAGGAAATGTCTGTGTACACCATGTGTTAAAACAAGATAGCCGTGGCTTTAAAGTTTTGTTACATTGTCTTAACTACGCAACCAAACACGATTTAATTTTTTCAGTTTCAAGTTCTAATTTCCAGGTTCGGAACCGTGACGACGAGGATGTTGAGATCATTAGAAGTTTCCAAACATGAAATCCCGTTCACAGTGCTTGGTAGCAACAACTGCGATCAGAAATCCGATCCCTCCGTCTTCTTCTTCTTTGAACGGCTCTTGTCTCAAAGTTTTCCAAAGAGCTTTTCTCTAGTCTAAACTTTCTGCTTTAAAATGTTGGAGCTTGGATGTGGAGTACAATACGAAAACGGCAACCTGTTGGCAAATGAAAAATTATGACATTGCATTCATATGACCTCTTTTCTCAAATCCAATGGCTCTGCCTTCTGTGGACAACAGTTTACAGTTTCGCAACCACAGGGGGCATCCCCAAAACCTTGGATGGAAGTCAATTGTAGGGGGATCAAACAATGAAGTAAAAAATCAGAGCTAACAGAATCTAAGAGTAGCAGGACAAAAAGATACTCAAGATTGAATTAGTTCTCTTGTATTTCTGGCATGTATTTCTCCCAAACGGCAAAGGGCAACTGCAGAGGGGCACAGAGGGACAATTGCCTCCCTCGATCTCAAATTGTATGCAAGAAAATATAAATTTCCTTACGTTTTAATGCTCGCTTCGCTCGCAATACCTCCTCTTCTTACAGTTTGGTCAGGTTCAGAGCTGTAGGTAGCTATGGGACGGCGGGAGTGGGCATGGGCGACGAAATATGTAAATGAAATAGATTAATAGATTATAATAGAGAGAATGCAATAGCGACCCTTGAAATTATTTTGGGGCTATTAAATCGATATTGTTTTCAGTTTACAAAAAAATTGGGTCTATTTTTTTGCTCGCTTCGCTCGCAACTGTATTGTTTTCTGCAATGCCATGTAAATTGAGGACTAAAAGTGGTAAACGTTGTAAGTGCGAAAATGTTGGGAAATCGCATCGTTCCGCACATCAGCCCGTAAGAACGTGCACACTAGTGACCTCTTTACACGCCCTTTGAACTACTTAGAGGGCTACCATCCACATTTCACGTATACCACATTATAAAGCATGGCCCTTTTGACAGTTTAACGTTGGAAACGGTGTTTGAATTATTGTGGCACTTACAGCGTTTACCAATTTTAGTCTTCAATTACGAGAAGAAGAAGTAAAACGAAACATATACTTCTGACTGTTGCTGCTAAACAGTTTTGTCTTAAATGCATGAACGATTGTTTTGATAAATAGGAGAAACAACGTGAGAGACAATTTATATCATTTTTTGCTGCGGGTTTGTTATGAGATGGATGAATTGATTATGCAATGTATTTAAATAATATATGTACTGCACACACACACACACACACACATATATATATATATATATATATATATATATATATATATATGTGTGTGTGTATTACAGAAACTTTTAATATGTACACAATTTAGTTTAACATGTTGCATGAGTATTTTCTAATTTTACGTTGCTCCATGTTGCATATAGCTATATAAAACATATATTGTACATGAAAGTTACACATGTTGTTGTTGTTGTTGTTGAGTTGGTGTTTAAGTCCACTTAACAGTAAGGTTAATCGGGACTGGACCTACAGTTTAAAGTGGGATCCGAACCACTTGTGCCTCCACCGGGTATCGAACCAGGAATCCCTTGATTACAAGGCGGCGACGCTACGCTACCACTACGCCTTCGGGGAGGGGAAAGTTACACATGTCTTATGTACAAAAAGTATTATATTCGTCATGTATTTTCTGTCTTTCAAAAATACGGTTCGTTTGGTTTGGTTTGAGTTGGTGTTTTAAGTCCACTTTATGCACAGTAAGGCTAATCGGGACTGGACGTACAGTTTAAAGTGGGATCCGAACCACTATGTGCCTCCACCGGGTATCGAACCCGGGACCCCTTAATTACAAGACGACGACGCTACCACTGCGCCATCGAAAAATACGGTTTGTGCTTGTTTTCCATTATTAGCTGAACGTGTTGAAAAACTATTTCAAATCCTTTGTTCAAACACAAATGCTTTATCACAGACTTTTACCCCTTTTTATCGTGATTTTACGAGGTTAATAACGTATTTGATACTACTACTACTACTAATAATAATAATAACAATAATAATGCCATTACGTCAGTGGCGGCGATTCGGTTCCAAAACTGGGGGCCAAGGTGCCAAAACTAGAGGGGCAAGGACAGTTTAATTTCCATTGGAAAAGGTTTATTGCCCATAAGATTTAGCATAGTGCGGGGGCAAATGTGGCAAAAGGTGGGGGGGTGGGGCAATTGCCCCCCTATCCCCCTAATCGCGACCACTCCATTACGTATATAGTGTATTTAGTTTATAGTGCAACGTACCCAAAGAACAACGGTTGAATAAAGTTTGCGGAAGTTAAAGATAGATGACAGCACGAGATTAAAAGTTATGAAATTGTTAGTATAGTTAAAATTGAACGAAAAGAAAGTGAAGTAAGAATGAAGATATAGTACATAATGATTGTTAATACATGGAAGTAAAAATGAAGAAAACAAATGCATGTACAGGGTAAGTCAAAATGATGGACCCGATTTCAGACATTTATTCTGTGAAATATAATAAACAAATGTTATTGTGACACATGTGCTAAGAAAGGAAAACTGTCAAAATTTTTTCAAACAAATCACAAGTGTTCTATGTGAGCACCTCGCGTAACACGGCACACATCAAGCCGATAGTCTATCTCCTGCCAAACCTTGTGTAGCATGTTGCGGTCAATATCAGCAATGGCTGCTGTGATACGGGCACGCAGGTCATCCAATGTTGTTGGAAGTGGTGGTACGTAAACATGATCCTTGACAAAACCCCACATGAAGAAATCACATGGGGTCAAGTCGGGGAAACGAGATGGCCAATGAAGGAGATGTCGATCCTCCGGAGATGCACGGCCTATCCAATGCCCCATTGAGATGGTCCCGAACACTGCCATGGTAATGCGCAGGGGCACCATCCAATTGGAGAATGAAATCTGCGCTATCCTCTGCAAGCTGTGGAAGGAGCCATAGTTGCAGCATATCAAGGAAAACAAGTCCTGTCACAGTACGTTCATGGAAGAAAAAGGGCCCATAAATCTTTTCATGGGAAATGGCACAAAAGGTATTCACTTTGGGGGAATCGCGTTCGTGTTCCACAAATTCATGAGGGTTAGCAGTTACCCAAATCCTTACATTGTGTCTATTCACTTTCCCTGAAAGGTGAAAAGTTTCTTCATCACTGTAAATTAACCTCTCAGAGAACCCATCCGTTTCCATTAATGCGAGGAAATCAGCACAGAAGGACGCGCGCAAAGCATAATTAGTGTATTTTAAGGCTTGAACTAGTTGCAAGCGGTAGGATTTCATTTGTAAATGTTTCCGCAGAACCCGCTAGGCACTTTTCTGTGGAAGTTGAAGTTCTCTTGCTGCCCGGTAGGTGGACTTCTGTGGACTCCGCACGAAACATGAGCGCACTCGTTCCACTGTCTCTTCCCCAGTCGATTTTCGTTTACAGATGCAACCCGAATATCTGAAATGTTCATACCACTTACGAATGGCCTTCCCCGTAGGTGGTTCTCTCCGATATTTGGTACGGAAATGCCGTTGCACACTAATCACATACTTGTTCCCATAATAATCAAGCACACAGTAAGATCTCTGTTCTCCAGTCAACGCCATTTTTCCTCCTCGCTGCTCGCTGCTGACTCCTAGCGGTAGAAAGTGGAAACACTGCGTGGAAACTAAACTTTGAAAGTTAACCTTTCGAAGCGCATGTCTCACAATAACATATGTCTATTAGATTTCACAGAATAAATTTCTGTAATCGGGTCCATCATTTTGACTTACCCTGTATATATTGATATTCTAGAACAGAATCAAATTCTCACAGATTATATTTTAAATAATTATAAGAGAGAAAGATAAATATTTCTAAGAGATTTCGAATTATATCAAAGGGGGTTACACAATTTGTCGTCTAGTTTAGCTGGTGTCGCGTTCCGACCGAACCACTCTAAGAGTGGGAAAATATACCTTTGGTAGTCGATGCCTCTATGGAGGAAATAAACGATAGAGAAAAGTACTAGAAAGTCGTCGATCCTACGAGTTGCTGAATTATCCTTAAATTGATGAATTATCATCCGTCCGCGCGTTTATTATGTCCCCATCGGCAACCCTTTCATGAAACGTAACACTGGCAACAATAGCTAACAATAGCCAAACCGCTCCCGATAAGCGCGTGCACTCAGACGTTGTTGCCACATTTTCTTTACATTTCTTGTAGCTGCAAGGCGCCTCTCGTTATTTTTGCGCCATAACCACGTGCGGGGTTGATTTTTTTTAACTAGTTGTGCTGTGTTATGGTGCTGTCTTGTTGCTTTGTTATAGTGTTGTGCTTTTTGTTTTTTTTCTTAGACTTTGCATAATGCAAGTTATCACTCACGGCTGCTAGTGAAAATCCCAAGTATGAAGACAAAACTGCAGGATATTATTTCCTTCATGGAGAGCTGAGGTGCCCATCCCCACCAAAGCCAATGGCGCATTCCCCCCAAAAATCATGTCATGCGTCCCTCTAAATCATATCATGTGTCCCCCCATAAAAACATCATTCGCGCCCTCAAACCATATCGTAATCCCCACAAAGTATTTAATTACGACATCGTGTCTACCGAAAGTAACTTTTTTCTTAGCTTTACAGAACACTATACTTGATCTGCTCCTTCTCCCTAAACAGGGGTGCCCATCACTCAAGACCACCCCTAAAATCGTTCATCATAATCCCCCAAAAATAGTTTGGATGAATGTGTAATAGTTGATGTCTATTTGAATGAAATACCATATTACATTGTCCATATTTTATTATTGTTCGATTTTCGAAAAAACTTGAAGCTAGCACACTGATTGGTTAAATGTAGTAAATTCAAATATGTAAATATGCATATAAATAGTATTTTTGAGTGGGTTTATAAAACTCAATTTAAGTATTTAACACAAATTGTTACACAACTTAAGATAAAGATAGAATAATTCAACCTTGGCAAACCAAATAATATGCTCCAGCCGTATGGCAGATTCCATTTGTTTCACGAGACATTACAGAACCCTAGTTAGAAATTCTTAACCTCAGGGCGATAATATAAAAGGGTTCCTCTTTCAAAGAACTCACCCCCACCCTCCGTTTTCCTGGGGTAAATATAATTATTTTAGTAACATCCATAACAATAATTACTTGGATTTTATCTTCAGTGCAAATTTTAAATTTTCCTGTGACAAGTTAGAAATGCGGATTCGATATATTTTTGTTCCAAATGATGCACCTGCTTTAAATTAAGCAGTATACCAACACTAAGCATTATATTTTAAGAAGTGATGTTATTAAAGAATATCGAGAATATCGCTTATGTCTTGTAATGCATCTATAGTACAAAACTTCACATTCACCTCAGTAAAGCGCCAAACACGCATTCTCGCAACACATGATTGCGAGTGAAGCGAGCAAGAAAATCTTACATCCATTTCTTTGCAGGCTTTCAAGAATATTAATTTAATGGGGTGTCAATACTCTAAGTAAAATATCAGCCATAATGTAATACCTAGAGCTGGATACTGCCCCCCCCCCCCCCCAACGTTTAATTCAGAATCCCCCCCAGAGCCCTCGTGTCAATTAAGGCCTAATAGGTAATAGTGGGATATTTCTCTCTCTCCCCCTTTCGATAATATCCTTAAACACCTCCTTTTTAATCTTTATCTGTATTTCTTTTCTCTTTCCATAGTCTTTAATTTTGTTTCTCTTTCTTTTTCTCTTTCTTAACATTTCCTTCTGCTTTTCCTTTTTATCTCTTCTTCAATTTGGCAACATCGCTTTCCTACTTGGGTGTTTCTTTTAACAAAAAGTACCGCTCCCTTTGTTAACCGCTGGGGATATAATGAACGCGCGGACTTTAGTCGATGCCTCTATGGAGGAAATAAACGATAGACGAAAGTACTAGAAAGTCGTTGATCCTAGGAGTTGCTGAATTATCCTTAAATTGATGAATTATCAATCCAGTTGCTGAAAGACGACGAGATATTGTGAAGACTACTATTTCCCAAGTGACGTGATTAAACTTCATATTACTTATATACAGGACTATATATTCAAAATAAGACAAGTTCCTGTAAGTTTATTGTCCTCCATATATGTATTCTATCCAAAACAATACAGTCTCTGCGTTTCCCTTCAGTGTCTAACTTATAACCCATAGCCCTGAGGTATAGTAGACGAGAAATATTTTTATGCTACAATATTGATTTGTATGTTCACTCCATTATCAATACTTGCAATGTGAGACAATTCTATGTATATGCTGTGTCTATATGATTACACTGGTCGATATGGGTTTCGATGTCTCGCAGATGACTGTTGTATCTGAATAACTTCAGCATGCTGATTCCAAAAATGAAATCCATTTTTATCCATCATGTCTAGCCTTTTTCTTCTTCAGAAAACAGCAATATATGAAATGCCTTCATTTCACAATAAAAAGTATAGTTCTATTATTTCCCCAATAGATGGCTCTGTTTAGATGGTGGTAAAATATTGATTTTCTAGAATACAAATCCTCCCCTTTTGCACTACGAATACATATAGAATTGTAAGAATTTATTCCACGTTCCATGACACATTGGCATGAAAATTGTATGGATTTTGATTACGTAGTTTTATTTTCGAAATCCTAATGAAACTTTCCTTCACAAAATGCCCAATACTCTATGTTATAATATGGTGGGTTGATTGAACTTAGTGACGTGGATGAAAATCCTGACCTAGGGAAAAATCTTGCCATGGGAAGAAATCGATGTCATTTCCGTGAACAGCATTCAAAATACTTCCATGATCACCTATTGATTTGTAAACCGAAATTTCTCTTGTATAAATTTATTTTCTTGCTTTCTGTAATAGGTGTAATGGAATGGCGGATAAATGAGAATTTTGATTGTGTAATTGTGAAAAATCCTGGCATGATGGGAAAAAATGGATGCCATTTACGTCATCAGCATTCAAAATACTTCCAGAATTGCTTATTGATTTAAAAACAACCGACATTTTCCTTTTGTTGCGTTATGTAATAAATGTGATGTAATGGCGAATATGAAAATTTTGATTCTGAAATTGTAAAAAATTCTGATGGGGAAAAATTGATGTGATTTCTGTGATCAGCATTCAAAATACTTCCAGAAACACCTATTGATTTGAAAACATCAGAACTTTTTTCTCAAAATGTCGACTAGTGTTAATATTATTTACCCTAGCTTCCCCGTGCCGTACGAGAAACTTACATGCCTCATTGGGGGGGGGGATCACAGGCTCACACTTTAGTGTCAAAATTCAAGAAACCATTTTGTTATTTAATCACTGCTCCATTTGTTGATTACATAACTGCAGTTATTTATTAAAAATATTTTCAAAAATGAGTATAATTAATAAAAAAATAATAAACAGTTATTGCGTGAGTGTAACACATATATTTTACCATTCATTAAACTCACAAAAACATATTATTTTTTTTTCAATGATTTTGGTTCATCAGATGATGTTATATATTAATTGTAATAATTACAGGAACTACCATCTTCACTAAACAATTGTACACTGCCACTGCCACGAGAGCATCGAATAACACGCTCCAAAGGGGATGCTTACATAAAGAATTTTGCCTCGTATGTACGTTAAATTTATGTTTTATGAACAAAGGCAATACAGAAATATTGGGAACACCTTAGGAAACCATGCATATTATTTCAATTTTTTAATTAAAAATTCACTGCTGCAAAATCGAAAAACAAGATGTGGTGGGCCTCGCACCCCGTCCCCCCCTGGTAAGCTAGGCTTGAAGTCATATAAGAAGTGTGCCCATAAAATTTTTATTCAGTGCATGACCAGCAATTTTATCAATGGTGATCATATTCGTCTTTGTCCAGTACTCAGTGTTATAATGTATGATATTTTTATATATCCACTATTTTGTATCTGTAATTAGAGCTGCTGGACCATATATCAACCTGAGACTCCCCGATAACGTAGTGGTAGCACCGTTGCCTTGTAATCAAGGGTTCCCATGTTCGATACCCGGTCGAGGCACATAGTGATTCGGATCCCACTTTAAACTGTAAATTAGACGTACTGTGCATAAAGTGAATTTAAAACACCAAAGCAACCAACCAACCATATATCAAACATAAGAAACTCTAGTGCGAATATGAATAAGAACACATACGTGACCAAGTTCTTGTACTTTGGAATTTTAAGTCAAAGTTACAAACTTTGATCAGAGTAATTTAGCATTGTACTATTCTAAATAGAATTATAATATGCAAAATAATTAACTTGAATGTTTTTACTAGGCTACAACGTATGCACTTGTGTTGTTAATCATATCGGAAAAAAAATTTGTCTTAAGTGCAAGGACCTCGACGATGGCGTAGTGGAAGAACCGTTTCCTTGGAATCGAGGGGTCCGGGTTCGATACACGGTTTGGATCAAGTTTTAAACTTCAGTTTCAGCCACGATTAACCTTATTGTGCATAAAATGCGCTTAAAACTCAAACTCCTGAGTATAATGCTTGCTTTCTTTTTGTTTAGGTTTCCTATTTATCTTCCTTCTTCGTTCCAGTTTGCTTTATTGATGCAGATTTCTAGCCCAGCAGGAAGCGTGAACTGTGATTTCTCTTTATTCTAAAAAATCGCTTTTGTCAGTGGAACACCTGTCGAGAAATGCTTGGAATTCTTTGATATAAAAGGTTCCGGCAATCTCACAGGGATTTACTACAAGTAGTGGCTCTGGGCCTCTAACTATCGCTCTTTGTGAGTTCCATTAATTTTTCATTGCGTTCCCTTCACCCGGCTTCTGATCCGTTATGCAGTTCAGTATAGAAAGGGCCAGTATTAATTAAAGTTAGCTTGTGTTTCTATAATTTGCCGATGGGCATGTAGAATCTTAATGTAGATGGGCGTCGTCAGAAATTTTTGCACGGGAAGTCGGGTCAATGATAAAAGTTAAATAGTAGAAATAATAACAATAAGAAAAATAAAAAATAGAATTGTTATTGAACAATAATAAATATTATAAACTAATAAAAATTAGTGGGCCCCCATTTTGTTTTTGGCACATATCAAAGAAGCCATGAAGTCAAAATAAACGTTACTAAAACCTGAAATAGTACGTTACGTACTTATTTAGTATTTCTCCTCCCGCAGCGAGAAGAAATGGCTTCATTTTGAAAATCCAATTTTTTTTCGAAAAGATGCACTATTTAAAGATTGAAAAAATAGACGTTCCTAAAGTGGTTTCCCTTAAATTTAATACAATTAAAAGCAGCAACAGCATAAATTATAGTGGCATAAGCTTAAATAAGATACACGAAAGGCGGTGGAATAAAATGAACGTTCTCTGGAATGTTAAACAGACAGAATTACGAGCTTTCTTCAAGATCATTGTTTTCTTTCGTATAGAATTAGTATGGCCATCTTATCTTAATTCCACGTTCTTAGTTTTTCCCCTCTGCTCGTCAAATCTATTCTCTTGGAACTTGTACCAGAATTCCAGAATTATCATTTGAGAGAAAACACATTCTGTGATCGTTGCACAACAACACAAGGGGCCCACTTTAGGACCACGAGGGGTTATTTTGTCATGATAAATATCTCCCACATATTCCCATCCATTAATTACCAATTGCATACAATTTGGATTAAGTATGTAGAAGAGTTGACGCATTTGCCTCTCAATTGAACGTTGGAATAGTAAAACTTTCGACTTGCACAATCACTGCATGCGGCAATAACATAAGCTACCTGCTCCAAGTATTTCCGCCATGCTACGGCATCATTCAGAGCAGAAATGCAGGGCGCCCGCTTTAAGGACGGTGCCCGCATTTGCTACACTTCCTCTATTATTATTATTATTATTATTATTATTATTATTATTATTATTATTATTATTATTATTCAATATTCAGCACAACTGTTATTTTATTCTTTTTTTATATTTCATACAGTTAGTGTACTGAAATTTACAGTCATTGTATTTTGTTATTAACTTTTGCATACTTCATTCGCGAAAAGGCTGTAAAGGTTAGGTGAAAATTTTACTCATGGGGTTCATTTTGAGTGACCTCTCACCTAAAGCTAGAATATTTAGAATTTTGAAAACTCTGGAACCATTTATTTTTTGGATTAAATAGTAGAATATGAAAATACAACATGGTTCCTGTATTTTATCATTCAATTTTGTTTTCAATGTAGTGCAGTTTTTGCTTTGGTTACTTTGTTGGAATATTAACTAAATAAACTTTACTTCTGTTAATAATATTAAAAATTACAAGCTTTCCGCTATTTTGGAACTTGAAATGAATGATGTCAATTTCCAGGGGGAGGGGTCGACGAACACGTTTGATCCTCTTCCCCCGACGCCCATGGTCTTTATAGAAGGTAATAATACCAGGTTGTTGTCTGTAGTGGATGAGTGTATTTCCACCCTCTGGAAACCTACTATCTCCTCTTTTGTTTGGAGAAATTTACCAATCATTCTGTTCTCAGCCTTAGATAAAGAACACTCCATGGAAGTCTGTATTGATGGTCTACTTAATTTTACCCCCTTTGTCGCTGTGGTTCAGTCGTTAGAGCGTGAGGCCACACGTGAGGCCGGCGTTCGATTCTCGAGGTGGGAATCCTTCCAACAATGCACCAGGATACATATATACATACAGGTATCTGATGATATAAACAATAACACCTATACTCTCTCTCGGTTATCTCTGGAGCAAGCGAACGGAAACAAGTCTCTACACAAGTGGTGACGCAAGGCGGCTCCACCAAAGAACACGTGAGAGAGAATGCTATTGCGTGGAGGGAAAAAAGCGGCTGTTCACAACAGCATGTACTACTTCGCTCTTCCTACTCGTTTTCCCCTCTTCTCTTCGGCTCCAGAGATAACCGGTCAGAGTATAATAACATTACAATCATTCAAATTGAACTACAGAATTGCTTGAAGTGGATTATAAAGACTGTTCTCCCATTAATAAGTTCTGTATAAAGTTGTAGTGTCTTCATTATACGTCTCTTTCGTTCCTCCTTACGTTATTAAAGGTCATTTCCACTCTTACGGCGGCCGGTCCTAGTTCTGACAAGGGAAGTGGGGAGCGGGGATTAAGCCGCAGACCAACTAGACAACAGCAGTGGCGCCGAGAGACACGACGCGGCGGAAAAAAGTACTACGCGAACCTCGTTCCACTGGCTTCTGCGTTTCTTATGGTGCTGGATTGGTCACTCCAGTGATGTGCGTCTACGCGTAAACAACGACAGCCTACATTCTACACGTAGACTATTTTCATACGTAGATAAACAACATGGTGAAAGGTGTTAACTTAGCAAAAGGCGCTGCAGAAGTAAAACAAAGTATACTGCCTATCAGTTGCTGATGTGTAAGAAGAACCTTGTATACTCTTCTTTACATTTGCGAACAATTTCTCACCAAAGAAAAGAACGCAACGTTGGAAATATTCTAACGTTTTATGGGAAAATAACTACTTTTGCCCCACTACTGCCATCTGTTTTTCTGCATACGATTTAGGTTTTTTTCACAGTTGATGATAGGAAGAGAAGAGAACATTTTTGTTGTAAATAGAATTCTAGTCAGTTCGTTAGGAGCAAATATAGTTGAAAATGTCACTTTCCTTTCATGAAAGCCTTGACAATTAATTCTAATTAGTTTAGATTGTCTACACGTAATCTATTTAAACTACGATCCAATGAAATCTACGCGTAGATTACGTGTAGACAATGCATGTAGACGTAAAGGTATTGTGTACGGTACAACACTGATCACTTCCCACTTCCCTTGCCAGCATAAGGATCGGCCGCCGTAACAGTAGAAAAGACCTTTATCGACGACAAAGTTGATTGGGGAAACCACAAAGGGGCACAGGAAAAATAAGTAGAGTTATTCTCCACATGTATATTTTTTCCATTTGACGCATATTCCTTGCACTGATTACACCAGCAACTTCTATTAAGTCCTACTGCTGTTTTCATCACTCGAACAAAGATAAATTTTATTACATTTTCCAAATTTCTGAAAAATTAAATTAAGGAAACAATTGATTGACGATTCCGAAACAACTAGAATGTTTAATTTGCACAAAAAGCGTAACGAAATAATACGAAATGCAAGCTGCTATACACTCCACGTATCTGCTCCTTGAAAAATCCATTGTATGAAATTTCTTCGAATGTGTACACATAAAATACAACTCTTTATCAGGAACTTCATGACAAAGTATGGCAGAAAGTGTCTCTAGATAAATAAAGAAAACGTGAAGCAGGCAAGGCGACAGATGAACTGGTAAACATAATTCAGACTTGAAGTAGTGACTGATGGAAAGCAAACAGCATATGCAAGTAGACCTCCAAGTCCTCTGTGTACAAAAGAAAATCGAAATTGTTTCGCAAAATAGTGAGTAGCTGCTCTCATTGTACCTTTCCTGGTTCACCTATTCTGCATGCAGTTTGGAAGGTTAGAAGGAAAATTCTAGGTGTTGAAATATCCTCAAGTGTATCTACAAAACGAATAAGAAAGTAAGTTGACAAATACAGTAAAACCTCGTTATTCCGGACCCCTATAAGCCGGACTTAGCTTAATCCGGACAGGAAAATGGGCAAAAAAAAAGGTTTTAAATGTGGCTAGAAATCAACAATCGCATTGGTCATATTGCTCCGTAACGACTAAGAATACGTACATCCAGCGTCCATGGGAGAACTTCCCAAAGAAAAGGTCTATGGCCTTTAAATACACCATAATAAACGTGTTTTGTCGCTATAATAATAATCCTTTGCGCAACAGCCCTGAAGGGCCTTGGCTTACCTACCGACTGCCGGTCTCCCTCCAGCGCTTTCCTTCGTCACCTCTAAGCGTGGAGATCTGCAACCAGTATTGGTATAGTCGGGGGTCAGCCTGAGGTATCCCCATCCGTTATAGTAGGTTTCCGGGACCGGATTACGCTTACTCATTCGAAGCTCCCCAATTTCCTCACGATGGTGGGTTGCCACCGGCCGTATACGTAGGCCGAATAAATTCCGACCAGAGCCGGATTCGAACCTACGCAGCGAACGATCTCAAGACTAGTGAACGCCTTAACCCGCTCGGCTACGGAGGAGGACGTTTTGTCGCTATAAACGTAGTTTTAATGCACTTTCTACAGTTATTTTAGGTTATATCAGTTAATCCGGACTTTCGTTAAACCGGTCAACTTATCCCCCCATTAGTCCGGATTAACGAGGTTTTTCTGTAGTAGGAAGACGGGTACATACACCAGCTCTGTGGCCCTTCGTGTTAAGAGGTCGACTTTTGATTTCTACACCGAATTTTCCGGGTTCGAGTCTCAGTCTGGTCAGGACATTATATGTGAGTGTCCCTTAATTAATTTCTTTTAATCATAACTCATCCTTATCGTCACCATTAGCCAAAGTGAAGTAAAAGCTACGTAAAGTAAAAGTACAAGATTACATACAAATATGGATTTACACATCTATTCATTTGGTAACACAAAACTGCAAGGAAGATGAATGACCAATTCTAGTTTTTATTAAAAGAGGTCATTGTTGTAGATGTTCTTTAATTACTTACTTTACTTTACTTAGTCGCGTCCTCTTCTACCTGCCGGTGTCGAGGGGTTATAGCGAGCTCTCCAGACGTTTCTGTCCAACGCCTTTTCCTGTGCCTCTTTCCATCTTATGTTTCGTTTCTCCAAAATCTCTTTGACACTCATATTCCATGTCTTTCCTGGTCTTCCTTTTGGTCTTGTTCCTTGTGGACGTGTTTCCCATATCTGCTTTGGCAGTCTCGTCTCACTCATTCTGCTCAAATGGCCGAACCATCTGAGTTGATTACGTTCAACTGTTTCTTGTAGTGGCTGAGCATTTAAAGATTGCCGAATGGTTTGATTCCTTATCCGATCTTTCCTGGTTTTCCCACTTATTCTTCGAAGGTACCTCATTTCCATTGTTTGTACACTTTGCAGGTGTTTTCCAGTCATTGTCCAATTTTCACTGCTATATGTAAGTGTTGGTATATAAATTGTTTTATATACAGTGAATTTTGTTTGGGTAGATATTTCTTTTTTGCTTATAAATCCTCTGTTTATCATTTGATATAGCTTTCCTGTCTTCATGATTCTATCTCTTATTTCTTCCTCTTCTTTTCCTTGACTGTTTATAATTACTCCAAGATACTTGAAATTTGTCACTTGTTCTAAACGTTTGTTATTCAGTTTTATCTTATGGTTTGTCTTTTCTCTGCTAATTATCATTGTTTTAGTTTTCTCTGTATTTATTTCCATATTCTTTTTCTTTAATTCTTCATTAAGAATATTTAGGTTATATTGTAAACTAGCCTGTGTATTAGCTATTAGTATAATATCATCAGCGTATATGAGCTCTGTTAGTTTAATTGGTTTCATATTCCAGTATCCTACATGAAATTGTTTCATTTTTTATATGGCATTCCTTTATTACTTCAGTAGATGTTCTTTACTTTTTACTTATCATAAGGTAGGTGCGCCAAAGGTAGCCAGTGTTCCCAAAGTGGACCACTTTACGAAAATCATATTAGTATTTAACACAGCTAACAACTGGCACTACATTAATATACCAGTCCTCCTCAGGTGCACCATGCAGAAAACAAACTGTCACGGACTGCCAGCAGTCATTTTATTTAAGTTATTGATTAACCCCTGGTCTCGTAGGGACTGTGCAGACCAGTCCTCCACAGAGGTCGGCTATTCATTGTTACCGTATATAATACATGTCAACAATCAAAAGTTTGACACCAACAATTTTCTCTAACAAGATGTAGAAACGTGAATAAACACAAATAAATCTATTTTCTTGAGCACAAGCATAATTTTCTAAGCCAACTATAAGCCGTGGGCCAACTTTGGGACCCATGGGCCACCGTGGGAACAGATGTAACGGTTTTGTAATTCCTTTTTTAAAAAAGAAGTTATCAGCAATGTTAAAAAAATATCCATTTGGTGCACGTTGTTAATAAGTTGCAGGAGTTATTTCTAACAATTTGAGAAATTTTTCTCTCATTAGAGATTTGTAAACTGAACTAGAAGCTTAACTAGGGCCACCCTTGCTTCACCTACCCTATATCATTATCTATAAAGTTATGAAACCTCGCATTTCGTTCAATTACTAGTGCCACAGCAATTTGATTATTTTCTGTTTCTTCCTTCCTGCTCAATTTCCACTTCTGTGAACTACCATATCTAAAAATAATAATATATATTTACTTCTCTGTAAACGTTATTTTTCCATTAAGCTTCTCTTCTCGTCTGTTCTCCTTAGCACATGCATGCGTTTGCTTCTCGGATCTTTCATCATTCACAAACCACATTGAACTCGAGCTTCCCAATATCTCTTTTCCTTGAGTTCCATACTGTCTGACGACGGAAGGTGTGATTAACTAGAGATGACGAGTCTTAAAATTCCATTAACACTAGAGCGGCGGGAGGGGTCAAAATTACCCCTACCTTCACCATTTCTTTAATAACTATCCCGTTTTTGTTATTTTTTCCACGAAAGTTTGTGATTTTCATAAGTCTTTGTCCTTTTTAAGATTGTATATTGAAATCTACAAAATAATTTATTCCTGTGAAATTTGATGTTATACCCCTAGAACAGCGGGAGGGGAAAATTTGGGTACTGAAATATCAGCGTTATTTTTAGTTCCTGTGCTAACCTGTTCTTAGCATGTTCCCACTTGTCGCAGTTTACATGTCGTCATGTAGGTAGTGTTCTTGGACCAGAAAGAACGTTCTGAACATGTCGAATCAAGTAGCAGTTCCTCGTGGTGAAAGTTGCGTATTCTGGAGTGTTCAGTTATTGATGACTGTATTTTTTTATTTGTAATAAAAATGTATCACAAACCACCTAAACACTTTGATTATACATACAACACAGCAAATAATATAAATTAAAAATATGTTCCCATTCTAAATAGTTATAATTTTAAATGCATTTCTTATGAGGGGTCAAACTGACCTCTTTCCTCTGTTCTAGGCATTCTTCGCCATTCCAGTTTTGAAACACTGAAATAAATTCTACTTATACAAATCACTTAAAACACGCAGGTTATATCTAAGATAGCTACCTACTTTAATTGAACAGATTTGATCACATGACGGCTGTAGTTCAACATTTTCTTCTTTTAACTTATTTTCTAAATAGATTTCAATGTTCTGCTGCGAAATAGACATATCGTAATACAATTATTAGTATTTCATGAATTCTTTATGAAACCGTTAAAAAGATGTACTTCCTTTACAATTATTTGTTAAATATTCATAAAATAATAAAGTAAATTCATGATGATGTTTCCATATAACAGATAAACGAACATGAAAAGCACTAGAACTTTAAAACGTTACTTAAACGTTATAGCTTGATAGTAGAATTTAAGTTTTAAGATGAAAGCGGTCTGGGAAAGATAATAGATGGAAAGGCTAGGATTCATAATAATGGTGAATTAAGCTACTGGATTGGGAGACAATAACGCCACCATTGGAATCCTTCAGTTTACGATTAGCTTCGTTCATGAAGCGCTAAGCCTCAGAGATTTCCAACCAGTTGAAATGTTGGCAAGTGGAGCCAGCCCAACCGAGAATGAATGGGAGTGGGATGAAGAAGACGACAGCAATAAGACCCGTAATTGCAATGAAGGGCTCGAAGACGATAAATGACTATGAAAACCTATATTCCGCATCTATACCGAAGTCAGCAGACATCAAAGATTCCCTTCTTTCTGCTAATGTAAGGTTTACGTTGACAGTATGGTTCCCAGATGTCCCATAAAATGCGACATCCCAGTTTTCGTTACAGTGTCCCGTTGTCTATGTGAGATCTCGGCAAGGGTTTTCGTTTCGTATTTCTGTGTTTGAAATCGTCTAGTCAGACTGACTTTATTCTAGAGAACTCCTCTGCATGATAATATCTTCTATCTTCCTAAATAGTCAGTACTGTTTCTGTAGTCTCATACATTAACATTCGTGAAAGGTCAAGGAGAGCCTTCGCTTCCATTTACTTTTGAATATATTTTCATTATACAGGGTGGCTCAATAAGTGATATAACACCCCCAATACAAGGCCACTACGGCATGGAACGATGGAACGTAAAAATGGCGATGACCAATCGTTGCCTTGCCAAGGGGGAACCACAGTGACGTCACCCGCATGGTCGGCAGCCATCTTGATGTCCGCCATCTTGAAATCAACTTCAGAAATTTAAATGGGAAGGGGGTCGTGCGACATATCAAAATGGGCTAGAATTTCACCAGGAAAACAACTGTGACATTTGTTTTCACCTAACTTTAATTGTTGCAGAGTTAACAATACCACAAAGTTTCACTTAACACCCCCAGTAAAAGGCCACTGCGGCATGGAACGTGAAAATGGCAATGACCAATCGTTGCCTGGCCAAGGGGGAACCACATTGACGTCACCCGCATGATCGGCAGCCATCTTGATGTCCGCCATCTTGAATTCAACTTCAGAAATTTAAATGGGAAGGGGGTCGTGCGACATATCAAAATGGGCTAGAATTTCACCAGGAAAACAACTGTGATATTTGTTTTCACCTAACTTTAAATTTAATGGTGATTCCCGCATCGGAGAGTGACACGTCCTTTCCTTTTTGCTTAAATGTTTATTGTTCAAAATTATCGTTAGTATGTGATTATGTGGTATTTATTGTTTAGACCAATCACTGAAAATGTCCGGATATTGACTTACCGGTATGTACATATCTTGTAATATTGATTGACATGGGAATTACGATTGTGTTTTGTCTTTACATAAAAGTTTAAAAGAGTGAGGATGTGAATTGATCGTGTCAAGATCATACATAGATTGAGTCTGTGGTTACAGATGTGATTGTGTAAGTGATTTGTTGCAAAGATAATTTTGTGTTCTAAGTTAGAATTTGAGACTTTATAGTTTACTGTTTGAATATTAGTGTCGTTCTAAATATATGTGCGACAATGTGAACATTAATTCATGAAAAAATCTAAAGGCCGTAAAGCCAAATTTGATGGTGTACAAAACCAGCTGAATCCAACATGGACACGGACATTAGTGCCATGGAACTTTCCAGCAACGTGGAAATCATAACTTCGGTAGAAGAAGTTAATAAGTTGAATTCTCAGTGTAATAATATAGATTACACCCAACAAATTAGTAAATCAAGTTCCAAAAAAGTTTATGAGCAACAGGTATTGAAGTACAAAAGTAATCATTTAGGTCCGTATGAAATATTTGTGAAATCTAAACATCAGGATGCCTCAGGTGGAAATGGCAAAGGAAACATTGGTCAACTTCACATTTTAAAATTAGGCCAAATAGTCAGCAAAGAAAATATTACAGGTTTGAAAGAGATAGATAGCCTTGGGAAAAATCTAGCTAGACTTACATTTACGACATCTAATTATGCAAATGATTTCCTTTCGAATCCATTACTGTTACAGAATAATTGGGAAGGTTTTGTTCCATCACACCGAGTACGAAGAATGGGAATTATGAAAGATGTACATCAGTCAATAAGTGAAGATGAAATTTTGCAAAATATAAATTCATCAACAGCCAAAGTAATAAAGATAAAACGCATTGTGAAGTATAAGTACGAGGAGGGTACTCGCGTTGCTGTTCCAACTCGAACGGTAATTGTAACATTCGACTCGCAATCCTTACCACAATATGTCACACTGTTTTACAAAAAGTTTGATATTGATAGGTACATTCCCTTGATTAAACAGTGCACTAATTGTTTTTATTATGGGCACTTCAGGGCTAATTGCAAAAGTAAATTAAAATGCAAACGCTGTGGTGAGAATCACGAATCGTCCTCTTGCGCAAATAAGATCAAGTGTTTCCATTGTAATCAGGAGCACACTGCAATTGACAAAAACTGTCCTGAAAAACAACGCCAAAAGGAAATAATCAAAATTATGACAGTTCAGAATGTTACGTTTAACGAAGCTATGAAGAAAGTCCCAAAAATTAATTATATGTATGGATATGAACAGATATCTACTGGCCATGTTCAGGAAATTGAAAAGACAGTAATGCCATTTACATATGCTTCGATATCTAACAATTCGAGTAGCACCTCATATCATAATAATATAATACAAGATCAATACAGTGTATCTAATAAAAGGCCATTGTACAGTTCAAAGAAAGCTGGAAAATATTTGGAAGAGACTGAGTCTTCTCAAGGAAAACGCCAGAAATCTTCTCAAACATTGAAACCATTTGGACAAAATGAATATAAAAAGAGAATGACAAGCCCTGATTATTCTTTGTCAGGATCTCGAAAAGACAATGCTCCGGATTTGTCGACAACATGCCAACAAAATAATTTATTTGTTCTTGCAGAGGCGGCTCAAGCTATCCAGCCAAATCGGGCACAAGAACAAAATTCTACAAAATTCCTAAATAATTTTTCATTATTTATAGAACAATTATGTAGCCTAGCAGGGACTTCGACATTGAACGTTAACCAGGACTGGACTTGCATTGCTACAAGTATTTTGCAATACTTATTTCAACAACCAGCATGCCAGACAAAGTCTTGAAAATATTACAATGGAATATACGAAGTTTAATTCCTAATAGACATAATTTACAACATATTTTATCTTATTTTTCTGCAGATGTCCTTCTTATACAAGAAACGTGGTTGAAAACTGACTCAACATTGAAGTTTAAAGGTTACAATTGGATAAGAGATGATCGTTTAGATGGATACGGTGGTTCAGCTATAGGTGTTAAAAGAAATATACAGTATGACATTATTTTGTTTCAAAATATAAACAGTCAAATTTAGATTACAGGTGTTCGGATTGCTGATACGTCTTATGTATCAATTTACTGCCCTCCCACAGTGCACCTTCCTGTTACAGTGTGGCAGAATATCGTTGGGCAGCTTCCACCAAACACTTCATTTGTGCTGGCAGGGGACATTAATGCACACCACCCTATGTGGGGCTGTTCTCTAACTGATCGATCAGGTAAAGATTTGTATAATTACTTGCAAGATTCCTCAGCTGTATTACTCAACGACGGAACACCTACAATAATCTCAAGACCTAATGAACAGCCGAGTGCTCCAGACATAACTATTACCTCAAATGATATAGCTTCAAAAATCCATTGGAGTGTATTAGAGAAGTGTTACAACAGTAATCACATGCCAATTATGATAACCTTTCAACATAATAAAAATATAACGTGGTTTACTATGCGCTCTGAACAAAACAATAGTCAATATATATCAAGAAGGGTTGAATGGCAGAAATTCTCCGGAAATGTAAACAATGCAATAAAGAATGAATTGTTGAAACAAGAAGTATCGTATGACACATTGGTGTCTCTCATTCGACAAGAACAAATAAATGCAACAGTATCTAATTTTGGATCTAGAAGAAAAGTGACTCCGTGGTGGACAACGGATTGCCAGAAATGGGTAAACGAACGACAAAAAGCATACATAAATTATAAGGAGAATCCTACCATCAATCATTTTATTAGATATAAAGAAATTGCAGCAAAAACTCAGAGGTTCCTAAAGAAATCAAAACCATACTTTTGGAAGTCATTTTGCTCTACATTAACTAAAGATTCTTCTATTTCAGTGACTTGGAAAATAATAAGAAGTATGTCCAATAATAATACCTGTCATTATTTTGGAGGAGATATCAATTCAGCCTGGATAAAAGAATTTCACCGCAAGTTGACACCAGATACGGTTGAAACTAATCTTTGTCAATTGTTAAACTCTATGAAATATCCAGAAACATCCACGTTAGAATCGCTATTCACTATGGATGAATTAGAATATGTTGTTCATAAACGAAAGGAAACGTCTCCGGGTTTAGATGGTATTACATACGAATGTATTCAACACTGGCCTTTGAATGGATATGAAATTTTACTAAATACATACAATTCAATATGGAATAGTGGAGAAATTCCATCACAGTGGAAAGAAGTGGTGATAATACCCATATTAAAACCAGGTAAACAATCAGGAATACATACGAACTATAGACCTATTGCAATGTCATCATGCCTTGCTAAATTATATGAACATTTAATACTGAACAGACTCACATGGTGGGTCGAATATAATCATACATTACCGAAACATCAGATGGGATTTAGGAAAGGAACTGGAACAGTAGATGTATTAGCGACACTAATTTTAGATATATGGCTATCTTTCATACGGCGAGAATTTTGTATCGTAGTTTTTCTCGATCTAAGTAGCGCCTATGATTCTGTCCTTCCAAATATACTGTTACAAAAATTGGAGAAAATGAACGTTCCACGTAATTTCATAAAAAGTATTCTTGGATTATTATTGGCACGTAAGTTGTACATTCGATATGGAAGACAGTTATCCACCGCACGTTATACACATAAAGGTCTGCCACAAGGCGCAGTGCTGAGTCCCATGCTATTTAATATGTACACGGCAGATTTAGGCTAAAAAATTCTTCAACACACTCGTCTATTACAATATGCAGATGATATTGTTATATACACTAGTAGTAAAAATATTCAAGAAGGGGCTCAAAAAATTCAAAAATCTCTGGATGAATTATCATCATGGTGTGATATCAATGGAATTGAAGTAAATCCAGATAAGTCTTCGGTGGTAGTTTTTAATAAGAAGAGATCTCATTCATGCATATCAATAAATATAAACGGAAAAACTATTAGTCAACAAAGAAGTCATAAATTTTTGGGACTTATATTAGATGAAAAACTTAAATGGAAGTCACAAGTAGAACTGGCACAATGTAAGGGATCTCAAGTGTTTAACATAATAAAAATGTTGACAGTTAAGAAAAAGTGGGGTGCTGATCCTAAATTACTACATCAGATCCATAAACAGATGCTAAACTCAAGACTAGAGTATGGTTCCTTTATGTACAATGATAATTTAAGTTGGGCTTTTAATACGCTATCTTCTATCCAATATAGCAGTTTATCCAGGATTTATGGCCTTTGGAAAGGAACTCCAAAACAAGCAACTTTCGTAGAAGTGGGAGATCCACCATACAAACTTAGAGTTAAATATCTTGCGAGCAAATTTTTACTTAAGAAAATTGCCAACACGACATCTCCGATCATACCAAAACTTCAATTGTTAGACTCTTTGATGCTCAACAGACGTACAGCAAAATATAAATCCAGATTACCTATACTATATTATGCTTATAAGGACATTAATAAATTTCAAGCTAATATTATTCGTTTACCTAATGCACCATGCTTCATGACAGACTACTTTAATATGATATCTCCCATGAGGATTCATTTTCCTGCCTACCCAAGTAGAGTTTTCAGGAAGACAATCCCTACAATTTCAAATAATATATATCAAGACTACATACATTCAAAATTACAATGTGAATATCACATATATACAGATGCTTCAAAATCAACGTCTGGAAAAACAGGAGCTAAATTCTTTACAGTTTGCATCATGGTCATGTCATACGGAATGGTACATTGTTAACATAAGAATACTCACACTGAAATTAACGAGATTGGGATATGATATCAACTTTATTTGGACACCTGGACATTCTTTAATAGAAGGGAATAATATAGCAGATACTTTGGCAAAATATGCAGCGAATCAAACAATCCAACGGCCGCTTTCAATAAAGATTCCGTCCGTAGTTTTGGAATCACACACTAGAAAAATACTATTTACTGACTGGCAAAACTTGTGGACAAATACTGGCACTCAATGCGGTAAGACCTACTATTCTATACAAGAAAGAATTCCAAAGGAATGTTGGTTTAAACAGATTCAACTCTCCCGGAGTTCCCTCACAACTATAATGCGCTGCAGGTTAAATCACCCTATCGCCGCAGCTCATCTGTACAAGAAGAATTTAGTGACTTCACCAGTTTGTTTGTGCAATGAATATACTGCAACTCCAAACCACATTATATTTCAATGCAAACTTTATGAAACTTACAGAGAACCATTTTTACAGGAATTGTACAGGAGTGGACATCAAGCGCCACTGACACTGCCTTGTTTACTGACTTCACCTTCATCCTCGGTAATCTATATTCTTACAAAATATCTTAATAAGTCTAATATAATTCTGTAAAAGTGTAATGAAATTTGGAAACTATTTATTATGAAAGGAATAATTGTGAGTAAATATTATGTGCATACATGTATATAATACCAATTGATAAATTGTTAACTGGAGCATGGATTTTGTCCACAACCAATAAATATTTTATAAAAAAAAAAAAAAGATCATACATACAAATTGTACACATAGTTGGCGTAATGAGATATACTAAAATAGAGAAGGTATTTTAAATGATGAAGTACGTATTTTAATGACTGCATATGAACGTAAAGGATGCAGTACAACATGTTATTGTTTCATTTTCTTGATATTGCTTTTATAGTTTGTATACTATTAATAACTTTAGCAATACTGTCAACAACTATCAAAAGTTTTAGAACAACGACATTTTAAACTAGGCAACGAAACTTATACAAGGCATTGGTGGGTTGCGTGTAGAGTTAGGCTCAATTTCAGGGTTGCCACATGCACAATAGATGTTTATTGATTGATTGAGTTGGTGTTTTAAGTCCACTTTATGCACAATAAGGCTAATTGGGACTGGACCTACAGTTTAAAGTGGGATCCGAACCACTATGTGCCTCCACCGGATATCGAACCCGGGACCTCTTGATTACAAGGCGACGACGCTGCCACTGCGCCATCGTGGAGGCCCAATAGATATTTATAAAATACGCGAAAGGAATAAAAACCAAGTATTATTGTATATACTTATTATTAAAAATATCAGCATTATATTGCAAATGACAAAATTCTTTCTGAAGAAAACAAACTAGATTTTTTAGTATTCCATTGCTGATGAATCTACACAAAGGAATAGAGGAGAGAGGAAACGAAAGGGGACAAAGGAGAGGATAAAAGAGAAAGCTAAAGGAGAAGACGAAAAGTAGAGGAGGGAAGAAAAGAGAGGATAGGAGAAGAGAAGAAGAAAACGAAATGAGAGGAGAGGAGAGGAGAGGAGAAGAGGAAAACGAGATGAGAGGAGAGAAGAAGAAGAGTTTGGAGAGGAGAGGAGAAGACGAGAAGAGGGGAGTGGAGAGTAGAGTAAAAGAGAGAAAAAGTGAAGAACGAAGAGAAGAGAAGAAGAGTGCAGTGGAGTTGGACATCGAAGACAGGAGATGAGATAAGGGGGGTGGAGAAGAGTGAGATGGAGACAAGAGGCGAGAACAGGAGATGAAGCTATATGAAATAGAAGCAGAGAAGAAGGATAGGTGAGAAAAAGGAGAAGGATAGGAGAAGAACAGAAGAGACTGGGAACGAGAGGAGAGACGAGGTAGTTGCAGAAAATATGGTCTCAGCGTCAAGAATTGATGCATTGATTTAATTATCGACATAAAACATTCAATACCATTTAAAAATGTATTTGATAATGTATTAGATCGGTGTCAAATGCCTTTTGTCAGAGTTCAGAGCAAGATAAAATCTTCCAACGTAAGATTTTCGATTTTATCTGCGATTAAGGAAGAATTGTGAATTGTGCTGGAAGAAAGAAAGTAGAGATCATTCGAGCTGCTTGGGCGATTGCCACATTGATATTGCTATTCGATATTGTTTTTCCACCATGAGGCAATGTAAGGAATATTCAAATTGAGGATACGAAGAAACACGAATTCGATGATATTGCCTCTCCAAGGTCAATCTGAAGTACCTGCCAGCATATTCTGCCTTTTACCTACCCACTGCCCGCTTGCACGCGATAACAGGTTTACCTGCTCGCCTGCCCACGGCAACGAGTCGACTTGCGTCTTTACCCGGGTTCTTGGTCTTCAAGGCGCTCTGCGCTTACAAGGTACCTGGGCATTCAACAAGACCCGGGCGCCTGCAAAACCTGCTGGAAGGAAACAGCCCTCCGGCAGCGTGTCGCTCCAGGTGTTTCATCACCACGTGGACGGCTGCAGCCAGTGTTGCCTACTTACGTAGCTACTAAATCCTACGAAGTCCTAGGAGGAGCTTCTTCTCCAAGGAGAATTTATATACTTAGCGATTTCAGTTCAGCGTAAGCAGTTTTTATCTTATTGCCAGGAAATGCACGCAATATTACAGTTTCATTTATCTAAATGAATGATCGAGCAAACAAAAATCTCCTCACTGAAAACTAATTGTTTTTCATTGCATGGTGCCTTAACCAGGCACGCAGTGGCGCAACCAGAGGGGGCAGGGTGCATTGCTCACAACCTTGGACGGAAATTGTCTAGCGGAGGGGTCAGGGTGGGGGTCAAACATTAAAGTACAAGTCTCATCAAGTTCCATGCCGTAGCAAAGGGGTAGCGGGAGTCGGCCCTGAGCGCCGAACGATCTAAGTGAGAAAAGTTTTAAAACAGAGAATGCTATGGCGGCCCGTGATATTATTTGCTATTAATGTTGGTTTGTTACGAGTTGGATGAATTAATTATGTAATACGTCGCTACATGTGAAAAGAAAATATTGTAGATGGAAATTTTACATGCCATGCACTTTCTTTCTTTCTTTCAAAAATAGTTTGTGTGCTTGTTTTCCATTATTAGCTAATGTGAAATTGACGTGTTGAAAAAAAATATTTCTAATCCTCTGTTTCAACACAAATGCGTGAGAACCGACTTCTACCCCCTTTTTGCGTGATTTATGAGGATAATAATGCCTTTCATGCTACTTTATTACTATTATTGTGATTGTTGTTGTTGTTACGTTTAACCAAGTACTTGCCCCCCCCCCCCCCAAACGAGGGTAACGGCAATGCCCCTGGCTGGCTACGGCCCTGGTGTTCGCAGTAGAACAGTGTGTTGTTTGACTCGCGACCTCAGCGTCGAACGTGACATGTTTCAGTCCTGCCCTATATCACTATATATATGTATATTGGTTATTTACGACATATACTTATGGATCCTGTGCCACGGAAAACCTAATTCAATGTGTGTGTGGGGGGGGGGGGGGGTAGCAACATTCGTAAATCTCATTTCATTGGTGATGTGGCTTACGAAGCTTTGGGTTCCCTTTTTTAAGTAGTGAAAATCTATTGCAGTTGGCAACACCGCAGAACGGTGTGGGCGCGGTGCAGTTTCCACTCGAAGCAACTACGTCATGCAGAGGGAGGGGTCTGCAGTTGATGGAAAGAACGAACTGAGACCTACTAGGTATGGTAAGACTGCGGGTACCCGGCGGGTCTACAATGCCTGCCAGGAACGATCTGGACAGGTGGCCATACAAGCTGCTCAAGCGAGGATGTTGCGCAGGTTGCATGGCATTTCAGGAGCGATGTCTCGCGAACGGGTCTGCTCCAGGTCTTGTGCAGGCCTCTGAGTACCTCCACGACCCGCCACAGGTCGTCAATCTTGCTGTCAGTAAGATGAAGCTCTCAAGTCTTGTTTACCTTGAGCCAAGTTATTACCCCTCCCCCATTTTAGTCATTCACTTTCCTTCCTACTGTACATACAATTAATTTTCCAATAGCGTGAGCGTAAACATAATTTACCGCAGGGGAAAGTAATAATTATAGCGTTATTGTTAGGTTCTTAAAGCTGGACACACCCTGTTCTAAATATATAGTATATGCGTATGTACACTCATCGGCAATGAAAATGGAACACCTGAAATGCTCGCTTTCCTACAAGGCGTTATGTGTGTTGCCTAGCTATAGGATGTGGTAGAAATTGCCAGTGAAAATTCCCTATTAAAATCCCCGTTTCACCGTACCTTGCATAAAGCTAGTATTTCTGGATATAGATGCCACAGTTTTATTTTCGGTGACTGTACATAACAGGTCCTTCCGCCTTACCGGTAACATTTTGTAATCAGGGATTCCCGGGTTTGATCCTCCACGGTGGTAAATTTCAATGCTTATAGAATCCACACCAACGGGAGACCGTACCCGTGTCTAAGTATCTGCAATGTTGATTAAAAAGCAAGTTGTCACTTAGTCTAATAGGCCAAAAGTCAACATATTTAGAGTTCGTTATTTTGGTTTTATTCATTATAATAGCGATATATTTATTTCTCACGCTTTGAAAACATCCCGGCTCCATTAAGAAGAATAGAAATGATAGGAAAGAATTAAAAGCAATCTAATGGTGTAAGTACCTGAACCCAATATGGTCTAGTACCCAATATGGCCTATTTGCTGTTTCCTTGTAGCTACATGGTTAATTGAACAAATGACGTTAGTATGCCATTTAGACTATCTGAATGGCGTGATTTAACCTGTTGACTGTACCTTTTGTACAGTAACTTGAAGAAAAAAATGCGAACCTCGTGATATCTCTCTAGTACATATTATTGTACTTTACAATAATCTAGACTTTAAATCCAAAGTACTGTATATAACGAAGGAAAAAAGAACACTATGTTAGGTGTACTCAATATGGCGTACATATGAATATACCGTAAAAGACATGCGCAAATATGACATGTGTTACTTTTATGTTCACGTACTGTGTGTGGAACCCATTAAGGGTGATAAAGGACATTTCATTTACCCATATTGTAATGAGTAAGCCATAGTCTTCTGGTAACAAATTGTGACATGTCACTTTCTTGTTTATGGTTTGTAAATAAGGTTATTTCTTCGTGAAAATCTCACATATCATTATATAAAAAAAAATATAAGTGTGTCAATATACTTATTTACCTATAGAAACAACATAGTTGTACTTTCTTTACAATTTCTGTTGCATATTTTGATATAAAAGTACAAATATATGGCTAGGTCATATTCGGTACATATGTACCCAATATGGCCTAAACGTAACTTTTTAATACAATCTTCCCCAAACCCATGTTATTGTGCCACTAGTTTTATCTTTCTTACTTTGCACACCACTAGAAACAATCAAAAAATTTAAGTAGGCCATATTGGGTTCAGGAACCTTACGTTGAATTACATTCTGAACAAACATGTTGTATAAAGACACTAACTGCAGCAGTATTAAGCGATGCTTCCCCCACTGCTACTGCTGTAAGTCTATATTTGCAATTATCAGATGCACTATCAATAACTGCAAATATAAATATCTTAGAATGTAATGCTAATTAGACATTATGCATTGTCCAGTGCCCTTTAGTTTTTTACCTAAACTTATTAGAACTCTATATTTTGGGAGAGCACCTCTTCTCTCGGCTTCAAGCGACCAAATTTCCGTTTGCCTGTTGTGCGGATCGAATCTAAGAATGACCTGTGATTTTGCTACAAGTGCGGTGCGTTAATCACACGAAACTACTCCAGAGAGGAAAAAGGAGAAACGAAGGGGAATTTCCCCCTCGTACTTCTTCAAATGCAACCCTGATAATATTATCACAATTATTAGTACAATTCTAATGTCAATTATGTGTAAATCAGATATGCTTGTTGTAGCGGCGTTATACCATTAACACACTTGGCGTAATTCCCAAATCCAGGGGTGTGTCGATCCCGTGTTGGATGAATGAATGAAGTCTCTCATACCTCATGAACACGAACATGTATTATAATAACGGATATTGTACACAAAAACACAATTTGTACAACGCGCTCCGATTGCTGACACACACACATGAAGACAATAAGTTCAGTCCTATTACGTCCTGCATATGATGCGTACTTCACGTGGCAAACCTCTCTGCCATCTAGCGAACAACTCTAACATCATATTTAATTTATTATTATATTACAGTACTGAACACTTGTGTTATCTCAAATATCATGGAAAGAAAGAACGCTTCTTTCAAACATTTGTGCTTCCCCGATGGTATGTCGATATCCGTGGCGGAGTGGTTAGCACAGCGCGCTACGATGTCAGGAGTCTGACATAAGACATTACCCTGAATGTGAAAATAGAGAATTGTGTAAATCTGACATATGAGATTCATTAATTGATTGATTAAGTTGGTGTCTTTTTGCACAGTAAGGCTAATCGGGACTGGACCTACAGTTTAAAGTGGAATCCGAACCACAATGTACCTCCACCGGGTGTCGAACCCGGAAGCCCTTGATTACAAGGCTTCGACGCCACTAGTGTGCAATCGATTAGATCTCTGACATATAAGAGAATTGAAAGATGTTGACAGGAGAAACCACCGCTTAGGGGTTTCTTTTATTAAAAAAAAATGGTGGTTAGTAATAGCATAGCCGCCTTGTAATCAAGGGATCTCGTTCGGGTTCGATACCCGGTAGAGGTATCTGATTTAAACTGTAGATTCAGTCCAAATTAGCCTATTTATGGATAAAGTGAACTGTTAGAACTAACTTCATCATCAAAACTTTGTTAATGGGGAGTAATATTTTTAAACCAGATACTAAGAATATGCAAGAACCAAACTAATGTTATTTTGGGGTGCAACATATCTGTATCGATGGAATACAATGAACGTTGCGGTTCTATTAGTATACAAGATTATGATTACCATTACTATTATTTACGTCAATAAGGTCGTTGATATAATAACTGGATATGAGCTGTTGAAATAATATACAGGGTGTCATTTTAATGGCGCCCACGGATCACAGAAACGTATAGAGGATCTCAAAACAAACAACTTTTCTCAGAAATGTTTTTCTCGTTGGTGCGTCGTTTCGGCGCTACGGTCGTTCAAAGAAGCAGATTTTGCCGCCTGAATACTGGCAACCCAACACAAAATTTGATCGCATCTGTGACGTCATTTCCTTGCGGCGAAACAGACCGCATCCAGTAGACCGAACATCCAGGGTAACACGGCCTACCAGCCAGAAGCCCGGCATTCATCCCACGGTAAGGGGGAAGTGAACCAACGATACGAGAAATGGTAGAAAAACAATGTATTCAAAATTAATGTCGGATTTTGTCTCTTAGCCTACATGTCAAATAAACACGCTTCCAAAAGTTAAGCACGCGATGGTAAAATCAACAAAAATGGAAGAGTAAAGCTTTGATTAACACAAAATTGCACATGAAGGTAGCAAATGTGTTTATGCATTAAAGAAAACAAGAATTGTGTGCAAAGATGAAAAAATATTTACTCTTCATAAGTTATATGATGACGTCACATTTGGGTCATGAACATAATGATTTTTAAAGGAAAACAACCCAAACAAAACTTACCGTAATATAATATGTGACCAAAACAAAACTTACATTAATATGGTATGTGACCACCCCGGACCTTCACACAAACTTTACTACGATTTTCCATGCTTTCAATGACGTGATCAACCATCGCAGATGCGAGCAATGGCCATCCCTCCATTAAGGCAGTTTCCAACTCTCTGAGACTGGCTGGAGGAGGTAAACGTGTAGAGACAGCACTCCCGAGGGCATCCCAAAGATTTGCAATGGGATTAAGGTCGGGGGAATACGCCGGTCACTCCATACGAGAAATGCCCTCACTTTCCAGGTATACTCGTCAACCATGTTGACTCGATGGGGACGGGCATTATCGTCCATAAGGAGGAAATCAGGACCAACTGCTGCAGCGTAGAGTATCACAATGGGGTCTAGGACTTCATCCCTATACCACACAGCCGTCACAGAACCGCCTTTAAAGATGTGCAGCGCGGTGCGATATCCCATTGAAATTCCAGCCCACACCATGATGCTGCCACCTCTGAATGCGCGATGTTCGATGATGTTCTTGCCCTGATTGCGTGTGCCTCGTTCTCTCCAGACCCTTACACGCTTATCATCTGATTCCGGGGCAAATCTGGACTCGTCCGTGAACAGGACGTTGCACCAATCTGAGACAGTCCGATTGACATGTTGACGACACCACTTTAATCTTACCCCTCTGGCTTGGACGGTTAGTACAACAAAAACACGTGGTACACGGGCGTACAATCCCTTCATGTGAAGGCTTCGGCGCACAGTACTGGCAGATATTGTCGTACCAAGTGCCGCTGCAACTATGGATGTAACAGTTGTGGAGAGAACGCTCGTCATCAGACGGGGCGGTAACCCTTGGACGACCGGGCACAGGTCTCCGGACAACTGTTTGACTTCTTTGGAATTGTTTCCATAATCGAGAAATTGCCGAATGATCAACGCCAAAGAAAATAGCGACATCTTTGATTGACTGCTCTGCTTCAATGCGTCCGACAGCACGCCAGCGCTCACTATCTGTCATTCTTCTTCTTTCAGCCATAGAAATACGAATATTATCAAAAATAATCCTACAAAAGTTATAAACACTTCGTATCAACTTTTAAATGCACCTTATATCCTTCAGAATGCTGGCGTCTTCAACGAAAGTGTGATGATTCTTGCACGAAATCCTCGCTTTTATGCTATTTCAAGAGGACAGATTAAACACCTAAGTACAGATGATTCACTCTCTACTTACAAAAAGGTTGTTACACATATAAACTGACATCTACATCCGCAGCGATTTTCAGCCTCTCAAATTCAAATACGCTTTCGAAAATTTCAACAACAAATTGTATTGGACTTCTGGCTGTCTACGCCCAGCTACATGTAGAATATTTGCAAATCTTGTTGCAAGGCTGATAATACATGAGTTGTGGTGCTTATAACGGAAGCATCCAAGGTTCACATTGTTACATTATGGCAAAAACACTTACAACCACAGTAACAACCTAATGATGAATCAGCAGAGAATATACTGACATATTCACAATTGCAAACTATTACATTTGGATCCGGTGCATAGATAAACACAGTTCGGATAGCTTGTTTTACTACTACTTGTATCACTTTATTTCCAACCATTTTTGTCCCTCGCAGCATAATTCCGAGAATATACGGTACATTACATTAACATGTCACTTAACTTTGGAATTTTGAGTTCTTTCATTTCTATTTTGTCAACTGTTCAGTGTGTCACAGACAACCAGTATCAGAAGGCCGAATTTTATAGACTAAACTGTAGATTTGCAAATATTTGACATGTAGGCTGAGACAAAATTCGATATTACCACTTCCTTTTGAATACGTTCTTACTCTACCATTTTTCGTTTCGTTGGTTCACTTCCTGTTGGGTTATAGAAAGTGTTTTCTCGTTGTTTCAAAAATATATGTGCTCCTGACAACCCTAGCAAGCATCGCTTCACGACAGAAAATGACGTCTCAAATGCAATCAAAGTTGTTTTGGGTTGCCAGCATTCAGGCGACAAAACAGGCTTTTTTGAAGGACTGTAGCGTCGAAACGACGCACCAACGAGAAAAATGTTACTAAGAAAAGTTGTTTGTTTTGATGTCCTCTATACGTTTCTGTGGACCGTGGGTGCCATTAAAATGACACCCTGTATATGTGATTTTGTTGATGCTTGCTAAAATTGCGCACTAACAAAAAATTATCTTGCTTCTTTACAGGTAAGTTGGCTACATTTCTAACACAATAATGTTCTAACCACGGAAGATGCAATACAGAAAGTAAGTATAAATTTTCCTTAAGTGTTTTTAATTGTTTCTGTGTTCGAGGTTTTGGATAATGTGTTTTATTGGCTGATCAGAGCAATGAAAAAAGCTGTTATAATAACTACATCTGTTCCAATATTTATTTTCAAATAAGATACAGGACAGTGAATTCCTTACTCGTTAATTGAAGCATTCCACCGAATAACACTGTAGGGCACTTTTGGGAATGTGCTGAGTTACCAGTGAAATCATGCTGCGGGACCTGCTTCTACAGGCTACAAGCTGGCCAGTCATAAAGTCGGATGTTCCTCAAAGATTGCTACTGTGTTTGCATAAGGTTTTATGTTGCTTCTACTGTAGTCCAGTAACACACAACAGGTTTTATCTGTTGTTCTCGCATTCACTGAAATGTGCCATACAGCGTTATTGTGTGGAATGCCTCAATTATTTGCATTAAAAATACCAAGTGTATTCCTTCGTACGCTACGTAGCTAAAATTGTCGATATCGGCCAGCAGGCAAGGTGAAATCGATTATGGCGAAGCACAATGGTGGTGTCACAGAACATAATATCCTGCTTCCATTAAATATCACAATTACAATGCCATTATAATCCCCGTGTAGGATGCTAAAATTGTATGCTGTACCCCCAATTGCAAATTTGAGGGGTAACGATTGCCATTTTTTCATTAGGAATTGAGAAATTTCTGTTTGTTGATGTGGTAATTTTTATGGAAAAATTGTAACCGATACGCGAAATCGACAAATGTTCTTCGTTAAAGGTTGTGTGGTTTCGTTTGCGTGTCTTGTCTTTAACATCTTGCCTTTATTGTCTTGAACTTTAGCTCTGGGAATCTTGCTTCAAATTGCACTTAAACTTAATGAATGAAGTTTGTGAACAAATATCAACAAGCATCAATTAACGTATGAGAGAGAGAGAGAGAGAGAGAGAGAGAGAGAGAGAGAGAGAGAGAGAGAGAGAGAGAGAGAGAGAGAGAGAGATCTATTTCTCTGCTGTTCTACTCTATTTCCCTTCATTTTGTTTTATTATATTTTCCCATGAGATTCACCAAGACTGTACTGTAAGGAGAGAAACTAATAAAACTGTAATGTTCATGAGCTCATACTGCTTAAAGTTCCTCTCTAATGTCGTAATGGCAACACTGTCACATTGTAATCCAATGGTCAAAGTTTGATTCTCGATGGATGTACGTACATTGCACAACGATGATTCGGATCAAATTTTGAAATGTAGCTCCAGTTCCTATTAGCCTATCTGAACATAAAGTGATTTTTAACTTTGGCCATATATATATTAACATCTGTGTATTTCTTCTTAGCAGAAGATTAATAGGGGTGGCAACCTAAAGTAAACTTGATAAAAGATAAAGACGGTGATTTTCTAGCTGACCCAAGCGATATTCTAAATAGATGGAAGAACTACTTTAATGACCTTTTAAATGTCCATGTAGGAGATAAATCATAAATAAATGAAGTACACACAGCAGAACCTTTAGTTCCAGAACCTAACTTGACTGAAGTTAAAGATGCTATTAAAAGGCTAAAGAATAACAAAGCACCTGGCATTGATTTAATACCAGCTGAGTTAATTAAATATGGTGGAAATTCATTAACATGTCAAATTCATAAATTAATTTGTTTAATATGGAATAAAGAAGAAATCCCTCAACAGTGGAAAGAATCCATAATTGTTCCTGTGTTTAAAAAAGGTGATAAAATGAACTGCAATAATTACCGTGGAATTTCTCTACTCTCAACAACATATAAAATATTATCTAACATCAAGACTAACACCATATGCTAATGAAATTATAGGTGATTATCAATGTGGATTTAAACGTAACAGATCAACTACAGATCAAATTTTTCACATCAGACAGACACTTGAAAAAAAGTGGGAATATAATCAAAATGTCCATCAGCTATTCATTGATTTCAAAAACGCATTAGATTCGGTGAAAAGAGATAACTTATATAATATATTAGTAGAGTTTGGAATACCTAAGAAGCTTGTTAGTATGATAAAAATATGCACCAGTGGAACAGAAAGTAAAATTCGTGTGGGTATTAATATGTCTGACAAATTTACAATTCATGATGGGTTAAAACAAGGAGATGCATTATCTCCATTGCTCTTTAATTTTGCCTTAGAATATGCTGTAAGGAAGGTAAAAGAAACTAAAGAAGGACTAAAATTAAATGGTGTGACTCAGTTGTTAGCATATGCAGATGATGTAGACTTACTGGGGGATGATGTGAATAAAATTAAGAATAATGCTAAAATATTTTTCAAAACTGCTAAAGAGATAGGTTTGGAAGTTAACAAAGAGAAAACTAAATATATGCTTACAGGCCGAAACCAAGTGTTAGGTAATAATCAAAATCTAATTATTGATAACAACTCGTTTGAACCAGTTTCCAAATTCAAATACTTAGGAGTAATATTAACAAATGAAAATTATATTAAAGAGGAAATAAAAAGTAGGCTTAATTCAGGAAATGCATGTTACTTCTCTCTTCATAAACTTTTGTCTTCTCATTTAATATCTAAGAAACTAAAAGTTACAATATACAAAACAGTAATTTTGCCTGTAGTATTATATGGATGTGAAACTTGGTCCCTTACATTGAAAGAGGAACATAAATTGAGAGTATTTGAAAATAAGATCCTTAGGAAAATCTTTGGACCTAAAAGGGATGAGGAGACAGGTGAGTGGAGAAGGTTACATAATTTAGAACTACATAATTTGTATTCACGTCCAGATATTATTAGAATAATTAAATCAAGAAGACTTAGGTGGGCAGGCCATGTGGCACGAATGGGAGAGGAAAGAGGAGTTTACAGGATTCTTTTAGGGAAACCTGATGGTAAGAGACCTGTAGGAAGGCCAAGACGAAGATGGAGGGACAACGTTGAGATGGACCTAAGGGAAACCGGTAGGGATGGAAAAGAGTATATAGAACTTGCTCAAGATAGGGAAAGATGGAAGGCCTGTGTTGCTGCAGCCATGAACCTTCGGGTTTAAGAAGGCTAGGGAGTTAGTTAGTTAGTTAGTTAGAAGATTAATATATTTCGTATGTGGAAAACTTCATAAAAACTGTCATTTATATATCTCGGTAAAATTCATCCGGCGACTTTGGAAGCGGATGTTTCATTCAGTCTATTCCACTTCCCTGATTTGAATCTTTGGGGGTTCTCATGACTCATAATTTTTCAGCGGCATATTTTCCATGTTACCGCGTGTATCACCGTAAACTAATATTTTTCACATTTTTTTGTACATTTAGCAGTAACGTTTGTATTAAATCTACAAGCTGCATCTTTCAGCTGTCTTAATCCACTGTCATAGGAAGACCCAAATAGTGTTGTCTCATAACGTTTTAATGGTGTATTTCCGGACATGGGTTCCTTATCTCATAAAGCTACTTGGGCCAATCTCCATCATCCCTGCAAGTCTGTAACACGGTCACGGAAACACCCTGTATATATGCAGACTATTAAAACAATGTTCTAAATCAGAATTTAAGTAAATCAATTAAAAACGTTACAGACTGCTTTACGTACGCCACTGATTCTTGTATAACGCACTCTTCTGAGGACAGATTTTAATCCCCATTGTACGCGGGGAGGGCGAGGGAGCCTAAATCCGTGGCTATTTTAAAACACGCACCTGTGAGTCAGTTCCACCGCTACAAGCAGCGTTGCTCCTTCATGCTTTCTGTGCCGCACTTGGCAGAGTCAATGTTGCTACATGAAAGGAAATTTCCCTTGGTAAAGGAGAATACAGGTCCAATTTTAGGTAAAAAGGGAAATGGTATTAAGCAATCGAAGTGGTCGAGCTTCTGTTTGTATACATGCTTTGCTGTTTTGCATCTATTATATCTAATTAAGATAAATGGAGTGTATGATAAATATATGCAATAAATAAGATTTGTTGCTGTAAACCAGATGAAATTTTCAGAATACGCCATCGTAACATTTGATTATCCACCAACAAAAATATATTTTCCCCCCTCCATATTCGCTGTTTCTTCTTCAATGCAAAACTCTTGCCCGTTTGGAGTAGTGGAATAACCGCGAAAGATATAAAACGCGAAACGATCTAAGCGCGAAAGGCACAATCGCGAAACATAACACAGGATTAAACGCGAGCGGAATAAGAGCGAAACTGAACAACCGCGAAATGGAATAAGCGCGAATGGAATTACAGCGAAACGGATTAATTCCGAAACCAAAATTCAACACAGGAATAAGCGCGAAAGAAACGGATAATCGCAAAACCAAAATTGAAAACTGGATTAGGCGCGAAAGAAATTATTGCGAAACAGACTAAGCGCGAACGGAACAAAGCGAAAATATTAAGCACAAAACGGAATAACCGCGAAGAAATAAGCGCGAAATTTTACAACCACCAAACGGATTAAGTACGAAAAATTCACGTTCGCAGTTAATCCCTTTCGCGGTTACTCTGGTGATCCGAACGTTTTCAGCGTTTCTCTACCTCGCCGCTGGTCCAGTTCCTATCTCATCAGTTTGCGGTGGGAGCGACAAAGGCTGCCCTGGGTGCTTGGGAAAACCCATCTGCCTCGCAAGTGGGCCACGAAGATAGCCATTAAACAACCAAGAAAGTTCCTCGACATCCCACTTTCTCAAAATGAAACGTTAGCAACTTCTTATTTCTGTTTCCAACTTTAACCCCGAAAGAAAAAAACTTTCTTGAAAAATTGGTTTTATGGAAACAGGGTGGAAGGAAGTTGCCAATGTGTATCTGAAGGTGGTGTACGATCTCGTACTACAATACGCACATATACTTAATTATATATGTAATTGAAAATCATTGGTACTATTATGTACAGTCACTTGAACAAAAAACTGGAAACATACCTGCTTCCATTCATGGAGTTATGTGTGTTGCCTAACGCTGCGGCAATAACTGAGATTTCTATTGAAAAAATGCTTATCGCTGTATCGTTAGACCGGCTTTAGATGAAAGCATTTCCTTTAACATTGTTGCTAGCGTAAATGCTTCCAAAACGCTTATAGTACTTTACACGAAAGCTTTTCATGGAGCATTTCGGTTAGCTTTAGCGATTACAGCACGAAAGGCGCGTCGAGTTACACCATCTATGGTGAGTGCACGGTGTTTACAATTGAAACAATTAAAATATTCTTCCACACGTGTACAGAAAACGCTGTAAAGTATGTATTCAATCAGCGCAAATCTTTTGTACCTAAAACCATTTAATACGAAACGTTATTCCTCTCGGTTGAATTGTTATCGTCTTTCAAAAACGTGAAGTGATACATTGTTTACATCTCACGCGGCCGCCATTACATCTGCACTCGTGACGTAGAGGTCGCTTCTGATTTGTTATGCTACGAAAAATGCTACGGAAATAGTACGGATCCTATCATTGAGAAATGCCATGAAATATGTCATGGCATCTGAAATGCCATAAAATTTCTCACTTTTCACGGTAGAATTTTGGTCATGGCATAAATGTTACGAAAAATGCTAAGGAAAATGATGTCGTCTAAAGCAGGCCTTACACAACGCATTGCAGGGAAGGAAGTATTCCAGGATTAGGTGTCAAATTTTCTTGCCGGTGACTGTAAATTAAAAGTCATTGGAAAAGTTAATAATTCAAAACATAATTCAATAAATCCGATCGCATTATAACGAATTCAAGTACGGCCGTTGTAACGTTTGTATTTTATTTGGACTAATCACATCAGTGATCAAAACAATGTCTTGACATGAAATTATGTTTTCTTAAATTATTTTGTTCGTTCTTTGAATTTTCTCTTTTATCTACATTTTTTTAATTTGAAAGTGTTAATACCTACTGTTACTAATGAAAACGAAAATTATCAATTTCTTTAAGGGGCTAATAAGACCAATCAGTTATGTTATTTACGTATGGTTTTGTAACAAACATTTCAAAATCGTTAATTTTTTGACAATTTTTTCTAGAGGAAATCATGGAGCAGTCTTCTTTAAGCACCTGTGGCCAGTATCGAAAAAATCAGTTTTGGTAATTTCTCTCTTTTCAAAACATTCCAAATTTGTTTTTTAAAAAACTCTCTTTGCAATTCCTTTTAGAGTTTCGAGTCGATTTATGTGGTTTGTTTTCTGTGTTGTCTAAACGTCCGAGTTAGGAAAGAGACTTAGAGCTCTTGCACACGTGCCGATATCTTGCTACAGTCGTTACAGCTGATGACATCGATACCGAATTTTGCACACGAACCTATAAAATCGGAGTTCTCGCCGATACTTTGAAGGGAGCGCATGAAGTGATGGGCAAAGCCTGAGAAAGCACAGATGGCGACCTGCCTCCACTTTGCAAATCAAATTCCTTTATCACACTGCTAAATTTTATGACTGGATTTCTGTGTCCTCATTTTCATTACCTGAGACGCACCGGGGTTTGGTTCAACTGCCAACTGTCGAGGGAACCTTCTACTGTACACCCACCTACCGTTTTTAATTCCGGAAAATGTATTATGCAGAACCACGTCTGTAGGTGCCATTAACTCCCGTTGATTTCTGATGCTGACGATATCGGGATCGGAGACAACACCGATTTTATCGACGTGTGTGCAAAACGCTTTTAGAGTGGTGGCCGAGCGATTTGAGTTGTTCCCTGAAACCTCCGCGTTCCAGACCCGGCTAGCCATGAGTCAAACTTGGTGAGTACTCCTTCATAAATTTCACATAATCATCCGTCATCCTCATTGTGTTTATGAGCCTGAGTTGGTAGAAAGCGACGAAAAATTAGGTAAATACAAAATGAATAAGAATGCCAATGTATGTTATGAAGTTTAGTACCCTGGGACGTTATTTTTTAACAGAAACAACATTATGTTTAAAAATACAAGAAAATGTGAACATGAGACTCGATAACAACGCTAGATGCCACTCACGGTATCGGGACATATCTATTCATTCCTAAATAAAACACAAATTCATATTTTTAGTAGTTTATAAAAGTATATTACACTTACTACCGTGCACTATAGTTATTTGTATAGCCGACTTTAGTGGCGTAGTGTTTATTACAGAATGCTACGACGACAGGGGTCTTGGGTTCCAATCCCTACCTGACATAGGTGTTCTTTGTGAAAGTCCCTTCATCAATTTCATCATATTATCATTCATCCTCTTCGTCGCGATTAGCCTAAATTGGCAGAAAAACGAAGTAAAAAATCCAAATCAATCAATTAATCACAAAAGTATTGGTATAATACGGAATGTTTGTGCTAAACCATAACTTTTCACAATTAAACTACAATATTCAAACGTATCCCATACTTTATACTTTCAACTAACAAAATCCCATTGTATTCAATAACCCGCGTAACAAGATGTGTAAACTCAAGCACGTCAATATTCTCTGACGTCATCGGAACTAGGCTAAACTATTTACAAAACTCGCAAGCAGATGCTAAGTTAGAAAGATTGCAATACAACATGATTTATCTATTTGTCGAAGGGGAAAGGGCTGCGAACCCCTAATATTTTCTGATATCAGCTTCCATCCTGTTAAAAACGAACACGCCGTCTGCGCATCGTCCTTGAACATTTGGGAGGTTCTAGAATGTGGTGAAATTTTACGGCAGAGGCGCTTCGTACCTTTAGATGTGATCTTCATTGCAGAGTCTGGACTCGAGATTAATGGCAAGGATCCGAAGCACAGGGGAAGAGCATATCAGCTCATTCGCCTGTGAATGAAGAGCGCAGAGTTTCGACGTCCCTTGATTGAAATCCACTCAAGTTTTCTGTCGTCACGCCTTATTCATACAGTAATGGCCTCACTCTACTTCCAGACCAACATGCTCAAATTCTGAGAAATATAATTAGTTCGAATTACTAGTGTTGCGTAATGAAAACTCTTGAAGTTTAATTTCAACGACTTTAATATCACTAAAAACTAGGTTGAGGACCAATAAGCACTAAACGTTACTAAATAGGAAAACCAAATTTTAGTAAACAGACACTCTAGTAAGATGCTAAAAATTATTTCTATCAGTAAAATTAATTATTTGTATCAGTAAAATTACTTTTCTAACGTTGGAAGCGGCCCCGGCGCCCACCCAGCGTCGAATGACATGGGTACGTGGGGGAAACCCTGGGGGGTAAAGGCGGTCAGGGGCGTGATGCTGATCACACCACCCCCACTCATGACCGGATCAAGAAAGTGTGGGGCGTTACCCCCACACCCCCTATACGCCTATATTCATATCCAGGCCTGATATGCTGGCGAAATTGTTTGAGTTTTTGTTTGAAGTCCACTTTATGCACAGAAGGCTAATCGAGACTAGACTTACTGTTAAAACTGGGATCCCTATCACTATGTAGTATGTCTCCAGACAGTGGCGGCGATCAGAGGGGCGATGGAGGGCAGTTTCCCCCACGTTTCTCCATTTTTGACCTCGCACTATTCTAAACCTTATCTACAAAGGGAAAATTACTGTATTTTCCTCCCAGTGTTTGCCTCTTGGCCCTCTCCGGTTTTGGAACCCAATCGCCGCTACTGTCTACGGAACATACGAACCAAATAGAGACAGATCATCAACTTTCCTATTAAATTATTTGTGGAATATTCTTGAGTTGTTGTTTTAAGTCACCTTGCACTGGTAGGCTAATCGGGACTCGGCCTAAGTTTAAAGTGGGATACGAACCGAACCACTATACACCGGATGTCGAACCCAGGACCTCTTGAATACAAGGCCTGTGGATTATTGAAACGAGAGAATAATGGACTAAGAAAAGTAATATCTCAAATCATGTCTTCAGACTACATTCATGATATAGTAGCCTGCAAAGTTTTCCCTGGATCATTTCCATGTGAGACTAGATCTACGTCTTTCATACCAACTACCCAACATCGACGTATCCTTGCAGCAGTGAGAGAAGGACCGGACGGTCGCACCTCAAACTACATTTGTGTGAAAATTACAAAACCAAATCAAAAACATACGAATTTCTGCATATGTATATCCATCGAATGAGGCACTGTTCTCTCGATTAAAACGAACTTCCAACTCATGCAAATCCAGCATTATTGTTGATTTACGTTACTTTTTTTGAAAAAAAAAATAGATCTCTTGATATGTAGTGAAGTGAGTTTTAATACTTCACAAATCCTGAGACTAAAAGCTTAGCGAACGGAACCTCGCTCACCTGGATAGCCTCTACCGACGAGACCTTTTCAAGCGCGCGTTTTTCAAACTTGTCGTGATGTATAAAAATGCTCGTAGCTCGAGAACGAATTAACGTAGAAAGATTAAATCGGTTTTGTTTTCTTTCTTAGAAACAGGACTTTTAGCGGAGGTTAAATTGTGCCTCCCAATAATGAGTGTTAAAAGAAGAAGAAGAAATTTTATGTTTTTTCTTTAAAAAATGGCACGACCTTGTGGCTCCCATAGTACGCCAAAGCGAATGGAAAATGTAGTATGTAGCAGTGGTACATTTCTACATCTATGCAAGTTTCGTTGAGAGCAGGCTTATACTTCTTATGGAAAAAATAATAGCAATGTACAAGAGCGACAGTGTTGCCAGCTTGCGGAAACAATTTCCAGAATTTTGACAGTACCAATGGATGTATTGTTTTCTAATTCGGGTATGGCATCTCCTTATAGGTATGGTAATGAACAAGAAACACAGAATTGAAGTATAGTGTGTAATTTTCTAGAAATGGTGTATTAATATCTCCTATCCGTAGTCAACGGAAATACCTGCACGGGAGTATCTCCCATCCGTCCGGTTATGGATCTCAGTCTATAAAGAGACCACTATTTATAGAACTTCTAACAAAACAACAGCAAGGTACTGATTTCAAGGGTAAGAAAGTTTAATCAGATTTTCTCAGAGGATAATGAGTTTAAAGTTTAGCAATTAACATTCACCTCAAACTCTCACTCTCTCTTTCACACCCACATCAGAAGTGAACTTTCGTGAATTCCACGAAACTCAAATATAGAACTTAATTTATAATGGAAGTGGTAGCGTTTCGATGAAAATGTTTACGTGAAGTGTTTACTTCTCGCCAAGGAACTTTTAGTCAGAAACGATTAGTTGTTGTAAACACCCCGCCACACATCTTATAACTCTTTACTGTTGGTAACACGCACTCCCCCCCCCCCCCCCCCAGAGAGAGTGTGTGACAACAGGTTTGCAGACTAAGACTATTTCGGGTTTTATCTCAAGCAGTACCGTCATCACACATTACAGGTGATATCTCCTAGAGAGTATCTGGTTTCGATAGTATCGAGATTATATATATATATTTTTTTTCACTTGAAGTTTCAGATTCAGTACTGGATGTCCACTTTATACTGAGACTGTAGGAAGAAACAACATCAAGAAAACAAAAAAACAAAACGAGATGACAAAGTAAGAAAAGTTATTAGGTACACATATTTTTTACCGATTGTTAGAAACTGTTCTGGCCAAAAAATATAAGCATTTGGAGGCAGGTTATTATACGTATAATTTCGGGGACCCGTAGAAAAGAGATCATTGTGTAAGGAGAACATACTCATGTGATTGTGAAAGAGATTTACGTTGCGGGTTGGTCGTGCAGGTAGTCTCAGGTATTCTATCTATCTAAAGATCTGAGCACAGAATCAATCCTGGAGAGATTAGTTTTAGAAGCCATGGTTCAGATAGAGGAGCATTATTCAAGAAAAGGGGAGATAAAAGATTTGAAAGGTTTGGATGATTGGTTTCGGATTCTAGTGGGCATGTACACTTTTGTCAAGGAAACGCATGGCTCTTTTTTTGCTCTCTCCACGAAAACAGTTCAGTCGAGATCGGAGCTTCCCCTTGCCTCCTCCATACCCTTGGTCCTCCAGGGTTGCCACACTTCTTCTAAGCTGCTCAGTCGACACATTGCGCGTTGTACGTATGCGGTTGATTGCGTCGGTTGAAGTTGTTGCTTATTGGCAACAATGTAGGTGAGAGGAGTGACCTTGACTGGACTGTTTCCATGGCGTTAGCTTTTAGCATCTGTTATGTGCTCATTGATAACACCAAGATCTTTGAAAGGTGGCACATTTTCGAACCGTTTTCAAGAGAATGAACAAGTAGTTGTAGGATTAATGAATAATGTTCTGATCGATGCATTTATATGGAGAGATGAGAATCTGTCAGGGAGATCATTCATGTAAAAAGTGAGCATCAAGCAAGAGACTCCAGATAGCAAGAAGAGAAACCCGAAAGGATAACACACTGCACTTTATGCATACAGATAGTCATTTAGCAAAGATAGAAGTTATGACAAATCTTATTGCGATAGATGATACAATATTTCACATTAATAGTTACGCAATGTTTCTGTTTAAAGTCCAATGTAATTTTTGAGCGAATAATCTATGATTTATATTCCTAACTAAACAACTAAACACTCCAAGGCGCAGGAGCCCTCAAAGGCCAGGCCCTGTTTTGGCTTTTGAAACCGTCTTCTTTTTCAAGTAGATCTCCAAACTTTTAACTGGGTCAGGGCCAAGTTTTGAAGGGGGTTGGGTTATTTGGTTACTCTGGAACCTTTTGTATTATTACCACTTGAATATTTTTGAGAGTACCCAATGGTGCGCGGTTGTTCCTATCCCACTGTAAACTGTAGGTTCACTCCTGGTTATCCCGTCGGAGCATAAAACGGATTTATACTTTGACTTAATCACTGATTTGTGATGTGAAAAATTCTCATGTTGGCTATTTCAATAAACAACAAATTGGCCCATCGCAATGAGATAGAAAAGGTATTGAGGTATAAGGTTAACTGTTTGCGATTGCCGTAACTGTTTCACCATACTGATTTTCGTACGGATGCAGTAGACGTTTTTTTTTTGTAAATGCTATATTTGAAGAATACACATGATTACATACACAAACTAACGAGTACAACTAGATTGTGTTCCCGCAACACACACGCACGTCTTCGTAGAATGTTCCACTGCTGCCCACTGAGACTGTCTTGAGACAGTGTTGCCAACTTTACACGTTGCTTCACTGGCGTGCTACAAGTCCCACTAAAATACACTGATTAACGATTAAAACCTGAACATTCTCCCCCCTCCTTGATTTATTAAATCAACATAAAACACTACAACAAGTTATTTCTCTGTTGGAAAAGGGATAAGTTTATGAATTGGTCTTTTAAATGTACCCTGAGTAGTGCGAACGTTCACTACTCTCACAAGTTTATCAGATCCTGTGTAGACCTCTTCGATGACTCCAGTCCTCCATGTGAGGGGTGGAACATGGTCTTCCTTCATTAGCACCAGCATCCCTGGTCGGAGATTGGGTTTGGTTGTTGTCCATTTCGTTCTCTGCTGCAGGTTGTTGAGATAGTCCCTGGACCACCGCTGCCAGATGTGTTGATAGATCCGTTGAATCCGTTGCCACCGATCAAGACGATTTTCTGCTATATGTGTCACATCAAGCTCGGGAAAGGATGTTAGAGGACTACCTGTTAGGAAATGACCTGGGGTGAGATAACTATTGTCAGTAGGGTCATTGGACATAGCAGTGATAGGACGTGAATTTAAACAGGCTTCGATTTGACAAAGCAAAGTTGAAAGTTCTTCAAATGTGAAGTGCTGATTTCCAGCTGCTCTTCTTAAGTGGTATTTCATTGATTTTACCGCTGCTTCCTGCAGGCCATTGAAATGGGGCGCATGTGGAGGTATGAAATGCCATATGATTTTTTCTGATGCTGCATACTTGTGTATTTCAGTCTTGAATTCTTGAGACTCAAACAGCTGACGCAATTGTTGTAGTTCTCTGTAAGCTCCAACGAAGTTTGTTCCATTATCGCTGTATAAATTTCTACATTTTCCCCTTCTTGAAGTAAATCTCCTTAGAGCTGCGATAAAGGCAGATGATGTTAGATCTGAGACTAATTCTAGATGTATAGCCTTTGTAGTGAGACAGACGAAGACTGCTACATAACATTTTCTCGAAATCTTGCTTCTTGCATTTCCTGATTTCACATTAAATGGACCAGCATAATCCACTCCTGCATTGAGGAATGCTCTACCTGGTTGAAGTCTTGTTGATGGTAGTTGACCCATTTGTTGCTCTGACGCAGATGATTTTAGCTTGAAGCAAGGTAAACAATTATGTATAACCTTCCTGATGACTTGTCTTGCTCTCGGAATCCAGTATTTTTGGCGAAGTGAGGCCAACAGTAGCTGAGAGCCCGCGTGAAGTAATCTCTGATGCTCTGCTAGTATAATGAGTCTTGTTAAATGATGCTCTGATGGCAATATGAGTTGGTGTTTGCTCTCATAGGGTATTTGAGCATTTTGTAGTCTCCCACCTACTCGAAGCATGTTGTTTTCGTCTATGAATGGATAGAGACTTCTTAATGGACTATCCCTTGCCACTTGTCCATTGCGTTGAAGCTCCTGGAATGCTTCTCTGAAAACATCTTGTTGTGTTGCGTTGATTATTGCTGCCAGGCTGAGTCTCAAATCGTTTGCTGTTAGCTGCTCTGTTTTCTTGTTCTCACGATTCTTTGTGTTGTGAATGAAACGCTGGTAATAGGCAATGACTCTCACTAGTTTCGATAATGACGAAAATTTGTGGATGAAGGTCGTCGATGCAACTTGAATGACTAGTGATGTGACCCCCTTTCTTTCTTCTGTAACTTCTTCTTTCTCTGCGTGTGACGAAGAATTTGGCCATGAAGAAGATTCTTCACTCAAGAATGTGGGTCCATTCCACCACAGTGTATTGTCTTGCAATGTGGCCGGTTCTACACCTCGAGATACAAGGTCCGCAGGATTGTCATGTGATGACACGTGTCTCCATTGTGAAGGACTTGTTGAATCTTGAACTTGTGCCACCCTGTTGGCGATAAAAGTTTTCCACTTGTTTGGCGGCGATGACAGCCATGCTAGGACCATCTTCGAATCTGTCCAAAAATATACTTGACTGATTGCAAGATTGAGTACCGCTAATACTTTCTTCATTAATTTGGCAAGTAAAACTGCTCCACATAGTTCCAGACGTGGAAGTGTAACCTGTTTTACTGGAGCCACTCTTGATTTGGCGCAAAGAAGTTTAGCTGCAACATCACCACTTCTGTTTGTTGACCTAACGTAGATTGCTGCACCGTAAGCCTTTGTACTGGCATCGCAGAACCCATGAAGCTGTATGTCATTGATTTTTCCTTCAATCAAGATGAATCTACTGACTCGTATATCATTGATGCGTGGTAGGTTTCTATACAACTGCAACCATTGCTGCAATAACGTCGGTGGTAAGCTCTCGTCCCAATCGATGCGTTGAAACCACAACTGTTGTAGAAACTGATGACTACAGGACTGACCAATCCAAGAGGATCGAATATCGAGGCGATTATTGACGTTACTCTTCTTTTGCTTATTTCTGCTGCGTGGGCAGATGTTGATGCTGCCTTGTTGGCGATTAAGAATTTGTCTGTGCCTGGATCCCAGAATAGACCAAGAGTTTTGACACCTTTATCCTTATCTAACTGAAGTGGTAACTGCACTTCTCTCTGGCTATGAGGTACTGCCTCTAAAAGTGCGGGATGGTTAGAACACCATTTTCGAAGATTGAAACCGCCGCTTCGTAGAAGATGGATTAATTCTTGTTGTAATTTCAGTGCATCCTCTACACTGTCGCTGCCTGATAAACAATCATCCATGTACATATCTTCCCTTACAGCTCTTGCTCCATTCTGATACACGTGTTGTTGCTGTTCAGCTAGCATTTGTGTACACGCTGTTGCGAGGAATGAAGCTGGTTTTGTGCCATAAGTCACCGTTAAAAGTTCATAAGTGTCTACTGGGCTGTCTGATGAGTATCTCCAGAATATTCTCTGGAATGGTAAGTCATCTTCATGCACCATAATTTGGCGGAACATTTTCTCCGTGTCTGCCGTGAATGCTATGCTGTGTGTGCGAAATCGTAGAATGATGGAGTACAGATCTTGTTGCAGAATTGGACCTGCTAGTAAAATGTCGTTAAGTGAGTTTCCAGATGTAGTTTTGGTGCTGGCATCATAGACAACTCTGGTCTTCGTTGTGCTGCTGTCTGGCTTGAATACTGGATGATGAGGCATGTAGAATACTTGTGTGTCATCCTTGACTGTGTCTGATTCTAACTTTCTCATGTGTCCTAAATTCTCGTATTCCTTCATGAAGTTATTGTAATCTTCTCTCAGAGCTGGCTGCCTCTTCAATCTTCTCTCCAGTTGTTCCAGTCTACTCATGGCTTGCTGAGTTGAATCTCCCAATTGTGGATGATTTGGGCGTTTAAAGTAGACGTACTATGAAACGACCAGATTCGGAACGCGTTGTATTTAATTTAAAGTGCTCTTCACATAGCTCTTCTTCCTTAGATCTGTGTGGTGACTCTATTCCTTCCAACTCCCAGAAGCGTGCAAGTTGTTTTTCCAAACTGTCATCTGTTCTTGCAAAACATGCAGTGATTGATGAGTTGCATTCTTGAGGCATAGATCCACCCAGTATCCATCCAAGTTGCGAATCTTGCAGAACAGGGTAATTGCCTTCTCTACTTAGACGTTCTGGTTTCAGTATGGAGTAGAAAATCCCTGCGCCCAAAAGAATGTCTATCTTGCCAGGTTTATTGAATGTGGGGTCTGCCAGTGCGATGTCCGTTGGAATATCCCATGTATCGTAGTTTATGTGCTCTGCAGGCATATCTCCAGTGATTTTTGGCAGAACTGAACAAGAGATTGTAGTTGAGAAGTCATTCGCGAGTGATGAAATGTTCACATTCACACTGAAGCGAGTTTCCGACTTTGAGTTATTTATCCCATGAATTGGAATGTACGCCCTTTGTTTCTTGATACGCAGTCTTTGTACGGTTTCCTCCGTTACGATGTTTGATTGACTTCCATTATCTAGTAAGGCACGACATGTGACCAATCTTCCGTCCTTATCCTTCACTTGTACCAAAGCAGTTGAAAGTAGAACATGCGATGTGTGTCTGGTCTTGAAACTGCAGTATGATGCTTGCGTATTCTCCCGATTGTGAGTCTCACTCTCCGCCACTGAGCCTTGGGTGTCGGTGTGTCTGTTTTGTGTTTCCCTTCGAACAGCACCGAGCTTCCGTTGATCATCGTGCAGCAAAGTGTTGTGCTTCTGTGAACATGCTCTGCAATTGCCTGATTTACAGTCCCTGCTTCGATGTGGCTTCAAACAGTTCCAACACAATTTGTTTTCACGCACACACTGCCTCCTTTGATGTACATTTGCACTGAGAAAACCTGGGCATGCATATAGATAATGAGAAGGCTGTTGTTTACAATACAAACATGCATTCGATGAAGAAGCCAAATATGAATGTGACTGGTGTGTGGTTTTGTTTTGTTTGGTCCTTGCGTCACTGAATTTATTATCCCTAGGTGTCTGGCTTACTTGCGGTTTGATAGTTTCTAGTGCTTGACATTTATGCTCGAGAAACGTAAAGAATTCTGAGAGTGGTGGGAAGTCTTGCTCAGTGTGAGTTAATTCCCAATCACGTCTTGTTTGCATGTCTAATTGAGATACGAAGTGCTGCAATAATACTACATCCTCTAAAGGTTGCGACAACTGTAATGCCTTTAATGCCGAAAGATTGCTTGTAATGGTATTTGCGAAGTGACGCAAATCTGACGCATTTTCCCTACTAACTGAGTGAATGTGCAAGAGTTCCTTTATGTGTGTTGCCGCTATGAGCTTCTTGTGTTCATAGCGCTGAACTAGCTGTTCCCAAGCTATTGTGTAATTGCCTTCAGTGATTGGCAAATTCTGGATTAAGCGTAGTGCCTGACCCTTCACAGCTGATTTCAAATAATGGAATTTCTGAATTGCAGATAAGGTGTCATTATTGTGCACTAAGGCTACAAATGTATCCGAAAACCCTAACCATTTGTCGTAACTACCATCACAAGTAGGAAGAGAAATCGAAGGTAGCTTGAGCTGGTAGTCTTTATTTGTAAATTTCTGATTACCTGATTCTTGACGCTGATTATTGATTGCAGCATGTTTAGAAATTATGTTTTGCATTTGGACCTTTATTTGAAAGTACAACTCTTCAACTTCAATGCGGTAAGTTTCATGTTCTTCTGACTCGTCGTCTTCGAGTTCCAGTTGTGTTTGCACTTCATTGAATTTTGCCCAAACATCTGATAAATACAGAGCACGGCATTTCACCTCCTCAATATTTTGAGTTTCCTCAAAGTTCTGAATGAATTCTAACAAACGTGTAAGTTGCCCCTTTACAACTCCGCGTTGTCGTGTTAATTTCTTTCGTGCTTCTTGATTCATTGTAAAAGGAAGGGAAAGAAACAAGAGGGAAGGAATTGAGCTTGTGTGGGTGTTGTGTTAGCAGAAATGACTGACCTTTGTACAGCTGATTGCTGCTCCCGACTCCAGACGTCAACAAGGCTGCTCGGAGCTCCATTGTTGATAGTGGCTGCAACACGAGAAGAATTGCTGGCCGCGACGAAATGAACTGCGCGCGAAATGTGCCACGCCCGAAATGTTCATGCAACTTTCTCAGTTCCCGTACTGAGAAATATACGTATGCTGCTATGTTCAATGTATGTAATACACAATAATGCTGCTGTTCACTGTGAGTAATATACTAACCGAATGTACAAAGTGTGTTCTTGAAGCGACACGCACATAACTACTGCAATGACTGTTTTTCACATCACAAACTACGCACTTGATAACGTCCACAATGGCATCCGTCCGCACGGAGGACCATAAATGTTTGCGATTGCCGTAACTGTTTCACCATACTGATTTTCGTACGGATGCAGTAGACGTTTTTTTTTGTATATGCTATATTTGAAGAATACACATGATTACATACACAAACTAACGAGTACACCTAGATTGTGTTCCCGCAACACACACGCACGTCTTCGTAGAATGTTCCACTGCTGCCCGCTTAGACTGTCTTGAGGCAGTGTTGCCAACTTTACACGTTGCTTCACTGGCGTGCTACAAGTCCCACTAAAATACACTGTTTAACGATTAAAACCTGAACAGTTAACATTGGTTCTCTTTCGTTGAGTAAAATTGAATGAGAAGTCTTGCTTAACTATTGAGCTTGCAGTCGGTGTCATTGGTGTGAAAGGCAACTTGCAGCTGCTCAATAAAATCGCATGAGTACTTAACCGCCAATCGCCAATTCTTTCCTTCCGGTAGTTAGGCACAACTTCACATTCAGTGTGCATCGGTGCAATAGCATCAGCAATTCTAGAAACCTTCACTCCATTCGTTCACATTATTTCAAGCTCTGTTGTTGTGCAATGTTGACGACAGTACCTATACCAGTGATTCCTGCATAGTTGAAAATATGATTTCAACAAAACTAGTGGAACACAGGTGAATGGAAGGGCGTGCCCTTGTCGTGTGTCAACCTCACATCCGTGGTAATCATTTGTGGTATATTTGTGGTGTGTTGTCCATTTGTGATTGTCCCCTCATTCATTTCATCTTATGACATTGCTTGATTTGATTTATCTATTTTTTTATTTAGCTTCGCTTTTCTGCCACTTTTATCTAATCGCGACGAGTGATGATATGATGAAATTGATGATGGAACACTAAAAAAGAACGCACATGCCCAGGCCTGGATTCAAACCCGTGACTTCTGGCATCGTAGCGAACTGCGATAATCATTCCGCCAATGGAAGTCGGCATGCATCTTCATCTTCGCGATTGCTCAACAGCGGCAGAAAATCGAATAAAAATAAGTCACATCAATCAATCAGTGAAACGCAGGTAATTTCAATTTTAATCAAAAAGTGCGAAAGAAAGATAGAAATCTTAAACGAAAAGAAATGACAAGCACTGATGTAAGATATGAGACAGGATCAAAGTATACAAAAAGCACAATAGGTGAGGCCGTTTTCCAATTATTTTACCTTGCTACAATCGTAATGCTCTCTCTCCATCCCTCTCCCTTCCTGCCTCTATATATCTATTTCTCTCCCTCTCTTCTTTTCCATCTTCTTCCTGAGTTTCTTTCTATTTCTCTCTCCGACCTCCTCCCCTTCTCTATTTCACTACAGCCCTTGCCAATTCGTGACCTTGTATTTGCATTTTAGACTCGTATCTATAGAAACTCTATAGAAACAAGGAGGACTTATTCGTTCCTTTCCAGCAGTTCAATATGGCCCTCCTTCTCGTAACTAACCGAAAGCTTTTCGATCTCTCAGGCAAATTCCGTTATTTCATATTCCTCGCAGAACTCAACGCACAAAATCCATTAACCTCCAACGGGCGATTGGAAGCAAAACTCCTGAAATTCCTCATAAGCCTTGAAGGACTTTGGTTTCTCTTGAACCCCCTGCGAAACAATGTGCATTATTCATTTTACGAACTCTCCTAAAGATGAAGAAATGAGCGGTTTAAGATTCTCCATGCTGAATTTTAATTTATTTGTAATTGCAAAGAAATATTTTGTGCTCTCCATTAACTGCTGTTGACTGTGGATTAACCGTGAATAGAAGGAAAGTATTTTAATGTTAAACCTACGGTTACAGCTGCTGGGACGGAATCTCGATTCTATTCGTGTTAGCTACCCAGTATACTGTTTCACTGACAAGGTCGATACTTCAGATCACACCATCATACCATCGAGCTAGAGAAGTTTATGGTGAAGGAAAAACATGCGTCTGATATGGTTCTTCTCTAGTCTTACGACGGGTGGCCTACATGGTAGCAAGGGAAGTGGGGAGCGGGGAATACGTAGCAGAAAAACAAGATAACAGCGGTGGCGCGGATAGTTACGATGTCGCGGAAGAAGGTGCACCGCGCACCTCGTTCTAAAAGCTGCTGTTTTCTCATCGCGCTGAATAGGTTGCTTCCCCGCTTCCCACTTCCCTTGCCAGCATGTAGGGCGGCCACCATAAGGCCAGACAAGAGCCATAGTCACTCACTTACCTACACACACACATACAACTATCTCTATCTCTCTCTCTCCCTCTCTCTTTCTATAGTCCTCCACGAAAAGAGTCCAGTCAAGATCAGAGCTCCCCCTCGCCTCCTCCACACCCCTGGCCCCCAGGGTTGCACACTTCTTCTAAGCTGCTCTGTCGACATTCGCGCGTTGTACGTATGCGGTCGATTTCGTCGGTTGAAATTGTTGCTCATTGGCCACACTGTAGGTGGGTAGCGTGACCTTGACTGGACTGTTTTCGTGGCGAGAGCTCTAGTTGGAAACGAATCCATGCACAACGTCTGTAGCTCAGACGAAATGTTTGAGTGCATTATCGAGAACGATGCAGGAAGGTGCATCATAATACGCATCAATTAATGAATTAAAGTACGTACAGTTCGACATAAAAAGACTCATATGATGCACTTTGTCGTTACCTCTACAAACGACATACAAAAATACATAGTTGCAAAAATCCAATCAATGCACTTTAGTGCACCAATCGATACGTTTCTGACAAATATATTTCATGTATTCGGTTTTCTGTGTGTATTTGGATTTTAAAAAAGGTATGCTCTGCGCATCTGTTCTGCGCACGACTGAAGAAAGAACGACCAGCAGTGAAAACGATTCTGTAATGTTGTAATATAGGTCTCCTGTTGAAAAGAAAATCAATATTGGTGTTTTGAATGAAAATATCAAATTAAAGGAATTTCATTCCCAAGGTTAATATTTTCTGCCACCTACGTCACAAAAAGATAACACAGGCGCGTGAAGACACCCACTCACATCCACCCCTTATTCCACCTCTATCTCCATACAAAAAAAATCCATTAGTATAATATACTGCCTACAATAGAAAATGGAAGAATGTAAATACAGAAGAGGGGAGACATAATTACAGGATACTGAATAACCAGCTAAGAAGAGAAACTGACAGGGCAAAAGAACAATGGATGAAACAAAAATGTGAAGAAATTGAAGAACTGGAAAAAAGAGGAAGGTATGACTTGATGTATCGTGAAGTAAACTGCTTGGGCTTCCAAAAGAAGAAATGGAAAACAATGTGGATGATAGAAGACGAGGAAGGATGTGAAATCACAGACAAAAAAGGAATATTGAATGTGTGAGGAAAGTACGTTGAAGAGCTCTACCACAAAGAGAATCGCCCAGACAGTCTGAATGTAGAAAATGAAGATGACGTGCCTGATGATGAGAAAGGATACTATATCCTGAATGAAGAATTTGAGTAAGCACTCAAAGAAATGAGGAATGGGGAAGCAACGGGCACTGATGAAATTCCTGTTGAACTTATCAAAAGCCTGGGAGATGAAAAAAGAGAAATACTACACTTATGCAATGAAATCTATGAGAAAGGGGATTGGCCACAAGATTTCACGGAGACTGTTTTGGTACCTTTGCAGAAGAAAAGCAATGCCAGAAAATGTTCTGAGTACAAGACAATCAGCTTGATATCTTACTCGGCAAAAATTCTTCTAAGAATTCTGAACAGACGCCTATACTCGAAGGTCAGTGGTGAATTAGAGGAAGAACAGTTTGGTTTCAGGAAAGGAAGAGGCACAAGGGATGCAATTGGTTTACTGAGGACCATTGGGGAAAGATATTTGGAGAAAGGAAAGGAGGTGTTTGTAGTATTTGTAGACCTGGAGAAAGCTTTTGATAGAGTGAATTGGGTTAAACTTTCAGAAATTCTGAAGAAAATTCTGGTAGATTGGAAAGAGAGGAGACTTCTAAGCAACTTATACATGAATCAACGAGTTAAAGTGAGAACAGGAGATGAAATGACAGAAGGCTGTGAAATTGGAAGAGGAGTACGACAAGGATGCTGCCTATCGCCTACTTTGTTTAATATCTATTTAGAAGATATAGTGAAAAATTGCTTCCAGGGCACAGGAGGTGTCAAATTGGGAGGAAGAAGAATAAACTGCATAAGATTTGCTGATGACATGGCATTATTCGCTGAGGATGAAATAACCATAAATAGTATGTTAGAAGAGTTAAACAGCAGCTGTGAGCAGTATGGGATGAAGATTAATGTAAAGAAGACAAAGGCAATGGTTATTGGACGGAAACCAAGGAATATTAATGTGAGAGCAAACAGTGAAAGAATCCAGCAAGTGGATAGCTTCAAGTACCTCGGATGCACTATAAGCAGTGACATGAGCTGCAAACAAGAAGTGAAAATGAGAATCGCAATAGCAAAAGAAACTTTCAATAGAAGCAAAAATGTTTTTTGTGGACCCATGGACATAGGTCTAAGGAAGAGATTAGTGAAATGTTTCGTGTGGAGTGTAGCACTATATGGTGCAGAAACCTGGACGTTGAGAAGAAATAAAGAGAAACGACTCGAAGCTTTTGATATGTGGACATGGCGAAAAATGGAGCGTGTAAAATAGACGGACAAGGTAAGAAACGAAGCCGTACTGAAAAGAGTTGGTGAAAAAGATCTATTACTGGAGACCAAGAAGAGGAAAAGAAACTGGTTAGGACACTGTCTAAGAAGGAACTGCCTGCTAAGAGATGCCTTGGAGGGAATGGTTGAAGGAAGAAAAGTCCGTGGAAGAAAGAGATATCAGCTTATGGATGATATTAAATTAACTGGGTCATATGCTATTACGAAGCGTAAGGCGGAGAATAGGGAAAGCTGGAGATTGCAGTGAAAAACCTGCCAATTAGGCAGAAAACAATGAATGAATGAATAGTTTCTTATGGGTTACTTTTGTTATTTATCCTTAGTTTTCTGCCACTTTAGTCTCATTGCAGTGGCGGAGATTAGGGGGGCGCGAGGGGGGCAGTTGTCCCCCACTTTTCGCCACTTTTGTCCCCGCATTACGTTAAATCTTATCTACAAAGGGAAATATACTGTCTTTGCCCGCCCAGTTTTGCCAGCTTGCCCCGCCACCCCCCCCCCCCCCCCGGTTTTGGAAACCAATCGCCACCACTGTCTAATCGCAACGATGAGGATGATTAATGAATAGACCTCGGATTTTTAGTATCTAAAAAGTGTGTTTTTACGTTCCTAAAATAGGCTCTAAAAATCCTAAAATAGGTCCTAAAAATCTTAAGTTAGGCTTGAAAAATCTTGAAATACGTTCAAAGAAACTTAAAATAGTTCAAAATTCCTGAAAAATGCTGATTAGGTATAGTCCCCGGCAATGAAAATGGGGCACCTATATCCTGAAGTACGCACTATCTTCAATAACGTTATGTCTGTTGCCTAACCCTACGGCGATGGCAGAACTTATCATTTGAAATTTTCTATTAAGATCCACTCCGCCGTATAGTTAGGCAAAAATCTTTTTTCATGTTATCCACAGTCAAACTCCGCAATTTTGTCTGCGAGGATCGTTTTATTTGCTGAAAATAATCTTTCAACAAGAACATTGCCAGTGCAGCAAACTTCAATGTTGAAATGTTAGTTTGCAAGGCGTGAATGCCACAAAGCACCGAAGTGACGCAAAAGTGAGCAAGACCACACAGATCAGACCATTTTGGATTGTACGGGTAACAGTGGCACCAGACATTTTGCTCTGTTTAGAGCTTTGAAAAATCACCATGCACTTGGAGGAAGGGAAATCGACACGTTCGTCATTGAATCTTTTCGTGACCAAACAAAGCGAATGCCTCTGTGTGACATAAAAATCCTGCAAAACCTTTAATAAAAACCTAAGAAAAGGCTTGATTTAGGCGCATGAACCTAAAATAGGTTCTAACAAGTGAAATAGGCTTTTTAGGCATAAAAAACTTCATCAGTCGTAGCGTTTTTGTAACGGAACGCTGACATTACTTTTTATTTCTTACATACCTGCAAACGAAAAAATACGTTGAAACTCTAAAATCCGACGTCTAGTAATGAGATGAAATTGATGAAGGGACACCTAGGCAGAGACTCTAATCAGTGAATATCTGTGGCGAAATCGATAGTCTACCACTCAATACGATCGGTCACTGATCGCGATATTTTTTTATCATCCGAGAACGTTATGTTTTCTCAGATACGACGAAGGAGTATTTTTGTAGCAACCTAGTTCCTGAGATAAGGAGATGTAACGTGATGCAAATCTCTTTCATCATTCTATTATATTATTTCCTTTGTCCATTACAGTTTTTAAACGACAGCTGAAATACTTTAGGAAGTATCTCAAAGTCAAGTGATTTTATATGCTGATTCTCTGTCATGACGAGACGGATTAATAACTAAATTTTTGGATGCAATAACCAAGTGGTTGACACTTCATATTTCAATCCAAATGAATTTTATTTTAAGTAGTTATACTCTATACCATGAACCTGGGGAGCAAGGCCGCGTACAACTGCCGCGTTTTCCCCTCCACGCAATCCCAATCCCTTGCACGTGTTCACGTGCTCGAGTCACAACTTTCGCAGCGACTTGCTTTCGTTCGCTTGCTCCAGATATACCCGGGACAGATTATAAGTTAGTGGATAAATGGTCAACTCGTGTCGAGAAGTCTCAGGTTCGAATCTAGAAATACGAGTACCTTAGAAATCCTTCAAGTGCCAGGACACCGACGAAATCTTAAAAGTTAGAGTGCCTCCTCGATCGCGTACTCGTAACGTCGTCAACTTCAAATCAAGTAGTTCCGGGTTCAATACCCAATGGAGGTACACTGCTCAATGGTTCGAATCCAACCTTAAACTGTAGGTCCAGTCCCGATTAGCCTATCTGTCCATAAAGTAAAACAAAAATACTAGCAAACAAATTGGAGGAAGGAATTTAGAAGGAAAGTTTCAGAAATTGTGTAAAAAATATGACCTTGAGACTAAGCAGACCCAGACAGAGGAAAGGAAATAGTAGTAATATTATATTATTCATGCCACGTCAGAAACCAGCATAAATCCAATATACATTAATATTAAAAATCCGTTTCGGCAAACCAAGACGTAACGCCTGACTTGGAGCCTATCGTCTTGTGCAAACATCAGCCTCGCATGTCACATTAAAAAACAAGGCCAGACGAACATAATGATCTACCTGATACGTTACTTGAAACTTTGGGTTTTCGGTTCGTAGGGAAAATTGCGTTTTCAGCTGTCAACGGCAACATGGTAGCAACTAGTAAACACCAGGCGTATTTACAAATGCAAATGTACTACAATGTCGGCAGCCACAGGCGAGGAATTGAGATGAATTAGAAATCGTAATGTTTCAGAGTAATCTCATGTTACGACCAAATTTGTGATAAGTCTCTGTAAACAAACAGACGTGAATGCATACTAAACTTACAGTCTGTGTAGCTAAAAGAATTAGTTACTTGTTACGTTCCTAGTAACTTTCCTCACCCTTTACTCCTTTAGCCGGAAGCATTGAGGCTCTAAGGGTCTACACTGAAACCTATCTTCAGAGTAGGTGCAGAACAAATCCAACCAAAGTCGTGAATTTTAATGTAATGTTTATTTACTGCTTGAGTACTTACAGCCAGTGGTTAGGTAACTCGCAACTGGAACTTGGAGATCAATAGTTAATAGATAATTTGAAACTTACTAGAAAGGTCAAACTAGGGTGGCCCAAACCTAGGTTTTACAGAAGAGCGGCATACACCTATTCACTTCTTCCTAGACTTGGAGTAATCACCCGAGATGGCCAATTTAGGCTTTTACAGAAGAGCGGCTAACACCTATTCACTTCTTCCTAAATTGGAACTTATATCCCATTCGGCTAACCTAGGTTTTACAGAAGAGCTTCATACACCTATTCACTTCTTCCTAGATTAGACCGTTCTTATTTGGCCAGTCTAGGTTTTACAGAAGAGCGGCTTGCACCTATTCACTTCTTCCTAGACTGACACCAGAAAAGGCCTCCTTACAGACCAAACTGCTTCGTATTTATACCCGAAGTTCCAGCCTCGAACACCTGTCTTTAGGTAATTTCTTATTAATATTCCAAATTACAACAGAAGGTTATTTGAAAAGTACATAGTTTGGCTATTAATAATTTACAAAGAAAGTTTACATATTCATTTGAGTTAACAATTTTTTCTTTAACGTTGATAAAATCTTACATTTTGGAATTATACAAATTTAAATGTTCCGCCATTATTTAATTACAATTAGGTTAGTTCATCAAACATTGATAATCTTTGATTGGCAAATCTATATTTACATCATAATAAATGTCCGTTGTCTTAAGCGAGCTGACTTCATTAGATTGCTACAGAAAGGTTAATACATTAGTTCAACAACGCCTTGATTGGCGCGTTCATATTTGCGTCACAACATATAGTATCATAGACATTAACAAGGACTTGAGGTAACACTATATCAATTTTTCTTTTAATATGGAATTGCAAAGTTACAAAATAAGTAAGGTCGTAACATACTCAAACACAGAGAAGAAAACAACACAAGAAGTTTCTGTACAACAAATATTGCTTTAATTTATATACCTGTTTTATATACATCACCAACGTTCGTTACAGAACAATAAATTGTCTGATACATCTGTTGTAAGATGAAATAATAATTTAAGAAGCAACGAAATATATTGCAAACGAACAGTTGTTATGTCGAACATTTAACATTCGGAAAAAACGAATGACTTTTTTTTTCTTGTTTCCATTACTTTAAAATTTGTTATAGTGTATACACTTAGTGGTTCCGATCCCACTTTAAACTGTAGGTCCAGTATATATTAGCCTGTGCATAAAATGGACTAACAAACGAACTCCATAATGTGTATTTTTCTTCTCAACTGGAGACTAAACCTTTTTATCCTGTATGCATACATGTATTTCTTGTTTCCACATGAATCTAGCAGCGGATGGCTGAGATGAGTGAAATTAAGTAATAAGAAGATGTATCACTATCACATGGTAACTGAGAGTAAAGATTATTAAAGGTTACTTTAAGTTTACTTCTTGCACTGATAAGGTTTTGATTGATTGATTGATTGAGTTGGTGTTTCAAGTCTACTTTATGAACAGTAAGGCTAATCGGGACTGGACCTACAGCTTAAAGTGGGATCCAAACCACTATGTGCCTCCACCGGTTACCAAACCCGGAACCCCTTGATTATAAGGCGATGACGCTACCACTGGGCCATCGGAGAGGCCCTGCACTGATAAAATATAGACCTCCGTCGGTGAGTGGTTGGCACAGCGCGCTACGATGCCAGGGGTCCCGGTTTCGAAACCCGGCTTGGGCTTGATTGTTTCTTTGTTACTGTTCCTGCACCAATTTCATCATATGATCATTTATCCACATCGTCGCGATTGGCAGAAAAGTAGGAGTAATCCTAGGATATCTCTTTGGATTTATTCCACACAGCGATACCGATGCTTAACAATTGTAACACTACTGCTGATTATTCCACAACGATTATTAGAAACTTTTACCAGAATTTTGGTTTAAAATTTTCAAAAATTAAATCAGAATATTAAAATACTTGTCACAAAGTACAGTTTTTCAACATAATATTGGTACCAAATTAATGGAAACTCGAATTTTGCCCCGACTCATCTGTTCATCAAATCATTACCAATCTTCACCGTTGCGAAAATCCTGAAGTGGCAGAAAAGCAAAGTCAAATAACAAAATGAAAGAAATACAGTTTGGTCCGAAAAAATTTCACCACCCAAAGGTTTTATTGAAAGCACATGAGAATGGAAACTAACATAATTCTACAGGGTGGCTTAATAAGTCACTTAACACCCTCAGTACAAGGCCACTGCGGCATGGAATGTGAAAATGGCGATGACCAATCATTGCCTGGCCAAGGGGGAACCACATTGATGCCACCCACACGGTCGGCGGCCATCTTGATGTCCGCCATCTTGAATTCAATTCAACTTCAGAATTTTAAATGGGAAGGGGGTCATTCGACATATCAAAATGGGCTAGAATTTCACGAGAAATGCAATGGTGAAGGTTTTTTCGACGTATCTTTAACCAGTAAAAAGTTATGACTGAATTCTTGTACCAATTTGCTCCTTTTCGAGGTGTTAGAAAAATGCCTTAAAATTTGTTTAGCGCATCGGTAATGCATCGAGATCAAAGTGACGTCTAGGGAGAGAAGTTCGCATGCCATTGCACACGATTTTAATCGGATACATCCATGAAGAGCTGCACATTATAAATGGTTGTCGCGAACAATTTACAGTGTGACTCTTCCATTGAATTAAAAGTCCTTCACAGTGACAAGGCTAATGTTTATGTTCAGAAGGAAGTTCATAAACAAAATATTCGACCCTTGTCATCTGATAACTAACTTTGGACAAAAACAGGTTCATAACGTTCCCATAAGTGTTCTGGTGTTCTTCCCTATTGAAAAAACTCTGTAAAAAGTACCTTCTTCCATAAGCAAGGATGAAAAAACCTGTTTATTTAACAAATCGAAGTAGCCCTAAGCATTTAAGGTTCCGTTGATGAAAAATTGACTAACCAATCGTGTTCAACACAGCACGCCACACCATTAACTTACCAACACTAACCATTCAGCTTTGATCTGTCGAAAATTGGTTATCAGATAAAAAGCATCGAATATTCTGTTTATGAACTTCCTTCTGAACATAAGCATTAGCCTTGTCACTGTGAAGGACTTTTAATTCAATGGATGCGTCACACTGTAAATTGTTCGCGACAACCATTTATAATGTGCAGCTCTTCATGGATGTATCCGATTAAAATCGTGTGCAATGGCATGCGAACTTCTCTTCCTAGACGTCACTTTGATCTCGATGCATTACCGATGCGCTAAACAAATTTTAATGCTTTTTTCTAACACCTCGAAAAGGAGCAAATTGGTACAAGAATTCAGTCATAACTTTTTACTGGTTAAAGATACGCCGAAAAAACCTTCACCATTGCATTTCTCGTGAAATTCTAGCCCATTTTGATATGTCGAACGACCCCCTTCCCATTTAAAATTCTGAAGTTGAATTGAATTCAAGATGGCGGACATGAAGATGGCCGCCGACCGTGTGGGTGGCATCAATGTGGTTCCCCCTTGGTCAGGCAATGATTGGTCATCGCCATTTTCACATTCCATGCCGCAGTGGCCTTGTACTGAGGGTGTTAAGTGACTTATTGAGCCACCCTGTATTGAAAAGATGGACATAGTATTTTATTATTTGATTGATACATCTTATTATGCACTGTTTTATAATCAGATAGGGGATGCTTATGGGGGCGAGGAAGAAAATTAAGTGTTGCTTCCCTTGGCACCCCACTGGCGCCGCTCTTGGTTGCGCATTACCCTGTGCCATGAGGCACGTAGGAGATGTTATGACTATAATAGCACCACTGTTGAGCGACTTTTACCCTTAGCGGTTTCCCCCATTTATGAAAGGCTGAGAGTGTGTCCCAGATCGACTTATGTAGGGATATTGACGGGAAAATTCCCACGAAAGATTAACGACCCTGAGAGTCGAACCCAGGCTCCTGTCTTGTGGTCACAGGCTCTTATAGAACATAAAATGTTGTGAAAAAAAGCACAAAAATTGACAAATATAATGGATAGTAGAAGAAAATTGATGATAAATGGTATAGAAAAATACTACCTCGTTTTCAATAGAATTTGGTTAGTTCTTGTTCCTATGTGCTTTCAATAAAACCTTTGGGTGGGGATATTTTTTTGGACCAAACTGCATTTAGATTGACAAGCCTCCGTGGCGAAATGACTAGCGTAAAGTTATAGGTTCGAAACGTGGGTGTCCGACCTCCATAACGGAGTAGTTACGCGCTACCAAATAAAATAAAACCGATACTTTTCGATACCTATACCATTGGTATCATCCTATACCGATACATCACGTTCGATATCGGCTCAGCACTACAGAAAAGCGATGTAAAATAACCTAGAATAATAAAAATTAATAATAATAATAATGGTAGTGATGCAGCCACTCAAAAAATATAAAATTCCTTTTCATACACAATTCTAATTCAAAATAAATCAAAACAGTAATTAAACCCCTATCAAAAAAAATCGAATTCAATTGTTATTGAAGCCACAACTCATAAATCTTTTATTAACTGATTAATAAGGACTATACAAGAATAATCAGATGACTGAAAGGTAAGTAATGGTCTCTTAAACCAAAAATGGTAGTTTAGCAACATAAAAAGGAAATGAATCCTCACAGGAAGTCGAAGCGACACCACGTTCCACATTTACATCTCGTCATGCAACTTTACGGGTAAAGAGAAATAATTTTCTTAGTTTCTACTCCCAAAATGAGACAATCTAAATTTCCAGCCATCAGCAATAAAGTCAAATTAAGCAACTTCACGAGAGAAAAAATCAGCATCTATTGTTTAATTTTGCGTGAATTGTGGGAGATATTTGAAATGAGTGTGGGCGCATGCGTCGGTGACGTAGAGTGCCATCGATTTCCATCCCCTTTCCTGCTGTGGGTAAACTAACATCCTCGTGGGGTTTGGGCCGTGATATATATTGGCACCGGGGGCCCTATACATTTAACCCCGACGGAGGAAGGCTTTGGAAGGAACGGAAGCGTGGGAAAAGTAGCCGTGACTGGTACTAAAAAAAAGTGAAAAAGATGAGAGATATGATTATGTGTGTCTGTGAAGAGTTAAGCTTTTACTTTCTATTTAACCAACACCATTAGCGTTAGGAAAGGGACTGCGGTTTTTGAGTTCATCTCTTTTAAAAAATGGACTTTCGTGTTTCTCAAAGCGCAAGAATTTTTCTATATTGCTTTTTTAACCTTTAGATCGTAACGAAATCTGACCCCGTCTTAGGTCATTCCTGCAATGTTTTGGCCTTTCATTAGCGTCAAGACATCTTGAATTCACATGTCTTTTGTCTTCAATTTTTTTTCGACAAATCCAAAAGTAGAACATTGATTTGCTTGTATGCCTGTCTGTCTGTGTATTTATTACTTCACCGTTATTATTCTGCGATCAATCCTAGCTCTCACTTAAGTCTTTTAAGTTGGTACATAATACTAGATACCACACATTAATAATACAATGCATTATTTGTAAGTTGCTTTCATACCTTCGTAAGTTAAGCGAAGATTTTTGATTTTTTTTATTTGATTTAGTTTATTTTACTTCGCGTTTTGTGCCTCTTGGCTAATTTGCGAAGATGGGGATGAGTGATGAAATGATGAAATTGATGAATGGACATTCACAAACAACCAAGCCCGACCGGGATTCGAACCCGGGACCCTTGGCGTCGCAGCGCGATGTGCTAACCACTTTTTTTTTCTTTTTAAATTTTCTTTATTGAAATTAGCTACTACTTACACAAATTTTACATTTGGACGTCAATTTCAAAGTATCACATGTAGGAAATTTGCATACAAGGCTTTACAGGTTATCTGATCATTGTGATAATATTGTTCATTGGCATAGAATTTGAATGACAGTTTTTGTACATGAGGTTGGTTGCCAAGCACATAACAGACGTAATGTCCTATGAGAAATTGCACTGCACGTGTTCTTGTGAGAGGAAAATACTGAAACTCTGGAGTTAATAAATGGTTCACAGTGAAGTCGTTCGGGGAGCGGCGGCATATGATTCCAAGTAACTTCTTAAGGTGTTTCCAATGTTCCACGACTGTCACACATGTCGTCAGTCGATGCACTAAGGTGTCGTCCTGTGCACATTTGGTACAATGGGAGTTGTCTGCCATAAGGTATCTCTGCAATCGTACTCTAGTGACGATAGCATCGTGTACAGTTAAGTACCATATGGAGCGCACTCGATTGGGGAGGTGGGTCGCGGCTATGTTTCTCCACACGATATTCCAGCGCACACTGGGGAATAATGGGACAATACGCGGAATATGTTTCATCCGGGTTTGCAGCATTTTTGATAGAGATTTGACTGTTATATCAGAAGGATCTACACTTGGAAGGAGCATCAACATGTAACAAATTTCCACTATGGTTGTTCGTAAATAGAGAAATTTAGTGGGTATAACACCTGGGTAAATTGGGGCACATAGTTCCACTTCATCCAGCATGGAGCGTAGCACACGAGCCGTAATGCTATCTTGATGCTGGTCTATCATGGTGATATGGCGGTGCAAAAATAAGGCTTGCGCTTGTCGGTCGATACTCAGCAGGTTTAGTCCTCCAAGGCGAGTTGGTAGGCATAGTGTGTTATGAGCTACATGGAACAGGTGACCGTGCCAGAGAAAGCGTGTGATCATTCTCCGGATTATCGCAGCCGTTTGGGTAGGCACGGGTAGTATCCACTCGGCCATAGGGTCGGGAAGTTAAGCGAAGATGAGGGTGAATAGTTAGTTAATGAAATAGATGAAGGGCCAACATGAAACTTAATGCCTTATCCACGCATTATGTCCAACGTAATCTCCATTACAGTTAATGCACTTATACCACTATGAGACAAGACAGTCAATTCCAATTTTCTAGAAGCTACCCACCTGCTTGACGGATCCACAACCTTATCCATTCGCATACGTCCTCGTCCGAGTGAAACGATATCTAAGAATGTCGCACAGCATGCGAAAAATCACATGGGGAAAGATCTGGTCTGTACGGAGGATGTTAAAGTGTGCCTCAGCCAAAACCCTGAAGCGTAGACCTCTGCAGATTGGAAGTGACACGCAATGCTCACTGTACACAACAGACATGCGACGGTGAATTTCTCACCTTCCAGCACCATCAGCGGTCGCCCCAAGAATCACACCTCGCTGCTCTTCTTTGCTCGCAATACTGGCATGCATTACTCAGAGTTGGAACCTTGAACCTGTGTCTTAGTAACACGTTACTAAACCACTCCGCCACGGAGGTCTTTTACCCACGATTCGATTGATTGATTGATTTGGTGCTTTAAGTCCACTTTGTGCACAGTAAGGCTAACCGGGACTAGACCTACAGTTTAAAGTGGGATTCGAACCAATATGTGCCTCCACCGCGTATCGAACTCTGGACCCCTTGATTACAAGGCGACAACGTTACCGCTACGCCATCGAGGAGGTTACTCACGATTCGAAACAAGGACTTTACACTAGTCATTGCACCGCGGAAACTAGTGAAACTTTATATTTTTGTTATTCAACGTTCTGCCACTTTAGGCTTATCGCGACGATGAAATGATTAGATCATCAGGTAAATCGAGGCACAAACGTTCCACAAAATTCTTCCTCTTTTTATTGATTTTTTCATTTTACTTCACATTTCTTCCACTTGGGCTAATCGCGAAGATGAAAATAATGAAGCAAGAATTCAAACCCAATACACCTGGCGTCACAGCGCGCAGTGCTGACCACTCCGCAGTGAAGATCGGAAATCCTCCTTTTGTGGGCGTCCCAAAGCTTGTGATTATAACTAATACAAACCTTGTAAAATGCACTAAGTCCACAATAATGATATCACTATATCTTCACAACATTATTGAGTACTCTTGGTAGGACCTATTGCGTGTTAAACAGACCAATGATGATTACGTGAGCTTCAGAACAGTCCCTTCTTTCCCGCTTCGTGTAAAATGCAAATTATTGCCTGACGTAAAGGAAAGTTAATTAGACGTGGATCTGTAGTTTCAAAGACATCGGAATGTCATTGGAGCGACTTTAAAGCCGAAAATTGGAATGAACAGGAAAAGAGTGAGGCTAATAAGGAGACCCTTTGATTTCAGTAACTTGTGCAACTTTCAGTTAGCACCAAGTGGCTTTCATTAATATGCCGTTCTTTGTAACACTTTCTCTCAAAGCTCAAGAATTCTTCTTTATTGCTTTTCAACCTTTAGTTCGTAACGAAATCTGACCCCGTCTTAGGTCATTGCTGGCATGTTTTGGCCTTTCATTAGCTTCAAGATAGCTTGAAATCAAATGTCTTTTGCATTTAATTTGTTTTGTTTTTTTCGACAAATCCAAAGATAGAACATTGATTTGCTTGTATGGCTGTTTGTCTGTGTCTTTTATCAACCCTCCCCATTTCCTTCTTAGTGTTTCTCAAATTCGTAACCTTCGGTATGTGGGATCGAACTTATGGGTGTAGCTCATTCATCATTGATTCTGACTTTGGCATACTCGCTGTTCATGGTTAGCTTGAAGCTTCCTGTCTCTCTCTCTCCGCAATGCTTGTAGCTGTCTGACTAATGACCTCTCTCCTCCCAGACATTTATTCTGATCGAATTTACTAAATAATGCCGAATCAGTTACCTGTAGTCTCTTCCTTGATTGCAATTATTTCACCTGTTTGCAACAATAGCGATCAAGAAAGCTCGGCAATGTCTGACAAGGCATTCCTCAGACGTTTCTAGATATTTCCTATCTGGAAAAGTGATGTTTATATGTCTGGGATTTGAAGTTCTTTGTACTTACTATTTTCAATGATTTTATAGATTGTTACGAATTTTTCCCTCTTTGTTTCTTACCTAAGATTTTGCCCTCTCTCTTTTTTGACATTTCTTTTGGCTTAACAGCTTTCTTTCTTGTTTCATTCTATCAAATTCTTCACTCTTACTTACTTTGGCCGGATCTTCCACTTTCCACGATAGCATGACAGTTCTTCCGGTGTGACTGATCTCTTCCATACCCCATATGTCAAAGAAACATTCCTTTTGCTAGATATATTTCTCGATATTTTACCAGCATACATTAGTATTTATTTAATAATGATCTTTTGAATTATGAGGCCTGCCTCTTTCTCTGTTTCGTCTAGAGTTACCAAAGACTATCTGGGACCCTCTCTGCCTCGTGTCAATGGTGAATATACAAAAGGGTAACCTGTTAAATATTTATTAAAACAAAATAATATTGGCTAGTTTGTAGTAATAGGTATGTAATATGAAGTAAACAATGTTAAAAGAAACATGTGTATACTTGGGCGTAACTTTTACATTAACGGACATAGGTAGTTCAAATGGCACATGTTGGTAGAGAAACTTTTTCTCTATACTAAGGTACGTGCCGCTGAACATGGTTCTCATCACAAACCATGCATTTGCGCCAGTGTTGAGCCCAATTCTCGAATCCTCTTTCAAGATAATTCAGCTGTGCACTGTTGTGCACACTTCTCTATATCTTTAGGCATTGGAGAAGAGCTGAGACTCCATTGCATGGCTTCATTCTTCATTCTGGTTCATGAAGTTACTCCCGTGTTACCAGATAGGGAAAAAATGTGTCTTCATTGGCTTTAAACGCTTCCAGTAGATCAGAGCAGATTCCCTCGATTCCCTTCGGTCCAAGTAACATATTTTCACACACTTTCCAATATCTTAAGTCTTCTACAATCCACTTTGGTATTGGGACAACAGTCCAGTCGGGAAGCAATGTCACGGTTTGTAATTCGTCAGTCTGCCCTAATTAGTTTCTCCACTCAATGACGCTCGTGTCGCTATAAATGGCCTCGCACTAGGTGGTTGATCTTTAATGCTTGTTTCCGCTTTTCAAACTTCTTTATCAATTTGTACACATGTATTTAGGTCTATCTAGTTCATTGAACTTTTTGACTCTCCCTGCACTCGAAACTCTAGTTGGTGCAAAAACCGACTCGTCTGCTTCGTTGATTTGGTTGAAGTGGTGGATTTGGTGTCTGTACTGTTTGCAGGTGTGGTGTAGCGTGTGGTGCATTATCACGTGGTGCGTGCTAACTAATCAAATGAATGTTTAAAGCAGCAGACAGGCATTTCTTGAATCTTCTAAACTTGAACACCTCTCTTCGTCTACTTGGTTGAACGTAATTTTCTTGCACCACCCTAACACCGGGATACACTGCACTACGCAGAGTATCAAAAAGTGCAGCGAAGTAGACGGGTCTATTGTTCATGTAAATTTCAACATCTCCGTAAACATTCTGTGCTCTTCTGTGGATGTTAGACAGTTTGCACCACTCCTTCGTCAAGAACTCAATGACTGGTCTGGTACGGGGTACACCCAGTTTGCAACAAAGGCCAAAACTAAATGCTAAGAGTTCTAAACCTCTAGCTCCTAACCTAGCAAGTTGCTAAAGTCTAAAAATGAGGTTAGGACAGCACATTGCTTCTACGTGGAGCCCATTCTTTATCATTAGTGAAAGAGAAGAATTACTGTAAAAGAGTTACTCTACCAATGTCTACCAACGTGTGCAATTTGAACGATCTATATCAATTAACATAAAAAATTATACAACCTAATTTCGAATTTGTTTGGTCCAGCTTTCGTACTATGGTCTAATCATAAACTGTTGATACATGTCTAAATACATCATACAGCAAAGTAATTGTGAATCAATGAGTTGAAATTTGTGGGTGCGTTTGCCAATATGGTTGTTTTGTACCCATTTCTAAGTATGCAAGGAAACAATCCTCTTATCTAATGTTCAAAAAGTGGTTTAAAGAACCCCTTGAGTTTGTTTGTTTGTTTGAGCTGGTGTTTTAAGTCCACTGTATGCACAATAAGGCTAATTGGGACTAGATTTACACTTTAGAGTGGGATCCGAACCACTACTTGCCTCCACCGGGTATCGAACTCAGGACACCTTGATTACAAGGTGACGACGCTAAAACTGCGCCATCGGGAAGGCCAAGACTCCTTTGAGAAAAGGTAAAAGTGCAAGGTTGTAAATGGACCTGCACAGGACATACACAACTAATCAAAAAAGCTAAGGGAAGACTAAAAACTTCCTCAGAAACAGTTTAAGAAACCCACCCTCTTCAAAAAGCTAAATATATATATTTTTAAATCACTGTCATCATCTTTCAACATGGATAAAAACAATTGTGAAGAAATAGTTTGTCTGAGGAGAGTAAAATCGACACATTCGAACACTTAAAGTAACATCACAGACACAACACAACGGAGGGTCAAGTCCTTGCAGCAAGTGACCATGGGTGAGACGGCTGTGTCCAATACGAAGCCCAGTTATAATGACCTCTTCTCGACAGGATGAGCGGTACGAGGAACGATATGCACTAACGGTGGGTGTGATAGTGTGAAATTTGTTACACGTTACCTCATACCACTCTTCCTGTCAAGTGTCAAGAGGGAGAAAAGGCGAAATTTTCATATTTTATATGTACTCTATCCCGGGAATCTCTGAAGCAAAGCCTCGGATAACGAGTGGGTGGACCGAAGCAGTACACGCTGCAGCAAAGGCTGGTATCTACAGTCGCTTTTCCATCCCCATGCAATCATGTTCCCTCGCACGTGTTCATTGGCAGAACCCTTTCGGGTCACTACTTGTGCAGCGACCTGCTTTTGTTCTCTCGCTCCAGAGATTCCCGGGACAGAGTATAGTAATTTACTGAAGTCTCATAGGACATGACAATCTTGAATATCATCAAGTCAAAGTCTTCTCTAGAAGAGGCTAATCTAATTGTTGTGTCGAATTCTAACAATGATCTGTCTTGAATTTCGAGAGAATACTGCAGATACTTGTTTTGTTTCGACACCATCCCAAATTATTTCTATAGCAACAACTTCTTGCTTTTCCGTCCCGGTGATGATTTGAATTACGAGTATCCTGTTATCCTCCAGTCTGCTTCCTCTCCAGTAAAGTAAATACTTCACTCGTTCTAACTTCAGTTTTAAATTTTTGATTTTTATTCCTTTTTAAGCAAATTTGTAATTTAATTAACAGAAAAAAACTTCTTTGAAGAATGAAATATCTGCACAGTTTTACATGTCTCTTGCAATAGTGTTTACATAATTTATGAGTAAATATTCATTCACATTGTCCATTGTATTAAGCGAAATATTACGTCTATCACAATTTACTGACTGCACTGTATCTGCACTGAAAACGTATTAGACACGCCCCTAACAGCCTTCACTGATTTAATGCATATAATATATATAATTCATATAATTATGCAATTATATGGATTCATACTTGCATATCCTATACTTTGCTGAGCCCCATATTTTGCGTCGCGTCAACCATTCGATATCTGTTGATTGCTCGAAAACTACTACCTATATAAAGATATAATTTTGGAAATTGATATAACGCAAAATTTAATATCTCGATCAATCCGTCCGGCTACCTGTTAATTTGAGTTGAATATTGACAAACAATCCGCATCATAACACTCGTTACGTAACCCCAAAAAAAGTTGATATATATTTTTGATCCTAAATGCCGATAAGATAAAAAAATAATGAAATATAATTTTTATTTATTGGGCTTTTTAAGAAACTATAAATGGGACAAAGATGAAATATTCGATTAAAAAGCCAGGTTCGAAATCTTTACCAATAAGTTCAGTCACAACTGAAGTCCATTTGTTCTGCCACGTGGGGCCAACGAGAAAAGTTTCCAGACCCTCATCTGGAGCTCAACACTCCGGGACATGGCTCTGTCTGTCTGAGAAGAGGGAAACGCGGATGGCGTCCCAGTGGGACACTCCCGTCCCTCGCTGGCAATAGGAACGACAGAAATCGAGGAGACTGTAACTTGAGAGGAGGAATGCCGGAGAATTTAAATCACCTGCATTCCTCATTCATGCCGGTGTTTGCACAGAATAATAGGCAGAGATAAGCCGTCTGCGCTTTTGGCAGCTTGGATGCACTACGTTAAGTCTTCTGTCTTTGAGAGCATAGAGGAAGTTTCACCCTGGCAATCTTAATATGTATGGAGTATTTTCTGCATTTTTATTGTTTTACGGGTCCTTTCTACATCCCTGGGTGGACAGCAACGACGAAAGTGAAACGAATGTATTACAAGGTGGATTATCCCTACACCCACTACATGCCGGATATTGCTGGAAAACTTTCCACCTGAAATCAACCATTTCAGAAATTGAACCTGAGTATTCAGTGTGGGAGTCAGACGCCTTACCTATTTTACATTTTTCAAAAGTTATTCCTCGTGGAACTGGAACCCACATCGGCGGTTTAGTAAACGATTGCCTTATTGGTATTTTACTTTTGTTTAAGATAAACAACTCCTTTCATGTCTTATTTAAGTTTTTGATTCTTTCCATTACTCATTTTAAATCTTTAATTTCCAACAAATCCAAACATCCATGTCTTAACCAGAACTCGAACCATGAACCTCTGTCGTGGTATCGTGCTGGACTAATCACTCTTCCGTGGAGGACAACAGGGATATAGATCTACAATTTTCTCAATGTATACGCCAAATTTCATGAAGTGTTAAATGGAGCCAATGTTTCCATTAATTTGGATTGTGTTTCCATTAAATATATGGATGAAATCATTTAAATCCTGCAAAAAATGTAATTCCTGGTATAATAATAATGATGCTGTACCCATAATTGGCATAAAAGAGGTATACAGTAGAATCTTGATAACTCGAACCTCAACATCTCGAATTCCTTGATAAGTCGATTTTTTTAAATCCCTTTAAATTATCCATAAAAAACAATACTAATTTTACTTCAACTACTCGAATAAAACCTTGATAAGACGAATTTTTGTACAGTTTATGGGATGCCGTTCGAGCTCAATAACTCGAAGGTAGACTATGAGAAACCTCTACGAGTCTCAGTTACTGTAAATTCTAATCACCTCTATAGCTCGAAGTTGTAGTCGTACGGACCTCAATAAGTCGAAGTATAGGGTGCGTACGTACAATGTCAGGTGATCAACAATCGTGTCGGGACTTGAACTGCCCCACCCTGCCGTGTATGTAACCACCATTGTTAATGTGTTGAGACGTCAATAACTCGAAGTCGGCGATTTTGACCCTCAATAACTCGAACGTTAGTAAGTCGAAATCCTTCATACCTCGATTTTTTTTTATTTTTTCCCTCAAGTTCGAGTTCCACTGTATTGCAATAGAAAAGGCATTTTAAGAATAAAAAGATGTGAAATTTTAGTATGTTTTCTATTTCATTTTCTTGTTGTTATTGCTTTTGTTCAATTATCAGTTTATATGCTTTTAATAACTTGAATAATTATACCAATTACACTAAAAATGAAAAATTTGGAAAAATATGTAACCAAAAACTGAAAAAACGAACAGAAAAGCAACAGTTATCTCGTTTTTTCGTTCTGCCAGTGTTTAGAACTGTAATACAAGAGACCCCAGCTGTCCTTTTTATTGTCTGTCGCCAATTGTTGCAGAAGAGAGAAACAAGAACATTGTTGAGACTTTTGAATGAGACTTACTTCGAAATCTCAGGTCATGTAAAGTCACTCTTCTGCATTGGTAATTATTTTATTTTGGTCTTTACTTTTCTGGACAGAGTAACCCTGTAGAGAGATCAGTGGGATGTGGGTATACACGTTAAAAAATAACAAATACGTAAGTATATTGGCCCAGACAGAACGTTGATCTACGAATGCAAACTGCAGAAAGACTATACACTGAAATCCCTCTTTGAGAGAAATTTGAAAGCAGAGTTTGTGCACAACGCACAGTGTAAATGCAAATTCATTCAGGAGTAACCTTACAAGACAAATATAGCAGGTTTGTCCATTGAAGAATTGTTTGTATTTGCGGTGGTGAATTCATGGAAGAGGAGATGGAACTTCCAGGTAAACATATTCTCCACTATTCACAAATCCCACGTAGTGGATGGAACAGCGGAATTGAAACAATGCAGGTCTCCAGGGACTAACTTTGTAATGTACTAGGTAGTAATTCATTACGTAATGCATGAAGGTTCTGGTTGTTCCTTCAGGTTTGGGAGTTCCACAAATAGGAATGCCAGGAAGGTAAAGGAATGCTCTTTCTCAGAAGCGGAGTTAGTTGGTGGTTTCTCATGGTATCACGTACTTCTAATCTACGTAAAACAAATGGTTAGTGCATAGGCGTTTGCAACACTCTCTGATTAGATGGGGTAAAAGCCTTGATGAAAGTAAAGTCGGGAAAACAAATGGATCTCATATTTATCCAAGTAAAGGAAAACCGAATCTAAATAAAATTCACGACTCTTATTAAACTAAAACTTTCATTACACACATGCTTGCGAATTGAATACACATACATTTACAAATATTGGATAGCATATGAAACACTGTTGCTCCAACATTAGGATCGACTTCTGCAATCTTACGAAAAATTCATGTCTTACAATGTTAGTCTTTGTTTTGTCCAATTGGTGCAAGAGTTTTCAGCACCTCCACTTTGTCACTGGCACATCCAATAATATAAGAAATAATTCCTCCCATCTTTCCCCGTTGGTTGGAACTTTTCATTGATTTCAGAATGATTTATCTTTATTTAAGAGTGTCATAGTATTCGTTAACAGAGATAAAAATCACTCTACGCTGAATTTCTATGTGAAAATATTGGGGTATACCTATAGGTTAGTGAGACACTTTTGTGTGAAGGAGAAAATATTATCTTCTTATTCAATTTCTACTTTGGGCCTATCCGGTGACGTAGTGGTAACGCCGTCGCCATGTAATCCAGCCAGTGGATGAACATAGTGGTTCGGATCCAACTTTAAACTGTAGGTACAGTCCCGATTAGCCTTTCTGAGCATAAATTAGACTTGCAAACAAATCATAACTCAAGTTTTTTTTAGTTTTTTTATTTTATTTCTTGGAACGAAGAATGTCCGATAGCAATTTTCAGTTGAAATATCAATCCACTCATGAAATAACCTTTCAATACTGTACCCAAATTTCTTCATCATATGATATAACAGATCCATTTTGAATATAAATAATATAAATTGATATTACAATTGGAATTACATTACCTTATTTACGAATAACTAATCCTGCATATATTAATTAAAGATTCTTATTCCAATTTTATATTAAGTTTATTATGTAGCGTATAGCCTTAATTGGCTCCTTGTGTGTCTTTATTCGGAACAATTTCTATATTTCGAAATAAATTACGAGGTGTCGTTTGCATAGTGGTGAATGTAATTTGGAGGAATTAATTAATATGTAACATTAAATGTATCTGTTACAGTACAAGACAGAATGTCGTGTATGTGGTAAGTATTTTGCAAAATTAAATGAAGTAATTCACTGCTACACTTTTACCCTAATGATGTAATGCTGATTTCTAGTCTGAAAATTCCACCTTGGTGTCTCTGATGAACGAAAACGAACAGGAAAAACAAATTATTATGAACATGGTGTTGTGATAGAGACGTTTTTCGCATAAAGAAAAAAAAGTAAAAAAAATGTGTTGTGTGCATGTGAAAGATCACGAGAGAGAGATGGAAGCAATTTCAATATAAAAGATAATAGAACTATCATTTTGGAGGGAAGGGAGGAAATATACTGACAATTAGTGGTTTTTTTAAGGGAGAACATATATATCGAAAATAATGAAACAAAATGTAAAAAGAAATTGGGAAAAACAAATATTTCATTTTCATTTCAATCTGAATATTAACCTTAAATTTAAGCTGGCTAATGAAAGCACGACATTCATGTAAAGTTCCCCTTTATTCTCCATTCTTCATATTGCTTCATTTTCAAAACTAGATACACGCATAAACCGCCTAATTCCACTTCAGACTAGCTCCACACAAAGCAGTGCAGAAAAAAATAACAGCTTATAAACAATCAAAGCTTTCATAGGCAGCATTTTGGTAGTTAATTTTGCCACAATTTGCACACAGCTATAGAATCCCATTACTCTATTTACTGCATAATTTTGTATTTGTTTATTCCAGTGAATATAATGTTGTGGACACATCCGGATTACATTAACGGTCCGGTGTGAAAATGAATGCCTCAAAGAGCACCTGAAAATACTACGACAAGCAGTATTCGTGCTTATTGGACCACAGGGAGAAACCAATCAGTGATTTATAATAGCTCTTCAATAATTATGAGCTCTGTGCGTGGAACTCAAGCTTAGTGGGGGGTCTGTGATGGGATTCAAACTAGGTTCCTAGATCAATGGACCATATTTCCTCACGAGTGCTTAATTCATCGTGTCACGGTCAGAAGAATATTCCAGAGGCACTTGGATGGGTTTCCTCTTCCAGTTCTGGAGGATTATGCAGGTCCTGCTGGAATTCTCCATGGTGTGTGATACGCGTGAGAGCTTAAGAGCTAGCGAACAGAGCGGAAGTGGAGTGCAGAGAGACGCGTTCCTGAAAACACAAATATTAATCCTCTACGCACAGTTGAGCAACACGCGAGTCATCAGTGCGTGAAGCGCTCTTGCCTAGAGAAAGTGCACCTGCACCTTTAATGAACCACTTTTGGTGCCTCGATTATTAGTTTTCGTCGTTTCTCTACCTGCACTATTTAGCAGTCTCCTTTTTTCATGCTATGTTTTTAATTTCCTGTTTGTGTGTATGTGAGCCTTCCCGATGGCGCAGTGGTAGCGTCGTCGATTAGCCTTACTGTGCATAAAGTGCACTTAAAGCACCAAATCAACCAACCATTTCTGTTTGTGTGTGTGAGTAATCGATTCTATATTTACTATAAATAAAGACCAAGACATCATATCCAATACATGGAAACACGAACGAAAATCTATGGTTAGAAACTAAAATAAGTTAGGGTTTGATTTTTTTGATTTCGCGTAACATTTAAACATTCTAAGAGATTTAAAAAATAAGAAATTTTAATTTGGGAATTTTCATGTATCTGATGACGTCATGAGAACAGTTGAATGGTATTAATGTGTTCTGTAAGTGGTTCACAGACGGAGGTATGTTGGTAATAACTTTTGTTGTTGTACAGAGGTTTGTTAATAACGAAATGAAAGTTAGTGTGATTCTAATATTTTGTCATGTTTGTCTCTTGTATATTAAAATGGTTTTGATGTGACGTTATTGTGATAAAATGAAGGGGTGCGAGATTAAAACGGGGTAAATAAATAAACCCAAACAAAATTAATGTTTCTTTTTAATCTGAGTTTGCAAGGTAAAACCTGGTTGTTGTTCCATACAGGGTGCCCCATAAATCAGTTTAATATTTGATGACTTAAATAACTGTTAGAATCAACTGCCTAATGGACCACCTTGTATTTAACAAATGGACATGACTTGTGTTTATATAAGAAAGAGACGATTTGTCAATGTCAGAGTAGATACTGTATTGTTGCATGCAATGTAGAAGAAACGCTAAAGAATGATACGGATACGGATTGTGTACAATAGTTTTAGCACTCAATAAAAGCCTTTGTAAATAACAAGAATGGTTCCATTACACGTATATCAGTATGGATTGTCATCGTTTATTGAAACTTGTTCAACATTATTACGTATTAATTATTAAACAGCAAGTTACACAGAAGACTTCCGCTGAATTTCTAATCCAATAACGAATTTTTCATGTGTCATGTCAGAGCTTAAAGGGTCTCATCCTAAACACAAAGGAACAAATGACTGTGTCAACTCCTCATGGCGAAACAAAGTTGCCAGGTCTTTGTTCTCGGCAGTGTTGCGACTCCGCCCCTTTCCTCATCCAAGACATTGTTCGCGTCACCTTGTTCTATAAAGAGTTCTCATTTTTTATTTATTACAAAAACGATCCCCGTGGCTCCTTTGTGTTTGCGCAAGTTACCCCTTATGAAGGTCATTGAACCATTACTTCTCTCAAAGAACTCATTCCAAAGGTGGTTTTACTGCTTCGAGAGAAGGAAGGCAAGAAGTTTAATCATCTTCCCGTTCGCTCAAAGTAGCTCAAACGCCCTGTTGTGTCCTGCGTACCAGTAGCGGCGATTGGGTTCCAAAACCGAGGGGCAAGGTGTCAAAACTATGTGGGGGATGGGCAAAGTCAGTAGGTATATTTCCCTTTGTAGATAAGATTTAGCATAGTGCGGGGGCAAAAGTGGTGAAAAGTAGGGGAGCAACTGCCCCCCTCGCCCTCCCTGCTGTGTACTGTATGTCTCGAGTTGAAGTGGTCAAGTTGAGTCTGTTCAAAATTCCATAACATCCATAACGAACCGCCACAAGGTATAATTACAAAATATATTGTGCCTTTTATCACTAAAGCCAACTTTTGAGAAACATTGGGTGGGCAGAATTCTGAATTTCTTTTATACAGTAAACCCTCGTTAACACAAACTCGCTTAAGACAAACACTCGGTTAACATGAACAAAATGTTGGTCCCGGCAGGGATGTATTAAATCTTATAGAAAGTTGTATCGGTTAACGCGAATTTCGGTTACCACGAATTAGGAACGGTTTTTTAGTTCGTTGCGTCATTAGATCTCATTTAACACGAACTTTCAAAGATTTTCATAACCTTTTTTTCTGTTGTTCCTCTGCTAGGTATGTAACAAATCGCTCAACAATCTCTATCGTCTTGTCAACAATCAACTTATACAATATTGTAACCAACATATTCAGATCAACAATGTGCTCAAATATGTTTTTCTATTCTTAAAAACATAGCTAGTACGAGTAACATCAAGATTAAAACTTGGGTGCAATTGCTCGACAATCGCGATCATCGCGTCAACAATGAGCTGATACGTATTTAACCAACAAATTCAGTTGTATTTTTCTATTTTTTAAGACGTAATAGCCAGTACGAATAACATCAAGTGCCTTTGGATCAAGGCTTTATTGCTCTTATGAAGAGGTTTTATCGTATCTTGCGAATGCGCAATATAAAGTAATTTTTCACCAGGAAATGAACTGTGAATAATTTTTTAAAAGTAAATTACTGTAGTATTGTACAAGTGTTTTCTATGACGACATACATAATACGTATTATAACAGTTGGGCTGAAAAGTTCGTAGGCTGACTCATAGATGGCGTTACTAGAATTAAATCCATGTGATTTTTACTTAGTACTAACCTTCAAAAGATACGTGTATAAATTTCACAGCTGCCGGATAATTAGTTCGTGAGATATAGCATTGTGAGTGAAGTAGCTTTTGTTATTGTGAAAAAATGGATAAAAAAGAATTTCGTGTGTTAATAAAGCATTGCTTTTTGGCGAAAAAAAATACTGTTGAAGCCAAGGCTTGGCTTGATAAACATTATTCGGACTCTGCACCAGGAAAATCAACCGTTCAGAAGTGGTTTGCTAAATTTAAACGAGGCGAAATGAGCATCGAAGACGATGCACGCAGTGGACGCCCCAAAGAGGCTGTTACCGACGAAAACATCAAAAAAGTCCACAAAATAATTTTAAATGATCGTAAAGTGAAGTTGATCGAGATAGCTGAGATTATTACATAGCGTTGTTGGAGCGTTTAAAGGATGAAATCACGAAAAAACGGCCCCATTTGAAGAAGAAAAAAGTGCTGTTTCATCAAGACAATGCACCGTGTCACAAATCAATGAAAACGATGGCAAAATTATATGAATTAGACTACGAATTGCTTCCCCATCCACCATATTCTCCAGATCTGGCCCCCAGTGACTTTTTCCTGTTTGCAGACCTTAAAAGAATGCTCGCTGGAAAGAAATTTAGCACTGATGAAGAGGTAATCGCCGAAACTGAGGCCTATTTTGAGGCTAAAGAGAAATCGTACTATAAAAATGGCATCGAAAAATTGTATGACCGCTATAATCGTTGTATCGCCCTCAAAGGCAACTATATTGAAGAATAAAATCGAATTTTGTCAAAAAAAATATTTTTTACCATGTTAGCCTACGAACTTTTCAGCCCAACTGTTAAATGGTTAATGTGTAGAAAGAACTATATTGCAACAATAAAATTTGAATCCCCGGTAAGCACAATTTTTTTTAAAACGAACTCTTGACTTTTCGTTCCCTTGGGATTCGTGTTAACGAGGGTTTACTGTATATTTTATGTAAGCTGTGCATCTGCCCTAAAATTACCTTTCTTGCTCCTTGGCCAGAAAATGTAGGATTTTACATTAAAAAACACTTTTAGACCATTTCTGACAGGAATACATGCATTTTTTGGTGGCCGTTGTTTCATATTTTAGTCATAATTGCCAATTTAGAAGATAACTGTTGATTTGAGTGCCTAAATAGAGCCACTGTGGTCTAGTCGATAGGTCGTACGAGACCAGGGGGAAATGGGTTCGATTCCTGGGGTTTGCGATCTAAGGTCGAAATTTTTCCGGCCTTGTCCGCGCATAAAGCGGCTCTGTGGCTCAGCCAGCCTCAAATCAATGGGTACCTGGGGGGTCAAGGCGGACGAAACGTGGTGCTGATCAAATAACCTCCAGAATGACAAAGATCATCAAGAATGTATGGAGCCCTACCCTTACGTCTAATCAATGTGCCTTTATAGCTTTATATAGTGTGATATGCACGGGAAACTTCGCCTTACCTTACTCTGTACACAAAAATAATGTTCTAGGGTTGATAGTTATTAAAAGATTACAAGAAACCATTATTGTAAGTTTAAAATGTATTATAATCTTTATTTTCTTCTTCTACCCTCTCTCTATTTCACTCCTATTTCTCTCCTTCTCTATTAGCCTTTCAACCTTGACGTAAAACTCGGCGGTCCATAATAAAAAATGAAAATGTAGACAGGTAGAAAAATTTTAAGTAAGGATAAATATTTTTCCGATAAATTTCCACAATTGTGTCTTTCCCATTTTCTGAAGTCCATTCGATTGTCAATCAACAAGATACTTCAATCTTTACGCAAATAGTGCTTAATGGGGACGTGCTGAAAGCGGAAAATTAAAAACGCAAATGTCACTCATATGAAGAGCGCAGGCAAGCTGCTTAAGCAGATGAAATCGTATGTAAGGTCTTAAAGCAAACATGTGTGTTTTGTTATGTGGCTACTGCTATGGCAACACTTTTGTTTCAATGAAGCTTTCAGATATTTGCAGAGACATTTCTTATGTACCAGCAGGTTTGAAAATAACTTGAAGCTTCCATCAGGAGAATTGCTGGAATAAATCCTCACTTGGGAAATTGTTCGCTTTGGCGTTTCTTAGCTTTTACAGACTTATTCAGACGAGTTCGGTACAAACCGGATATACGTCATTCTTTCTCGACGCTTAAATGTTGCCACATTTGAAGTTAAGAAATGAAGAGCAGAATGCATTAGTGCTTTCGCTACGCTTTCCGTTCTCGTTCCAGCTGACGACACAATGAACTTATTTTTTCCGGCAGTGACATAACAAAGGCGAATGGAAGTGAAGTGCACGTTGAGTTACGTGCAATGATTAGATGCATTTTTCAAAATTTAAATATAGCCCAATCAATGAAGGGGAAAACGTCAGGAATAAGATTTATGTTATGTCATGTTCATGTTATAATAAATGTTATTTAAGGTAACTTTATAAATATAAAAAAATAGTATTTTAAGAGTTCAGTTCCTCTAAAGTATTCTAACAAACATTTCATTATCTTACAAAATACTACTGTTTGGTTCAAGATTATTGAGACTTGTAACTCTCAGTTAATCTCATAAAACGTTATAAATAGTGAGTATTCCTACAAAAGTTGCTTTATTGATTTGTTATTAAAGTTTACCATTTGTAGTATTTATGAGAAAACTGAAAATACCACCGTTTCACAAATATATCAAATCGAAAAATATCCAATATGGCGGCCGTCAGCACGCAGATGACGATTGGGTACCAAGTCTGTTGCTTTAAAAAGAGTAATTTATTCGGGACTTGGCCCCCGGACTGTGATAAAAACAAACACTTTTGGGAACTATCCTCCATTCGGAGATATATATTATGGTATATTCTTTCATTTAAGGTACATTAAAACTTAAATGGTATTAAAGCTTATAAATTAGGCTGCAACTTTTATTCCAAACAATTTCCTGTCATTTAATTTATTGAAACGTTACAAGGCAAAATCTTTGAAAACAACTTGAAAAACTATACTTTTTAAAGATTATATTTTTAAATTGCTGTAAAACCAATGACATTTGCCACAAATTAAGAAAAACCTATGGAACACAGCCTGCTCGAATGAGATGAACTCTCTGTTGTCTCGGCTCTGTGACGTTGGTCAGTTTCAGAAGGATGTCCTTCTTTAATCCACAAGGCTGCAAACTCTTTAGCAGGGAAATATTTGATGACTGGATCATTAATGGACACGAATTATTTTTCAATTGTGTTCGTTGCATAGTTAAGGAAAGGTATACCTACTAATGGTTTCAATCTCATTTTCCTTGAGTGGGATAAAACATCTCTCGTAGGGATAAAAATAATTTTCTTTTGCCGGAGATAATTTTATTTGGGGGGGGGGCGGGATTCCCGGAACCTGTTAATTCGCACATTACACAATAGTATGACCAGTAGCTGCGATTGAATGGCAAAACTGGGGGACAAGGCAGTGCCGGATCTACAAATCTTGCCCCCCCCCCCCGCGCAAAATATTACCAAAGGCCCCCCTACCTACCCACCTTTACACACACACATATATATATACATATATACACATACATACATATATAACGTATGTGTGTGTAATTCTTGATCTCGTGTTAATAAAGTCGCATATAAGAGCCTACTGGATGATTCGAAAGTCCCTCAACAGGGCCTATAAAAAGTAAAGGAGATAGGCCGGGTTCGCCATGATATGAATAGGTTAAGTTTAGTGGGAACTACACTGGTGTGTTCCCAGCGTACGTCCGTCATATTGGTGGCGCCATATTGAATTCAACTCAAAATGTTTAAATGGGAAGGGGGTGATGTGATATATGCATGACACTGTTTTCTCACACCTGGAAAATGTTACATTTGTTACATTCAGTCGTTACTTTTCCTGATTAAACATGGTTGAAGAAACCTTCACCACTGCATTCCTCGTGAAATAGCATGACTGCCAAGCGGAAAATCCGGGGTGTGTGATCTAAGGTCGGAATTTTCCCGGTTTTGACCTCGCATATAGCGGCTCTAGGGCCCACCCAGCATCAAATTAAATGGTTACTGGGAGGGGAAAAGCCGGCCACAGCGTGGTGCTGATCACATCGACTCCAAGATGGGTGACATCGAAAATATGTGGGGTCCACATACCCTACATGTGCCTTCATGGCACAGGGAACTTTACCTTTACCTGTATATATTGTATTCCTTTCTGTACACCTGAGTAACTACGTTTATTTTTTACATACGCATATACGAACTCTCTTCTATGCCAATGGCTGAGGGCCCCCTAAAGGCTCACTTGTCTCCGCCTACCTCCTCCTCTTGTTTTGCGGCTTGTAGATCCGGTACTGGAACAAGGACAGTTTACCTGCGGGGGCAAGAAAGTGGAGGGGGGATTAGACTCCCTAATTGCAGCAACTGAGATCGATCAAGCTTGCTTGAGGCTATTTCGTCTCTTTGACAACAGCTGCCACAGGTAGACAACACAGAAGCCAGGAAGTTGGAATGGGACGTGGGAAGATAGACAGAAGAGCAATCAAGACCTTTTGATGGTGTCTTGTTACAAAGCCCGCATCGAATTTCGCAACGGAACTGTTACAGGATTGGGAGCCAGTGCCCCTCTTCGACACCGTCCCCCAATGTCAACCGGCAGGCGATCAATCAAGACGCCCTTGCGATTTCCGTTTCGGCCAAGGTGACGGTCGGGTGCTTAGCGGTTCTTCTCAGCCGAAACATTAGCGTTTCATCAGTGTTTCTATGTCTAGGAAGAAATATCTAAATCTAGTACGTGACATGGTACGTATGTAGATATAACTCAACAGATTTATATTTACTTGTGCATATTCACGCATGAAATTTTGAAGATATATTACAGGAATTTTGTTCTACTGGGGCACATATCAAATGATGTGCACTTCCGGCATTTATATTCGTTTTGCAATCAGTACTATTATTATGATCATAGTTGTTATGTAATAATTTTAGATAATAAGCTAATAGTTGTATGATAATTGAAGGTCCCAAATACAAAGCGGGTACAATACAATAAGTTCGTGCACTGATCCACTTCCGGTAGTGGTATCGCAAAATTTCTTCCTTCACTTTTCGACATAGTCTCCTCCGAGTGAAAGACACTTATACCATTGTTTTTCTAACGCTGCATTTCCAGTAGAATAGAATAATAAATATGTTTTGCTCCTGTATAACCACCCCTCCACGGCGTCCATGACGTCAGAATCATTGTCGAATTTCTTACCACGCAGCCCTTCCTTTAGTTTAGGAAACAGGTAGTAGTCCCTCGGGGTCAGATCTGGAGAATAAGGTGGACGTCCCAAGCATTTGAAGCTACAGGATTGGATCGGTGTTGTGTTTACACTTGTGTTTTTTAGCAGCTGTCAACATTCGAGACACACAACGATAACTTACATTTTTAACTCTAAAGAGGTTAGTTATAAAATGGTTTGAATTCTACCCTTTGATGCGCCAACAATGTCAGTAAATATCCTATCAGGTTGATTACTTGTTGAACACGATCGATAGTTTCCTGGCTAATGGTTGTTGATGGTCTTCCAGTACGTTGTTCATTTTCACATGACTCACGACAGCACCTGAATTCCCCATGCCACTTCTATACCACGGAATATGAAGGTTCTTCATGCCCCAATATGTGCACCATCTCATTATGAACTTCTTGAGGTGATGGACCTTTCAACCGTTGATACTTGATCAAGGCTCGCAACTCTGGAGGCTTCATTTTCCAATGTAGCCTCACCTTCTGTTATGTTTGCACCTCTAACACAAGAAGTTTATTAGATGCGTGCTTTGAACTTGCAACGCATACAACGAAAGGATACATGAGTAATACAACATAATTGGATTCATCAGACACAGACGGAAGTAGATCAGGGCACGAACTTATTGTACGCCCCTCGTATAGCAATAGACACAATTCCCTTATTTCAGTAAATAGTAAGAATGACGGTGAAGTGATAAAGGATGATGTGTTGTGAATTAATTGTTGAAATTGGATCTGGTTGTGTATCTGGTCACTGATATACTCAGCATGAAGTAACACTAAACAATTATTACTATTTGAAGATCTTGTTAAAAATTATAACTTCAAAATTGTAAATATGTTGCTCTCACTATATTATTCAACAATTTACATATTTTATTCTTGTAATCCTGTACTGATTTACTTGACCAAAGTACTGTATTAGGCTTTACGCGTATATTGTGTTCAGCTCCTTAAATACAGTGTAAACTATTATTATTATTATTAAAGGGATTTTACCATTTTACAAAATATAATGAAAGTAGGCTAGAATATCATATTACCTTTGTGTAGCTATTACATATATGAGTTTTCATTTAAGTACATTTTATGCACAGCTAGGCTAATCGTGCTGGACTTACAGCTTAAAGAGGTATCCGAAACATGATATTCCTCTATCCGGAATCGAACCCTGGATCCCTTGATTACAAGGCGATAACTTTACCACTACCTCATATCGGTCAGGAGTCATAGTGCTCCGTGCTAACCACTCCTCCATGAAACTAGACTGGGCAACTTTTGAATCATCCTGTATGTGTAATGGATCAACAGAATGCCAGGCCTACTTTATTATGTTTAATTGTACTGTAAATATCCTCGTGTGACTGCATTATCTTTCGGCAAATCAGTTACTAATTTGCCATGTTCACAATCAACTGAAGGTTCCTCATGAGAATTTGTCGACTCTTTCATCTGGATATTTTGAAGAGATATGAAAGACAGTGTTCATATAGTTTTAATTGTATAATTTTTCATCACCATCGTCTTCATCGTGGAAGGTTTCAGTAAGAAAGAGCTATTCTATCTCTCCGTATTATGCCATTCACATTTGTTTTGCTTTCTTTTCTACCTTGCGTATATCGTATTTCGGGAGTTAGCAACACTGCTCTTGACCCGTGTTTCCTTTAGTCCATTAAGCTTGCTGGTGTCACTTTCACTCACCTGAAGCAAATGCTTTCTTCACAATCGGAAGTCAGTGTTTAACGACGGCAAATGTGATTTATTCTCTTACTTTCTTAGGGTTGCCTATATAGTCCAGGTGGCCAATTGAAAAGCTTGTTTTGAGGTATGAATAAAATGTTATGACTGTTTTTTAAAGCTTATGTTATGTACATTTCAGATCCGAATGACTACTGAAATCAAGGTATTATTATTTTTATTGTATTATCTTTATTGTATTATCATGACAATAATTTTTCATCTCTTTCCTTGATTTTATTAATTCATTGTATCTCTGACAAGGGTTGGTTGCAAGAACGGCCCATGAGCCAGAAACACGCCTGCTTAAATATAAACCCATTCTATTCTATTCTATCTGATTGGCCAACCCTGTCTGTGTCCTTCCTTGTACTTCCTGTTAGGTTCAAACCCTGGTGACCCAATTTAAGCCAACTCACACGACAACTGCCGAGGGGAAACATGCGTAACACGGAAAAGCAATCTGATCAAATCAATGTTGGTGTGCATGGTATACAATGTAATGGAACTTCATCATGTGCATTGAAGGCTTCGTTCTATTGCATGGTCCTGTAGCCTACCGTTTCACAAATGTAATAAGCACCGAAGGATCTTTCATAGCGACAACAAGTTGTCAACATTAGAAATTAATTTAATGTTGTTGAAGTTCTGATTCGAAAAATCAGTTTCCCTCTGACAACCCCTTTCCCACCAATTTGCGATTACAATTACCACCTGAGCGCTAGTGTCGCTTGCAATATGGCCGCTGTATGTAGGATACATCCCTTGTTTACGTTCAGTTAGTATAAGCGCGTGGTTATGGCTGTTATGGAAATTACGCGATATTGCTAAATATTGCAAAAACGATGTGAATACCAGGAACTATAATGACGGTGGAGCTGTTCTGATAACGAAGCATTTAATTATGATTGGAAATAATAACATAGAAAACGCTGGTCCTTGAAAGCAGTGCTGCATCATCTGCACGTCAAGGACTCTCGGAAAACATTTGAAAATAAAGCAATTGACCTGTTCTTGAAAAGGTGGGACGGGAGAAAATTTGCCAACATATTGTTGCAGTTCTTCCTCCAAAGAGACAGGTTGGATAAATAATCGAATTCACAATTTCATGACCCGGTTATCTTCACTGAAGAAGGACACTGTACTGAATGAAACATCAATATTAGTATGTCCATTTTTCTTTTTCTGTTTACATTAGGGCATTAATTCATTCTCAAACTATTTTCATCTTCGCACGTAATCTACTTGCACCTGTTCCAAATTTCCTACGTAATACATTGTTTAGCTTCATGACTTTTTGAAAAATAAAATATTTTATTTATAAAGTACAATTTAAAACTTAACTTTCATTGTAATATGTATAATATATAATCATCTTTCTAGAAATAATGTGAGCAGACTCATTGCCGCATTTCAGTGTTACCCCCCCCCCCCCCCCGGCCAGTCTTTTGTCAATCAATTCTGTTTAATTTTGTTCATTCCACGGGGTGGAAACAAATGAAAACCTTTCACTTGTTCTAACCCATTACACGTTTTTGAGCCCAAAACTGAACAGTACATGTTACTCATTCGTTCATTCCCCATGCTTTGAAGGTCTTCAACACAGTATAGTATTCTACATACAGTAGTTCATGAAAATCTCACCAGATGGCATATCGGATAATTTTAGTGCTTGTGAATTCCACGTGGAGTAAATGAGATGTAGCCAATTCAGTTTCTTTAGAGATTTCATAACGTGAGGTTGCTTTTACCTTTTCTAGGTTGTGTTGTGCTATTTTATATATATATATACCAGATACGTGTCAGATCGGCTTCCTCTCGAGCTATGTCAAAGATACCGAACTGGCGATCGAATCAGGAATTGAACATTAACTGAATTGCATTGAGTATTTTGGACAATAAAATTATCGCACTGGACATTCAAATTTAGTGGAATACATTACAACACAGAATATTTTGAAACATCGAAAAACAACAATTCCTATTAACTGTATTTCTATCAATCCTGTTGGGAATGGGATTGTAAAGGCGTTCCAGACCGGGAGATACACTATGAAATATTTTATAATTACCATTTTTAACTTTCGTTAGAAAGGTTATTGATAGATAAAAATGGTGATGTGGGTCATATTTGATTTTCCAAAAATTTCAGGAGGATCTGTAGTCCCACCAACTCCCACACCCGCGTACGGCGGTGCTTGTGAGTATTCAGTTCTATGCGATTTTAAGATTTATATCTATCCGCTCACATCATTTGATGTTTATTTTCATTTGTTACCTTCACGAAATTAGTACTCACCCATCTGATTCCCAATAGTAATATTTATTTCAAATGTACCTTGGGCCTCACCGATGTAAGCAAGAGATCACGGATTAGATACCCGGTGTGGACATATTCGGATCCCATTTTAAACTGTAGGTCCAGTCAAGATTAACCTATCCGTGCACAAAGTGTACGTAAAACAAAAACTCAACTGTCTCTTACGTAAACTCAGGAACAGTTGCATCTACACATAAAAGGTACAGTGCTTCAACACCTGAAATATGAAAGTAAATTCGAATAAAGGCGCTTTCAGTTTATTGACACGAAGAAACAAGAACACCCACAGTATTCAGAATAGAAATTAAATAGACAGAAAGATACACGAATTAACAGATAAAAAAAACTCACGTTGCAAGCCGAGCGAGAAGAATACAGGATGCAAGCTTATGGAAATGAATATAGATGGAAGCACAGTCTACCAAAACGTTTCAAGTAATGACTTTTAAACAAAATAAGATAAGGTATAATAAAACAAAATAACTTATTAAAAACTAATATGGTGTATTAGAAGTCAAATTGCTAAATGATTAAAAATAGTAATGAACCAACACTAAGAGGATAAAAACTACTTCATAATAAACATAATCTTAAGATCTGTGCTTAAAGTGAAGAACGACAATTGACAGTCAAGCTGTTTCTGAAGTCAATTTTTCACAATGTATGAATTGATGTTAAAAGAAACTAGTTCAAAGAGATATTGGGTACGAAGACGTAAAAAAATCCCTGAAAAACAGCGGTGTTTTCTATTGAAACGTAGTTGCCACACGTGTACCTCACCGCGAGGGGTAGATTAAACAATTCATTCGGACCACCATAAATTTCAGTCTGGAAACGGACACAAAAATTGAGAAACGGAAACGAAATGAAAGAGAAAACTAGAACAAAAGCTCAAAGAAAGTGGGGCGTTTCTTCTAAATACAAAAGGTTACCTGAGTGCTCGTTAAGACACAGGAATTAAACCCGAGCCATTCGTCACAGCAGGCTCCCTTTTCTCACGCCTTCCGAGGGAACAGGATCTTTTATCCCAGCATCAGGAGAAACCCGAGCAGACCAAGAGATTTCTACGGCACAGTGGGTAGAGCAAAATAAAATTTGAAAGGATTACATTAGAACCATAACAGGCGAAATAATGTGCATTGGAAATCTCTCCTAATACCAACGAAAAATGATGAATGCGCTTAAGATATATACGTGACCTACTCTAACATATAAGACCTTGGTGTACTGTATCACCTTAAAGATGATGGGACCGATTCAGATGAGTTCAGTGTTGCTTCCGAATCCAATTATCCTCTTGAATTTTGTCTTGTGTTTTCTATATGTCCACTTAATGTACAGATAGGATAATCGGGACTGGACCTACAGTTTAAACTGGGATTCAAACTGCTATGTCTCCTCGCCTGGGATCGAACCCGCGACCCTTTCATTGAAAGGTGTCGACGTTGTAACTGCGTCATCATGGAGGCCGAATTGTCGGTCTCCGTTGCGAGAGGTTCCGGGTTCGAATCCCAGCTTAGAAATTGGTTTTCTTTGTATCCCTTCATCAATTTCATTATATCATCAGTTATTCTCATCTTCGGAATTAGAAAAGCGAAGTAAAATAAACGAAATCAAACAAACAAAGAGATAACAAGTGGTGGCTGGATTTTGTCTTGCATGCTAAAACTGGCAGAAAAGTGACGCATTTTTTTTTAAAAAAAAATACAAATATGTTGGTCATCTTTTAAACGTAACAATGGAAATGAATGATAATTAGACCAATGAACAGCCAATGCCTTGGACAGGAACAGAACTTGTGGCCTTTTGACATCAGATAGTAAATCGAAAGCTCACTGCCCTTGTTACAATTTCTCAAGCTTTCTTTCGTTATATTCCTTGACATAGTCTCACTAGTCTCAATGTTTTGAAAGGAATCACAGTTGATTCAGACACTCGTGCAAATGTAAAAACTGTCTCATTTCATTTTGCTTCTTAAAAAAGAATCTCATTACGAATGTCCTTCAGCCAAACAATAGGTTTTTGTTTCTCGTGGATTATCCTCTTACAGTTCGAATCCCTTGCGAAGACATAGTCCATATCCACTTAAGAGATTAGCGCCTCCTCCTTCGGGGAGACACGAAGTAACATGTGCTGCTCGCTGTAAATGCGACGGGGAGATTATTAAGTGGAGACGAACACTGCTGCTAACTCCCGAGCATCACGCTAGATGGCATCAGTTGTCTTCAGAGCCAGTTTTGGCTTCTGCTTCTTTTCTTCCTGCAGCTTTCGTTCGATTCCAGTGTGCTAACTTAATTGATTAATTTCATCCTTTCCTGGCCCTATTCAATTACGGAGTGTGTTAGGTTTCCTCCCCGTCCTGAGACAACGTAACCGATTGGATTATATCCCAAAGCAGCTTGGCATTGAATGATGGTCCGTTCAAGCCTTTCCAATGTTCTGGATTATCGACAAAATTTAAACCCGTCGGCTCCACCGGCCTAGCGTGTGACCGGATATATTGAAGAATTACCCGAGGAGGGAGATCCGATTTTTCATTTTGCAAATTCACGCCGATGTAGTAGCCATTGTCCTGCGTCACCAGGCGGAGCTTGCATAAGAACGTTTCTGATCCTCCCCTCCCCTCTCCCGTGAGCTTTGAGCTTGAAATCGCTAGCTTGTCAGTTTATAGAACCAAATATCTGATTCCATTCGTACAGTGAAACGTTATCGTCCCTACTTTACACTATGACATCCATTTGCGCTTTACTTATCTACAAGAGCTTCTCAGATAGTAGTGATTCATGAATGTAGGGGTGGATTTACTTGCCACCCCTCTTTAACAGGGAAGAAAATATCCGTAATTGAAAGAAATTTTCACCTCTTACATGAAAGTTTTATGTCATATTTATCTGTTGGGGTTCGTCACTTTTTGCATGTGAATGCAAACATTCAGGAAACTAGTCTATCCACAATTTATGAATTGCATGAACATTTGCCACCAATGCCATTCATTTTCGGCGACAGGAGTACAGTAGTCGTAGCACGGCTATTATTAACTTCTATAATATTTTACACTTTCTAGATTTATGTAGTTAATAGGTGTTAAAATTACACACACATGTGTATTAGTTTGGAATATGTCTAGAAAGAAGGTATTTATAGTAAACGAATACTTAAATGTCAAAACTCAATCTGTAAGAAATTATATGACCCTGAAACACAGCAAATAAAGCTTGGGATTTTGGGTGATTGCTTAGTGTAAAGGGTTCATTAAACTAATGGTAATTTATTTCCTACAATCTTTCAAACTTATTAAATACTTTAACTTAATAGGGCAAGACCCGTGATGGTCCAGTCGGTAAGCCGTCTCTGGTCTGGGTGATTTTAGGTGGAAAAGTTTCCAGCAATATCCCTACATTGAATGGCTTTGGTGTTCATTCAGCCTCTAAGAAATAGGTATCAGCTGGTAATAAAGGCGGCCGGAACGTGGTGCCGATCGCATCATCTCCACAAATGTGTAAGCTCTACCTGAAAATATCCTAAATATCTTCTCATATTACCTATCATTTTAATAATACATGTCCAAACATAGTCATAATCAATATTTATTAGTATTGCCGTGGTTAAATCACGGATAATTACGTTCATTAATGCATGCTCATTGAATAATCCAACAGGTCACAAAATTACCTCAATCTGATACTGACTTTCTAACAATCTGAATGTGGGGCATACCGATCTCTAACGCAGCTATGCACTTTGTCTTTGGTTTGGTATATATTGAAAACAAGAGTGTTGAAGGTTCTCTAGAACAATCACAAAAGGGATTAAGCGCGAAATTGAAATTTTCGCGTTAATCCTCTCGCTCTTCTTCCGTTTGCGCTTAGTTCCTTTCTCTCAAATTTCCTTCGTGCTTAATCCATTTCGCGGTTATTCCTTTCGCGCTTATTCCGATTTTGACGTTTGGTTTTTAGCTTAATCCGCTTCGCTATGATTCCTTTCGCGCTTAAACCTTTCACACTAAAACCTTTTACGCTAATTCCATCGTGTTTATTCCGTTCGCACTAGATCCTTTTCGCGTTTAATCGTTTCAAGGTTGTTCCTTTCTAGTTTAATCCTGTGTTACATTTCGCGGTTGGGCACTTTCGCGTTTACTCCGTTCGTCGTTTATTTCCTTTCGCGGTTATTCCGCCACCTCGTGTTGAACATTTCCTGAGTAAGAGCTTGCAAGCCTTCCATCGGTGACTCTCTGAACTGAACGTCTTATCAATCATACTCCATAGGGTTGAGATCAGGAGAGTATGCTGGACACTCTATTCAGTGGATATCTTCTAATGTAAGTTCAGCGACACTGCACTGCACTGCACGTTGTGGATTAACGTTGTCGTTCATACAAGCGCAATTGTTTACAATAGCTCTAGGTAACAAGTGGATATGATGAAGTATGACACGACTACAGTAAATTATTTCATGTTTGTGATTTTGGAGCTGTGCGTATTTCATAAAACTCTTCGCCGTTGTCATTTTTCTGAATTTGGATTGAAGAAATCTTGATTGTAAATAATAAATACTGTCACAACGCAATGCAGAATTATTTTCGACAATTTGAAAACCATCTCTGGAAATACTTCAAAACCGAAACTGTTTATCAGAAAACAAACGATAAGTTGATTGGCTTTGGCAGAATATGGTAATGTTAAAATCTGAAATAAGTTTTATTCGAGCTACGTAGTTCGTTGATTTAATAATATTACGTCAAAGGGGTTACCCAAAATATTGAATTTTTAGCTTGGCAGGATGACAAGTTTTGTGTATCAACGCCAGTATGATACTAAAAGGAAGAGTTTTTTTTTTCTTTTAGGAGATCAACTATCAAAAGAGTGATGTAGAAAGGGACGAACCCTTTTGCGTTCCTCCAAAGCAGATATGTAAATCAGCGATTGACAAGCATCTTTGTTGAATTGTGTCATAATAATACCGTGCGTCCATTTCGATCTGCAGCCGAGAGATCGGGAGAAGCGTGGCGGGCGGCGCTGACGGAGATGCCGACATTTGCGGCCTGAAATGCCCGCTTATTTTTATAGACATATGCAGACATTTATATAAATATTGCAAAACGAGCACTAACCTGTGTTATAAGAGTATGGTTTAATTTTAGTAGCTTAGTGACTGTATGTGCCGATGATTTTGACACGCCCACCTCTTGTGAAACACGGCGTAGAGGTTTGTTTGGAGAACGTTCTAACGCTGCACCAATATCATCGAGTTTTGCTTCGGTTTGAATCCGTCGTTTTTGCTTAGGTGTTTTAAAATTTAACGATCCAGTTTCTCGTAATTTAAGGACAAGATGTCTAACCGTATCTCTGTGTGGAGTTGAAACGCATGGGAATTTCTGTACAAATTACCTACACACGTCTCGACACGAGTTTGTTTTCACGTACGTGTCATACATAAAAAATCTTTGTTCTAACGTGTATCTTGCGGCTGGCATTCCAATCGTCTCACTGACACGTCACACATACACACTACAATAACACAAACAAGTAACTGCAAGTAACCAAGAATAACACTCTTGCGCACAGTACGAAATTAACACGCTCTTGGTTTACATTGCTCGCCACTATATTTACAACTCTGTCTTCATCTAGTCGCGAAGGAACAAAAAACTCGAGCTCGGAGATTTCGGATTGCAAGGAAGCTCACGAACACTATTGACTTTTATCGGTTTCGTCTGCAGTGTAATCCTGATACAGTGTTGCACATTCGAAACCTCCAAACGATTCCCATGGCCACAAAACTCTTTCAAGGATATAAACTTAAACAGGACGTTACTGGTCAAAACTATGATTAAAATGCTTTATTATCTGTGGCTCTTAACATCGTTTCTATAGCGTATTTATTTGTGTGTATATAAGAGCAGAACTTGGATGAATTACAGAAGAACTTTTGCGTGTTATAACACAGGTTAGTGCTCATTTTGCAATATTTATATAAATGTCTGCATATGTCTATAAAAATAAGCGGGCATTACAGGCCGCAAATGTCGGCATCTCCGTCAGCGCCGCCCGCCACGCTTCTCCCGATCTCTCGGCTGCAGATCGAAATGGACGCACGGTATATACATGCGTAACATATTATAAATTGTTTCACACAAGGGTCAAATAGTTAGTTACAATTTCCTTCTTTGAAAGTAACTACGAGCAATGTAAGCAACAATTCAATATCAAATCGTAAAGTTATGATTTGCTTTTCAAAAAACGCACGTTTGTGAAGATAGTCATTAGTAAGTCAATAATATACTGCTGGACAAAGAAAACCGGACACCTTAATATTTGATATCTGAATTGTAATTACTTATGAATTACGCTCTCAGTTTGGTAGTTTTCTGTAACTTTCGTTTTTGTTCTAATTTAACTTATTAATGTATGTAGAACATCCTCAAAGTTTGTTTTCTGTTGAATATATTTACAATAATTTAGTTAGCCTTCGAATCAGAATTTATGCGTTATCACAAAAAATGCTTTTTTGTCCAGCAGTGTAGTATTTTTTATTTGTTGGAGGGTTGCACTTAAAATTACGTTTGTTTTCTCATATTTTGTAACTATACAGTCTGAAAATGATAGTTTTCTTTCTTTCTTCCTCTTCAGTGGGTATATTATTTTATTTATTTATACTAATTGTCCCCGCAACCTCTTGCCCACAGGTTTTTTTCACGCTGCTAGTGATAAAAAATAATAATTTTGTAGAACTTCACATTGGAGTAAAGGCGTAGTGATAGCGTAGTGGTAACGACGTCGCCTTGTAATCAAGGTTACCCGAGTTCGATACCCGGAGGAGGCAGATAGTAGTTTGCATCCCACTTTAAACAGTAAATCCAGTCCCGATAGCTTTTTTGTACATAAAGTGGGCTTAACAACAAACTCAACAACAATTTGGAATTTTTTCCCCCTTATTGATTGATTTGGTTCATTTTACTTTGCTTTTCTCTGCCGCTGTTGGGTAATCGCGAAGATGAGGACGAGTGTGATGATATGATGGAATTTGTGAAGGTAAACTCACAAAGAACATTCATGTCCAGGCCAGGATTCGAAGCAGGGAACTCTGGCGCCTTAGCCTGCTCTGATAACCACTCCGACACAGACTCCGGCTCCTCTTAGGTTGAGAATGGTAATGTAAAGAATAAGGGTGAAAAGGAATGGCAAGAACATAAAGATAATAGAATAAAGTAAAGATAACGACAATTCAAATTCAAATTATTTTTTTAAAGGGCGAGGTTCAGCCTGTGGATGTTCTCTCACCTAACGGAGTTTATACATGTAACTCGTCAGGCCCGTATACAGGGAGGGGCAAGATCGGAAAAGGTATGTATGTTATGGTATCCGGCTATAAAACTAAAACTACCCAATATTTCACATTACAGACTTCTCTTAGCCTTCCTCTCTCTACACCAAACACTGTATTGTTTCTGGTAATTTCTAGAATTTTATTCAGACAGAGCAAAAAAAGGTGCCGTTTATCAATATCAAGCTCTTCTTGTGTATACCTACTGCTAGTGTCGTAGAGCCTTCAGCATTTTACTTTATGCTCAGGAAATCACTATTCTACTTCACAGCAAATTATGAAATAATAGTAATGTAAATAGTTCAAAATCACAACACGGTTCTCTGGTGAATATACTTGTTATTTGCACTAAATGAATACATTAGTTGTTTTTTTTTATAAAATATTTATTGGTTGTGGACAAAATCCATGCACCAGTTAACAATTTATCAATTGGTATTATATACATGTATGCACATAATATTTACTCACAATTATTCCTTTCATAATAAATAGTTTCCAAACTTCATTACACTTTTACAGAATTATATTAGACTAATTGAGATATTTTGAAAGAATATAGATTACCGAGGATGAAGGTGAAGTCAGTAAACAAAGCAGCGTCAGTGGCGCTTGATGTCCACTCCTGTACAATTCCTGTAAAAATGGTTCTCTGCAAGTTTCATACAGTTTGCATTGAAATATAATGTGGTTTGGAGTTGCAGTATATTCATTGTTTATGTATTATATACATTAGTTTATGCTCGACTTGAAGTGATACTCACAAACTTTCTTGTTATCTCTTTCAGTTGTTTTCAAAAACTGGTTGCTAAGCAACAAAACAGTATACTATAACATTCTTTCTGTTTCGTTTACACAAAAAGTGTTTATAGTACATGTTACAATTTGAAAACAGTCAAACTACCTACCTTTTTTCGAACGCTTGGTTTGTAACACTGGCTTGCCTATTGATAGAATACACTACGGCAGGGGTTCCCAAACTTTTTCGTTTCAGGGCGCCCTTAGTGCCTCAAGAATTTTATGCGGTGCCCTTAGTGTTTCAAAATATTTTCCGCGGCGCCCAAGTCAGGATGTAGGCCTATCTAACACTTGCAACGCTCAGAAACATTTTACACATAAAAATGACTTGATAAGCACATACGAGTACATTGGAATGAGAGTCATTTCAGTGAAAATGTTAGAACATTTCGCAGGGCGCCGCAGCGCACACTTTCGGAACCACTGCCTTAGGGTGACCAGTCGTTCTGATTTTCGCAGGGTCATATCCTGCGGTCTGCGATGCTACTCCAAAAAAACAAATATGTCCTATTTTTCAACAGCGTCCTGCGAAATGTCCTACAATACATTCAGACGAATTGTTTACCTCTTCGAAACTGTTAGTGCCTTTTAAATTAATACTATTGTTAGTTTGCAATGAAATACTTGTAGATCAAAAAATATTCACGCACGCTTCTTTCGCGACCTTAGCCTTACTTTGAAGCTTATATTTATTGCTTCGAAGCAGATATTGCATGCAGTCTGTTCATGATATGATATGAAATGTGCCGAGTGATGACTAGAGGGACAAATGTGTATCAAAATGTAAGGTGAATTTGTCTGTAAAACCCAGAGTTTTTTTCTGTAGCTAATTATTTTTTTTGTATATGTCAGATACCAAGGTAATGTACGTCTGACGGAAATTACAGCCTTCTACGTCAACCCGTCTGGTACCTAAAGCAATTCAGAGATGGCGCAACGACTTGAACATTACTCCAAGGAGGGGGGCGTGCGGTGAAATCCATTTTTTCATCGCATCATAACGGGCGATGAAACTCCAATACCCCTATGGACACCTGAATCAAAACGCCAGAGCATGACATGGAAGGATCCGTCGTCACCGCAGGCCAAGAAATTCAAGACAATCACATCTGCCAAGAAAACAATGGCTACTGTGTTTTGGGACCGCCAAGGTGTTATTCATGTTGAATTTCTGGAAAAGGGTACGACCATTAATGCGGACACATACTGCCAAACCATGGTCAGGCTGAAAGCAGCCATACGTCATAAACGAAGAGCGGCACTACCAGAGGGGTGTTATTATTGCATATAAGGCACGACCACATTCAGCCCAACGGACCCGAACACAGATAATGGGTTTCAACTAGGAAATTCTGGACCATCCTCCGTACAGCCCGGATTTTGCCTCTTCCCACTACCATTTGTTTGGCCTCCTAAAGAAACACCTCCGTGGGCGGCGTTTCGATACACTGGAAGAGGCACAACAGGCTACGGTTACCTGGTTAGGGAACCTGGAGCAACATTTCTTTGAAATGGTCATGGATGATTTCATGTCACTTTGGAATAAATGTTTGAATTGCAGTGGTTCCTATGTCGAATTTTAGTGTGATACCATGTGTCAAACATACTACAGTTTAATATTTTTTTTCTATGCACGTTTTTCAATAAATCGAAAATTCACCTTACTTTTTGATACACCTTTGTTTATAGGGCGCTTTGAAAATTGAAAATAGCTCGATTCTGGGGATTTGCATGTTTGATGCATTGATGTGATGATTACTATAGCTGCGGAAAGAGACAGTATTGACTAATATTTGAATATTATTTCACAATATATTAATGTTTTATGGTAACAAAGTAAGGAAATACACACACAAAAACAGTAAGAAGGAGAGAGATAGGGAGATTCATCTGTAAATTTAAAAATATAAGCAAGATGAGAGAAATGAAAAGGAAATATATATGAAGAGAAGACCTTCGTGGCGGAGATGTTGAATGCTAGGACGCCAGGGGTCCTGGGGTCGAATCCCGGCCTGAGCATGGATGTTCTTTGTGAGTGTCCATTCATCAATTTCATCATATCATCACTCATCCCTATCTTCGCAAAAGTGACAGAAAAACGAAGTAAAATAAACTAAATCAATCAATTTTTATTCACCCTGCTTAAAATTCACATGTACTAACTTTTTAAAACAAGCTTTAGAATATCCAGCCGTGCTCGAAATAAATTCTACTAGCTGAAACTAACTAACCATAATTGGCGATAAAAAAGTATGAGCTGGCAACAATGGTAGTCTTTCTGGAAGCTTCAATGCAAGCTAATGTTGACCACATTAGAGAGAGTTGCAAGTCACGTAACTTGACTCGCTCATGGCCGCCCTGCGTCGAGCGGCATCCTGCACAAATTTTCGCTTAAAAGCTGAATTCACAGTGCAACATTTTTATTAGCAACAGGTTCTGTAAGGTATCCCTTTCCTCCTCCCCTTTTTATCTCCGACACTTCGCTGAAGTTGCAATCAGAATTACAGTATGCGCCAAAATATACAGTACTGAAATGAAAGGATGAACAAAAGTATAGTAAGACATGTTACAATATAGTGACTGGTCTATATGCAACCCAAATAACAATCGTGCCTTTTGGGTTGCATAACTGTCAGGAAACCTAAGGTTAGGTTAGGTTAGGGCATGTGGAGTGGACGATTGTCATTTGGGTTGCATATAGACCAGTCACCTTTTTCAAACTCGGTCCACCTTCACGACCGCTTCCGTATGAGCGGAAATAATGTTCAACTATGAATACTTTTTCCTCCGTCGAGAGACCCATTTCCAACCCAACAACAACTGCACAACACAACTTCCTTTTCACTACTGCGAACACGTGCAGCTGGAGCTATGCCCCGTCGGCAAACGCAACCACGTGTTCGAGATGCGTTAGTTTCAGTACTGTATATTTTGGCGCATACCGTACGTAACTGAACGACCTCCGTGACTTCCTGCCTGCTTCGCGAACAGGTTAGAAAAAAATCGCCTAGATTAAGTTCAAGGGCTGCTTTTACAACAAGCCCTAGTGGCGTTCCCGGGGATTTCGTAAAAGAAGGGGGCGCATGGGCGTCGCCAGAAATTTCTGCAGGCGGGTCGGGCAAATGATAAAAGTTGAATAGTAGAAAAATAATAAGTATTATTACCACGGTTATAAATGTTATTATACAGTAATAAATATTATAAAGTAACAAAAATTAATTTAGTTCGAAATAATAATAAAAATAAAATAATAATTATTATATAAATGGGGGGACTCGATCCACCAAACGAGGAATACCAGTACAACTATTTTCTATTATTTCTCTTGCATTTTATGGAGTTAGTTATGTAGTATCTGAAATGCATTTTGATATTAACTTTTGCACGTTTTGTTCAAGAAAAGGCTTGAAATGTTAGTCGGATTTTTTTTCATAAAGTTTGTTGTGTGACCTCTCGCCTACAACTGTAATTATTAGAATTTTGAAAACTGTGGAACCATTTGTTCTTTGGATAAAATGGTAAAATATAACCTTGCTCCTGTTTTCTTCACTCAATGTTTTCGACCCAATGCATTTTTAATTTATTCTGTTCGAATACTAACTAAATTAACTTTATTTTTGTTCTTAACAATAAGAGTAACAAACTTTCGGCTTTCTTGTATCTTTAAGTGAACGATGTCAATTTCCAGGGGAGTCCACCCCCCCGACGCCCATGAGTGGGTGGGGTAGATGAAAATGTTTTAGCAATCAGTCCTAGATTGAAATGAGTGACGTACATGTTCGAAGGTACACTAGTGTGACGTGGAAATATTAACAGTTTCGAAGGCTAAAAAACCAGGACATAATAATTGCCACAGCCGACAATAAAGAAGGGGTAACTCGTGCACTCATCCGAAACCCCGTACTTTGAGAGCAACAAATAAAAATCATTGTTTGTGTACTACTGTTTATTAGAGTTTATAGGATCCACAAAATTACTGAAATCATATTCTAAACAAAGTTAATATGCACTATTCTTTAATTATAGAATTAAATCATGAAGCGAAAATGCTATTTTATGTGTAAATGTAAAGTGTTCCCCTGTGCTTTTCACCACGCCATGAAGGCGTATAGGGGGTGTGAAGTTAGGGCCCCACACTTTCTTCACCACGGTCGAAGGTGGGGGGTCATGTGATGCACACCACGCTCCTGCCCGTCTTTACCCCCCGGGCTATCCTCCATGTACCCACTTTATACGACGCTGGGTGGGCGCCGGAGCCGCTTGAACAGGTCGAAAAAGTTCCGGTTCTCCCCCGTCGGGGATCGAATCGGGATTCCTCGCATAGTAGTCAGACGCCGCATGGTAGTCAGACCATGTAAATTCCCTACAGCGTCAAAAGTCAATGAAAAGTAAAGAAAAGATAATTATGATATGGATATGATTGAAAATTGCCCCTTTCATACGTTTTATATTGAACACATTCAGTTTTGTAATGAAATTTATAATGAACGTCGCACCAGTGGCGCATCGGAAATGAAGAGAAACGCTAATTTAGAAACTTTTATTAACCTCCCATAATTCTTGGCCTTTACCTTCAAATGAAGGGGTCCCAGGCTCGATACCCGGTAGATGCACATACTGGTTCTGATCCCACTTTAAACTGTAGGCCCAGTCCCGATTAACATTACTGTGTATAAAGGGGACTTAAAACACCAAATCAATTTACCTTCAACCTTATTACGCTTAGGTAATAATACGAAATATATATAAACTAATTGTAATAATTTCAATATTGCGATTACATAGGACACCTGTACTTCAAACTAAGGGACAAATATCTCTCTTCTTTTTAAAGATAAAATTTAGGTAATAGGGCTCGCGATTATTGTATGCCCCAGGCGCCGCACCCACTATTATTCTTTGTGCGTTCAGTCCTTTTGCCTTTTCCATCTTGTGTCTTGGATTTGATGTCTCTGATTATGCGTTTGGGGGGGGATGCGTAACACTAACATATCCTATAAAAATGTTTTATAATTGTAGATTTGATAAATATCAAGATGGCGGCCACTTCTCAAAACGTGGGCCAACCAAGTAATGTGACCAATCTTTAAAGGACTCCAACAGAGGTAGTAAACGACTAAAAATAGAAATTTCATGAAAAGAAAAACAAACTCGTACAGATCATTGAAGCACATAAACTAATCTGGGTTCTGCATGCCAGTCTCGGGATTTTATGAATCGAATGTCGAATGAATTTAATACTTCACTTGTTTAATTTGTTATTGGCAAGGGTATCATATTTTAACAATATCATAGTGTTTTCGGTTATTATATGCGTTTACAACATTTATCTTAATGAGAGTATCGGCCTTTATAAACTGGGCAATGACATTAGTTATTCGATGTTTTAAAATGTATTTACATGAAGTTCATCTCTGTAATCTTTGCTATTCTAATTCACTAACTTATATTAATTCTGTTCGAATCGAAGGAGTCCTTGTGTGTGTATATATATATATATATATATATATAAGTAGGTGGAATGCTTCGTTCTGGCTGGGTCCTTTGACCTACTTTTTATTTTACGACGTTTTATGCACTAAACTAACCTACAATGAAAGAAAAAATGGACAGAAAAAGCTCTGGCATTACTTTTTAAGCTATTTTTTACCCTATTACAAAAAAGGAGAGAGAGAGAGAGAGTGAGAGAGGAGGACGAGTTAAACAACCGACAGTGTTGCCAACTCCTCACTCGAAAAAATCACCAAGGTTTTTTTTTGGGTCTAACCTAACCTCAAGCAAGAAGCTGGCAACACTGCTTGAGGCTTTTCTCGCAGTGTTGCCAACCGAAAATGGGGCTCGGTGAGGCTCGCAGTGTTGGCAACATCTTACTTGAAAAAATAACCAAGGTTTTTTTGGGTCTAATCTAACCTCAAGCAAGGAGCTGGCAACACTGCTTGAGGCTTGTTCTGCAGTGTTGCCAACATCTTACTCGAAAAAATCACCAAGGTTTTTATCTTGGTCTAACCTAACCTAAAGCAAGGAGCTGGCAATACTGCTTGAGGCCTGTCTTGCAGTATTGCCAACATCTTACTCGAAAAGTCACCAAGGTTTTTGTTTTGGTCTAACCTAACCTAAAGCAAGGAGCTGGCAACTTTGCTTGAGGCCTTACAGTGCATAAAGCAATTTGCCAACCTACTGGTACTTTTGCCATAACTTTTTACAAAAGAGAGAGAGGAGAAAAAGAGAGAGAGGGAAGAGTTAAACAACCGACAATGCTGCCAACTCCTACCTACAGCTTTTTTTACTTGGCAAGGGTTTAGCCAATTTAGCAAGGAGTGTCGGCAACAAATATATACTGCCGTAAAAGAGAGAGATGGATGGATGGCAACACAGTATGTGTGTGCGTGTGTGTATAATATGTAGTATTATTAACTAGATTGTGTTGGCAACACACCTACAACTAAAAAAGATAGAGATGCCAATGTTGCTGTAAGATGAAGAGAGAGACCTATTGCGACTTTTGTGAACCTCTCTCGGGGGGGAAACACGATGTGCTGCACATGCACACACATGTACGTATTTTTTTTTATTTCTGTATTGTGATGCAAACACATCTAGAAAAACTACAATTTTGTTCCCTCTTCTCTCTGTGTGTGCTATCAATGTTGATGCAATGACACAAATTCAACAATACATAGGCCTTGGAACCTAACCTCAAGCAAGGAGCTGGCAACACTGCTTGAGGCTTGTCTTGCAGCGTTGCCAACATCTTACTCGAAAAAATCACCAAGGTTTTTATTTGGTCTAACCTAACCTAAAGCAAGGAGCTGGCAATACTGCTTGAGGCTTGTCTTGCAGTATTGCCAACATCTTACTCGAAAAGTCACCAAGGTTTTTATTTTGGTCTAACCTAACTTAAAACAAGGAGCTGGCAATACTGCTTGAGGTCTGCCTTACAGTGCATAAAGCAATTTGCCAACCTACTGGTATTTTTGCCATAGCTTTTTACAAAAAAAAAAAGAGAGAGAAGAGAGAGAGAGGGGGAAAAATTAAACAACCGACAATGTTGCTAATATTTACCTACAGCTTTTTTTACTTGGCAAGAGCTTAACTAATTTATATACTGACGTAACATACATACACTGGGCAAGGAGAACCGGCAACAAACACACACAGCCATAAAAGAGAAAGAGATGGATGGATGGATGGATGGATGGCAACACAGTATGTGTGTGCGTGTGTGTGTATAATATGTAGCATTATTAACTAGATTGTGTTGGCAACCCACCTACAACTAAAAAAAGATAGAGATACCAATATTGCTGTAAGATGAAGAGAGAGAGACCTAGAGCTGGCAACAGTGGTGAGCGAATATGCATTATTTCCAAGTCCCCGGGCGCCAATGTATATCGTGATTTTTGTAAACCTCTCTTGTGGGAACAATGTGCTGCACATGCACACACACGTACGTACTTCTCTTTATTTCTGTATTGTGATGCAAACACATTTAGAAAAAACTGCAATTTTGTTCCCTCTCCTCTCTGCGTGTGCTATCAATGTTGACGCAATGGCACAAATTCAACAATACATAGGTTTTGGGACGATGGAAGTTAATTTTCTACCCTACTGATGTATACAATACACATGATGCTATCTGTACAGCAGGTTGTTAACAAATTCAACAATACGTAGGTTTTGGGGCTACTGCTATCTATGCTGCTAACTGACGTCACTATTTCTCAACAATTGCCAGAGCTGATGTTATCCCTATTTCAAATGTAGCTCTTATGCTACTTTGTTTTTTAACCTATTTTTGAAATGACTTACAATATTTTCCTATAAGGCTGCTGTCTCCTCTTACTGTAAGGTTCCTCAGTGTAATCTACTACGACCTAATAGGCTTCTGCTCTCAGTGTAATCTGCTATGAGCTAATACGATGTTTTTTAAAACTTATGTGTGATCTTCTACAATGTGCCCCCACTGCTACGACCTAGTGCGACTTCTCCTACGATGTTTTGGGTCCCTGCTACGATGTTTTTTCTGTAAAAATTGCTCCTAATGATCCAAAATTGTATTGTAGTGGTATTTGAAATCGACTGTGGTGTGTGAAGGGGGAAAAAATGTTTGTGTTCAGTGACCTATTTTTGAAATAACTTATGATATTTTCCTATAAGGCTGTTTTTTTTACGATGTTTTCCTGTAAGGCAGAGATTGTCTGTCAATGGGGTCTCAGTGTAATCTACTATGACCTAATACTAATTTTCTCTCCATGTTTTGTGCCTTATTTATTGTGCTGACGATGTTCCACAGCGCAGAAAAAAAGCCGGTACGAGTAAATGTATTTTTTTGTTTCAACGTCATCAAGTGGGGTTTAGTGTTGCCAACCCACCCTAAGAAAATTTTGTTTTTACAGACGAAGCTATCCTACAATTAGGAGTTGGCAACACTGACTAGTTGCTTCACAAACCTCTTGTTTTTTAAACATATGATATTTCACAGGCGAGGCTAACCTACAAGTTACAAGTTGACGGCGTAATCTTCTATAAGATGATAAGTATGCAATAAGATGAAGAAGACGCTAACTGGCAATAGCGGTGTCAATGTTTCCAGCTCTCTACCCCCCTCTCACCGGGCCTCCTCCCCTATGGCGTAGTGGTAGCCTTGTATTCAAGGGTTCGATACTTGCACAAGTGGTTCTTGAAACTGTAGGTCCAGCCCTGATTAGTCTTACTTACAGGGGGCTCTTGTAACGCCATGGGGGTGAAAAAACATGCATACTTCTGTTTTTTCCACATGTATGTATGTATGTAATGCGATTTGTGTGGGGGCCAAAATTTTGAACTTACGGCTTAATTAATCTGCATGAATGCTTAATGTTTGATTTTTTTATTTCTAGTTTGACATGAGATACACACAATTTTTATTTTTTGAAGTATAGTTAATATTACCTAGTTTGGGTTAAGCTGTAACATACAACTAGCGATCGACACGACCACCTGACACACAGACAGAGAGAGTGTGAGCAAATTCAAAGTGTGATCTATTGTGAACTAAACTAACCTCACTCACCCACCTACATATAGTCTTACAGGTAACTCAAAAAGCAGAAAGTAGTACATAGCATGTCAGGTTGATCTATCGTAAACTAAACTAACCTCACTCGCCCCCTCACATATAGCCTTACAGGTGACTCAAAGGCAGAAAGGCAGCTATGTTGCTTGTAAGGGCCAACACACAAGATCTATTGCAAACTAAATTAACCTACGACATAAGCCACGGACACATCTTCCAGATAGGGTATAAGCAACTCACTTTTTGCAATTGTATAACGGGGAAAATTAACCTACAGCTGGCAACACTGTTTGAGTTGCTTTCGACGAACCAAACTTACATTTTGCTAATAGGCTCTACAGCTAGAAGCTTGAAACATATACCCTCGCAGAGTATGCCATCTTACCTCATGTAAAAATATTACCTAGTGCGGTTAAGCTGTGACATACAACTAATGATCGACACGACCACCTGACACACATACGGAGAGAGTGAGACAGCTTATATGCAATATATTCCTACGCATGTACTGGGTTTAAAAGGTAACTTGCAACAACTATTTCACTCACTCCCTATCAAAATCTCCTAACTACATGTTTTTGATACTTGCTGCCAGAACATGGTGGTTTTAGACTGTAAATTCAAGCTGATTATTCTATTTGTGCATGATGCCTGCATTTGGAATATTTAATTCTTGGCATACGGTATTTTGCGTGCTCCACTAACCTTGCGCTCGATTCATGGAAGCTATGATGTGTATTTCCTGTTTCGCGAACATGCGAGAATTTTTCACAATAGATAATATATTACAAAAGCGAGTTGTTTGTGTATATAAATCTAGCTTTGGAAATGGACATGAATATAATGTCAAAAATTATTGCATAACTTAAAAACATTGACATTTATTGCACTAGCAAAGGTAAATGTGGAATGCCCCGGCCCCTCAGCTGTTAGGTTAAACAGCATAAAAATTTCATTACTGATAGCAAGCATTGTCATATGGACAAAACAGATCTAGTAATGAGCTGTCTTGCATGTCTCCTGAGTGGAAGGAATATGATGCCACTATAAACTGTAAACAAGATATGCAGTCCCTGGCATGAGATGCATGAGGCTTATGAACCTCGACCTATAGAGTTGTACAATCGATGTTTTTTTTTTAAGCATAGCGGTGTGTTTTTTGCTTATTTCAATGTCATCGAGCGTGCATGTAAAGAAGGGGGGAGAAAAAAAAAGAGGAGGAGGGGTTATAACGGATAATTCATAGTTCGATTTCAATATTTTTGCTAGTCACGATTCACCTGCTATCTAGAAGGACACTGGACGATGGCTAAAAACGAGGGAAGGAGAGAAATGTTATTTTTTTTTATTTTTTTGATTGTGTGTGATGAAATAGTTTTAGATAATAATAGTAGGCTAATAGAATTGTAGAAAACAACTGTATTGTGATGCGAGGCTGAAAGTAATTTCGAAAGCAGTCTCGGGCATCTTCGCGTTCAGCCAACAAGGAAAAATGTACATGGAAGGGGCAACGGTATTATCCATGGATGGTTTTTCTGAATAAACATACATATCAGTTTTTGCTGTCTCCAGATGGGACCGGAGCTTTTGTTTTGCTTGGACAGGGGGGTTCAGATAAATGCATGGACATCAAAAATAAAAGAAAGAAATTTTACTCCACTGCTCACATGTATTGAATCTTCCAATAACACACCTCGCGGGGGCGTACCTACATGTATGTAAAATATAGTTAATGTCTTATTTTTCGAACCTGTGGTCTGTAGATTTGCTTTTGTTGGCAACAGAAACAGAAAAAATGGCATCATGTTATTGTATACTGATATGGGTGTACTGTAATCACATCAATTTTTCTAGTTAAAAATCTATGTCGAAAAGCAATGTTGGGTGACTTGTCTGTGTTGGGTCTTATTAACAACTTCACAGCTGTACCTGCACAACTCATCGACTACAAGGCAACAATGTTAGGAAATGTGCGCATGGCTCCGAGAATACAATTTAAAATCACTAATGTGGCATGAACCCCCTCCACTTGTGTGTATTTGAATATGCGAAAATTAGACACTTTGAATAATCGAGGAGAACAATCACAAAAACAGCTTGCACCGGTATGACGTGTTCAAACTTCAGACGATTTTTGTTAATCTACAAAAGCCAAGTGCGAACGGAGATCACTACGAAAATTGGTGAAAAAAGAAAGAAGCGAGGCTATTTCGGCTAATGGCAACGATGAGGATGAATAATGGTTGTTTTAATAAAATTGACGAAGTCAATATGCCTAGCCTAAAATAAAATTCAACAATTAATGTTAAACATTTGCCACTCTGAAATGGCGACGGCTATCATCATAACATCACTTGTTTCTAACCTGTCCATATTGGCCCTCTCTCTACCCCTCCATAAATTCGATTCGAAAGGCACAATCATTCCAGTTTTTTAATAAGACTTGCATATGCCCTCAGAAAAAAAAACAAGAGAAGAAATAAATAAATCAAGTCATGTATATTCCTCATCCCCCAACTTTCTTCCACAACACCGCACGAAGCCTCGAGTTTTGGATATTGTTGTTGTGCGACAGGATAGGATAGATGAACCGTATGTTTACCGAGGACCAGACGTAATCAAATATTTTTTTTTGAAAAGATAGTTGAAGAGGTTGAGACTATTGGCAGCCTCTTACGCGAATCAAAACCAAATGCTCCTATTATCCAGCGATGAATTTCAATCTCACAATAACATTGAAACGTGTCCGGTGTGCGATCAAAGGTTTCACCGGCGAAAACCGGAAAGTAATTTCATCATAATTATTTTACTGGAAACTACATCGGTGGAATCTGTAACATAATGTAATCATGTATGTGTTTGACAATCATATATCACTCACTAGAACAATTTTCATATTGTTTTCACTACGTGAGATGATATTTTATTTATATTTACGATAAAATAGAGGTTTGGGTGTAATAACAGTTTTTATTAATTAATTTAGAGATGTATTTTTTATTTGTTGAGTTAATGATTAGGTTAATTTGTTATTTCTCGCAAAAAAAAAAGAGGGAACCACAGCTGAAAGAAAATACACAACTTGTATTATTGAGGTCAAGAGTTTGTTTTAACATTATTTTTTGCACACATAGGCTAATCACGACTCGGGATATGTTTAAAATAGAATCTGAAACATTGATTATGCGACCTGACTGGAACTCGGAATAGGACACACTGATTACAAGACGTCGATATATTACCACTTGGTAAGAAATTGTAGTGTTTCAATTCACACACACACTCACAATTTAAAACAACTAAACTGATCGCAGGCCCAACTGGTGGCTGGCATACACAACTATCCATCCACCGGTTGTCTTCTGGGGCGTGTGTCTCGATGAGTGTCAACAACCTCTATTGTGAAGTAAACGTTTCAACGTTTCGGTAAACGTTCTTATACGTTCTTAAACGTTTCAACGTTTATATAAGAACGATAAAAACGTACTGTAATACTCATCTTCACGATTAGTCAAACGTAGTATTCATTCGCTGTACATATTTTCCGTCCTTAAATTCTAATAGTAACAAAAACCTTCCATCTCTCATTTTATATTTAATTCTGTGCAAATCACATGCCTGGAAGCTTGCGTGTATCACCCTCACTGTTTATTCAGATTTTGACCTTAACTATTGATCATGCATTTTTTTTTTTGCATATTTCCCATGTCAACACAAAATATATATTTTCTCTTGGATTAATTTTAACAATGATGATGAAAATTAGAGAAAGAGTAGAGAGAGAGAGAGAGTCGTCCTCCGTAGCTGAGCGAGTTACGGCGTTCACTCGTCTTGAGATTGTTCGCTGCGAGACGGCATAGGTTCGAATCCGGCTCTGGTCGGAATTTATTCGGCCTACGTATAGGGCCGGTAACAACCCACCATCGTGAGAAAATTGGGGGAGCTATGAGTGACTGGTGTAAGCTGGTTTCAGATATCTTCTATAACGGCTGAGGGTTCGTCGTGCTGACCAAGATCACCTCGTTGCCAGTTAAAGATAACTCTAGGTAGGATTCCCCATCCAAATTTTTGTTTCGTGTTCATGGCGATGGTGGTGCCCAATGCTGCAACTTTTTCTCGCAAAGAAGCGTCTCTGCTCATGACCCTCCTGAAAGCGGCATGCTCCAATTTCTTGTCTGCTTCGTGACGTGCATCCAAATTCGTGTGCGTGTTGTAAGCAATATCGTAATCTTTGCATGCCGCGTCCAACAGATTCACACCCTTGTCTCCTCTCTCCAATCTTTTCTCGAGTTTGGTACCCGGTCCGCAGTATTGGTAGCCAAGTAAATGCATCTCGAAAAATAACTTGTTGATGATGTCGTTCACGAGCCCCTTTCCTTCGGCAACGTTCCAGAATCTCGGAGGCAGCGTATTGATAATTTTGATCAGGTAGCCGATACCTTTGTCGTCGTTCACGATGAAGTTGGAAAGTTTGCCAACATTGTAATTGGAGAGTGATGTTGCCCCTACAGATTTTACTTCACAATAGAGGTTGTTGACACTCATCGAGACACACGCCCCAGAAGACAACCGGTGGATGGATAGTTGTGTATGCCAGCCACCAGTTGGGCCTGCGATCAGTTTAGTTGTTTTAAATTGTGAGTGTGTGTGTGAATTGAAACACTACAATTTCTTACCAAGTGGTAATATATCGACGTCTTGTAATCAGTGTGTCCTATTCCGAGTTCCAGTCAGGTCGCATAATCAATGTTTCAGATTCTATTTTAAACATATCCCGAGTCGTGATTAGCCTATGTGTGCAAAAAATAATGTTAAAACAAACTCTTGACCTCAATAATACAAGTTGTGTATTTTCTTTCAGCTGTGGTTCCCTCTTTTTTTTTTGCGAGAAATAACAAATTAACCTAATCATTAACTCAACAAATAAAAAATACATCTCTAAATTAATTAATAAAAACTGTTATTACACCCAAACCTCTATTTTATCGTAAATATAAATAAAATATCATCTCACGTAGTGAAAACAATATGAAAATTGTTCTAGTGAGTGATATATGATTGTCAAACACATACATGATTACATTATGTTACAGATTCCACCGATGTAGTTTCCAGTAAAATAATTATGATGAAATTACTTTCCGGTTTTCGCCGGTGAAACCTTTGATCGCACACCGGACACGTTTCAATGTTATTGTGAGATTGAAATTCATCGCTGGATAATAGGAGCATTTGGTTTTGATTCGCGTAAGAGGCTGCCAATAGTCTCAACCTCTTCAACTATCTTTTCAAAAAAAAATATTTGATTACGTCTGGTCCTCGGTAAACATACGGTTCATCTATCCTATCCTGTCGCACAACAACAATATCCAAAACTCGAGGCTTCGTGCGGTGTTGTGGAAGAAAGTTGGGGGATGAGGAATATACATGACTTGATTTATTTATTTCTTCTCTTGTTTTTTTTTTTCTGAGGGCATATGCAAGTCTTATTCAAAAACTGGAATGATTGTGCCTTTCGAATCGAATTTATGGAGGGGTAGAGAGAGGGCCAATATGGACAGGTTAGAAACAAGTGATGTTATGATGATAGCCGTCGCCATTTCAGAGTGGCAAATGTTTAACATTAATTGTTGAATTTTATTTTAGGCTAGGCATATTGACTTCGTCAATTTTATTAAAACAACCATTATTCATCCTCATCGTTGCCATTAGCCGAAATAGCCTCGCTTCTTTCTTTTTTCACCAATTTTCGTAGTGATCTCCGTTCGCACTTGGCTTTTGTAGATTAACAAAAATCGTCTGAAGTTTGAACACGTCATACCGGTGCAAGCTGTTTTTGTGATTGTTCTCCTCGATTATTCAAAGTGTCTAATTTTCGCATATTCAAATACACACAAGTGGAGGGGGTTCATGCCACATTAGTGATTTTAAATTGTATTCTCGGAGCCATGCGCACATTTCCTAACATTGTTGCCTTGTAGTCGATGAGTTGTGCAGGTACAGCTGTGAAGTTGTTAATAAGACCCAACACAGACAAGTCACCCAACATTGCTTTTCGACATAGATTTTTAACTAGAAAAATTGATGTGATTACAGTACACCCATATCAGTATACAATAACATGATGCCATTTTTTCTGTTTCTGTTGCCAACAAAAGCAAATCTACAGACCACAGGTTCGAAAAATAAGACATTAACTATATTTTACATACATGTAGGTACGCCCCCGCGAGGTGTGTTATTGGAAGATTCAATACATGTGAGCAGTGGAGTAAAATTTCTTTCTTTTATTTTTGATGTCCATGCATTTATCTGAACCCCCCTGTCCAAGCAAAACAAAAGCTCCGGTCCCATCTGGAGACAGCAAAAACTGATATGTATGTTTATTCAGAAAAACCATCCATGGATAATACCGTTGCCCCTTCCATGTACATTTTTCCTTGTTGGCTGAACGCGAAGATGCCCGAGACTGCTTTCGAAATTACTTTCAGCCTCGCATCACAATACAGTTGTTTACTACAATTCTATTAGCCTACTATTATTATCTAAAACTATTTCATCACACACAATCAAAAAAATAAAAAAAAATAACATTTCTCTCCTTCCCTCGTTTTTAGCCATCGTCCAGTGTCCTTCTAGATAGCAGGTGAATCGTGACTAGCAAAAATATTGAAATCGAACTATGAATTATCCGTTATAACCCCTCCTCCTCTTTTTTTTTCTCCCCCCTTCTTTACATGCACGCTCGATGACATTGAAATAAGCAAAAAACACACCGCTATGCTTAAAAAAAAAAACATCGATTGTACAACTCTATAGGTCGAGGTTCATAAGCCTCATGCATCTCATGCCAGGGACTGCATATCTTGTTTACAGTTTATAGTGGCATCATATTCCTTCCACTCAGGAGACATGCAAGACAGCTCATTACTAGATCTGTTTTGTCCATATGACAATGCTTGCTATCAGTAATGAAATTTTTATGCTGTTTAACCTAACAGCTGAGGGGCCGGGGCATTCCACATTTACCTTTGCTAGTGCAATAAATGTCAATGTTTTTAAGTTATGCAATAATTTTTGACATTATATTCATGTCCATTTCCAAAGCTAGATTTATATACACAAACAACTCGCTTTTGTAATATATTATCTATTGTGAAAAATTCTCGCATGTTCGCGAAACAGGAAATACACATCATAGCTTCCATGAATCGAGCGCAAGGTTAGTGGAGCACGCAAAATACCGTATGCCAAGAATTAAATATTCCAAATGCAGGCATCATGCACAAATAGAATAATCAGCTTGAATTTACAGTCTAAAACCACCATGTTCTGGCAGCAAGTATCAAAAACATGTAGTTAGGAGATTTTGATAGGGAGTGAGTGAAATAGTTGTTGCAAGTTACCTTTTAAACCCAGTACATGCGTAGGAATATATTGCATATAAGCTGTCTCACTCTCTCCGTATGTGTGTCAGGTGGTCGTGTCGATCATTAGTTGTATGTCACAGCTTAACCGCACTAGGTAATATTTTTACATGAGGTAAGATGGCATACTCTGCGAGGGTATATGTTTCAAGCTTCTAGCTGTAGAGCCTATTAGCAAAATGTAAGTTTGGTTCGTCGAAAGCAACTCAAACAGTGTTGCCAGCTGTAGGTTAATTTTCCCCGTTATACAATTGCAAAAAGTGAGTTGCTTATACCCTATCTGGAAGATGTGTCCGTGGCTTATGTCGTAGGTTAATTTAGTTTGCAATAGATCTTGTGTGTTGGCCCTTACAAGCAACATAGCTGCCTTTCTGCCTTTGAGTCACCTGTAAGGCTATATGTGAGGGGGCGAGTGAGGTTAGTTTAGTTTACGATAGATCAACCTGACATGCTATGTACTACTTTCTGCTTTTTGAGTTACCTGTAAGACTATATGTAGGTGGGTGAGTGAGGTTAGTTTAGTTCACAATAGATCACACTTTGAATTTGCTCACACTCTCTCTGTCTGTGTGTCAGGTGGTCGTGTCGATCGCTAGTTGTATGTTACAGCTTAACCCAAACTAGGTAATATTAACTATACTTCAAAAAATAAAAATTGTGTGTATCTCATGTCAAACTAGAAATAAAAAAATCAAACATTAAGCATTCATGCAGATTAATTAAGCCGTAAGTTCAAAATTTTGGCCCCCACACAAATCGCATTACATACATACATACATGTGGAAAAAACAGAAGTATGCATGTTTTTTCACCCCCATGGCGTTACAAGAGCCCCCTGTAAGTAAGACTAATCAGGGCTGGACCTACAGTTTCAAGAACCACTTGTGCAAGTATCGAACCCTTGAATACAAGGCTACCACTACGCCATAGGGGAGGAGGCCCGGTGAGAGGGGGGTAGAGAGCTGGAAACATTGACACCGCTATTGCCAGTTAGCGTCTTCTTCATCTTATTGCATACTTATCATCTTATAGAAGATTACGCCGTCAACTTGTAACTTGTAGGTTAGCCTCGCCTGTGAAATATCATATGTTTAAAAAACAAGAGGTTTGTGAAGCAACTAGTCAGTGTTGCCAACTCCTAATTGTAGGATAGCTTCGTCTGTAAAAACAAAATTTTCTTAGGGTGGGTTGGCAACACTAAACCCCACTTGATGACGTTGAAACAAAAAAATACATTTACTCGTACCGGCTTTTTTTCTGCGCTGTGGAACATCGTCAGCACAATAAATAAGGCACAAAACATGGAGAGAAAATTAGTATTAGGTCATAGTAGATTACACTGAGACCCCATTGACAGACAATCTCTGCCTTACAGGAAAACATCGTAAAAAAAACAGCCTTATAGGAAAATATCATAAGTTATTTCAAAAATAGGTCACTGAACACAAACATTTTTTCCCCCTTCACACACCACAGTCGATTTCAAATACCACTACAATACAATTTTGGATCATTAGGAGCAATTTTTACAGAAAAAACATCGTAGCAGGGACCCAAAACATCGTAGGAGAAGTCGCACTAGGTCGTAGCAGTGGGGGCACATTGTAGAAGATCACACATAAGTTTTAAAAAACATCGTATTAGCTCATAGCAGATTACACTGAGAGCAGAAGCCTATTAGGTCGTAGTAGATTACACTGAGGAACCTTACAGTAAGAGGAGACAGCAGCCTTATAGGAAAATATTGTAAGTCATTTCAAAAATAGGTTAAAAAACAAAGTAGCATAAGAGCTACATTTGAAATAGGGATAACATCAGCTCTGGCAATTGTTGAGAAATAGTGACGTCAGTTAGCAGCATAGATAGCAGTAGCCCCAAAACCTACGTATTGTTGAATTTGTTAACAACCTGCTGTACAGATAGCATCATGTGTATTGTATACATCAGTAGGGTAGAAAATTAACTTCCATCGTCCCAAAACCTATGTATTGTTGAATTTGTGCCATTGCGTCAACATTGATAGCACACGCAGAGAGGAGAGGGAACAAAATTGCAGTTTTTTCTAAATGTGTTTGCATCACAATACAGAAATAAAGAGAAGTACGTACGTGTGTGTGCATGTGCAGCACATTGTTCCCACAAGAGAGGTTTACAAAAATCACGATATACATTGGCGCCCGGGGACTTGGAAATAATGCATATTCGCTCACCACTGTTGCCAGCTCTAGGTCTCTCTCTCTTCATCTTACAGCAATATTGGTATCTCTATCTTTTTTTAGTTGTAGGTGGGTTGCCAACACAATCTAGTTAATAATGCTACATATTATACACACACACGCACACACATACTGTGTTGCCATCCATCCATCCATCCATCTCTTTCTCTTTTATGGCTGTGTGTGTTTGTTGCCGGTTCTCCTTGCCCAGTGTATGTATGTTACGTCAGTATATAAATTAGTTAAGCTCTTGCCAAGTAAAAAAAGCTGTAGGTAAATATTAGCAACATTGTCGGTTGTTTAATTTTTCCCCCTCTCTCTCTCTTCTCTCTCTTTTTTTTTTGTAAAAAGCTATGGCAAAAATACCAGTAGGTTGGCAAATTGCTTTATGCACTGTAAGGCAGACCTCAAGCAGTATTGCCAGCTCCTTGTTTTAAGTTAGGTTAGACCAAAATAAAAACCTTGGTGACTTTTCGAGTAAGATGTTGGCAATACTGCAAGACAAGCCTCAAGCAGTATTGCCAGCTCCTTGCTTTAGGTTAGGTTAGACCAAATAAAAACCTTTAGTGATTTTTTCGAGTAAGATGTTGGCAACGCTGCAAGACAAGCCTCAAGCAGTGTTGCCAGCTCCTTGCTTGAGGTTAGGTTCCAAGGCCTATGTATTGTTGAATTTGTGTCATTGCATCAACATTGATAGCACACACAGAGAGAAGAGGGAACAAAATTGTAGTTTTTCTAGATGTGTTTGCATCACAATACAGAAATAAAAAAAAATACGTACATGTGTGTGCATGTGCAGCACATCGTGTTTCCCCCCCGAGAGAGGTTTACAAAAGTCGCAATAGGTCTCTCTCTTCATCTTACAGCAACATTGTCATCTCTATCTTTTTTAGTTGTAGGTGTGTTGCCAACACAATCTAGTTAATAATACTACATATTATACACACACGCACACACATACTGTGTTGCCATCCATCCATCCATCCATCTCTCTCTTTTACGGCAGTATATATTTGTTGCCGACACTCCTTGCTAAATTGGCTAAACCCTTGCCAAGTAAAAAAAAGCTGTAGGTAGGAGTTGGCAGCATTGTCGGTTGTTTAACTCTTCCCTCTCTCTCTTTTTCTCCTCTCTCTCTTTTGTAAAAAGTTATGGCAAAAGTACCAGTAGGTTGGCAAATTGCTTTATGCACTGTAAGGCCTCAAGCAAAGTTGCCAGCTCCTTGCTTTAGGTTAGGTTAGACCAAAACAAAAACCTTGGTGACTTTTCGAGTAAGATGTTGGCAATACTGCAAGACAGGCCTCAAGCAGTATTGCCAGCTCCTTGCTTTAGGTTAGGTTAGACCAAGATAAAAACCTTGGTGATTTTTTCGAGTAAGATGTTGGCAACACTGCAGAACAAGCCTCAAGCAGTGTTGCCAGCTCCTTGCTTGAGGTTAGATTAGACCCAAAAAAACCTTGGTTATTTTTTCAAGTAAGATGTTGCCAACACTGCGAGCCTCACCGAGCCCCATTTTCGGTTGGCAACACTGCGAGAAAAGCCTCAAGCAGTGTTGCCAGCTTCTTGCTTGAGGTTAGGTTAGACCCAAAAAAAACCTTGGTGATTTTTTCGAGTGAGGAGTTGGCAACACTGTCGGTTGTTTAACTCGTCCTCCTCTCTCACTCTCTCTCTCTCTCTCCTTTTTTGTAATAGGGTAAAAAATAGCTTAAAAAGTAATGCCAGAGCTTTTTCTGTCCATTTTTTCTTTCATTGTAGGTTAGTTTAGTGCATAAAACGTCGTAAAATAAAAAGTAGGTCAAAGGACCCAGCCAGAACGAAGCATTCCACCTACTTATATATATATATATATATATATATATAAAGGCTAATGTGGTCTTTATAATGTTTCGCCTTTATGTCGAAATAAGATATCAAAATGTAGTTTGTTTATCTGAAGAAGTCACAAATTTAATTCGAGGCAAAATTTTCACATACTTTTTTCATTCATTCTTATTGAATACAGTGTCGAACGAGACTCTAGGTTTTATTTCGAAAAGTCTCGAAGTGTCTGGTGTCGGTTTTCGAACGCTGTACTCGATCTCATCTGAATTTCGAGACCAGAATTGCCGCACTCCGTTATACCAATGCCAAAACCACGAATGTGCAAATTTTCACTTTTTCACCTAAGTGCAGTTTCTGACTACTTTTTGTTGAGAAATTCCTATGATCTAATAAACAGCCATAATTAGGGACATATTTTACCGATGACAACATTTATCCAAATGCAGAAACTCCCCCCCCCCCCAAAGAACATGACTATTAAAATGCTTTTATCTTGAAAGTAAGACTTTCACGTTCGGAGGTGTAATGGTAGAGCGAACAAGGATAAAGAGCACATCGTACAAATCAAATATTTTGATCAATCTGATATTGAGAAATTAAGTTATTCTGTATTGCTGACTCCGAAATATACCAACCATTTTGCGGAAGAGACGCAAACATAGTTTCGTTACACAATAAGTGAGTGAATAGGAGTTCTACTCATCAATAACCTCCACACCGAAGTTATAAAAATATTCCAAACATTTACATAATAGTATAGTTGAGAAGATATGGTCTATAATGTCTAAAGTAATTTCACAAACTTTGAGTGCAAAATGATTAAACTTATTGTTATAAAATGAGTGTCATTTTGCTTTTGTTTTTAGTTGTAGGCTATAATGGAATTTTCAGAAACATTTTTAAGATTTTACATTAAAAAACAAGCATGGTTTGCAATGTTTATTTTTACATACGCTTCAGTATGTATCCACATTTTTTACAATGTTTACATTATTTCTTACATCCTACAAATTATTTATATATGTACAGTATTTACAGTTTTACAAATTTCATATTTACAAGTACAGTTTTAACAATTCACAGAAAACGTATTTACAGATATTTACAAGAATGCAATGTCTATTTACAAGGGAGCAGACACAGCTAGCGATGTCAAACTTGCTGTCACTTCGATTTCCGTCGTGTTACAAGGTTCTCCTCAGGGCTGGAAGATGCTCTCAACGACCACCGGCGTTTTATTAGGCTCCCGTCACGAGCCTTTCTCCCTCGGACCTGCAGCCTCCAAGGGATGAGTGGCGGCCTCGAAGAGGTAGCGCCCGTTCCGAACCCCGGCCTAGGGGTAGGATGACGTCGTCTTTCCTCGCGCAGCGTCTAGTCGAGCTGTTCGGGAGTCCACCGGCATGTTGCTTGCGCGGGGATGCGGCTAAAGGAATCACCTCGGCCTCTCGATCGTTTCCACGATCCGCAAACGTCGTGCTACCGCCTACATTGATGTGCGGGGTCCAACCTTGAACAGACATCCTCGCCTCCGGCGCTGACGAACGCAGCTGCAATATTTGGAACGCTAGCTGGCTGCTTTCACAATTTTCGCCATGTTGGCAAAACGTTGCTTAGCGACGAACACAAAATTTGATTATTAGAAAAAGCAATTCTTTCGATAGAAATTATTTTTTGTTTTCGTATCCACGGCAGAGATGAATCTCGTGAATAAAGTCACTTGTCTAGTTCAATATCTTGTCATCAGTTACAAATGCCTGTCACGTCCTGGACTTAACCTGGTCTCTAGTCTCGAAACATTTCAGTTGTCCATTTTACTTCCGAATTACTTAAAAAAAAAACACAACATAAAACCTATCTTAAGGAATCTGAAAAGTACTCAAATAGATAGGCAAAAAGGTAGTCACATTATTTTCCGAACATCGTAGCTGACCACGCGAGTTCATCTAGCGAGCTTACCAACAGAGTAGAGCGTGAACAAGAACGTTAACGATAGGCGCTGGGTTCAGATGACGTCATCGGTGTCGGACGTTCTGACTCTCTTCCAAGCTGCCAATTCAGAACAGCGACAATCGTACTAAAATTTTGCGAGAAAAAGTGACACCATCACAGGCACTACAAAATAGACGATGGTTGAGACACAAGGAAGAAATGGAAGATCATCATCTACCCAGCGCTTAGGTGAGACGGAAATCAGTTTGGTGCCAGTTACTGCTGCGACACTGGACGTCCATTTTATATATTTAATACACTATGCAAAAATCTATCCTTTGTTACGTTAAATCTTGTACACAATAGATGGAGGAAAAAGGAAAATTTTTGTACTAAATTTCTGCTGTTAGTGGGCGATCCGGAAATTTAGAAAGTAATAATATATTTCGGTTAGTGCTTTTCGATTAAGATGTAAATGAGAACCTAATTTCCTGAAATGACAGACGTGATAGATCTTGTGTTCATATAAACGTCAGAACTTTAAAATTAGATAGAATGAAAACCACAAGTGATAATGACATACGTATATATTTTTTTAAATTTTATTTTGAAGAGCAAACAATGTCATTAAGTTTTGATCAATATGTCGTTCAAATGTCCTCTTCTGCTTCGGTGGGTGGAATGGATTCTGAATGTCCAATTTTGCAGCACGTCTGCACACATAATGAGCGATATAGCCTCAATGGTTCGTTCGATGTTCGTTTCATGTCACGAACTGTGAATGGCTTAGTCTCGTAGACCTTAGATTTGACATACCCCCTTGGAAAAAATCCAAGGGGGTTAGATCACATGATCTTGGTGGCCAGTTCACGTCGGTCGATAATGTTGACCATAAATTGCTCTCAATGCACGAAATGTCTGTCGAACTGAACACCAATTTTGATTATAAATTCCAATAATTTCTATGCGTTGTTGCATTGTGTATTTCTCCATGATAACTTGCCACAGACTACTGCACACAGATGTCACAGTTCAATATCGTCATTTCAGTCGTGTTGCCACAACACTCTTTCAAAGTTCTGACGTTCAAATTGGTAAACCCTCTTTGGATGACAAGTTAATAATAATAACGATAAGTACTTTTTACCGCCATCTTTTTTATATAGGTAGTCTTCCTAGTTATCAACCTCGATTATACCCCCCTTCTCCCAAACAGATTAAAGAATTCTGGTCATTAATTGAAGTTTTACTTGCAAGTTACTAGAGTAGGTGAAATGTATTTGATAGCTTATTTTCAATTTTTCGTGTGGTAATTGCTGTGAAACCAATTACTCGTACTAACGACGGAAAGAGGTAGAAATGCAACGTTAATACAAAAAACAGAACAGCAAATACAGACGCGGATGGCGGAGAAAAATTTATCTTACATTGAAGCTAAGGCAAAAATATTGGGGACATATAAACCACTTCTGACCAGAAGAGACATTTTGGCACCTCCATTAACTGCTAAACAATTTCCACCGCTCCCCTCTCACGCTGAGGTCATCCAATGTATAATGGCACGTCCATCAATATCTGTGACAACTAGAGAGTCAACAACTCCTAAAACAGTTACATCCTCGCAACCCTCAGTGCGAAAACAGGAAATATACACGAGTGTGAGCAAAGATGGGCTGCACTCACATAGAAGTAATACATGGACATGAGAAATTCCAAAACCACCTAAAGAGCTATTTTATGACTGACTCTTCATCACTTGACAGTTTATCCGAATACGAGGAGAATAAGCCATCACCCGCGATTGGACGAAATGCACAACCCCAGTCTGGATCTAACCACATTGAGAAACATCTACACGAACATAGATCATCAAATAGATAGATCATTTCAAAACCGCCGGCGGAAAATCTTCAGGCACTGTATAAATCGTTAATGCAAACTTTGCCAGAGCTGTGGTCGGCACTCATAAATATACCAGAACTTAGAAAGCAACAACCACTACTAAAACATATTCATGAGCTAACAGGAAACTATTGACTGTATTACAAACCTTAATTTCTTAAATCCAGGTGTGTGTATATATATATATATATATATATATATATATATATATATATAAATCAAAAAGAAATAAAAAATCACTAGTATTGTAGGGAATGGAATTTTTAATTCAGTGAAATATAAATAGTTTTTTTCGCACGTAAAATAGAATTAAATAAACTAATTGAGGAATCCCATCCTTTAATTCTCTGTTTTCAAGAGACTAAAGGAAAGCAAAACGAAAATTACAATCTAAAATATTATAATTCTATAGGTCAGCCATTTCAACACAATGAAAGAGGTTTGAGCATACACATTCATGAGAGTGTGACACTCCAAACTCTTTTTTCATACCCAAAAATTAAATTAATATAGTAAACAGATATCATGTAGAAATCATAGCAGTGCGCATAAAAATACAAAATATTTATTTCAGTATCATTAATTTTTACATACCTTCGAATTCGTTATCTCAAAAAAATACAACTACAAGATTTTCAAGGTATTCTGGACAATATTCCAGGCTCTTATATTTCTGTAGGAGATTTTAACGGGCATCATCCAATGTGGGCAGTTCACGATCAGATCATTTAGGCCAGATTTTAGTGGACTGGATAGAACATAATCATTTTATCATACTTAATGATGGCTCCATAACACATATTCTTCGCTCCGGAAATAATCCTTCTGTGATAGATCTATCCATAGTGTCTGATGAAATTTCCCCCCAACTTATCTGGTTTGTGGATGAATATATGCGTGGAAGTGATCACTTACCCATACATGTTCAAGGAAGATTTATGTACAATGTACAGATTCCGCGAAATGCACCTCTCCTTTAATGCTGGAAAACTAACCTTATTGACTGGTCACTGTATTCCGCAACAATTGACTCCTTGATATTATCAGAAAATTTACGATTTAATACTGACATCTCGTATTCTAGATTTATACAACTAATTACAAAAACTCTGAATATCGTAGGTATACGTTCAAAGGGGCAAGATACACATAGATTCCCACAATTATATTGGTGGACACCAGAATCGTAAAAGTGATGAGAAAACATTTGCTAGTAGAACCACAATTACCCACAAAATTTGCCTGGAAGAGAAGTCAGGCTCTTGCAAAAAAAACTTTCAAAAAAGCCAAAAACATAGCCTGGATAAATTATTGTAACTACCTAGGAAATGCTGAACCTATAAAACACGTCTGGAAAAAAATTTAATTCCTTAAGACACCCGAAACTAAGCAGGAAACAGACAATTGATGTAACCTGGCAAAATGAATTTATCTCCATGATTGCGATCCTCCTACAGTAAATATAGAATATCAACCTCCACTGGTTCCACAACGAAATTTTACAAGAGAGTTTCCAGCTGTGACCGTCATAGAAATACATAATATACTACATAGAGTTAAAAATTCAGCACCAGGAATAGATGGAATTCCATACCAAGCTATAAAGAGCTTACCTAAAAGGGGATTTGATATTTTAGTCTCTATAAACAATAAAACATATACCGTGGGTAGTATACCTTCAGAATGGAAAACACATGTAGTAATTCCTATATTAAAGTCGAATAAACCACCATCAAATGCCCGTTCCTACAGACCAATAGTTCTAATTTCAGTATTGGAAAAATTATTCGAACGCACGCTACAAAAACGTCTTATGTTGACTTTAGAAAAACAACGATTCTTTCTCCCTACGCAAGTTGGTTTCAGATTACAACATAGTAGTCAAGATACCATTGCAATTCTCAACGCTGCAATTCAAAATAACATTGTTATGAATTCCTATTGTTATAGTGTATTTATCGATGTGGAAAAGCCTATCATGCTGTACCACTGATGCAACTTTGTCAATTACTATAAAGAATAGATATATCTCCTATGATTCCCAGATTAATTTGGAATTTATATGCTGATCGAATTTTTTTGCCTGGTTTCAAAATTCTATCCAGGAGCCTAGATTCACAACTACAGGAATTCCACAAGGAGCTCCACTCAGTCCTATATTATATAATATATATACACCGTCTCTACACTATGAACAATTGGAGGATTTTGAACTTATTCAGTATGCAGATGATTTCTGTTTTTACAGAATTACTCCACAAGCAACGCAGTGACTAAAATACATGACACGTTTAATACATAAACTTCAAGCATGGTTTTATGGAGTAGGTTTATCTTTAAACGTTAATAAATCTCAAGTTATGATTTTTAACTCTCGTAGCCAAAATGTATTTCCTAATAATATCAATCATATTTCTCACATCCCAGTGGTACCTACATGTAAATATTTAGGAATTCATTTTGATCGTAAAAATAATTGGAAACCGCATATAGATTATTTAATAAATAGAGGAAAAGCTATCCTAAATATTCTTCGTGGCTTGGCAACTACTAAGTGGGGTAGTCAACCCACAATTATGTTACTATTTTACAGAAACTACTTTCGCTCCTTATTTGAGTATGCGTCTTTCAGTTACGGTGGTGTGTCCCCAAAACTGTTACAAAAAATTGATGTACTACAACGCAAAGCATTACGAATTTGCTCTGGATTGATGAACTCCAGTCCAAGCGTTAGCGTCTATATGGAAAATAGAGAGATGGCTCTATCTCACCGTCGTAAACAATTAACAAATAAATTCCTTTTTCAAACATGGGAGAATCATAATCACTCCTTTAATTTGCTATTTGAAACAAAAACAGTGGGCAATTGCAAATGTAGATCCGATCAACCCGAAATTTTATTTCCTCCATTGTTATTGTATGGATCCTGATGAGTACCAAAATTCTTTCACATATCATTCAACTCCAGTATATAAATTAGATTATCCTCTTTATGCTCAGGCTAACGTCCAATTTTTAGATCATGGCCAACATGCTCGGTATAGAGAAATATGGCGAGATTTAATTTTTATTATACTGATGGCTCAAAAAATTTCAGGATGTAGGTTGTGCGTTTTATATTCCTGAAATGAATCAACACGAAATATTTAGGTTACCAGCAGACACTACAATTTTTACAGCAGAATCTATGCGATTTACCGTGCATTAAGTGTCTTACAGGCACTAACATCATCATATCCCCAACTATATCGTCAATCTATTTTCATTATATTGATTATACAACTAACTCAACAAGCACAATCCAAAAATATAACTGTTCAGTTTACATATGTCAAGGTACATCATATTAACCAGAGTAATATTATGGTAGATATGTACGCTAAGAGAGCAAGGGATTTAACTCAAATATCTTTCATCAGACTCCCTTATACAGATCTATTACCTAGAGTTAAAATTAAAATAAGAAATCAATGGAAAATTTGGTGCAAGGAACAATTGACGATGGTAGGTCATACATATAGATGGCTGGCGGAATTTGATGCAAGACATCCATGGTTCCACAGATGTCCTCTTCGAAGACAGGTTATAGTTTTTATTAATAGATTGCGAACTGGTCACGTGCGCACACCAGCACAATTAGCGTAAATAGGTATTATACATCAACAAAATTGTACATGTGGTAAAGACAATCCAGATGCCCAACATTTATTTTTGGAATGCGATCAATTCTCACATCAAGGAAATATACTATATAAAAATCTGATTCCTTTTCCTAAATCTCTACTTTCACTTTTATGTGATTTACCCACACCAATTATTTGGATTTTATATGGATACGCACGAAAATTTCAAATCGAAATATAAACAGAACATAGAATGTAAAAGTGTAAAAATGAAGATTTATTAGTGTCATCTGTCGTTTATCGTATTCGTATTACACGGGAACTGGAAAAGTTGTGTAACTGAAATACAGGAACGTTGGCCAATGTCGACAGTGTTTTGTCTGACAGGGTCGGAGCAAAAAAAAAAAAAAAGAAGAAGAAGAAGGACATGTTTAGGTGGGGTCCAGGGGGTCCGGACCCCCCGAAAAACTTAAGAAAATATATTTGTTTAACATTTGTTGTATAACGGAGGGTTATTACATTCCTGTGAACTTATTGGCAGGAAAGGATTAATTGGGATAATGCGACTTTGAAGGACAATACCAATGATTTACGCTTGCACCAGGCACGTAGCCAGGAGGAGGGCTAAGGGGGCTGAAGCTCCCCCGAAATCCTACAAATATCTAATTTTGATGCTATTTTTATTGTTAGTAACAGAAATAAAGTTATAACCACAGCAAAAACTGCATTACATCGAGATACATTTAGTGTATAATAGTGTAGATAGAATAAATGGATCCACTGGTTCCAAAAGTTAGTTTTCTTTGTGAGAGGTCACAGAATATAAACTTTATGAGTAAAATTAACCACTAACTGTTAGTCTTTTTTTTAACAATTGTGTAAAAGTAAATAACAAGATACAATAACTATAATTTTCAGTACTCTAACTGTACAAAATATAAGAAAAATAACCGACAACAATTGTGTTAGATATTCACTGATACGGTGGATCGAGTAGCAAGGTCTCTCCATTTATATAATAACAATAATTTTGGATTGAAATTGGTATATTTCTAATAACTTATAATAGTTATTATTGTAAAATAACAATAATTATTATTGTCATCATTATTTGTACTAATCAAGTTTTATCTATGGCCTGACACCTCTACAAATATTTCTGCCGACGCCCGTGCTGATTAGGGATGAGCCTCCTCCAAATAAAATTCTGGCTACGGGCCTAGCTTGCACACTACTATTTTATGATAATATGCATAAAATGTTGAACATGAACTTTACCTTTCGCTAACTGGATCTAATATTGTTTATTGTTTCTCAATAAATATTCAATTTTTCATCAATTTGACATAACTTTCTTTGCCAGGGCACTTCTCTTCATAATTATGTCGATTTTAACTACAGGTTAGCTAGATAATGAATGCATGGTGTTATCTATTCTTATACCTTGTTTTTACCTATTCGTGTAATAATAAGAGTGCAATATTAATTTATATATTTTAATTAGTATTAATTTAATTTAATATAATTATCATGAAATTATTTTAATTTAGAAATTACTGTTATTATTATTATTATTATTACTGAGACACTTGGTTCGGTACCCCTTCCGGCAGCGGCAGCGATTGGGGCCCAAAACCGGGGGGTGGGCAAGGTGCCAAAACTAGGGGGTCAAAGATTTAGCACAGTGCGGGGGCAAAAGTGGCGAAAAGTGAAGGGCAACTGCCCCCCCCCCTCGCCCCCCCTAATCGCCGCAAACTGCTTCCGGAATATTCTTCCAGATACATGTCTGTTGGGGATGGTATCGAATCGAGACGAGACTTGGCAGAGTCTCGGTCTCGCCTCAAGTTGCAAATGCTTGTCTCGTTATCGTCACGATGTATACATGCCCGTCTCGATCTTTTCTCGAACTTCGAAATGCATCGTATAAAGAACATACAGAACGTATGGAGGTCATTAAGGAAAATAACTTTTTAAAGTAACATTCTTTGTTTAACGCCTCGTTGCGAATCCTCGAAGAAACGGGTCTTTATCCTGAATGTATGCTACTACGTTGCTCAGGATCACAATGGACATTTCCACTATGACATGGAAAATATTTTAAATTCATTCATTTTACCGATAATGACACCAAAATCAGATAAGCAAAATATCTCGGCGATATTTGTTCTGGTTCTCAAGAAACATGCCTTCAAACACGACTGAAAGTCACCTCCTACGTCACTGATTTGAAAACGTCCTCTGATTGGCCTGACGTCATCACTTAGAAATGCGTGCAGGCAGGGCTTCTGCACATCCCGTAAACTTAGCATGGGCCGTGAAAGCGACAGCAAAGTCACTTGTTACTGTGTAAAACAAGTTTAAAAATGTGAGCTCCATTTCTTGGGAGATGAATTATGTCCTAACAGTATAGCACAAGTTCTGACTGGCAAGAAATCATTGTTACAAGAATGCCTTTTCTGGACTTACAATTATTTGCGTCATAATATTTTCTTCGTAAATTTTAAAATAACGATACGTTTAGAACACTGGGGTTTTCTTCAATATAAGAAATGATACGGTAAAAAAAGAGGTACGCGGAGTTTTTAATTTCTTGCAGTAAACGAGTTTTCTTCACTTAATATATATGTATTGCAAATTTATGTATTTATCCTACCCTTACGTCGCTTTTCCGTCAATTGGTTTAACCGCAGCAATGAGATCGCATGGTTAATTTAGTGTGTATCCTCTAACGTCACATTTCTTCCCAATTTTGGCTATTCTTGACAATGAAGATGGATGACTACAAGCAGTATTCAAAGTCGGGGTGCAGGAGAAACTCCCCCCTCACTACCAGCACAATCTAAGTATCACCCAACCTGCCCACGAGACGAGATGAAACTTTGGTCTGTCCCGTCTCATCTCGAAACGGAATGAAAGTTAACCAAATATTATATATTTCACATATATAATTTCATTTCAGTCACAATAGTATATGTTAATCATTGCATGAACATGATAAATTCAAAATGAAGCAACTTTTTTCAGAGGACAACACTATTATGGGGGAAAATGTGCCTTGTTTGCCCCCCTGGAAAAAATCCTGCGGACTTCCCCCACGTAACAATTTCTACATTAATGAAAGGACAAGCACAAACTAACAGTCATGCACAGGCCGAGAGTCAAGCCTGGAACATGCGACTTCCTCAGGTCAACCATGAATTTTGTGTATAATAATTATTATTTGTTGTAATTATAATTTCAACGCCAGTTCATTCGTGGTAATCCTGAATCGGCTGTTTGGTTCGTATATATGAGCAGAATAATATCCAGTTTTCGAGGGCTCGTAGCGTTGAAATGAGGAGTCAAACAAACAAACAAAAAATGAGGACTAAAAGTGGTAAACGTTGTAAGAGCCAAAAACGAAAGTGTTTGGAAATCGCATCGTTCCGCACATCAGCCCGTAAGAATGTGCACACTCGTGACCTCTTTACAGGCACTTTAACTACCTAGAGGGCTACCAGCCACATTTCACGTTTACCACATTATAAGCATGGCAATTTTCACAGTTTAACGTGGAAAACGTTGTTTGAATTATTGTGGCACTTACAGCGTTTACCAATTTTAGTCTTCAAATAATTATAAAAAAGTTTTTTTTTGTCCTTATAATCTCTATGCACTGTGAAAGTTTGTACGATATGCATTTGCATACGTTGCTAATTCTATATTTTTCGAGACTTGAGACGAAAACGATAATTGCCCTCCGAAACCTATACGAGATCGAGACGGATGTTATAAATCGATATGAGACTGTCTTCGAGACATTTACAAATAAATACTGCCTTGTCTCGTCTCGATAGCATCTCTAGTGGTGAGGTTGTGAACCAACCAATTAATGCGTTCGGGGTAAAGAGATGAGGCGGTTTTTTCCGCAGTACAAAATTCAAAATATAGACTATCGTACCATTTCAGTATGTGATATAATGTTATACACATTATTTCTTTGTATTAATTGTACAAATCAAGCAAAGTGAAGCAAGTATATAAAATTCTTATTTCATTGGCATATTATCTCACATGTCTCCTAAAAGTGCTTTATATTTGACTTAGTCGCTAAAATACGCATGCAGTTTTCATGTTTTCTTTATTTTCAAAATTGCACCCCTCCTCAGTACACCTAGTTGATCACGCCGCCGCTGATCTTCACTGGAAAATCATTTCTTCAGAAACTCGGGTTTCAGCTTCAGGATGAACATTCTCTGCCACGGAAGTCGAATCTACATTCTCCTCTCGAATAGGCTGCTGACGGAGTTCAAGGTGTTCCAGTTCTCTGATGTGGAATTTTCCTCAAATAGAAATAAGGCAAGAATTGGAAATCTGCGTACAATGGCGTACCCACGATTTTGGACAAGGCGGGGGGTTACATATACTTTTTTTTAGTACTTACTCATTGTGACAAGCTTCCTGGCTTTGACGTTTATTTTAGGAATACTAGGCCAAATTGGGGGTTATGACCCTCACCAAACCCCTCTGGGCACGCCACTGTATCATGCATCAATGTCGATAATGAATATACGTATAGTGCCCTTGCTAATGAATAGATTTTTAAAAACTCAGTCATTAAAATTACATGAATTGCGGTAATTAGCCTATATAACGGGTTCGATCCCCGGCCGGTTCAAATCCGGGAACTTTTCAAAAGTTGGAAGCAGACCCAGCCCCCACCCAGCGTCGAATGACATGGGTACCTGGGAAAACCCTGAGGGGTAAAGGCGGTCAGGGGTGTGATACTGATCACATCACCCACACTCACGACCGGATCAAGAAAGTATGGGGCGTTACCCCCACACCCCCTATACGCCTTCATGGCGTGGTGCTAAGCACAGGGGAGCACTTTACTTTTTAAATATAATGACCGTTAATATGTACTTTAAAAATGGTCATGTCTAGACCTGGGATTTTTAGGTTCTAAAAAGTGTGCTTTTAGGTTCCACAAAAATCCTAAAATAGGTTCTAAAAATCCTAAAATAGGTTCTAAAAATCCTAAAATAGGTCCTAAAAATCTTAAGTTAGGCTCGAAAAATCCTGAAGTAGGTTAAAAAAATTAAAATAGTTCAAAATTCCTGAAAAATGCTGATTCGATATAGTCACTGGCAATGAAAATGGGACACCTATATCCTGAAATACGCACTATCTTGCATAATGCCATGTGTGTTGCCTAACCCTACGGCGATGGAATAACTTACCAGTGGAAATATGCTATTAAAATCCACTCTTCGTGTATAGTTACAAACAAGTTCGTCATTGTATTTTTCAGTGGCGTAGCATGGACATTTCGGGTGGGAACGCCAAGTCCGAAGGAAGGGTCGGCCCTTTCTTGCTTAATAATTTACTTATGGTATTAGTCGCCACAGGTATTGTTTATTTGTCTGAAGTCAGCTGGGTTTTCAGACCTACTATAACGGCTGGGGATACGTCGGGCTGACCCCCCGACTATTCCAATACTGGTTGAAGATCTCCACGCTTAGAGGTGACGAAGGAAAGCGTGGGAGGGAGACCGGCAGTCGGTAGGTATGCCTAGGCCCTTCATGGGCTGTTGCGCGACGGATTTTTTACTGCATGTTTTAGCATAGAAAACCTAACTTTTCTATGGTTTTAGCTAGAAAATTAGATGCCTCACTATGCCACAAATGTTTTGAACTCTGGTGTTTTACACCTTTTTTTAATACCTTTCTGCATGACGCAAGTCATTAAAAACCTACCTGAATCACAAGCGCCTCTGCACAACAGTAGACGTCATTGTTGTGGGTGATCCAACTACTGATTGATTTGGTTTATTTTATTTCGCTTTTCTACCACTTTTGGTTATTGATGAAGGGACACTGACAAAGAACACCCGTGCTCACGCCGGGATTCGAACCAGGGACCTCTGTCGTCTTGGCGCACTGTGCAAAGCAGAGTGAGTGATCCAAATATTGTACACTCTACTGACGTAACAGTGCCGATTAGTAATTCAGACCACTGTTTATTACATCTTGAGAATGCTGATAAACATTTTAAAATAATTTTGTCCAGAGACCATTCGACGTTAAGAGTTTTCAAATGAATGCTAAACATTTCCATTGACACAATATTAAGTAGTTAGATAATAACGAAAAAATACAATAAAAAAAATAATAGTTTTGCGGGTTAAGTGGTAGAGCAGTCACAGGCTGAATTTCTACCACGAGGACTTCACAAACTTATTTGACAAAAACTGTGTTGATCTTTTAGTTTCTAATGCACATCGCTGTTCGTGCGATAAATTATACAATGCAGTGGCCATTAAGAAACAGTATATTTGAGATTGGTAAAGTTACGTCAGTCAATATTGCGTACTGTAGCATCACATAGCACGAGTTGCATGAGCGCGAAGAGCAAAGAACCTGGTAGGAATTCTACCGCTGTCGTCTGCTTCAGAAGGCAGGAAGGGTCACATGAACCAATCACGGTAGACCTCTCTGCTCCGTACCGTACGCTGGCGTACGAGAGAGCATTTACGCGCGTGCTGTAGAAATCGAAGCTTTCCCTCCAGAAAGGCAGCAAGGAATATACAATCCTGTACGCCGAACCTGCTCGGCGTCCGGCCGGGTAAGGCATTGACAAGAGATGCTAGAACGAGTGTTGAGAGTGGAGCGTTGCAAGCGGATCGCGAAAAATAGCTATTATAATGCCATAAAGGTCAAACATTTATGAAATTAGTCACGTTTTACTTTATAATCACAGCATTTAAGCTTTTTTGAAATTTTAAATCTGGGAACGCCGGGCGTACGGGCGTACTATAACGCTACGCCACTGGTATTTTTCGTGACCAAACAAAGCAAATGCCTCTGTGTGACATAAAAATCCTGTAAAACCTTTTAAAATATATCTACAAACCTAATAAAAGGCTTCATTTAGGCGCATAAACTTAAAATAGGTTCTAACAAGCAAAATAGTTTTTTTGTTTTTTTTTGGCACAATAAAACTTCGTCAGTTGTTGCGTTTTGTAACGAAACGCGGACATAATTTATTATTTATTACATACCTGTAGGAAAAATATAGGTTAAAAACCCCGAGGTCTAGTCATGAGCACTGCGGAAATTGACGGTTTTAGACCGATATACTAAACATTATCTACCAAGGGAAAGTACACTGTCTCTGCCCCCCCCCCCCCCTCATTTCAACTCGTTTTCTTAAGTTTTTACCTTACCTTCTACGTGTTAAATTTTCTAACATTTAGATTATTACATACAGTGTATTTCACAAAACTGAAAAGGAAAAATAAAATGATTTTTTTGTCCAGAATAACGAGGCTTTCAAGTAATATAAATTTTGTCAACAGATGGCGTACAAACATTTTTAATAACTAATGTTGTAATTTTTTTAAAGAGAAAAGCTATCTATAATATTGCAAAACGATTTTTACAATATTTATTGCAATTAAATTCATGAAATAAACGTGAAAAGAGTTTATGAGTTTTTCTGGCATAGTTTTTGAGAAATTTAAAATTAACCGTACATTCTTACAATACGTTGGTGGAATTTCTCCTTGAAAAAAGAGCTCGGGGTTATGATTTGTAGTTCATTTGATTCACTTCTGATCTTTTTAGGAGGTGGTAAATCGATCCTGCGTAGACATGATTTTCTGCCTAATCAGGAAAATGAAAACATTTTGTTCTTAGCTCCAGTCTGTTTGCTGTAGAAATCTTACAAGATACGTGTGACATTTGAAACTGGGTAAGCGTTGATGTAGTTTTATGTACTAAGAGTAATTTGTATAAAATCAGCCTCGTAGGAATTTCCACTTCCAACACTGGTTGAATTAAAAATACAGTATTATAGAATTCAACGACCGAATTATCTAAATGTCTATCATCATTTCTGAGGAAATTCGGTAAAACTAAGAAGCAGAATGTGCAAATGTTTTTGTAAAGCTCTCAACCGAATGGAAACATCTGCTAACTAAACCTTACCAAATAATCGCCATAATTCCCTTTTCAGATAACAAGTATATTCCATAAATATTTAAATATACATTAATAAAATTCATTGAAAAGTATAAAGTACATTATTATCGTGTATGGTATTGTATTCATAATACAGCGTGTACATTTTAAAACCGGCCCCGAGCACAAATATGAGAAATGTTACAATATAGTGATCTGCGCATTTAGTACCTTACAACAAATGTTGGAAATGACGTCCTTCTTGCATGATACACATGTCCAGACGCCTCGCCATATTCCTAGCAACCTTATGGAGTACTTCTGCGGTGGTATTCTGAATGGCAACATAGTGATGTGATACTTCAGCTCTTCTAAGGTATGTGGATTTTATCTGTAAACAGTTAAAAAAAAACAAAAAAAAAAAAAAAAAAAAAAACATAGGAAGTAGTCCAGACTTGAGAGATCAGGAGATCTGGGGACCATAGTCCTTGTGAAATAACCCTGTCGTAAAAAAATTCCTCAACGTCGCGAAGTTGATTTAGACGTATGAGAAGTTGCACCATCCTGTTCAAACCAGCACATTTATCAGGTTACAACATTGCAACAAACTGCATAATAATGTCTTGGTAAATCTCACTGTCCACTGTGGTTTCAAAGAAAATGCGTCTACTAGATATGGCACACTATGCACTAACTTTCTCAGGATGATGGGGAGACTCAACAAAGATGTGTGGAATTTCGGCGCACTATTTTCGGTAATTTTGCGATTTAAAAGAGCTGAAGCATCTAATCACTGTTGTCATTCAAAATACCACCGCAGAAGTACTCCATAAGGTTGCTGGGAATATGGCAAGGCGTCTGGAGATGTGTATCCTGCTTGAAGGACGTCATTTCCAACATTTGCTGTAAGGTACTAAATACGCAGATCACTATATTGTAACATTTCTTATATTTGTTCTCGGGGCTGGTTTTAAAATGTACGCACTGTAGTACCAGAGCAACTAAAGAGGTAGGTGTGGAAGTTAGCAAAGAGAAAACAAAATACAGGCCAAAACCAAGTATTAGGTAATAATAATCAAAATTAATTATTGAAATCAACTCGTTTGAACCATTTCCTAATTCAATTAACAAATAAAATCATATGAAAGAGGGAATGAAAAGGAGGCATAATTCAGGAAATGCTTGTCATCTATGAAACTAAAAGTTATAATATACAAAACAGCAATTTTACCTGTAGTATTATATTACATTAAAAGAGGAAGATAAATTAAGAATATTTGAAAATGAAATCCTTAGAAAACAATATTTGAACCTAAAAGGGATGAGGAGACAGGTGAGTGGAGAAGGTTACACAATTTAGAACTACAAAATGTATATTAATCTCCAGATATTATTAGAATGATGAAATGAAGAGGACTTAAATGGGCAGGCCACATTGCACGAATGGCAGAGGATAGAAGAGTTTACAGGATTCTTGTTGAGAAACATGGTGGTAAGAGACCAGTAGGAAGGTCAAGACGAGATGGAGAGATATCATTGAGATGGACCTAAAGGAAATCTGTAGGGATGGAAAAGTGTGGGTAGATTGTGCTCATGATAGGGACAGATGGAAGACTTGTATTGCTGCAGCCATAAACCTTCGGGTTTAAAAAAGCTAGAGAGTTGGTTAGTTAATATTAGTATCAGAGATTGTTTCTTTCGAAGAACGCCATGGTGATATTCGAAAGAAAGAGGACAAAACAAACATGCCATTACGCCCTGACTAGGCAGTGATTAGATAATTTAACACGCAGAATGCCTCCATTTCTATTGTTTCTCCTTCTTCTTTTCTTCTGACGGTGCTCTTCTGTTGTGACGTATGCTGGAACACTGTTGTGAGCGGTATCTTTACGAGACGAGCCTTGTCGCAGTCTCGTCTCGTCTCGTGAATGAGGATGGTCATCTCGTCTCGTCTCGAGTTGTGTCTCGAAACAATCGTTTCCCTTCAAGTTAACGTTAAACAATGAACCGGATTCATGTAGTCCTGGATTGAAACGATTCCATTCAGTCAGTCTGTCCTGGCCCTTCTTTTATAGACATCCATCTCGTTCTCGGCCTCGTCTAACAAGCCTCGAAGGGTCTTGTCTCTATTTTCGCCGACCTTCGTGACGGAGTGGTTAGAACAACTCACTACGACGCCATGGGTCCCAGTTTCGAATCCCGGCCTGGGCAATCCTGAGCCAATTTCATCATCATCACCCATCCTCATCTTCGCGATCAGCCAAAAGTTGCAGAAGAACGAAGTCAAATAAACCAATCAATGAATCGTCTAGATTTTTAAACTGAGATAGGATCGAGACTTCTTTCGTCTCAATACAAGCTCCTCATGCTGTTATTTTCAAGGAGAAATGAAAATTAAGGGGTTATTATTTGGGTAACATCTGTGATGGTTGTGCATTGGCAGCTTGAGAGCGAGTCATATCTCCAGTAACACCCAATCAACGAGCGAGCTGCTGACGTCATCTCAGTCCAGCACCTATCGCTAACGCTCTTGCTCACGCCATACGCTGGTAGGCTGGCTAACTAGAGTAGGGCACTAAACTGACCACAATGTGGACAAAGGAAGCCGGTGTAGAAGTTTTAATGCAGGAAGTCTGGAATGTACTGCATGACAGAGGAAAAGTAGACTAGTAAGCTATTAATATTACTTGGAAAGCCTCACTATTAGGACTCGGAAATTGATGACAAATCATTTTTTTTTGAGCCTTCAGTACTTTTTTGTCGTTTTTACTGCATTTTTCTTCATTTTTGGGGCTTTTTCCATCCTCCCTTAGCATAACTTACATGTTTAAATTTGCTTATACCTCCTTTTAGCAAATTCTTCATTAATCGAAAAAAACGGTACTTCATTGCGGTAAATTTATTTTCCCTCCAGAAAACTTAAAATACTTTGTGTAAAGCCTACTTCGAGGTTCCTTTGGTGGCCTCAATCTATGGTTTTAAAGTAAATTTAGTCACAATATTTAAAAATATATAATCTCTTAAAGAATTTTAAGGTCTTTTTGACATTTTGTAGGATATCAGATTCCGAGCCGTACTTATTATTGTATAAACCAGTCATCGGCGTCGGGAGGAGGGGTCGAAAGCTTGTTACTCTTTTGTTAAGAACAGAAATAAAGTTAACTTAGTTAGTATTCGAACAGAATAATCAAAGTAAAAATGCATTGGATCGGAAACATTGAGTGAAAAGTACAAGAACAAGGTTATATTCTACCATTTCATTCAAAGAACAAATCATTCCACAGTTTTTAAAATTCAAATAATTACAGTTATAGTTGAGAGGTCACACAACACACTTTATGAAAAAGAAAAAAAAATACCCCTAACATTTAAAGCCTTTTCTTGAACGAAACGTGCAAAATTTAACATAAAAGTGTTTTTCAGATACTGACTGCATAAAATGCAAAAGAAATAATGGAAAATAGTTGTGCCGGTATTCGTTTGGTATCTCCCCATTTACATAATAATAATAAATAATAATAATAACAATAATAGTAATAATAATAGTATTTAATAATTATTATTATTATTATTATTATTTCGACTAAAATTTATTTTTATTAGTTTATAATATTTATTATTGTATAATAACATTTATAACCGTGGTAATAATACTTATTACTTTTCTACTATTCAACTTTTATCATTTGCCCGACCCGCCTTTCAAAAATCTCTGGCGACGCCCATGAAACCAGTGACATTTACAGCTTGGTGTACGAGATTGCTCTTCCAACTTTGAGGAATTTATTTTCCCTTAAAAATTGTATTTCTTTAAGGTGTTTTTAAAAAAGTTAAGCTACGAAACTCCTATTTACGAAACCACTGACATTTTAAAATAGACTGAAAAGCTTTTAAACCATTCCACAGTAAATTTCGAGCCAAACCTGAGTGAAAGGAAAAATAAAAGATTGTCACTATTACAGATAGCTAACGATATTGTCTTAGCTAACAACTGCTGTTAAAAAAAAGCTCACACTGTGACGAATGTTGGCTTACATTGAAATCTTCGTCGCTTTGTGCGTCTAGTCGAAATATATTGTTAGTTCTAATTTATGGTGTACTCACCCCCCTATCTCCTGTTGTACTTACATATGTAGATGCTGGTGAAAGTTCATTTCCACATGTCCCTGTCGCCATTGTAGCTTTCACTAACATTTCAAAATTATTTGAAAAACTAAATGTTTATTTGTTAATGCACATAAAAGAACAACACTGATGCCGTATATAACACAAAGTTTAACATTTACATTTCTTCGTACGGAATTAACAAATCCAACAATAGTTTCCAACATTACTGTTTAATTTTACACGTATAGCTAGTTAATTGCTGCTTATGTTGTTGCAAATATGTAGTATTTGGGAGCATGGATTTTTAACAATTCAGATGCATACCTTTCCGCAACACATATTTCGTTGTTTTGTCATTCTTTTCAATCGAAAAGGTACTAATCGTCCACGAGTTCTGGAAATTTGCTACAAAAGGAAAAATATTCAGGGTCAGCGTGTACTCTCTCTCTCTCTCTCTCTCTCTCTCTCTCTCTCTCTCTCTCTGCCTTTCTCTCTCGTTCTCTATTTCCCTATCTCTCTCTCGCTCGCTCGCTCTCTCTTTTTCTCTCTCTCCCTATCTTTCACTCTCTTTCTCGTTCTCTCTTTCTCTCTCTCTCTCTTCCTCTCTATTTCCCTATCTCTCTCTATTCCTCTCTCTCTATCTTCCTCTCTCTCTCTTCCTCTCTCTCTCTCTCTACCTCTCTATTTCCCTATCTCTCTCTATTCCTCTCTCTCTCTACCTCTCTATTTCCCTTTCTCTCTCTCCCTTTCTCTCTCTCTCTCTCTCTCTCTCTCTCTCTCTCACACACACACACACACACACACACACACACACACACACACCAATCCCTATTAGAGGTCTCCACACAACGCTGTCAGGCCTTCACAGCATGCGAGCAACCTTCTCGAATGAAGTGTTTCGTCTATGGGGATCTGGTTATCCTCCATGTATGGAACCACGCATTGCAGGGTTGCCACTGGCATATTTTGCTGTCAAGGTCATAATTTGTTTGAGGTACACTTTCTCTGATAGACCAACAGCAACCGGACCTACGGGAGAGAGTGTTAGATTGGAATCCAAGTCGCTGTGCAATGAACCTCCACCGGGAATCGAACCAGAGTCCCCTTGCTTACAGGACACAGCGTTTCCACTACGACATCGCGGAGGCTCTGTATTTTTATGTCACAAAACATATTAACGTGCTATGTAATGCTATCATGCTAACACATACGACAGGTTGCATATTCAGTTCAGAATATGAATTGATCATAGCTACACCTGTCACTTACCGCATATATGCTTCTGCATTGAAGGTCGTCAGTGTTGCCCAAAGATGTTCGCGTTCCTGCGTGTGCATTCACTCCTCTCGGCTGCCTATATTCCTTTCCCGGATTCTCTGGAGTAAGAGAACGCGTTCGCGTTCTCGGCGCATGTTGAAGGGTGTGCGCCTCGTCCAATGGCCGCGCGGAGGGGAGGGGCATCCACGGGAGGGTGCGACTCGACTGCTCATTCTTGGTCCCGTAGTTCCGTAGTAAACATGTCAGCTCGGAAGTCTAGGGGAACTCTGCATTCAGGAGAGCGCCGCATAGTGTTGAATGTGTTCGAGAACCTATTTGAACGAGGTGGTAAAACAGTACATGAATGTGTTTTGGTGACTGCTGCCCTAACGGGAATTGGGAAATCCACCGTCTATAATATCCGGAAGGAAGCGAAACAATCGCGAGGAAAGGATGGAACATCCCTGTTGGAAACGCCTATTTATGTTAAACTTATACAATATTCTAAATTCTTTGGCAATCTGGAAAGGTCATTATCGAAATATTGCTATTTGATGTTTTTTTTGTTTTTTTTGTTTTGTTTGTTTCTTGCAGTTTCTGTTACTTATCTCTTTTGGGGAGGGGGCAAGTGCCTCTGTGTACCCTGCTATATCTGCCAATGCGACACAATATATTAAAAATTTGCCCCCCCTACAAAGAATTTTTGGCTACGGGCCTGACTGGCCATTGTTGAGAATAAGAGAAGAAATTGGCAGCAGAAAGCGTTTTGCTTTACGGCCGTTACACCGCGCAGCACTTCGTTGCTTTCATCCCGCACCCTTCCCCACCTAGTCTGGCCCCGCCCACAAGCTTTCCTCTCTGCGCGTCGCTACTCCAGAGAATCCGGAAAAGCAGTATAGACAGGGGCGTAACCAGGACATTCTTCTCGAGTGGGGCCCAACTTTTGGTGAAAGAAAAAACAGCGTTAAGGAAAAATAATATTGAAATAGCAATTTGTAATGTACCTGTCACTATGTAAATTTATTGTGAGGACTTTATTCGCCGGTTTGTTGGCAACCATTAGCGTCCTTGCCTTTGGTGCAAGCGGTCCCTGGTTCGATCCCTTTCCCGTGGTGGAGTTGTTTTCTACGACGTCAGGGGTCACGGGTTCGAACACTACGTAATCCACTGATGTTTGCGTTGATCCAGATGAAAATTAAGAAGCAAGAATAGGAAATAGGAAGCAAGAAAAATGAAAATAGGATTGAAAAACGCGCGTTAAGTAGTCGACTTTCGATCTCGCCACCCAAGTTCCACGGTTCGAGTCCCGGCCTGCCAGTGTCGATTCAGTTTCATCCCTTCCATCCAGTGGCGGCGATTAGGGGGCATGAGGTCAGTTCCCCCCACTGTTTACAACTTCTACCTCCGCACTATGCTAAACGTTATGTAAACTCCCCTAGTTTTGCCCCCTCCCAGTTTTGGAACCCATTCACCCGCACTGCTTCCATCTATCATCACTCATACTCATCGAGGCGATTATCCATAAGTGGTAGAAAAGCGACGCTGGATGACATGCAAAAGACAAAAAAAAAAATACGAATGAAGTGAAATATACAAGGAACACTAAAATATCTCATAATTTTCTACAATTGCATTATTTCGCGAGTTTTTATGCTTGAAAAGAAGTTTAGCGGAGGCGGGGCCGCGGTAGCGGCAGGGGCGGTAAGTCAATTACCCCAGCGGCGGAGCTCGGAATCGGTGGGAAATTTGGACTCAACAATTTCAAAGGACAAAATTTCAACTTTAAACGGCTGTACAGTCGTAAATACTTCTTTCCGCGCTCCATTTTTTTTATATTCACAATTAGGGTCACATAATCTTCATAATGAAAGAATGAAAAATTGAAAATTCGAGGGTGTAGAATAGGGTACCCGACCCAAATTGTATCCACTTATAAGCAAATTCTGGGGGAAGCAAGGGGGGCAAGTATAGAAGGTTAAAAAGTAAGACTAGTAGAATCTAATAGAAGTAGGACAAAAGTATACTCAAGATGGAATTAGTTTTCACGTATTCCTTGCATTTTTTTCTTCCAGACGGCCAAGATCACCTGCAGGGAGAACATATGGGCAATTGCCCACCTCAGTTTCAAATTTTATTAAAATAAAAATACATTTCGTGAAATTCTCTCGCTCGCTTCGCTTGCAATATTCGCTTTTCTTACAATCTCGTCAAGTTCAGAGCAGTAGCTATGGGGCGGCGGGAGTCGGCCCTGGGAACCGAACGATCTAAATGAAGGAATTGCAAACGTGAATGCAGTGCCGCCCCGTTAAATTATTTGCGCTCTATTAAATCAATGTTGTTTTGGGTTTGCAAAAATTTGGATCTTTTCGAAAATTCGGAGCACGCCACTGAGAGCAACGCAATCTGGCAAGATTGTGTCGTGTGTCGCTTCTGTCTGAAAACATATTTTGGTAAAAAGTTCAAATATTGGCCGCTAGATGTCTCAGCACGTAAGAAAATGCAATGCAAATTGCGATATGAACAAAACATTACAATAAGTCTACATGATATTATGTCATAATTTACATAATGAGCATAAACTTGTAGGTTCCTCCATAAATTTGCAAGCATTCTTACTTGATAGGAGAAAAGTGTTGTTATTTCTCATATCAAAGAAATAACGTTGTGCGTGTTACAGACTGGCCAGTTCAATGGACTCTTCAGCCTAGCTATTGCCTATTATAGGGCGAGCGGGCAAAGGTTTATTAAATCCTTGTCTTGACTCATTCTCACCCAACAGGTCGGTAGGTGCCAGGGCTTGCCTCGAGTTGTTACCTTCCTGGATATGAATCCTGCTCGAAAAGGTTTATTAAATTTCTAATATCAATTTGAGTTCTGTGTCAATACGCAGACCAGTATACTGTATCACTGAAATAAAGAAAGTAGTACCTTTTTTATCCGATAACAGCGTTTTTAGTTATGTAAGTCCTCGTTCCAAATTGAAAATTGATGGTTAGCCATATTTCTGGCGGAGCAATTGCAGATAAAACCTTTATGTCTAAAAAATGTTCCTCCTCTGAGATATTATAATACTCGCACTTTCGTAGTTTTATTGCCATGAATACCATTGTTAACAATCGCTTTGGTTTATCATTATTGCTATTTCCTGGTTTAATTGTTGTTCGTTAATGACACGATGAAATTCCTGCTACTTATACCTTATCCCAAAAAGCAACCTTGCTTTATTGTCTTGTATTTATTTTATAATTATTATTATTTATCTGGTCTGTCCGACAAACGAATATTGGAATGTGTTTTAATGATTCCATAACAAACAAACAATCCTCCTGATCAGTGGTAGCGATTAGGAATTGCGAGGGGGGCAGTTGCCCCCCTCCACTTTTTGCCACTTTTGCCCCCGCACTATGCTAAACTTTATCTTCCAAGGGGTAAACTTTCCTTGCCCCCCCACACCCAGTTTTTGCACCTTGCCTCCCCCCCTAGTTTTAGAATCCAATCACTGCTCCTGATTTTATTTTCAAAATCAAGATCCTACGTGCTTTACAAAGCTGGAAATAGTAACACTCGAAAGAATTTGCATCTTGGTGACGAAACGTCGAAAAAACTTAATATAGTCTAATTGAGGCACTAGTTAATTTTTCTCAGGAGCCAGGTTTTTCTTTGTTTTTCTTTATTCAAATGAGGTCTAAAGCCATGGATCCAACAAACATAAAGCAACACCCTATCTCAGTTATCTCTGGAGCAAGGCCGCGCATAGAGTCAGAGGGGAAGGAAATCGAGTGGGCAAAGCGGAGCAACATTGAAAAATTTTCTCTTCAGTACTGGCGAGAAAACAAACAATCTAACCGGCCGGCGTCAATTTAGTTTGCACAGCTATTTTCATTAACAAACATATTAAAATCTCTGAAATGTACTAACATACCAATGAAAATTAGCACGTACGAAATTAATTTAATGATACTGGCAAGACGAAACTAAAATATTCCATTAGATCCAGCAGTTGTCAACTAATTTAAGGGAGAACTATAGGCAATTTTGCAGTAACTTTCCGATAACAGATGGCAGCACAGTTTGTCATGGCAACCGAGTGCCATGTTGCAAGATCTACGATCTAGATTTTAATGAAAATCACTACTTTCCGAAGGGACGAAATGTCTTAATTTTTTCACATAGTATTTCAGATATTTGCGGGAAGAGCATGTGATCTTTCTTTCACCAAACAATCTTCAATACTAGTCATAAAGAAAAAAAAAATGCACCGGTATTGACAAAACTACCACTTCAGCGCCATCTGTAAGCAGCAGTTTGAACATGACAGAGATCTTATATTTTCTGTTATTGACTTAAATATCTTCAATCGTAACAAAATTATAAGGATCACAGGTTCTAGTGAATAAAACAATCTTTTATATCGGAAAATTTCCTCTTTACCGAATCTATATTAGTTTTACGGTTATCCATTGAAATTTGGGTCTATGCTTTAGCATGGCTTTAGAAACCCTTTAATTCAAATTTTATATTTGTCAACAACAATAATCGAACTAATAGGCCTACTTTTTATGATTATTCCTAATTTGTTCATTAATATTAAAGTTCATGGGTTCATATTACTTAACGTATAAAGTTTAAAGAAAAGAGATAGATGTTTACGAGTAATATTGTTGTGTCGACTTTTAAGAAACGAATTTACCGGGCCGCGGGCTCAAGAATTCTGAGAACCACTGTTTTCAACAATTTCGCGACGGCTATGCCTGTTGCCTAGTTCGAAGTCTATTTTCATGAATGTTTAACTGTTGTCACCACTTTTGGACTTGCCGAATGTCCGGTACCATGTAAATAACGAGAAAAAGCAATGTTAATGGGTTTTTAAAATTGGTTCGGAAAGTCGCGTTCTCACATTGACGCGTATAGGATTTCTTACACAGGAAACCAGCGAACAAGAACACTTTGTTGAAACGTGCAGGGCAAGCTAAAAATAGCTTTCTCGAACATGTTGATATCTGCAAAAAATACTGCAGCTGGTAGTGCAGGAAAGAACTTGATAAGAAGTCCTTTATCTGACGCCTGCCTATAGGAGACAATACCTCTGGTTATCACAAAATTTATAGCTTACTTTTTATCACCGGAATGATGAATGATGTAACCTTACACGTTACTTAAAAAAATTGTTGGTTGTTTATATTTTGGATATATGTTCATTTGTGCAAGAAAAGAACATTTTACAAATTTGAAAAATCGTGAATGTTATTTTCGTAGCTATTTATAGGTTCACATTTAAATACTTCATGGTTTTTGGGGGCGGGGTCATGACCCCATTGCCCCTCCCCTTGGTACGGGCCTGTAACTCGTGTACAGAAACCAATAAGAGAGAAAAAGAAAAATGCTTACACAGAAAACAACAAAGACAAAATAAAAAAAATAAAATGAGAAGACACACAAATAGAAAAATACACATTTACACACACATACACACACACACACACATTATATATATATATATATATACACACATTATAGTATATATATAAATATATATACTATACACACACACGCACAAATAAATATATATATATATATATATATATATATATATATATATATAAGCTTTCAATAGAAGAAAAATGTTTTTTGTGGACCCATGGACATAGGTCTAAGGAAGAGATTAGTGAAATTATTGTGCAGAAACCTGGACGTGAGAAGAAATGAAGAAAAACGACTCGAAGCTTTTGAAATGTGGACATGGCAAAAAATGGAGCATGTAAAATGCACGGACAAGGTAAGAAACAAAGCCGTACTAAAAAGAGTTGGTGAAAAAAGATATATACTAGAGAGCATCAAGAAGAGGAAAAGAAACTGGTTAGGACACTGTCTAAGAAGGAACTGCCTCCTAAGGGATGCCTTGGAGGGATTGGTTGAAGGAGGAAAAGTCCGTGGAAGAAAGAGATATCAGCTTATGGATGATATTAAATTAAATTAACTGGGTCGTATGCTATTACGAAGCGTAAGGCAGAGAATAGGGAAAGTTGGAGATTGCAGTGAAATACCTGCCAATTAGGCAGAAAACAATGAATGAATGAATACACACACACACACACACACACACACACACACACACACACATACACACATACATACTAAACATTTCAGAGCAGGAGATTGAGTATGTACATAATTATGCTAGTTTTCAGCTAAAATATAACAATGTAAAGATTTGTCAAGAATTGGCGAGGCTCGTATGCAATTTAAATGTATTGTTTAGTGTCATTCGTGAGAACTTGAACAAAGATATTGCTCATCTAACATTAGATTATTTTGCTCGATCTAAAATTTGTTAAATGAAGGAACCGTGCCATTCCGACGAAGTTATGAACTACAACAGACTGCAGGTCGACCAATCCAAAGGACATTTCCCTGAAATGACTCGGCATAGAAAAAAACACTAGAAACCCTGGAGAAATTCCAGGGGCATAAGAGGTTTCGGCCGTCAACTCAAACTGACAGCTACGCTTTAACTCGGCTTGTCCGCCGATGCAAATTTTAGCAGCTGTCTGCCGAATTTATGAACACATGTCAGGAACACCCACAAACAATCGCAGTCAATTCCCCGATTTTAAGGCGCTGACGTCCGTTCTGTTGCTTCTAATTTCTGACAACAGATGGCAGGGACTACCACATTCGCATCGATAGTGGCGACATCCCCTTCAAGGCCGGCGGTAGAGGGTTGAAATTGCTTCTCGACTTGCGGTTTCGATTGCTTGCGCTTTAACAGGGGAAAGTTCATTAATCCCCTTCAGTGTAACAACTTGCCCCAATTCATATAAACTTTAATAAGAAAAAAGGATTAATTTCATCCACTTTTAATTTAACCACGACTTGGTTACTATACATGCAATGAATTATATTTTCGTAAGATTCGCTTACATTGTTTCGCAAAATTTAACTACTTCTATTTCTTATCTTCTGTCATTTTTCTTCAGTTTTAGGCTAATCACGACGAACATGATTGGTCAGATTTTACATTCCTCAGACAAAGTTCCCAATTGTTTATCATCCATGTTGGGAGGAGATGACAGCTTTTTAACAAGAGTCTCGAGCTTGTTGAGAAGAGCTGCTTACAGTGTTTCAGAGGAAGTTTTTAATCTGTCCTTTCGTTTTTGATGTGTTGTTTGATTCGGTTTATTTTATTTCGCTTTGCTATCACTTTTGTTTAATGCGGAGATAAAGATTAGTGATGATAGATGAAATTGATGAAGGGACACTCACAAAGAACACCCATGCCTAGGCCTGGATTCGTAGGCCTGGATTCGAACCAGGAAACTCTGGTGTCGTAGCGCGCTGTGCTAACCACTCTGCCACGGAGGTTGGTTATAATGTGTTGTGTATGTCCTTTGCAGGTCCCTTTGCAGCCTTGAAATTTTAACCTTTCTGAAAGGGCACTTTACACCCTTTTCTTTTGTTTAAGATAAGTGTGTCCAATAAGAGGATTTTTCGCCGTACACATTGAAGTGTCTACAATGGTCATGTGTGCCTGACAACTCTAAAACGATTCATTCGTATGTGATGGAAAGATATGTGCCCAGACAGGGAATCGAACTAGATACCTAGGGCGACAAGATTGTACAATTACAGTTAAACACATTGAGAACTACTGTATGAACCTTATGACTAGAGCCAGGATTTTAGGCAAAATGCCTATTCGTTTCTGAAGCTGGCAGACATAAATTGAACACAAAAGTACACCGATCCGAAGGTTCTTAACATTCTGAAGCATACTTTCTGTTATCTTTCTTTGCTTATTTCACCTTTCAAACATTTTTGCCTTTATTTGCCTCTTTTGTCATTCCGACATGTCGTTTTTCAAAATTATATTTCTCTTCTTCTATTTGATTTAGTTTTTCAATAACCCTTGTTATTCAAATTATTATTTGTAAATACATTTTTAAAGATTTAAGAAGAATTTAAGTCCTTCTCTTCAATTTTTAATGCCTCTTCTTCAATTTTCACTGCCTGTTTCTGAAACTTGACTGCCTTTTTCTCGACATACACTCCCTTCTTTTCAATTTTTCGTTGCCTTTTTGCCTGCCATTTTTAATACTTTTCAGTGCCTGAACATCCGGGCTCTACTTATGTATTCAAAGTCAGGACAAACTCAGCATAATGTGTGACGCTTTGTGGGGCAAGTGAAACTGAGTGAAAAGGCGCAAGCACACACTACAATATATACATATCATCATCTATGTTTAAATGTTCAAAAGTGATTTCCTGTTGCCGATTTGAGGAGACAGCACGGTGTAACTGGCAGCTGATATGCAGCTATTTTGAGTTCCAGTCTGCAGTCGGTACATCAACTGCAGACAGAGCCCTGAAAGCTCTTGTGCTTGGGCCGACCTACGTGACGGAGTGGTTAACACATTGTAGTACCACGCCAGGTGCCCGGGTTCGAATCCCGGCTTAGGCATGATTCTTCTTTGTGAGCGTCCCTTCGTCAATTTCATAATATCGTTATTCCACCTCATTTCCGCGATTAGCCAAAAGCGGCAGACAAGCGAAATAAACCGAATCAATCAATCAGTCTTGTGTTTGGTTAGCGGAATATGTATAGTTGCTGCCAAACAGCAACTAATATTGATATGTCGCTCCACCTTTCAGGAAGGATCATATGTTTGCATTTCGTAGGATATATATATATATATATATATATATATATATATATATATATATATATATATATATATATATATATAATGCGTATATACGTACGTATGTATATACGTATATATAAATAATCAATTAATTTCAAATGAACTCTAATAGTATTCCTACGTACGAGGTGTTCACTCAATGACACAATACTCCAAACTGGCGAGAGCGGGTGAGTCCAATTTGCAGCACAGATACACTAGGGGTGTCGCATGACGTCACCAAAACTGTTGTTGCCAACTCCTTTTTGTTTTTCACTTATGCAATCAATCCGGTTTATTTTGTGTCACACCTCGTTTTACGTTTGCCACGTTCGTGTTTACACTGCTGACGAACATGCTCAGATTGATGTCTTCTCTGATTTGAGTGTATAATGAACAAGGATTAGAATACCTTAAGTACTACTGAGTCGCTTTTTCAGAAGTGGGAAATTGAGGGAAGAATTTATCAACTTACTCTTCTTGCTCAAGGATTTAAGGTGATCTTGATGAAATTAGAAGCTTTACTTTACAAGGGTGCAGATTTCCCCACCTTATGAACAATCTGCATTGAATGTAGTAATGTATTACTTTTCTTCCACACAATAACAAATACTTTATTTATTTGTTTATTTATTTATTCCAAGTTTCAGATAAAGCACTTGTAAGGCCATTTTACACTGAAAACTCTAATAAATTCTCAAGAAAAAGTCAAGATGGTTTTAGGTGAAAACAAGAAAGGTAAATATAAACATGATAAGACATAAACAAGGATACAAACAAAAGATTTACATATTCATTCTTAGAGATGATCGGAAAATACTTTCTGGAGCCAAAATTTCAATGTTTACGGCAGTTTATTATACTCGTAGAACTGGGGCAGCCTGTGGAATAGAGAGCGCTGTATAAGGGAAAGCCTAGTGGTAGAGTTGTGGAACAGTTGAGCGTTTCGGGTCGATCGAGAGGGCACTCTGAAATTGAATTCTGTAAGTAGAAATTCAGATCTTAATTTTCCATTGATCGTTTTATAAATCGCGTCGCGTCTACAGTAACTGAATGTTTAAAGTTGTCAGGATGTCAGGTTTCGGAAGATGCCGCAGAGAAAGAATTATATGACGATCATTGGCGGAAAAGAAGCTAAGGACGGAATCAATGTTAGAAAGATTAGTATTGGAAACCATAGCCCAGACTGGAGAGTAGTATTCAAGAATCGGAGAAATTAATGATTTGAAAAATAGCCTAAGAGAAGTTGGAGTATCAATTTCAGTGAATCTGTAGAAGAGGCCTAAGATTAAATTTTAAATGTTGTTCAACAATCGTAAGTTTATTATATACCTTTAATTTTGTAATACCAGAACGTATTGTCAGCAATGCTTTTGATGAGACTGTTCTTTCTACATGAACAAATTTGCAGGTGTTGTCCGATTGCATTCTTGTACGAAACTACAAGTATTTTTACTTCATGAAACGTTTTCCATGTGTATTTTTGTAGGAAATTATTGTTGGTTCATGAACAATTTTCCATGTGTTGTCCAATTGTATTTTTGTACAAAACTATTCTTGCTTCATAAATATCTTAACATTTTGGAAATATTTGATACAAATGTGACTTACTAAGCGGGGGGGGGGGGGGATAAAATAACCCCTGCAGGAGGAAAATTTACCTATAGTGCTAGAGACTGTTGGGGCTAGTGGAGGGAACTCCATGGCATTTTTCCTTTATTAATTCGCACCCCATGTACAATTGTTGGCAGATCCTCACCCACAAGCTTGTATGAATGGAAGCTGAACATCACTTTCAGGCCTGTTAAAGATTTCTGATATTGGTTCCCCTTTAAATAACAATTTATCGTTCAGCGGCGAAACCGTTGACATAGAGATCGTGGTCAATTATATGTACTCAGTACTACATAACATCTTCATATTAATTTGTGGTAAATTTCTCTTTCTAGCTGAAGTCATAATTAGAGACCTAATTTAAGATCTACTTTTTACTTATCGAGATATTTCTCTGATATTTCTGGGCCGTATTAAAAAGACAATGGGATATTTTAGGGTTATTTTCCGCGTGTGTGTACTCTAACTCTTGGACAGCATATATCCAGGTTTCATTTAAACTAAAATAGTCCAACTTCAATTACTAAGTAACTAAGATGTGCTCTATGGTTGACTGATTTGGTGTTTAAAGTTCATTTTTATGGACAGTAAGGATAATGGAAACTGGACCTACAGTTTAAAGTAGAATCCGAACCGCTATGTGCCTCCACCGGGTATCGAACACGGGGACACTTGATTACAAGGCGACGGCGCTACTACTATGCCATCGGGGAGGCCCTGCACTGATAAAAGATAGACCTCCGTGGGTGAGTGGTTGGCACAGCGCGCTACGATGACAGGGGTCCGGGTTTCGAATCCTGGCCTGGACATGATTGTTCTTTGTTAGCGTTCCTGTATCAATTTCATCATATGGCCACTCATCCTCATCGTCCGATTATATTAAATCAAACTAATACTAATTACAATACATAAATTATTATTATATTATTATTACACGAATAGGTAAAAATACTGTATAAGAATAGAGATATAACAGTATATATTTAATACGTAACTTATCTGTATTTAAGATCGGAATAATTTACATAAAAGCAAGTGCCCTGGCAATGAAATTTATGTCAAATAGATGAATAATTGAATATTTATCGAATAACAAAAATGATGTTACATGTAGTTGGAGCAAAGTAAGTTTCTGATTAATATTTTATGCATGTACTTTTGAGTAGTAGCTAGTGTACATAAATCTTCTTTCCAATGTCAAATATAATCCTTGCCTTCTAAAAAGTTTATAGAAAATTAATAACCATCGATTATGCAACAAATGCTAATATTTTCATTACTAAATTTTAGTAATTGGTAAGTGTTTCGGGGGGTTGGGACCCCTGGACCCCTCCCTAAATACGTCCTTCCTGACCTTCAAAGCCGCATTATCCAAATGTACTGGTAATCCTTGTCTTTCAGTAAGTTAAGAGGAAATTATTAAACAAATGCTAAACGAGTATATTATTCATTATTTAATTTTCGTACTTAATAAGTGTTTCGGGTGGGGAGGAGGGTCCTAACCCCCTAAATACGTCCTTCCTGTTCTTCATAGCCATATGAATCCAATAAAATCCTTGTCTTCTAATAAGTTCAGAGGAAATTATACAACAAATGCTAGAATAATATATTTTTGATTATTTAATTTTAGTACTTGATAAGACTTTCGGGGGGTCCAGATCCCCTGGACTCCCCCTAAATACGTCCATGGTCTACATAATGCCATTGTTTGTTAGGTTTTTGACTCCTAGTGACAGACAAACGGACAGATAGATCGAGATGATCAGTTCATGAAATTATCTCTTTGTATCTTAAGTAGTTTCCGAGCAATAAACAGATAACCAATAGTTTCATTGTTGACATGACCGGCCAAATGTATGGAGCAACATGGAAAATTTTCTAGAAATAAATCAACACTTTACATCACTTTATATATCTTTCTGCATATCAAAATACATGTCATGTCTCTAGCTGTCTTTTGTTCAGATATATATCTAATGTTGTAAATGTTGAATTTATATATTTTCATTGTCATCGGACACACAATCAGATTGAGATGTCTTGTATCAACTTCGGTTAGCGTAGCTTATCAATAGATGTTTCTGCCCACCAAACTTAATGTTACTATTTTTAGTATGTTTCTAGAAATCGATAGGTTTTAAATTGTTTTCGATTGTTACAGACGAACGATCGATAAGATAACACAGGACATGATGCAGAGAATTCAGACTTATTTTATCACTAAAATTCAAGAAACTATTTAGTTATTGAATCAGTGCTTTGTTGTTTATATACGTTCAGATTGCATGAGCGTCATACACATATTATACCCTTCACTAAATTAAAACAAGATATATATATATATATATATATATATATATATATATATATATATATATATAATAGTCTTTCATCAACGCTTTTTTGTTTATATAGGTGCAGTTATATATTAATTATAATGATTACAATAATAATTATCATCATTAACAACCAATTGTACACTGTAAGTGGCATGAGTAGTATGTCGGAACACAAATTCCAGGGGGGGGGGGTGATAAGCTCACAATGTGAATTATACTCCCATGTACGTCACCTTTATGATTTTATGAACAAAAGTCACACAGTAACATTTGAACCACCATAAAAAACAATGCAATTTTTTTAAAAAAATGTTCATAGTTGAATTCGAAAAGAAAGAAGTGGTGTGCCAGGCAGCGCCCCTACCGTAGGGTAAGCTAAATTTAACAATGTATCATTCAAAAATAGAACATCTGTCACAGGTGGAAACAGATTCGAGTTACTCCAATGAACACTTTTCATTTTGAATTCAGCAAAGATAAATTAAACAAATTAATTTGTGAAATTTGTTACGTTTCCGGTTTATTCTCAGTGGTTAAACTTACTATTAATCTACTACGGCGAACATGAGACTAATCAGCCTATACTATGAAGCCATCAGGATGTGGGAAACAGTTACGGGTATGTTTACGTAAAATGTACTAACTCTCACACACTAAAATATCTTTAAATGTCATTTGATGTTAATATCCCACATTTGCACTCGAAATTAAATCTCTTGTTACAAAGAAAACTGTATTAATATCAAAATTGTTCTTCGAGTACACAAATTAACACATTCACCTTTCAAAATCACTTACATCAACCAACAGAATTCATAATATATATCACCTAGCAACCCACACTCAAATGTCTTAAGGTTAGTCCATAACCATTGTAACAGACTACTAAATTGAACAAAACAAATTATGACGTCATACACATTTAACATATTAAACACTGAAATTTATAGATTAAGTGGGTGTGTATCATGGCATTCTCCGACAAACAAAATAGAAAATTAACAAATTGAAAATGAAGTAAATTTTCTTTTTCCACTCAACTCAACAACTGCTTATCAGTTTCTTGGAGTGTAAGACAGGCAGAAGTATTGCAAGTGGTAACATCTAATTGCTTAACACTAGTTTCTCCACTATAAAAATCTTCCGTCTGTGTAGCACTTTCTTTCCTCCTCCAATTGTTGTTCCCTCTATACCGGTTATCTCGATGTGAGGAGAAATTATTATTACCATAAGAATTTCTTCTTCGGAATGGCATTCTTCTTTCTTCTCCAGAAGATGGCTGTGATCCCTCGCAGTTCCTTCTTCTGTAGAACCAGCTTCTATTTTCTTCTACTTAAGGATTGTTACTTTGTCGAGCGCTTCCACTGAAGTTCTCACCATCAGATCTTCTGTTACCTGCAGGCAACTTCGCGGAATTGGGTTGATTTCTGGAGAACGTCAATTGCCTGACTCTAGCTTGGTTGGGTCTTCTGTCCTCGAATCTCGGGTTTTCTGTCCTCCATCCCTCGAGTTGCTGCGAGGCTTCATATCTTCCCAAGAAGCTGGTAAGTTGGTCCATGTTGCGTGGATCGCGAGTAAGTACTAACTGACGCACTCGCAGAGGAAGTTGACTAATAACCAAGTTCAGCTTTAGTCAACGCTATCCACAAGATTACAATAAGTGTCACATGTGTTCCAGCAATATTCTTCAAGTGATGTGCCACAGCTACTTGAATACCTTTTGTTTCTCAGCGTCTGCATTTCCCTTTGCTTGGCATCAGCAGAGGCATATTGTTTTCTAAAGGCAGCACAAAAATGTTCGAAAGTCTTCCACCTCTTCTCATTTGCAACAAACCACGCCTTAGCCTTTCCTACCATAAGAGAGGGCAATAACTTCAATCTAAAAATCATAGGGACATTCATTAGATCCAGTTATGTTACTAGTTATTTTTAAATACCTCTCAGCAGAGACAGTATCAATCTCACCAGCAAACTTTGAAAGGGCGTTAACATCAGACATGCGAAAAGATTTGTAGGAACTATTCTTACAGACATTGTCACGAGATATCTCATCCTGTTCCCCTCTCTCAGACTTTCCATTATTATGTCTCTTCTTGGGCTTTGTAATTTTCCTAGTTTCAGTTTCCTCAGAACTAGAGGAAACTGCAGAGCAAGAACTTGACGAGTAACGATTCCTTTTCCTCATCTTCCCCTTGGAATCATCTCTCGTTGTTGAACCGTTCATTCGCGGTTGAAATACAGCTTCACCATTTTGAGAAGGTTCTAGAACCCGACAGCCTGCCATTAACATCTGTAGTAGGTCGACCTGCTTATCTACAGATGCGACTTTCTCCGTAACTTCTTCAAGTTTCTTTCCTTGCCTTCTCTGATTTAGCTCTAAATTATCAAGTAATTCTGAGGAACCTTGCTTTTGCTTCTGACCTTGGAATTATTTCAAAACTCTCGATTTCTCCCTTCACTTTCTCAATTTCATTTTCCATTTCCTTCTCCTTAGCTTCTCTAGTTGTTTTCTTCTGTGTCAAGTCTAAGTTCCACTTTTCATAATCCTCCTTTTGTTTATCTTCCAACTTTAGTATTAATTCAGCTACTTGCTGCCTCTCACACGCGATTTCCTTCCTCAGAGTCTCCTTAATTTTTTTACATTCCTTTCGCCCTTCATCTATTTTTGTTAATAAATCTTCCTTATCTTGGCTGAGCAGCTTCGTCAATTCTACTCTCTCCTTCAACTGTTCTCCTCTTTCTTCATTCCTTTCTACTTCTTGTTCCTCCTTTTCTTCTCTTCTGATTCTTTCTTGTTCATTTCTTATCCTTTCTTGTTCTGCTTTATCTTCTTTTCTTCCCATTTCCATTTTCTCCACCAGTGTTTGAAACAGCTGTTTCAAACTAGGACTTGCTTTGTTACCCCTCTCTTTACAAATTAGACATTTCAATTCTTCCCCCTTATACTGCGATTTTGGCAAAGGATAACCAGCACAACGTAAGTGGAAGCTTCTTTCACAATCGTTGCATTCCACCTCTTCATCATCTGCTTTCCCTTTATCCGAACAGCAACTTAAAGTATCCATTTTTCACTTACGGCGATCACTTCTTAAATTACGCTTCTGCTTACCCTACTTGAACACATTTATCGAGTCCAGGTCCGTACCCAGAAGAGGGGCAATGGGGCCATGCACCCCCCCCCCCTCGAGCCACGAAATTTTAAAAAGTGAACTTATGAAAAGTTACGAAAATAACATCGACGATTTTTCAAACTTGTAAAATTTCAATATTGTCCTTGCATAAATGAATGTGTCTGTTGTGTTGCGAGGCAGTTTCCAGAAGTCTGTAGTCTGCTATATTGGGTACTTTTAGTTTTATAACCATTGATGCAAGGCTACCAGCAATGGCGGCGATTGGAGAGGTATGGGGAGCATTTGCCCCCCTCCCCCAGTATTTCCACTTTTGCTTTTGCACTATGGGCTCTTAATGCTTTGGCCTCCCCGATGGCGCAGTGGGAGCGTCATGGCCTTTTAATCAAGGTGTCCCGGGTTCGATACCCGGTGGAGGCACATAGTGGTTCGGATCTCTCTTTAAACTGTAGGTCAAGTCCCAATTAGTCTATTTGTGCGTAAAAGTGGACCTATAACAAAATTTAAACTCAAACTTGTCTACTAAGAGAAAGTAAATCGTTTTTCCCCCCCAGCTTTGGCACCCAATCACCGCTACAGGCTACCAGGTGAAAATGTCTCCTTGTTTTGGTTAACCATAGCCATACGAAGGATCGTAGCGGGTTATGGGTTACCTTAGATTTAGAATTATTCTAATAATAATTGCTAATGCGTATAATTTGATTTATAAATATATTATTTTCTAAACACATAATTATCGTGGTTGTTCAATGGTTCTGGTATAAGAAAATAAAGGAAATTTGAAAACAGAACTATCAGAACACTCACTCACACACACACACACACAAGGATATGGCCCCTACCTCAAAAAAATCCTGGGTACGGAGCTGATCGAGTCGCGCGTTGCGGCGCCAAAAATTTAATACCTGTTACGTTCCCGGTTTATTCTCAGTGGATCTACTTACTATTAATCCACTACGGCGAACATGAGACTAATCAGCCTATACTATGAAGCCCTGAGGATGTGGGAAACAGTTACGGGTATGTTTACGTAAAATGTACTAACTCTCACACACTAAAATATCTTTAAATGTCATTTGATGTTAATATCCCACACTTGCACTCGAAATTAAAACTCTTGTTACAAAGAAAACTGTATTAAGATCAAAATTGTTCTTCGAGTACACAAATTAAAACATTCACCTTTCAAAATCACTTACATCAACCAACAGATTTCATAATATATATCACCTAGCAACCCACACTCAAATGTCTTAAGGTTAGTCCATAACCATTGTAACAGACTACTAAATTGAACAAAACAAATTATGACGTCATAGACATTTAACATATTAAACACTGAAATTTATAGATTAAGTGGGTGCGTATCAAATTATAACCGTCTACGTTTGATATGAAATGTTAGTATGTTATGTCAAGGTAATATGCTTTATTATACTGTTGAAAGTTTTGTGTATTAGAACTTGTCCATACAGACATGGCTAAAGAGATATTTTGAAACGTCTGCTTTGTCGCTGCAATTTAATCAAAGCTTTCAAGATTTTTTTGTACTCTTGCAATCTCTCTCTCGAAAATATTGTTCTAAAAAATAACAAAATACGCATTCAAATAATTATTTTTATAATTGCTTTATCGAATGATGTTATAATAATTATAATCGCCAGTGGGTGAACTCCATTTGAAGAAATGAACAGTTTATGAAATTTTCAGAATTATATTTTACAATTTTCTCTTCCAGTTTTATTTGGAAAAAAATATGCAGTGTGTCCAAGAATTATCTTTGCAATTTCAAGTTTTAATAACTCCAATTCTAAGTCACACATTTACATGATGTTTGTTGTATTTGATACAGAAATTTACAAAGTTATTTTTTCTGTTGAAGGTGACTCATTAGTGATTCACCTTGTTGATGCCACAGGAGAAAGTGCAATGCGTGTCTTGGTTCAGAGAGACTGAATCAGATACATAGGTACAGCGCAACTTTCGGACTACTTACGTATGGACTTCTTCCTGTGGGGTTACGTGAAGGATTCAGTGTAACGTACAAACATTCCAGACCTTACTGAACTCAAGCAACGAATCATCGATGCGTTCCACACCGTCACAGCGTAGATGGGCAGAAATTGAATTTCGGCTGGATGTTCTCCGTGCAACCATTGATGTATACACCTGAGGGGAAACAATGTTATGAGTTTCTGCATTATGCACAACAAACAGCGTTTAAATATGTGACTTAAAATTGGAGTTATTAAAACTAGAAGTTGTAAAGATCATTCTTGGATACTCTGTATATCATATTTCTCTTTTATCTAGACTAGGAGTGAGAGATGTGTGAAGCAAGCATCTACCAACTGATACGATGTACAGTTTGTCGTTAAAAGTGCCTTAGTGTGATAGCCTGAGGTAAAACACGTCTGTTAGTGACACGTGACAGCAACAGTGTTGCCAGTGTCCCTCGTAATATTGTGAAAACATCGATTTTTGGAACAGCCCATTTATTCCCTTGTGCAATGTTTTTGAAACTTCGTCAAAGTTATTTTTCTGTCAAATTCAATAGATGGCCATCCAAATTGTTCGTTGGTATTGTGAAATGTAATAATTTACCTCAGTGAGTTCTGTGCATCAATACACACGTTTTGCAAAAAAAGATATTTTCCGCCTTTGGCAACACTTTGCTTATTTGTTATTAAAACATGCATGTTCTTACATATGTTTGTCTCTCAAAATTTTCCCAAAATACAGGACATTCTCTTGGCAGAAAGCGTTTCTACTCATTCCGTTTCGCTATTCCGTTATACGGTCGTAAACACCGGTTGCATGACTTTTCGGACACTCTGTATTACCTTCAATATCGTCATTCTTAGGGTATAAATGACACAGAAGCACAGACGCAAGTCTACCCTCATCCTCCTATCCGATATGTTTGTCCGTGCGTGTGCGTCTATGTATGTGTGTGTGTGTGTGTGTGTGTGTGTGTGAATACGTTATTTCATTCTAACTCCGGCTGCACATTGCTACATGAAGCTATGTGGAGTGATGTGGAGAAGAGCCCCACATATTCATAATTTCGGCCATTAAGTGAATGGGATGTGATCAGCACAACGCTCAGGTCACCTTTAATCTTTTCCCGCATTTATTTATTAGAGGTTTGATGATCTCCATACAGGGTATAACTGGAATCGAATCCTCATCTGCCGCATGCCAGTTAGGCGCCTATCGGTTTGACTTTCACAGCGTGTTGAGGACATCTTTACGAATGACTTTTCTGTGGAATATTTTTGCCGTTGAGACCTCAGAAACTTAATGTTTTACCTTATTTCTAATCACAAGACACATAAAACGTGATATATTTATTGTGTGTATCAGAAAACCTCATGTTAAGTACACTGTGGAAATATAGGCTTCTCTCCGGAATGCAAATACCATCGTACAAATGTTATGGATGGTCCTTCTTTAATGCAGAATATAAAATATGAATACCCCTAATATGTACCCTTGCTACAAATGGTGTTATATGTATGTGTGTATATATACACACACGTATGTATGTATGTAGGCTATGTATATGCTGATCCTGTTTCCAAATTGATTTTAGTATTCCCGCCTCCTTGGCTAAGTGGTTACCACACCGCGCTACGACGCCAGAGGTTCCGAGTTCGAATCCCTGTCTGAGCATGGGCATTCTCTGTAAGTCCCTTCATCAACTTCATCATATCACCTCTCATCCTCACCTTCGAGATTAGTCAAAGTTGGCTGAAAAGCGAAGAAAAATACACCAAATTAATCAATCAATGGTTTCAGTATGTTGCCGTACAAAACAAAAGTGTCAATGGGAATAGTAGTATATATACACCTCGTAGTTCCTTACATGCAGGATAGAAATTTCCGGTTTTAATGCTTCAGCGAGACTTCAGCAAGTACAACTTTGCTTTAAAACTCTTGTTTGCCTTAATGATGTCCTGTGAAAGTATGCCGATGCTGTGTCATGAAAAAGTATGTGTGTACCTGCATGCGTGTAAAGTTATATTGTAATTATTAGGTGTAAACCTTATACAGAAGAAACAATAATAACCTCAAAGCGTGATAGCATAAAAAAAAACCTCGGTGACGTATCTAGATATAGATAGTTGTCGATCATCACATTTTGTACACGCCACTTCTTAGATATATATACTTTTTCTGGACAATTATTTCTATTCTTTAACGTTCTGAAATGATGCATTATTATCATTTGGCGCAATGAATTATAATTATTTGTTTCCCATTTGCTTAAGATCGTTGTGACACACATGTTTAAACATTTTGGGTGCCAAAAAAATAGCCGTACAAGCAAAATGTTTTCGATCTGATGGAAACCGCTTTGCGAAACGTAGGTTTCAGAACGGATTGTATGTGAGTACGCTTCGTTTTTCAGGCTATAAATCTCTCTATGTCGTGCAGGGATAAGCTCCAGGAAGCATGTATTTATCTCCCAGGTCACACGGGCTAGATTCAATGTGACGGGGTGTTTGGCCTCTGATGTGGTCTGTTATGTCAGAATTTTAGCAAAAAACAAAACAATGGAAGAACTGTTTGTAAACGAAGGTTTTTCACGTAGTAAATGTAATGAAACACTAATGCAGATTGCTAATGTTTTGCAAGATATGTTCACTTTCGTCCCTCTCTTGTTCGCTTACAAACACATACGTACCTTGTATTTCATGGTTAATATCTCAAGGACAAGTTTCATTCTCACTTGAAAGGAGCACCAGTCGTCAATGTTTGTTTACCTCAAACACCTCTTTCCAAATCAGTCCATTGTACGTTTTTCATCGCGATTAGTCAAAAGTGGATGAAAATCGACGTAATCCTACAGTTCCGCAGGCACCGTATTTTTCGTTCATGAATTGTGTTTCATTTCTGCAACTGCCTTTTGTCACGTAAGAATCTTTAAAGGATCGTATAACATATTAAATTTATTTTGAGGAACATGCAAATATACTGTTTTGAAAACCTACGTAGGCAAAATAAACGTGTTATTTACAACCTATCGTTGATTAATCGATTGATTGAAATTAAAATTCTGGGTGCGTCAGTACTTAGACTATTTTGCACCCGGCACATACCCTTACCGTAGAAAAACTGAACACACGTCTCTCAGCAAGAAAATGTATTTCCCTAATTAAAACCAGAGCCTGTAAAGGGGAACTCAGCACATATGTGAACAAAACACAAGAAAACAAACAGTTTTACGGATAATTATTGCTGGCGGTAAGTCCAGACGCCAGGACCTCGTTAGCCTGCAACATTGCAGTTAGCGGAGTGTACTGCGTGGAAGTGAGGTTGAAATTTGGGTGCCTTCTCATTTACTACCTATAAAATGATATTGTACTAAAAGTATTCCAAATAAAGACCATATTAAATTTATTGTTACATTGCAGTATCATGCCACACGCTCTTTTAATATGGGGTATATATACAAGGTTCGTCCATAAAAAACAGAACTTCCTTTTTTAGGAAAGAAAACAAGAAATTATATTCAAATGACTTCATCACCTTCAAAATAATCACCAGAGGAGGTACTTTGATCAGCGTTTGTACAGCTCTTGGAAACACTGTTGATAGTCATTGACAGTAAGTGTTCGCAAAATACACGTAACATTTAATTTAATGTCCGCGACGTCATCAAATCTTCGCCCTTTCATAGCCATGTTAAGCTTGGGAAAGAGGAGAAAATCAGCAGGCGATAAGTCTGGAGAATATGGAGGGTGATTGATCACTGTCACTGAATGCTTATCAAGGTATTGTTGTACAGGCAATGCGGTATGAGGCCGAACATTATCGTGAAACAGAAACCATTGGCCAGAATCACAGAGGTCCTTCCTTCCTGTTTCTGAGTCGACCAAGCATTTCCTTGTAATACCACTGATTGATTGTTTAGTTTTCAGGGACAAATTCATGGTCTATCACCTCTCACCAGTGCACGAACTTTCTCCACATTGTCGTCATTCCTTGACGTTGAAGGGCGTTCTGATCTTGGTTCATCTTCGACACTTTCACGTCCACCTTTGAAACGATTCTACCAGTCACACACCTGGGTTCTTGACAATGCTGCATCATCATACACTGCCCGTATCATCTGTAACATATAGTTAAACGATTTACCCTATTTGTAATAAAACTTTATGCTGTAACGTTGTTCCATCTTGGTGCGCGTATTTTGTACGCCGCCTGCACACGACCTGCATCTGACCCACGCTTCCCCCGATACCGACTGCCTGTAACAGGTTGAAACATGCACTGACGGGAAGTTTAGATATAGCTCTTTGCAGTGTTGCCAGAATACGGTACTACTTTATTTGGTTTGGTTCCTTTTTTTGAGAGTTCGGTTTCTTTATGGGCGAACCTTGTATATGGAAGGAGGCATTTGAGACAGAGTGGCTAATACAGGGGAACTAGGTTCGGATTCTGAGAAGATATGAATGTACGTATTACTCTATATGTCCCATCACATATTTTATAATTATTATTACTAAATCACCATCCATCAATCTGATATACCCTCATTTCGTAATTCCCATACCGACTATTAATCCAACCACTAACAATAGTCAATATATTGTTTTGGTTACCCGAACATCGGATCTAATTTAATATTGTTTCTATTAGCATTGTATTGTATTGTACTGAATTATGAAATGAACAAAAAGAAAACTGGGGAACCGTAAAATTTCGCGAATCTGATGCTCTGGTTTATTTTAAAAGCACCAGGGCACTAATTGCATATCCCTGAATGTATGCGGGCGGAGGATGGCCTACTTCGGGGGTTCGCCTCTTTTCATTGTTGTATTTATTTCATAATTACCTGCATTTTATACGTCATCACGATTACCCAAGGGACAGTAAAGTGACGTAAAGTAACCGAAATGAAAAGAATGGCATCGATGTGATTGTGACAGTTAGAAGCAGCGCAAATTAATGCTTCAATCACTTTTCGATGCCTGTGTACGGATTGGAGTAAATAAGTTTTTGGTAAAATTCGCTAGCGCCAGTTTAAGAAACAAAAGAAATCGAAACGTTATCCTAAACAAGCGCATCTCCTTCTAAGTTTATACCGAAAACAACGCCATTCCTCTGGTAAGACCCGCGAATTAGCCGACGTCACGCTCGTTCCTGTTAAATGGAAGCAAGACTCCTTCAGGAATGGATATTGTCATCCCCCGGCTCCTTTTACGTCAGGTCTTATTACGTGAGCAAACTGAGCCTTAGCAACGGGATTTAAATTACGTCTGTCTGCCACGATCCCCTGACATGTTTACCTGAGAGCTTACACCGAGGATTATTAGGGATTACCAGGAAACAAGCGGCTTCCTTTCATGCGTGAGGAGACAGACGTCGAGTAGCTCTCCCATCATCCTTTGCGACGTCTATGCGCGGTTACCCTGAGGCGTGTAACTATTACACACTATTAACTTCCTGTTTACACTAAGTTCAATTCATTTTTATTGTTTCTATTTTCTATACAGGGTGTCCAAGAAGAATCTTTACTGCTTCAACTATTAATAACTCCAATTCTAAGTTACATATTTACATGCTGATTGTTGTACATGATGCAGAAACATATATTGTTTTACCCTCAGGTGTGCACCTCAGTGTGAGCACCGTTGGTTGCACGGAGCACATCCAGCCGAAATTCAATTGTACGCTGTAACATGTCATCTTTGATGGTGTGCGACGCATCGATGATTCGTTGCTTGAGTTCAGTGAGGCCCGCAATATTTGTACGTTACACAGAATCCCTCAAATAACCCAACATGAAAAAGTCCATACGTACGTAGTCCGAAACTTGCGCTGTACCTGTGTGCTCGATTTAGTCTCTATGAACCAAGACGCACATTGCGTTTTCTTCTGTGCCGTCCTAATGAGTCACCTTCAACAGTAAAAAAAAGTTGTGAGTTTCTGCATCATGTACAGCAAACAGCATGTAAATATGTGACTTAGAATTGAAGTTATTCAAACTTGAAGTTGTAAAGATAATTCTGGAACACCCTGTATTTTTACATTTGTTTTGTTCCTCTTGCTGATGACGCTATCAGCAATAATCTACACTTAGTCTTTTTGTACGATACATTTCAACACTTTTCTTACATCATGTTATTGATTGAATAATAATCAAATGTCAGGAAACTTAGTACTACACTCTGACGCGACCAATGTTGCCAGTACTCCTTGTACAACCTTAGTGACAATGAAGTTCGACCAGTCACAAATATAGGAGTGCGTTGTGAAAGAAGGATAACACATGCATATGCTGAACATATTTTATTCAGCAGGCTACATGGAACAAAGGAAAACATAAATATCCGCTGCAACGCAGCAATGTATGATGTCCACACAAAATAAAACATTTTCGTCCATCTACACGTGACATTGAAGTTCGACCACTGTTAGAGGGGATCCTGTTTACCATGGTGTGACGCCGCCCCGTCAGCGAATAACTGTGGCAATGCGTCGGGACATGCTGCGGACGAGTCGTTCAAGGTATTCCACATCGATGCGGTGCCATTCCTCCTGCAGGCAGGCGATAAGAGCAGCCACTGTCGTGGGTCCCCTCTGTTCCACACGTCGCTTAAGAACACGCCACACATTCTCAATGGGCGAGAGGTCGGGACTCGATGGTGGCCATGGCAGAGTTCGCACGTGATGGCGAGTCAACCATTCTCTTGTCAGCCACGCTGTATGAGGCATGGCATTGTCGTGTTGAAAGATGAGACGCCGCCTGTGGAACAGGTGCCTTCGCACTGTGGGAAGATGCCGCTCCAGTATGCGTGTATAGGCGTGTGCATTCACAATGCCCTCACAGACGTGTAGTGGGCCAACCCCAGATGCCGTCATGCATCCCCATACCATCACTGACGCAGGTTTCTGTACCCGACGTGCATAACATTTTGCTTCATTCTGTTCCTCCTTCCGACAAATGACTGTTTTCCGTATTTTCCCGTACACAACATTGAAAATGGATTCGTCCGTCCACAAAACCCTGTTCCACTGCCGAAATGTCCATCCCCGGTACATTCGTGCCCACCGTAGTCGATTGCCTTTGTTCAACATGGAAAGGAAGGGTTTACGTTTCGCCTTGTACACTCGGTAATCGCATCGCTGTAGGTAACGGCGAATGGTTCTGGTTGACACTTCAATGTGAAAGCGTTCTCGAGTCCACAGTCGTAATTCGGCCACAGAAACATGATTGTTGGTCTGGATATAGCGCCTAAATATCCGTAGGTCACGCACGCTAAGCAGGCGTTTTCGACCGGGGGCCTTACCTGGCTCTGTAGTACCCGTATTTTGGTGGTGTTTGATGATGCAGTGGACGGTTGACTTGGGTAAGTTCAGTTGGCGCCCTATTTCCCGTTCACTGAGTCCATCCCGTTGCAACTCCACCACTCATCTCCTCACGGTGTTGTCAATAGGTTTGCCCCTGGCCATGGTGATGATGCACTGCGGTTCCTCGGTGCACAGCACGCGCTTATATACGGCGGACTCCCTTATCGTGTCCGTGACGTCATGCTTCCGTCGAATGCGCCACTATCTGTAATTTGCCGTATGGGTCTGGTGCCTGGTCGAAGTTCAATGTCACACGTATAGTTCCCTGTTTTCGTTCTTTACGTGACCTTAGGTGCAACATACTGGGATCACGATTCTTGCCTGCTCACACGCCTCCTCTTACACACATGTGTCACTTCTGCGGGTCACCCATTCCACCGCCTATGCCTCTGAGCATTTAATCACGTATTCCTTTCTGGTCGAACTTCATTGTCACCAAGGTTGTAATTTCGAAAAACGTACAGTTTTATGAATATACCGTAGCCTTATAAATTATCTGTAATGCATAAAATGTATACAAAATTATCGTTCCTTTATCAATTCGATAAATACCCACGCAGACCATCCATACACTTCGACAATTATTGCAAAATACTTCATATCTTCCTTCCTTCTATCCATACTTTTTCTTTACTTTATACAAAATCGATTTTTGAAACTTAGTAACTTTTTCCACTACTGAACGTTCATATACAGAATCATTTCTTACTTAATGTTTAAAAAATATCCGCGTAGATAAAGTGCAAGGTTCATGTCTTTTTTTTTCCTTTTTTGTAAAAAGTTACGTACGCTCAAAGTCTCGGTTACGTGACTTTTCGAACACGTGTATAAAATTCATTGAGGACACTCACAAATGAACATTCATGCCAAGCCGGACTCGAACTCGAAAAGCTCTCTGCGAAGGTCATGTCCTCTCAGCATCAACTTCAGTTTCAGTTTTAGCTTATAAGTCCACTTAATGCACAAATGAGCTAATCGGGGCTGGACCAACAGTTTATACAAATATTAGATTAATGTTATATGCTAGGTGCATTATTAATTGATTGGTTGTTTATATTACTTTGCTTTTCTGCCACTTTTGGCTGATCGCGAAGATACTAGGTAAATTATGTCTACCATGCTGTCTAAATTATAGATTAAAAATCAATATCAATGAGTAAAAATCAATATCAATGCATTTATTAATGTCCAAAAATTATAACATGTAAATAATTTAATGGTGTAGACGAAAAGTTATCGTTTCGTATCGCAACTAAGCTGATACAAATTGGTGAGACTGACTTTCAGTGAGAGTTGAGAACAACCATTTACACCTATTAATATTTCATTAAATCAAACAGTTCAACAAATATATAGGCATGAATATAAGAAGTCCCGAGCATTACCGCATAGCATAAAGCTTTGTATAATAAAATATTCCCTAATGGCGAATCAACCTTTACCCTCAAACGTAGCTAGATATTTCTAAGCAGTGGCGAGAATAGATTTTGATGCCCCTACATCGAATTCACCCGTTCTCCTGATTGAGACAAACGTTATTACGTGACCCTGTCAAAACTGTCTCTGGAACAAGGCCGCGCATAACGGTAGCGACGTGGGAGGGGGAATCGGGTGTGCAGAGCAAAGCAGTGCACGCTGCTGCGAAGGCTGGTAACTGTAGTCGCTTTCCCCACCTCCAAGCAATCCCGTTCTCTCGCGCGTGTTCATTGGTGGAACAGTCCCGCATCACTACTTGCGCAGAGACTTGTCTTCGTTCGTCTGCTCCAAAGTTATCTGGGACAGAGTGTAGACTTCTATTTAATACTCGCGCACAAAGAACAACCCTTATACACCGTAAGGCATCATTAGCAAACTTGATATTACAATTCTCTAGCGAAGCTCACTAGGACAAAAGCTTCGAAATGACGCATTGATTTCTCTGTTCAATTGTGAAATTTACTATGTGTTACTGTGCAGTATATTGAATACAATTATTACAGTTATTCTTGGTTTTGGACTTTTAACCACTGTGTTATTTTTTTAAAAAATACCAACGTTTCGGAGGCTGAATCTGCCTCCGTCTTCAGGTAACGTGTTATCTGTTAAATCATATGGTGTCTATAAATGGTTGCCCTGGAGAATTATTCTCGCTGGCCTAGGCTCCACCTCGTCTGTCGGTCACAAGGACCTATATATACATTAAGTTGCCAGGGAGGATTATCAGTGGTCCAGGCTCCACTTCGTCAGGTGGCCACTTCAAGATCTATTTTTGTATGTAGGTTTGCCAGGGAGGATTACGTTCCTCATCCCCTGAGGAAACTTTGGAGGAATAGTCCACATTCTTTCTCAAGTTCACTTTGTCGAGTTACATTCTCTTACGAATAAAAGTCACAATGTGCTGTACTTTTTCTCCCTTGCTCAATATTATATATTAATTGTTCTCGGCTCTACACACTGTATTGTCTGAGAAGGTGAAAACTATGTTTAAGTATTATTTATTTATATTTGATTTATTTTGCTTAGCTTTTCGTGCCACTTTTGGCTAATTTGCGAAGATGGGGATGAGTGATGATATGATGAAACTGATGAATGGACACTCACAAACATCCATGCCCAGGCCAGGATTCGAACCCGGGGAATCCTCTGGCGTCGTAGCGCCATGTGCTAACCACTCCGCCACGGGGGACGGCTGTTTAAGTATGTGCTTTGTTCGTGATCATAAATGTTATTCTTTCAGAAAGAAAAAATAGCAACGCTCTGGATCTTCTGTTGACTCCTATGTTAGAAGTATCATCTCATTATTGTTAATTCTTATAAAAAATTGCCTGGAAACTCGTGGAGGATATCAGAGCCCATTACGTACTACCGTAAATGCACTATAATTGGCTTCATCCACTATATAATTCGCTTTCTTATCATGCCCATGCAAATAACGATAGGTAATCTGGAGAGTTTCCTACATTACATATTAATTTATAATTCATTAATTAGAAGGATAATTTAAATACCATGCTATTATAGCCATTATTTGTTCACCAGCTTATAAAAATTAACCCGCATTTAAGGATGCAAATTAAGAAATCATATTTCTTAATACTGAGTAATGGTATACGGTATTCTTTAAAAGAAAGTTACTTGGTATTTCTCTGCACAATTTTGAGTATACTGAAATCAAGGGGTATTTTTATATCGTGTTCCAAAGTTTTAAGGTTGATTTAAATATTACATATGAGAGTGTCGCATGGCCGTGAACATTATCTATTATTTTGAAAGTGATAGAACAATAAGAATAACAATTTTAAGTTTGAATCCCTTTCATTAGCACACCCAATATTTCAATAGTAGGTTCATATATACAGTATCAGAAATATAAAAATATATATTTACATATATTTTTATTTGCCTTAATCAAACTATTCAAATATTATACAGGGCCGTTTACCAGAAAAAGCCTTTCTATAAAACAACAAGTATCTATATGTGTGTGCCAAAAACAATTAAAGTAATTTTAAGCATGTTCTTAAAAGAATAATTGTAATAAAAAAATCTGATTTAAATAAAAACAACCAACAAAATTGATTTTTTAAAATAAAAATCATGATTTTTATCCATCCTGGTTGAAAGTATTCCCAAAATTTCCAATATAAAAATGTATCTCAACTATCTTTAAAATGAGTTTTCCAAGAATAACATTACAATATAATTTGTACCACGTCATATGTAGAACATTAAATTTAACAAGCACTCAAAATTATTGAAGATAACACCCTTCCAGTGACGTCACCTGTAGAAATTTTGCATCGATTAGATTCAATATTTTATTAAAAATATTTGTGACTTGCTCGGAGTTTCATCTGTCATTATTAAGGAAGAATGGACGATAAAAGAACGGTTGATTAGCGTGCCACATAAATTTAGCTATCCCTATTAGAACTAATTAGTTAGTTTGTACATAATAGCATACTTTTTCGAAATACAGAAGTAAGTGCTCTACCTGTAACGAATCTTACATATTACAAAATGTAAACTACACCCTTGGTACGTAACGTAATTCTGTTGAAAAGAATCGTATTTGATTTGTACTTGAATCGTACCCAGGATAATTATACTCTGTGTTTTCTCCAGTGACGTATCATCGATCTTATGTCAAACTCACTTGCGATTTGTCTGTAGGGACTTTCAAAACATTCTAATTTAAATATTTTTACTTTGGCTACATAACGAACGATGTGTGAGAGTTCATCATCCTGTGGAGCCAATTATGCTCCATAATGTCATTGTTAGAGAACATGTTAATATATTTAGACACTTGATTATCTGCACGAATTATAAATTACAAGCCATTCAGCAGTATATTAATAGGTGTTAGTGGGGAAGTATAAATCACCAATATGGATAGTTCTGTGGCGTATATGGCCTTCCAAGTCTCCCACGAGTATCTATCCTGTCCAGGGACAACTCCGCATTTAGGAAAGGTGCCTGTCCCCCGACTTACACCGACTGGATATTGGTAAAGAACAAATATTAAGGTCGGGGAAAAGAGAGAACAATTTATTTGCGGATAAATACCAGTGTTTGACTTGAGTGAACACGTGTGTGTGTGTGTGTGTGTGTGCGATCGTGTGTGCAAGAGCCCTAGGGATGGGCGTATTTAAAGGGGGTTCAACGGGTCCAAATCCCGCCTTTGGTTCAGTAAAATTACCAGATTACCTGTTCTATCAGTTTGTTAATAAAACTTTCTTCGGACTTATTTTATTCTCCTAAATTAGAGATGTATAGGACGGGATACGGATGAGAAGGAAATTACGTAATTCCACACACCAAATTGGAGATTTCGGAATTTCGGCGATAAGAAACTACATTGGGACTGTCAAATCAGTTATATTTTTTCCCCTTGAGTTATCTTAAAGGAATTTGGCTTTTTAAGAACGCAGTGCAAAAAAAAAAAAAAAAAAAAAAAACAGGGAAATACCGGAATTGTATAATTTGTGTTGGTGTCCCGAATATTTTCTTCGGGATGCGGATGCACAAATGTCCTGGAATCGGGTGGGAAAGAAGAAATGATGAAGACTATACTTTCCTGAACTTTATTTATATTTAAATGCGTAATTTTAAAATGCTCATTTTACTAAACAATCTAACTACACATTGAATCGCGCCCTCTCGATAATACAAGAGTTATCGAGTTACAAAAGATTCTGTAAAGATATTTGACTTCACGATAGCGCCGTGGTCTGCTAGCAGCACTGATTTTCAGTTGCAAATCTCTTCCATTGCATAGTAAGCTGCTGTAAACAGTCTTGGGTGTCAATCTGTTCAGTCTGCAGCAGTTGCAAATCTCTTCCATTGCATAGTAAGCTGCTGTAAACAGTTGTGGGTATCTATCTGTTCAGTCTGCAATTTTCAAATAAAGTTTCGATATTGTGAGATAGCAGCTTAGTTCATTATGACACCGAAAAGGAATTGCAAGATTAATGATACACTTCGAAGTGGATTTCTGTTCTTTTTTTAAGAAGTGTAAAGAATATTATAATGGATGTGTACATAGACACAGCTTTGTCGGGTCCAGCATCCCTCCCACCCCGCTCCCCAACAAGCTTCCAGTCAGCAGTATCCCGGATTTTCGCTTATGAAATATAGCAACCTTAATCAAACAAAAAGTTGACCCCCCCCCCACCTTACGTGAATTATATATACGCCCATGGCCCTAGGCAAGATATCTCAGTCATATACACCATATCAGGTATGTGTTTCCAGGGATAATGAATGTCAATTCCAATAAACCAGTCAAAGAGTTCCGTCTGGTGTTCTTTGGACGGACATTCTTCTGTGGCTGTCCTAATAAGCGTCGTACAGTTCAATGGTAATGAAGAAACACCAGTACCCTATCCAGTAGGTTTCTCTCTCTTGTATCTAATTAATTCACCACATGTCGGTATATGCCTTGATTTAATTATGAGAAACAAGCAAATAACGTTTCTCAGAAAACCCTCTTGAATAAATCAAACAAAGGAAACTCGTTCAATATGAGGTATTGGAGTTATTTTTCACCACAGATATTTCCAGCGAATGGAACCGAGGATGACATGCAGTGCTTCCAGAAAGAGAAGAGATTTATGAAAGTAGAGTATGGAGATGCGCAAACGCTTCATGTTAAAATGTCGTATTCTCTCTTATAGCACCACGTATCATTTTATCCTGTAGCTGCTGGAACCCGTCCATTGCAATTGTTATTCGGGTTGCCTTTAGTTCAGGCGTTTTGCTAGTTCTTGACGATTTACATCTACAAGTACAGTGTCTCTCAAAAGTTTTAGGACAACGACATTTTAAACTAGGCAACCCAATTTACACAAGCCGTTGGTGGGTTGCGTGCAGAGTTAGGCTCAATTTCAGGGTTGCCACATGCACAATAGATATTTATAAAATACGCGAAAGAAATATAAACAAGTATTATTGTATAAAATTATTAAAAATATCACTATTATATCGCAAATGACAAAATTCTTTATGAAAGAAAAAAATAGGTTTTCTAGTATTTCATCGCTGATGACTCTACAGTAAGGAAAAGAGGTGAGAGGAAACGAAAGGTTACAAAAGAGAGGAGAAAGAGAAAGCGAAAGGAGAAGAGGAAAAGTAGAGGAGAGAAGAAAGATAGCATAGACGAGGAGAGGAGATGTAGTGAGGAGAATGGAAAAATATTCGAGGAGAGATGAGGAAAAAAGAACAAAGAAGAGAAAAGAGGAGGAAAACGAGAGGAGAGGAGAGGAGGAGACGAGAAGACGGAAGTGGAGAGTAGAGTAAAGGAGAGAAAAAGAGAAGAACGAAAAAGAGAGAATAGTGCAGTGGAGTCGGAAATCTAAGACAGGAAAGGAGATAAGAGGAGTGGAGAAGAGTGGGATGGAGATAAGATGCGAGAAAAGTAGTGAAGGCGATATGAGATAAAAGCAGAACGGAAAGAGGGGAGAGAAGAAGGAGAAGGAACTGGAGAGAAGAGGTAGTTGCAGAAAATATCGTCTGAGCGTCAAGAATGGATGCAGTGGTCAAATTATCGACATGAAACATTCAATAACATTTTGAAATGTACTGGAGAATATATTAGATCGGTGCGAAATGCCTTTTGGCTGAGTTCAGAGCAAATTAAAATCTTCCATGTAAGATCTTTGATTTTACCTGCGATTACACCACTAAAAAAAATAATGTAATTTTTAATATTTATTCAAGTTTTCTCCACTTCTCGGTTCGTTGAAATGGAGATTTTGTAATTCAATATTTCCCCTCCCCACATCGTTAATTCCAAAGTGAATCATTCCGTTTCACACGGCGTGGACAATTAACACAATGGGATATGTCTAAAACTTACGAAAATTTTCTGCCACCGGAAGGGTTTGAACCTAAGACCATCAGATTGACAATCCTGAACGGTAGCCACTACCCTACAAGCTTTAGTTCCTTAAACCAGGTAGAAGAACCACTACACCACGCCTTTACCTTCGAATGAAATAACAATTTTCTTAAGTATTCTGTCCCTCCAATATTGTAAATGTCGTTTGGTATACGTGTAGTTGAACTATTACTTTAATTTTGATTTTCTTTCTTGAAGTATAACCGATATCTTCGAGAAATAATTTTCGAAGTGATTAAAAACGAGAATATTGGTAGTTGTGAAAATGCGAGTTATTTCTTCTAACTTATTATTGTGATTAGACATTATTAATGGAAAATATCTAGAGGCTTGAACATTACAGGACGATGTTCTTTTCCTGTGATACTGTAACAGACAAAATGCTTGTTTACTGATGCAAGTCTTGTGTCCAAAATAGTCTTATGAAATGTATTTGCTGTTGCGTAAGATAACACGAAATAATTACACCGTGTGCGAACTACCAAATTTGTGCAACGTTATACGTAAACAGGCGGAAAATTTTATTCATAAAATCACTTCACATTTGACAGTGTTAGTCAAGAGAGACTCGTTGGACACTGTGTTAAGGTGCTGGACTAAATCCTTCTAATTTTTCTTCCTCGAAGAATAACAATTTCTAAGGAAGAGCAACAGTGATGATCTTTCTTATTTCTTTGAAATGCTTACACTTTCCTTTAATTGGGTTAAAAATAAATAAGAATATTGCTTGCATTTCTGTCATTGACGTAGACCAGAGAGAGAGACAGACAGACAGACAGATATTACAAAATAGTTCAAATAGTGCGAGCGCCATATTAAAAAGTCATGATAATTCTATGTTGCGTACTTAGAATTATTCATACAATAAAGAACATGTCTAATTGTGGGTTAACAAAAAAAACAATAATAAAGAGACATTTTCACATCACGATTGCAGTTCCAAAAAGTCGGGACAGGAATTGAAAATAACGTACTGTCCTGACTAAATCGGTGAATCGGACGTCTGGTAGCCTGCATCAATGATTATAAAACTAAAACCACCCAATATTGAAGCTTGAAGACTTTTGTGCAAGAAACAGAGTCATTCATACAAGAGCAAAATTGAAATTTTTACTCATTTCAAAAATCGACGATGTTATTTTCGTATTTATTTATTTATAGGTTCACATTTAAATATTTTACGGTTCGAGGGGGAAGCATGACCCACATAGCCCCTCCCCTGGGTACTGACCTTACGTAGACAGTGGAAGAGAAATTTTGGAGAACCTTTCTATTAAATTTAGTATTTACATTCACCTTATGCTCAAATAGGTTAAACCGTTTATTGACAATCGTGAACTTTTCGTTTAATAGATAATATTTGGTTTTAAACGACGGGAGAACATTGGTCAAATTTCCTTTCTTACTTCTACAATAGCAATCGCGTTCGGAAACCGCGAAAAAAATGACCTGGTTTTCTAAGGCAGACAAGCTTGGTAGTCTAACTTGCTCGCGATCAAAGTGACTCACGCTATTCAAGGCCGCTTCTTATCGCAAAGCACTGTGCATCGAAGCACAGTGTCTGCACCCAGCACGTTACAAGTGACCAGAGTCGAATTTTAAAGAGAATCTGAAGAATGGTAGATTTCATCAGAGGCGGCTAGGTAGGCACCAGCTCAACATGCAGTAGTTTAAGTGATAATTCCTGACAAACAAAAAACCGTATTGAATAATTATTGGGATAGTAATACGTGTATCCGCTCCTTTTTAACAATGTAACCTCGAAGACAATCTGTATTCCATTTATTTATATTGGCAACTTGGTCAACCGGAGGTTATTTTATCGCCTTCCATAATCGAATTGTCTGATCGATTATTTTTTATTTACCCAGGAACATGCCCCATAGGAGATTTCCGAGACCGGGTTACGCTACTCACTCGTAGCTCCCCAATTTTTTCACGATGGTGGGTTGCCACCGGTCCCATACACAGGCCGAGAACCTAGAGAGTGAGCATAGGCGGACTCGAATCCATGCCGTCCTGCAGTCGGAGGCCACGGAGGAGGACTTTTCTTATTTTACCTTTGGCTAATCGCGACAATGAGGATGAATAATGAATAGAAAAATAAGAAGGTCACGCACAAAGTAGAGGACGATCTTCAACCTCTTAAGTGACGAGTTCAAGCCCTAAATATGAGGATTTCAACCTTAGACAACCTCAATTTCAAAATTATAAACAAAATGCCTACTTACACTAAACTTCTCATCAAGGCCAAAATAGTTTGTAACTGTGAAACTACCCCTGAATACAAATTGACATTTTCTTTCCATGTGAGTAAGAATTAAATGTGTGGTATACAGAGATAGATGATACCTTTTGAGAAACAATTAACTGTACCCTGTCGCAGCATCTCTGGAGCAAAGCCGCGCATAGCGGAAGAGAAGTGGAGAGAGGGGATCGAGTGGACAGAGCGAATCAGTGCACGCTGCTGGGAAGGCTGGTAACTGCAGCGGCTTTCCTCCCTCCACGCAATCCCATTCCTCTCACGTGTTCATCGCTGCTCAGATACTTGTTTTCGTTCACCTGCTCCAGAGATAAGTGGGACAGAGTGTAGTTCGCATACATGTAGCAAGTAACGAAACTTATCCCAGAATGAAAATTCCACATAGTTTTAAAACGTTTGTTTAAGCAATGAATAACTGGAAACGGATCACACATAATTCCCTTGCCAAAATCTAGTGGTCGAAAATTAATTTCAAGACATTTCATATCTATTCACCATATTCCAAGTTATAAGGAACTATTTCGTAGATGTTCATGAAACCGTTATAAAATTACAAATAAAATATATTCACAAGCTTAGATATACTAATACGAAGAAAGAAATTCAGAGTTAAATTTCAAATGCATGTGTATAAAGTAATTCTAGAAGTACAGAGCTATATCTGAGTATTTAACTTCTTTCTTGCAGATAACGTTTACAGTATTGAGGCGAGAGAATAATTAGGAACAGTAGCTCCAAGAAATCAAAGGGAGTAGTGTATTGGTTAGAGTTCTTGAAAGCATTGGGGTCCCACGTTCGATCCTCCATACTAGATGTCCCTTAAAAAATAATCCCTTCTATTAAACAAGAGCATGGTAACATTATTTGTAATAGCAGTATATAGTGTCTACATTGTTCTGCATATGGAATTTATAAACAAAAATAAACAAATAAATGAATTGACACACGTTCAGCGGGATATTTTTATATATAAGATCATGGATTATGATACTCTAACGATAATTGTGTACTGCTTCAAAGACATTGACAAATATTAATGAAATAACTATTTATATGTGTGGCAATTCAGGACATGCTAATTTTACCCCTTTTCCCACTTGAGTTCAATGCAAGGATGTGTAAAAATTTCAATTTTGCTCTTGTATAAATGACTCTGTTTCTTACGCAAAAGTCTTCAAGCTTCAATATTGGGTGGTTTTAGTTTTATAATCATTGATGCAGGCTACCAGACGTCCGATTCACCGATTTAGTCAGGACAGTACGTTATTTTCAATTCCTGTCCCGACTTTTTGGAACTGCAATCGTGATGTGAAAATGTCTCTTTATTATTGTTTTTTTTGTTAACCCACAAATAGACATGTTCTTTATTGTATGAATAATTCTAAGTACGCAACATAGAATTATCATGACTTTTTAATATGGCGCTCGCACTATTTGAACTATTTTGTAATATCTGTCTGTCTGTCTGTCTCTCTCTCTGGTCTACGTCAATGACAGAAATGCAAGCAATATTCTTATTTATTTTTAACCCAATTAAAGGAAAGTGTAAGCATTTCAAAGAAATAAGAAAGATCATCACTGTTGCTCTTCCTTAGAAATTGTTATTCTTCGAGGAAGAAAAATTAGAAGGATTTAGTCCAGCACCTTAACACAGTGTCCCACGAGTCTCTCTTGACTAACACTGTCAAATGTGAAGTGATTTTATGAATAAAATTTTCCGCCTGTTTACGTATAACGTTACACAGATTTGGTAGTTCGCACACGGTGTAATAATTTCGTGTTATCTTACGCAACAGCAAAAACATTTCATAAGACTGTTCTGGACACAAGACTTGCATCAGTAAACAAGCATTTTGTCTGTTACAGTATCACAGGAAAAGAACATCGTCCTGTAATGTTCAAGCCTCTAGATATTTTCCATTAATAATGTCTAATCACAATAATAAGTTAGAAGAAATAACTCGCATTTTCACAACTACCAATATTCTCGTTTTTAATCACTTCGAAAATTATTTCTCGAAAATATCGGTTATACTTCAAGAAAGTAAATCAAAATTAAAGTAAAAGTTCAACTACACGTATACCAAACGACATTTACAATATTGGAGGGACAGAATACTTAAAAAAATTGTTGTTTCATTCGAAGGTAAAGGCGTGGTGTAGTGGTTCTTCTACCTGGTTTAAGGAACTAAAGCTTGTAGGGTAGTGGCTACCGTACAGGATTGTCAATCTGATGGTCGTAGGTTCAAACCCTTCCGGTGGCAGAAAATTTTCGTAAGTTTTAGACATATCCCATTGTGTTAATTGTCCACGCCGTGTGAAACGGAATGATTCACTTTGGAATTAACGATGTGGGGAGGGGAAATATTGAATTACAAAATCTCCATTTCAACGAACCGAGAAGTGGAGAAAACTTGAATAAATATTAAAAATTACATTATTTTTTTTAGTGGTGTAATCGCAGGTAAAATCAAAGATCTTACATGGAAGATTTTAATTTTCTCTGAACTCAGCCAAAAGGCATTTCGCACCGATCTAATATATTCTCCAGTACATTTCAAAATGTTATTGAATGTTTCATGTCGATAATTTGACCACTGCATCCATTCTTGACGCTCAGACGATATTTTCTGCAACTACCTCTTCTCTCCAGTTCCTTCTCCTTCTTCTCTCCCCTCTTTCCGTTCTGCTTTTATCTCATATCGCCTTCACTACTTTTCTCGCATCTTATCTCCATCCCACTCTTCTCCACTCCTCTTATCTCCTTTCCTGTCTTAGATTTCCGACTCCACTGCACTATTCTCTCTTTTTCGTTCTTCTCTTTTTCTCTCCTTTACTCTACTCTCCACTTCCGTCTTCTCGTCTCCTCCTCTCCTCTCCTCTCGTTTTCCTCCTCTTTTCTCTTCTTTGTTCTTTTTTCCTCATCTCTCCTCGAATATTTTTCCATTCTCCTCACTACATCTCCTCTCCTCGTCTATGCTATCTTTCTTCTCTCCTCTACTTTTCCTCTTCTCCTTTCGCTTTCTCTTTCTCCTCTCTTTTGTAACCTTTCGTTTCCTCTCACCTCTTTTCCTTACTGTAGAGTCATCAGCGATGAAATACTAGAAAACCTATTTTTTTCTTTCATAAAGAATTTTGTCATTTGCGATATAATAGTGATATTTTTAATAATTTTATACAATAATACTTGTTTATATTTCTTTCGCGTATTTTATAAATATCTATTGTGCATGTGGCAACCCTGAAATTGAGCCTAACTCTGCACGCAACCCACCAACGGCTTGTGTAAATTGGGTTGCCTAGTTTAAAATGTCGTTGTCCTAAAACTTTTGAGAGACACTCAAAAGAATTAAGAATTGTGACAGTCTCGCACCAGGCGTGCATTTATTTCAATGTCGTCGGAATGGCCACTAAAAAGAAACCCGACTATACGAGAGAAAATGCATTTCTCCCCATGAGGCAAGTGGAAGTGTTGTTTCAAGTTGATTATTTAGCTAGACACGATGTTTGAAAAATATTATGAATAAGTATTTGCAGAATGCAATGCATTCCTTATGGAGGAACTTCAACTTCAAGTTACGGCTAATCAAATTGAAGTTTCGACTTTTCCGACGAAAAATCAAATCTTCCACGTGTCCTCTATCCGTTAATGTGTTTTTCAATGCCATCGGATGTTTGGTATTCCCAAGAGAACAAGTGAAATCATACTCCCATAAAGTTTTTTTTTTTAAGTTATCTCCTCTTCCTACGACCATCCAGTTCACAGACCTCTCTTTCCAAATTTCGCCGCGGGAAATGGTTGGTTCGGAAGGAGCAGTTTAGAACCCTCGCGTCTGTATGGACGCAAACTGTTCCTCCTGCCCTTAACAAATGGAGCAAATGAAGTCGTTAGGAGAAATAAACACCAGTATTAATACATTATTCTACTATGAATGTATTTAGACCCATAATTACTTCATTTGATAACCGCTCGATTGTCTTTTATTGTGATTAATTTACTGTGGCTGTCATCAAATGCTACTTTACTCATAAAATTCCCTTTATCGTTAATTATCGTTGATATTTACTTGTAAGAAATGTTGAGAGGAACAAATAAAAATGAATTCCAATGACTCTCGTTAAAAGTATCAATCCATAATTTCTTGTTACTTGACTTTTAAAAAAAGAAAGCGTACAAGATGCATGATGTTCCCAATAATCCCACTTTCGATTATATCATATTATCACATGTTTCTTACTATTATAATTGCCATGTATTTCTAATTGATATATTGCTTACATTTTTACATTTTGCATACAATGCCCAAAAAAGCATTTGCTCTTGGATCAGGGTTTTAATTAGAAATTTGTATTGCAAGTTTTCTAACCAATTTACACGCTAAGTGTATTTTCTTTTAAACGAATTTTGTAAAAAATATCTGCATTTCGCTACAGTTAACAGTGTTCAATTTCATAAACTCATGTTTCATTCGTTCTGCTCCATAATTCAAAAATATAATACTCTATTCATAATACATATATTGTAGTTTAGTTCATGTATTCAGACCACAATATCTTTGTCAATCATAGTTCCGGTATCATTGAGGAAATAATACCGGGTGTTTGGAAATAATTGAGGCGTTGCAAATAAAGTATTGAACTTACGATAATGAAACCAGTCCAGAACGAACGAGGAACGTAAATAGTGTTTTTTTACACCTACGAATGTGTACACCACGGGTAACACGGCATATATTGACGCAACAGTCTAGTTCTTCATACACTTGCATCAACATGGGCCTGTTGATAATATATATCGCTACGATGATGCACACGCTCCCTTAGGTCTGCGATCACGCGGCATCGGTTGGACGAATACCCTGTCTTTGCTGAAACCACACAAGAAGAAGTCACGCGGTGTAAGGTCCGGTGATCCTCGAGGCCACAGCAGCTGAACAAAACACTGACACTGTGAGTGATGTGTTTGTCGCCTAGCGGCAGGAATTTGAACTCTCAGCTTAACTGGTTTCATTAACGAAAGTTCTATAGTTTAGTTGCAATAAATGTTTGCAACCCTTCAATTATTTCTGAAACACCAGGTACAAAGCTATTACCACGAGGTCACTGAACTACCATTGAACTGACTATTTTTACCTCTAGGTGAAAATGTTTATTTCTGCAGATTGATTACATTGCACAACAAATTTGAAGATATTTTCTGTCCTTTAAATGAAATTATGTGATTTGGACTAAACAAGGGATACAGAATTGAAGTGTGAAAAATGTATGCTTCTATCACGCATCATTTTTATCGGACAGCCACCTGATGCATTGCTGCAAGTATGTGTGAAGGGAATATTAAAATACACTGTACTTAAGGAAATACAGTATCAATACTTATGAAAATGACGTTGGGGAGCATTTACGCTTGTCCACATCTGCAGTGGTCTCCCTGATGATAGACCAACATTAGTCAGCAAGCATACTGCCGTTCCAACGTCCATTGAAGCGCTTTTCAAACAGCAATGTCCTGGTGGAACCTTTCCCCCTGTCATCAGTGACTCCGCCTAGGTTTTGCGAGGAAAAGCCCACACGTGAGTCCAGAAAGTGTAATTTGAGTAACATGTGGCACCGCATGACATGAAATCATTGCACCACGTCACGAACAATGGTTTTATAATTTTGAGCCTTCACATTACCCAGGAAATTAGAGCGCACAAACTTGAATTCCTGCCATGCTGCTTTGCTGGGTCAGAAGAAGCAAACGCTCCATCATGAAGAATGGTTCTAATTTGTGTGTTAATAAACATATCTTCCATACTTTGCCTCAGTTAAGTGTGAAAATTACGTCCAGATGTACCTGAGAGCTTGTTTGGCCTTCTCGGTCTAGTACTTTGACAAAGATTCTCATCAAACAAGCTTGATGTGTAATGGGGCAGAGAAACATTTTGATTTATTGATTAAAATTTTTGGTTACGTCGCCACGTGTGGCCATTTTGCAACCTTCAACATATGAAGGGAAATATTCCCTCATCTAAGATGCTTACTTAAAATGTAAGGGGTGTTAAAAGCGCAAGGTTGTAGAGGAACCTGCACAAGACAAGAACAACACATTAAAAAGTTGAATTTACTAAGAGCTTCCTCACAGGTCGGCTCTTCTTAAGAAGCTAAAATCGTTTAATAAGACACTGTCATCATCTCCAAACAGGGATGACAAACAGCTGGGAAGATTATTAAAAGTCTGGCTGAGGAAAGCCAAATCGGCACATTCAACAAGAATATGTAGAATACTTAAAACGACATCACAAATACGACACATCGGAGGGTCCAGACCTTGCAGCAAGTGACCATGGGTTAGACGGCTGTGTCCAGTACGCAGTCTAGTAAAAATAACTTCTTGACTGGAGAGACGAGCGAGGAACGCCATGCACAATGGTGAGTTTCATGCGTGATGTTTCTTCCTCGTTGCCGCATCCCACATTTTGGGACTTCTCTATTAGCTATCGTGATATGTTCTTGATGCCAGGAATGCCTTTCGTGGCGGCCAGTGTTTAGGGACATGATGATTAGCTCTGTCCCGACTGTCCCACCCACAGAGGAAGCAACAATATTTTATGTAACATTGTTTCATGCATCTTATTTTGTCATACCAATGTACAATTTAGAGCATTCATTTTTTGTAACACAGGAGAAACACACTTTCGGCTATTGTACCATATGTTTCCTATAACTTTCAATTTTGTTTATTTGGCTAAATGACACGTGATACGCGGAAACAAATTGCGGATTCGTTTATGTAAGGCCCAAATACATTAGAAACACACATTTTCTTCTAAAGGACAAATTTCGTGTTGTGCAGTGTTATCGAAAGCTCCTTACTTATGAAGAGGGGGTGTTAAAACGCTAAGGAAGGAAAACATGATCAAATACAAGGGAAAGATTATAGACCTGGCCCTCCAAAGAAAAGAAAATAAGAAGGACAACATCGTCAGTCTCACATACCACAGGTAACAAACGTTATCGTCTCTAATGGTCTCAGAAACTCGGAGTGCAATAAAAGAGTCAACTAATGGTGCTGAGGCGACACTGCTTGGCAACAAAGGAAAATATAAAACCTTGAACGGTGCAGTTATCAATGTAATCTGGAGACGCGTAAACAACTTACGAACTCTACTCAAAAAGTGTATTCTTTCGGTAGTCTATTTACTCTTAATAAATAGCTCCTTTCTCACATTTTCAACTTAGACGTGTTGGTTGACGACATTCTCCTTGTGGCATCCGCGATGACGTAGTAATAACGTCGTCGCCTTGTAACCAGGGCGCCTGAGTTCAATTCCCACCGAAGGTTCAGTCATGACGAAAATACTTCTCCCGTAGAGCCTTAATTACAGTAGTCTTATGGAGAAAGTATTTCTTTCCACTACTCTACATTCCTTCGGATCCCACTTTAAACTGTAAGTTGAGCGCCGATTAGCCTATCTGTGCATAAATTGGACTTATACTAACAACTCCAATTCAAACATTCTCATTGAATTACCCAAAAAGTTTCCTTGTACGAGAAATAGATTACTTTCATGTCATTTCATCTTTATTCGATTTCTTTACGTTCATTAATTTAAAATTTACTGTTTGTCATCTCAGATCTTTAGTCCCGTGCATGGAACATGACCCGGCCATATAGTTTGGTATTATGTATTTACAATGTATATTTTAACATACTTTTGATGTAGTTTGTATTGCTCTTGTACTTTTGTTATGTACTCCTTTCCTGTCAAATTTGTATTGCGAATATATACATTGTTATATGACCTGCTGTATCAAGGCTCTTTAGTTTTTATTCACCAGGATAATATATTGAAGTATAAATAAATAAATACTCCACTCATACATTCCTTCACTCATTCAACTCCATATTTTCTCTCGGAGTACGCGTATAAAGAACCACGTTTCACACATATAATACCGCAGACAAAAATAACCTTTTGTTTTATTTTGCTGGTTTTAACCTGAAGTTTATTTTCTATTAGACTGGAGTACAAGCGAATACCATCTGGCAGTCCAATTTTTTGTTACGTCATTATAAAACAACTGCCATCAGATTTTAGCATGTATCTCATGAACATTTCTCAAAGCATCATCCAGGAAAACGTCGAATTAGCTCTCACATTCAAAATCCTGTGCTTCCACATATCATACATGTCGATATGTTCTCTTTCCTTAAGAACGCTCTACTATTTTCGTTCGACATCATTTGCCCTTGAGTTTCCCATGTTTCAAATTTGTACAGTTTCTTCAGTGCACGTTAAAAATAATATCTTACGATACGTTATATTCATGTAGAAAAATTACGAAAAATATTTAGATAAGTGTTACGCAATAATCAAAATATTATAATTGATGAAAACTCGTTTGATTCAGTTTCCAAATTCAAGTATTTAGGAGTAACACTAACAAATGGAATTGATATTAAAGAGGAAAGAAGAAGCATGCTTAATTCAGAAAATGCGTGTTACTTTTCTCTTATAATATCTAAGAAATTAAACGTTAAAATATACCAAACAGAAATTTTGCCTGTAGTATTATATGGATGTGAAACTTCGTCCCATACATTGAAACAGGAAATTAAATTAAGAGTATTTGAAAATAAGATCCTTAGGAAAATATTTGGACCTAAAAATGTGGACGAGACAGGTGAATGGAGAAGGTTACATAATGTAGAATTCCACAATTTGTATTCCTGTACAGATATTATTAGAATAATTAAATCAAGCAGACTTAGGTGGGTAGGCCATGTGGTACGAATGGGAGAGGAAAAAAGAGTTTACAGGATTCTTGTGGGGAAACCTGATGGTAAGAGACCAGTGGGAAGGCCAAGACGAAGATGTAGGAATAACGTTGAGATGGACCTAAAGAAAATTGCTAAGGATGGAAAAGAATAGACTGATCTTGTCTAAGGTAGGGAGAGATGGAAGGCTTGTGTTGCTGTAACCATTAACCTTCGGGTTTAAGAAGGCTAGAGAGTTAGTTAGAGTTAGTGGTAGTTAGTTAGTTAGTTAGTTCTATAATTAAACAAGATATACTTACCAAAGCAATTCTAACTTTAATCCAAAATAGTGTAATACTGCATTCAAGACTACATTTCATTAATTTGTTGTCTATTTAAAATTTAAATGCTTTGTTATCTGCTTTTCATTTTACTTCTTATGCCACGTGTGACTAATTACGAGCTATTTTGTGTATTTATATATTTATTTTACTATCAAACTAGTTTTAAAACCCATACCAGCTAACTGTAGACCAGGCGAACGAGAACAAGTCTCTGCGCAAGTAGTAGCTAACGCGAGACGGTTCGACCTATAAACAGTGAAAGAAATGGTATTGTGTAATGTGCGACGGGAGTTACCCGACTTCCAATGCAGCGTTGCAAACTTTTGAAAAGGATAATGCGAACGCACATGGCAAACGGAACGTATTTTTGTCTCCAGGTCCGTACGATTGGTTTAAGAATTTCTTATGGAAATATTAGGGATACAAGTGCAAGAGCAAATTTTGACAAGCCCTGCATTTAGCGTACGGACTAAGGTCTGGACCGTACGTCCGCACACTTACGATGAGGACCGTACGGTTGGCAACGCTGCGCTTTATAATCGTACAAGCTATCTGTGCACATGCCGGGAAGGGATATAAGACGATATACCCCACACGTTCTCAATCTCAATAATTTGTGGAAATTATGTGATCAGCACCATACTCCGGAAGCCCTTACTCACCAGGTTTGTCTCCCGGTACCCCTTTATTTCGAAACACCTGGTATTATTTCCTCAATGATACCGGAACTTCGATTGACACAGATATTCTGGGCTGTATACACGAACTAACTACAATATATGTATTATGAATAGAGTATAATATTTTTGAATTATGGAGCAGAACGAATGAAACATCAGTTAATGACATTGAACACTGTTAACTGTTGTGAAATGCAGATATTTTTTACAAAATTCGTTTAAAAGAAAATACACTTAGCGTGTAAATTGGTTAGAAAACTTGCAATACAAATTTCTAATTAAAACGCTGATTCAAGAGCAAATGCATTTTTGGGCATTGCTCCTAAATGTAAGCAATATATCAATTATCAATACATGGCAATTATAATAGTAAGAAACATGTGATAATATGATATAATCGAAAGTGGGATTATTGGAAACATCATGCATCTTGTACGCTTTCTTTTATTAAAAGTCAAGTAACAAGAAATTATGGATTGATACTTTTAACGAGAGCCATTGGAATTCATTTTTATTTGTTCCTCTCAACATTTCTTACAAGTAAATATCAACGATAATTAACGATAAATGGAATTTTATGAGTAAAGTAGCATTTGATGGCAGCCACAGTAAAGTAATCACAATAAAAGACAATTGAGCGGTTATCAAATGAAGTAATTATGGGTCTAAATACATTCATACAAGAATAATGTATTAATACTGGTGATTATTTCTCCTAACGACTTCATTTGCTCCATTTGTTAAGGGCAGGAGGAACAGTTTGCGTCCATGCAGACGCGAGGGTTCTAAACTGCTCATTCCGAACCAACCATTTCCGGCGGCGAGATTTGGAAAGAGAGGTCTGTGAACTGGATGGTCGTAGGAGGAGGAGATAACTTAACAAAAACTTTATGGGAGTATGATTTCACTTGTTCTCTTGGGAATACCAAACATCCGAAATAAATAATGATGATAATAATATAGCTTCTGCTTAAATTATACTTGCTAATTTAAAGTTCTATAGCTTTCTTTGGCCCCTATATGTGATCGTAGGCTTCACATGAAATGGGGGGAGGGGAGTGAGGGTAAGTTGTCTCCTGTTGATTAATGTCCTCGTTGAGCAGACAACGAGCTCTTCCTGCGGCCACAGATTCTGATAGGGACAAGAAAAATTGTTCCTTTTCTGGTGGCAGCTGGGCCAATAACATTCGATAAGGGCTGATCGATTTGCTGCTACGTACGGTACTCCCACGCCTTGGAGCTCAACGACCGAAAAATATCCCTGGAGTCCTTCGCAAACACCGGACTTGAAGAGCATGACCTTCCGTTCCTGCCCTTGGAAATAATAAATGAGGTTCAACTTTTCCTAATTCAGTGTCCCACCATTCTGAAGCGGAACTATGCAGATATTGGTGTCATGCTTCAAGGGTTCGTGGTCTCCCCAATGTTGTAGTAGTAACGTCGTCGCCTCTTGTTATCAAGGGGTGTCAGGTTCGGTACCCGGTGAAAGCACATAGTGGTTCGGATCCCACTTCAAACTGTAGATTCAGTCCCGATTAGTCTATCTGCGCATAAAATGGACTTAAAACAAAAACTCAAGCTCCAAGGGTTCGAATAAAAATTAGGGTAAAACAATTTGAGTTTCGTCTTTCCAAAAGTTTGGAATTCTAAAATGTTGATAGTTCTTGTAGGACTGAAGAAACATTCACGGACACTAAAATTATCCACATTATAACCTGTTAAATCGTTTGACAAAAAAATGCCTTAATATAGTTTTATGTTTTGTCCAAAGTGAAACACGTATAATATTGATTGAGTTTGTTTTGTGTCACGAATGAGAGGGAAAGAAGAGTTTACAGGATTCTTGTTGGGAAACCTGATGTCGAGAGACCTCTAGGAAGACCAAGACGAAGTTGGAGGAGTAATGTTGAGATGGACCTAAAGAAATTTGGTAAGCATGTGAAAAAATGGATTGACCTTGCCAGGATAAGAACAGATGGAAGGCTTGTGTTGCTGCAGCCATAAACCTTCGGGTTGAAGAAGGCTAGAGAGTTAGTTAGTTGATTTTGTTTATATATAACGCTGCATTTTTATCACATTTGGTTAATTGCTACGATTAGGATGGATGGTTATAAGCTGAAGTGGATTCACAAATACATATGGACGGCACAATCGCACCACAAGCCTGGCACCAAGTGCTGACAGGATCTCGTATCCACAAACAGCGAATGGTTTTGTCGCACGAGGATGTAGGCGGTACATAGTCAGCCTTCTCTCGTCTGATATTGCGGTAGGTTAGACGATGTGAAGGCATCGAGCCCATCACCGTTGTCTATGATCAAATATGTCTTATGGAATTCATCCCGCAGCAAGGTCTCTGTATGTCTAGCGTTATGCGGGCGTGGATTGTCATGCATCAGAACCATGTCACGTGAAGGCTTGTGTCTGTAGAGGTTATGAATAGCCAGACGAAGACGAAGACAATAGACATCACTATTAATGTTTGTGCTGCTGGGCAGAAAATCAACAAGTATGACCCCTTGACGGTCCCAGAAAATATCGGCCACAGTTTGTTTGTATTCGCGTGTCTTTTGCGAGCATGATCACACTCCAGCAATTGTCGTTTTTTGATAAGGGTATTGTGTAAAATCCATGTTTCATTCCTGTAACAATTTGGTTGATGAACGCGTGTCAATCCAGTCGTAACGATCCTAAAACATCCATGCAGAATGCATTCTTACAGTTTCGTGGCCATCTGTGAACATCCATGGCAGTAGCGGCTTCTGCCAATTTGCACATCCGCACGCGCACACTCAAATAAATCTGAAATTCAAATAATTTTTAATATGCCCATTCATTCAAGATAATCTCCTTCAAAACATCAAATGTTGCCACGCCACTTCACCTGCGATTTGCTTTGCTTCCGCAGCGGCCGCCTAGGTGTGCGGCTCGCCATCGCTAACACATTTCGAAAAGTGTTATAACCTGACAAGTTAAGTCCCAATATGCGCAGATCGCTGCGGAGCACTTCCTATTACGTCATCCTCTCCACCACTCTTCAACGTACTGGTCTGCCCTTGAGAGCACCAGTGGTGCAAATTCAGCAAAATTAAGCTAAAACAAATATGACAAACGATTTTTACTGTGCAGCCTGACAGTGCCAGCTCATATTATATCAGTGGTTCATTTTATTTAATCCGGCCTTTGAAAATGCGTCCGGTGCGCGGATCGTAAACTGTAGTATTTATTACCTATGGTATTACGCACGCGCGTTAAGGTATATAGCGAAGAGAAACTACAGGGCGAATTACTTCATTTTCTGAATGCGACAGCGAGCAGTAGCCTGGTCTTTTTAAAGCCGATTAGGGTGGGGGTTCTTTTGTTTATCGTACAACAATCACTACGAGAAGGCAATCTGATAACACACTTGCCTGTGTTCTTTTTTAAAGCATTTAAATGTTCTTGCTCTTTACTCTTGGCTGCATATTTTTGAAATGCAAAAATCAAATTATGCCGGGTCCAACGAAATCCACAATCTTCTCTGGAAAGCCCCTTAGAGGACAGGCCACAGAAATTGTTTACAATGTTGCAACATATTTGCGAAATCAGAAGGAGTTACATAAATTTAAGTATAATGTTGTCGAGTCCACAAGCGCCGCCACGGGAGTATCTAAAGGGATGTTTTTTCAAGTTTTAGAAGAAGGAAAGAGTCGTTGCCGAAAGGTGAGCTGAATTTCTGTACTCCGACAGGAAGAAAACAGCCCAGGAAAGAGCAAATACAAATTTCGTTGAAAATCTTCAAACCATTCCGCTCCCTCCAAGGTGCAACACTGCGAACCACGGTCGCCGCGGGCAAGGGAGTGGGGAAATGTGGTGCAAGTTGCTCAACAACTATTTGCAGCGTCTTGTTTTTAAACTTGTCAAGCTATAGCGAGACGCATCCCTGTGACGCTATTTGCTTCACGCGCGTATTATTGCTTGTTTCGTTCGGGATTTCACTCGCACAGCATCCGCGCGTGTTACTACCAGCAGTCATGCGCTGGAATGTAGTCTAGCAATCCCGTTTCATTCGAGACAGCGTGATACAGTCGAGGCAACTCGCACATAATTCCAAATAGAGGATTTTTTTTAGAAAAATAAAATTTCAATGGTATCTACGTCATCTCCGGTTTTCAGTAGTTTTCTGAAGGACCCTATTGTCAAAATTCTCAATAACTAATAGTATCTCTCTCTTTATGTAAGGTAAAGTTCCCCGTGCATATAGCAACGTGCCACAAACGCAAATTTGAGGTTATGTGAGGGTAAGACCCCACACATCCTGGGTCTCAGGAATTTTGGAGGTGATGTGATCAGCACCATGCTCCGGCCCCATTTACCCCCCCCCCCCCCGCCCCGCTACTCATTGATTTGAGGCTGGCTGAGCCCCAAAGCCACTCTATGTGGAGACAAGTCCGGAAAAATTCCAACCATAGATCATCCACCCCAGAAATCGAATCCGGGTCTCCGGTTTGGCAGTCAGACACCCTACTGACTAGACTACCACGGCTATTTCTCCCCCACCCTCTCTTTCTCTCTCCCATTTCATACCCGGTGGAGACACTTAGGTTTGCATCGCACTCTTTATACTGTAAATTCAAGATTAGCCTATCAGTGCATAGAGTGGAATTAAGACAAGAACTCAAACTCGAAAGACTATCAGCACTGATACTGCTACATGACGTCACCCAGCCACTATAATTCACTCAAATTCTGCTTGTCACGTGACATTTCCGACGACACAATGAAAAACACAAGGAAGAAATGTTTCCGGAAAGAGACGATAGATGGCAGCATGCCGTATAAAGATGAGCAGAGTTCATTGTAGAAACTAGGAGCTGAGAAGAGTGATTGTATATATTATAGTAAATGCAAAATACATAAAGGAAGAGTATAAAAATTATAGAAGGAGTGAATAAAATGTTGTATATAGCCAATTAAGATAAATAAGAATATGCTCGTATATGAAACAATTATGAAAGTTAATAAGTGAGCAAATGAATTCAGAAATGTATCTCCTTTTTGATCCTAGTGATCAAAATTTGATTTAACCTCTGACGAGGAGAACATCATCAGCTTTTGTGTTTGTCCGTCCCTCGGTGGCGCTGTGTGCAAATTAGACGCCCCGAAGCACTTACGGTTGCGCTCCTTATTAGACGCACAGGGCCATAGGCAGCGCTTGCTGTTAGCGATCCTGGGCTATCCCCCTTTTGGTCGTTACATAAGAGGTGGCGCTACTGTCAGTCTAGACGCCCTTAATCTTTCTATAAGTATAGCTTGTGTCGTTTGTATAATGCCAAAGAAGCGGGGAAAGCGAGCGCATACATGTAATAAATGAGATTACGCTTTAAAGGCAAGGACAATAAATTAGAAGAATAAGCCTTTTCCATAATCAAAGATAGAAAAGAAGAAGAAGATTTCCTTTCAATTATACATATATTTATAAGATGAATATAGCCGACGTAAATTTGGAATCAGCATATATATATATATATATATATATATATATATATATATATATGTATATATGTATATATGTAACGAGTGCACTCACGGTCCCCGAAATGACGTGTCATTCATACCCCGGCACGGGGCCAAACTTCGTTATGTGTACGGGAAACCGGTCGTGACTCTTACGGTCCAGGTTTTCAAGTTCGGTACTGAGACGGTCGTGTATTGTCGTACTATTGCGAGGCGGAGATAAATACCTTGAAATGTTACACTGTTTTGTTTACCTTTGATATGTAGATTCGAACAATCATAACACACTAATAGCATAATATCCGGTACCTGAAAAACGTCAAATAACAACACTGACGAACGGTAAAAAGTGAATGTATATTGTAACAACAAAAAAAACATTGCAATCAACAACTGTTACATTGCCTCCTCAATCACTCACTCATTCTCTCTCTTTCACACATCTGAGGTATTTTTACATGTGAAGTATAGATACAAATCATGGATCTCATTAACATGTCATTCCTTTTTAGTTTTAAACCTTTATGTGAATTTAGGGTATTCGTCTGCCAGCTCCTGTGCTCTTTTAAATTAAATTATGTGCCAGCCCTCGGAAAGCGGTTATCTAAGACAATTGTGTCGGCGTGGTTAAATCTATCGTTCGAATGAACGTATGCATCCAGTCGTAAGCACGACATTTAACAAGTTTCTCGGACGGGGGTAATACACATAAGCCTCTCTCGTCCAATGAGAACAACTACACCATTACATAGTGATGCAACACTTAATCGGCTCCACCTGCCGGAATATACAAATCAATCGTCGGCGCGAGCAAAAATTACATTAATAACCACTATGCAACAAATAATACTACTTCACGCGCACGATCTTGCAATATAAAATACGCTTTCCACAATTAAAACGGACTCACAAGTCAACTATTGACAAATTAAATGGCGCGTTGGGGCGGTCGGTTACACAAAAAATGGAGCACACTTTGACAATTTACACTAAATATTAAAGTAAGGAAATGGAGCTTCTAACCCTGAATGCAGACAATTAAATTAGAACATCTGAACATGAAATGATCCTTTTTTATAACAATACCGGGGATCCTGAGTCACTTTGCAAATAAGTGAGACTTCAGCGTTAACAGTACGGTGTTGATACTAACAATGCACGTTTACATGGGCATAGAGCCTCTGAAGATTACTGTACCGGACTCTGCTACATTGCGTGGTCATTCATCTCTCCTGGACGCGGGACTTGCACACGGTTCCTTTGTGGCGAAATTGTTCTCCGAGGTCGATCGCGACGAAGAATGATTGCGACGATCTGGTGTACTTGCACCTCATCAGTACTTCGGGCGTTCCTCTTGTCACTAGCGTCGGGTGTACGTGGTCACGCGCCGGTCCGGAATCTCTCTAGTGTCGGGCATCAATTGGACGCCGATCTGTAATCATCTCTCTCTGGTAACGGGCTTCGAATTGGCGTCAATCTGGAGTCGTCCTTCTCTCTCTCTCTCTCTGGTAACGGGCTTCGGTTGGAACGTCGATCTGGAAACGTCCTTCGGGCTTTGGGCAGTGGTTGGCTTTGATCTCGTCTTTGGCGCTGGCTGGCTGGCTTCACCGGATGGTAGCGGCGCATCGTTGCGGGTGCCAGGGAGGCGACGGCGCCCCTTCTCTATCTCCTTTAGCCCTCCATTATTATGTAGTCCACGCTTGGCAAAAACAAATCAGTGCGTAATCTTCACCAAAATAAGCCGCACACTGGTAATTCTCTATCTGCAATTCGCTCACGGTATGTAAGAAAACAAAGTCCACGGACACAAAACAATAATCACGCGAGAGTGTAGCGCGGAGATGCTCTCTCTATGAAATCCGGGTAAAAACTGTGTCTGGAATCGTAGTACTGCATATTTATAAGAGATTCAAATTCGTCCGTTGAAAAGCACGCTAAAGTGGCTTGGCTTCGGTTTCCGAGGAGATGGAAATGACCTCTGTCCATTGTCTTGAAACGCAGTCACCCGCGCGTCCTCGATCCTTGCAGGCTTGGGCTCCACCTGATTTTCCTGGTCATCCGTGAAAATGGGTTCTCCCACCCTCTGTGACTTCTAGCCCGGTCCCGACGAAAATAATCCTTCCTTTTCTCCGTGTTGGTTCAAATTTGTCATTTTCTAAGCCTCGGCTGTCACTTCAGGAAAAACCCGTCTCCCAACTCACGACGTCTGGCTCTGATACAAATTTATCCACAAAATAAATTAAACCTCACACTTTATATTTGAACATAAAATGAATCGATAAACAAAAAATAATTTATATCGAACTGCGTTTCACGTCACTGGATACCGTGACATATATATATTTCAATATATACACAAGCATCGCTATATATTTTCTCTGTATTGTGTATAGTTTTCAGAATATAGATCCGCATTTAACTATATCCTCTTGGATATAAAACGCTTTCTTATTTGGAATTCTCGAATAAAGAACCTATCCCCTGAGATTAAGATATTTCTATAGACGTGGTAAATAACATTTAAGTACGTACCCCCAGGGTACGTACTTAAATGCAATCTGTCACTAATGCAATATTTCTAAGGATTTTTTGCGACGAGAGCAAACCCAATGTGCTACATTGAAGGATATCCGAGCGAGGAAAGTGGTTCGAATAAGTTGTTAATGGTTCTCCCTGATGCCATAGAGACGAACGCTGTCGACTTGTAATCAAAAGAACAGAACCGAGTTCGAGACCCTCATAACTAGGGCTAGGATTTTGATGCAAATGCAACTTTTTTTTTTGGTAAGGCAGAAACATTGCATAATTAGATACGAACGTGTTTTATATGTAAGAGAATAAATTGGGATGCCTTTGTTAGGGCATTTTTTTGCATTTTTTGACCCTTTTGGAGTAAAGGTCATTTTTTAAACTTTTTAAACCGTTTAAGTCATTTTTCGGCCTTTTAAAAGTCATTTTATGCATTTTCTACATTTTGGTGAAAGAAGGTGCATTTTACATGCAAATGTAACCCTTTGAAGGAGAGAGGTTCCAGACTCTCGTCTCATTGTCTTCAGCGCAGTTCTGAACGACTGTGTTTGAAGAAACAAAGAAATGTTGTGAAGTATTGTTGATACAAGCTGTTGTGTAACAATTCAGCTCAAACAATGTGATTTCCCACTCTATCAATAAATACATTGTCTCCAGACGGATTATTGTTGAAAAACAAGGAGCACAAAGTTTTGTGCTCTGCATCGGACATTTTGTCAGGGAAGCAATTTACACTCCGTGGAATTGAAAGTGACTTAACAGCAAGTGATATTCTTCATTTCAAGTACGCTCCTCTTGTGTCGGTGGAAGTCGAGAGATGTTTTTCCATGTACAAGGCTCTCTTGTTCGACAACCGACAATCATTCACTTTTGAAAATTTGCATATGATTTTCGTTGTGTACTGCAACTCAGGAATTATAGTGTAAAAGATGACAAAAAGTGAACTTTCTTACTTGTATTGCTATACGCAATGAACATGTGATAGATACTGTAACGTTAATTTGTAATTTGAATTTCTCTTGGTAGTTTATAAATTTGTTTTACAAATCTTTCAGAATTTTTAGGTCATTTTTCTAAGTTTATAGGGCATTTTCTTGGATGAATTAGGTCCCACTTAAAATACAGTGTACTGTCCGGATTAGTCTATCTGAATATAAAGTTTATACGCCCAATCCAAACAAGCGAACAAGTCATGTTTCATTTGTGAAAAAATGATTATTTCTAATTCTTCTCCTGTTAATATATTTAAACATATTTAAAAGTTTGATTTTATTCTTGCTTTTGGCGTTAATTTTCTTCCACGTTTACCTAATCGAGACGATCGCTATGAATGGTGATATGATGATGAAGGGACACTTACAAAGAACACCCATACTACGGAGGTCGACTATATTTCAAACATAATATGCATGAACCGACAATAGCGTGCCCAGCCAATCCACACAATTTTTCTGTTATAAGCTTTATTTCGACAGATACTGTGAAAATATATGCAATGCAAATCTGTGTATGAATGCATAATTTTAACGATACTGATGATTGTGAAATTTAAATCCTGTTTCAGATGGTCTGTGTCTGATGAACTGTGTATTTGTACTAATTTCTAAGATTGTGCCAATATGAGAGCCTCCGTACTTCCCAGAACTTGCTGGAACAGGTATTTGTTAAGTTGAAAGATAATGAGCCAGAAGCAAATATGCTGAATAAATAGAATTGCTTATTAATTCGGTTCCGAAAGTTATTCAATTAAAATATGAAATTATAAAGAGATATTCTTTCCGTCGTTCGAAATTTAGGAAACAAGCTTTTCAGACTTCATCTTTCAAACTTGTTGAGTATACTGTTGAATGAGCACCTGAGAGTCGGAAAAAAGAAGTTAGAAGTTCAGTTCATCCATTTGCAATTCAATTTTTACGAGGAAAATTTCCGTAAAAAGACAACTCAGGGAATTGAAGGTAAGGATTCCTCTCTCCAATGGTCATTGTGTCGATGGTGCTGCTACCAAGCGGCAGTTTTTGCAAGCACGCAGAGGGATTGATGAAAAGAAAAGAGATGCTGAATAAAAGGCGGATGGAGATGAATGGAATCAGGAGATTCGGTGCACAAAAGATGAAGCTCTGAAAGATGGCTCACATTTCACAATCCGAACGGAAGAGACGCGCGCGGGGAGGGGAGGGGCGATATCTCAAGGCCAAGATGGGAGAAACCGTTGAGCGTGAATATCCGCTTAGTTAAATAACGATTTCAATATTTTCTCCCGGGTAAGCCAACGCAATACAGAGCACAATAAGGAAAACACGAATTTAAAGAATAGCGTGGACTGAATATCTGGAATTCGAAACTGGACAGCTTTAATTAGGTGCGTCTACAACTGGTTATTTCAAAAGAACTGTTATCACATTTTAAAGGAAAAGATAAATAAACAACTCCCAAATTATTCTCATGAAGCATTATAGCACTTTAAAAAGTCTTGTGACATTTTATGTGAAGGCCCAGGGGATGCAAAAAAGAAGAAGAAAGAGATTTTGAAATGTTGCAAGCCTTTTGAAAGTGCTGCAGCAGTTACACCAAAAAATCGGTGGAAGTGTCGTTGCTTCAATTTCATGTAAACAACATTATTCTCTTGGTTAACCTGGAGAGGGAGGGGAAAGAAAACCTGTGCGTAACAGCCCATGAAGGGCCTTGGCCTGAAAATACTTGCAAATATTTAATGGTGATTTGACCGGATCTCTTTTCGCCCTGCTGTCTATTATTCTCTGTCGTTTGCTATAAACACAGGTCGCTGCTGTGTCGGTATGCAGTGACACGAAAGACTTGCACAGAAGAGAAGGAATCCACAACCCTTCTTCCCCACAGCGACATGCATCCTTATCCCAAGAGCTCCGGAATCAGCCCAACATGATAATAATGCTGGTTTTGAAAACGTCCACGTTCTTGCGCTACGAATTTGCGAGCAAGAGTTGGCAATGAATAGTGTCTTTTATTTCCACATAGCGTTGACCACTAGGCAGTTACATGCCTTCAATGTCCCGTTTGCACCTTAGTTAATGGGCGGCTACAGGGGGGAAGGCGCGGAGTGGTGTTTGCACATCCCTTAATTTTCTACCTCGCCCCCTTTTCAAAACTTATTTTCAACATAATGAAATATTATATTACGTCATGATATTAAAACATTGTCGTCACTTTGAGAGTAGAATGTTAGGTATTGCAGTTTATTGTATTCAATAGGTATTCAATTGGTCCTGAAAGACAAACCTCATTTACTTTCCTGTAGTGGCGGCAATTTATACCAATATCATCGGCTGTTGTCTTTCTTTCATCACCATTGTTATAAAGAATTGTTTGCATTCTAGTTTATTCCGGTGAGGTGTTCGATAATTGCCTACAGCTCAGTGCGAGTTGCTTCATGTTTTCAGTTTTCTTAAGAATTGTTGATAAAAAAAAATAGTTTTATTTTCTGCCTACTTGTTCTTCCTCTATTCTCAAAATCGCACTGCAACAAAAAAAATTAGTTGTTTTCAGTATATCATCGGGTTGTGTCCTGGAAATTTTTTTTAACGCGAGTTGTTTCGAGCTGGTTGTTTTTTCGTTGTTCTTGTTGTTAATGCACACTTCTGATAATTACATGACACTGACTACATGATTTCGTTATTTTGTACGTGTTATTTCATTTGCAAGTAGTATAAACTTCAGGTTGCATGGAGAGTTCCTTTCTTACCCAACGCACACGACTTGAACACTCAACAGCAGTCTCTGATATCTGTAAATCGTGAAAAAGTACAAAAAGACAAAGAGCTGTTTATCAAGAAAGTGACAAATGTTTATGGAAAGCATGTAAGGTTAATCCAGTTTCTATTTAAATTGTAGACTCAAGCCTCAACTTCACCTCAACGCCAAAATATATTAAATTAAATTTCAATTTTATGATTTGTTTAACAACAAAAATAATAAAGGTAAAGTATAAGTTCCTGGAAAATATGAAATCCCACCACCTGGAGAAAAATTGTACCGGTGCCTTCCATGCATGTTTGATGTTTTCTATATTTTCGACATCGCACCCCCTAAATTTCATTCCGCACCCTCTCAGCAACCCCTTGATCATTAATTCAGGCGCCGCCGCTACCTTAGTCCTGCCTTTCATTTTGTCATCTGCATCCCAGGAGAGTAAAGCAATCTCTAAACTCTACATGGAACTTTCTGTGTTGGACCCCCAAGTTACAAGGAAGAGTGACAAATCTTGACAAATGAGGTGTTTCTCTTGGGTCTTGGTCAAGATCATTGGTATCGGATGGTATCAGCCAAGAAAATTCTCCCGATACTCTCCGATACCGATATCACTGGTATCGGTATTGGCGCAGCCTTAATATCATGGTCTACTTAATAATATTATTAAAGCTTACTGTAATCTTGAAATTTCTCCCCTCAATATCTTGAAATATGCAAATAAGATTAAAACCGCATTTGAAGAATAGCTTGTGCTTATGTGTGTGTACGGTTAATTTCAGTTCTCCAAGTTTCATCTTTATAGATATTAATTCCTGAATAATTGATAAGAACGTATCGGTTGTTGAATAAAAAAGACAACAACATACTAATAAATGCAGATAATTAATGTTGTATTAATATAATTAATGCTTCAATTGAGTTCTATAAGTCTATAGTTCTAAACTCCTAATATATTTTAAAGGAACCTTTCGTGGTCAGTAATCTAAAAGTGTTAAGAGGCTATTTTCCAGAATACACAATGTACCTACCTACACAAGATTACACTCATGGTTTAACGAGTGTTATCTCAATTGCCTGTAATTGAAGCCTGCATTTCTGAATCAACATAATGACAGACACATATAGACATGTTTAAATGCTAATTTCTAAGGCTTTGTCCGATAAATACCCAAAGAGCATGTTCGTGCGAAGCAACAGCGAAATGTAGATAGGTAAATGCAGGCTCAAAGAGAAATACCATATCTCCCCATTGTGGTGGAAATGTTTAGCACCGAGAGAGAATGTCACACCTCGCCATTTATGCTCTTGCATTATTTAGAGCAAACAACTTTTTTTATCCTGCGCGGTTTTGTTTGCATTTCAATCCTCCATAACCCTTGTTCATTGTGATTTCCTGTACAAAATGATCTGTCGCGTTTGCTTGAATACAAATTAAAATTATTTGTTGTCTAGCACACACACAGAATGTTCAGGAAAATCCTTTTTTTTAAAAAAAGTTCCCTCTTGTGGTAATTGAATGTTATTGATTTAGCACTTGTCAAATTAACCACTTGTGAATTTTGTAAACGATTCATACGGACGCAACAGGTAATTCTTGCTTTTCATCATATTGTAGAAAATAAACAGGAAAACAAGGTGTTACGTAGCGTTTGCAGGGTGTTGTTTGTCAGAGTGTAGTATGCCAATATATAGGCCCATCTGAAGTACAAGGAAAATTCCAGTGTGCTTGTCGTCTAATTGTGTACGATTTTCCTGCGCATACTCTGTGCCAGGTGTCTGTGGAGCAAGTGAACGAAAACAAGTCCTCTGCGCAAGTAGTGACTCGACCAATGAACGCGTGGTACGGAAAGGATTGAATGGAGAGAGAAAGACGGCTGAAGATACCAGTCGATATCAGCACCGCGCACACATTTGCTCCACCCATTCGCTTTCTCCCCTTCTCTATTGTTATGCGCGGCATTGTTTCACGATATGCAAAATGGCATGTGAGGTCGATCTAAAATGAAATTAACATTTGGTAATTTGTTAATTTTGCCATTAATACTCATTATGCCATATATTTGGTATTTATGGATATAATAACCGCACGCTGATTTTCAATATATTATTCTAGTACTTTTAAGTCTTTCTGGGGGGTCTGAACCCCCTGAACACAAACTTAAATTCGTCCTTAACCAACAATGAACTTGAAGGTCATGTAAAATATTAGTACGGATATAAAGTTAAACATTTCGTTATGAAAACAAGACATTGTTTTGATTTTTGCATTATTTTCCTCTTATAAAGTAATAGAACAATTGTGTCCATGAAAAAAACAATACACTGTTCAAATATGCCGCAGTGTCTCTTACTTTGCTCGTCGAATGGACATTCCCATCATTCTTTAAAACGACTTTAAAATCTGCACAAAAGAAAAATAATCCCTGCAACTTCCTCGCCCTTATATGTGTTCGATTTTAAACGAGACTTCCAAAGCTGCAACGGCAGCGGTGCACTCAAAACATGATCAGCCATGTGGATACGTCATTCCTTCGTTGCTGGTTTGTCGTCTGCTCTTCGTTCAGTTAAATATGGAGCCTACAGCAATTTTACTATATGTACAGGGGTAAATAATGAAATTATGATAGAGAAGCAATAGAAGAAGGAGAGTCTATGTTTTGTAATGATCATTCTTCAATCAAATATTCCTGCTGCTACTTGGAAGAAAAATTAAAGTGGTCTTACACGGGAATGTTTTCGCATTAAGCCACAAAAATATTGATTGCATGCATCGAAATTTACTAAGGCGTGTAGTGAAAAGTAATAATAAGATAGGAGTTGGATATTCCACTTTCGTATTGTTCACTCTATTTAAGAATCCTCTTTCGATTTATTTTCCAGATGGCAATTTTAGCTTGTCTTCCCATTCTATGTGCGTAGCCATTATAAATTTTGATCAAATACTTTTTTGCACAAATTAGTAGAAAGTACAATGTAAAAGGTTGCGTAAGTTGTAGAGTAAATTTCACTATTTATTTCATATAGGAGGATACAATTGTTACAATGAAATAGTGTCTATAACATTATATCACATACTCCAATAGTACGATATAGTACTGTGAAATAAACACTTCATCTCATTAGCCGAGCACACTGATATAACTGCTCACAACCAAACCACCATGCCCATTGTTGACTGTAGAGGACACTTTAAGGATTATAGCTTTTGAGAAACTAGCCACATTCATCACTTAACACAAATATTGATAACTCGTTTATCACGGCGTGTCAAAGTAAACAGAATTCATTCGGAAATACTGGTCTTTTCTAAATGTAGTTTACAACTATAGGTCTTTTCTACTCTTATGGTGGCCGGTCCTCTTGCAGGTAAGGGAAGTGGTGAGCGTGGATTACACCGCAGATCATCCAAACAACAGCGGTGGCGTTGAGAGTTACGACGAGGCGTGAAAATGTACTACGTGCACCTCATTCTAGAGGCTGCTCCGTTTCTTATCGTGCTGGATGGGTCTAATCCCCTCTCCCCACTTCCCTTGCCAGCACTAGGATCGGCCACCGCAAATGTAGATACAACTATAGCATATTGTGCTACTAATTACTTGTGCGACACTAATTTACAAACTAATTGATCCGCAGCATTCCAACGCAAAGATTCTTGACCATTTGCATATTGTCTGGACTGGACCTGCACGCACTTTCCATTCACACAATGGCGTCTTTAAAGTTTTTTTGTTCCCACCACAACATTCGATTAGATCGCTTGCTTACTCAGATTAAACCTCTGTGCCCTTTTCTTTGCGAAATGTAGACTGCGGCTGGAGGGACATAATATTTGAACTCGTCGTCCATGCGTAGATAGAGTCCAGCTCGTGACATCTGTCGAACTATAAGTCACATGTGCAAAACGATGTTCACCATCTCCAAAATGAGATATGATATATATGATGATATGATTCCAAATTATAAAGCATAACTTTTGCCAACTTGTAACCTATTATATTATTTATAAGGTAGATAACAATCAACATGTTCACGGTCTTCCCTGACGGTTAGTGATAACGTCGTGGTAAAGAGTCCCTAGTTTAAATTCCCGCTTGAAGTACATATTGGTTCGAATCCAACTAGCAACTGATGGTCCATTCCCGATTAGCCAATCTAACATTTGAAACAATTTCAAATTGTAGGTGCAATTCCGGTTAGCCTAAATGTGCATAAAATTGTGCATAAACTGTGCTTAAAACCAACTCAACTCAACAAAAGGACAAATTTTGAAAATACAACACTGCACACGAAAATTAAATTCCTCCATTCATCTTCTTCTACGCCGATTTCTTTTCCATTTCCTTGACCTCAAATAACATAACCAAAACAAATTCGCACAATTTATGATATGCCTGTGTGTTTTCTCCAATACAAACACTGCTGCACTGATAATTAGACCAAATATAAGCAGGGCGAAGGCTCCCATTAGATTCTCCAGAGAAATCACAATGACTTCTGGCTTGTCCTGGAACTTCATTCGTTTCAGAGCATCAAGGATCATCCTTTCTGCAGCATCCTTCTTCCACTTTGGAGGTAGACCCGCTTCAACGCAGGAGGTGATTATGCGCTGAAGGTTGTTCCGAAAGGGAGAGCTTCTTTGCAAGAGAAACACTAGGGGGACACCAAGCACTCTGCTATCTGTTATATGGAATAATGGTCGCCCGTAGGAATCGAACAACAGATGACGATACGCAAGAACCTCTGGAAACATGTTAGACGTAAGAAAGGCAAAGTCTCCTTCATTCGCAACTCTCATGTAGTTCTTCAAATTGTCATTTTCCAGAACCCAGTTTGCGTAGATCTCCCTGTACATTGACTCGTTGAGCATTCCTATAGTACTTTTAGATGCTCCATCACCCCCAACCGATAACCCCATACTCAGAACATCTTCTATGGTGTTTATGTAAGGCGTACGTTTAGGACTCGTAATGAAGCCAAACAAAGACGATTCGTAAATAGTAGATAGTATCATAGTAGAAAGAATCCAAAGTACAAATATGAATCTCAGTGGACTTACAGGAGGAGGAGGCGTGTGGACAGAACCATCTATGGAAGCCGAGAGACCTGAAAGCAGAGGGAATAGATATGAGATCCTTCCCCACCGACGCAACAGGGATGTGGCCGCTCTCATGCAGATGAAAAGACTCAGTGAAGCCAGAAGAGTGAGGGTCCATAGAGGTGGTTGGAATGGAAAATACAGATTCATCCATTGAGGATAGACTCGAGGTGTTGGAACTACCCATGTAAATTCCATGAACTGTTGAATCGGCAACTCTTCATACCATAAGTTGCCGTAATGAGAACTCCCAATAAACTTTATGGTTCCATCAACGACTCCATTTTGCATTTCTGCATAGTCTCCTGTGACAGTTCTATTTGGAAACACAAATCCCAATGTTAGAGGTTCATTATATATGTTGTTTGTTTTCAAAGTAAAGTTCATTTTTTCCATTGCGGTTGTAACGAAGCCACCGTATAAACCCGAATATGTGGAATTTCTGTTTGCAGGATTGTCCGGTGTAAAGTATAGCTCATAATAATTAGCCGTTAGCTTAATTGGGCACTTGTGCACGTTATCGACCTTGTCTGGATACAAATATTTTCCTGTAAGAAATCTCTCATTCTCCCATATATCCACAACTTCTGTTCCCTCAGCCGATCTGCAGTGGGACTCGGTGAAAGGGAAGTAAGAGTACAGGACAAGAGGGTCATCTGCACCAGCTTCCCTCTCTGCTGGAGAAGCAATTACAATGTTCATCATAAGATTCCTCTGTGCCACCAGGATCAAATCATTAATCGATTCTAATGTATTGCCTCCAGTCAGAAGGATGAAATATTTTGCATTCCGTCTCCATACCTTAAACTGCCAGTTGTACTTTATCGGATACATCATTGTGGAAATATTCCTTAGAAGAAAGAGGTAGCAGATCTCTCTCCTCCCTGAAAACCATTCAAAGTCCCAGTGTGGCCACCAGTTTGTTAAGAACCTAGTTGTAATTATAGTTAATGGCCTTGTATATTCCTTGCTAATTAAATCAGCAAGCAGTTTGGATTCTTTGTCATAAAAAACAACTAATGTTTCAGCTGAGTGGAAATATTTCCTCAAAACCTCTTCTACAAGGTGAACAGTATTTTCGTGAAGTTTTGTCGTCGATATTGGTGATATATTGACATTCAACGAATTGACAATGAACCACTGAAACATTATCATCAGCAGCAATTTCTTCATCTTCAATTTGAAGCAATACGCTGGAAAAAGGAAAATATAAATATCAAAATAGCAAACTAATTCGAAATTTCTTCACATTTTAAAATATTTCGAGAAGATTTTAATACATTATTGAGTAATATGGAAAGTTTGGATGTTGCAGTTAAAAAATTACCAGTGGACAGGGAATGGATTGATGTAACAATGTTAATATAAATAGTACAACATCCTGACCTAAAATATTCCCCTACTTGAACTGGAAGGCTCCGCTTGAGCTCTATATTACTACAAATCATCGGATAGAATTCAGAGGGCTCGATTAGACACCCACATAAGCGTAATCGGCGGCGTAACTATATGATCTCTAGAGAAATTTATAAACCGAATATCTGTACTGTGATAGTTCCATGTATTGAATGTTTTTTCTTGTCCAGTCTGTTGTTGTTGCTAAACAGATATTTTAAGCATGCGACGGATGACTGTGTTGTATGTGATTTCTTCTAAAGGTAAATAAAATATATCCAAGCCCTTTCAAGATAGATTCATTTTCCTGTTTCCATCTGCAATAGCTTCTCCTTGCATGTCAGTTGCCTCCCTCCCTCCTCCCTCCCCCCTTCTCCCGCCGCAGCCTGACAACCAAGTGTTGAAATGCCCATCGCAAGAAGAACGGAGAGTTCTGGCTGGCAGAGTCTTCCTGCAGACAACAGACGACCCGGTGAAAAGAAACCTTCTGGAGTGCAGGTGCGGAACAGGAATATGATTTTTATATAATCGTAAAATCACCTCCATTTAAATATTTCTTGAGCTTGCTTCTTGTTCTTCTTATACTTGTGTAAGTATACTTATACTTAAGTAAGGTGTCACTTGCCTTTCCAGCATTGATCCTGAAGTGTTTCAACACACGGAGCAACCTCTTGCCTTGAATAATATTTGGCAATATATACAGAGAAATAAAGTGAAAGTAATTTCATATTTTTATTTTTTATAAGTGACTGTGTCACGGAAGAATAATTGTGTATTATTTTATATGGTAATTAAGTAACAAATTACAGTTAGATTCTACATGAGCTAAGCGGAAAACGATTTCATTAACTAACGTACATTAGGATTGTCCAGTTTTCAAAAACCTCACATGTTCTCTGCACTTATAATATCTTAAGGATGACATAAATTTTATTGATGTAAACATTCTGCTTATGACACGCCAAATATGTCAACGTATACCTTGGAAGATATGTATACACACATTTTTGTAAAGAAATTCTGATGAAAGTAAAACCCCACACTCTCCTCGTTTCCTATCATTCGCTCTTAGATACAACTCCATGAGGCAATCTTGGAAAATGTACCAACCATCAGTGTCAGCTCAAACAGCGGGTGACGCAAAATCAGATGTTTGGGTTTGAGTTATTGTTTTAAGTCCACTTTATGCACAGTAAGGGTAATCGGGACTGGACCTACAGTTTAAAGTGGGACCCGAACCACTTGTGCCTCCACCGGGTATCGAACCCGAGACCCCTTGATTACAAGGAAATAACGATACCACTGCGCCATAGGGGAGGCCCCTGTGATTGAGTTGAGTATCCAGTTATATCTGCGGAGGAAAGTCGTGTATTCTACAAGTAGTCATTATTTCTGTAGATTCTGTGATTGTCCTATTTATTATATTGCTCGAAAATTGGGCAGATACAATTTCAGATTGACGTATCCTAAGCTCATAAATTTTTGCATCACATCTATACAAACCCTCCGTCCTCCTCCGTAGTCGAGCGGGTTAAGGCGTTCACTCGTCTTGAGATCGTTCGCTGCGGGACGGCGTAGGTTCGAATCCGGCTCTGGTCGGAATTTATTCGGCCTACGTATAGGGCCGGTGGCAACCCACCATCGTGAGGAAATTGGGAAGCTCCGAGTGAGTGAGCGTAACCTGGTCAAGAAGACCTACAATAACGGCTGGGGGTTCGTCGGGCTGATCACCCGTCACCCCAACACTGGTCTGAGACCTCCACGCTATAACAGGTGACGGCGGAACAGTGTGGGAGGGAGACCAGCAGTCGGTAGGTAAGCCAAGGCCCGCCATGGTGCTGTAGAGCTGTAGGGTTATGTTTTATGTTATGTTATCTATACAAACCAGTTTCTTATTTGCGATGTGTTATGAATGTTTTAGCTACGACTTAAAAGTATTGTTTTCTTAAAAAAATATAAAATTCAGGAAAGTATGTATTCTTTGGTACACTGAACAAAAGTCTACCAAAGATCACGTTTTTTCTGAGCAGATTTTCATTCAGTGAAACGTAGTCAGTGATTCGACATCCATCGCTAATGCTCTAATATAAGTCTTTCAAGGCTCACAGATATTGTTTCTATCACATCCTGGAGGAAAATCGGGGAGGCGGTTATACCGGCCGGGGGCGTGGTGCTAATCACACCACCTTCGGCCGTGATCAAGAAAGTGCAGGGCCATATTTTAACACCCCCTATACGCCTTCATGGCGTGGTGCAAAGCACAGGGGAGCACTATACTTTTTTTTTTTTTTACTTTTTTGCATCCAAATTTTATCACCCCCTGGAGTAGAACCAGGGATCGTTTACATCAATGAAATGAGCGTTAACCGTTTAGTTAAGCCTGATTCCTGGATGACTCTGCTCCTAGGAAAACTGCAATGTGCTAAGGAACATTTAAGAAGTTCTGCGTCTAACACCGAAATGCGTACTTTGGTTCGTTAGTCATGCAGTGAAACTGGTAGATTTTAGAGGGAACCCCTTGCACCAAAGCGTCCGAATGGAAATATGGAACTTGGGAATACGGTACAATTACATGTCTGTGTACTTATGTAATCAATTCTTCAAAAAATGTACGAAACAGCTATAATAAATACAAAAGAGAATAATATATTGCAAATATTTCATGAGTGAAATGAAAAATTTAAAGGTCCAACAAAAAATACAGAATAGACTGTATACAGCTCAAATTTACATAAGATATCAACTGTATCAAGTTTCAACACTGGTCAAGTGACCTTCAAAATGTCATTTTTGTCATTTTAAAGATGACGCCTCCTCTACACACTTTCACCAGTAAAGAAGAGTGGCTACGTACCCTCTGTCAGTCTAAAACTTACAGAACTTTGTAGGTATGTGATAATTCAATATCTCTGTACATGATACCACACTAGCAGCAAGGTTACTAATGGAGAAGAAATGGACTCAGCTAGCATGTAGATGAATGAAAACGCCTTCACAGTGGCTCATAAGTAGACCTCGGATATTTAGGTTCTAAAATCTGTGCTTTTAGGTTTCTAAAATAGGCTCTAAAATCCTAAAATAGGTTCTAAAAACAATAAAATAGGTTCTAAAAATCCTAAAATAGGTCCCAAAAATCTTAAGTTAGGTTAAAAAAATCCTGAAGTAAGGAACTTAAAATTGTTCAAAATTTCTGAAAAATACTGATTAGGTACAGTCACCGGCAATGAAAATCGGACCTATATCTGAAGTACTCATAATGTTATATGTGTTGCCTAAACCTACGTCGAAGGCAGAACTTACCATTAGAAATTTGTTATTAAAATCCAATCTACGCCTTATAGTTTGGCAACAATCTCCTTTCATGTAATCCATAGTCAAACTCCGCAATTTTGTCTGTGAGGATCATTTTGCATTCTGAAAACGATCTTTCACCAGAAACATGTCAGTAGTGCAAATGTGAGTGCTGAAAATTTCCTTCGCAAGTCCCGAATGCCGCGATGCACCGAAGTGACGCCTAAGTGAACAAGACCACGCGCATCAGAAGTTTGCACTTTGGACTGTACAGGTAACAGTGGCACCAGACATCTTGCTTTGTTTAGAGCTTTAAAAAACACCATGGACTTGGAGAAAGGAAAATCGAAAGAGAGTACGTTTGAAACACGTTCGTCATTGATTTGTTTCGTCACAAAACAAAGCCAATACTTCTATGTGATATAAATATTCTATAATACCTTTAAAAATATATAAAAACCTTTAAAATGGCTTGGCTTAGATATATAAACCTAAAATATTTTCTATCAACAAAATAGGTTTTATTATGCAGTGTAAAACTTCATCAGCTGTTGTGTTTTTTAACGAAATCCTGACGTATCTTGTTATTTCTTGTGTACGAGAAAAAAATAAGTTAAAAACAAAAAATCCAAGGTCTACTCATAAGTGACTGCACGTGGACCTCAAACTTGAAACTATATGTACATCAGCAATACGGCTGCTCTAAAATGCAGCAAACTTCTGAAACCCTACATACAGAAATCTCGTAAGAAACAAAAACAAATTAAGCCTTTTGTTTGACTCTCCATTGTACAGTATTTAGCCGCATGCGATCTACCAAAACACATTCCTGGCTGGACATTACAGTTAAAGATAGAGACAATATTCCCAACCTTGTCGTCCAGCTATTTATGAAAAGTTCATATCTTTACCATTAATTCCCTCGTATATGCAAATCGACAACAAGAAGTCAGCGGGAAGTCAAGGTAGAGAATATTTTTGGATGTGGATGTTAATATCCTGTCATTTGTATCTGCGAGGGGGAATGCAATTATAACTCTTTGGAGGTCGTTGAAACCTTTATCGTCGTTATTGTATATTTAGTTTACAGTGTTCTCGATGATCTTTCCATTAAACCATAAGCACTAGGAGTACAAAATACTACGCTTCCTACTCGATGGAAACCAAGGCAGAACCCTCATATTGATAGATCTTGTAAACATTTTTTCTCGCATAAGTACATACAAGCACACTAACAAAATGAACTCAGATCATGCAAATAAAACGGTGAACTTAAGCAACGGTTTTACCTGAAATCCTTTGAAAACAAGATGTAAAATATTTATAACATACCTGAAGATGAAGAAGTACTAGGCAGATATAGGTGCTAAACACAGGATAAAACGTAACCCAATATGTTGCGTTCTCTGTGTTTCATGAAAGTGTCAAACTGTAGAACGCTACACAATAATTCCTTCTCGGGCAATATATCGAATATCGAATCGCTCTATGAAATATTTAGAATTTTCGAAGTCGCCTGCAAAAATTCGGGAGCTCCCTTCAAATGGTTGCACTGAAGTAAAGAGACTCATATCTCCACTACGAAACTACTCAGCTTAGCTTGCTGTGTAACAAAATATTATTAGATAACTACAGGATGACGTCCAGCCAATCAGAATACGCACTCCAGTTAGTTTATCTTCAACAAAATAGTATTGGATATCCTGGATGCAGGAGGAGCCAATCAGAAGCAAACACGAACATATGTCGACATGACCATTGATCTTGATATTAGTTGGCTACGTCTTAGTTTTGTAATTACAAGCAAGACCCGAAGCATTGTTTACCAAGAAGTCGAATTCTGCTACTTTAATATTATTCGTGGCCTAATGATATCATTAAAGAGCTACCAGAATATTGTTTCAGGACTGGAATATTGTTTAAAGACCCCATGAAACAACACTTGAACATTACCTTGTACTGAATTCCTTGTTTGCTATCATCATTAACTTGGCTCAGAATATAAAACTAAAGTGCTCTTTTATATTAGCTTTTCAATTGGACTCCAAGGCATCATATTCCTTCATGGCCACCGGAAGCTTCAAATGACACGTGGTGTCTTGCGTAATTGTAATATCGAACGAAAAATATGGCTGACCTAAGTAATTGCCAGTTTCTAAACAGCTTCCCCGATGGTGTAGTTCTAACATTCATTTCTTGTAATCAAGGGGTGCCGAGTTCGATAACCGATTGTTAACCACTTAAAATTGTAGGTCCAGTCCCAATTGCCCTTTCAATGCATTGTAAGTCAGGAGAGTAAATCATTTTCATTTTTGATAGAAGAATTGCAGGAATACAACTCCTGATCATTCCTCTTCTCTTCTCAGACATGCATTGCCCGGTTCAACTCATTTGTAACACTATCTCTTTTCGAGCAGTTTTATGTATAATGTGTTTCCAACTGATTCTAGAAACTATTCAAAAATTGTGTTTTTATTGAACATCTTCCTGAACATTTAAACATTCATCAACGAGTTCTTACAATTTGTTGTGTCGATGTTCTTGTCTGCAACGTTTTCGAAGAGCTGTTCTCTTCCACAGTCTGTGAGGAAGCTTTTAGCTTTCTTCTGACTTTTTAATGTGTTGTGTTTATCTTGTTCAGATCTCTGTACAGCCTTGTCCTCTTAATTTTTCCAAGGACCTTTTTACACCCCTTGTTTTAATATTTTAAAGTCATTATTTTAGATAAGAGAATATTTTCTCGCAAACAATGAAGGGTGCAAAATGGAATAAAGTGCCGACGCAACAAATACTTTTACTTGTCCATTCATTCACATAATTGATTAGATTATAATAATTCGTTCTTTGAGTATTCGAATCTCTTGCCCCTTAGCATTGAGATTCTAGTTTCAAAACACAACTATTCATATCTAAGATTGTTTGACACACTATTGATTCCCACTGACAAGCATATGGAGAAATGGAGAAAATTTGCCGCCTAACATTGACCAATTAGATAAGAGCCACCATTGTCTAGTCGGTAGGGCCTCTGGCTGACACACGGAGACCAGGTTCGATTCGCGGGATGGTTGAGATAAGGTCGGAATTCTTCCGACCTTGTCGCCGCATAAAGCGGTTCCGGGGTTCACCCAGCCTCATATCAACGGGGATCTGGGAGAGTAAAGGCAACAGGAACGTGGTGCTGCTCATATCACCTCCAATAATTGATTGATTGATTGAGTTGGTGTTTTGAGTCCACTTTATGCACGGTAAAGCTAATTGGGACTGGACCTACAGATTAAATTGAGATCCAATCCAATATGTGCCTCCACCGGGAATTGAACCCGGGACCCCTTGATTACTAGGCGACGACGTACCTCGAATATTTGTCGATATCGATAATGTGTTGGCCCCTACCCCAACCCCAAAATATGGCTTCACCTTTAATATTGACCTATTATGTAATAGGTCGACCTGGGCGACTGTCTGCTTCGCCAACTGGGGCATTCCCATTGAGTTGACCCCAAACGATATTCATGATTATATGAACGTAGATATTTGTTTTACAAAGAGTTGGATTTTTGTAGACAGAAAATAATTGAAGCTACTGCGACATGACATACTGCTAAATCATGTAGCTGTTTTAACCAAGAGAGTACTGTTATATACATATCATTATGTAGGTATTATATAAATAACATATCTAATAAACGCTTTCTTTGGGTGTGACACTTAAGGTATTTAAAACAGAAGGATCTTATTTTAACTCGTTAAAACCAGTTGTGGTGAAAATTAAGGGGACTAAGGTGAAAATTATGGGATGCGCCTAAAATCCACCTCGCCCAGGTAAACATTTTATATTGAGCCAGGTATGGGTTATATATTTCACCACTAAAAGTTACAATGTCCTTCAATCCTTAGTAGTTGCCTACAGTTGACGAGCTGTATCGTTGTGGACAACCTTAGCTAATGCACCAGACAGAGAGAGAGAGTATGTCATGTAACATTGTTGCATGCATCTTATTTTGTCATACCAATGTACAATTTAGAGCATTCATTCTTTGTAACACAGGAGAAACACACTTTCGGCTATTGTACCATATGTTTCTTATGTAACTTTCAATTTTGTTTCTTTGGCTAAATAACACGTGATACGCGGAAACAAATTGCAGATCCGTTTAAGTCAGGCCCAAATACATTAGAAACACACATTTTCTTCTAAAGGACAAATTTCGTGTTGTGCAGTGTTATCGAAAGCTCCTTACTTATGAAGAGGGCGTGCTAAAACGGTAAGGAAGGAAAACATGATCAAATACAAGGGAAAGATTATAGGCCTGGCCCTCCAAAGAAAAGAAAATAAGAAGGACAACATCGTCAGTCTCACATACCACAGGTAACAAACGTTATCGCCTCTAATGGTCTCAGAAACTCGGAGTGCAATAAAAGAGTCAACTAATGGTGCAGAGGCGACACTGCTTGGCAACAAAGGAAAATATAAGACCTTGAACGGTGCAGTTATCAATGTAATCTGGAGACGCGTAAACAACTTACGAACTCTACTCAAAAAGTTTATTCTTTCGGTAGTCTATTTACTCTTAATAAATAGCTCCTTTCTCACATTTTCAACTTAGACGTGTTGGTTGACGACACTCTCCTTGTGACACCCGCGATGGCGTAGTGATAACGTCGTCGCCTTGTAACCAGGACGCCTGAGTTCAATTCCCACCGAAGGTTCAGTCATGACGAAAATACTTCTCCCGTAGAGCCTTAATAACATTAGTCTTATGGAGAAAGTATTTCTTTCCACGACTCTACATTCCTTCAGATCCCACTTTAAACTGTAAGTCGAGCGCCGATTAGCCTATCTGTGCATAAAGTGGACTTAAACTAACAACCCCAATTCAAACATTCTCATTGAATTACCCAAAAAGTTTCCTTGTGCGAGAAATAGATTACTTTCATGTCATTTCATCTTTATTCGATTTCTTTACGTTCATTAATTTAAAATTTACTGTCTTTAGTCCCGTGCATGGAACATGACCCGGCCATATATTTTGGTATTATGTATTTACAATGTATATTTTAACATACTTTTGATGTAGTTTGTATTGCTCTTGTACTTTTGTTATGTACTCCTTTCCTGTCAAATTTGTATTGCGAATATATACATTGTTATATGATCTGCTGTATCAAGGCTCTTTAGTTTTTATTCACCAGGAGAATATATTGAAGTATAACTAAATAAATACTCCACTCATACATTCCTTCACTCATTCAATCGTATAAGGAACCACGTTTCACACATATAATACCGCAGACAAAAATAACCTTTTGTTTTATTTTGTTGGTTTTAACCATAAGTTTATTTTCTATTAGACTGGAGCACAAGCGAATACCATCTGGCAGTCCAATTTGTTGTTACTTCATTATAAAACAACTGCCATCAGATTTTAGCATGTATCTCATGAACATTTCTCAAAGCATCATCCAGGAAAACGTCGAATTAGCTCTCACATTAAAAATCCTATGCTTCCACATATCATACAAGTCGATATGTTCTCTTTCCTTAAGAACGCTCTACTTTTTTCGTTCGACATCATTTGCCCTTGAGTTTCCCATGTTTCAAATTTGTACAGTTTCTTCAGTGCACATTAAAAATAATATCTTACGATACGTTATATTCATGTACAAAAATTACGAAAAATATTTAGACAAGTGTTTCGCAATAATCAAAATATTATTATTGATGAAACCTCGTTTGATTCAGTTTCCAAATTCAAGTATTTAGGAGTAACACTAACAAATGAAATTGATATCAAAGAGGAAAGAAGAAGCATGCTTAATTCAGAAAATGCGTGTTACTTTTCTCTTATAATATCTAAGAAACTAAACGTTAAAATATACCAAACAGAAATTTTGCCTGTAGTATTATATGGATGCGAAACTTGGTCCCATACTTAGAAAGGAAATTAAATTAAGAGTATTTGAAAATAAGATCCTTAGGAAAATATTTGGACCTAAAAATGTGGACGAGACAGGTGAATGGAGAAGGTTACATAACGTAGAATTCCACAATTTGTATTCCTGTCCAGATATTATTAGAATAATTAAATCAAGCAGACTTAGGTGGGAAGGCCTTGAGGTACGAATGGGAGAGGAAAAAAGAGTTTACAGGATTCTTGTGGGGAAACCTGATGGTAAGAGACCAGTGGGAAGGCCAAGACGAAGGTGTAGGAATAACGTTGAGATGGACCTAAAGAAAATTGGTAAGGATGGAAAAGATTAGACTGATCTTGTCTAAGGTAGGGAGAGATAGAAGGCTTGTGTTCCTGTAACCATTAACCTTAGGGTTTAAGAAGGCTAGAGAGTTAGTTAGAGTTAGTGGTAGTTAGTTAGTTAGTTAGTTAGTTCTATAATTAAACAAGGTATACTTACCAAAGCAATTCCAACTTTAATCCAAAATAGTGTAATACTGCATTCAAGACTACATTTCATTAATTTGTTGTCTATTTAAAATTTAAATGCTTTGTTATCTGCTTTTCATTTTACTTCTTCTTATGCCACGTGTGACTAATTACGAGCTATTTTGTGTATTTATATATTTATTTTACTATCAAACTACTTTTAAAACCCATACCAGCTAACTGTAGACCAGGCGAACGATAACAAGTCTCTGCGCAAGTAGTGACGTGAGACGGCTCCACCAATGAACAGTGAGAGACATGGGATTGTGTAATGTGCGACGGGAGTTACCCGACTTCCAATGCAGCGTTGCAAACTTTTGAAAAGGATAATGCGAACACACATGGCAAACGGAACGTATTTTTGTCTCCAGGTCCGTACGATTGGTTTAAGAATTGCTTATGGAAATATTAAGGATACAAGTGCAAGAGCAAATTTTGACAAGCCGTGCATTTAGCGTAAGGAATAAGGTCTGGACCGTACGTCCGTACATGTACAATCAGAACCGTACGGTTGGCAACACTGCGCTTTATAATCTTACAAACTATCTGTGCACATGCCGGGAAGGGATATAAGACGATATGCCCCACATGTTCTCAATCTCAATAATTTGTGGAAATGATGTGATCAGCACCACGCTCCGGAAGCACTTACTCACCAGGTTTGTCTCCCGGTACCCCTTTATTAGAGGATGAGCAAACCCCAGAGCCGCTGCATGCAGGCACATTGCTGAAAAAGAAATGCCCATGCAGGCAATCTAAACCGGTTCTTCCGTGTTGTACTCAGTCTCTCAAGCAACTGAAATAAATAATGATGATACTAATATAGCTTCTGCTTAAATGATACGTGCTCATTTAAAGTTTCATAGCTTTTTTTGGTCCCTATATGTGATCGTAGGCTTCACATGAAATGGGTGGGGGTGGGAGTGAGGGTAAGTTGTCTCCTGTTGATTAATGTCCTCGTTGAGCAGACAACGAGCTCTTCTTGCGGCCACAGATTCTGATAGGGACAAGAAAAATGGTTCCTTTTCTGGTGGCAGCTGGGCCAATAACATTCGATAAGGGCTGATCGATTTGGTGCTACGTACGGTACTCCAACGCCTTGGAGCTCAACGACCGAAAAATGTCCCTGGAGTCCTTCGCAAACACCGGACTTGAAGAGCATGACCTTCCGCTCCTGCCCTTGGAAATAATAAATGAGGTTCAACTTTTCCTAATTCAGTGTCCCACCATTCTGAAGCGGAACTATGCAGATATTTGTGTCATGCTTGAAGGGTTCGTGGTCTCCCCAATGTTGTAGCAGTAACGTCGTCGCCTCTTGTTATGAAGGTGTGTTAGGTTCGGTACCCGGTGAAAGCACATAGTGGTTCGGATCCCACTTCAAACTGTAGATCCAGTCCCGATTATTCTATCTGCGCATAAAATGGACTTAAAACAAAAACTCAAGCTTCAAGGGTTCGAATAAAAATTAGGGTAAAACAATTTGAGTTTCGTCTTTCCAAAAGTTTGGAATTCTAAAATGTCGATAGTTCTTGTAGGACTGAAGAAACATTCACGAACACTAAAATTATCCACATTATAACCTGTTAAATCGTTTGACAAAAAATGCCTTAATATAGTTTTATGTTTTGTCCAAAGTGAAACACGTATAATATTGATTGAGTTTGTTTTGTGTCACGAATGAGAGGGAAAGAAGAGTTTACAGGATTCATGTTGGGAAACCTGATGTCGAGAGACCTCTAGGAAGACCAAGACGAAGATGGAGGAGTAATGTTGAGATGGACCTAAAGAAATTTGGTAAGCATGTGAAAAAATGGATTGACCTTGCCAGGATAAGAACAGATGGAAGGCTTGTGTTGCTGCAGCCATAAACCTTCGGGTTGAAGAAGGCTAGAGAGTTAGTTAGTTGATTTTGTTTATATATAACGCTGCATTTTTATCACATTTGGTTAATTGCTACGATTAGGATGGATGGTTATAAGCTGAAGTGGATTCACAAATACATATGGACGGCACAATCGCACCTCAAGCCTGGCACCAAGTGCTGACAGGATCTCGTATCCACAAACAGCGAATGGTTTTGTCGCACGAGGATGTAGGCGGTACATAGTCAGCCTTCTCTCGTCTGATATTGCGGTAGGTTAGACGATGTGAAGGCATCGAGCCCATCACCGTTGTCTATGATCAAATGTGTCTTATGGAATTCATCCCGCAGCAAGGTCTCTGTATGTCTAGCGTTATGCGGGCGTGGATTGTCATGCATCAGAACCATGCCACGTGAAGGCTTGTGTCTGTAGAGGTTATGAATAGCCAGACGAAGACGAAGACAATAGACATCACTATTAATGTTTGTGCTGCTGGGCAGAAAATCAACAAGTATGACCCCTTGACGGTCCCAGAAAATATCGGCCACAGTTTGTTTGTATTCGCGTGTCTTTTGCGAGCATGATGACACTCCAGCAATTGTCGTTTTTTGATAAGGGTATTGTGTAAAATCCATGTTTCATTCCTGTAACAATTTGGTTGATGAACGCGTGTCAATCCAGTCGTAACGATCCTAAAACATCCATGCAGAATGCATTCTTACAGTTTCGTGGCCATCTGTGAACATCCATGGCAGTAGCGGCTTCTGCCAATTTGCACATCCGCACGCGCACACTCAAATAAATCTGAAATTCAAATAATTTTTAATATGCCCATTCATTCAAGATAATCTCCTTCAAAACATGAAATGTTGCCACGCCACTTCACCTGCGATTTGCTTTGCTTCCGCAGCGGCCGCCTAGGTGTGCGGCTCGCCATCGCTAACACATTTCGAAAAGTGTTATAACCTGACAAGTTAAGTCCCAATATGCGCAGATCGCTGCGGAGCACTTCCTATTACGTCATCCTCTCCACCACTCTTCAACGTACTGGTCTGCCCTTGAGAGCACCAGTGGTGCCAATTCAGCAAAATTAAGCTAAAACAAATATGACAAACGATTTTTACTGTGCAGCCTGACAGTGCCAGCTCATATTATATCAGTGGTTCATTTCATTTAATCCGGCCTTTGAAAATGCGTCCGGTGCGCGGACCGTAAACTGTAGTATTTATTACCTATGGTATTACGCACGCGCGTTAAGGTATATAGCGAAGAGAAACTACAGGGCGAATTACTTCATTTTCTGAATGCGACAGCGAGCAGTAGCCTGGTCTTTTTAAAGCCGATTAGGGTGGGGGTTATTTTGTTTATCGTACAACAATCACTACGAGAAGGCAATCTGATAACACACTTGCCTGTGTTCTTTTTTAAAGCATTTAAATGTTCTTGCTCTTTACTCTTGGCTGCATATTTTTGAAATGCAAAAATCAAATTATGCCGGGTCCAACGAAATCCACAATCTTCTCTGGAAAGCCCCTTAGAGGACAGGCCACAGAAATTGTTTACAATGTTGCAACATATTTGCGAAATCAGAAGGAGTTACATAAATTTAAGTATAATGTTGTCGAGTCCACAAGCGCCGCCACGGGAGTATCTAAAGGGATGTTTTTTCAAGTTTTAGAAGAAGGAAAGAATCGTTGCCGAAAGGTGAGCTGAATTTCTGTACTCCGACAGGTAGAAAACAGCCCAGGAAAGAGCAAATACAAATTTCGTTGAAAATCTTCAAACCATTCCGCTCCCTCCAAGGTGCAACACTGCGAACCACGGTCGCCGCGGGCAAGGGAGTGGGGAAATGTGGTGCAAGTTGCTCAACAACTATTTGCAGCGTCTTGTTTTTAAACTTGTCAAGCTATAGCGAGACGCATCCCTGTGACGCTATTTGCTTCACGCGCGTATTATTGCTTGTTTCGTTCGGGATTTCACTCGCACAGCATCCGCGCGTGTTACTACCAGCAGTCATGCGCTGGAATGTAGTCTAGCAATCCCGTTTCATTCGAGACAGCGTGACACAGTCGAGGCAACTCGCACATAATTCCAAATAGAGGATTTTTTTTAGAAAAATAAAATTTCAATGGTATCTACGTCATCTCCGGTTTTCAGTAGTTTTCTGAAGGACCCTATTGTCAAAATTCTCAATAACTAATAGTATCTCTCTCTTTATGTAAGGTAAAGTTCCCCGTGCATATAGCAACGTGCCACAAACGCAAATTTGAGGTTATGTGAGGGTAAGGCCCCACAAATCCTGGGTCTCAGGAATTTTGGAGGTGATGTGATCAGCACCATGCTCCGGCCCCATTTACCCCCCCCCCCCCCCCGCCGCCCCGCTACTCATTGATTTGAGGCTGGCTGAGCCCCAAAGCCACTCTATGTGGAGACAAGTCCGGAAAAATTCCAACCATAGATCATCCACCCCAGAAATCGAATCCGGGTCTCCGGTTTGGCAGTCAGACACCCTACTGACTAGACTACCACGGCTATTTCTCCCCCACCCTCTCTTTCTCTCTCCCATTTCATACCCGGTGGAGACACTTAGGTTTGCATCGCACTCTTTATACTGTAAATTCAAGATTAGCCTATCAGTGCATAGAGTGGAATTAAGACAAGAACTCAAACTCGAAAGACTATCAGCACTGATACTGCTACATGACGTCACCCAGCCACTATAATTCACTCAAATTCTGCTTGTCACGTACCAGTTCCGACGACACAATGAAAAACACAAGGAAGAAATGTTTCCGGAAAGCGACGATAGATGGCAGCATGCCGTATAAAGATGAGCAGAGTTCATTGTAGAAACTAGGAGCTGAGAAGAGTGATTGTATATATTATAGTAAATGCAAAATACATAAAGGAAGAGTATAAAAATTATAGAAGGAGTGAATAAAATGTTGTATATAGCCAATTAAGATAAATAAGAATATGCTCGTATATGAAACAATTATGAAAGTTAATAAGTGAGCAAATGAATTCAGAAATGAATCTCCTTTTTGATCCTAGTGATCAAAATTTGATTTAACCTCTGACGAGGAGAACATCATCAGCTTTTGTGTTTGTCCGTCCCTCGGTGGCGCTGTGTCCAAATTAGACGCCCCGAAGCACTTACGGTTGCGCTCCTTATTAGACGCACAGGGCCATAGGCAGCGCTTGCTGTTAGCGATCCTGGGCTATCCCCCTTTTGGTCGTTACATAAGAGGTGGCGCTACTGTCAGTCTAGACGCCCTTAATCTTTCTATAAGTATAGCTTGTGTCGTTTGTATAATGCCAAAGAAGCGGGGAAAGCGAGCGCATACATGTAATAAATGAGATTACGCTTTAAAGGCAAGGACAATAAATTAGAAGAAAGAAAAGAAGAATACGCCTTTTCCATAATCAAAGATAGAAAAGAAGAAGAAGCCTTTTTCCCAAAATTGTGAGAAGAAAAGAAGAAGAAGATTTCCTTTCAATTATACATATATTTATAAGATGAATATAGCCGACGTAAATTTGGAATCAGCATATATATATATATATATATATGTAACGAGTGCACTCACGGTCCCCAAAATGACGTGTCATTCATACCCCGGCACGGGGCCAAACTTCGTTATGTGTACGGGAAACCGGTCGTGACTCTTACGGTCCAGGTTTTCAAGTTCGGTACTGAGACGGTCGTGTATTGTCGTACTATTGCAAGGCGGAGATAAATACCTTGAAATGTTATACTGTTTTGTTTACCTTTGATATGTAGATTCGAACAATCATAACACACTAATAGCATAATATCCGGTACCTGAAAAACGTCAAATAACAACACTGACAAACGGTAAAAAGTGAATGTATATTGTAACAACAAAAAAAACATTGCAATCAACAACTGTTACATTGCCTCCTCAATCACTCACTCATTCTCTCTCTTTCACACATCTGAGGTATTTTTACATGTGAAGTATAGATACAAATCATGGATCTCATTAACATGTCATTCCTTTTTAGTTTTAAACCTTTATGTGAATTTAGGGTATTCGTCTGCCAGCTCCTGTGCTCTTTTAAATTAAATTATGTGCCAGCCCTCGGAAAGCGGTTATCTAAGACAATTGGGTCGGCGTGGTTAAATCTATCGTTCGAATGAACGTATGCATCCAGTCGTAAGCACGACATTTAACAAGTTTCTCGGACGGGGGTAATACACATAAGCCTCTCTCGTCCAATGAGAACAACTACACCATTACATAGTGATGCAACACTTAATCGGCTCCACCTGCCGGAATATACAAATCAATCGTCGGCGCGAGCAAAAATTACATTAATAACCACTATGCAACAAATAATACTACTTCACGCGCACGACCTTGCAATATAAAATACGCTTTCCACAATTAAAACGGACTCACAAGTCAACTATTGACAAATTAAATGGCGCGTTGGGGCGGTCGGTTACACAAAAAATGGAGCACACTTTGACAATTTACACTAAATATTAAAGTAAGGAAATGGAGCTTCTAACCCTGAATGCAGATAATTAAATTAGAACATCTGAACATGAAATGATCCTTTTTTATAACAATACCGGGGTTCCTGAGTCACTTTGCAAATAAGTGAGACTTCGGCGTTAACAGTACGGTGTTGATACTAACAATGCACGTTTACATGGGCATAGAGCCTCTGAAGAATACTGTACCGGACTCTGCTACATTGCGTGGTCATTCATCTCTCCTGGACGCGGGACTTGCACACGGTTCCTTTGTGGCGAAATTGTTCTCCGAGGTCGATCGCGACGAAGAATGATTGCGACGATCTGGTGTACTTGCACCTCATCAGTACTTCGGGCGTTCCTCTTGTCACTAGCGTCGGGTGTACGTGGTCACGCGCCGGTCCGGAATCTCTCTAGTGTCGGGCATCAATTGGACGCCGATCTGTAATCATCTCTCTCTGGTAACGGGCTTCGAATTGGCGTCGATCTGGAGTCGTCCTTCTCTCTCTCTCTCTGGTAACGGGCTTCGGTTGGAACGTCGATCTGGAAACGTCCTTCGGGCTTTGGGCAGTGGTTGGCTTTGATCTCGTCTTTGGCGCTGGCTGGCTGGCTTCACCGGATGGTAGCGGCGCATCGTTGCGGGTGCCAGGGAGGCGACAGCGCCCCTTCTCTATCTCCTTTAGCCCTCCATTATTATGTAGTCCACGCTTGGCAAAAACAAATCAGCGCGTAATCTTCACCAAAATAAGGCGCACACTGGTAATTCTCTATCTGCAATTCGCTCACGGTATGTAAGAAAACAAAGTCCACGGACACAAAACAATAATCACGCGAGAGTGTAGCGCGGAGATGCTCTCTCTATGAAATCCGGGTAAAAACTGTGTCTGGAATCGTAGTACTGCATATTTATAAGAGATTCAAATTCGTCCGTTGAAAAGCACGCTAAAGTGGCTTGGCTTCGGTTTCCGAGGAGATGGAAATGACCTCTGTCCATTGTCTTGAAACGCGGTCACCCGCGCGTCCTCGATCCTTGCAGGCTTGGGCTCCACCTGATTTTCCTGGTCATCCGTGAAAATGGGTTCTCCCACCCTCTGTGACTTCTAGCCCGGTCCCGACGAAAATAATCCTTCCTTTTCTCCGTGTTGGTTCAAATATGTCATTTTCTAAACCTCGGCTGTCACTTCAGGAAAAACCCGTCTCCCAACTCACGACGTCTGGCTCTGATACAAATTTATCCACAAAATAAATTAAACCTCACACTTTATATTTGAACATAACATGAATCGATAAACAAAAAATAATTTATATCGAACTGCGTTTCACATGTCACTGGATACCGTGACATATATATATTTCAATGTATATACAAGCATCGCTATATATTTTCTCTGTATTGTGTATAGTTTTCAGAATATAGATCCGCATTTAACTATATCCTCTTGGATATAAAACGCTTTCTTATTTGGAATTCTCGAATAAAGAACCTATCCCCTGAGATTAAGATATTTCTATAGACGTGGTAAATAACATTTAAGTACGTACCCCCAGGGTACGTACTTAAATGCAATCTGTCACTAATGCAATATTTCTAAGGATTTTTTGCGACGAGAGCAAACCCAATGTGCTACATTGAAGGATATCCGAGCGAGGAAAGTGGTTCGAATAAGTTGTTAATGGTTCTCCCTGATGCCATAGAGACGAACGCTGTCGACTTGTAATCAAAAGAACAGAACCGAGTTCGAGACCCTCATAACTAGGGCTAGGATTTTGATGCAAATGCAACTTTTTTTTTTGGTAAGGCAGAAACATTGCATAATTAGATACGAACGTGTTTTATATGTAAGAGAATAAATTGGGATGCCTTTGTTAGGGCATTTTTTTGCATTTTTTGACCCTTTTGGAGTAAAGGTCATTTTTTAAACTTTTTAAACCGTTTAAGTCATTTTTCGGCCTTTTAAAAGTCATTTTATGCATTTTCTACATTTTGGTGAAAGAAGGTGCATTTTACATGCAAATGTAACCCTTTGAAGGAGAGAGGTTCCAGACTCTCGTCTCATTGTCTTCAGCGCAGTTCTGAACGACTGTGTTTGAAGAAACAAAGAAATGTTGTGAAGTATTGTTGATACAAGCTGTTGTGTAACAATTCAGCTCAAACAATGTGATTTCCCACTCTATCAATAAATACATTGTCTCCAGACGGATTATTGTTGAAAAACAAGGAGCACAAAGTTTTGTGCTCTGCATCGGACATTATGTCAGGGAAGCAATTTACACTCCGTGGAATTGAAAGTGACTTAACAGCAAGTGATATTCTTCATTTCAAGTACGCTCCTCTTGTGTCGGTGGAAGTCGAGAGATGTTTTTCCATGTACAAGGCTCTCTTGTTCGACAACCGACAATCATTCACTTTTGAAAATTTGCATATGATTTTCGTTGTGTACTGCAACTCAGGAATTATAGTGTAAAAGATGACAAAAAGTGAACTTTCTTACTTGTATTGCTATACGCAATGAACATGTGATAGATACTGTAACGTTAATTTGTAATTTGAATTTCTCTTGGTAGTTTATAAATTTGTTTTACAAATCTTTCAGAATTTTTAGGTCATTTTTCTAAGTTTATAGGGCATTTTCTTGGATGAATTAGGTCCCACTTAAAATACAGTGTACTGTCCGGATTAGTCTATCTGAATATAAAGTTTATACGCCCAATCCAAACAAGCGAACAAGTCATGTTTCATTTGTGAAAAAATGATTATTTCTAATTCTTCTCCTGTTAATATATTTAAACATATTTAAAAGTTTGATTTTATTCTTGCTTTTGGCGTTAATTTTCTTCCACGTTTACCTAATCGAGACGATCACTATGAATGGTGATATGATGATGAAGGGACACTTACAAAGAACACCCATACTACGGAGGTCGACTATATTTCAAACATAATATGCATGAACCGACAATAGCGTGCCCAGCCAATCCACACAATTTTTCTGTTATAAGCTTTATTTCGACAGATACTGTGAAAATATATGCAATGCAAATCTGTGTATGAATGCATAATTTTAACGATACTGATGATTGTGAAATTTAAATCCTGTTTCAGATGGTCTGTGTCTGATGAACTGTGTATTTGTACTAATTTCTAAGATTGTGCCAATATGAGAGCCTCCGTACTTCCCAGAACTTGCTGTAACAGGTATTTGTTAAGTTGAAAGATAATGAGCCAGAAGCAAATATGCTGAATAAATAGAATTGCTTATTAATTCGGTTCCGAAAGTTATTCAATTAAAATATGAAATTATAAAGAGATATTCTTTCCGTCGTTCGAAATTTAGGAAACAAGCTTTTCAGACTTCATCTTTCAAACTTGTTGAGTATACTGTTGAATGAGCACCTGAGAGTCGGAAAAAAGAAGTTAGAAGTTCAGTTCATCCATTTGCAATTCAATTTTCACGAGGAAAATTTCCGTAAAAAGACAACTCAGGGAATTGAAGGTAAGGATTCCTCTCTCCAATGGTCATTGTGTCGATGGTGCTGCTACCAAGCGGCAGTTTTTGCAAGCACGCAGAGGGATTGATGAAAAGAAAAGAGATGCTGAATAAAAGGCGGATGGAGATGAATGGAATCAGGAGATTCGGTGCACAAAAGATGAAGCTCTGAAAGATGGCTCACATTTCACAATCCGAACGGAAGAGACGCGCGCGGGGGAGGGGAGGGGCGATATCTCAAGGCCAAGATGGGACAACCCGTTGAGCGTGAATATCCGCTTAGTTAAATAAGGATTTCAATATTTTCTCCCGGGTAAGCCAATGCAATGCAGAGCACAATAAGGAAAACACGAATTTAAAGAATAGCGTGGACTGAATATCTGGAATTCGAAACTGGACAGCTTTAATTAGGTGCGTCTACAACTGCTTATTTCAAAAGAACTGTTATCACATTTTAAAGGAAAAGATAAATAAACAACTCCCAAATTATTCTCATGAAGCATTATAGCACTTTAAAAAGTCTTGTGACATTTTATGTGAAGGCCCAGGGGATGCAAAAAAGAAGAAGAAGGAGTTTTTGAAATGTTGCAAGCCTTTTGAAAGTGCTGCAGCAGTTACACCAAAAAATCGGTGGAAGTGTCGTTGCTTCAATTTCATGTAAACAACATTATTCTTTTGGTTAACCTGGAGAGGGAGGGAAAGAAAACCTGTGCGTAACAGCCCATGAAGGGCCTTGGCCTGAAAATACTTGCAAATATTTAATGCTGATTTGACAAGCTCTGTTTCTGCCCTGCTGTCTATTATTCTCTGTCGTTTGCTATAAACACAGGTCGCTGCTGTGTCGGTATGCAGTGACACGAAAGACTTGCACAGAAGAGAAGGAATCCAGAAACCTTCTTCCCCACAGCGAGATGCATCTTTATCCCAAGAGCTCCGGAATCAGCCCAACATGATAATAATGCTGGTTTTGAAAACGTCCACGTTCTTTCTCTACGAATTTGCGAGCAAGAGTTGTCAATGAATGGTGTCTTTTATTTCCACATAGCACTAGGCAGTTACATGCCTTCAATGTCCCGTTTGCACCTTAGTTAAGGGGCGGCTACAGGGTGGAAGGCGCGGAGTGGTGTTTGTACATCCCTTAATTTTCTACCTCGTCCCCTTTCCAAAACTTATTTTCAACATAATGAAATATTATATTACGTCATGATATTAAAACAATGTCGTCACTTTGAGAGTAGAATGTTAGGTATTGCAGTTTATTGTATTCAATAGGTGTCCTGAAAGACAAATCTTTTACTTTCCTGTAGTGGCGGCAATCTATACCAATATCATAGGCTGTTGTCTTTCTTTCATCACCAATGTTATAAAGAATTGTTTGCATTCTTGTTTATTCCGGTGAGGTGTTCGATAATTGCCTACAGCTCAGTTCGAGTTGCTTCATGTTTTCAGTTTTCTTAAGAATTGTGATAAAAAAATACTTTTATTTTCCGCCTACTTGTTCATCCTCTATTCTCAAAATCGCACTGCAACAAAAATTTTAGTTGCTTTCAGTAGATCATCGAGTTGTGCACTGGAAATGTTTTAACGTGAGTTGTTTCGAGCTGGTTGTTTTTCGTTGTTCTTGTTGTTAATGCACACTTCTACGTAAGTAAAGTAGTCTGATAATTACATGAAACTGACTACATGATTTCGTTATTTTGTACGTGTGATTTCATTTGCAAGTACAGGGTGGTCCATATGTCTTGTTACCCCCATAATTTTACATAACTTGATAATAATACAACTTTATAATAATACAATATAATATAATGAAGTGTAAGGTAGCCATTCATTCCATATGTCGTGTGACACCAACAATTTTACATAATTTTATATTATGATAATAACAATATAACAATTTGTAAGACGTATGGATTCAGCGTCAACCAGGATGTTGTTCAGGCATCCAAAAGGTCAGTATGACCACCATTATTTTCATGGCACAAAGTGACACGGTGCCATGACCTGTGTGAGATTTTACGAAGCAAATTTTTCGTGATTGTTGTCTGAAAGGCTGCCCTAATAGCGTCCTTTAATTGTTCTGTTGTTTGGTATCGTTGTTGTGATACCTTTTCCTTAATAATGCCCCAGAGGGCATTGTCACAAGACGAGAGATCAGGGCTTCTGGGAGGCCAATCCAGAGGCGCCGGATGATGTACCTATCCGCGTTCTATCCACCTATTGGGAAACACTTCACTTAAATATTCCCTGACAGCGATGGCATAGTGGGGCTGTGCTCCATCCTGTTGAAATCAGGAACGTCCCAGGAGATTCATTCTTCGGAGCTGTGGAACAAAAAAATGCCCGTAACATGGCGAGATAGGAATGTTGATTGACTACGCCATCAAAGAAATAGGGACCTATCAAGTGTTTAGCGGACATAGGGACCCAGAGCATCACATGTGGGGGGTTGTTTTCCAGCTCTTCGTAATAATGCGGATTTTCCTTGGACCAGAAATACACATTCCTTGCTCGTGCACTTCGATATATTGCGCATTGATCGGAGAAGAAAAGGTCAGCCCGCTGCGGGAGTGTCGGAAATACCTCCAACATTCTTCCACATGCTGCATGTCGTCTACGCATGTCATCATCACTGAGCTCGTTGACGCTTGCTGGTTTAAAGGATTTCAATCCAAGATCCTTCTTCATGTGTCGTAACATTGTTGTTTTCGGGATTCGAAGCTCAACAGACCGTTTGCGCAGTGACTTCTATGGTGACTGAATCACAGATGCCTCCACTCCTGCACATGTGTTCTGTCTTTTGGTTGGTGCACCAGGCCTCAGTTTGTCTTTGATACATCCCAACATAAACAGTTTCTTTTCCCAACGCAGTATTGTCACTTTTGGTGGTGCATTTTTTTTGGAATCGTCTTGTGAAATATCATCGCACATCCTCCATGGTCTTGCCGGTATGTGGACGTTCATGGGCCCAACCACTGACAACAAGGCACTCTTCTACATTGTAGGAGGTTGTGTCAGCCATCTCTGCAAAAGAATCACTGAATTAGATATAACAAGATATTGATTCGGGGGGTAACAAGACATATGGACGGACCACCCTGTACTATAAGCTTCAGGTTGCATGGAGAGTTCTTTTCTTACCCAACGCACACGACTTGAACACTCAACAGCAGTCTCTGATATCTGTAAATCGTGAAAAAGTACAAAAAGACAAAGAGCTGTTTATCAAGAAAGTGACAAATGTTTATGGAAAGCATGTAAGGTTAATCCAGTTTCTATTTAAATTGTAGACTCAAGCCTCAACTTCAATTAAATTCAATTTCAATTTTATGATTTGTTTAACAATAAAAATAATAAAGGTAAAGTATAAGTTCCTGGAAAATATGAAATCCCATCACGTGGAGAAAAATTCTACCGGTTCCTTCCATGCATGTTTGATGTTTTCTATATTTTCAACATCGCATCCCCTAAATTTCATTCCGCACCCCTTCACCACCCCTTGATCATTAATTCAGGCGCCGCCGCTGCCTTAGTCCTGCCTTTCCTTTTGTCATCTGCATCCCAGGAGAGGAAAGCAATCTCTAAACTCTACATGGAACTTCCTGTGTTGGACCCCCAACTTACAAGGAAGAGTGACAAATCTTGTCAGGTGTTTCTCTTGGGTCTTGTTCAAGATCATTGGTATCGGATGGTATCAGCCAAAAAAATTCACCCGATACTCTCCGATACCGATATTACTGGTATCGGTATTGGCGCAGCCCTAATATCATGGTCTACTTAATAATATTATTAAAGCTTACTGTAATCTTGAAATTTCTCCCCTCAATATCTTGCAATATGCAAATAAGATTAAAACCGCATTTGAAGAATAGCTTGTGCTTATGTGTGTGTATGGTTAATTTCAGTTCTCCAAGTTTCATCTTTATAGATCCATTAATTCCTGAATAATTAATAAGAACGTATCGGTTGTTGAATCAAAAAGACAACAACATACTAATAAATGCAGATAATTAATGTTGCATTAATATAATTAGTGCTTCAATTGAGTTCTATAAGTCTATAGTTCTAAACTCTTAATATATTTTAAAGGAACCTTTCGTGGTCAGTAATCTAAAAATATTATGAGGCTATTTTCCAGAATACACAATGTACGTACGTACACAAGATTACACTCATGGTTTAACGAGTGTTATCTCAATTGCCTGTAATTGAAGCCTGCATTTCTGAATCAACATAATGACAGACACATATAGACATGTTTACATGCTAATTCCTAAGGCTTTGTCGGATAAATACCTAAAGAGCATGATTGTGCGGAGCAACAGCGAAATGTAGATAGGTGGAAAGGTTAAGCACCGAGAGAGAATGTTACACCTCGCCATTTATGCACTTGCATTATTTAGAGCAAACAACTTTTTTTTATCCTGCGCGGTTTTGTTTGCATTTCAATCCTCCATAACCCTTGTTCATTGTGATTTCCTGTACAAATTGATCTCTCGCGTTTGCTGGAATGCAAATTAAAATTATTTGATGTCTAGCACACACGCAGAATGTTCAGGAAAATCATTTTTTAAAAAAAAAAAAAAAAAAAAAAGTTCCCTCTTCTGGTAATTGTTTGTTATTGATTTAGCACTTGTCAAATTGACCACTTGTGAATTTTGTAAACGATTCATACGGACGCAGCAGGTAATTCTTGCTTTTCATCATATTTTGGAAAATAAACAGGAAAACAAGTTGTTACGTAGCGTTTGCAGGGTGTTGTTTGTCAGAGTGTAGTGTGTCAATATATAGGCCCATCTGAAGTACAAGGAAAATTCCAGTGTGCTTGTCGTCTAATTGTGTACGATTTTCCTGCGCATACTCTGTCCCAGGTGTCTGTGGAGAAAGTGAACGAAAACAAGTCCTCTGCGCAAGTAGTGACTCGACCAATGAACGCGTGGTACGGAAAGGATTGAATGGAGAGAGAAAGACGGCTGAAGATACCAGTCGATATCAGCACCGCGCACACATTTGCTCCACCCATTCGCTTTCTCCCCTTCTCTATTGTTATGCGCGGCATTGTTTCACGATATGCAAAATGGCATGTGAGGTCGATCTAAAATGAAATTAACATTTGGTAATTTGTTAATTTTGCCATTAATACTCATTATGCCATATATTTGGTATTTATGGATATAATAACCGCACGCTGATTTTCAATATATTATTCTAGTACTTTTAAGTCTTTCTGGGGGGTCTGAACCCCCTGAACACAAACTTAAATTCGTCCTTAACCAGCAATGAACTTGAAGGTCATGTAAAATATTAGTACGGATATAAAGTTAAACATTTCGTTATGAAAACAAGACATTGTTTTGATTTTTGCATTATTTTCCTCTTATAAAGTAATAGAACAATTGTGTCCATGAAAAAAACAATACACTGTTCAAATATGCCGCAGTGTCTCTTACTTTGCTCGTCGAATGGACATTCCCATCATTCTTTAAAACGACTTTAAAATCTGCACAAAAGAAAAATAATCCCTGCAACTTCCTCGCCCTTATATGTGTTCGATTTTAAACGAGACTTCCAAAGCTGCAACGGCAGCGGTGCACTCAAAACATGATCAGCCATGTGGATACGTCATTCCTTCGTTGCTGGTTTGTCGTCTGCTCTTCGTTCAGTTAAATATGGAGCCTACAGCAATTTTACTATATGTACAGGGGTAAATAATGAAATTATGATAGAGAAGCAATAGAAGAAGGAGAGTCTATACTTTGTAATGATCATTCTTCAATCAAATATTCCTGCTGCTACTTGGAAGAAAAATTAAAGTGGTCTTACACGAGAATGTTTTCGCATTAAACCACAAAAATATTGATTGCATGCATCGAAATTTACTAAGGCGTGTAGTGCAAAGTAATAATAAGATAGGAGTTGGATATTCCACTTTCGTATTGTTTACTCTATTTAAGAATCCTCTTTCGATTTCTTTTCCAGATGGCAATTTTAGCTTGTCTTACCTTTCTATGTGCGTAGCCATTATAAATTTTGATCAAATACTTTTTTGCACAAATTAGTAGAAAGTACAATGTAAAAGGTTTGCTTAAGTTGTAGAGTAAGTTTCACTATTTATTTCATATAGGAGGATACAATTGTTACAATGAAATAGTGTGTATAACATTATATCACATACTCCAATAGTACGATATAGTACTGTGAAATAAACACTTCATCTCATTAGCCGAGCACATTGATATAACTGCTCACAACCAAACCACCATGCCCATTGTTGACTGTAGGGGACACTTTAAGGATTATAGCTTTTGAGAAACCAGACACATTGATCACTTGACACAAATATTGATAACTCATTTATCACGCCGTGCCAAAGTAAACATAATTCATTCGGAAATATTTTCTTTTCTAAATGTAGTTTACAACTATAGGTCTTTTCTACTCTTATGGTGGCCGGTCCTCTTGCAGGCAAGGGAAGTGGTGAGCGTGGATTACACCGCAAACCATCCAAACAACAGCGGTGGCGTCGAGAGTTACGACGTGCACCTCATTCTAGAGGCTGCTCCGTTTCTTAGCGTGCTGGATGGGTCTAATCCCCTCTCCCAAATTCCCTTGCCAGCACTAGGATCGGCCACCGCAAAAGTAGATAAAACTATAGCATATTGTGCTACTAATTACTTGTGCGACACTAATTTACAAACTAGTTGATCCGCAGCATTCCAATGCAAAGATTCTTGACCATTTGCATATTGTCTGAATTGGACCTGCACGTTCTAACTATTCACACAATGGCGTCTTTAAAGTTTTTTTTGTTCCCACCACAACATTCGATTAGATCGTTTGCTTACTCAGACATAACCTCTGTATCATTTCCTTTCCGCAATGAAGACGGCTGGAGAGACAATATTTAAACTCTGGTCGTCCATGCGTAGAGAGAGTCCAGCTCGTGACATCTGTCGAACTATAAGTCACATGAGTAAAGGCATGTTCATCATCTCCAAAATGAGATATGATTCCAAATTATAAAGCATAACTTTTGCCAACTTGTAACCTATTATATTATTTATAAGGTAGATAACAATCAACATGTTCACGGTCTTCCCTGTCGGTTAGTGATAAAGTCGTGGTAAAGAGTCCCTAGTTTAAATTCCCGCTTGAAGTACATAGTGCTTTGAATCCAACTGCCAACTGATGGTCCATTCCCGATTAGCCAATCTAACATTTGAAACAATTTTAAATTGTAGGTGCAATTCCGGTTAGCCTAAATGTGCATAAAATTGTGTATAAACTGTGCTTAAAACCAACTCAACTCAACAAAAGGACAAATTCTGAAAATACAACACTGCACACGCAAATAGCATTCCTCCGTTCATCTTCTTCTACGTTGCTTTCTTTTCCATTTCCTTGACCTTAAATAACATAACCAAAACAAATTTGCACAATTTATGATATGCCTGTGTGTTTTCTCCAATACAAACACTGCTGCACTGATAATTAGACCCAATATTAGCAGGGCGAAGGCTCCCATTAGATTCTCCAGAGAAATCACAATGACTTCTGGCTTCTCCTGGAACTTCTTTCGTTTCAGAGCATCAAGGATCATCCTTTCTACAGCATCCTTCTTCCACTTTGGAGGTAGACCCGCTTCAACGCAGGAGGTGATTATGCGCTGAAGGCTGTTCCGAAAGGGAGAGCTTCTTTGCAAGAGAAACACTAGGGGGACACCAAGCACTCTACTATCTGTTATATGGAATAATGGTCGCCCGTAGGAATCGAACAACAGATGACGATAAGCAAGAACCTCTGGAAACATGTTAGACGTATGAAAGGCAAAGTCCCCTTCATTCGCAACTCTTATGTAGTTTTTCAAATTATTATTCTCCAGGACCCAGTTTGCGTAGATCTCCCCGTACATTGACTCGTCCAGCATTCCTATAGTTCTTTTAGATAGTGCATCACCTCCGACAGATAACCCCATATTCTGAACATCTTCTATGGTATTTATGTAAGGCGTACGTTTAGGACTCGTAATGAAGCCAAACAAAGATGATTCGTAAATAGTAGATAGTATCATAGTAGAAAGAATCCAAAGTACAAATATGAATCTCAGTGGACCTACAGGAGGAGGAGGCGTGTGGACAGAACCATCTAGGGAAGCCGAGAGACCTGAAAGCAGAGGGAATAGATATGAGATTCTTCCCCACCGACGCAACAGAGATGTGGCCGCTCTCATGCAGATGAGGAGACTCAGTGAAGCCAGAAGAGTGAGGGTCCACAGAGGTGGTTGGAATGGAAAATACAGATTCATCCATTGAGGATAGACTCGAGGTCTTGGAACTACCCATGTAAATTCCATGAACTGTTGAATCTGCAACTCTTCATACCATAAGTTGCCGTAATGAGAACTCCCAATGAACTTTATGGTTCCATCAACGACTCCATTTCGCATTTCTGCATAGTCTCCTGTGACAGTTCTATTTGGAAACATAAATCCCAATGTTATAGGTTCATTATATATGTTGTTTGTTTTCAAACTAAAGTTCATTTTTTCCATTGCGGTTGTAACGAAGCCACCGTATAAACCCGAATATGTGGAATTTCTGTTTGCAGTATTGTCCGGTGTAAAGTATAGCTCATAATAATTAGCCGTTAGCTTAATTGGGCACTTGTGCATGTTATCGACCTTGTCTGGATACAAATATTTTCCTGTAAGAAATCTCTCATTCTCCCAGATATCCACAACTTGTGCTCCCTCAGCCGATCTGCAGTGGGACTCGGTGAAAGGGAAGTAAGAGTACAGGACAAGAGGGTCATCTGCACCAGCTTCCCTCTCTGCTGGAGAAGCAATTACAATATTCATCATAAGATTCCTCTGTGCCACCAGGATCAAATCATTAATCGATTCTAATGTATTGCCTCCAGTCAGAAGGATGAAATATTTTGCATTCCGTCTCCATACCTTAAACTGCCAGTTGTACTTTATCGGATACATCATTGTGGAAATATTCCTTAGAAGAAAGAGGTAGCAGATCTCTCTCCTCCCTGAAAACCATTCAAAGTCCCAGTGTGGCCACCAGTTTGTTAAGAACCTAGTTGTAATTATAGTTAATGGCCTTGTATATTCCTTGCTAATTAAATCAGCAAGCAGTTTGGATTCTTTGTCATAATAAACAACTAATGTTTCAGCTGAGTGGAAATATTTCCTCAAAACCTCTTCTACAAGGTGAACAGTATTTTCGTGAACTTTTGTCGTCGATATTGGTGATATATTGACATTCAACGAATTGACGATGAACCACTGAAACATCATCATCAGCAGCAATTTCTTCATCTTCAATTTGAAGCAATACGCTGGAAAAAGGAAAATACAAATATCAAAATAGCAAACTAATTGGAAATTTCTTCACATTTTAAAATCTTTCGAGTAGATTTTAATACATTATTGAGTAATATTGAAAGTTTGGATGTTGCAGTTAAAAAATTACCTGTGGACAGGGAATGGATTGATGTAACAATGTTACTATAAATAGTACAACATCCTGACCTAAAATATTCCCCTACTTGAACTGGAAGGCTCCGCTTGAGCTCTATATTATTACAAATCATCGGATAGAATTCAGAGGGCTCGATTAGACACCCACATAAGCGTAATCGGCGGCGTAACTATATGATCTCTAGAGAAATTTATAAACCGAAGATCTGTACTGTGATAGTTCCATGTATTGAATGTTTTCTCTTGTCCAGTCTGTTGTTGGTGCTAAACAGATATTTTAAGCATGCAACGAATGACTGTGCTTTATGTGATTTCTTCTAAAGGTAAAAAAAATATATCCAAGCCCTTTCAAGATAGATTCATTTTCCTGTTTCCATCTGTAATAGCTCCTCCCTACATGTCAGTTGCCTCCCTCCCTCCTCCCTCCCCCCCTTCTCTCCCGCTGCAGCCTGACAACCAAGTGTTGAAATGCCCATCGCAAGAAGAACGGAGAGTTCTGGCTGGCAGGGTCTTCCCGCAGACAACAGACAACCCGGTGAAAAGAAACCTTCTGGAGTGTAGGTGCGGAGCAGGAATATGATTTTTATATAATCGTAAAATCACCTCCATTTAAATATTTCTTGAGCTTGCTTCTCGTTCTTCTTATACTTGTGTGAAGTAAGGTTACACTTGCCTTTCCAGCATTGTTCCTGATGTGTTTCAACACACGGATCAACCTCTTGCCTTGAATAATATTTGGCAATATATACAGAGAAATAAAGTGAAAATAATTTCATATTTTTATTTTTTATAAGTGACTGTGTCACGGAAGAATAATTGTGTAGAAAATAATATTATTTTATATGGTAATTAAATAACAAATTACAGTTAGAATCTACATGAGCTAAACGGAAAACGATTTCATTAACTAACGTACATTAGGATTGTCCAGTTTTCAAAAACCTCACATGTTCTCTGCACTTATAATGTCTTAAGGATGACATAAATTTTATTGATGTAAACATTCTGCTTATGACACACCAAATATGTCAACGTATGCCTTGGAATCTATGTATAAACACATTTTTTTTTTAAAGAAATTCTGATGAAAGTAAATCCCTGCACTCTCCTCGTTTCCTATCATTCGCTCTTAGATAGAACTCCATGAGACTATGCCGCATTTCCCGATGTAAATTGTTTGAGGTGAAAACTGAACATAAGACTCGCTTTTGTTGTTTACTGTTTGTCATCTTGGAAAATGTACCAACCATCAGTGTCAGCTCAAACAGTGGGTGACGCAAATGAGATGGTTGGGTTTGAGTTAGTGTTTTAAGTCCACTTTATGCACAGTAAGGCTAATCGGGACTGGACCTACAGTTTAAAGTGGGATCCGAACCACTTGTGCCTCCACCGGGTATCGAACCCGGGACCCATTGATTACAAGGCAATGACTCTACCACTGCGCCATAGGGGAGGCCCCTGCGATTGAGTTGAGTATCCAGTTATATCTGCGGAGGAAAGTCGTGTATTCTACAAGTAGTCATTATTTCTGTAGATTCTGTGATTTTCCTATTTATTATATTGCTCGAAAATTGGGCAGATACAATTTCAGACTGACGTATCCTAAGCTCATAAATTTTGGCATCACATCTAGAGAAACCAGTTTCTTATTTGCGATGTGTTATGAATGTTTTAGCTACGACTTAAAAGTATTGTTTTCTTAAAATTATTAAAATTCAGGAAAGTATGTATTCTTTGGTACACTAAACAAAAGTCTACCAAAGATCACGTTTTTCTGAGCAGATTTTCATTCAGTGAAACGTGGTCAGTGATTCGACTTCCATCGCTAATGCTCTAATATAAGTCTTTCAAGTCTCACAGATATTGTTCCTAACACATCCTGGAGGAAAATCGGAGGGGCGGTTATACCGTCCGGGGGCGTGGTGCTAATCACACCACCTTAGCCCGCGGTCAAGAAAGTGTAGAGCCATATTTTAACACCCCCTATACGCGTTTATGGCGTGGTGCAAAGCACATGGGAGCACTATACTTTTTTTACTTTTTTGCATCCAAATTTTATCACCCCCTGGAGTAGAACCAGGGATCGTATACATCAATGAAAAGAGCGTTAACCGTTTAGTTAAGCCTGATTCCTGGATGACTCTGCTCCAAGGAAAACTGCAATGTGCTAAGGAACATTTAAGAAGTTCTGCGTCTAACACCGAAATGCGTACTTTGGTTCGTTAGTCATGCAGTGAAACTGGTAGATTTTAGAGGGAACCACTTGCACCATAGCGTCCGAATGGAAATATGGCACTTGGGAATACGGTACAATTACATGTCTGTGTACTTATGTAATCAATTCTTCAAAAAATGTACGAAACAGATATAATAAATACAAAAGAGAATAATATGTTGCAAATATTACATGAGTCAAATGAAAACTTTAAAGGTCCAACACAAAATACAGAATAAACAGTATACAGCTCAAATTTACATGAGATGTCAACTCTATCAAGTTTCAACACTAACTAACTAACTAACTCTCTAGCCTTCTTAAACCCGAAGGTTCATGGCTGCAGCAACACAGGCCTTCCATCTGTCCCTATCTTGAGCAAGATCTATATACTCTTTTCCATCCCTACCAATTTCCTTTAGGTCCATCTCAACGTTGTCCCTCCATCTTCGTCTTGGCCTTCCTACAGGTCTCTTACCATCTGGTTTCCCAACAAGAATCCTGTAAACTCCTCTTTCCTCTCCCATTCGTGCCACATGGCCTGCCCACCTAAGTCTTCTTGATTTAATTATTCTAATAATATCTGGACATGAATACAAATTATGTAGTTCTAAATTATGTAACCTTCTCCACTCACCTGTCTCCTCATCCCTTTTAGGTCCAAAGATTTTCCTAAGGATCTTATTTTCAAATACTCTCAATTTATGTTCCTCTTTTAATGTAAGGGACCAAGTTTCACACCCATATAATACTACAGGCAAAATTACTGTTTTGTATATTTTAACTTTTAGTTTCTTAGATATTAAACGAGAAGACAAAAGTTTATGAAGAGAGAAGTAACATGCATTTCCTGAATTAAGCCTACTTTTTATTTCCTCTTTAATATCATTTTCATTTGTTAATATTACTCCTAAGTATTTGAATTTGGAAACTGGTTCAAACGAGTTGTTATCAATAATTAGATTTTGATTATTACCTAACACTTGGTTTCGGCCTGTAAGCATATATTTAGTTTTCTCTTTGTTAACTTCCAAACCTATCTCTTTAGCAGTTTTGAAAAATATTTTAGCATTATTCTTAATCGTATTTATATCATCCCCCAGTAAGTCTACATCATCTGCATATGCTAACAACTGAGTCACACCATTTAATTTTAGTCCTTCTTTAGTTTCTTTTACCTTCCTTACAGCATATTCTAAGGCAAAATTAAAGAGCAATGGAGATAATGCATCTCCTTGTTTTAACCCATCATGAATTATAAATTTGTCAGACACTGGTCAAGTGATCTTCCAAATGTCATTTTTGTCATTTTAAAAATGACGCCTTCTCTACACACTTGCACCAGTAAAGAGAAAGTAGTTGTATTTACAATATAACCAGGACCACTTACAAGTGTAGAAAAGAAGAGGTTATTTGATTGAACAATCCGATTTGCCCACACTTAAAACAATGGCAAGAGGGGCTTATACCCCAATTCTTCGGGTGTGATATGCTCTGAATTTTTAAAAATTTTGAATTCTAGTGTAGAAAAGATGAAGCCCCTCAGACAGATTTGCCCACACTTAAAACTATGCCAAGTTCCCATATCATCTTATTGTTTATAGTGTGTTTTTCTGTCAAAATCCCAGGAATCTTGAATTCTAGTGTAGAAAAGATGAGCCCCCCCTCAGATTGATTCTAGAGGGGGCCGACTCAAACCCAGAAGCCTCTAAATTACTAAACCAAAAATACTTATATAAAGCTCATAGCTACTGGGTTCTGAGAGCCAGTAGAGTGTGGTGCATAGCCCCATGGTTTTTATTGCTTTGTAATCAGGAGGCTTCTGGGTTTGAGTTCCGATAAAATGTGAAGCCTCCCCTGATTGCAAAATGTTAATATTGTTGCCTTGTAAACAAGAGGCTCGGGTTTGAGTCCTGATAAAATGTGTAAGATTGAAATACATGTGGCAAAATAATATGTCCACACGTGAGATTTTGAGAATAATTATTGCTAGTTGATATACAACTGATAGCTCCCAGATCTGAAACCTGGTAAAATGTGTTGTTCAACAGCATAAAAGAGCAAAATTATTTTATATTGGGGATCACCAGAGCCTAGTTATTGCTGTTATTTGGGTATAAAAGCACCAGCTCAGCTATTAACTGCTGTTATATTTTTATGCAGGCAAAACTGCCCGATCAATACAATAGGAGAGGAGTGGGCAAACATAATTAATTGCTTGCATGTTTTTTCTAATCTTTGATCAGTCCTATGTCTCGGCCAGCAATAAATTATTGCACGTCCGGGAGATTATATTTCTTGTATGCCAGCAGATATAATCTACACTGTGTCTTTTCAGAGAGAAATAACATATCATCCATCATAGGACTCAAAGAGAAATTCCTATTAAAGGGAATATTGGCCTCTTTCTGTATGCCTGGGAGATTATATCTGCTGGCATTCAAGAAATATAATCTACACTGCGCTTTTTCAGGGGAAATTACATGTCATCCATGTTATTAACTCAAAGAGAAATTCTTATCTACACTGTGCCCTTTTCAGGGAAAATTACTTGCCATCCATTATATTATTAACTCAAAGAGGAAATTCTTAGTAATGATAATATTGGCTTCTTGGATATTGTCATGCAAACCTGAGCACAATTCTAGTTTTGTCTTGTTGCAATAATATAAACCCGAGTCTGTAACTTACAGAATATAATTGCATATTTCTGTATAAAAGCTTTCCTGCTGCGAGCAGAAGTGCTTTATTTAAGCTTTCCTGCCACGAGCAGAAGTGCTGTTTGATATGAGCTTTCCTGCAATACACAGGAGCTGTTTATGAGCTCTGTTGTAATGCAGAAGTGCTGTTTGATATGAGTTTTCCTGCAATATGCAGAAGTGCTGTTTGATATGAGTTTTCCTGCAATATGCAGAAGCGCTGTTTGATATAAGCTTCCCTGCCACGAGCAGAAGTGCTGTTAAATTTGGGTAAGTAATATATATAAAAGCTTTCCTGCCACGAGCAGAAGTGCTGTTTTTGAGCTTTCCTGCTGCGAGCAGAAGTGCTGTTAAATTTGGGTACGTAATATATATATAAAAGCTTTCCTGTTGCGAGCAGAAGTGCTGTAAGAGCTTCCCTGCAATGCAGAAGTGTTGTAAGAGCTTCCCTGCAATAGGCAGAAGTGCTGTGTACATAGTTCCATGGCTTATATGTTTTAAAATTAAGAGGCCCCCCCAGGTTTCAAACCTGGTAGAGTGTCTGGGCCTCCCTGACAGCAAAGTGTTGGTATTATTGCTTTGTAATCAAGGGGCTTCTGTGTTTGAGTCGGCCCTCTAGAATTGCTCCGTGACTCTCTCATTTCTTACATCATAAACATATGATTTTTCACCTATGAGAATAACACTACATATGGTGTCATCAGGTAATGCCTCATGGAATTCACAGATAATTTTAATATTTGTCCTGTCATTAACCACAACTTGTTTCCTTTTTGAAGTGTTGATTACAAACATGGGTCTCTGTGCTTTGAATTCATCTGGTGTGTAATACATGTCAGTATTGCCAGTAGTGACCCTTTTGTATGATGAAAATGCCTCATATAATTTGAGGAAATCATCCTTGGACATGTTTAAATTATAATTTTCTCTAGGAAATACCTCATTTCTGCCATTTTTAAGATATATGTTCTTGATGTTGCAGTTATCAAATTTACTTGAACTTTTTTTCCTGATTATTGTGTCTTCCAGTCTGAAACAGTACCACCACAAAATCCGGCATGTCATATTGTATACTGGAGAATGAATTTGTAGCATCAAACTCATAATAGGTACCAGATGCGGGCTTCTGTACACATTGATATGTATAAAATTGTAGAGGAATCTGTGGATTTTTTATTATATCAGCTTTGTATTTAAGAGCATAGCTGGCCTCATATTCAACAACAGGGATTCTTAGCTCCATAGTCTGAATAATGCATTTGCCTGCATCTGGTAGGGTATTAGGCAGAGCTTCCCCTGTAGAGTTTAATGCACTGTACCTCATCAAAGCATTATTATCATTGGCAGCTCTTCTAAATGTAGTTCTTAAACCACCCTTCCACATAATATCTTTGTAATCTGAGAAGAATCCTGGCAACAGGCGCATGGGGAACAGCACTGTGTGGTTCTTAGATATTATTTTATCACCAGCCTCAAATCCACCTATTTTGTAGTAAGAAGCCTCGGTTTTGGATAATTTTAGAGTGGCCAAAGCTGTGGAGGTAATGCCGGGATAATCCACTCTGTTTATAACAACACCATGTTTTTTGACCTCAATTTCAGAGAATAGATGTGGCACAAAATTGTCCACCAATCTTATATTTGAATTTGCCGGATAATCTGTACCATCGAGCTTTACAACATCAAATTTGATGTATAGATCTGCTCTGTGGGGGTGTATAAAGCCATCCCCTACATCAAGATCAACCTCAATCTCTGTGTTGGGTTGATTTAAATTTGCAAATGTCCTCCTGTTTGGAGGGAATGATTGTAGCTCATAACTCTCAATATTTTCCATTTTCTTCTTGTATGTATTTTTATTTAAATATTAATCTCTATGATAGCAGTTGTTGTGGCTCCAGCAAAATCAACTAATTCTTCTTTTTCATTAGTGACCATCAATTCAATATAATCTATTCTATTATGGCACACAGGAAAATATAATGTTGGGGATGGATTGTAGATGATGGGCTCCATGAATTCAGAATTAGGTTTGAATGTTGCAATGATGCCGGTTTGTTTGTGAGTGCCTATGCCATTTGATTTGGTGATCATACCCTCAGCCACATTACAGTGAATATTTAGAGTCTCTATGGCTAAGAATTTAGGTATATTAATAGCAGTGTGTTTGATGCCTGGTTCAAGTTTTGTGTTCTCAAAGCCTAACAGCTCTCCTATAGTACCCAGATCCACTGTTTCTGTAGCAGATACAATCTCTACTCTGTGAGTGACAGAATTTTGAGTTAATACTATACCTCTGGGTAATTGAGCATTTAGAGTGGACAGATTATACTGCCCTGGAGTGATGACAATTTTTTCATCACCAACTGCAATTGTGTTGTTGTGGTGTGTAATATTAGGGATTAAGTACATGCCATAAAATGCTCTGAGAGCTATTGTTTTGGGATACACTATGTCATCATGTAATTTGAGTTTCAATATTGAATTTTGGCTGGTGAGATGGAATACCCCCATGATGTTTTAAATACCACAAGGCTTTTTGAAAATCTTCAATTGATGGTTTATTTATTTGAGACATATATCTAAGAACAGATAAACACAAATGTCCACAATTAACATCTTTGAAATTTTGAACACGGGCATTATTGTAATAAAGATTAGCTGAATTTAGATATTTTATTAAATTTTCAGGTGGAACACCTCCAAATGAATCAAACACAAATGCCTCATTTTTTAAATATTTAAGATAACAGATCCAGTGAGTGCCCTGATTTTTGTACTTATCCAAATTAACAATGCCACACTCTTTGTTGAGTGGTTGTTCTGGTAAAGAATCAGACATGTACACACCTCTAAAATGTTTGATGCCCAGTGGCTTGATTAAAGCTTCAATATCTTGGTTTGTAAGCGGCTCTTGTTTTTTTTTAAACTTATTCATGGCTCTCTTAACACCTTTGCCTTGTTTCTCCATGGCCAGGTTATGGCGCCTCTGCTCGTCTATTTCTGCCTTATTCTTTTTGGCATCTATTACTGTTTTTGCTATGGCGGCTGATCCCCCGGCCAAGCTCCCCGCAGCCCCGAGAGCAGCTAAGATGGCAGGGATGGTAAATATAAATCCCCCCACATGTGATTTTTTTCTTGATTGCTGTAATTTTTTTAATTGGGGGGTACTAAGCAACAATTTCATACCATGCCCCTTTGCAAGACAAGAATTTTTTTTCTTGCGCTGCTTTTTGGTCAAAAGGCTATCAATAGTTTTAAGAGATTTAAGACCTGCATCAGGTATTTGATACATAACACCCTTGGCCTTCATTGTAGGTTTATTATATACATGTTCACAACCCCCACCCCAATTTTTGTTTGGTGCTCATAGCTATGGTGGTCCCCAATGCTGCTATTTTTTCACTTAAAGAAGCATCTTTGCTTACAAATCTACCAAATTCAGTCTCTTCTAATTTCTTGTCTGCTACATGTCTCTTGTCAAGATCAGAATGTGTGTTGTATGCTATGTCATGGTCTCTACAAGCAGCATCTAGGGGATTAACACCAGGATCACCTCTGTTTAATCTATGATCTAATTTTGTGCCTGGACCACAATACTGATAGCCTGGAATGTGTAGTTCAAATGGCAGCTTGTTTATAATGTCATTAACCAAGCCCCGACACTCAGAAATATTCCAAAATTTAGGTGGTAGAGTATTAATAATTTTTATAAGATATCCAATCCCCTTAGTGTCATTCACTATAAAATTAGACAATTTTGTGCTTATCATGTCCATAATTCCAACTTTTTCATTGTAAAAATTGTGGTTGCCAGCATTTTCCTCCCCAGCTATCACCAATAACCTATCTACAAGTTTCCTGACATCATCAACCCAGACAAATTCTTTGGGCAGGGTGTTGTATTGTTTGATTCCACTGCCAGTCTTGATCTGTGACCATATGGGCTTGATTAAATTGTTGTATTTTGCTCCACTGCTACACTTGACTCTTTTTTGTGTGGGATCATTGTTCTGGTATAGAGCATCTGATTTTATTAATATTTCTTTGTAATATTCATAATCTTGATCTGTATAGCTGCCAGGCCTTTTCCTAGTCATCAGTTCCCACAATCCAGGTGTGCCGGGGTACTTAACAAAAGCACCTTTTTCTCCAAGACGAGATTCTGAATATACAATCAGATCATCTCCCATAAATGTTACTCTGAAATTGCCAATTCTATGTATGATGCTACCATAACGCTCTGTGTCAGCATATAAGCCAAAAACCTCATCTTTGTTGTCTTTAGATGTGCTTAAATATTTTTGAGCAAGAAGACCCAATTCAATAGGATCCTGAGTAGCTTCAATTCTTCTAGGAGCAATAGGACTAGGTGTATGAATACTAGAAAGTGGGGTGAATGGATAATCTAATATGTTCCTAGCAGCTACAGGTACAAGCTCTGTGATCAAATTTTGATTTTGCTCTGTAACAGTTTTGATATTTTTACCTAATTCACTAGTAGCATCAATAATAGGCTGTACTGTTTGTTTGTGTTTTTCATAAATTCCTCGGTTCTCTGATTTCCATCCCCTAAATCTTTTTACAAGATAATCTTTTAATTTAAGATCATCAATGATTGGCCTTTTCATGGTTATTTATTTATGTTTCAATGTCTAGAAAATTGTTGATTTTATTTCTATATTTGCCACTATTGGGTGTTCTTGTCATATCAATTGTGACAAACCCATAACTGTCCTAGTTCCAGCACTTACTGCAAATCTTGGAAAAATCATTGTAGCTCAAGTCCCCACCTACATATTCATCATGTATGTGTTTGAGGTTGGTATGATCCTGATGAAACACACATATAAAATTGCTGTTGTCTCGGATCAGCTGCTTCGGAATTTTAGAAAAAGTCTGTGCCAGGTAGAAACAATCAATGTTTTTGTGCCGGCCCTGTGTAAAGAAATTTCTAACCTTGTTTTGATTATCCAGTATAATGTCATCAAACACAACAACAGAATTATCGAGACATTCATGAAGTGGCTTAACATCTGATTCAAAAGTGGCAATATCCAGTCCATCATATAGCTTCATCAGCTGCTGATATTTTAATTGTTCCAAGCTCTTAGAGAAGACATACAAGTGCCTGTTTTTCCAGTCTAACCAGTTGGGTGCCAATAAAAAATTATCAACCATTAGTGTAGTTTTACCACAAGCAGATGGCCCAACAATAAGACACCTAATATTATCAGGCAGCAATTTTCCATTTCTCTTATTCTGCTGTTCAGGTTCTGGCAGCCTTTTTATAACATCCCAGGTGCTCATATTATCACTTTGTTTGCATCGATCCAGCTGTGTTCTGGGAGTCCTAGCCATTTGACAAGTAACTTGTTGCCTTTTCTGCGGATGATTTTTTCTATGAGATATGTGTCAGGCTGTTTAGTTTTGCTGAGCTCTTCTTCATAAAACCTGCTTTTGAGAATTTCTCCTCGGTGGTCTTTTATTATATATGTGTTAAGGGTCCCAGGTTTAACTTGAACCACTGTAAATAATTCAGTGCTCCAGTTTCTTGTAAAGCCTCTTTTGAATAAGTGCTTATATTTGCTGATTCTTACTTGATCCCCCACCTTGTATTTGGCCTTTCTTATTGTTGGCTGATATCTAGGATAATAAACAGTGCTGATCAATTTTTGCTCATCAGATGAAGTTACTTCAGAGGGTTTCATGTTGATTGTGGAATGGACCGAGTTGTTATATTTATGTAGAAGTTCTGGAAGAATATTAATCCATTTATAATTACCTTGAAGTGTAAATTGTTTATACATAAGATTTTTTAGGGTTTTGTTGAATCTCTCTACAATTGAGGCCTTGAGGTCACTGTAACTCGAATAATGTTGTATTGCCTGGCTTTTAATAAATTGTTGAAACACTGAATTATAAAATTCTTTGCCATTATCTGTTTGCAAATAGTGCGGTGATCTTCCACTCTGATTGATGATTGTTCTGATGGCTTCTGTAACACATTTTCCAGTCTTGGATTTGAGTGGCACAGCCCAGGCAAATTTTGAAAATGTATCTATAACAGTGAGTAGATACTTGTAGCCCTTGTTGATTTTGTCTACGTTTTTCAGCTGTCCACTTGCCATTTCAATCAAGTCGCTCTGCCATAAATCATCTATGCCCTTTGTGACTACTGGGAGTCTCTTAAAATTATGTCTGGCTTGTCTGTGTAATTCATCAACAATAATTTGTCCAGACATAATATGTAAACAAGAATATTGCAACTATGGGGTGTTCTGCAGCTGATACTGCAGGATTTTCTAAATATAATTTGTCCCCTATTTGTATTTTAAATTCCAGAGAGCCATCATCTTCAACATATGCTGTTTCCAATGTATTGGGATCTGTAAAATCCTCCAATTCTACACTGGTGATTTTCACTTTGTTATCAGCATTTGTTATTGATAAGGGAGGGGTAGTGGTGTGCCTGTGGTTGTAGCCAATATTTGATCTTGATTGGTCTCAATGTGCCCCCAACAAAAAACTGGTAATAAAATTGTGCAGGGGACAGCATATATATTTTGCCGCCTGGTGTAAATGGTGAATCATATTCTTTGTTGGGGATGCTGTACAATTCAAGAATTACTGTATGTTTTGGATTTTCGATTATGCCTGTTATTTCTTTTTCTGCTGTAAGCAATCTGCTTGTTACAGATTCAAGATGCTCATTGATGGTCCTAACAATCTCATCGTGCCCCGGCTTGATTCTTATGTCCACAGCAAGTTTCTTGTATTGTTGCACAATTTCTTGTAGCTGGGTGGCAAACACAGACAAAGCATTTGCTTGATTGGATTCCTTGGTCCCTAGCTGTTGCTTGATATTAGCTACAATTTGCTGTAAATTTTCAACAACTGCCAATTTTGAATTTTGAGCAGTAAGATCATGGACCTGTCTTCTGATATCCTCAATCAGAGCATGCAATTCATTAATATGTTGATTGGTTGGTAGAGTGGCCACTGTCTGAGTGAGTTGTTTGATCTCTGCCTGGATATTCTTGATATCTTCTGATTTCAATATGCGATTCACTGCCCTTTTTATATTTTTAAGTTCCTGTGATGTAGGCAAATTTGATACAGTATTTTGCAAAGATTCAAGTGCCAATTTCACATTGTTTAATTCAGAAGCATCAGCCACATTTTGCATAGCATCTTGGAGCAGAGCTATATCTGCCTGAGAGGGTGTTGATTGTTGTAAAATTTCAAGTTTTGTTTGGATATCATCAATCAAGTGATGAAAATGAGATAGCTCAGATTCAGTGTTGAGGTTTTCAAGCTTTGTGATCTGTTGCTGGACACTAACAAGGGTATCTACAATCCCGGGCAGGCGGGATTCTAGAGATTCTTGTACATTTGCCAAATCACTTTGCACTGCTGCTATTGTACCTTCAAGATGGGTTATGGTACTTTGAATTTTTCCAAAATCTTCATATGTTTCAAGTTGCAGCTTAATATTGGCCACACTCCGAGTTATTGCACTCAAAGCATCAGAAGATGGCAAGTTGTTCATAAAATTTTCAAGTGTCTCAATTTTTTCTTTAACCTCGGCTATGGCATTGTTCAAGGGGTCCAGATTAGGTATCTCCAGTGACTGAATCTGTTCTTTTAGAGTGGAAATCACTAGATCAAAATCTTCTTGTGATTTTATGCTTTTGACAATTGTTTGGAGCTGTGCCTGGACATTATTTATTTGCTCTTCCAATTGTTGTTTCAATTGCTCAGAGTTGGTGGCCTGGGTCTTAAATTTGGCTTGAAGAGCTGCTACAGCCTCTTCTAAATTTTGAAAATTATCCAATGTGGCCAAATCAGTATATTTCTGAAGCAATAATTTGAGTCCAGAATCAATTTTAAGAAGAGGGTCCATGCATTGTGATTGCAAATTTGTAATTTCTAATTGAAGACTGGCATTGAGTGTGGTTTGTAAAGCTTGTAAATCACTTCTTAATTTCTTGACTCTGACATCAAGCATCAGAATCTCATCACTGTGATCTTCATGTCTTGTATGGCCAAATATATCATTAGGCATTTTTGTTTTAGTGGTTATTTATTATTGAATATCTGATTCTTAATTCTATAAAAAAAGGTATAAGCTTGTCATAGGATCCCGGGACTTCAATATATAAGCAGTCACCAGCAGAAACAGTATATACAGTACCAGAAATCAAGTTTGAGTGCTTAATTCTATAAATATTTCTCCCTACTGAAATTTTAACATTACCCTCAGGGGTTGTAATAAATTGTAATTGCCCACCTACAGGTAATTGGTAATGATTTAAATTATTGTTAAATATGTACAATGTTTTACCTGTTTTATCATCAATATCTGTAAGTATGCTGTTCAGATGAATAATTAACAAAGCACTCAGTTTAGATATTATATCAGAAGAGGCTTGTGGTGTTGGCAGCTCCATAATAGCCTGTTTTTTGAACCCAAATAAGTTCATAGGCATGTTTATTTATTTCAAATCATGCTCTATTATTGGGCATTGATTCCCACTTTTCAAATCACAATGCCCCCATGGTAAAGTATGTATGCCACATGCCAAAATGCATCTCTTATCATCATGTGGGTCCAGAGCCACTTTTCTTACAATATTTGTAGTCAACAAGTGATCCACACTCTGAATTCTATTTTCTGATGTTCTGATTGTGCTACATGATTTGAGGCAATTTTTGTAATCTTCAAATTCAAGCTCTTTTTCAACAGTTACTCTGCCAATGCCCTTGGCTTTTTTGGCAACAACACCACTACATGTTTCAAAACTGTACATCTTGGCCCTTAACCCAGCAAATGCCACAATAACATCACCAAGTGTCTCATCTTTTAACTTGCCAGGCACCTTTTTGTTGTGGGGTTGAATTCTTGTATGTTCACTGGTATCAAAATATTCAAGCAATGCAGGCTGTGCTATATCTTGATAAACATTTTCTGTTTGAATATCAAGAACAAAACTATCTGTGTCCATGTACATCAATTTTACACAATCACCATAAAAAGGTTTCAACACATCATAATACAATTTTAACATGTGTAATTTGGCCAATTCCAATATTACAGCCCCTACATAAATAGGTTTATCAAACTTAATCTTTGTTTTTTTCATGTTGAAAAGTGCCATATTTTCATCATAAATTCTTCTATAATTGAAATTAGGCTTTGCAACCAATTTTTTGCTCAGGCTGGGGTCAGTAATTATTTTAACATCGGTATGTTTTCTGACATTTTCAATTGTTTTGCCATACACAGAATTAACCATCAATTTAAACAGGGCCTTATCAAATTGGCTCTTTGCAGATGTTCGAAGCTCTGTATTTGTATCAATGTATGGTTTCAACCATCTTGAGTGCCTGAACCTCAAAACTTTGCCAATTTTGGTCACTTGAACACCATGATTCATCAGGAACTGGAGGTTTTTGTAATATATGACATAACCCTGTTTTGGCTCCAGTGTCATCATCAATTTCTTCTGTTTAGAGCCAGGTGAACACTGAACCTCGGGAATTGGGGGCAGATCAGAAAATATGTTGTGTAAATCATCAGGAATTGTCAGATCAACCTCTAAGAAGAGGCCATAGTTACTGTCATCAAAATCCTTAAGATCTTCAATATTGAAATCTTCAACCCATTCAAGCCCTGCATATGGCAGTTTATCCATCATGGCATAACCATACAGGCTGTTTGCATCCACATAGAGTATATAATTTGATGGCAGTGCTGGATCATTATCAGGAATATATTTGTTATTTGCTCTGGCATATCTCTGAGAGCATTGCACCATCCCTCCTCTTATACATTGCTCCATAAACAGATACATGTCCTGATCTTGGATAAGATCCAATTGCATGTTAGTGTTTAAAAACATTGCAGCCCATGCTAGGCCTGGGCCACTGTAGAAATACATTGGATCCAGCTTATAATTTTTGCATGGAAGATTTTCTGAATGCTTGAAGTATATCAGCTAAGAGGGTCACATCAAGTTTTAAATATGCCATGTGATAATCACCAAATGTCTGGCATTTTAAATTGTTCCACATCAATTGGGCATGGTGATAATCATCATCAGTGATTCCAGATGCTCTGATTTTGCTGTAAAACTCTTGTTGTGGTGGCAGAGCACACTCATCAAATTTAGAAAAATCTGTAACATAATCATATGGATATACACCCTTCCGCCTAATTAATTTCAGGTCCTGATTTGGAAACAAGGCACATGTGATTTTGAATTGATCATCAGATAATTGAGTGGCCAGTGTAGCCAGGCTAGCCGATAAAATTCTGTATGAATCAAGAAATCTTAAGTGAATAGGAACACCATTAACTTTAATTATTTTGCTAATAGCAATATATTTCTCATCATTTTCAGCTAAAATATTTAAATTCTTCTTGTCAAACCCCTCGTACCTGATCAAATGATGAAAATCATAATTGGATGCTCCATGGCAAAATATTGGGACAAATTTTGGTCTCTGGATCTTAATATTACAGCTATTACACAGGGCCATTTTGAATTTACCATCTATATGAGAATGGTGTTTCACCTTGATATTTGTATCTGAAAATTCAGAATCACATACCGGGCATTTTTCTGCATTGTTGAAATCTTCAATCTGTTTCTCTGTTAAAGGCAATATAGGTTTTGATTTTAATAAGATGTTAGATGCTATGTCATAGCACTCATTTTCTATTCTATGTGCAAATTTTTTGATGGCATCTGGTCCCATGTATGAATCTTTTTTACTAACAACACCATCCTGTACAATCACATAATAAAAGCTGGAAGGTTCATGTAATTGACATGCTGTAATTGAAGATTCCTCAGGGTCTGGGCTACAGAATGCAAGAGGTTTGAGATTTGATTCAAAATCACAGACTATATATGCTGGGTGTTCCAACAAGGCTTCAAACTTTTTGAATTTTGCATTTTCACTTGGCATTGGCATCACCATATGAACAGGTTTATGATTTTTACAGTATTTTAAATGTTCAATTAACTTGTTTTTAGCAATTTCTGCATTCACTTCCCGAACCCTATTCACCATTTTTTGACCATCAAATACAGTTAAACATCTTCTGCACAACTTGAATATTGTATTGGATTTGTCTAGTTGTGTTCTCACTAAAGCTTCAAGATTATGTATCAGAGTGTAATGATATGTGCCATCCCCTTCAATTAAGAGCAGATCAATCGGAACAGCAGAATCATCATCAAATGTACTGATTCTGAGAGGTGCTATCAAGCAATTGCCACGGCCAGTGGAACAAATAAATACATTAATAGATAATTGTTTACCATTGATATGCCTGGCCTTTTTTTCAAATTTATCAATATTCTGAACAGACATTGGATATTCTAAACCCTCCATTGCATCATCAAAATCGTGCTCATGTTGTTTGTAATAAGTTATTCTCTCAGGATGCCTTGAAACTGGATACAAAGCAGCTAAAATACACCACAAAAAGCATTTCTCATCATTATTTTTAATATTAACCACGGCTGTTTTGTTTTTAATATTGGCAGGTAATGGCAAATATGTAGATCCTTGTAATGGGCTGAATTCAGAAATATTAACATATAACTTGTGTGGAGATCCGCATAGGCTCCATCCAGACTCTTTTCCTGCAAATTCAGAGTGTTTAATATTCAATTGATCTATCAAACTGCTTATTATTTTGTCTGAATTTGCATTTGAATATACAGGTACAGTTTCTGTTATGTGGGGCTGTGTAAATTTTGTGACGTTTGGTTTCTTATATTGTGTAAACAATTTGAGGGACAGCTTATAAGAGCCATTTTGTGCATTTAGAATTGCCTGCACATCAGGATTTACACTGTTCAAAAAATTCTTAATACCACATCTTGGCTCTGATACAAAACGGTAATGCCTTAATTGGCTATTAAAACTGCTATGGATAGGTGGTGCATAGCGTGGCTGTTTTGCCGGTCCAGCATTAAGAGGTGTTTCTTGCTTCCTTTTCAGACCAGATGTAGATGGTTGTGAGGGCAATGTTGATGACTGTACATAAGAATTACACTTGTGCCATTTGTAATATGCCTTGCTTAATATTTTATGGCATCTTGGATACATTTTTGTGGCCTTTCTGTATTTCTTAGAGTCACAAATACGCCGGTGCCTAGACCAATTAGAACTAGATATATTTTTATTACACTGATTGCAATATTTTTGTTTTGGCATTTTTATTGTTTATTTATATAAAATTTCTTGGTCCAAAAAAACAGAACTATGGACAATATGCCAAAACAAAAATAACAGCAATAACTAGGCCTCTGGTGATCCCCAATATAAAATAATTTTGCTCTTTTATGCTGTTGAACAACACATTTTACCAGGTTTCAGATCTGGGAGCTATCAGTTGTATATCAACTAGCAATAATTATTCTCAAAATCTCACGTGTGGACATATTATTTTGCCACACGTATTTCAATCTTACACATTTTATCAGGACTCAAACCCGAGCCTCTTGTTTACAAGGCAACAATATTAACATTTTGCAATCAGGGGAGGCTTCACATTTTATCAGGACTCAAACCCAGAGCCTCTTGTTTACAAAGCAACAATATTAACATTTTGCAATCAGGGGAGGCCTCACATTTTATCAGGACTCAAACCCAGAGCCTCTTGTTTACAAGACAATAAAAACCATGGGGCTATGCACCACACTCTACTGGGTCTCCTGGGATTTTGACAGAAAAACATACTATAAACAATAAGATGATATGGGAACTTGGCTTAGTTTTAAGTGTAGGCAAATCCGTCTGAGGGGGCTTCATCTTTTCTACACTAGAATTCAAAATTCTTAAAAATTCAGAGCATATCACACTAGAAGAATTGGGGTATAAGCCCCTCTTGCCATTGTTTTAAGTGTGGGCAAATCGGATTGTTCAATCAAATAACCTCTTCTTTTCTACACTTGTAAGTGGTCCTGGTTATATTGTAAATACAACTACTAGAGAAGTGGCTACGTACACTCTGTCAGTCTAAAACTTACAGAACTTTGTAGGTATATGATAATTCAGTATCTCTGTACATAATACCACACTAGCAGCAAGGTTACTAATGAAATAGAAAGGGACTCACTTAGCAGGTAGATGGGTGAAAACGCCTTCACAGTGGCTCATAAGTAGACCTCGGATTTTTAGCTTCTAAAAACTGTGCTTTTACGTTTCTAAAATAGACTCTAAAATCCTAAAATAGGTTCTAAAAACCATAAAATAGGTTCTAAAAATCCTAAAATAGGTCCCAAAAATCTTAAGTTAGGTTCGAAAAATCCTGAAGTAAGGAACTTAAAATAGTTCAAAATTTCTGAAAAATACTGATTAGGTACAGTCACCGGCAATGAAAATCGGACCTATATCTGAAATACTCATAATGTTATTTGTGTTGCCTAAACCTACGGAGAAGGCAGCACTTAGCATTGGAAATTTGTTATTAAAATCCAATCTACGCCTTATAGTTTGGCAACAATCTCCTTTCATGTAATCCATAGTCAAACTCCGCAATTTTGTCTGTGAGGATCATTTTGCATTCTGAAAATGATCTTTCATCATAAACATGTCAGTGGTGCAAATATGAGTGCTGAAAAGTTCCTTCGCAAATCCCGAATGCTGCGATGCATCGAAGTGACGCCTAAGTGAACAAGACCACGCGGATCAGAAGATTGCACTTTGGACTGTACAGGTAACAGTGTCACCAGACATCTTGCATTGTTTAGAGCTTTAAAAAACACCATGGACTTGGAAAAAGGAAAATCGACAGAGAGTACGTTTGAAACACGTTCGTCACAAAACAAAGCAAATACTTCTATGTGATATAAATATTCTATAATACCTTTAAAAATATATAAAAACCTTTAAAATGGCTTGGTTTAGGTGTATAAACCTAAAATATTTTCTAACAAGCAAAATAGGTTTTATTATGCAGTGTAAAACTTCATCAGCTGTTGTGTTTTTTAACGAAATCCTGACGTATCTTGTTATTTCTTGTGTACGAGAAAAGAAAAAGTTAAAAACCCAAAATCCAAGGTCTACTCATAAGTGACTGCACGTGGACCTCAAAATTGAAACTATATGTAGATCAACAATACGTCTGCTCTAAAATGCAGCAAACTTCTGAAACCCCACATACAGAAATCTCGTAAGAAACAAAAACAAATTATGGTTTATGTTTGACTCTCCATTGTATTTAGCCGTATGGGATCTTCCAAAACACATTCCTGTCTGGACCTTGTAGTTAAAGAAAAATAAAATATCCCCAACCTTGTCGTCTAGCTATTTATGAAAAGTTCATATCTTTACAATCAATTCCCTCGTACATGCAAATCCACAACAAGAAGTCAGCGGGAAGTCAAGGTAGAGAATATTTTTGGATGTTGACGTTAATATCCTGTCATTTGTACCTAGGAGAAGAAGGCAATGATAGCTCTTTGAAGCTCGTTGGAAACTCTGTCGTCGTTATTGTATATGTAGTTTATAGTGTTCTAGATGACCTTTCCATTAAACCATAAGCACGAGGAGTACAGAATACTACGTTCCTACTGGATGGAAACAAAGGCAGAACCCTCCTATTGATGGATCTTGTAAACTTTTTTCTCGCATAAGTACAAACACACAAACAATGAACTCAGAACAAGCAAATGTAACGGTGGTCTTGACTAAAAGCAACAGTATTAGCTGAAATCTTTTGCAAACAAGATTTAAAATATTTATGACATACCTGAAGTTGAAGCTGAATTACTTGGCAGATATACGTAGGTGCTATACACAGGACAAAACGTAACCCAAAATATTGCGTTCCCTGTGCCTCATGAAAGTGTCGAACTGTAGAACACTACATAATAATTCCTTCTCGGGCAATATATCGAATATCGAGTCGCTCTGTGAAATATTTAGAATATTCGAAGTCGCCTGCAGAAATTCGGGAGCTCTCTTCAAATGGTTGCACTGAAGTAAAACAGACTCATAGCTCCACTACGAAACTACTCAGCTTAGATTGTAACAAAACATTATTAGATAACTATAGGATGGCGTCCAGCCAATCAGAATACACACTCCAGTTAGTATATCTTCAACAAAATATTGTTGGATATCCTGGATGAAGGAGGAGCCAATCAGAAGCAAACACGAACATATGTCGACATGACCATTGATCTTGATATTACTTGCCTACGTCGTAATTCTGCAATTACAAGCAAGACTCGAAGCAGTGTTTACAAAGAAGTCGAATTCTGCTACTTTAATATTATTCGTGGCATAATGATATCATTAAATAGCGACCAGGGGCTGGAATATTGTTTAAAGACTCCATGAAACAACACTTGAACATCACCTTGTATTCATTTCCTTGTTTGCTATCAACATTAACTTGGCTCAGCATATAAAACTAAATTGCTCTTTCATATTAGCTTTTCAATTGGACTCCAAGACATCATACTCCTTCATGGCCACCGGAACCTTCAAATTGACACGTGGCCTCTTGCGTAATTGTAATATCAAACGAGAAACATGGCTGACTTAAATAATTGCCATTTTCTGAACAGTTTCCCCGATGATGTAGTTCTAAACTTGTATTCTTGTAATCAAGGGGTGCCGATTTCGATAACCGATTGTGGTATAGTGGTTCTGATCCCACTTTAAATTGTCCAGGTCAAGTCCCAATTGTCCTTTGAATGCATTGTATGTCCGGTTCTTGACTTGTAAATTTCTGTCTCGTCTGAATTTTTACAAGCCGACCTCCGTGGCGGAGTGGTTAGTACAGCACGCTACGACGTCAGGTGTTCCGGGTTCGAATCCGAGACTGGACATAGGTGTTCTTTCTGAGTATCCATCATCAAATTTCATCATATGATCCTTTTTCCTCATCTTAGCGATTAACCAAAAGTTGCACAAAAGCGTAGTAAAATTAAACAAATCAATCAATTAATCTATCGATTTCTTAGAGCTTTTGTTGGGCTCGTCTCGTTACAAATCATGCTCACCACCAGAGGTGACTTGGACTTGGTTGTTCTTTTGTGAGTGACTGGATTATTTCATATTACAAGTATTATGAGTCCTTGAAGAGGTAATTGATAGATGGGGGGATGCTTTCTAGCGCATTGGGGATATCTGGCGGGATGCCTTTATATACTGTAACTGGTAGAAGTGAAAAACGGTGTGGGTGATGCCATACTTAAAATATCCTAGTTGTTGAGGTGGAGGGGATAGTATCCTCCCGTACCCACTCTTCGAACACTGCTTATCCTTACCCATCATCATTGTCGCGATAAGACAAAAGTGACAGAAAAGCTGCGCAAGAGAAGAGATGTACTAAATAGACATTTCCACTCAATTTTTTTACAACAATTTTAAAAACTACACCCTGTTAAAATGACCCCTGCAAGTTCTCGCGTTTCTCTGCGTCCAGTTTAAGGCAGAAACGAGACTTCCAAAGTTGCGAAGCTAGCGTTGCGCTGAAAACACGCCGCCGCCATGTTACTACGTCACTCCTTAGGGAGAGCTCATTTGTCGTCTGCTTCGAGCGTCCAGTTCCGGATGGGTAGCTCACGGTGAGCGAACACGTGCAGCAGTTTTACAAATCTGTACAGATTTAAATAATGGAAGAAGGGGCGATAGGAGAAAGGAAAGCTATGCTTTGCAATGATCATTCTTTTATGAAATATCACTGCTGCTCACGTGCAAGATAAATGAAAGGGTTCAGCTGCGTGTGTGTTCTCAGGCCATGCGAAAAATATTGCTTATAAAATTGGTTGCTGACCAGACACTCAAAAATATTTTTTAAACATATATGTATCGTTATTTACCGTAACCTATGTAGTGCAAAATATGAATTTTCACATTCTTCACTTTATTTATAAAGCCTATTTAACTTTATTTTCCATAAAGCAATTTCAGTTTGTGTTCCATTATTGTTGCGCAAATTATGATCAAATATTTTTGTGCAGATTACATTAGTTGCACAGTACATATCTATACTTAGTTTATGTATAATTATTACAAGGAAATAATGTGTATAACCATGGGCGTATTTAAGGGGGATTCAACGGGTCCGACCCCCCCTTTTTTGGTTCACTAAAATTACCAGTTTCCTTGTTCTATCCGCTTGTTCATAAAAAATTCCTTCGGACTTATTTCATTCTCTTAAATTAGAGACGTATAGGAGAAAGGAAAGCTATGCTTTGTAATGATCATTCTTCTATGAAATATCACTGCTGCGCACGTGCAAGATAAATGAAAGGGTTCAGCTGCGTGTGTGTTCTCAGGCCATGCGAAAAATATTGCTTATAAAATTGGTTGCTGACCAGACACTCAAAAATATTTTTTAAACTTATATGTATCGTTATTTACCGTAACCTATGTAGTGCAAAATATGAATTTTCACATTCTTCACTTTATTTATAAAGCCTATTTAACTTTATTTTCCATAAAGCAATTTCAGTTTGTGTTCCATTATTGTTGCGCAAATTATGATCAAATATTTTTGTGCAGATTACATTAGTTGCACAGTACATATCTATACTTAGTTTATGTATAATTATTACAAGGAAATAATGTCTATAACCATGGGCGTATTTAAGGGGGATTCAACGGGTCCGACCCCCCCTTTTTTGGTTCACTAAAATTACCAGTTTCCTTGTTCTATCCGCTTGTTCATAAAAAATTCCTTCGGACTTATTTCATTCTCTTAAATTAGAGACGTATAGGACGGGATACGGATGGGAAGGACATTTCGTAATTCCACACACCAGATGGGACTGCAGACCAATATCTGCAATTTCCTGATAGTTTCGGAATTTCTGCGATAAGAAACTACATTGAGACTGTCAAATCAGTTATTTTTTCCCCCTCGAATCATATTAACGAAATTTGGTTCTTAAAAACGTGGTGACACAAGATGAACAGAAAAGTATCAATACTTATGAGTAGTGTGACTACATACACACAACTTTGTCGGGTCCAGCACCCCTTCCCCCCCCCCCCCAGCTCCCCAACAAGCTTCCGGCCAGCAGCGTCCTGGATTTTCACTTACGAAATAAAGCAACCCTAATCATACCAAAAGTTGATCCATCCCTCCCCCCCCCCCCGTGAACTATATATACGCCCATGTGTACAACAATATCCCATACTGAAATGGTACGATATAATTATTTTGAATTTTGTAATGCGAAAAAAGCCGCCTCATCTCGTTACCCCGAAAGCATTACTTGGTTGGTTCACAACTTCACCACTAAGGATCCTATCGAGACGAGCCATGGCAGCCTTGGTCTAGTTCTCGTTGAGAGTTGTAAATGTCTGCGTCGTGTTTATTTGTAAATGTCTCATTGACAGTCTCGTCTCAATTTATAAACATCCGTCTCGGTTTGGGAGGGCAATTCTCGTTCTCGTCTAGGAAAATATAGAATTAACAACGTATGCAAAGGCTTATCATTATAAATACAAAAGAAAACTTTCTTAATATATATATATATATATATATATATATATATATATATATATATTGAGACTCCTCGTTTCGACGGTACAGCCCTCGAAAACTAAATATTATCCTGCTTATATATGCAAACCAAACCGCATATTCAGAATTACCAGGAATGAACTGGCGTTGTAATTATTATACACAAAATTCATGATTTATCTGCGGAAGTCTCAGGTTCCAGGTTTGACTCGACCTGGGCATGACTGTTTTCTTGTGAGTGACATTTCATTGAACTGGAAATTGTTACATGGGAGGATGTTTGCTCGAGACTTTGGGGACAGCTAGGGGGATGCTTCTATTGTTAATGTTAGTGTTGTTCACGAGACGAGGCATGTTTGGTCTCGTCTCATAAAAGGAGATGGGACAAGTGAATGATTTCGAAATGAGATGGGACAGAAGAAAAAGTTCGTCTCTTATCGTGGCAGGTTGGGTGATACTTAGATTGTGCAGTTGGTGGTAGTGTGTTTGTGGGGGGATGTATTCCTGCACCCCGACTTCGAATACTGCTTGTAGTCATTCATCTTCATTGTAGCGATTAGCCAAAAGTGGGAAGAAATGTGATGTTAGATACATAATAAATTAACCATGCGTTCTCCTCGTTGCGGTTAAACAAAGTGAACGGAAAAGCGACGTAAAAGTAAGCTAAATACAAAAATTTGCAATATATATTAACTGAAGAAAACTGTCATTTACTGCAGGAAATTGAAAAACTCACCGTACCTTTTTATACCGTATCACCTCTTATATTGCAGAAATTGGCGTGTAAACCAGTGTGTTCTAAAAGTATTATCTTAAAATTTGTGAAGAAAATTATGTGACGAAAATAATTGTAATTCCAGAAAAGGCATTCCTATAATATTAAGTTCTTGCCAGTCAGAACCAACCTATGTATTCGCAATGAACAAGGCTGTTCACGTGTTCAGCCATTGACTGTTACAAGGTTTGCTTTGTCACCCTAATGGGAAAACCCCCTACCGAGTGGCTGAATTACAGTAAATACTACTATACTGCTAGGGCATAATTCATCTCCAAGAAATGGAGCACAGATTTTTGCACTGGAAGTTGTAAGATACTTGTTTTACACAGTAACAAGTGAATTTTCTGTCGCTTCCGCGGCTCATGCTAAGTTGACGGGACGAGCAGAAGCCCCGCCTGCACGCATTTCTAAGTGATGGCGTCAGAGGACCTCCTGTCTGTGGAGAGGACGTTTTCAAATACGTGACGTAGTAGGTGAATTTCAGCGGTGTTTGAAGGCGTGTTTCTCGAGTACCGAAACAAATATCGCCGAGATATTTTGCACATCTCATGTTTGTGTCATTATCTGTAAAATGAATGGATTTAAAACGTTTTTCATGTCAAAGTGGAAATGTCCATTAGCCATTTGTCCCATCGCTGCGATTTGCCAAAATGACAGAAAAGCGAAGTCAAAATACATAATTTTGCACAATATGCAAGTACGTAGGTCGTTCAATAAGTTTTGCCTGATGGACTAAAACTTTTTTTATTGAGTGAGTGAGGGTTAAGATTTTACATTCAAATGAAAATTTGGAATGTCTCTTTTAAAGGGTACATCACTTTTCGATGTAGTCCCCACAAGCGTCGATACCCTTTCTCCATCGGTGCACTAGTTTCTGCATGCAATCAGAGAAAATATAATTGATTAACGTTTGACAACTGACGAGGGACCCACCTGGAACACACTTTCCTGAACCCAAGTTCGTCGTTGATGATGTTATTCACTGTTCCAAGCGACATGCACAGAATATCTTAGACTCCCTCTGCTTAATGTGGCGATTACCACGAATCAGTTCATCAACACGTGCCACCAAGGGCGCCCGCAGGGGGTCCCTTGTTCCCCCTGAGATTTCTGGAAAGAGTTAATGTAATTCGAACGGTAAAATTGAATCGATATTTTATAACAAAAATATTGTTTCCTGTGACTTACAGGCCATACGTTACAGCCACTATTATTATTACGTATTATTAATAGTATTTTTATTCTTACAGTACCCTCGACACGTAAAAACAAGGATCAGTGGTACCATGAAGGAGAGTAGGTTCATTGATCTCTGACTGATTGATATCTGTGCATTGTGAAAGAGTACAAAAGTAAATAGAAATGTTCATCAACAAAGTGATAGCCTAGATGTTTATTGAAAGGAAGAAAGGTGAATCCTGTTTATATCTAAATAGTAGGCTCGAGTCTGAACTTGTATACAACTCGCTAGAGGCTCCAATCATTTGTCCATAAAAGTGCCATTTACTTAAAGTTTGTATTGAAAATTTGTATGCACATACAAAGGATCTGCTCATATCCGATGCTGAAAATGGTCCCATTCCACATGCAAGCACTCTTGTATACGTCTGTCTAAACTCTGGAATAATTTTCTTAAAGTGGCGTCGCTAATGGCTTCAGTCTCTTGACGTAAGCTTCTTCTAGGGCTGCGATTGTGCGAGGTTTATTTCTGTACACATTTCCCTGAAACCCCAATAAAAGAATTCGGGTGGGTTGACTTCGGGAGATCTTGGTGGCCAAAGATTTTTTTTTATTTTTTTTAAGATAATTCGGTCTCCAAAAAAACTTTTAATTTCTCTCATGCTGACATTTGAAGTGTGACATGTCTTGTTGGAAATATCCATCAGTTAGTTCGTCATATGTTAACTGATGGACAAACTCAGTGAATATTCCCTGGCAGACTTCCTTGTTTCATTTGTTCAAAAACGAAATAGAGCCTATACTTCGCCTACGAGACACTCCACACCACACTCCAATTTTCTGAGAATGCAAAAGCTGTTCATGTATTGCACGAGGAAGTTCTTCTGCCCATATACGCGTGTTTTTAGAGTTTATATAGCCACTCAGATGAAACCATGCTTCATCCTTAAACCAAGTGAGGTCTAAAATCCCAGGATTCTGAGTAAGAACATTTTGAAACCATAGACCAAACCGCACACGTTTTTCATGGTCTGTCGGTTGCAATTCTTAAACACATGACACGCGGTAAGCGTATAGTTTTGATCTGTTTGCAGCTTCTTGACACGTGGAATATGGGAGATTAGTTTCTTGGGAAAGTCTTTGCAATGATTTTGATGGTGATGCCAGTAATCGCTCCGTTACATCCTGTTTGGCTCTTCAGACATTTTCCAGCCTCCTGAATGCTGTGTGACAAGACTTCCCGTTATCTCTAACGTTCTTATCAATTTCTGGATACAACACATTGAAGGTACACGTCTCACACGAAATCCAGTCTGAAATGCCCTTTCACATGCTTTAAATGAACCAGTTTGTCAATATAGACGAACGAGGAACACACGCTCTTTGATTGTGTACATTGTAATTCCTATACATGCGAGTTAACACTACCGAGATGCATTGTTGCGGAACACAACAAATGAAGATCACTGGAAGAGTCCAAACCTATTGCGAGGGATTAGATCCTGTTTTACATTGTTCATGGTAAGTGCATACAAAATAATAAGACAAACTTTAAGTAAATGGCAGTTTTATAGACAAACGTTTGGGGCCTCTAGTAGTTTTGCAGTAGTAGTAGTAACAAAAAATAATAATAATTATGATTATTATTATTATAACAATAGACATACTGATAATAATAGTAATAATAAACGTTCGTTTCTATGACTCTGTCGCCCCTCAGAAAAAAACCTGCGGGCGTTCTTGCGTGCCACCATCTCTCGAGTGAATGCACTGCTGTGTTCCTCTTTAAAGAGGGTAACCGTGTGTACAGTCCGCACCCATCTTCTAACCGTGCTAATGTCAACGCATGCTTCCTCATATACGGCACGCATCCGACTGTAGATTTCGAAAGGTGGAGCATCTTCCGCAGTCTGAAATTCAATCACAGAACGGTGCTTGAACCTTACGTCCACGTAGTCCGACGCAGTAGCACTACCTTAGACAGAAAACATCCCCTGAGAGCAGACATTCCATACTTTTATTAAATGTAAAATCATAAACTTCCCTCACTCAATAAAAATTTATAGGCCAGGAGTCAAAGTAGGACACTATACCCGGTTCTAAACAATCATTTGGGGCTCGAATCATCATGTGGGGCTCAGTGTTGCCAACTCACCCCACGAAAATTTCACCAACTGATATTTTGAAGCCTTTCACGGTGTATGTTAACCTCACAAGCAGTGTTGCCCAACTCGGGCGAGGCGTAGCCTTTTATGGTGTATGTTAACCTCACCAGCAGTATTTCCAACTCGGCGTAGCTTTTCACAGTGTATAATTTTTTAGTTTTTTTTTTGTGTGTGTGAGTGTACATGTGTTTGGGCGAGGCGTAGCCTTTTATGGTGTATGTTAACCCCACTAGCCTCAGCGTACATGAGAGTTCTGAATTTTTTTTTGAGGCTCGAATCATCATTTGAGACTCGTCGTATGATGTATATTTTGAGGGCACAGAGTTGGCAACACTGTGGCCTATTACTGTAGCTTTTTATGAGGGACCTATGTGCGCCCAGTGTTGCAAACTCTGTGGGCTCTTGTCGTAGCTTTTTATGATGTATATTTTGAGGACAGAGTTGGCAACACTGTGGGCCCTTACTGTAGCCTTTTATGAGGAGGGCCCATTGCCCCCTGTTTACATCTGGCAACACTGCCGTAGATTGTTTGACAGTGTTGTTAACCTACTGGGTTTTTCACTGTAAACGTTCATCAAAGGACCTGAGGGGCCCATGTACTCTTTATGTCTGGCAACACTGTTGGGGGCCTATGTTGGCGACTTGTGGGCTCTTACTGTAGCTTTTTATGAGGGGGGTTTATTGTTTTTTTTATATTTGGCAACTCTATTGGATGTTTTTTTTGAGGCTTGGGTTTTGCCAACCTATTCGAAAAAAATTCCACTATATAATCTTTCACTAACTAAACTAACCTACAAATAGGAATTGGCAACACTGACGAGGCTCGAATTATTATTTAAGGCTCGAATCATTATTTGATGCTCGAATCATCATTTGAGGCTCGAAATCATTATTTGATGCTCGTCGGTATTGCCAACTCACTTCACAAAAATTCCACTATATGATCTTTCACAGGCTAAGCTAACCTACAAATAGGAGTTGGCAGCACTGACTTATAAACCCACTGGGTCCTCTTGGCATGTTTTTTCATGATGTGTTGCTAGGCTATTGGGCATCTTGGCGTATACAATGTATATATTTTGAGGGGGGGGGGTTATGGCTTTTTATGCTGTACGAATACTGGGAGCTTGACAGTGACAACCAACAGGGTAGGTAAACCTACATCCAGGAACTGGCAACACTAGTTTCTGACAGTGAATTTGAAATAAAATATTAAACAAAATACATGAGTAAGCACTGTGGGTATTTTTTTTAAAAGAAGAAACGGACAAATAGTACCAGTGTTGTGCCCCCAACTCCAACTGGGCAACTGGGGGAAATAATTGTACAACAATTTGTACCTAATTGCACAATACTTGTACCTAATTGTACAACATACATATACACAGACATAAAAGAGAGAGCCTTCTCGCAACTTACTTCATGTACAATTTATATGATTTTACAACTGTGAAAAGAAAGCATATGTGTTCTGTATGCACATCTTTATTCTTATTTTTCGAAGTTGAATGAAAGCACATGTTTTTACGTTCTCGTAATACTAACCTTGCTCCACTGATTTTAAATTGCTTCCATCCGCTTTTTTTTTCTGTGTTATTTCCGTATGCACGCAACATTTGCTTTCAATAGTATAATGAAACACAGAAGGAGTGTTAGTATAGCAGGCTTCGAGTTTACCATTTATTAAATTAAACAATAATTTATGTAAGAATATACTTGTACTTACCGAACACAAAATAATAAAAGCACATGTGAATGTTTGCGTGTGTTCATGTTATATGACTCCCCGAAAGATAAAGTTCCTAGTTCGACATCAGATGCATGCAAATTTTATGTTTTGCTCTCCAAAATCTTGATTTTATGTTTGTGCTATTTGTCATACAGCAGAGGAAAAAAGAGGGGGGGTACTATCAGCGCCATCTATTAGCAAACAATAGAACTATTTCCGTATGCACGCAACATTCGCCGTCAAACTTTTTCAACACCCAAACATTTTAAACGTCCTCGCGTAGTAATACGATCTAGCTGAAGACGTTTAAAAGAGTACTCTTAGTCGACGAAGCTAATTGCTAGGGCCCTTATATTACTAAAATATTCTTTAATTTGCATATTTTTCATACCGCCATATGTTGTTCTAGTTGACTTCTTCCAAAAAAATGCTAATTAGCGAGAGTTAATTAAGCAAGGCAAGTAAAAGAAGCAAAATAGAACAACATATGTGCCGGCGTGACAATATGTAAAAATTCGATTCAGAGGTGGATCGAATTAAAATTGGGGGATATTTTGCATTTTTTCCCTATAATGTACAAAACATTTACCGTACATAATCTTTTCCATTTACAACAGTATAAAATAAAAGGAATGTGTGACAATATCCATATTAACCTATCCGCTTACCATTTAAATGCCAATTTTTTTGCCATGAAATACCATTTAAATTTGGCTATCTCCCGTGAAGGTTGCACAGCAAGACAAGATGTCAAATATTGTTTAAACTATCCAAGCAATTTAAGTGAAAATTTTATATATTGAAGTGGGAGTATAGTAATAAGTATGCACATATGCAGTTTACTTGAAAGATAATTAGAAACTCACCTAATAAATTTGATCACACACATCTTTGCATTTTATTTCCATTCCTCAACCTTTTATATTTTTTCCTGCCACAGCCACCTCTTCCTCACTTTCACTACATTCTTCAATTTCAATAACATAAAATGAACCCCCGTGTTCATCTCCCGTTCCAAAATCCACATTTTCCTCTTCATCGCTATCGAAAAGCAACTTTTCAATTGCAGAATCATCTACAACATTCTTAAGCAACATGTTTGCAAGACGTAACAAATGAAGGTTTGTTTACATGAGAAATTACTGAACAAAACACACTTGAAATGGTATGAAAAACTTAGAAGCCCAAACATACACGTCATAGATTTGAAAGCTCATACAACCTCTGCCATCTATTGAATGAAAAAGAAACTACGTGATGAAAATCGGGAACCCGTCAATTCGACGAGTAGGTAAGCGGATGGGTTAATTAGGAAGGTATGTTGTATGCTAGGTTAGCTAATTGTGTCTTCTACAGCTTCACTGTATAGAGGGAAGATGGAAAAAAGAGAGCTCTACGGAAACTGACGCTCTTAACAATATTGTATGCCCGTGAAAATTATATATAAATAAGACTTAAGCGTATTATCTGCTTTCATGTGAAATTTTACCAACCTGTGAGCTGTAGTGTTTAGGTGACAAACCACCTGCTCAAATATGATACTGTTGACAATATTGTATGCCCGTGAAAATTATATATAAATAAGACTTAAGCGTATTATCTGCTTTCATGTCAGATTTTGCCAACCTGTGAGCTGTAGTGTTTAGGTGACAAGCGACCTGCTCAAATATGATACTGTTGACAATATTGTACACCCGTGAAAATTACATATAAATAAGACTTAAGTGTATTATCTGCTTTCATGTGAAATTTTACCAACCTGTGAGCTGTAGTGTTTAGGTGACAAGCGACCTGCTCAAATATGATACTGTTGACAATATTGTACACCCGTGAAAATTACATATAAATAAGACTTAAGCGTATTATCTGCTTTCATGTCAGATTTTGCCAACCTGTGAGCTGTAGTGTTTAGGTGACAAGCGACCTGCTCAAATATGATACTGTTGACAATATTGTACACCCGTGAAAATTACATATAAATAAGACTTAAGCGTATTATCTGCTTTCATGTCAGATTTTACCAACCTGTGAGCTGTAGTGTTTAGGTGACAAGCGACCTGCTCAAATATGATACTGTTGAAAATATTGTACACCCGTGAAAATTACATATAAATAAGACTTAAGCGTATTATCTGCTTTCATGTCAGATTTTACCAACCTGTGAGCTGTAGTGTTTAGGTGACAAGCGACCTGCTCAAATATGATACTGTTGACCATATTGTACGTATATTGTATTGTATAGGAGACTAGAAGCATATAATTTGGCGAAAAAAAACCCAAGTAAGGTCATAGAGAATAGTTAAAAAAAGTGAACAATTATATTTTGCATTGCACAGCATTGGATATTAAATAACATACCCCCAAAAATCTCTGCATTATGCGTTCTGTAAAAAATTGCCCTACGTGCCAAACTGCTGTGTCAAGTAAACATTTTCAAAGGCACTGTCGTACTTGTGTGCCGGGAAAACAAATATGTGCGACCAAACTGTGCTCTAAGTGTGGAAAAAATATTACTATTGCCAACTTCAAGCGACACCAGCTTACTTGCAAGAGCACTGGAACATCTCTACCGCAACCTTCCAAGCGAAAGGTGGAAGTAACCTCCCTCGATGCATTGCCACCTGCCAAACGCGTCAAGCTGGCGAAGAAAGCAGACCGATTTGCGTTTGAGCATTTATTAGAAGACTTTAACATAACATCAGACAGCTTCTGCGATGTGCGTAGTTTTCTGGAGAGCGAGCGAGCTAAGATAATATCCATCCTCAACGATGCATTGGCTACACACTCCACTAAATTCTATGCTGTGCTATGCTGCAAGTATAAGAAACCGTCTGATGAAATATATAAATTCTTCCATGCCACAAAAGCAAAAACACTGCATCAGGCAGATGTCACTGACCTCGACAGCATCTACGTCAAGTTTGTCGAGGAGTTTGTGGCAAAGCACGAGGAGCATCAGGCTGAAGGCTCGGGCGGTTCGCTGTGTGGCGACCCCCACAAACTTCGTCTGAAACTTAACAAGTTCCTGCCACTGTCAGGGTCTAGCTATATTCCCCTGCCACCCAAGATTAAAACAAGGAAAGCTGTTCTCAATATTCAGAACAAAGACACCAAATGCTTCCTCTGGTCGGTGCTGGCAGCATTGCACCCTGTTCACTGGAAAAAGAGTCCACGCTATGTTGCACACTACAAGCAGTATGAGTCGGAACTGGAGGATGCAATGGCCGGGATTGCCTACCCTGTAGAAGTCTCGCATATTCGCAAGTTTGAGGTTCGTGCTCGTGACTTGTTGGGCCTGCAATTAGCCATCAATGTTTACGGTCTCACCGAGGCAAACATCGTCTACCCTATTCGGGTAAGTGATGTAGATGATGATAGTGCACAGCAAATTAACCTCCTGCTCATCAAGAACGAAACCCATCACCATTACACCCTTATCCGTTCCCTCTCTCGGCTTGTTTCGAGCCAACGGAGCAGTGATAGTCACCATGTCGAGGTGTGTCACAGGTGCCTGTCCACTTTCGACAACCAAAAACAATATAAATTCAAACACTCTCGAGGACCCAACATTGCTGCTAAGAAGCTAGCTCGCCACATGCTCTACTGTGGTACCAACAAGCCTGCACGAACTATCCTGCCCGAACCTGGTGCAGTAGAGTGTTTTCGTATGCACAGTGCTATGGTGAAGCATCCTGCCTATATTGTAGCAGACTTCGAGGCTTTTCTTCAACCTCTGTCTAACTGCCATCCCAACCCCGAAACATCCTCTACTATTCCTTTCCAAATCCACGAGGCCTCGAGTTACTCCTATGTTGTGGTGTGGCGAGACCAACATATTGCCTCCGAGCCCTATGTGTATCGCGGTCCCGACCCGGTCAAACACTTCCTGGAGAGAATGCAACAGGAAGCCATCAAGATAGGGAAGATGCTGTTGGCCCCCAAGCCCATGCTGCCTCTGTCTCCGGAAGACAAGCATCAGCACGAAATAGCTCTAAATTGTCCTGTTTGCAACTCGGTCTTCACTGACGATAACAAAAAGGTCCACCACCATGACCATTATGGGACCGGAAGCTATATTGGCCCGTGGTGCAAAAGGTGTAACTCGAGAGCCAGGGACCCGCGCTTCATACCGGTCTTTTTTCACAATGGCTCGGGATATGATTTCCATCACTTGGTCACACATCTAGGATACGACAATGCTAGAATCAATGTCCTGGCACAAAACGAGGAGCGTTATATTAGCGTCAGCAAGTGGGTGCCGATCCCCGCCGACTCAAAAAGCAGGAGCATCGAGCTTCGGCTCCTCGACTCTCTGAGGTTCCTCCAGGCAAGCCTGGATGCTCTTGCTGGGAAGCTCAGAGACGACCAACTAGCCATTACCACATCAAGTTTCCCGAACTTAGATGTCGCACTCATCAGACGTAAAGGGGTCTACCCCTACGAATACGTCACCGACCCTTCCAAGTTCGAAGAAGAGTTGCTGCCTCCCCAGGATAAGTTCTACAGCCAGCTGAGAGGTTCAGGTATTACCGACGAGGAGTACAAGCATGCTCAGTCTATGTGGGTCAAGTTGGGTTGCCGAACTTTTGGTGATTACCACAATGCATACCTGAAGCTTGATGTGACGCTTCTTGCCGATGTGTTCCAGGCGTTTCGGGCGACTGCGATAAACATTTACAACCTGGACCCTGTATATTTTTACAGCCTTCCTGGACTGGCATGGTCGGCCATGCTCCTGCTGACTAAAATTAAACTTTCACTTATCTCCGATATGGATATCATGCTTTTCATCGAGAGAGCTATCCGGGGCGGCATGGTCCAAGTGTCGCAACGCTTCGCACACGCCAACAATCACCACATGGCCACTGGTTACGACCCCTCCCAACCATCAAGCTACATCATGTACACTGATGTGAATAATCTTTATGGGCACTCCATGATGCAGCCACTCCCAACAGGACAGTTTGAGTGGGTTGATCCTTTATACCACGACATCGAAAAAGAGTGCGACGAGTTTGGGTTTTTTGCCGAGGTGGACCTTGACTTCCCCGAGAAGCTGCAGGATACATTCTGTGACCTTTCGCCTGCTCCGGAATTCAAGTGTCCACCTGGCTCGGATCAACCGAAGCTCATCATGGACTTGGAGCCCAAAAAGCGTTATGTGCTACACTACCGGAACCTCCAGTGGTTAATGCAGCAAGGGGTCTCGGTCAAAGCAGTTTACCACGTGCTCTTGTTCAGGCAGTCTCCATGGTTGAAGCCGTACATCGAACTGAACACCGAACATCGCACTGCTGCCACTTCGGAACTTGATCGCGATTTTTTCAAATTAATGAACAATGCGGTATTTGGGAAGACCATGGAGAATGTGCGAAATCGCGTTGATGTGAGGTTGGTGACGAAGAAAACACAGTGTCGTCGACTTGTTGCAAGCCCGCTGTTCAGCTCTCGTACAATTTACAACGAACAAATGTCTCTGATTCACATGAACCGGGGCAAGGTGCTACTCAACAAGCCCATCTATGTGGGAGCTGCAGTTTTGGATCTGAGCAAGTTGTGCATGTTCGAGACATATTACGACATACTACGTGCACACTACAACCACAATATCTCGCTCCTCTACACAGACACAGACAGCTTGGTGTACCATGTTCGCACGGCCGATGCGTATGGTGATATAGCCAAAGTTCCAGCTCTTGTCAAGCTCTTCGACACATCGGGCTATCCCCAGCTGAACCGGTATGGAATTGTGCCCCAGAACAAAAAAATACCCGGCAAACTCAAGGACGAGAAAAACGGGGATGTGATTGTGGAGTTTGCTGGACTTCGTGCCAAAGCCTATGCGATCCGGGCTGAGGGTTCTGTAACAAAAAAGGCAAAGGGTGTAAGCAGGCAAGTGGTTCGGGAGCACCTCAAGTTTGAGGATTACCTCGAGTGCCTCAGAACAAAATCGCCTATTCTACAAAAAGAGCATCGTATCCAAAGCGTTGATCATGTGCTTACAACTAATATTGTCAGGAAAGTTGCTCTGGATGCACACGACGACAAGAGGTGTATTCTTGAATGTGGGGTCCATACACTTCCGTGGGGCCACTATCGCCTCCAAACTAGTAAGGCCTGCCCAGAGTGTAACAAAAAAAGGCAAAGGGTGTAAGCAGGCAAGTGGTTCGGGAGCACCTCAAGTTTGAGGATTACCTCGAGTGCCTCAGAACAAAATCGCCCATTCTACAAAAAGAGCATCGTATCCAAGGCGTCGATCATGTGCTTACAACTAATATTGTCAGGAAAGTTGCTCTGGATGCACACGACGACAAGAGGTGTATTCTTGAATGTGGGGTCCATACACTTCCGTGGGGCCACTATCGCCTCCAAACTAGTAAGGCCTGCCCAGAGTGTAACAAAAAGTAATAGACAATGCAAAATGAAAAAAAAACAATTTTAATTTACTTCCACTTCCTCGATTACATGCATGCATGGCACAGCAAAATTAAACTTCTGGGAAACTGCTTATTGTAGTTTGTACTTGTGTATATAAAATTCCACATTTCTTATTGTGTGCTATTTTTTTTTATTTATTTAAAACTGTTCAGTCACTCTTTCATTCTTGACGTCATACACAAATGTTTTCTCTGCAATAAGAATGACACTGCACAGAGTATCTGCAGGCAAGGCGTCGTGGAACTCGCATACAATCTTGATGTTGGTACGATCGTTAACAACCACCTGTTTTCTTTTAGATGTGTTGATGACAAACATGGGTCTGCGAGCTATGAACTCGTCGGGGTTGTAGTACACGTCCACATTGCCGGAGGTCACTCTCTTGTAAGCTGTGTACGCCTCGTAAAGTTTCAGGTAATCGTCGTTCGTAATGTTTAAGTTATAATTCTCGCGTGGAAAAACTTCATTCCTTCCATTTTTGAGGTTAACATTCTTAATTTTGCAATTATCAAACTGGCTAGAATCTTTCTCTTGGTTATTATCTTTCCCCGTCTGGAAGAGCACGACGGTAAACTCTGGCATATCGTACCGGATGCTGTTGAACTGCGTAGTAACATCAAATTCAAAATGGTTGCCGGAAGCAGGTTTCTGCACGCACTGGTAGCCGTAAAATTGGATGGGTACTTGGGGGTTCTTCAAGATGTCGGCTTTGTACTTGAGACCGTAATTAGATTCGTATTCTACCACAGGCATGCGCAGCTCCATGGACTGGATGACGCACTTGGCTGCGTCGGGTAGTGTGTTGGCAAGTGCTGCACCGTCTGCACCCAAGGTGCTGTAACGCATCAGCACATCGTTGTCGTTGGCGCTTCTGCGAAAAGTGACGCGCAAACCACCCTTCCACATAATCTCCGTGTAGTCGGAGAAGAAGCCTGGAAGCAAGCGCATGGGAAACAGTACTGTGTGGCTTCGAGTTTTGATTTTTGTATCTGCTTCGAATCCCCCTGCCTGGTAGTATGCTGCATCGGTCTTGGAGAGTTTCAGTGTTCCCACAGCTGTAGAAGTAATCCCGGGGTAGTCAACCCTATCGATGACGGTGCCATGCTTTCTAACTTCCACTTGCGAGAAAAGATGCGGCACAAAATTGTCCACAAGTCTTAAGTTTGCATTGGCGTTAAATGCTTCCCCGTTGTCTCTCTTCACCACATCAAACTTGATATACAAATCAGCTCTGTGAGGGTGAATAAACCCATCCCCGACGTCCACATCGTATTCGATCTCCCTGTTCGGTTCGTTCAAATTGGCGAACGTGCGACGATTGGGTGGGAAGGACTGCAACTCGTAACTTTCGATTTGCTCCATGATTGTTATTTATTATACGTTAATCTCCACGACGGCGGTGGTAGTAGCTCCGGCAAAATTCACCACCTCATTTTTTTCGTTTGTCACTGCCAATTCTATGTTGTCTATGCGATTACGAGATATGGGGAAGTATATCGGTGGTGAGGGTGTGTATATAATCGGTTCCATGAATTCAGAGTTTGGTTTGAACGTAGCGATGATACCTGTCTGCTTGTGGCTGCCTGGGATACCATCCGAGGATTTGGTGATCATGCCTTCTGCCACGTTGCAATGTATGTTCAGAGTCTCGATGGCTAGAAATTTAGGAATGTTGGCACCGATGTGCTTGATGCCAGGTTCGAGCTTTGTGTTGTTCTCGAATCCCAGAAGCTCTCCAACAGTGCCTAGGTCTACTGTTTCCGTAGCAGACACAATTTCAACTCTGTGAGTTACAGAATTTTGAGATAGCAGTACATTTCTTGGCAATTGGGCTTGCAAGGTAGACAGATTGTACTGTCCTGGCGTGATAACTATTTTTTCATTTCCAACAGTAATTTTGTTATTGTGCTCCGTGACATTGGGTATCAGGTACATGCTGTAGAATGCACGAAGAGCAATAGATTTAGGATAGATGATGTCGTCATGCAACGCGAGTTTCAAGACCGAAGTCTCGCTGGTGAGATGGAACACTCCCATGGTGTTTTAGGTACCACAATGCTTTCTGAAAATGCTCCACTGAGGGGTTATTTATTTTAGACATGTATGCGAGAACGGAAAGGCATAGGTGCCCGCAGTTAACATCGGTGAAACCCTGGATGCGTTCGTCATTGTAGTAGAGGTTGGCAACACTGAGATACTTCACCAACCTGGCAGGCGGTGTGCCACCGAACGAATCGAAAACAAATGCATTGTTATCGTTAATTTTGAGGTAGCATATCCAATGTGTACCAGGATTTTTGTAACTGTCCAGGTTGACCACGCCATACTCCTTTTTCTTTACAGCAGAGGGTAGAGAATCGGACATGAAAACACCCCTGAAGTTCCTTATTCCCAACAGTTCGATCAGAGATTCAATATCGAAGTTGGACAGGGCTTTTTCTTTTTTTTATATTTCTTCAAAGCATCGAGGTTGTTTTTTCGCTTTTTGGTCACACCTTTCCCCTTCTTTTCCATAGCCAGGTTATGACGTTTCTGTTCTTCCAGCTCGGCCTTGTTCTTTTTTGCATCGATGACGGTTTTGGCAATGGCAGCACTGCCTCCTGCCAAGCTGCCCACTGCACCCAAAGCTGCCAAGATGGCCGGAATGCTAAATATGAAACCTCCAATCTTCTGCTGCTTCCGCGAATGCTGCAACTTTTTCAATTGTGGAGTGCTGAGCAGCAATTTCATTCCGTGTCCTTTAGACAAGCATGAACGTTTCTTCTTGAGTTGTTTCTTGGTGAGTAACCCATCGAGGGCACCCAGCGTTTTCAGATTCGAATATGGTATCTGGTACACGACACCCTTGGCCTTCATGATGTAATTTTTTTTTTACGGTATGTTATTTTATATATGTTCAGAGATTTTTTGTTTTCCCTCCCGTGTAATTTTTTTTACGGTATGTTATTTATATATACTTTGCAGCTATTAAACAAATTCGATTATGTGCTTTGTTTTCTTACCAAGAAGTTCTTTTGTCCCCTTGTACACAATTCGAGTTGTGTTCTCGATTAAAATGGATAGCTTCTCGTCGGATAACATGCTAGCGTATCGATCTGGTAAAAATAGACTGTATTGTCCGTTGAGCAACAGACGTACTTTAGGACCAAACTGGGTTGCAACAATTGAACCAGAAGTTATTGCATAAGGTTTGTCCACTTCCAATTCCTGAATTTTTATATATTCGACTGACAAATTTAGCATTTGTTTTAATGCCTGGACGTCACTAATTTTTTCACTCATATCGAAGAAATATTTTTTTTGGTCTCGTAGATTTTTACAGTATGTTATTTATAGAAAAAAATTTCGGCATTGCCTAATGCGATCAAGTGATCGATGATCCTGCTGGTTTCAGCATTTGAAGCATACCAGTCGTCTGTATATCGTCTCCTCCCCTGTCTCCACTCGTGAAGTTCGTCCATCTTATCAGCCAATTTTTCATCAGCAGCCCGAAAAAAAGCATAGGGAGAAGAAGAAGATTTCACACAGCTTATTTTTCTCAGATGATCCAGAAGTAGCATTTCACAGGGCAAGCGAAATTGTGGTGTTATTTTAACTAAATCAATAAGCTTTTTAACATCGTCGTGACTATCGTCGAAAGTAAATGTAAATATTTTGTATAACACTTCTGTTGGTAAGTCTGTTATATGCGTAGACATTTTTTTACTGTATGTTATTTAATTACAACCCCCACCCCAATTTTCGTTTTGTATTCATGGCAATGGTCGTGCCCAATGCTGCAACCCGTTCACCCAGCGAGGCGTCTCTGCTGACGAGTCTCCCGAACGCGGCATGCTCCAATTTTCTATCAGCATCGTGACGCGCATCTAAATTCGTATATGTGTTGTAAGCAATGTCGTGATCCTTGCATGCAGCATCCAGCAGATTTACCCCCTTGTCTCCTCTCTCCAGTCGCCGTTCCAGTTTAGTACCCGGTCCGCAGTATTGGTAACCTGGTAGGTGCATCTCGAAGGGTAGCTTGTTGATGATGTCGTTCACGAGACCTCGACCCTCGGCCACATTCCAGAATTTGGGAGGCAGGGTGTTGATGATTTTGATAAGGTAACCTATACCTTTGTTGTCGTAGACAATAAAGTTGCTAAGCTTGGTGCTAATCATGTCCATGATGCCCACCTTCTCGTTGTGGAAGTTGCGATTACCTGCATTCTCTTCACCTGCAATAACCAGCAATCGATCTACAAGCTTCCTTACGTCGTCTACCCAAACAAACTCTTTAGGTAGGGTATTGTAGAGTTTGACACCGCTGCCAGTCTTGAGCTGGTTCCATATTGGCTTGATGAGGTTCCTGTATTTTTCTCCACTGCTTGATTTTACGCGATTCTGTGTTGCATCGTTGTTTTGGTACAGGGCATCCGTCATGATTAAAATTTCTGTGTAACTTTGGTAATCCTCGTCTGTGTAATCTTTAGGTTGCTTTTTGGTGATAAGTTCCCACAGGCCCACAGTGCCAGGATACCTAGTCCAGCTGTTCTTCTCGCCCAAATTAATTTTCACGTCGTCACCTTCGAACGTGACTTTTGACTTTCCAATTTTCCAAACCACACCCTCGTTAAGTTCCACAGAGGGGTACAATCCAAACACCTCGTCCTTTTCAAATTTCCCAGTGCTTAGGTAATCTCTCGCCAACGGACCTAATTCAACTACCTTGTCCGAAGAGGTACTGCCTAGAACCTGACGTCTCAGAGGTGCAGCTCCAAGTTCGAACGGGGTAGTGTGAATACTGGATATCGGTGTAGGCACAGCATAATTTCGAGCAGCAAGTGGCACGAGCTCGTTGATTAAATCTTTATTTTGCTCGGTAACATATTTGATGTCTTTACCTAGTCCACTTATAGCATCAATAATAGGTTGGTCCTGTCGCTTTTTCTCTTCGTAAATTCCGCGATTCTCTGATTTCCAACCCCTGAAGCGTTTGGCCAGGTAGTCGCGCAGCTTCAAGTTGTCGTCTGCGAGTTTGCGTTTCATTATTTGTTATTTATAATACGTCAAGACGTTTCTTGTAACGTCGCAACGTTTAGAAAGTTGTTTATTTTGTTTCTGTATTTTCCGTCATTGGGTTTCCTCGTCATGTCTATCGTGGCGAATCCGAAATCATCTTGATTCCAGCATGAAGAGCAAAATTTGGAAAACTGATTGTAGTTCATGTCCCCGCCTACATAATCATCGTAAGCATGTTTTAAATTGGTGTGGTCTTGACGAAACAAGCAAATAAAATTAGCGTTGTCTCGGAGAAGCTGCTTGGGAATTTTAGAAAAAGTCTGAGCAAGGTAGAAGCAGTCCATGCCTCTGTGCCGCCCCTGTGTAAAAAAATTGCGAATTTCGTTATGGTTCTCCAGGATGACATCGTCGAAGACCACCACCGAATTTTCATGGCAGCAGTCTAGTGGCATTACTTCGGAGGCAAAAGTAGCTATGCTCAGCCCTTCGTACAGTTTTGTCAGCTGTTGATATTTTGCTTGCTCCAAACTTTTGGAAAAAACATACAAGTGCCTGTTCTTCCAATCTAACCAGTCGGGAGCAAGAAGAAAATTATCAATAAGTAAAGTTGTTTTCCCACACCCTGAAGGTCCGACAATAAGGCAGCGAATGTTGTCCGGCAACAGTTCGCCGTTTTTCCTAGCCTGACGCTCCGGGGGAAAATCTGGCAGTCGCCTCACCACATCCCAAGCACTTGTTACACAATCACCTCGTTTGCGTCGATCCAACTTTTTTCCTCGAGTCCCAACCATTTCACCAACAGTTTGTCACCTTTTCTACGTAATACTTTTTCGATAAGATACGTATTGGGGTATTTTGTTTTAGAGAGTTCCTCCTCGTAGAATCGCCCTTTCAAAATTTCGTCGCGATTATCTTTTATTATATACGTGTGACGGTTACCGGGTAACAATCGAGCAACAGTGAAAAGTTCCGTACTCCAGTTTTTGGTAAAGCCTTTTTCAAACATGCGCTTAAATTTACTAATTCTTACTTGGTCTCCAATTTTGAATTTCGGTTTTTTGTTAGTGGGCCGGTACTTGGGGCAATAAACAGTAGAGATCAGTCGTGCCTCATCAGACTTGCTGACATCGGCAGGCTTCATGCGTATCGTGCTATGCAAACTGTGATTATAGTCGTTTACGAGTTCCGGAAGCACATTGACCCACTTGTGGTTACCTTGAAGCGTGAATCGTTTCCACATGCGTGTTTTGAGAGTACGGTTAAAACGTTCCACTATGCTGGCTTTGATGTGACTGAAAGTCGAGTAATGTTGAATATTTTGCTTCTGAACAAACTGTTGAAATATCGAGTTGTAAAATTCCTTTCCGTTATCCGTTTGAAGAAATCGAGGTCGCCTGCCACTTTCATTGAAAATAGTTTTGAATGCTTCCATTACGCACACACCTGTTTTAGCCTTGAGGGGCAAAGCCCACGCAAATTTTGAAAATATATCTATAACAGTAAGAAGATACTTGTATCCTTTGTTGATTTTATGTAAATTTTTTAGGTTGCCGCTACTCATTTCCACAAGGTCAGCCTGCCAAAGGTCATCCACGCCTTTGGTCACCACCGCCAGTCGTTTGTAGTTTCGTCGTGCAGGTTTATGCAGCTCGTTCACGATACCCTGCCTAGACATGGCGCGAAAATAAGAATATAGCCTGGATGGGATTTCTGGCTGCAGACAATGCTGGGTTTTCTATATACAGCTTGTCACCTATTTCTATGTCGATAATTTGAGTGGCATCTTCGGCATAGGCAGTCTCGCGACTTTCGGGGTGTGTGAAATCGACCAGCTCAACTCCTCTTATTTTAGGCTCGTCGCCAATGTTCGTCACAGTCATGGTTGGGTAGTGGGTTGCGTGAGGCAAAGACCAGTAGGAAACCTTGACGAACTGAAGTCTGCCAGCGAGGAAAAATTGATGATAGGCTTTTGCAGGAGTCAACATGTAGAGTTTGTAACCTGGATTAAAAGGGGAGGAGAACTCTCTGTTTGGTATGCTGTACAGTTCGATGACAATCGTAGACTTGAGATTGTCGATGCTGGCATTTAGAGTGTTTACGTTGGTTCGAACCTCAGTCTCCACATCCTCCAATCTGCCATTCACCGATTCCAGGTGTTCCTCGATAGCATGAACAACAGTGTCGTAGTTTGGTTTGGTCTTTACATCGACAATAAGGCTCTTGAATTTTTCATTTAAGTCATGTAGTTGGGTGCTGAAATTAGCTATAGTCGATTCCTGACTTGCCTCGATACTCCCAATTTGCTCTTTCACGCTGGCAATAATCTGCTGCAGGCTTTCTACAAGCGTCAACTTGGAGCTCTGTATTACAAGGTCGTGGACCTGGGTTCTAATTTCCGCAAACAATTCATGCAGCTCGGTGATGTTCTGGTTGGTAGGTAAAGTCGCGACAGACCCCCGTATCGATTCAATTTCGGATTGGATGTTTTTGATGTCGTCGGATTTGAGTATTCGGTTGAGAGTTCTCTTCACGCTTTTCAGTTCCTGAGAGGTAGGCAGGGTGGCCACCGTGTTTTGGAGCGATTCCAAAGCTTTTTTCACCGCGTCCAACTCGGAGGCATCGGCAGCAGCACGTATGCCTTCTTGCAGTTGCGTTATGTTATCCTGGGCGGGGGTAGATTGTTGCAGGGTTTCCAACTTAGTCTGTATGTCGTCGATCAAGTGATGGAAATGAGACAACTCGGATTCTGCATTCAGATTTTCCAGTTTAGCGATTTGCTGTTGGACGTTGGCTAGTGTATCCCTGATGCCCGGCAGTTTGGTTTCCAGCTCATCGTGAACGTTCGCCAGATCATTTCTAATGACAGCAAGAGCATCCTCAATATGGGTTATGGTGCCTTGCAGCTTCCCGAAATCCTCGTAGGTCTCAAGTTGGAGTTTGATGTTGGCCACGCTACGGGCAATGGCGTTCAGTTCGCTGGACGACGGTAGATTGTTGATAAAATCCTCCAGCGTTTGGAGTTTAGTTTTTACTTCGTTGATGGCCGCCTGCAAAGCATCCGTTTGAAGCTCAGCCTTGATGCTTTCCAACGTAGGGATTTCGAAAGATTGAAACTGTTCGCGCAATTTAGCAATACTAGCGTTCACGCGATCGTAGTCGCCTTGTGTTTTAATGCTTTGGATGATAGTTTGCAGTTCGGTCTGGATGTTGCTTGTTTGATCCTGCAAGCGTTGTTTCAGCTGTTCAACGTCTGAGGTTTGCGTTTGTTGCAGCTTCAGAAGTTCGTTCTGCAGATTGCCCACACTCAGTGCCAGCTTGTCGAGATTGTCTATCGACGCAAGGTCGGTGTATTTTTGCAGCAGCGATTTTAGCTCTGCATCAATCTTGAGTACAGGGTCCAAGCACTGAGACTGCAAGCTGGCTATCTCGGACTGGAGGCTGGAGTTGAGCGTGGACTGGAGGGCCTGCAGATCGCTTCGCAACTTCTTGACCCTGACGTCGAGCATGAGAAGCTCGTCGCCATGGTCGTCGCGTTTCGTATGGCCAAAAATATCGTTAGGCATTATTGTTATTTATTATACGATAGCTAATTTTCATTTCTATGAAAAGAGGGATGAGTTTGTCATAGTCGTCCAAGAGCTCTATATACAGACGATCGCCAGCAGATACATCGTACGTAGTGGCACTGTTCATCCTATCGTGTTTGATGCGATAGATGTTCCTGCCAGAAGAAATTTTGGCCTCTCCTTTATTCTCGGGATTCATGTCAAACTGCAGTTTGCCGGAGATGGGGAACTGGTAATAATTCAAGTTGTTGTTGAATATGTAGAAAGTCTTGCCCACATCCTCGTCGTACTGGGTCAGAATGCTATTCAAGTGTATAATCAACAAACCGTTGAGTTTAGATAATAGGGAGGGCAACAGGTCCAAGCTCGCAGGTGGCGACGGTGCACTTTGGGCGAATGCCTCCATAGCCTGCTTCCTGAAGCCAAACAGGTTCATAGGCATTGTTATTTTATTTTATATTTAGCAATTCGTTTTCGAGCCTCAAATGATAATTCGAGCATCAAATAATAATTCGAGCCTTAAATAATAATTCGAGCCTCGTCAGTGTTGCCAATTCCTATTTGTAAGTTAGCTTAGCCAGTGAAAGATTATATAGTGGAATTTTCTTCGAATAGGTTGGCAAAACCCAAGCCTCAAAAAAAACATCCAATAGAGTTGCCAAATATAAAAAAAACAATAAACCCCCCTCATAAAAAGCTACAGTAAGAGCCCACAAGTCGCCAACATAGGCCCCCAACAGTGTTGCCAGACATAAAGAGTACATGGGCCCCTCAGGTCCTTTGATGAACGTTTACAGTGAAAAACCCAGTAGGTTAACAGCACTGTCAAACAATCTACGGCAGTGTTGCCAGATGTAAACAGGGGGCAATGGGCCCCCCTCATAAAAGGCTACAGTAAGGGCCCACAGTGTTGCCAACTCTGTCCTCAAAATATACATCATAAAAAGCTACGACAAGAGCCCACAGAGTTTGCAACACTGGGCGCACATAGGTCCCTCATAAAAAGCTACAGTAATAGGCCACAGTGTTGCCAACTCTGTGCCCTCAAAATATACATCATACGACGAGTCTCAAATGATGATTCGAGCCTCAAAAAAAAATTCAGAACTCTCATGTACGCTGAGGCTAGTGGGGTTAACATACACCATAAAAGGCTACGCCTCGCCCAAACACATGTACACTCACACACACAAAAAAAAACTAAAAAATTATACACTGTGAAAAGCTACGCCGAGTTGGAAATACTGCTGGTGAGGTTAACATACACCATAAAAGGCTACGCCTCGCCCGAGTTGGGCAACACTGCTTGTGAGGTTAACATACACCGTGAAAGGCTTCAAAATATCAGTTGGTGAAATTTTCGTGGGGTGAGTTGGCAACACTGAGCCCCACATGATGATTCGAGCCCCAAATTATTATTTAGAACCGGGTATAGTGTCCTACTCTTATTGAATAACCCTCGAATTAATGGTAACACTGTTAAGCCTTGCTTCCATTAAAATACTGACCAAGGCAGAATTTATTGTATAAAAAATATATACACCAAACAGGGTAACGTCTCCACCCTCTAACATGGCTTTCTTCAGACGAATATCACACTAGAATGATGAAAATTACAAAACATCATATTATATATACACACTCCCAGGCAGGGTCAATCCAAAAAAAAACGTGAAGGCACCAGTCCTTATCTTAGAACATTTCCTGACAGGAATTCCTGAGTGTGGAATCTCCTGACAGGTAATTGACACTACCTGACAGGTGATTGACAGGTACCTGGTGAGAGTCTGTGCCTTATCAATTCCTCCACTAATGGACCTAGACAGATTCCTTATCTCCTGGACTACTTCCCTCCTCTTTCTTCGTTATTCTTCCTTCTTGTTTCCTTCTTCCTTTCTCTCGTCCTTTCCACTCTTTCCAACACTCTTCTCCATTCCTTGTAGATTCTCAGTCCCCAATTCCAATTCATTATTTCTTCTTCTCCGTTTTTCTCTATTTCTTTGGCTTCAATCCACTTTCTCGCTATTCCTCTCGTCTCCCTCCCTATCCCCCTAGCCTTGGAGAATAAGTTTAAAAATATAATTGGAGTGTTAGTAAAAGAGCAAGAAATCAGAGCAGTGAGAAACAGTGAGCAGGTTGTGGAACTTATAAAAGGACTGGAGGTGAGTGGGGACAAGACGACAATGATTAGCTTAGATATAAAAAGCATGTTCCCGAGCATCAAGAGGAGACACATAGTGGAAATTGTTAGGAAGAGGATGGGACAAGAAATAATAGAAGAATGGGACAGAGAACGTATTGCGAAAGCTACGCTAACTGTTTGGGATAATGGTTACTGCAAAATGTGGGGAATAAAATAATGAAATTGAGTGGAGGCTTAAATATAAGCTCTTGTTTAAGCCCAGTGTTAGCAGATATTGTAATGAACGAGTGGGAAAAGAAGGTGATCGAAAAAGGAGGGGACAAAATAATTCTGTTCTGCAGGTATGTGGACGATTGTTTCGGAATATGGAGGGAACAAGAAGGCACCTGGACATATTTGTCAAAGAAATAGAAGATGAAGCACGAGGGATATTAGTGGAGCTTGAAACAGAACAGGAAGAGAAGATAAGTTTCCTAGATATAATTATGAAAATGGAGAGAGGAAAGAAGATTGAGAGCACTTGACATCAGAACAAGTGTGCAGCAGGGGTCTTCTGTCACAAAATAAGTGATTCAGTGAAGGGACAAAAATAAATTTTATAAAGAATATGGAAGACAGAATCAAGAAAATATGCATGAAAGAAGAAGAAAAAGATAGCAAAATAGAGAGCCTATGGGAGCAGCTAGAACAGAATGGGTATGAAAAGGAAGACAGACTTGACGTAAACAGAAGAAGAAGGAAGAAAAAAGATAAAGAAAAAGAAGAGGGGGAAGAAAAGGAAAAAGAGAGGTGGTTTGGTATTTTGAGTATGGGGAAAGCCACAGACACAATAAGCAAAGTGCTTAGAAAAGCGGGCATAAAAAACATACAGAAAGGGAGGCCGCAGCATTTTAAGGATAGCGAACACGAAGAAGGAAGAAAACATTGAATAGGAAGAGGAGGGGCTTATATATGACGTTTTCAGTGCAAGGAATGTGATAGTGTGTACATGGGGGGAAAAAAGAGACTGAAAAACAGGTTACGGCAACATAAGGATGACGTAAGATTAAAGAGGGAGAAAAATGCTATATTCAAGCACACAAAAGAAACAGGACACTACATAGAATGGGAAAAGGCTAGGAGTATAGATAGAAAGAAGAAAGGAATAGCGAGGAAGTGGAAAGAGGCAAAGGAAATAGAGAAAAAAGGAGAAGAAAAAATAATGAACTGGAATAGGGGACTAAAAATCTACAAGGAATGAAGAAGAGTGTTGGAAAGAGTGGAAAGGATGAGAGAAAGGAAGGAGGAAAGTAGAAGGAAGAATAACGAAGAAAGAAGAGAGGAGGGAAGTAGTCCAGGAGATAAGGAATTTGTCTAGGTCCATTAGTGTAGTGGAGGAATTGATACGGCGCAGACTCTCACCAGGTACCTGTCAATCACTTGTCAGGTAGTGTCAATTACCTGTCAGGAGGTTCCACACTCAGGAATTCCTGACAGTAAATGTTCTAAGATAAAGACAGGTGCCTTCATCTTGTTTTGTGTATTGACCCTGCCTGTGAGCCTGTATATATAATATGATGTTTTGTAATTTTCATCATTCTAGTGTGAATATTTGCCTGAAGAAGACCCTGTTACCGTTTTAGTGTATATATTTTTAAACAATACATTCTGCCTTTTGTCAGTATGTCAATGTTTTATTAACCTTGTATAAACAATGACAACTTACGTTACTTTAGAAAATTCAATAAATTACGCTGTTTTCATGTCACCACCTTTACCGAAAAAACTAAAAAGTAGAACTGAGTGTTTCTAAAAGTATTGTTATTGAAATGATAAAAATATCTGTAAATCCAGAAAGTACTTTATAACTATTGCTTTCTTCTAATTCGCGTTCAGCTATTGACGGCTGCCAGTATTGCTTTGTGATATTAGTGGAAAACTGTGGCGGCTAGTGATTTGGAACATGGGTGGTTGCTGTGAAAATTTAAAATTATACACACTATATATATGTATTATATATATATATAAGTGTGGTGGCTCAGTCGGTAACGCGTCTGACTACCACATGCTCAAGGTCCCGGGTTCGATCCCCGGCCGGTTCAAGTCCGGGAACTTTTCTAAGGTTGGAAGCGGCCTCGGCGCCCACCCAGCGTCGAATAACATGGGTACCTGGGGGAAACCCTGGGGGGTAAAGGCGGTCAGAGGCGTGATGCTGATCATATCACCCCCACTCATGACCGGATCAAGAAAGTGTGGGGCGTTACCCCCACACCCCCTATACGCCTTCATGGCGTGGTGCTATGAATAGGGGAGCACTTTATATATATATATATATATATATATATATATATATATATATATATATATATATATATATATATATATATATATATATATATATATATATAGATAGATCATCCACTCCGGAAATCGAACCCTGGTCTCCCGCTTTGCAGTCAGACACTCTACCGACTAGACTACCGCGGCTGCCCCCCCCTCATTTAATATCCGGTGGAGACACTTAGGTGTGCATCCCACTCTTAAGACTGTAAATTCACGATTAGCCTATCAGTGCATAAAGTGGAATTAAGACAAGAAATCAAACTCGAAAGATTATCAGCAGTGATATTGCTACATGACGTCACCCAGCCACTAGAATTCACTCAAATTCTGCTGTCGCTGATGCCATATTTCGTAGGATTTTTTTGGCATTTCAATCCTCCATAACACTTGTTCATTATGATTTCCTGTACATATTGATCTCTTGTGTTTGCTGGAATGCAAATTAAAATTATTTGTTGTCTCGCGCACACAGAATGTTCAGGAAAATTCTTTTTTTAAAGTTCCCTCTTCTGGTAATTAATTGTTATTGATTTATCACTTGGGAAATTAACCACTTGTGAATTTTGTAAACGATTCATCCGGACGCAACAGGTGATTCTTGCCTTTTATCCTATTTTGCAAAACGAACAGGAGAACACGTTGATTCGTGGCGATTGCAGCGTATTGTTTGCCATAGAGTAGTGTGTCAATATATGTGCCTGTCTCAAGTGCAAGGAAAATTCCAGTTTGCTTGTTGTCTAAGTATATACGATTTTCCTGTGTATACTCTGTCCCAGGTGTCTGCGGAGCAAGCGAACGAAAAGAAGTCCTCTGCGCAAGTAGTGACTCGACCAATGAACGCGTGGTACGGAAAGGGGTTGAATGGAGAGATCAAGACGGCTGAATATACCAGTCGTTTGCAGCACCGCGCACCCATTTGCTTTCTCCCCTTCTCTATCGTTATGCGCGGCATTGCTTCACAGAATCCCACAGAATCCTGGGACATTATGTAGTACCTGTTGAACACAAATAATCTCGAGCTGAAGGTACATAGTGGTTCGGATTGCACTTTAAACTGTAGGTCCAGTCGCGATTAGTTTATCTGTAGTTAACTTAGACTTAAAATTCATAGTCAAACAAGGTTTCCCGGATTCGAATCCTTCCCTGGGCATGGATGTTTCTAAGTGTCGATTCATCAATTTCATCATATCATCATTCATCCCCATCTTTGCAAATTAGCCAAAAGTGGCACAAAAAGTGAAGTAAAATAAAGGAAATCAAATCAAAAATCAAAATCAAATCATAGCCAAACACACAATCTAGGTTAGAACATCCGCTTGTCTATGAGAGACAAGTAATTGAAAGTAAAAAATCGATATATCTCGAATCTTCGATATCTCAGAACTAATTAAACATACAACTTGGAATTACCTCATTTGAAAAATATTCTCGCCTGGAATATCTATTGTTATTTAATCGACCATTTGATATGTCCCGACTACTGAGACGATACAACAAACAGTAGCGTGGTGGCTAATAGAGAATGACTTATGCAAAATGACATGTGAGGGCGATCCAAAATGAAATTCAAATTTGGTAATTTGAATAATTTTACCATTAATCCTTTCACCCCAGGACAGAGAAACGTGAAAATCCTCGACATCCCAGATTCTAATGCAAAATCTTCAATAATAAAATCATTTAATATTCCAGAACAACCATTACTGAATCTTCATCCCAATTAATATTGTATTTCTTTGAACTTTGTAGGAAGTTCAATGATAACCATAATATGTTTTTGTTTTTATATACTGTGGTATGTAATAGTACATAACGTAATAACAATACATAATAAACATTATATATAATATATATTGTACGTATTATATATTGCGTCGTTATTCACTCGCAGATACAAATTGTGTAAATATCACATTTTTATATGGATATTCATAACATAATACATACAATACATAAACAAATACATATTAGTATACATTAACGAAGTACAGAGTAGTACAACAAATCCAAATGAAAACTTCCTACTTATTCTTGTCCATTCTTTAATTCTTTGTTGTTTCTTGAACTTTGTGGAATGTTCAGTGATAACGATAATATGATTTTTAGTATTTATTTTTGATATTTATATACTGCGTTATATAATAGTACATAATAGTAAATAAAACTCTATATAATACATAAAAGAAATACATTGTATTACATCTTGTGTCTTTATTCACTTGTAGCTATAAATTTTGTATATTTTACATTGTTATATGGATAACATAATAAATATAATACATAAAACAAGTACATAGTAGTACAGCAGGTCCAAATGGAAAATTTCTATTTCTTCTTGTCCTTATGGTACTTAGCAAAGAGTTCCCGAGAGCATAAACCAGTTACATCACTTTAGGTTACACAGTACTTCACAGTCATCTTTCGCTTGCCTAGTAATGATCTGCACACTCTGCATTCTTTCTAATGCCTGCGCTTCGGAAGATCAGTCATCATGTGTAATGCTGTTTTTGTTGGTCTATTTACAGTGTATTTGTTACTGCATAACCTGGAGAAGATTTTTCCAGAAGTTGCTTGCACTATTCTTTACTAAAATGGAGGAAACTTACATTCTGGCCTGCAGACGCCATGTACAAAACCCTGGCATTCAGGATCATGTGTTGGATCAAATGAAAGCCAAGACTTTTGAACAACGAATGAACAGCAATATGGTTCAATCAGCTGATCTATGATGTCCACCGCACCCATGTTTTTATTGTAGTGTTCTATGACGTGCGGTTTCTTGAATGGGTACATAACCCCACTAGAAACATACTTTTCAAGTTCTGACAAATTATCTTCGTGTTTTGTTGACAAAATATAATCATGACGCTTGTCTTTGTAGCGGCATATCAATAAATTTCCCTTGCTCACAAAGCAAGAATCATTGCTATTCAGAGGCAAGTTACATAGTTCCCGTGGAACTCCTCGTTTGGTCCTTGTTCCTGTTACATATGTATTCCTTGATTCCAGAAATTCTACTAGTCTAGAGGACAAATACCAGTTATCAACAACTATTTCCCGACCTTGTCCAAGAATGGTTTCTGCTTGAAAAACAACAATCCTCTCTGAAATCGAGAGATTCTGTGTCCCTGAAATATGATTCAGTTCATATACGCCTTTACCAATGTAAATGGAAAAATTATACATGTACCCAGATAATTCTGCATTGGTGGGAAAACACCGAACAGTTTTATGCCAAATCGAGCCCTCTTTGTCTTAATGTATTGCCGGAAATTAAGCCTTCCTTTATGTAACAGCAATGATTCATCAATCGCTAATGTTTCACTTGGATCTACCAGTAGCATGCACTTTTCTTTCCGTGAAGCTGTAAACAATGCGATTCTTGTCATTAGAGAGTCCTTTCTATAACACTGTGGCTTGGAGTATTTGATGAAACCTGTTCCTGCTCATAATTTCTGCTGTAAAAATTCCTGAACTACCAAAACCCTTGTCTTTGCACCAGCAGTCTTTTATCTCAGGAATGCGGTTTATCCCCATCACCAATAGCAAAGAAATGAAAACATACATTTCACCATTCTGTACCTCTTTCCACTTCAAACCATGCACAGTTAAGTTTGTACACAATTTTTTATTGAAGTACGCTCGTTCGTCCACTCACATAAACTTGATATCACTTTCTTGTCTAGAAATACCTCAAAGCATTGTAGAGGAGATTGAAACTCATTCCAGTCAATAGCTGGGTGAAAATCATACTCAGTTTTAAAAATCTTCATGTTACACTGATGTGTGTCTTCGGTTGGATCTGGTACAACCTCCCTCCCATCAAATGATAATGGTGTGTCTTCCTTATTTTCCGAAATGAATTCCGAATATACGTCAGATGTTGTAGAGGCTCCAGAATTCTCCGGAATATAGCCTGAATCACTAGAATCACTTAAAAAAATCAATTTTCGGAATGAAAGAAATCAAGCGTCCTTCTTCGTCAACTCTCAACAAATAGGCACAACAAACGCTCACTGCTTTTTCCATATATGGTCATAAGGGGTGCCACTGTTTCACACAGCGGCTGGTTATTACGGAATACAACAATAGAGCCTTCACGGTAGATCGTCCCAGAAAGAATTTCCCATTTCCCTGCCTCAAACCAGAAACCCACGTTTACAAAGAAAGCAATACACTACGAACACATCATACGTGATGTGCTTGGTCTGCACGACCATTCTGTCAACACATCATACGTGATGTGCCTGGGGTGAAAGGGTTAATACGCGTACCAATTAATTAGTACTTTAAGTCTTTCGGGGGTTCTGAAACACCTGAACTCGCCCTAAAATATGTCCTTGACCAGGAATGATCTTGATGGCCATATAAAATAATATTATGTATATAATGTTAAACATTTCATTTCTAATAAACTTAATGATAGCAAGACGTTGTTCAAAAGTGCCCCATGATTATTTTAGAAAGTTACCTTGCACATTTGAACATATTACCGATGTTTTCTTTAATTCATTTAACTTGACAAATACGTCATATTTTTTGCGTAAAAAGGATTTCGTGTACTAATATTCTTGGTATTTTCCTCTTAAAAAGTAATTAAACAATTGTGTCTATGAAATAAAACAATAAAATTGGTACACTGTTCAAATGTGCCACACACAGTCTCCCTTACTTTGCCCGTCCAATGGACATTCCCACCATTTTTGAAAACAACTTTAAAAACTGCACAAAAGAAAAATAATCCCTGTAACTTCCTCGCTGTTATGTGTGTTCGATTATGAACGAGACTCTTCCAAATCTGAGACGGCAGCGGTGCACTCAAGACATGATCAGCCATGTGCATACGTCACTGCTTCGTTCCTGTCTTGTCGTCTTCTCTTCGCACAGTTAAATATGGAGCCTGCAGCAGTTTTACGATATGTACAGATATAAATAATGAAATAATTATAGAGAAGCAATAGTTGAAGGAGAATCTATGTTTTGTAATGATCATTCTTCAATCAAATATTCCTGCTGATACTTGGAAGAAAAATTAAAAGGGTCTTAGACGGGAATGTTTTCGCATTAAGTCACAAAAAATATTGATTTCATGCATCGAAATTTATTATGGCGTGTAGTGCAAAGTAAGAATCAGATAAAATCTCGATATTATAGTTTCATATTGTTCACTCTATTTAAAAATTTTCTTTCCATTTCTTTTCCAGAAGGCAATATTAGCTTGTCTTCCCTTTCTATGTGCGTAACCATTATAAATTTTGATCAAATACTTTCTTGCACAAATTAGTAGAAAATACAATGTAAAAGATTGAATAAGTTGTAGAGTAAATTTCACTATTATTTATTTCATATAGGATGCTACAATGGTTACAAGGAAAGAGTGTGTAAAACATTATATCACATGCTCAAATAGAACGACATATTTTGTACTCTGAAATAGCCACTTCATCTCATTAGCAGAGCGCATTGATATAACTGCTCACAACCAAACCACCATGCCCATTGTTGATTTTAAGGGACACTTTTAGGATTATAGTTTTAGAGAGACTATACACATTCATTACTTGAAGCAAATATTGATAACACATTTATCACGGCGCGCCAAAGAAAAAAAATTATTGGGAATTACTTGTCTCTTCTAAATAGTTTCTACTGTTACGGCGGCCAGTCCTCATGCTGGCAAGGGTAGTGATGAGCGTGGATTACGCCGCAGACCGTCCAGACAACAATGGTGGCGCAGAGAGTTACGACGCGGCGGGAGAAAGTACTATAGTGGAACCACGAGCAAAACAACCTGCGCAGACCCGCGACTCCTGTGCACCGTAACCCCGCGAGTAGGGACCATGCTTCCTTATGGCCTGAGGTGGAGGGAAGAAGGGAAAGCTGCGCAGGGACTTCTCGTCCCAAGGTTTTCTTCCTTGTGGTCGATCTATACGTACACCTCATTCTAGGGTTGCCCTGTTTCTTATCGTGCTGGATTGGTGGCTTCCCCTCTCTGAAATTCCCTTTACAGCACTAGGATCGTCCACCGTAAGAGTAGACAAGACCTATAGAATATAGTGCTACTAAATACTTGTGCGACACTAATTGATCCGCAGCATTCCAATGCAGGGATTCTTGACTACTTACATATTGTCTGGATTGGACCTGTACGATCTTTCCATTTACACAATGGCGTCTTTAAAGTTGTTTTTACTTTTTTGTTCTTAAAACAAGATTCGATTAGATCGCTTGCTTATTCAGAAATAACCATTTTCTTTCCGAAATGAAGATGGCTGGAGGGACATAATATTTAAACTCTGGTCGTCCATGCGTAGAGAGAGTCCAGCTCGTGACATCTGTCGAACTATAAGTCACATGAGTAAAGGCATGTTCATCATCTCCAAAATGAGATATGATTCCAAATTATAAAGCATAACTTTTGCCAACTTGTAACCTATTATATTATTTATAAGGTAGATAACAATCAACATGTTCACGGTCTTCCCTGTCGGTTAGTGATAAAGCCGTGGTAAAGAGTCCCTAGTTTAAATTCCCGCTTGAAGTACATAGTGCTTTGAATCCAACTGCCAACTGATGGTCCATTCCCGATTAGCCAATCTAACATTTGAAACAATTTTAAATTGTAGGTGCAATTCCGGTTAGCCTAAATGTGCATAAAATTGTGTATAAACTGTGCTTAAAACCAACTCAACTCAACAAAAGGACAAATTCTGAAAATACAACACTGCACACGCAAATAGCATTCCTCCGTTCATCTTCTTCTACGTTGCTTTCTTTTCCATTTCCTTGACCTTAAATAACATAACCAAAACAAATTTGCACAATTTATGATATGCCTGTGTGTTTTCTCCAATACAAACACTGCTGCACTGATAATTAGACCCAATATTAGCAGGGCGAAGGCTCCCATTAGATTCTCCAGAGAAATCACAATGACTTCTGGCTTCTCCTGGAACTTCATTCGTTTCAGAGCATCAAGGATCAACCTTTCTACAGCATCCTTCTTCCACTTTGGAGGTAGACCCGCTTCAACGCAGGAGGTGATTATGCGCTGAAGGCTGTTCCGAAAGGGAGAGCTTCTTTGCAAGAGAAACACTAGGGGGACACCAAGCACTCTGCTATCTGTTATATGGAATAATGGTCGCCCGTAGGAATCGAACAACAGATGACGATACGCAAGAACCTCTGGAAACATGTTAGACGTAAGAAAGGCAAAGTCCCCTTCATTCGCAACTCTTATGTAGTTTTTCAAATTATTATTCTCCAGGACCCAGTTTGCGTAGATCTCCCCGTACATTGACTCGTCCAGCATTCCTATAGTTCTTTTAGATAGTGCATCACCTCCGACAGATAACCCCATATTCTGAACATCTTCTATGGTATTTATGTAAGGCGTACGTTTAGGACTCGTAATGAAGCCAAACAAAGATGATTCGTAAATAGTAGATAGTATCATAGTAGAAAGAATCCAAAGTACAAATATGAATCTCAGTGGACCTACAGGAGGAGGAGGCGTGTGGACAGAACCATCTAGGGAAGCCGAGAGACCTGAAAGCAGAGGGAATAGATATGAGATTCTTCCCCACCGACGCAACAGAGATGTGGCCGCTCTCATGCAGATGAGGAGACTCAGTGAAGCCAGAAGAGTGAGGGTCCATAGAGGTGGTTGGAATGGAAAGTACAGATTCATCCATTGAGGATAGACTCGAGGTCTTGGAACTACCCATGTAAATTCCATGAACTGTTGAATCTGCAACTCTTCACACCACACGTTGCCGTAATGAGAACTCCCAGTGAACTTTATGATTCCATCAACGACTCCATTCCTCATTTCTGCATAGTCTCCTGTGACAGTTCTATTTGGAAACACAAATCCCAATGTTAGAGGTTCATTATATATGTTGTTTGTTTTCAAACTAAAGTTCATTTTTTCCATTGCGGTTGTAACGAAGCCACCGTATAAACCCGAATATGTGGAATTTCTGTTTGCAGTATTGTCCGGTGTAAAGTATAGCTCATAATAATTAGCCGTTAGCTTAATTGGGCACTTGTGCATGTTATCGACCTTGTCTGGATACAAATATCTTCCTGTAAGAAATCTCTCATTCTCCCAGATATCCACAACTTCTGCTCCCTCAGTCGATCTGCAGTGGGAGTCGGTGAAAGGGAAGTAAGAGTACAGGACAAGAGCGTCATCTGCACCAGCTTCCTTCTCTGCTGGAGAAGCAATTACAAAATTCATCATAAGATTCCTCTGTGCTACAAGGATCAAGTCATTAATCGATTCTAATGTATTGCCTCCAGTCAGAAGGATGAAATATTTTGCATTCCGTCTCCAAGCCTTAAAATGCCAATGGTACTTTATCGGATACATTATTGTGGAAATATTCCTTAGAAGAAAGAGGTAGCAGATCTCTCTCCTGACATAAAACCATTCAAAGTCCCAACTTGGCACACCATCTCTTAACATGGTAGTTCTTAGTATAGTTAGTGGCCTTGTATATTTCTTGCTGATTAAATCTGCAAATACTGTTGATTCTTTGTCATAATAAACAATTAATGTTTGAGCTGTATGGAAATATTTCCTCAAAACCTCTTCTGCAAGGTGAATAGCATTTTCGTGAAAATTTGTTGTCGATATTGGAGATATTGTAACATTGAACGAATTGATGATGGACCACTGAAACATCAACAGGATCAGTAATTTTTTCATCTTCAATTTGAAGCAATCCCCTGGAAAAATCGAAATGTAAATATAAAAATAACAAAATATTTTTTTTTAATATTTTAAAATCTCTTTTGAGTAATTTTAAAACATTAGTTATTAATATGGGGAGTGTGGATATTGCAGTTAAAAAAATCCAGTGAGGAGGGAATGGCTTGATGTTACAATATAATATAGAAATAGTGTCACATCCTGACCTACAATATACCCCTGCTTGAACTGGAACGCTCCGCTTGAATTCTATGATACGTATTTCAGAGGATCGGATAGAATGCAAAGGACTCGATTTATCAGTCACGGAAGCGTAATCGGCGGTGCAAGGATCTGATCTTTGGGAGTCTTATTATACAGCAGAAGATATACGTAAGGTACCTGAACCCAATATGGTCTAGTACCCGATATGGCTTACATGCTGTTTCGAAGTAATTACATGGTTTATTCAGCCATTTAGACTGTCCGAATGAGGCAATTCAACCTATTGGCTGTACCTATAGTACATCAACTTGAAGACAAAGAAGCGAAATAGCTGGACGTCGTGATTGTGTTCTACGTGATACAATTTTGCATAGTCAAGTTATTACTTACTACATCCTCCAAGTCACAGGTGTTGATATATCTTGTCCATATTTTAATAGCTCATAATTTGTACTTCACAACAATGTACTTAGTTTAGACTTTAATCTAAAGTTCTGTATATAACGAAAGATAAAAGAACACTATATGTATATACGTATACATAGACTCAATATGGCCTTTATCGTGAAAGACATGCGCAAATGTGACATTTGTTATTCTTATCTTAACGTAGTGTATGTATACTCAGGATGATAAAGGACCTTTCATTTGCCCAGACTGAGATGAGCAACTCATGGTCTGCTAATAACAAATTGTGACATGTCACTTCCTTGTTTATTGGCTTGCAAACAATGATAGTTTGGTCTTCCCGATGACGCACTGGTAGCGTCGTCGCCTTGTAATCAAGTGGTACCGGGTTCGATGGCCGGTGGAGGTACCTAGTGGTTCGGATACCACTTTAAACTTTAGGTCCAGTCCCTATTAGCCTTACTGTGTATAAAGTCGACTTAAAACACTAACTCAACTCTACAATGTTATTTCTTTGTGCAAATCTCACATGTTATTATGTAAATAAAATGCAAGTGTGTCAACACCTATAAAAACAAAGTTGTGGTACTTTATTTACAATTTCTGTTGCATATTTTGATGTGAATTAACAAAATTTATGACTAGGCCATATTGGATACATATGTACCCAACTTGGTCTAAACGTAACTTTATAATAACATCTTTCCTGCAGCTATATTATTATTTGGATTTGGCTCCAATTTTAGGTAAACTTCCAGAAATGTTCCCTTTTTTAAATCTTGCCACTAGTTTAACCTTTCTCAATTTGTACACCATTAGAAACAATCGCAAACCTTAGGTAGACCATATTGGGTTTAGGTACAGTAGGGACAGTTCCTGTCATTGAGTGTTCTCTCTTGTGTGGGCTCTTGTTGCTAAACGTATGTTTCATGCATACATGACGACTGGCTATACTTTTAGTCCTCTGAATGTTAGTGGCAATTGTTCTGAACTGACACTCAATTGTCTAATGCTTTAAACTATACTTATTCTAACATTACGTTGCCAGACAGCACCTCTTCTCTTTTCTTTAAGTGGAATTTATTTTGGCCGTGGTGGGAATTGAACCTACTACAGACCTGTGAATTTACTACAAATCCGGTGCTTTAACCAATTACTCCAATTAACCAATAAGGTTGCACTTAACTTTCCATCATTGATCCTGATGCGTTTTCTTAACAACACATGGGTCAACCTCTTGCCTTGAATTTTGTTAGTAATTTATCTAAAATATTGTATGCTAATACTAAAAAGGCAAATATATAGATAATGAAAACAGTATAAGCAGAAGAATATGGTATAAATAATTTCATATTTTCATCTTTTAAAGTAGACAGAAAAATAATTGTGTGTGCTTTATAATAGGTATACTATTTAGCATGGCAAATTAAAAAAAACTACAGTTAGATTGCACAGAAGCTAAGGGGAAAACCATTGCATTATCTAACGAACCTTAGGATTGTCCAGTTTTCAAAAATCTCACATGTTCTCTGAATTTATAATGTGTTGAGGACGACACCTAGTGTAATTATTGTTAATACGAAAACATTTCACTTAAGATATGTTAAATATGTCAATGTATGTCTTGGAATTTGTGAACATACATTCATTTCCTTCACGAAATTTGCAACAAATAAGGCCGTCAGCCCGTTGCCAAGGCACGCGACACACCGGCTAGGTCCCCTCGAAAGACCAAGACCGTACGTCGCTGCGTACCATTTCTCTTTCTGTTATATGCCTCGACTACGCTCAGTACCTGCGGGTCATGAGAGTCCGCATCTCAGAGTTCGGGTAAGGGTCTGCCTTTGAATAATAAAATTAAAAATAAATTTAGCTTACTTAACTAAGAACTTTAACTCTTAAGCTAGGTAACCATTCTCATGCTTAAATTCCCATCGTGACCGCACCCGCATCCCACTGACCAGTGAGGATACGCATGCGAGTCGCGAACGAATTCAGCATAATCGAAACTGACATCTTGTGAATCGATAAAGCCTCCGCCCTACTGACCAGTGACGGCGGGACACCTCATGAAACCAAAAGGATGACAGTTAATATGTACTATGAAGGAAATACCCATTAATAATTACAGAATTTATTTACTTCTCAAACTTCCAATAAACATTCCAAAATTGACATGAGAGAAAGTTCTCCGTTTAAACCTTAATCAAAGTTTTTTTTACAGTTCCCAACATAATTAAATTAAAAGAAAAATATACAAACTTCTGATCAAAAGAAAAGCTACGACAATGCCAAAATGAAATTTAGATCATAACGACTTCCGTAATATAGTCAGAAACTTTCTATTGAACAAACATTAAAACCAAGAGCACTCTCTTCTATTACATGTCCAAATCCCATCATAGATCTAACACAGCTGTAACTTGGTTTCAATAAACGGGTGACAAATTATTCACTTTCTAATGGTCGACAAAATTACTCGTAACCAAAACCAAAGAAAAATTTACGTAACATCTATCCGTAAATTCCTATTCATGCTTTTGCCATCTTTTCACATCTACATTATGTTCTCTAGAACTCATGAGGTGAACTACCATCTTCAGGGTCAACCTCTAAAAACATTCATAATAAAATGTATGGGGAGCCTTTCTCTACCCTTTATCAATGCCATATCTCGGCCACAAATTACAAATGTCCACGTGGAATTCCTTAACATAATAGGGGAATCTATGTCTACCCTTTTCAATGCCGTTGGCTACTCACATTACAAAAGCAAAAAAATAAGACTTTTACATAAATTATTTCTAGAAAAACTTACATACGACAGGTCACCTATTATAGCTGTTTCAAAATTACATCTAATATCAACCTAAATAAGAGAAACCATAAACCTTCCTCAACGTTCCGTATACTCAGACTTTAAAACGGACATGTAAAGTATAAGGCACCCTCTGACAAGAGGTATGCTCTCGGATTAAAGTAAATAAAGGAATAAACTTTTAATTAATTGAACTTCCTGACCAGGAGAATTCCGAATGATTTAGAATAAAAATTAACTTGACGGAAAGGATGTATATCTTTGATGAGCCTAATTTATTTAACTTGAATTTACATCCGATCCACACTGACCAGTGACAACTCCAACAAAATTTACGATTTATGAACGATTCCAAATTTTAAATTATTAAGATTAAATATTTATATATGAATCAAATTATTTATATGACCGCTAAATCCCCTTTAAGGATCATGCTGACCAGCACTAATCCTGAAAGGTGGCTTACGGAAAACCTCGGACATTGTGGAAGGGAGAGCTGACCAGCCACTCCCCACACAACGCCCGTATTCTCCCAGCCCTGGACCTCGACAAGCGATTTAATCACCTAAGATTCCTAATTATACTGATTATTTTGCCAGCGAAACGGCTGGTATTTATAGTCGCGGGATTACGTAATTATTTTCCCTGAACAAAAGATTTGGACATATGGAAAGTTATTTTAGTCTCAACAATTACTCCTTCCAAAAAGGCATATCAAGAAACACAATGCAGCAAAATTTACTTACAAAACCGAGCAGCTCCGAATGAAAAAGAACCCATTGTTGATAAGAAAGAAAATAATGCAAGCTTCAACTTGCTTTGCGTTCTTTTTCGCTTGGCAGAAACTGCGTTACAATTTTAACAAGGAACGAAATATGCATACAAAAAGATTAGAACTCCTGAAGAACTTATACGAGGGCTGTCTAAAAATAAAATAGAAAATCACGAAAATTTACCAAAATTTCTTAATCGTAACAAATTGTAATGTAAATAAAACGCCACATGCAGTTAGTTCCCCATCATAGATAGAACCAGTGGCGTAACAACCTCTCCAGCAATTCCCGCAATGCCGGGAAGGCTCTAACTTTTAGGAGGCCCATAAGGTTCTCTATGTCCTCTTGATAATTTGACCTAGCCCTGAAATTCTATATATATATATATATATATATATTATTACTTACCTGCAAAATTTAGATTTACGAAACATTTGTTTCTTGTTGGTTTAGTTGCGAATCTATGCAAGTATTTCTTGCTACAAAAATAGTAAACTCATTCTGGTTAAGCGTCACTAGAGCAATGCCGCATTTCCAGCTGGGAATTGTTTGAGGTGAACACTGAACAGAAGACTGGCTCTTATTCTTTACTGTCGGTGACCTTGGAAAATGTAACAACAATCGGAGTCAGGCCACTCAACGGGTGACACGAATGCGTTCACCACGTTCTCTTTATGCTAGGCAGGCGATTGAGTTGACTGGTTAGCGTATTTGCAAACCCTATAGTGCTGCAGAACCTCCAGAGATATGTGACTTCTCAGGGGTTGCTCGTTCGGCGGCGCAGATCGTATGCGCAGTTGTCCGTGGATGCATGACGTCATCGTCGAAACGCTCGGCACGGAAAAGGCTGGTTCCTTATGCAAATATTGAGATATTTGACAACGAATATCTTCTAAAATATAGTAGCAGGGGAAAAGTTACAACTTTTACTGTTAAGATTCATCCTCTCTTATCAATTTATCACAAAGTTGATTCAGATGTGAAAAATGGTTTTCAAGAAATCGTGTTACATAGGAACCCCTGTTTTGTTCTCTCCAGGCTTCCAATGTAAGGGAGTTTTAACTTAAGCGCGTTGGATTCATTTTTGCTCTATGTTTTGAAATAAGATTATTTTGTTCTTGTCAACTGAAATCATGCTTAAATGCTATGGAAAGCTGTGAAAACTATTATCAGAAAACTAACGGAAGAAATCTAAAATATCACAGCTTGATTGATATAAAAAATGCGGGATTGCCCATTTTTGTGAAAAAGGCATTGCGCGAGATCTAAAAGCAGAACTTTTTAATATTGTATGTAAATGTAAGGGTGTAATAAACGGGACTGCTTCCCGTAAAATATCACTGCACTCTCCACGTTTCTCTTCTGTCTTTTCTTTGGCGCCGTCAATAGCTTCAGCACGTTGTTTTTATATATATATATATATATATATATATATATATATATATATATATATATATATATATATATATATATATATATATATATATATATATATATTTGTCACATATTTGTTTTAATTAGTATTCTGCTCGTTCCGCCACCTGAACGCAGCAGCTAGGGCTCAAAGGGCAGTGCAGTTACACCGGAAGAAGGCTCGGAAATGGCAGGCTTCAGAAGATAACTTACTCATCCAAATTAAATTAAACACTTATGTGCTCTCTCTAAATTTATATCATAGTTCACAAATAATTTGATTAAAAGTTTTAAAGGTATATGTTTTATTTAATAGCGTATTAATTGGTGCATTCTTCTCCAGCATAGCTATAGGCAGTGACCACACTACAGGGGGGCAGGAACGCCCCCCTATTCTCGTTCGACAATTTCTCTCTCTCTCTCTTATCTGCCCCCAGTAAAACTACAAAAATAAATAAATGAATGAATTCTCTTTTAGCCAAAATATGCATTTTTGTGTCGTATGTAACGGAATAATAAACATGATTGCCCCTGGAAAATATGATTTACCCCTCCATCTTTACTATTGCGCCGTCACTAGCTACAACATATTTTGATTTCTATTGTTCCCACATATTTATTTTAATTTTAGTATTGTGAATCATATTCCCCCCCCCACCCACACACACGTACGATTTCAGTTGTAAGTTTTAGACTAAGCTTGTCAAATGTCCACTTATATATTTGTAATCTTGAGCCATTTAAAAAAAGAATCATTTCGCCCCTTCTTCTGGACAATTTCATAGCAATGTTTTCCCACTGGAAGACCCTTTGCAGATCGAGATCCGGGCCAAGCCACCGTCCCCTCCAAATACTCTCTTGGCCTCATGAAAGAAAAATATATGTATTTCTACGAAATATTAATTTGACTTGACAGTTTCTTTTTTCGAACAGGAATAAGTTTTAAATTTTAATAGCTTATAAATTTACACTAGCAATTTTGAGTAAAGGTTTTGCGTAACCCTAAAAGTACATTTAGAGATTGCAAGGTCAACTCTCGATATTTCAGATATATTAATAATTTTCATCACAACGTCTTGTAATAATTATTTGTTTCTTCAATAACCTCCTCGCAAATGTTTCTTGCATGTTTAAACATAGATGCCATTTTCTGTTTATTTCCTTTTAATGCTGACCTCCGTGGCGAAGTGGTTAGCACAACGCTTTACGATGCCAAGAGCCCCCGGTTTGAATCCCCGCCCGGGCATGGGTCTATTTTCCATTTTTCAATTTAATCATATCATATGATATCATCACGCGATTAGCCATATGTGACAGATAAGCGAAGTAAAATAAACTAAGTCTATTTATCAATTTTTTTTTTAAACTCTTTAATTCTTCTTTAGCATGCCACGTTTTTGTTAAAATTATATTACGATTTGTAAAATGACGACATTTTAAAGGACAACACGCAACTTTCTTTGTAGCGCATCGGTCAGAAAGTTTCAGGAATATGGATTTTCAAAATTCATTTTTTCACATGTACTTTGCCCCCTTTTAAAAGTAGCGCGTTTTCAATTATGTTACTAATCATTAAAAGGATGCCTCAATACCATCTTGGAGGATGACAATTATTATTTTCCCCCTCCTAAAAGTAATAATATACTTTCGCTCTCCGAATCTCCCATATAAATGCTAGGGGCCGTCTGCTTCAGCCGAGCTCACTGCTTCTCCGGTGACGTCAGGCGTTCGTGCAAGATCGGCAATCTTCGGATGGCTTTACCTAATCTCTATATACCTTGGTGACTTCTGATTGGCTCTCATTCCGGAAGTTAATCCAGTGTTCCCTCAAGGTAACGCTAGATGGCAGGGTTGAAATTGACAATGTTGATTTAAGAGATCCATCCCAACATGATAAGAAAGCCCTTCAAACTGATGTTAATTTTGAGCACAGTTTTTTTTAGAAATGAAGGTTTTGAAAGACAGAAAATCAGAACTCTACTAGAAGTTAATGGTTTTCTTATTTAAAGTCACATTAGCGCAAACATTGTAACTACTTATGCATATATTTTCTATGTCACGTCCATGGTTGATTATACAGAAATGGATGTATTTAGTATATTTCAAGATTCCAAGATATGAAATTTCTCCTTTAATGCAGTAATCACTACAAGCGCTTTCAGAGATATCAACATTATTATTGACGATGGCTTCATATTGATTTTTATCACCTGAACACGATTCAAAAACATTTTTAACATTTTTCCCCATACAAATGTATATTTCTTAATATAATTTCGACAATTTGATTACAAATTTTATTTCTAAATATTCACGAGTCTGATTTTTCCATACTTATCCTGTAAACAGACAAACAAGGAACGACGGACAAGGAACATAAACTCTTCCGGTGCGCACAGCCAATAAGACAGCGATATGTACCTCTGGTTCTGCAGCACTCTAGAGTTTGTAAATACGCATCCGGTTATGTCTGCGAAGTAAGTCGTGCATTCTACAGGTATCTACGGCAGAGGGTACCATACGTACATAAACGTTGTCTATATTTCTGTAGATTTTATGAGTTTCCTTTTTTTTCTTTTCTTCTTTTTGTTGCTCGGAAATAGGTCAGATACAATTTTGAATTGACTTATCTTACGTTCTTAAATTTAGTGTCACATCTATCGAACCAATTTGTTATTTGCGGTGTTATGAATTGTTTAGCTACGCTCTATTTTAGAAAGTCCCGTTTTCTTAGAAAGTCTGAGGTAAGTGTATTCATTGGTACGCCAAACGACAGTGCATCGTTAAGTATGATTCAAGGTCTAGTAAAACATTATTTCAAAGGCTACGTATTTCCAAGCAGATTTTCATTGAGCGACACGTGGTCAGTGATTTGAGTTTCACCGCCAGTGCTCTTAACAGCCAAAGACATTGTTTCATACATATCCTAATTTCTATCTATCGATGACCGTTTAGTTAAGCCTGATTCCCGGACGACTTGGCGCCCAGGAAAGCTGTGTCAAAAAATATTCAAGAAGTTCAGCACATAATACTGAAACACAATTCTTGGTTGACTATAGGTCTTTCCACTATTACGGTGGCCGGTCCTAGTTCTGTCAAGGTAAGTGGGGAGCGGGGATTACCCCGCAGACCAACCAGACAACAGCGGTGGCCCCGAGAGACACGACGCGGCGAAAGAAAGTACTACGTGAACCTCGTTCTACTGGCTGCTGAGTTTCTTGTCGTGCTGGATTGGTCGCTTCCCCTGTCTCCACTTCTCTTGCCAGCAATGGTGTTTGTCTTTATATTAAACTAAAGTTCATTAAATTGAATCTTTTTTCTTTTTCTTGTCAGATAGCTCAGAGAACCTATTGGCAAATAATGTAAATACTGATGCAACAAAATGGGTTAAAAGAGTATTGGAAGTCTGACAATGCTGAAACTATTAGAAGAAAATGGGTTGAAACATTTGGTACTCAAGCCACAAAGAGACAAACCATTTACAGCATTCGTGACAAATTTGATACCACTGGTTCAATTCTTAATGCCCCAAAAACTGGTCGACCTAAAACAGTTTGCACAGAGGATCATAAGCAACTTGTTTCCGAAGCATTTGTTCACAGTCCCCAAAAGTCTACAAGAAGAGCCTCAGCAGAATTGAGCATTTCACAAACCTATATTATACGAATCCTGAAATCTAATGGGTTGAAAGCTTATCGTCCACGGCTAATTCATGGCTTATTGAAGGATGATCCAAAAAGGCGGATGCAATTTAGTGAGATCATGCTGAACTAAATTAGAGAAAATCCAATAATTTTGGATAACATTATGTGGATCGATGAAGCTTCTTTAAAATTATACTGTCATAGTATTAACAGACATAATTGTATTTACTAGTATAGTGATAACATGCATTTAACATTAGAGCAATAAGCAAACCAGCCTGGTGTCACTGTTTGGGGTGCTATTTCAAGTTCTGGTGTCTTGGGACCAATTTTTTGATGGAACAGTCACAGGCGATAAGTATCTCGAAATTCTAATGAATCAAGCTGTTTAATTGTAAATGTAATAATTGTTTATCAAAATTGAATTGTATTCGGAAATATAATTGTATATGTAATCTCAACTAAATGTTATAATTTACTGTCTACCTACTTTTGGTTCACTCGTATTTATGACAAGATAAAATTCCATACCTGAAGTTCAAGCTGAAGCAATGGAGAGATGTAGGTACAAAACGTAGGACAAAACTGAACTTTCTTGTGCCTCATGAAAATGTCACACTGTATAACACTACACAATAATTCCTCCTCAGAAAATGTATCGAATCACGAATCGTTCTGTGAAATCTTTAGAGTAATCGAAGCCACCTTCAAATATTCAGGTATTCCCTTCAGATGTTTGCACTGAAGTAAACGAGCCTCATATCTCCACCATGAAACTTGTCAGCATAGCTTGCCGTACAACAAAACCCTATCGGATAACTGTAGGATGAATTCCAGCCAATCAGAATACACACTCCAGTTAGTATCTCTTCAACAAAATCTTACTGGATGTCCAGGATGCAGGAGGAGCCAATAAGAAGTTAACACGAATAGATGTCGACATGCCCATTGATCTTGATATTAGCTGGTAACGTCTTGGTTCTGTAATTGGGAGCAAGACGTGAAGCAATGTTGACCAAGAAGTGGAATTCTGCTACTTTAATATTACTCATAGTCTAATGCTAGCTAGCATTATAAATAGCGACCAAGGGTTGGACTAATGTTTAAAGACTCCAAGAAACAACATCAGAATACCGCCTGGTAGAGAATCGAATGTTTGCGATCAACATTAACTTGGCTCGGAATATAAAACTAAATTGCCCCCAGTAATATTAGCATTTGAATTTAACTCCAAGACATCATATTCTTTTATGGTTGCCGGAACCTTCGAATGACACGTGGCCTCTTGTGTAACGTGTATGGAACGAGAAATATTGCTGACCTAAATAGTTGTCATTTTCTAAACAGCTTCCCCGATGATGTAGTTCCAACGTCGTGGCCTTGTAATCCAGGTGTCCCGAGTTCGATAATTTATTGTGGTACGTACATACTCGTAGTGGTTCGGATTCCACTTTCAACTGTACGTCCAGTCCCAGAATTTCAATAAACTTAAAATAAGTCCGGAGAGTATGACATTTTTCCTTGGTTGAAAAGTTGAAGGAATACAACCCCCGATCACTCATCTTATCTTCTCAGACATGCCACGTTCGGTTCAACTCATTTGTAACACTATCTCCTTTCGAGCACTTTTATATGTAACATGTTAAAGTGCCCCAAACTTACATTTGCATGAAAAAAATTCTAGAAACTTAAGATATAACGAGTTGCATGTTACAATCCATACGGTATCACACATTCTCTTGCCCCTTATCAATTGAGGATCTAGTTTGAAAACTGAAATATTATTGATGTGTAATATTTGATTGTGGATTCTTTAATTCTCACTGACAAGGAAAGGAGAGATCGAGAAAATTTGCAATTGACTTATAATATTGACTTATTATGTAGTATTATCAGGCTTAAGGGCCGGGAGACCTGGGAAGTTCCTTTGAGTAGAGCCGAAATCTTATTTCTTATTATATAAACGTGGTTATTTGTTTTAAAAAGAGTTGGATTTGTATAGACAAAAATTCATTGAAGCTATTGCGCCATACCATTATAACAAATTGCAAAATCATGTAGCAGTTTAAGCTTAGAGATTACTGTTATTTAGATATCATTATAATTAAAACTAACTAACTCTCTAGCCTTCTTAAACCAGAGGGGTTATGGCTGGAGGCTCGCGAGCCATCCATCTGTCCCTATTCTGGGTAAGATCAATCCAATCTTTTCCATCCTTACCGATTTTCTTTTAGGTCCATCTCAACGTTATCCCTCCATCTCCGTCTTGGCCATCCTGCAGGTCTCTTACCATCAGATTTCCCAACAAAAATCCTGTAAACTCTTATTTCCGATATTAAATATATAGGCTACATACCTAATAAACGCGTTCTTTGACAGTAACACTTAACGTATTTAAAGAATAAGGATCTTATTTTTACTCTTTTAAACCGTATGCATGATCATGTCTTTTAATAAGGTGTGGTGGAAAATATGGGGATCAGTGTCGAAAGGTATGGGGTGGCAGCGAAGAATTTGAGTGAGGGGGTGCGCCAAAAATCCACGTCGACCGGGTAAAAGTTTTAACTTGAGCCGCACACAGGTTCTATATTAAACTACTAAAAGTAATGATGTCCTTCAATCCATAGTGGTTGTCTAGAGTTGACAAGCTCTATCTTTGAGGGTGACTAATCAGCGCAGAGAGAGAGAGAGAGAGAGAGAGACAGATATATACATTTCCGAAGTTGCCACCTGCTCTCCGCTTGCACGGTCGACAGCAAAGACAGAAGGCAAGAAGAATGACGAAAAATGGCAAATTCAGCCTGTACATACTCCCCTTACTACTGCGCAATCCGGTTTGGTCAGGATTCGCCCCCTGTGAGTGAAGTTTCTGTGGTCAGTCAACAATGGACAAAATACGTGCTGGGCTGCAAATTTAGTAATGACAACACTCTCTGGAATAGGTGATAACACCATGTGTACTTAGCAGGCAGTGATCGGTGTCAGGTGGAACCTATGGCGGTGCGTGGAGTGCAAATAGTGCTGGGTGCGGCGAGAGCTGCTTTGCGTGTACGCGGATGAAGAGAACAGTGTGTTTTGTACCGCCTTAAAACAGGGAGAACAGCGATCATGGGCGAAATCCCAGGTGATCCGTGGCAAAAATGCAAGATAACGTTAACAAGACTTACGTGAAAAATGTAGCAACGGTGGCTTACCGTATCTGACGGTTGCACGATGGTTAAATGCGTTTCTTTTGGGGGGGAGGGCAGGAGGGATGTCTTAGTGAGAACAATTTCAACAGCGTTAGACATCAGCAAAACTATTACGAAATACGAGTACACAAGTATAGTGCATGAGCATCAACAAAGTAGACATTCGAAGAGAAATTCGCCTGTACAGCCTAGAGCAGGGACGGCTCAAGTTAACATTTTTTCTCGGGTGAGGTTGATCCTCCACCCCACACCCCCATTACTTTCCACTTTGAACAAAAACCTTGACCATGTTACATATTCACGTTTTTAAATAAATAAAATATTAGCCTTATTTTTAAATACTTTCATTATTACTGTTAACAATATGTTTATTGTAGGTATGCATTTACTTAATTAACCACATAATTATACGAAAATAATAGTAACCTCTTAGCTTATATTGCTACATGATTTTGCAATGTATGTATTATGTAATACATATGTAAAGTCAAAAAATTTCTGCTTGGAGGGATGGTAGCAATGACGAGAAAGTCACGCACAATATGACGAAGTAACCTTAAGCTGCTCTTCTGGAGTTCTATTAACTCTGTGTGCCAAAAACTGTCTATGGGCTTGAACTTATTGAATGATAAAAATCATTTATATTTTCTCTACATCTATTATCTACTTTTTGTACGTTGCCTTCATCTATTATGCTTCTTTACATCATATATTTACTTTCACTTAATCGACACTTATTCTCCAACAATTCATTTATTTATATTTTCTTATCTTGTGCTGCCATCTATATTTCGTTTCTGAAACACCCTTCTTTTCTTTTGGTGTTTGTTTCTAATATGACATGTCTGGTTTTTAACAACTGTTTTTAAAAAGAATAGCCACGCTTGCACAAACAAAACCCTTCAAGGGCTACGTCCCGGGCAGTCGCTGGGTCGCTCGGCCCTTAAACCGGTCCTGGCATAGAGTGCAATAGCGCAACAACAAAGGGGGCAGAGGGGTATTCCCACCCAAACTTGGACGGATATCAATTCTAGGGGGCAACCATTGACGGTCAAGGTCACCTGCAGGGGGCACAGAAGGGCAATCCCCCCCCCCCCATTATTTCAAATTTAAGAATACATTTCGTAAAACTTGCTTTTCTTAGTCTTATCAAGTTCAGAGCTGAAGCTAGGGGGCGGCGGGAGTGCGCCGAACGATCTAAATGAAAAAAGTTGTAAAAAGAGAGAATGCCATGGCGCTTCGTGAAATTATTTGCGCCCTATCTATTGCTTTCAGTTTGCAAAAAAATTGGATCTAAAATTTTTCTGGCTCGCTTCCCTCGCAATGTATTGTTGTTTCCTGTAATGGATTGTAAATTATTATGAATTGATTATGAATTGAGTATTTAATGAAACTTTGAATACGTAAACAATTTAGTGTTAGCATGTATGTTGCATATATGTATTTTCTTATTTTACGTCACTCAATGTTGTATATGGGTGAAATATATGCTGTACATGAAAGTTATACATCTTATATGTAAGAAATGAATTAGTCTATATTCGGAATGCATTTATCATGCATTTTCTGCCATTCAAAATTACAGTTTGTGTTCTTGTTTTCCATTATTAGTTAATGTAAAATTTGACATGTTGATAAAACATTTAAAATCATTTGTTCCAACACAAATGCTTTAGCACCAACTTCCACCCTCTTTTTGGGTGATTTACGAGGATAAAAACGTATTTGATACTACTACTACAATTACTACTACTAAACTACTACTACCACCACCACAATAATGTTAATGTCAATTATTATTATTATTATTATTATTATTATTATTATTATTATTATCATCATCATTATTATTATTGGTATGTTTATCCTGGTCTTTCCCCCAACAGACAAAAAATCGTGGTTTCGCCTCTGATAGAGTGTATTTCAAGAAAAGGAACTTTCCTTCCACAAGCTAAGAAGAAGTTTGTATGCACCACAGGTAAGGAAATTAGTTCCTTGACTGTCCAATGCGCCTGAGAGAGAATTCACCGGAAGAATGCCGTTCGTTGGCAAGGACAAAGTTGAAGAGTACCAAAGGCTAGTGGTGGTTATTAAACATGAGGATAATATTACTCAAGATGATATTTGTGTCTATGCGCCACGGTGTCAGAGGACCGGGTTGGAGTCCCGGCCTGGACAATGATGTTCCTTGTGAATGTCTCTTCATCAATTTCATCATATCATCCATCACCCATCCTCATCTTCGCGATTAGCCAAAGGTGAATGAATCAATGAAAGATATTTGTGTCTATGAACGTAAAATATCCATGTTACAAGTTATTAATAAAAACAGTTTAAAGTGGGATACGAACCATTATGTACCTCCACCGGGTATCGAAATGCAAGGGGATGGCGTTAATATTTAGTTGCTGACTGTACTTATTGAATTGATAGATATACAATGCAAATGTCGGGAGATTTCCTACAAACTTTATCGTCACTTTTTTCAGATATGTTTTTCTTCACGTGGGCTCCATTTCTACGAGTGATGTAGTCCAAAAACTTTCATAGGGTGTAAACTAAACTTCATGAAAGTAGCTGAAGCTATGTGCTAACAAGTAAGGTTGACCAGAGTGTATTCCGCATACCCTCGACCACTGTGCGAATCGTAACATCCCAGCTCGATATTGTGCACAAACTTGTCCAAACTTGCCCCGCACGTCCACCACGTAGCGTTCTACCCTGTACAACGGGGGATCGAACCAATGGGGAAGTAGCTCATCCCCTAAATTGTGCCACTCGCTTGCAACGACGGCCACGAAACGAGCCAGATAAGAGGTAACTAATATAACTTAAATAAATAACATTACAGATGTTTTATCTCAACCCTTCTGACTGAGAATGCCAGAAAGATGGATAATGATAACTACCCTTGTCTCCCTCTGTCTTCAACTGGCAGCGATCAATCTTCAAAAAGTCCCTTGCCCGCAGATTCTCCTGGTTTTGTTGGTTTTGCCTGACCTTAACTCCCTCCTCTCAAGGTAAGCGTCTCCCCACTTCCTCTGGAAAAAAAAGACTTTTCTCTGCTAAAACCAGCTACAGATCTGGGCAAGTTTGGACAAGTTTGTGCAAGATTATGCACAATATCGAGCTGGAATGTTACGGAATTAAGCTTTCTGTTTTGGGGGGATGCCTACTTATTGGCGTTTCTCATTTAGGGAGGCAGTTTATTTGGGGGGTGCAAATTTATGTGTGTTACCAGTCAGCAAATGAAACTCTTTCCTCTCAGTTCCAGGTATCTCTGAACATTGGTTCTAACCTAGGTGATAAAATCTTATAACGTTTACACATAATGTAGAAACAGTATAGGCCTATTTGCATTCTAACGAAACCTAAACTCACGCACAAAAAGAGCTATCGAACTAGTAACACCAAGAACTTGACCAAAGTTTGATTGATTGATTGATTTGCTATATTTTACTTCGCTTTTTGTGCCACTTTTGTAGATGCGGAGGAGTGATGATGTGATGAAATGGACACTCACAAACATCCATGGCCGGAATTCCAACACCGGATCCCTGGCGTCGTAGCGCGATTTGCTAACCACTCCACCATGGGGGTCGTCTATTGCCAAGTTCAAACTTAATGTCTCCTACCTGCAAGTTTCTTGTGAAAACTTTAATACATGTAAATTATCAACACTATGAAATGAAAAATTAAGCTGAAAACGTCCTGCTGTGTTTTGGCTCGGTGAGGTGTTCAGTTGCAGAATGGTGTCCTCCACAAGTCTGCATACACTTCAGCAGGGAAATCTTTGATTGCCAGGCCATTAATGAACAGTAATGATTTTGCAGTTGTGTTCATTACATAGTTCGGAAATGTTTCGATAGGGGATAAAATGTTTTGTGGGGAAAATCCCCAGTACCCCCCCCCCCGTTAATTCGCACACTGCCCTCGAATACAGCCCTAATTTCTACACTACTTCCAGCATATTATCGATTTCATAGCTTCGTCCTCTTAATTGTAATGTTTCCATTATAACTATTTTGTCTTCCCATTTCGAAGCTGAATCCCTGACAGATTTTTCCATCCACGTTCAAAGGCCCGCGGCTACCCGAGATCTGCTCTCATCGGTGGATTCCCTTTATTAAACATCCCTCGTTGGAAAAGCTTTCAAATCAGAGAGTGATAACAAAAGAGAAGCGGCTCAATGAGATACTCGTAGGCGGAACGAAATGCAGATGCCTCCTGTTTTCTTTTCGTCACGTATTGTGACTCTAGATTTTGGTTGTATTGTAACGGTGGGTCATGAATCGAAACTCGAGAACGAGGTTCATGCCGTTATTAAAATGAATGCGTGCTTTCGATGGGAGAATTCTCAGGAAAATATTCTCTTCTGAGAAACCTCAGCTGTTCCATACTTTCATGGGTGTGTGTTGCGTGAAATTACTGATCGACGCGTAGGAGTTGCATTGTTGTATGGTGACCAGCTGTGGGTGTTGATTGGTTCACAGCATTTTCTAATCGTACGAACTACCAACATTCGTTCATGTTGTTCAATTTTTATGTAACATTGCTCATTATTTGAAAGGTTGTATCTTCGATAACTCCAGGTCTTCAATTTTAGGGTTATATCCGTTGTGAGGGAGGAATTTGAAAGTGAAATTGTAAATTTTGATCATTTATTTATTTACCATCAACAGAGACAAGTCTTCAATTACAGAAGGAAGTATTATAATATTACATTTACATTTACAACATGTACGCACATACACACCCTCTCTCAGCATCTCTCCCTCCTGCCTCCTTTACACACACACACATGTACAGTTACATAGACATGCAATACAAAATTCATACATGCATACATATACAAGTTTACTACTTAACTGTAATAACAAAAAAATTCAAATATGTACCCACACAAGACATGTATCAGAAACACTGGTGCAAAATATAATTAGAACAGTCTTCAATATGACAAATCCAATCCTCATAATAAATAAATTATTTAAGAATAATAAACGTTTGACATATTCATAAATTTAGCCTGCCTCATACCGAAATCAAAGTCAACGAAACTTTGTGAGATCTTGTTATATTCAACGTTATTCTCTTGTAGTGGAGAACTTTTATATATTTCTATTCTGGGGATTATGTTTTAGTCTCTCATTCCGCCGGGATATAGTAGCTGGCTCGTAGAGAACGTGTTCGTTTCCAGCCTCCAGCTCTGCTCACACCTATTATCTCGGAGTGATAGAGGCGGCACCGGGAGATTGGTAGATCCTCAATAAGAAGACTGTCGTCTTTGTTCCACACATGATTAATGGTAGGATATCTAAAGGGATTGTAACCGGAATGGCAATTACCACTCACTCACCTTGCTCAGCTGTAAGCTTCATCTTGTTGCCTCCAGTTCAATTCAGTCCAGTTGTACTCTTTACGATTGACAGTCGATGGTAGCAATAAGAGCCTGAGACGTTGCGTCTCGCTCATTTATACTCGGAGGTGCATGACTCCCGAGTTGACGCAATGCTCCTGCCAAGTTGGAGCACACGTACATTATGCTGAGCAAGGGTCTTACATTCGTCTCTCTTGCCCTATCGTCTACAGTATGTAAGTAAACGTCCATTACGTAAATGGCCCTGTCTCACACTAAATCATAAGATAGGTGAGCCAAAGGTGGCAATTGTTAAGCTTCCAGGGCAATTTACAAATCTCCAGTGAGAGATAAATTTATGAAATTTTAAGAAGCAACTCTTATAACTAATTTACAACATGTACCATATAAATATTTTGTAAAATTGCTTTTAACTTTTTAGAAAGAACATTACAAAACCGTTACATCCGTTCCGAAGGTGGCCCATGGGTACCAAAGGTAGTCCACTGCTTATAGCTTCGTAGAAAATATTTCCTGTGCTCAAGAAAACATATTTATTCATGTTTATTCATTTTTTTATAATATGTTAGAGAAATTGTTAGTCTCAAACTTTTGATTGGTGACGCATTATGTACAGTAACGACGCATAACCGACCTCCTTGGCGGAGTGGTTACTTATTGACAGACCCTCGTATGTAGAATGATTTCCCCAAGCTTTCATCTCTTGGCATTTTGGATTTGAGTTGTCTTAACATTGGGGAACATTCCTGGAAAAAAACCAGTCGTATTTATTTCCGGGATGGAGCAAAATTTTAGCTCATTCCACCCTACAATTGTCTTCGAAATAAATAAATGAAACACTTCCGCAAAAAAAAATCATCACTGAAGTATTTAACATATAAACCCAACATATTAATAACATTTAGTGATTCATGAAAGTCTGTGCAAATTTAACATTATTAGGTAATCTTTAACGGTAAATTCCAGAGGCGAGTGTAACGTGTTCCCAACGTGGCCCGTCATGGACCTCCTTAGGAACTCGCCTCTGAACTATGTTTCTCAACAAAAATAGGCATCCATCCTTGACACAAAAAACATTCTTACAATGTAGCTACGTGATCAAAATGACATTAAACGAGCTCTCAAAATATGCATAAAATATTACCATTCGTTAATTTCAAGGACGTACTCGATCCCTGACACAAAAACGTAATATAGAATGACTGCTGGAAGCCCGAGACAGTTCGTTTTCTGCATAGTCCACCAGAGGGGGACTGCGTACATTGATGTATTGCCATTTTATAACTTTGTTAGATACTAATATGATTCTCGTGAAGTGGGCCATCTTGGGAGCTATGACCACCTTTGGCTCACCTACCTTATTCTTTCTAGTATATTACTACTATCCATTTATAATTTTATATACAAACATTTGCTGAGAAATTTCACGTCTATTTGAATGACTTACAAACACGAATTCATTTAACAAATCATTTTATGGTATTTTAATTATCATTGGCGATATTTTGATGATACTTGATCGTCACATAATTTGCATTATGAACCTTCATCTTCCAATTGGAGAAGCAGAAAATCATGGGAAAGTACAATTTCAAAGCTTTTACCTGTTCACCTTGATAATTCATTTCTGTTCAAAACTAAAATTGTGTGTAATATTGTCTCCTCGGGGAAGCACGCTTAAACTCTCACACAAACACAGATAACATTGTTGTGTTGTTATTGATTATAAGTTTTGAACTTTTGTACACGAAGTTCATATGCTTAGTTTTCAGACTGAAAATGTGTCAATTTCACATTATTTGCTAATATTTCGTAGTGGAGAGATCACTGTCCTACTTTGTGATTATATCAGTGTGATACCCCTAGATATTTCTATTAGGAACAGAGGTAATGGAGTTTAAAATAGTAGTTGATGTAGCTAGTTTCCAACAGCTGATGACTGGGATTCCACCTGGGCAGTTTTACAGTTTGTTTTAAGCACAGATAAGCTAACTGGTACTGGACCTACAGTTTAAAGTAAGATCCGAACTACTATGGGCCTCCACTCGGTATCGAACCCGGGGACAGGTTGGTTACAAGGATGACAGAATTACCACTACAACATAACGAAATGTGAACAATAATTTTAGATGCTATTCACTTACTTTTTGCAGGTAGCGTATAACAAATTTAACGTTTAACTTATCGTCACACTCCCTCACTTTTGCTTATATTTCAGAAAAATCCTAAGAATATTTGAAATTGTATTTTAAAAAGAGTTTGCGGTTCCATTATCCCGCCTGGAGTTGTACAATTAGGTTTCAAAGATGAATTGCATTTTGCATTTGTCACAAATTATTTTTGTCTTCCTGGTGGATGAGTGAATTGAATGTTCAACTCACGAACTTACCACCGAAGAGGGCTGAGTTTCCACCTGTCATTCAATCATTATCCATCTTCATCATTATAATTAGAACAAAAGAGATTCAGAATAAGAAAAGTAGTAATTCAGCTTCCAATTTATAGGGGAAATGATTAGTTCTTCTAATGTTTCACTAGTTTCAGTTCCTTTCAAACTTCTATTAATTGTAAAGATTAAAGAAAAATAATATTAATTAATTACGGATTAAAGCGCCCGTGCTCGCGTGTGTCTAAATGAGATAATCCACCGTCAGGATTCAGGGAGATACAGTTAGAAATAAAGGTGTATTGCACATACGAAATCAAGATATTACTTCCGTAGTTATGTACGAACATCAAATCGTACTTGTACAGTCACGGACACTTCTGGGTTGGAATGACCCAATTGTCATTCATTTCTCTTGAGCTGACTTCCCCTGCTTGGAAAAGAATTTGTATTTTTCACGTTCACAAACTTATATTTACAAGAAAAAGAACGTATCTTCCATGTAGTACACCCTGGACTGCATTCTTGTATGCTGACGAAGCTCTGGCGTCTGAGATCACAGTCAGCATAATCTTTCATGGAGGTCGTGTTGTGTGTATCATTTCGTCCGAACTCATCTCTATCTTCGGAATTAGCCATAAGTGGCAGGAAAGCAAGGTAAAACAAAATAAATCAATCAATCAACGACAAGAAGAGGCCTGGTTAAATTTTAAGCAATGGAAATAGAAATAAGATTTTGAAATTCCTGGGCGGAATTTACTCACCGATATGTCCGGCACCAAAATGTCCTAGACCCGAAAGATCTGTTATTTTTTCTAACAATTTGGGATAACAATTTATTGGACCAGTCTGTCCGTTTGACCGTTTTAATCTACAGAAACTAATCGATATCCACCGATTTCTCAGAAATTCCTACAGATTAAAACATGACGTTCGGTGGACAGAAACATCTACCCAATAGTATCTTAACAATCTTCAGCTGATTGTCTCTCTCTACTGCAGTCAGTCAATCGAAAATCAGGAATCGATATGTTTAACCCTCGATATCTCAGAACTGAAGAAAATTTCAAATATGTAATTTGGTGTACCGAAATATGTATAAATGGTAAACTTAATTCCAAACACCTTTCCCGATTGAGCGGTCCATTTATTTATTTCTGTAAACAATTTTAAAAGTTGATATCTGTTGATTCCTCTGGACTTCTACATGTACAAAGACATAATTTCATGACCTGAAAGTTTAGCGGATGTCAGGATAATGATATATTTATAATTTCTCTCGATCTCTCCGTCTGTCCGGCAAGGGGAGGCAAAAAGTGAAAAATTTGGTATTACAGCAACCAATCCGTAACCAAAAGGATAAATGGGCCTCCCCGATGGCGCGGTGGTAGCGTCGTCGCCTTGTAATCAAGGGGTCCCGGGTTCGATACCCGCAGGAGGCACATAGTGGTTCGGATCCCACTTTAAACTGTAGGTCCAGTCCCAATTAGCCTTACTGTGCATAAAGTGGACTTAAAACAACAAATCAATCAACAATCAAACCAAAAGGATAAATGTATTTTGTAAATAAAGTACCGCTTAGATAATAAAACATTAGGTATATCAATTTTGCTATTTAAACACGAGAGATAAAATTTTGAAAGATAAAATAAAATTGTAAAAATAACATATTTACATTTTACAATATTTGAATGATTGAATTTGTGACATAATCCTGAATATAAGATTGCATGATCTGTTTTTCAACAGGTTTTCAATAAAAACTTTAATTGTGTAGGGATGGCGAAAATTAAAATGTTTTAATATAATATCGTAGGCTGCACAAGAATAAAGCACATAGCATACAGTTGCTATAGCCTTAACTAATATCTTTGAAAGCGTTAAACTATCATGAAAAGAGCAACAAGTGAAAAATGTTATGTAAGGTGCTGCCACCTAGGCAAGCAAAGCTGCACTATGCCAGTGCCTGGGACAGTACGTCCTCCGACCCACACCGGTATACCTCGCTTATCTCTTGCTTCGGCTAGCACGGGAAACACTACAAAATCAAATCACTCACAAATAGAAACTTAAAATTTAAAAACGTTTCTATGTAAATACAGTCTCTCCTCTGGGTAACTGCATAACCTAAACAATATTAAATTTCAAAACAGTAAGAGAAAACCATTAATACACTGTCATCCAAATATGAGCTTGAATAATTTTAACAATGTTTATTACGAAGTGCTCAAAAAATGTTAAACAAACACAATTAAAATGCATCAATTAAATTATTGTGCATAAGTTGAACTAAATCAATGTCATGTATGCCACGTTATGCTTAAAAAAATAATGCTACAATTGCATAAACGAATATAACAGTTGTGTTGTTTTAAATTAAATGTTTACGCTCATGAGCAGTCACAACTACTAATTTAGCATGTCATTTACAATAACAAGTTACTTCTTTTTTACCTTAGAGCAACTATACAAGACAAATGTTTTGATTGCGTACGTGGCATATTCAATTTTGCAGGAAGCAATATTTGCACCTGTAATAACCAAGCGAAATTAACTGAACGTAAAATGTTAATGGAACTGAGTCCGTATGTGTTTCAATATTACCCTTGCATCATGAGTTTAATTGTCCAGCAAGTTTCAACCGTCTCTGAAGAACTTGAATCGCCAAAACTTCAGTTAAGTTTTAAAGCCCGTTTAAATGTCACGTAATTTAAGTGACAATAAAAGTTTTACTAATAACTACGTTACAACAGATGAAAAAAGTGTTCGGAAGCTGGAATTAATGTGTACGTCATGCTTAATACAAGGGTGGTTAGAAAGGTTGTAGGCTTACAAATGAAAGAACAAATTATTAATTTGAAAATTATTTTTTGTTTTCAACATAATCTTCCCTAAGATCCAACACCATTATCCCATCCCTAAAGTATATTTTTCCGTAAGGTCTCTACAGTTGCAATCGCTTATTGATTTGACCAGAGAGGAAGAGTTTTAAGTTTTGTAAAGAGACAGAGGTAAAAGGAAGGAATCTGGGAAGTAGGATAGATAGAAAAATATATCCAGCTATTCACAGTTCAAATCTGACACTTTTTGTGAGTAGGTGCATTGTCTTGATGATGGTTTTCTTCTGCAAACCGGAATTTGTTCATCTTTTCGGTTTAAGAAATTGGTTTACCCCTTTTAAAAAATAAATAAATAAAATCCCTTTAGCATTCCAATAGATGGACGCCATAACCTTTCCTGCTGAAGGAACCGACCTTGTGTTTTTGAAGGTTGAACAACCGACTTAAGTTCACTGTTGTTATTGTTGTTTGAATTCTGATGTGCAATGGTGAATCCAAGTCTTTCTATAGTTATAAATCGACACATACAATTAGTTTTACTCTTGTTAAGCCTGTTCAGACATTTTTCTACGTATCCGTTTTCGATCTCCTGTTAGCAATCGCGGCACCCATCTTGCGCAAGCTTTTCACATTCAAATCTTCATGAAAAATATATCCTACATGTTGTTTTAAAACACCTAGAACCTCAGCACTTTCACACACTCGCTGGTCATCTTTACATTACACCGCATTTCTTGCCAAATATATCGATCACATGTACGTACAAGAAATTGATTTTGACGAAAATAGATGTAGATCTTTAAAATATGCACGTCCCGCTACGTGGCTATGGTACATATTTTACGAATCCTCGAAGAATAAAGTAAAATTACCATAAGCTTCAAACCTAACTTTGTAAATTAGTGGAACAATAGGACACTTTTATCCTTCAAAGCACACTTCTGGTTCCACCTATACGATAACCTCAATACCAAAAGATAAACTAGTCACAGCTGGGTTCGTAACGTCATATCAGTGTGACCAACTTTCAACAACTATTACTCATGATAATCCTCAACTACTAAAACGATAATCATATATTTTATGTATTAATCACCTGCAACCACTGTTGCCACGATATGAGGGCACAATTTCCTTTTCCAAGGGGCAAAATTTCCCTTTTTCGACCAATTTTTCCCTTCACGTAAGCAAATTATATAATAATAATAATAATAATTAGTAATAATGAAAGTAGGAGCATTATTAGTGGTGGTGGTTGAAGCAATAGTAGTACGTAGTTAAGTATTAAGTTGAATTCGTTATTCGTTTGAAAAAAAATCACATTTCAGTTTCATCACTTCCCAGGTTTGAATCCTGGTCAGGAATCCATTTAATCTTTAATCCTCATCGTTACTATTTATCCAAAGATGCATAAAAGCAACGTACAAGAAACTTAAAGGAGCAGAAACAAGTAGGTATAGCAATATTAATAAATAACATAAGAATGTGGCTATGAAATTCAAAATTAACATAAACTGTAATAATGTAGTCAGATGACCTTAAAATTTCCCTGCAATTGTGGTATTTTTCATCGAAATTCCCTTTTCCCTTTTGGCTAAAATTTCCGTCCGAATTTCCCTTCCTGTGGCAACATTGCCTGCAACCTGTTTCTTAATCCATTTCCAATTCTTTAATACGTCATAACATTTTTTTTAAAAAAATACAGTTTATACACAACACTGGAAAGATAAAAGAAACGCGTGACGGACAACTCCCCACATGCAATTCTCATCACCCGGAGTTGGCAAAAATGTTACTCCGTCATAGACGATACGACATAAAATCACTAATTACTCGGTTATGACGCATCTTCGCGAGCTAAAAACAACGGCAGGCGTTCATATGAAGCACATTCTTCATAAACCACGACGCAAAGTGTTCCACTTTCTCGTGGGCTTATGGGAGGTCATCAGCACGAAATAGGCTTTCTCACAAACCACTTGTATTTGTCTACATTATCTCCATTCTTGTAGCGGACGGAGAATTATAATAACAAAAACAACAATGTACATTCGTCGACTTAAAAAAGGGAGCTGATTCTCTTGTATCCCCCTCCCCCACCAAAAAAAGGTGGGGTATTTTCGGACCCCAATTAAAAGAATACTTAATAATTGTATTTTCTTCCAAATGTATGTATCAGCCTTATTTTCATGTAAATTGAGTACATTGAGTAAATTTACATCGACGTTTCAGTATAATAGTATATATTTACCATATAATAAAAATAGTACTACACATTATAAATATTTTTCAGTGGTAGGTCCTGACCTTCACGGGTTGTTGCACTATGGGTTATTTATATTACTGGAAGAGAAGATAATACTTAAGTTGTTGTGTTTCTTACTAAAGAGACCGGTTTTGTCAAATACTAAACGATTTGTTCTAGCTAATTATACAAAGGTAAAACATTTTCACTGTTCAGATTTTCAGTTCAGATGAAAAAAATGTGAAAATAAACACCAGGTTTTTAACTTCTGCATGACTTCCATTGGTCTAGGCGGTTATAACAGACTTTGAAAGGTGCCTTCTGGTTTTTTGTCTTTGCTCTGTGGGAAGATTAAGCACCGATATCAATTTAGGGGTTCATGTGACTCCACCTTTTGATGTTATGGGTTTTTAGAAGTCATCCTTGTGATTATTGAATGTAGCATCTATTTGTGGTTCAAGCAAGCCATAACGAATTGCAATCACTATAGCTATTCACGAAAACAAACCTCAGAAAATAAGTCACAGTAGAATGTGAAGAAAACTGGAAACTGTCACACACAAGCACACATAAAAAGGTTACGCAAATATCGTGCTGGGGTCTTAACGGATCCCAGACTTCTAGTACAGGGGCATCACTTCTGACTTTGGAAACCTCATAACTCACACTGAGAATACACGAAAGGTAAGCTGCCTGGGAAGATTTAGTAACAAATGTTGTTGGGGTCTAAAAAGACCCCAGAATGGTAGTTAAGGGTTGAAGTAGGGTTGTTAAATGTCCATGAATTTTAAATAAATTCAATTCCCTTTCAGTTGAGAAAATCAGCAAGTGTAAATGGATTTTGGAACCTTTTTATGTTTATTAAAGTATTTCAATTCGGTCCAGGAACCTTTTTTCCGGATAAATTTAAATACGGTCCAGGAACCTTTTTTCCGGATGAATTTAAATACGGTCCACGAACCTTTCTTCCGGATCAATTTAAATACAGTCCTGGAATTTTCTTCAATTAAACAATATGCATCTTGGACCGAATTTAAATTTTAAAAAAAAAATTCCAGTCCGGTTGCGAAACCCAATAGAACCTATTAGTATTTATAGGTTCGTACATCTTTAACAATTCTGGGTTAAAATAATAGACAAATCTTCATTTTCGCCTACGTTTTATAACAACTAAAGGTATTTTATACTGTTACGCCGGCCGATTCTAATGCTGGCGAGGGAAGTGGGAAGCGGGGGAGCGACCAATCCAGCACGATAAGAAACGCAGCAGCCAGTAGAACGAGGTTCAAGTAGTACTTCTTCCCGCCGCGTCTTGTTTCTTGGCGCCATTGCTGTTCTCTGGTTGGTCTGCGGCTTAATCCCTGCTCCCCACTTGCCTTGCCAGAACTAGGGCCGGCCGCCGTAAGAGTGGAAAAGACCTATAGCTGTATGATAGACTAGATGATTCGAACGTGTTTTCCAGCACGCCATTAACAAATTCCGGACGACGTCAAGAACATACAAGGCCTATTTTTCTCAGAAAACGTGGCTTGTGCCTTCTTTGCTATCTCCCCATAAAACAACAAGTTTTTCCTTCCTTGTGTAAGGCAGAACGACGTTCTTCAAAACACATTATTAACGAGAGTATGTTGCTAGACCCATATGTCTTCCACCGAAGAAACAGCATTAACGAACGTGCGCTATGGATAAACAATATCGGAAAAGAGAGAGGAAAAAAAAGTTATGTGTCATTGATCCACTGATGCCATTAAAGTTCAATAACCATCGATTTTTTTCCGGTGGGCTTTCCTCCAAGTCCTTTGTCGCATCCCTCCGTGCTTTTATCTCGTTACATTTTTTTACTCATCTACGTTGTCTGAGCACAAATTCATCCCGGGCCGTCTTGATCGTCAAGAACAGCCCATCGCGACTACTTTCGCTGAGATTTATCACCCTTAATGATCTCCGCTCTCTCGTCGCAGCGCGTGTCGTGCTTCGATGCATGAAGACTTTCGCGCCGGCAGTGTTGCCTCCTCACGTAAGGTATCACTAAATTTAGTGATTTATCAAACCGTATGGTATTCCATTCTACACCCAGAAAACTAAATGCATCAACTCTATTTGATGCAGAAGAAACGCATAGTTTACAGTTTGATACATATTTTTCGTATTATTTGTGAAGGTAAGCACCAATGTTTATGGAAGTGAGTATTTCTTTCAAAGTGGATGCGGTTTTCGATGCATCTTCTTGCATCTTTCTCGATGCTACAAGCTTTCTGCATTTTTTTGTTTCGACTGATGCATTTACTTTCTGTGTGTGTACCTCATAAGGTATATCCTGGCACAGGATGTTCTGTCGTCTGCTGAAAAAAACCTTGCCAGCGATCCTGTGAGCGCTTTCACACACTGATAGAAGCGTGGAGACTGCCGCAGACGGGAGCTGGTGGGACTACAGCCCTTCCAGAAATCTGGAGAAAATCAAAATTTTCAAATAAAAGCAGTAAGGAATTCGGGGGAAACTATGATGGTTAAAATAACCCCTGCTTATCATTTTTGTAATTGAAAACTTTTAAAACTTTGTTGAAAAATTGGCTTAAATAAAAAAGAATTCTACCAGAAAAATAACTGATTATTTATAAAAGAAGTGTGCAAAGAAGCGTTGTAGAAGCAAGTTTACAGTGATATAATGTGTTCATTGTGTGCTCCAACTTTACATATACTTAGATTGAAATTACTATAGAATTTAGTTATATTGAGACTGTGTTGTAAGTTGCCTATACTGCATTGTATGAGTATACGTATATAGGGTGTTTCCGTGACCTTGATTCAAATTGGGAGGGTGGACGGAGGCTGACCCAAGTACCAATATTTACATTTTCCTTGTGCGAGCTGTACGCTGTACGCACTACCTAAATTTTACATCACACACACTTTCTCTTCCTCTAAAGTCATGTAATAATATTGTACCCTCTTTACGTTAGTATACAGTCAACTCTTAGTAATTGATCAGATATAAGAAAATTAGACATAATAATTATAGTTCAACCATCTAAATATTGCACATGCAAATAAAGTTATGTGTCCTGTTACTTTGGTCTCCAGTCTCTATATACCTGTACTCTGTTTCAATCTTTCACTTCCCACACAAACTCTCCCTTTTGCACTATTTCCCTTTTATTTCTCGGGCTGTCTTTCACATTTCCATTCTCCCCTCTTCGTTATGTGATAATGGATGTTTACACTATAAAGATAGCTCGGTTGGAGCATGAATACTCATTTCGCTGTCTTCTCTAATAGCTTTTCCCTGCCGTTCTCTTACTTCTCCCAGGTATTTCCCCACTTGCTGTGTCGCTTCTTTTATCTTGATTCTGTCGTCTACCACTTCTATCACCTCCCTCCCTGTTAAGTTTTTCATCCATTTGTCCCTTAGGTCACGTGTAGAAGGGCAGTTCAGTAAGATATGCTCGTCCATCTTCTCTCCATCGCACAAAGAGCATATCGTTTCCCCTGCTTCATTTCTCTTCCTTAATTGTTTCCATCCACCTAATCTGAACCATGCAGCGCGCCTCAACATTGATGTATTTCGCTTTCCCCCATTCTCTTACTCTTAGCTGTTCCCTGAATGAGGTCTTTATTTGGCAGTCTGCTGTTATTTCTTGTCGGTCTATGACCAGTAACCTGTTTCTAATTTGATTTTCTGTTGAAATGAGTTTATGCCTTTTTTTACACTTGCTAACTCAGTAATAATTGCTCTGTAAGGGGTGACTCATTTTTTTAAGACACGCAAATAACATCCTTTCTTTCACGTAGTACTCCCAGGGCTATATTTTGTACACTAGTGACGCTCTGGCGTGGTCTCAGCCAGTATATCTGTGTAGGGCTGGTGTTGTGTCATCCGTATGTTTGTGATTGTACTTTCATCCATCATTCACCCCCATCTTCGCGATTTGCCAATAGTGACAGAAAGGCGAAGTAAAATAAATGAAATGAATCATTAATAATTGTCAGACAGTTTATATCTCTCATGCTCTTGAACATGCATTAACAATTGCGATGTATATAGAAGTCATAAAGAGCAATGCCTCTATGTGATTAGCCAAAAAGTCGCAGCATAAAGGGGCAGTAAAATTAAATCAAGGCAATCAAATCAATCGTGCAACGAAACAATTGTGTATTTTTACATGGTAGGCTATATGTGTGATAATCATGATTTGCATATCGTGCTTACATACTTATTCTTTTTAATTGATTCGTTAACAAACATTATAATTAGCGCACACCTTTGGATACTACCAGGGTGGAAAGCACTAGCGTGTGCGTGTACTCTGCGTGGGATGTGTATGTGTAGGTTTCGTGGGATGTGTGTATATAGGGCGCTTGGGATGTGTGTGTGTATGTGGGTGCGTTGACGCTTGCGTTTGTGCTTGTATAATATATCTATATAATGTTCTATTACACACAATGATTCTGCCTTTCTTCATTGTTATATTAAGTTATTTTTATACATATTATCTCGCTATATAATGGAAACATGTCGCATTTCATGGGGAACGTCAGCTTACGTCATGTTTTTTTTATATATATTAATCGATACCTTTATTTAAGAGAATGCAAGCAAGCGCACTTTCCAGCAGAGATTATGGATCTTCTCTCGTCGACAAGATGGAAACACTGCACGGAGAACTTGGAAGCAGCCAATCAGAAGGCAAGTTCTCGCATCCCTTCTCGTTCCACCCTCTCCCCCCGCGGTCCCCGACGGGAAAGCTGCCTCCACGCGGTCGCCAGTTGTGTTCGGAAATTCTCATCGCGATGTTCGTTTGTGTCAAGTTCTGTTTCGGCTTCCCGTAGCTGCATCGTGTTATTTTTGGACTAGTTAGTTTTCATTTTACACATACGTCTTGTTTTCTGTTTTCAAATAGTTGTTTCTTCCTTGTTTAAGTTACGTCCTTTGGCAACACACTCTTTTAACTTATAATTTCATTTTTAAACACGATTAAGCAAAAATTCTGATTGAAAAAATATTCTGCTTATTCATGTTTTGGTAAAAAAGTCTTTAGATGTTGTTCTCTTTTCTGTTTTTCGTTTCCATCTTAACAATTTATTTTTTCTAAATTACATCATCGTTTATTTTTAGAACTTTTCTTCTGCAGTAAATATAATATAACTACATTTAGTTTTCTCCGATAAGTTTCTATTCTATTTTCTGATACCTTCCTTTATGAAAATTCGCTTCATCATATTACGTTAGCGTTGATCAGAAACTTTATTGTGTATTGATTTATTTAGGAAAATCATTTGAAAATTCTTAATCTTTTTGCTTGTATCTTGTTTCTGTATATCCTGCTTTTTTATTTGGTTTCAGTGTAATTCAAGTTCAATGTTTCTATTTTATCTTTCCCATCATATTTTTACTCTTGTTGCTTTCCGTTATAGTAGAGTCAATATTTGTATTGGTATTGTAGAAGCTTTTTAATGCTCTTTCTCCATTCTTACCTTTATTTGTATTTTCTTCGCACTTGTTTATTGTATAATCGTACTGTTTATCTTTCTTTCAAAACTTTTGTGGATTTTTCATAATTTTTCATTCTCTCAGCTACTTACACGCCCCACCACACACACACACACTCACTCTCACTCCCACACACATATGTATACTTGCTTATTATTTGCTTTCACTTGTTTTTCTTTATATGACTTTAAAATCAATAGTCCTTTTATGTAGATTCCTTAACGGTTTCGGCTTTCTAATGTTTACAATCCAATTTTTCCAGTGACAATAATTACATTTCAACAATACGCCGCCGAGATCAGTCGTTCTGGTCTATTCGTGGAGTGTGCAAGTCGATAAACCCGGGGAGATGACATCTGTGAAGTGAACGAGAACAATCGCGTGCGGAGGGACACCTGTTGAGCCGCTGCATGGATGAGGAAGTCCATCAGAGTTTCGGAAACGACAACGCGATTGACAACCTGACCGTCTGGGACGACCACTGCTACGACGACCAATGGTTTAGGTACCCCCCGCTGGTCATCTGGCTCTACTGTGTCTCCTACGGGGCGGTATTCTGCGTGGGTGTCGTCGGCAACGCCTTGGTCATGTCCGTGATCTGGAGGTCGCTCACCATGAGGTCGGCTATGTACTACTTTGTGTGGAATCTCGCTCTTGCCGACATGTTGGTGGTGGTCTGCTGCCTGCCAGCGACTCTTCTCGCCAACATATTTTGCCGTGAGTACAATTTATATTCCCAATATTCATGCGCGTGAGTTCTGTGGATTTTGTTGGGGGCCCTAAAGCAGAGGTCGAAGTAGGCCACTTGCTAAAAAGTAGTTGCTACCCCAGTTTATAGAAAGAAAAGTTGACTTTTAACATGGCCACTGTTAACACCCCGCTACGACGACAGGTTTCCCAACATCGAATCCAGCCTTGGCCATAGATGGTCTTTGTGAGTGTCTCTTCATCAATTTCATCATATCAACATTCATCCCGTCTTCGACTTGTAATCAAGAGGCCCCTGGTTCGATACCCGTTCGAAGCAGATAGTGGTTTGGTACTGTAGATTCAGTTCCGATTAGCCCTTTCGTTGCATAAAGTGAACTTTAAAACACACTCAAACAAACAAGCAAACTTTTCATTCATCCTTATCTTCGCAATTATCAAAAGTGACAGAAAGGAGAAGTAAATTAAACCAAATCCATTATTGCCAATTATAATAACATGTAATAACTTTGTTATTTCTGGAAACTTTTGTTCTGTGGAGTTGTTGCTTTAAGTCCACTTTTGCACAGATAGGCTAACCAAGACTGGACCGACAGTTTAAAGTGGGATATGTACCACCATAGGCCTCCCCTGAGTATCGAACCCGGAACACCTTGGTTACAAGGCGCCAACTTCACCACTATCCCACCGGAGAGGCCCACGAAGCTGTTGTGCTCAACCCCATATGCCTGTCTGTCCCCGTTGCTCAACTATCCCTTTTTATATTTTCTGTTGCTACTGTTATACTCTAATGCCGGAGCTCTGATTTTGACAAAGCACACACACTCTCATTGATTCAATCACTCAAGTGGTTCGACTGCTGTGCAATTATGAAAAGGAAAATTAAGTGGAAGTTAAGTTTATCTTAAGTTCACTTCATGAACAAGTAGGCTTATTGGGACTGGGTCCACAGTTTTAAAGTGCGATCCGAATCTCAAACTACCTTCACACGGTATCTTACCCGGGACCCCTTGATTACAAAGCAACGATATTACCACTACACCATCGGAAATCATGAATATGAATCTTACTGTGCCATTATGATCAGGCAAGTGAAGTCCAAAAGAAGGGGGATCACCTCGATGGCGCGGTTGTAGCGTCATCGCCGTGCAATCAAGGGGTTCCGGGTTCGATACCGGTGGAGGCACATAGTGGTTCGGATCTCACTTTATACTGTAGGCCCAGTCCCGATTAGCCTTCCTGTACATAAAGTGGACTTGATACACGAAATCAATCAATCAATCAAATCCAAAAGAAGGTGTTCTGAAATATCTTTCTGTTTTCAGTTTTAAAAATATATTTCTGGTTTAAAACTATTCTCGGATTGCTATTTTAAAAGCCGGCCCCTGTGGCGGAGTGGTTAGCACATCGCGCTACGACGCCAGGGTTCCAGTCTGCCTGCAGCTCGTGCAGGTATCAGTTCGTAGCGAGCTCCGCTCGTCGCGTGAGAAGGCTTAGCGATCGAACTGTCCGAGTTAGCTAGGGCCGTATACGGTTTCCTAGTGTTGTGTTAGTTCTTTTTTTTTCCTTTGAAGTGCAAGTGAGGTCTTGACTACAATTACCGTGCGCCAGTGAAGATACGATGAAATAGATCACGATGAATACACAAAGAGAAAACACCTTGAAATTTGTCTTCATTGATGTCAAAACGCGACCTACGTCATTGGATTTTCATCGATGGTTTCATGATGTCTACCAAGTGCCTACGAACCAAGTGCTCAGTTTTGAAATAGATTACTTTCGTAAGTGTTTGTACGTGAAATTTGCGTCAAAAGTGGTAGGCGAACGGTTACTAAATGATTTTGGTGCTGAGGTAATTTATAGTGACGTAGATGGTGATCATAAGGTTGAAGTAGAATGGGCCCACCAGCGACATGTAATTGTTAGAATCCATGTAGTCCCAACCGAATTAAGTGCAGAAGTGATAAGTCGTGTCATGAGGTCTTATGGGGAAGTGTTGAAAATCGAAGACGAGACATACTCTGCAGATCACATTTACCCCACTCGAACTGGACGTGTCTTGATCAAAATGGTACTCCGTAAACCCATACCCTCATATGTAAACATGAATGGAGACTCCTATTGGGTAACATACCCTGGGCAGGTTCGTACCTGCATAGCGTGCTCCGAGGAGGGTCATGTAGTCGCACAGTGTCCTAAGCGTCGATCCTCTGGAAACCAGCCGCGCCGGGGGCCGGTTAATATACCCGCTGACAATGTCCCAATGGTATATGAACCAACTGTGCTACCCGTACGGACTAAACCAAGAGATTCAGCTCCACCAGTTGCAGAAGTCCCTGCGTCAGGAGATAACAATGGCGGGAACACGGATAGCCCCAGAATCACCGACGAGGAGACAGGTACCAGACAGGAAGGTAGTGTGAAGAATGAACCAACAGGAAGGGAAGAGATGGAGCAGCCAACATTGACCACTTCGGAGGAGATGCATCACATACCCCCGCCCCCACCCCCAAGTGCTTTGTTCGCGGACGCAGAATTCCCCGTAGTTACCTCTCCTAGGAAATCACGGTCAAGATCTGTATCAAGGTTACGCTCAGTGGCGGAAGAGTCCATGGTGCTACGTAGAAAGAAGAAGAAAAATAATGAATGCGTAAGTTTCACAATAGTTCATAACGAATGTAGAGTAGAACCTGGTACCCCAAAACAAGATGTTTTAAAGGTTAGTTTAACAAGTAATTCAGCAAATGTAACTAAAGAGACACCTTCGACGAGTAACAAACTTACCCCAGATTTATTTAGTGGAAAGCATAGTTAATGCATTATAGGCAGAAATTAGAGTTTAGTAATGTTGAAGAAAGTAAGTAAGTTTAGTTTTCTTTTGTGGACAGTTATAATTATGCAAACATTTACCTTGGCATCTATAAATTTGAATCAAATGCGAAGTCAGACCAAACTAATTGCTCTCAATGACTTTCTCATTAAATCGTCTATTGATGTGGCCCTCTTACAAGAGGTAGCCATAGACGATTTTTCTGTACTGAGCATGTTTAAAGTATACAACAATTTTACTCCTTTTGCACAAGGGACTGCCATAGCATGTAGGCGACACTTGGATTTACGTAATGTAGTGCCCCATCCCACCGGCAGACAAATAAGTGCCAAATTAGGCTCAGTGTTTCTCTGTAATGTGTATGCTCCGTCAGGAAGCCAAAACAGACGGCAAAGAGAAGATTTTTTTTCAACAGTTGTAGGGCCCGAGTTGACATCCCACACACTAGACACTATACTAGTGGGAGATTTTAACTGCGTAATTCGTTCACAAGATCAAAATCCAGGATACAACTTCTCTCGTGCGCTCTATGAATTAACGCAGGGGTTACAACTGCGTGACGCTTGGATACACACCAATGGCGAAAGTCAAGGTTACACACATATCACCTCCAATAGTGCGTCAAGGATTGATAGGTTTTATGTCGCACCCAGATTTCAGGAATATATAATTAGTGTTCAAAATTTTCCAGTATGCTTCAGTGACCATAGTGTTCCAATTCTCAAAATAAATTTAGATTTGATCAAACCCCGACAAGGTAGCGGATACTGGCTTTTAAATAGCACATTATTACGCAATGGCAGTTATGTCCAGCTAATCAGGGAAACGTGGAACGAGCTCAAGGCCTCTCGGCCAGTGCAAAAGACCCTAATCGAGTGGTGGGAAACTCGAGTAAAGCCTAAATTTCGTCAGGTCAGTAAATTCTTCAGTGCAGAGGTTAGTAGAGATCAAAGAAACAAATATAATTTTTTGTATGCAGTCTTGAATGATCTCCACCGTTTAGCACTGCAAGGTAATTTCGATCGTCCCTATGCAAATGAAATAAAAGCGCAATTACTTGCTATACATAGGAAACGAAAATCTGCAGCAATAATAAAGAGCAAGATTCTTCCTATAGACCCAGACGAGCAAGCCACACTAAGTCACATTCTTCATGAACATAAACACGCCAGGAGTCACGTTATTCATAAATTAACTTTAGATTCCGGTGAAGTTGTCACCAGCCCTCATAGTATACACGACAGGTTTTTGCAATACTATAAAAACCTTCTTGGTCAAGCCTTTAATCCAACAGAAACGCAATGCAATTTTTTGAACTACCTCCCTGCGCCACTGACAGAAAATGAAAGAACTGAGCTCACACAACCGTTTAGTAAAAAGGAGGTTCATGATGCAGTATTCAAAGCTCCGAGGAATAAAACTACAGCCGAAGATGGATTACCATCAGAATTCTATCAATGTTTCTGGGATCTAATAGGAGACGAATTAACGGAATGGGTCAACGAAGTGTTGACAACAGGGACAATAGGGAAGACCAGTAGCACGGGAGTTATAGTGTTAGTTCCCAAAAAGTCAAATCCAAAGTTCGTCACAGATTTTAGGCCAATTTCCATATTGAGCAGTGACATCAAACTTATAAGTAGGTGCATAAATCAGCGTTTAAAAAAATATATGGTTAAACTTATTGGCAATTTACAGTTCGCTTGTAATACGTCTCAAAGTATACATCACTTGCTACAAACGATAAGAGACGTAATTATTACCAAACAAAATAAGAATGCATCAGAGGCAATTCTATCTTTAGACTTTTCACAAGCATATGACAGAGTGAGCCACGAATATCTGTACAATGTCTTAGAAGCATATGGCTTCGGAGACACTTTTCTTAATTGGATAAAAACATTATATAACCATATGCTGCTAAAACTCAAAATAAATGGTTTCTTGACAACAAGTTTTAGAATGCGACGGGGGGTACTACAAGGTAGTCCCTTGAGTAGCACTTTGTATGTTCTCACAATAGCCCCCTTTTTGTTTAGTATTAAGCATCATTTACAGGGCATTTCTATGGCTTCCACCACAATACAAGTTGGCAGTTTCATGGACGACGTCACGATTTTTCTCAAGGATGAAAGAGATCTGGCCAGTGTTAAAAGCCAAATACATAACTTTGAGCTCACATCAGGAGCAAAACTAAACAATCGAAAGTCAATCCTGATGCCCCTTGGCAAGGAGAATCCTTTCACAAAAAATACGGAGATCCCTGTAGACAAGAAAATAAAAGTTTTAGGTATAAACTTCTATGTAAATATCGATGAAACGATCGAAGCCAATAGTAAGCTTACGTGTGAGAGGGCCATCTACGTCCTCAGAGTGAACAAGATGCGCTCTCTGAGTTTAAAAGCACGAGTAAGATTTATCAGCGTTTTTGCTCTCTCTAAACTTTGGTATGTAGCAAAAATCCTGCCTTTCAAAACACAGCACTTAGCCAAGGTCAACAAAGCTGTTGGCTGCTTTTTGTGGCACGATACAATTTTCCGGGTGGCAATAAATGAGGTCACGTTATCAGAGAAGACAGGTGGGTTGGCACTAATCCACGTGAACACACAGGCAAGAGCATTGTTTGTACGGACTGGCCTTCAAACAGCGTTCTCACTGCACGAGTCAACGACCCAAGCACGTATACAGATGATAATACAAAACATTCCATTAGAAGCTCCCATCGATATCCAAAGTATCCCCAAAAGGTTTTTGTTTTATAAGGACATCGCTTTACAGGTATGCTACCAGTTATTACGACATGAGACAATTACACCATCTGTTAAAAAGTTATATAGTGAAATCAATAGTTTCAAGCACACAGTACCACGAATAGTCAAGGATTTCAATACACATAATTGGCCACAAATATGGGAAAATGTCTCCGCCAAACACCTTTCAAAAGCTGGCCAATCAATATGGTACAAAGTGGTTCATCGTGTTATAGTGACAAGAGATAGGACATACCAATATGGAATCAGTGACTCTCCTAACTGTATATCATGCAACGTGCCTGACTCTTTAGCCCACAGGATAACAAAGTGTCGCAACTCCTCCACGGTGTGGAACAAATTGCGAACAATGCTCAGTCGTATATGCCGCACCTCAGTAACAAAGTTTACGGATACAGATATAGTTTCTCCTGACTTCAATTTTTTTCCACCAACAAAACAACGAGCAGTACAATGGTTGATAACAGAATACTTATTATATATATTTCCCAATGACGAGAGCAGTTTTCAGAAACAATTCAGTATCTTCTTGCAAGAACAATATGAAAAAATTCCTCTCCAAGCAAGGAAGAAATGGTATGCAAATTTCTTACTAGTGCTTTATACTTAATTTAGGTCAAACAAAAATGTAAAGGTTAACCAGATAGAAATACAAATTGTAATAGCAATAATACACTTATGTCAAAAACAATGTAATTCCATAACTTGTATATCAGAATGAGACAATAAAAAAAAAAAAAAAGAGTGGTTAGCACATCGCGCTACGACGCCAGGGTTCCCGGGTTCGAATCCTGGGCTAGGCATGGATATTTGTGAGTGTCCATTCATCAACTTCATCATATCATCATCACTCATCCCCATCTTAGCAAATTAGCCAAAAGTGGCACCAAAGGCGAAGTAAAATTAATCAAATGAAATCAAATCAAAATGCTATTTTAAAATTACTTTTTCAATTTCAAAAAATCCAGTTTTCATAAATATCAAAACCTCAAATTTAAAAAAAAAATTCAACAGTACTCAACATTATTACATATCGTGTCGAGAACCATCAAGACGAACAAGATGTTGTTGTCGTGTCCTTGTTTCAACGATACAAACTTTCAGAAACTGTTTTTTTTTATGCTGTATGTATGCTACCACACCGCACATATTAAAGAATGCTTCTGGCATATATTTTTCCTATCGGACAGAGCATAAAATACTTTACTATTTGATTTTTGTTATTAAGCGTGGATGTTCTTAAACTTTGGCTAATCGCAACGATGATGAGTATGAGTGATGATTGGATAAAATTTATTTATTTATTGAACTCAACAGGTACATACCTAATTACAGAGCCCATATGAAGGATACATAGTCATTACAATTACATATATTTCTGTAATATAGAGATAGAAATTATATATAAATATATATACATACATACATATATATGTATATATATACATATATAGACATACATATATACACATACACACATACATATACATATATATATATATATAAAATATTAAAAATATTTTTATATACATATACACTTTATCACACAATTTAAATACGAACTTATGTGTTTAAGCTTAGGCCATTGTGTTAATAGTGGCTTTACTGAAGTCCCTTAGGTTCATAGAAAAGATGTCAATGGTGTTATTCTTGATTAGCAAGTTATTGTAACTGGTGCACATTCTCCACAATGGAGATTTCTTTTTAATTTCGGATCTAGCCTTTTTTATAAAAAAAAACTTCATTCTTTAGTCTAGTTTTCGACGACGGGATTCGAAAATTAATCTGGCAGAGTAGATGTTCAGCATCTATTTCGTGATTTAACAATTTCCACAAGAATACTATTTCATGTAACCTTCTTCTGTGACACAGCTTTGTAAACCGACATTCATATATTAGGTTGTCGTAGTGTTCAAATGTGGGGTAAACTTTCTGAAATTTGTATTTTAAAAATCTAAGAAATCTCGATTGGACTCTTTCAATTGCTACACTGTACTTTGCTGTGTCTGTATTCCATATAACAGATGCATATTCGAGTTTGGGTCTTACATATGAATAATACAAAACTTTTAGTGTCTCTATACTCTTTAAATCCCTCCCCATTCTAAGAATGAACCCAAGGCTCTTGAACGCTTCACTAATTATTTGTTCTACGTGTTTATTAAAAGTAAGATTTGAATAAAAAATAACCCCTAAATCCTTGACTAAAAAATTTCTTCCTAGAGTATTGTTGCATATTTGATACTGAAATTCAACTGGGTTTTTCTTTCGAGTATATGTTACATAATGACATTTACTGATATTTAGTGTTAAATCATTAATTTTTGTCCACGTTTCTAACTTTGTAACATCATTTTGAAGTTGCACACTGTCTTCTTGTTTGCTTATTTTCCTGTAAAATTTCAGGTCATCTGCAAACAGCAATTTGTGTGAGTTTTCTAATGAATCCGGCAAATCATTAATAAGTAATGTGAAAAGAAGTGGCCCAAGGTTAGACCCCTGAGGTACTCCTGAGGTGACTCTTATCTCGTCGGATGTGTGGCCTTTATACGTTACGTACTGCTTACGGTTCTGCAAATAGGAAGCGAACAGTTGACGCAGTGGTTCAGAAATATTGAAGCATGCTAATTTACTTAATAGAATATCGTGGTTAACCAAGTCGAACGCTTTGCAAAAGTCGGGAAAATATATTACGTCAACCTGACCTCCTTCGTCCAATGTTGAACTAATAAAATTGGTAATATCGGAGAGATTGGTCAACACCGATCTACGTGGTACAAAGCCATGCTGAAACGATGATATTATAGGTTTTACGTGGGTAAATATGTAACGGTGCATGATTTTTTCGAATATTTTTGCTGGGGCTGATAATATACTTATTGGTCGGTAGTTTTGTACGTCATTAGTGTTATTACTTTTGGGAAGTGGACAAATTGCCGTGGCTTTCCATTTTTCAGGAAATTTGTGTTTTGCAAGAATTAAATTGAAAATGAGATATAACGGGTATTTCAATATATTACTGCAACCTTTGACTACATAGGGCGGTATCTTGTCCGGTCCGGCTGATTTCTTAGGTTTTAAGTTTTCAATTTCTTTTTCTACGTCCTCAATTCGTATCTCTGTAATATTAAGATTATCCAAAGTTTCATATTGTTTATGGTTAGGCAATACTTTCATGTCATATCTAGGGAGATCTTTTTTATACACCGACTGAAAATGCTGTGCAAAAGCTTCGACTACTGATAGTCGGTCTGACAACACTTTATCTTGGAACAGTACAGGTCTTTGTTACTTTTCCTGCGTTTATTTGTAACAAACGACCAAAACTGGGTGCTATCTTTTGCAATATTTATTTCCGAATTGGCAACATAACTGTTGTATGCATCAATAATTTCCTTACTAACTATTGTTCGAAATTCGCTAAATTTATTGTAGTGGTATCGAAAGTCTCCCGCCTGTTTTTTCCACTTCTTGTGGTGATAACGTTTCCTATTTATATTTTTAATAATGCTGCTCGTAAACCAACACGGGTACTGTCTTTTGCGGCTTTTCTTTAAGGGGATACATTCATCGAATATTTTATATATAATTTCATAAAACACGTCTGTAGCTTGATCAACGTCATTCTTTGTTTTCAATACATCCCAGTTCGTGTTAAGCAGCTTGTGATAGATGGATGGAAAGTCGGCTTTACTAAAGTTGTACTGTAGCTTATGACAAGTTTTGTCGCGGGTTTCTTTGACATAATTAATATCTACTAGCAACGAGGGATGGTGTGTGTCTTCAGGAACTAGCGGCTGTGTGTTTCGTGTTACTGTTATTCCCTGCCCATTTATCAAAAACAAATCGAGTGTTTTCCCATTGCTATTTTTAATGTCGTTCTAGCTTTTTAGTTGATATACATTAATAAAGTTGTTTAAATCGAAATACGTTGTTGCTGATGAACTAGTTAGATTGTAATTGCTACCAGTTATATCTGTCAGATTAAAGTCCCCACCTATCAGTAGTTTAGCGTCACCAGGTTGACAGTGCTTTTCTATGAACCTAAAGAATAAAGTGTATGTGTCTTTGTTACTACCAGGTGCTATGTACACAACGCAAATATATACAGTTCCTAGTCCATTTAACCATAGTTTAATCAAAATGCAGTCTATATTCGGATGTAAACACGGCGAATCTATTAATGCACTCTTAACGTTTGATTTCACTGCAATGATTACACCACCACCCATTGTTTTACCAGACACTTTTTTGCTTCGGTCCCCCCTATATACAACATATCTTTCATCGAAAAGTTCACTATTCTCGTGGGAATCTGCTAACCAACTTTCAGTTATCATTATTGCACTAAAGTTATTACAAAGGACATTCGTGTAAAATTCTCTTGTTTTGGTTCGGAGACCCCTAACATTTTGGTAACAATTGAAACAACGAAGTGTCAAGTTCTTCTGAAATACATTTGGAGTTGCCTGTACTTACTTGGCCGTTATTTTTGGTGAGATCTCTTTTGTCACCGGGTTTGCTGACCTCTAGCCTGGTACGTGGAGGAAAATCTTCTATTGTGCCTCGGGGGTAAGTTATTGTGACTCGTCGAGGGAGGGGGAGGATTGAACACTCTTCCGTCCTCGATTCCTGCTGCATACCTGCGGGCGCCGTTCTGCATCGCTGATTGTGGTGCGTCTAGTTTCCTTGTTGCTTCACTGTATGATTTCCTATTCTTGGTTTGAGCTTTTTGGGGGGAAGGGGGTGGATGCTGATCAGCAAAGTTCTGTGATGATGATGATGATGCTGGTTCTGTAGGTGATTCAATGGGGAGAAGGGGCTGGGTGCGGAGATGTTCAGTTTCTCGACCGGCACTAGGAGAGACGACACACTTGTCATTAACTAAATGATTTGAAGTTTGAGAATTGGCAACACTTTCACTTATTACGTCACTCGCTGCACACGGAAGTCCATTTTCATTCAAATAACTTAAAGTGTACGATCTGCCTTCTATCACCAACTTATCAAACCTCATGACTGCATATAGGTTCTGTTCTCTTGCCTGTTGCAAATAGTTTGCCAATTCTCTCCGGGTTTCGCGCACGCCCCTTGAAAAATCCTCATGCACACTAATGCCTGTTCCTCTAAATAAGCGAGCCCTTGCAAGAATCAACTGCTTGAGTTTATAGTTAGAAAATTTAACTATTATTGGTCTCTTAGACCCAGTCCCTAGCCTGTGAGCTCTATCTATATCGAAATCACCGGTGTCTATTTCCAATAGGTCCCACAAAGCATCCCGCACTAGACGTTCCGAGCATTCCCACGTTTCACCTTGCATTTCGTTGAACCCTCTAAATATCAAATTCTCTCTCCTCGATCGGTTTTCGAGATCGTCTAATTTGTACTCACAAAACTGAAGTTTTTCCTTTAACATGGCGTTTTCTACCTTTAATTCTCGTAGTTCCATTTTTAACGACCTTACGTCATCTTGGACGTTTGATGTTGTTCGAGCCATATTGTCAAGTTTTCCGTCAATCGATTGCAACTTTTCGATAATATCGTCAGTAGTGTATGGACCGGGATTCTGTTCCACACCCGAAATAATCAATGTCATTACGATCACCAATCCCAGGAAGAACAAGCCGCTTAGATTGAGAACAGTTTTTGCTTCCACTTTTGTCACTGGCAACTTCCTGGCCGATGCATTCCAAGCACCGATCGCACAACGCCACTGCTCTAAGGAATTTCCCATCTTCGCACACTTCACGCTTCACTGAGCACGGGAGCCTCGAGATAACACGTCTGAACCGAACGAAAACCTTTGGTGAAGAGACACGTACGAAGAATACCCATGGCCTGGTACGGGCTCGAACCCGGGAACAATGGATGTTGTTTTCATATTTTCTTAAGGCAGAAAAATATTAATCTCAGTAACAAATGCGAATATCTGTCGCCCGGTTCTACATCAACGTGCAATGTTAATTGGGCATTTCCTATTGCCTAGTGCTTTTAACTCAAACACTACATTGGGAGGGAGAACCTTTTCTAGACAATAGATAGTGTCCAATTAACATTACATGAAAATATATTGATTGTAAGAAGTTTTATTCGCATCGGAGGCGTAGCGCTTTGAGTGATGAATTCACGGTCTCGGGTTCGGGTCCTAGTACTCCGTTGTGGGTGTCCCCTCCATCGATTTCATCTAATGATCATTTATCCTTATCGTCGCGATTGGTCTTAAGGGACAGAAAACGACGTAGAATATAAAAATGTACAACAAATAATTCACCTTTGAGGTAGTAGGGCTCATGGTAACACCCAACTTTCGTTAACAAACATTACTATACATGGAGACAGTAAACGAATTGATCAGCATAACGACACGTAACGAATAAGTTATTATGCCTTGAACCAAACCTCTAACTCAATGGTCATTACTGAACGAATAGAAGAAATATATCTAATGTTTATAAATAAATTGGCATGGCGGAATGTTTCTTGCGTTTGGATACTAAATGTCATGCTCTTTATCTTTAATGCTGACTTACACATTTCACTGTCTCATTGTTTCTAACAATCAACTCTGTTTTTGGACGGCTCTATCCTTGTTAATTTAGAGCTTACTATCATTATGTACAAGCACTTTGCACAGTTGTGTTGATCGTACTGTAAACTGTATGTCCAGTCCCTTTAGATTATATAAGTATAACGTGAATCTAAATTGTATATAAAGACAGCAAATTACATCTCTGACGTACAAAATATTTAAAATATACGTAGATTAAAGTTTAAAGAAACTCTTACATGAATCATTAAATGACATAAAGTTGGAAACTATGCAAAGTATCCATGGAAGTTCGCAGGATTTTTCCAGGGAGGGTTAAGGAATGTTTTTTCTAGGGGGGGGGGCAAACAAGGCATATTTTACCCAATAATAGTGTTGTTCCCTCAAAAAACATTGCTTAAATTTGAATTTATCCTATTCATGCAATAATTAACACATATTAGTGTGGCTGAAATGAAATTATATGTGTGAAATATATAATTTTTTGTTGACTTTCATTTTCCAGAGGGGAGCACCCCCCCCCTTTCCCTCCCGTTCCGGACGGCCATAAGTATCGTTAGAACAACCTCAAAGCGGTTACAGTTACAGGTGTAAAACCGTTTTTTGAGCACTGATGCATCTTCGTGTATACTTGGGTTTTGCTACATTACAACATATACTTGTTGTTTCATATTTCACTTAATTCTGCGTATTAACTGATATATTTGTTGGTCTTTCTGAGCTGTGGTAATTGTTAATCCTTTATACGTACATGCAACCGAACAAAATAAATTATGGCGTTTCCCAAATTATTCAATTCGTTTATCTCTTGCCACTAGCGTTTGTCTCGAAGGAGAGTTGGTAGTTTTCGAAACTGGAATAATCCTGCTCTTTCTGGTGATATTATTAAGCAGTAGATAACTGAAATTTTCTAACTCTCAAACAAAAGCAAATCTTTTCCGGAATCCTTATGTGTACATCCTGCTCACTTCCCTCAGGTGTACACTTTCTTCACACCACTTAGTTGCACACTCAAATTTCAAAATCTCGGCCATTTTTTGGATGTGATATAATCACCACCAGCCGCCTTTACCTCGCCAGGGTTGCCCGAGGTCCCTATTGATTTAAAGCTGGATGATTGATTACCAGAGCAACTCAATGCAGGTACGCTGGAAAATTATCATATGAAGTCAGACGAACTTCCGACCACTGGACTATATATATATATATATATATATATATATATATATATATATATATATAGTGTGTGTGTGTGTGTGCGCGCGTATGGGTGTTCTTTGTTAGTGTCGCTTCATAAATTTCATATCATCGCTCATCTTCATCTTCGCGATTAGCCAAAAATGGCAGAAAAGTGACGCTAAATAACAAAATTAAATAAAATCAAATTACATATATTTGTTTGTGTGTGTGTAAATTTGTGTTTCATTGATTATGTAAGGTGGGAGAAATGTCATATTTCAAAAAGAAAATAGTTGATTGAAAAGGACTAACTGATCCTTTACTTGACACAGAAGGTGGGAATGAGAAGAGACAAAAAATAGAAATAGAGAATGTTGTAAAGTAGGGATGCTGTTTGAAACGAACACTATTCAATATGCATTAGAACAATATGATTCATCAATGACCTTAGTGACAGATACAAGAAAAAGGAATCTGAGGTAAAAGAGCAAGATTTATTTGGTTTACAGATTACATGGTAGTATTCGCTAACAAAGGAAAAGAACTGCAAAAGTTTTTAAAAACCGAAAAAAACAGGATAAGAACGTGAAATGAAAGTAACTGCGAGTAAAGCAGCATGAGAATTCTACATGGGAAAACATACATATATTGCGAAAAATAGGAAAATATAACATCTAATCATATTTTTAGAAATAATTTTAACGATGAGAATGTGAATAAACTTAAGATTTAGGTTAAATATAAGATGAATTGATTTGTACCTGAAATTTAGAAAGGAACTTGTAAATTCCTTTGTACAGCTGGGAAGAGAGACAGGGAAATAGTAAAAGTGTTGAGACATGGCGTGAATTGGAAGAATTAAGTGGATCGATGAGTGGGAAAGGAACAAGTGGGCTACTTGAAAGAATTAAAGAGAATAGACAGATTTTATAAACGACGACTAGAAGGATAGAAAACATGATAGGACATATCTTGAAATAGGTAGAGAAAGGAATATTGGGAAAGGCAATACAGTGGTACGTGAAAGGAAGAAATAAAACAACTCTTTTGGAGGAGTGTTGGGAGGAAAGAAATACACAGAACTGTAGAAATGATATATGCATTAACGTTGAGCAGACCTTCATGGCGGACTGGTTAGACCAGCGCGCTGAGACTCCAGAGATCCTTGGTTCGAATCCCGACCTGGGAATGGGTGTTCATTGTGTCTTCCTCAGTTACATAATATCAACTCTCGTCCTCATCTTCTCGATTAACCAAAAGTGGCATTAAAGCAACGCAAAATAACATAAATCAAATCAATATATTATTATGATGATGATTAGGGTTCGGATAATTATGCATTTTGCATATTGCATATGCATATTTAAGGATTTTTAACTAAAAATGCATATTTCATAGCAGATGCATATTTGTATGAATATAAGTTGATGCTGTGCATATTTTTGTACCCACAACCAACACCGAGCATATACTGTATTTATTTTTCTTCTCCTCGCTTCTCTTCTCTTTATCTTTCTCTGTCTTTCTTCCTTCCTTTTTCCTGGATTGTATGAAATGTGGCAAGTACGTCATTCTCACCTCAACAATCGACTAAGCTGCCACGCCGTGTTCAAAGGGTTACAACTTCAAACAAGCATCAAAATTATAGAAGACGTTCAAGAGGCTCTCGCCCAGGTTGAAGATCCTGTGTGTGCACAGAAATTGGATGCGGTATTGAAAAAGAACAGTGGGTATGCAACAATGGTGAAAGTTTGCAAAATTCTGCATACAAATGGACAACGTGTGGATGATCTGGAACTTGATGTGTCTGACTTTGTTGCCCTAAAATACAGTCAACTTGTATCTTGCGAAGTGGAACGTAGGCTTTCTGAATATAAGACTTTTCTAGCTGAAACCAGAAGGAGTTTCAAGTTCGAAAATTTGAGACATCATGTGTTATCAAATGCAATCATGATGTTGATCTGTAATCTATCGTGTTTCATTCAACGCAGAACCATAGTAATTGAAAAAAATCTGTCTAGCTAATGAACATTCAGAATAATGCATATTCATTGCTTCGCATGTAATCTTTCATACTTTGTAATATACAGCATTTATAAATTAAACGGGTTTCTAAAGTGCGTATTTGCATGTATATTTGACACTTTTTAGTGCATATTTGCATGCATATTTTGCGTTTTTTTAGTGCGTAACTATCCGAGCCTTAATGATGATATTTTATTTAATCTGCTTGAAACAATTGGAAAATTCTTTAATCCTTTCAAAGAAAATAAAAATAGTAGAAAATATTATTATTGAATGATGTAGAATTTATTATTAACCCTACGTACACCAAGGGGTTACGCGTAACACGGCACACCAAGGGAGGGTTAAAAAATGTCCACCACACAAATCATTATTTTCTGTCTAAGAAAATGTAATATTCTTATCTATTTTGTAGTAACTATAAACTAAGACAACAGAAGGCTACGAACAGTGTAGGTATTAAGTATATTACCTTTTTTATTTGATATTCCTACAATATATTTTAACGTTATGGAAATTATTTTAAGTATATCACCATTTGTATGTGTTATTCTTACAATATATTTTAACATTATGGAAATTATATTCACATATTTACCGTATTATAAGAGCAAGGATGTAGTACTACAGACATAAATTATTTTTGTTGTTGGAAGCTACAGAGTAAGCATTATTGTCTTATTATACTTTCCAAAATCATTGTTGGTTACTCTGCGTTTGCAAGAGCGGCACACGTTACTTTTTTTTCACTATGCTTTCCACCAACAAAGGCTTCACATTTTCCACATACAATTGTTGTTCTTGCAAACTTGTTCAACTGTAGATATTTTGATCTGGCTTCTTTGCAACAAAGAACACATCTTGCTCTTCCTGTCGTCGGTTTTTTACATGCACATTATGGTAACACGTTACACCAAGGGTGGGTACTTTATGTCCACCACGAAAACTTTTTTAAAATTTTGGGTTATTTTCTAGAAATTAAAAGTATTGAATGACAGAAAATAAAATTTCTATTATTTTTGACACAAAAACTGAGTTATGACATGATACTAAAGAAACATCCATAAAAATTCTTCTCCGAATCAAAGTGTGGACAATTTTTAACCCACCTTGGTGTACGAAGGGTTAAAGCAAATAAATGTTATGTGTTAATAATGCACAGATAAATACAGCAACGTTAACTTCCAAAACAATACAATGTACTGGCGTATGCAAAAACAGAAGTTTAAAAAACTGATTGTCGAAATTTGTAGCACACATTAAAAGCATGAAGCATAGTGTGGGTCGCTCTATTCACCTGAGGAAACCTTTTGGGAGCAACAAGGAGAGAGGGCGTGTTTGTGCAACAGAGATCGATGACGTCACAAAGAGCTTCCTCCTCCCAAGCACCCCGAGGCAGCCAAACACCTCCTTTGAATCTGAAGATCAAAGAAAAAGCGGAGACATTCACAGGTGAAATGGAGATCTGTCTCTTGCACACGTTTACTCTGCAGCGGCAACTTGTTGCGCTTCGTCTTCCGCCCCTCCACACTGCTTGAGCATTCACACTTGTGTTTCTCTTACTTCTTAAATGTAACTCAGTATCCACTTGAAGAAATAATCTTAAAATGTAACTCAGAGTAACCGTTACTTGAAAATTAGCCGTAAATTTTTGCACTTATATTATGTAGATTCTACTGATGTTCGCCTACTGTGTTTAAGGCCAGCAGTTGCTTCATGTGTTATAGCGTAAATTGGCGATCATTAATTTTTGCGCATTGAAATAATGTGATTGACAAATGAAAAGTGTAGTGAATGTTCGGCCTGTAGGACCAATGTAGGTGTGTGTAGTTTGATTTGCTAAATTAGAGGGCGTAATTATTTTACTGGAAGGTTTCATTCATACTATATAGCACTCAACACATGATACTTACTGCGTTCAATTTATGCTCATGATTATACACAGGGAGGGGCAGAAAAACCTGATGATTTTCAAAATGATATAACACAGTAAATTAATGTGCCAGCCTTACAGCCATATGTATGCCATGCAAATGGCGCCCATTTTGGTCCACTCATTGCTGGACTGAAACTTCTCTCTTCTGGGGAAGAAAAGAAACTGCCGATTGCAGTTTTGTTATTGCGTCACGTCGCGTGGTGGGGGTCATAGGAGAGGAGATGGTGATGATTCCACTCATTTCAGTCACCATGGAGCTTGGAACGCAACGTTGAAACGCCATTTGCAATATGTTATTTTCCGCACTTAATGTTGATGTAAATCATAATTTTCTTTTTTCAATAATAATGGCATACATATGGCTGTGAGGCTAGCACATGAAATAATACGAACTATTTTCATTTACTGTGTTATATCATTCCTAAAATCATCAGGTTTTTCTGTCCCACCCTGTACAAATATGTACACTTGAATATTAGACCTTGGCACTGATATGTTTGAAACGTAGTAATACAAATTGCATATGTTGCAAACACTTCGCGCACGTCTTCCCCGACGAAGTGAAGTTCTAAGCGGGAGAAAAAGAAAAACAAATGAATAGCTGAATGCGAATAGCACTCAATCTTAAAACCCTGATATATATATATATATATATATATATATATATATATATATATCACGGAGGACAAGGTTTCAGGTTGTTAAAAGAGGAAAAGCCATTTCAATGTCTATAATTTGAGCGTATCATATTACGAATCCTGTTGTTCTAAGTTTGAATCGTGGGCAAGTTATAGGGTCTTCGCTGAATTTGTTCCTTGATCTATGTAAGCAATTTACCATGTATCATCATCGCAATTAACCTAGAGAAACAGAGAATGAGTTATAATTATACAAAGCACAAAATAATGTTCCATCCAAACTATCAATGCAAATTTCTCGTATCCAATCTTCAACAAGTACGTTCATGGCATGAATTGAACAATCACGATTTTTCCGTGAACAATAATCAAGACGTTCAAGATATATCACATAGTATGGCATGATATATTGATTTTTGATATGCCAATGTGATATTGTAAGCATATATCAATGTGTTGTCAATAAAATGACAAAAATGTTTCGTACCATGAAGCAAAAGAAATATTGAGTATTGACTGCTAGACGAGCATGTGAGTTCGATTCCCGGGGTGACTAATCTGAGGTGGAATTTTTTTCTGACAATGATCCTGCATAAAGCTGCTCAGCGGCTTACACAGCATTATCACGCGGTAACATTGGATCCGGTGTTGTCTGAACGCTTACACTGTTGTGTTCGATTGACAGACGTTCTGGCGATGTAGTGGTCACATTCCGTCAGGAATATCGTCCATTTGCTGGTAGATTTTGATGTGCTGAACCAAATTGTTCGACGAAATGTTACATTGGAAATTTTTTTATTGCAAATATTATTTGAGAGGGTGGTTTAACAAGATTTTGAAAGTTGTTTATTATTTGTTCTTTTTAATAACGAAAAGTGGTGTTAGTGCTACGCAATTCGCCTGTAATATCAAGCCATAATTTTCTGGCTCCCGATTGTGTTTCTTCTTGATTGATGTGTCTGTAATGGCCTACGTTCGTAAACCAAGACAATAAACCTTTTATTGTCCAATATTGTCACCCTGATATGATCCACATTTTATGTGACGTCACCAGTAGAAGATATGTCACTAATGTATTTATTTTTGTAAAAGAAAGCGTAATTTCTTTGTTATTATATGTAATATTGCACCCTGTTTGTAATATATATCTTTTGTTTAATGTTTATTGTATTTTATGCTCTGTTATGAGTAGTTTAATGTATCTTCATGTTTGCAAGAGTGCACTATACGAATTTGTATTTCTAAAGATGTATAGATGTCAGTTTTGTTGATAGTATCCTTTTGTAGATAGTGAATGATTCATCTGTACTTTAATCTGTGTTCTCGAAAATAGTATAAAAGCGAGGATATCGCGTAAGAATCATCACACTTTTTCGCCACGGATCGACGAAGCTTTTAAACTTAAAAAGAACTCCTCGGTGTTGTGCATAGATCTTGGTATGGTAGTTCGGGGCGCAAGCTAGGCCTATGTGAACATAGGTACGCCGATAGCCATGCATTGATGATATGCACAATACTGCAACCATTCTACGTCAAATAATAAAGTTAGCCTAAAGATTAATTTGGAAATAAAAGGCTAAAGAGCAAATATTGGCTCAGTTATCATTGCATATCTCTTGGTGTGGTAGTTCGGGGCGCAAGCTAGGTCTATGTGATCATAGGCTTGCCGATAGCCACGCATTGAGTTTTATGCGTTTTAATTGAGTCAATTCATCGACAAAGCGAAATCCTCGCCTTCGTCTCAAGTATAGTTGCATTATAATTGCAATAAATAAAGAATCAAACTTTTCAGTTTATACATACGGCAGTAATGTGGTTTTATTTCTCTGTGCTGTGAATATTGTCTTTGCCTAACACTATCCCTGTACCTGAGAGGAGTCTGTGTACTTCACCGAGTCTCATCGTTCACCGCTGAGTATTATTAAGTTAATATTAATAGTATAATAATACGACGCGTCTAAATAATTGTGCATTTGGAACGTATCAAGTGGCAGCTCAACGTGTTGGCTCGATTTTGTAGTGTACAAGGGCAAGACAATTGTTTAAAGTTGAGATTCATTGTGCAAGAGCACTAAACTTTTATATTTGTAGAAAAGCACAGAACTACTTCGTTCGAAATGGAAAGAAAACATTTGCGTAGCGCAAATAAAAATCTTGCTTCAAATTCAGAGCTTAATGTTCCCGATTGTTGTCGGAACATTGATAAAGATAAAACCACATTTGTGTGCAAGAAATGTACAAAGCTTCTACATTATGAATGTTGTGGCTTAGATGTTCGATCTGAAAGCCACGAAGCTACCGATTTCGTTTGTAAAGAATGTGAATCATTGTCTACAACTATTACATCTGATCCATTAAATATGTTTGAAGCTTTAAAAACCATGATTGAAGGAATTAGCAAGCAGCAAGTTGAAAGTATGGAAACATTACAGGCTGATATTAGCAAACAGTCTGAAGCACTGAAAGCTGATATCTGCAAACAGTCTGAAACATTGCAGGCTGATATGTGTAAACAGTCTGAAGCACTGAAAGCTGATATCTGCAAACAGTCTGAAACACTGCAGGCTGATATTAAACAGCAAGCTGATTCCATTACCAGCTTGAAAGCTGATATCTGCAAACAGTCTGAAACATTGCAGGCTGATATGTGTAAACAGTCTGAAGCACTGAAGGCTGATATCTGTAGACAATCTGACATATTGAAGGAAAATATCCTCAGAGAATGTGCGTTGCTAAAGGATGATATCGGTAAGCGCACGATGAATCTATGAAAGCTTTAAGAGCTGAAATAGGCGAGATGGCCTGTGAAATACAACAACTAAAGTCTGAGAACGAGAATACTAGGGCCCGATTCTCTGAAGAAATTCGGCAGGCTAGAGAGATGGACTTTAATCCGGCGTAGCTCAGCAGCCGATGTTAATAAAGCCACGGAAAGTGTTCGCATCGATGTAGAGGATATTAATTCGAGATTCACTGAGGAGTGCAATAAGATTATTGAAAAACAGCTGACGATGGAACAGATATTGGCCGAGGCCGAGACTGACAAAATACAGTTCCGGGCTGAGGTCCAAGAAAATATTAGTCAGATTTCAGTAATTGTGTCTAAAAGAAGCAAGGACGTTGAGGAAATAAAAACTCAAGTAGAACAACTTACGAATCAGTTAGAGACCATGCACGTTACCCGCCAAACGGAAACAGAAACTGGATCTCGAACAGCTGGTCATCCGTCTGCAGTTATTGAGAGTGCAGCGTTGCCAACCATGAACATTGAACTAAATGAAGCGATGGACAGGGCCGGTGGAGAGAGAACTAGAGAAGACAAACAAGTCTGTCGTCCACGAGTTACTGCTGATTCAAGAGCTAATGAAGTGGCGTCTGCTGTTCCACCTACCTTTAGTCTTTCGGGCGATGACAGAGGTTACAGAGAGCGTGAATCTCGCAGGGCCCGGCACAGTCTTTATGAAGAAAGGACAAAGAGGAAACGTCTAGAAAGGAAGAAAGATCGCAGTTCCTCCTCTTCCAGCACCAGCTCTGACTCTCAGTATCAAGCAAAAATCAGGAAGCGAACACGAAGGCATGGAAATTCAAGGAGCGGGCCAGATGAGTCGCCGCCAACAACTCAGCGATCAGCAATGACTGGAACTCCAAGGATGGCAGACCTTAATTCCTTGTCGAAGTTCAAGGGAGACCTGGAAGCCCAGAATGCTGAGCAATACTTAAAAGAACTTGATATCAATTTTGATTTAATGCAGATTCCATACGAATACCGATTGGAAATTATTCCTCGGCTTTTCAAGGGCCAGGCTGAGCATTGGTTTCGAGCAAACCAGTTAGAGTTCAAGTCCTATTCTGATTTCTGCCGTCGTTTTCGCAAACAATATGCTTCAGAAGAGGCCAAAGAGAGGCAGCTGACAGCAGTGAGATCTCGCCGATACTTAAAGCAGTCCGGTATGAGCATGGAGGAATATGCCTGGTATATTTACTCAGCCTACCGCAATCTGTCTGCCCATTACATAGAACCTGAGATTGTGAATTTAATCATCTCCCAGCTTCCATACAGAGCTCGCAGTCTGAGTCTAGCTAATTCTCCTCAAACTGTACGGCAGCTAGCCGACTTTCTGAAAAGGTTCGAGGTGCTTGAAGAGCAGGACAGTTGGAAACCTGTGTGGAATAGGGAAGGTGCAGGCCAGGGAAATGCTCCCAGACAAAATAGAATTGGAAACCAACAACCCAGAGTCAGACAAGTTATGCAGAACCAGAGGAATGGATTTTCCAATTACAACAGACGACGTAATCCTCCTAGAAGGGATGGCAGGAAAAACTACGCACGTGGGCCGCGTCGTTCCAGATCTGATCCAGAAGACCATTCCCGTGACTCCTCACGTAACGCCTCTGAACCCAGTAATTTCAGAGCGACGGCGCCTCCGTTTGAACCTTCTGTTTCACGTTTGACGAACGAGCAACGTCAAAGCGTCGACATAACCAGAGACTTTTGTTGGGCACCATCGACTAGTGCTAATCCGAGTGGTATGCAGTCGGATTTAGCCAGTCGCCCAACGTGAATTCTTCGTTCCCGATCACGGTTGGGCTAAAATCTTGGACTTCTCTGGGAACCGATGACAGCGATATAAATAGTGAAGATAATCATCTTTTTGTTGTGCTGACTCTCAATGAGGGAGAACAAAGTTTAGATAGAGCACTACAACAGGCAGTTAGAAAGGAAAATTTACCCAGGGCTCCGTTAATTAAAGCAACTGTAACAGGCGTCGATTTTATTTGTGTTCTGGACACTGGCAGCGAATGTAATCTCATGAGCTACGCCATTTGGAAGAAGATTAAAGAGAAGCTGCCGTCATTGCAGTTACAAACATGTCCAGCTGTTAGGCTGACTGATTTCACTGGGAGAAACAAAACTAGAGTTGTAGGATGTAGACAAGTATATCTGGAGATTGCTGGAAGAAATTTATTGGAGGACATGTTTGTCTTGAAGGGTCTCGAAGCTGACTTTATTTTGGGCTACCCATTCCTCAGGAAATATGAAGCAGGAATTGACCTACAGCGCGAGAAGTTATCCCTCACCGTAGACGGAGTTCCGGTAGAGCAGGACCTCGTGAATAATGGATCTTCGAAAGGGACGTATGTAAGAAATGTCCGTGAAGATTCCCATGTCGATCAGTGGACGGCTAGTCCTGACGACATTCTGCAGAAGGTCATTGCGAATGAGATTTTATGCGAAAGGGGCAGAAGCCAATTGAAAGAAGTCTTATTGAAGCATAGAGATGTATTTTCCGAGAAACCAGGTACTATTAAAAACTTCCAGTGTGAGATTGAACTCACCACCACAGAACCTGTGTATCGATCTCCATATCCCATACCTATAGCAAAAAGGAAACTCCTGGAGGAAGAATTAGAAAAGTGGAGACAATGGGGTGTTATAATGCCTTGTAATTCCCCTTACTTGAACCCTTTAATTGTAGTCGACAAGCCTGACGGTACAGTACGCCCATGCATTGACTTCAGAAATTTGAATAAAATTGTACGTGTTCCACGAAATTCAGTTGAGCCCATTTCGGATGCCTTACAAAAATTTAAAGGTGCTCGTTATTTTACAAATCTGGATCTGGCTTCTGGATATTTACAGATCCCTGTAGAAACTGACTGCCAACCATGTACTGCCTTCTCCTATAAAGGACGTCAGTGGATGTTTGCTCGAATGCCTTTTGGTATCTCTAGTGCTGTGTCAATTTTCATAGCTGCCATGCATGATGTATTTGGTCCTGAAACCGAAGAGTATCTAACTCAATATATGGATGACTTGCTGATTTTCGACAAAGAACTCTCCAAGTATCTCGAACATCTGGACGAAGTGTTGCAGCGACTCCAAGAAGTGGGGATGACTGTAAAGCTGCGAAAATGTGAATTTGTCAAAAGGGAAATTACCTACTTGGGTCACATTGTTTCAGGAGATGCTATCAAAATCCAACCAGACAAAAATTCAGCCGTTAAATTATTTCCTAAATCTAAAACTAGAAAGGATGTTCGGAAATTTCTTGGCCTCGCCAACTGGAGGCGGAAGTTAGGTAAAAATCAACGTTGGATTTGGCGAGATGAGGAAGAACAAAGTTTCCAGCTACTGAAGAATGAACTTGTAAGATATGCTGAATTAGCACAGCCTGATTTTGAACAGGAATTCTGTATCCAATGCGATGCTTCTGGGAAAGGATTGAGTAGTATTCTTTTCCAAATGGATGGTAAAGAGAGGAAGGTCATTCAGTATGCAAGCCGAAAACTGAAGGAGAACGAACGCCATTACTCCATCCATGAGTTAGAATGTTTGGCCATAATCTTTGGAGTTGAGAAGTATGCTGTTTATTTGAAAGGTAGGCCCTTCACTATCTACAGTGATCATAAAGGGTTGGTATGGTTACAAGACGCCCGTAACTGAAACAGTCGTTTGACTCGCTGGTCTTTAAAACTCCAACAGTACCAGTATAAAATAGTATACGTCTCTGGTCGCCAAAACGATCTGGCAGATATTTTATCTCGGTATCCTGCTAATGATATACCCCAGATTCATCCTGAAAATAGCCAGCAGACATTCAGAATAAACTACCTGTGGGCCGAAAGAGGAGAAATAGATGACGTCGGCAAGTGGAGAGAGGCACAATCGGAAGATGAATTCTGCAAAAGTTTACTCGAATCTCTAAATTCTCAGGAACCTAACCTCAGATTGCATCGTTCCTATCGCATTCAAGAAGGAATTTTATTTAAGAGAGGATCAGACAATCAGTCCCTTTGGAAATTGTGTGTTCCGGTGGTAATGAAGCAACCTCTCTTGGAAGTAATTCATGATGAAGCTGGACATTTTGGAGTATCCAAGACATTGAAGCGACTTGCAGTACGATACTTCTGGAAAGGCATGAAGGATGACGTGATACAGTACATCCGAGATTGTGAAATTTGTGCCCAGAGTAAACCAGACAAATTGGGGATACTCAAAGAGACCCTTCATATCAGTCCCAAGCAACCTCATGAGATGCTTTCTCTGGACTTGATTGGGAAGCTTCCTCGGTCTAATGGATACCAGTACATCTTGAGCCTTATTGATGTGGGTACACGTTTTGTCTCCGCATATGCTTTACGGACTGCCAGCACCACAGAAATTGTAAACACGCTTCAGAGAGGATATTTTGCTCACTATCCAAACGTTACGTTTACCCTGAGCGACAGAGGAGCTCAGTTTACCTCTAAGCAGTGGCACGAATTTACCAAAAAGCTTGGTATCCATCACGTTTGCACAACAGCTTACAATCCAAAGGGGAACATGGTAGAACGAGCAAATCAAGAGATAGTCAGATTACTTCGTTTATTTTGTTATCGAGAACATCAGACTTGGTCTCGATACATATCAAAAGTTGTTTGGTTAATTAATTATTCTATTTCCGAAACTACTGGATATTCGCCTGCTGAACTATTCTTCAACCATCCCATACCCAGAGAGATCCTAACCCATTTCAATTGGCCCGAACGGGAAGAAGCCCAACCGGATTGGAAGTCGAAATTATTCTTAGCCCAAGTCAGGGAGAAGAAGAAGCTGTCGAAGGATTTAAAACAGAAGGGAAACGCCAAGACAGTGACAGTTGGAGACTTCGTGATGGTTAAAAACCATTCCTTAAGCTCCTCACTAGATATGACCATTCAAAAGTTATTTATGTTGTGGAAAGGACCTTATCTAGTGGACAAAGTGGAAAATAATATTGTGACATTGCTAATTCCAAGGACTAAAGAATTATATAATAAGGTTAACTTGGATAACATAAAACTGGTGCGTTTTCGGAGGATAAAAAGAAAGAATTTGTACTTTAAAACTAAGTTTCCTCCAGGTAGATAACTTCCTTCCTGAAACTTAGTATCCGAAAGGAAGGGGCAGATGATATGATCCACATTTTTATGTGACGTCACCAGTAGAAGATATGTCACTAATGTATTTATTTTTGTAAAAGAAAGCGTAATTTCTTTGTTATTATATGTAATATTGCACCCTGTTTGTAATATATATCTTTTGTTTAATGTTTATTGTATTTTATGCTCTGTTATGAGTAGTTTAATGTATCTTCATGTTTGCAAGAGTGCACTATACGAATTTGTATTTCTAAAGATGTATAGATGTCAGTTTTGTTGATAGTATCCTTTTGTAGATAGTGAATGATTCATCTGTACTTTAATCTGTGTTCTCGAAAATAGTATAAAAGCGAGGATATCGCGTAAGAATCATCACACTTTTTCGCCACGGATCGACGAAGCTTTTAAACTTAAAAAGAACTCCTCGGTGTTGTGCATAGATCTTGGTATGGTAGTTCGGGGCGCAAGCTAGGCCTATGTGAACATAGGTACGCCGATAGCCATGCATTGATGATATGCACAATACTGCAACCATTCTACGTCAAATAATAAAGTTAGCCTAAAGATTAATTTGGAAATAAAAGGCTAAAGAGCAAATATTGGCTCAGTTATCATTGCATATCTCTTGGTGTGGTAGTTCGGGGCGCAAGCTAGGTCTATGTGATCATAGGCTTGCCGATAACCACACATTGAGTTTTATGCGTTTTAATTGAGTCAATTCATCGACAAAGCGAAATCCTCGCCTTCGTCTCAAGTATAGTTGCATTATAATTGCAATAAATAAAGAATCAAACTTTTCAGTTTATACATACGGCAGTAATGTGGTTTTATTTCTCTGTGCTGTGAATATTGTCTTTGCCTAACACTATCCCTGTACCTGAGAGGAGTCTGTGTACTTCACCGAGTCTCATCGTTCACCGCTGAGTATTATTAAGTTAATATTAATAGTATAATAATACGACGCGTCTAAATAATTGTGCATTTGGAACGTATCAACCCAAACAACGCAAGCAGTCAGATATAAAGAGGAAACGGCACTAAACTCTTGGGAAATTTGGCAGAAAAAAGAAAATGATTTAGTTCTCTTCGGTGGTTGGTGAAAAACGGACGTACACGCCATGGAAATTCGGCGATGGTATAACCACTCACATTAATTTCAATTGTATTGTTTGTTCTGCCGGCCTCTTCTGGGTACGCCAGTGTAAAGGTGTTGCCGAAATCGCACCCAATGTAACCTGCTTGCAACACTGGATGATTGTCGGAGTGTACGGAACGGTGGAGAATATCAAACATTCGATCCACACGTAAATATGCTTTCGGAGAACAACTTCAGTGAACTAGAACTCCGACGACAAAAGTAAGTGACAGTTCTTTCTCTACAAAGTAATTAACGGTACAGTATTGCTCGGCAAATTGTCCATGACTATTTTCATTAATTCTTCTGTTACATCCCATGTGTTTTCAAGCGATAAATTTTTATGTATGCTGGTGCAGAAGTTGTCAACAGCTTGTTTTGAGTTTTATTTTAATTCTTGAATCTCTTGCAGGGTCAAATAAAGTGCCCGAATATGGTGATGGACAATTTGCACGGTATTACTCATGGACACTACTGTACAAGGGGCGATCCCAACATTTTATGATCCGTAACATTTAATGTCCCCGTTTTTAAAGCAAGACCCAAACACACAATCTTTCATTGGTGGAGAGAGGAAAAGTCAATTTTTTCAGCCTCTCCGGTGTCGAGAGCGTACAACTACGATTGTAAGTCTAAATAATATCATTGATATTTCTGCTACGAGTTTACACAAACTTAAATATAAAAGAAAATCACTGAACCATTGTAATGAATCTATTGTAATAATATTATGTAATTAGACCAATATTATTGAGCTCGGCCTGGTGCACTCTATAAAAAAATACATAAATCTGTTGGATTCTACATCCACAATCGGAATGTAAGGGTTCAACCTTTTCAAGACACCCAAATATCAACTTTCCTTCCACGTAGTACACCCTGGACTGTATTTCGCAGACTAACGAGGCTCTGGGACTTGTGTCTTTTCCATATGTGTGATTATCCCTTCATCTATTTAATCTTATCATCATTCATCCTCATCTTCGCAATTAGCCAGAAGTGGCATAAACACGAAGTCAAATAAGTCAAACCATTTTTTCATTCTACTACATTCCTGTGTGTTCTCATGGCATCGTGAAATTCATATGAAGTAGCTTTACCTTTAATTTAACTAAAATATTGACTTATTTTTATATTATTCAATGTAGTTTGTAACTGTTTCGAGATAATGGGGACGTCTGTAATAGGTACGTACAGTCACCGGCAATAGAAATGGGGCATCTAGAACCTAAAATACTCGCTTTCATGCAAGGTGTTATGTGCGTTGCATAACCCTATGGCGGCAGCAAACTATGATGTTGGAAATTTACTATTTAAATCTACTTATCGCCGGGAAGTTGGACAACACACAAAACACATTGCAGGAAATCGAGTATCTCAGGATCTAGGTGTTCCATTTTTATTGCCGGTGAGTGTACATTTCTATCAGGTCCTTCACATGCTGTGAAGTTTCTCCTCTAACGCGTGTTCCTAGCAAGGAATTTAACTTGCTATTTTTGTTCCGTTGGCATACCAGTAGCTCGTAGAAGATGGGTCCAGGAACAGCATCGGAGGACTATTTCCTGAATCTGCACTCTGCGGTCTCATTGTGAGCGACGGGCACTTGCGATATCAAGTTTCTTTTGCCGCGTGGGGGAGGCGGGAGTGATGCAATCGATACTCGATGAGGCTCGGAGAATCAGATGACTCCGAGAGGGTGAATGGAGCCGAGAGCTCTCCTGACGTAAAGGAGGTGATGGATGGAGGTGTATGACGCGGAGGTCGAGTTTCATGTAAACACTTGAGAGCGTGAAACTGGAGAATTAAAAGGAAACTTTACATTCTATGCACCCAATGATCTTGGTGTGACTGATATATTGCTCGATAATTTTTCAACGATTATAAGGGTAGCTAGTGCATATTACTGCAAAACCAAGAGTTGTTGGAGACCAATGCGGTTCTTACAGTTTAAATGGCAATGTAAGTACAAGCAAGCAAATCACTTAAGGATTCGATTTAATACCGAAGATAGGGGCTGTGCGGAGATATAAACAACTGCGATTCATGCTTCTGTAATAGGAGAATGCAATGGCTTCTCCGATCAAAGCCAGCAAAGAAATAAATAAAGAAACTTCTCTATGTCAATTGATTGATTGATTTTATTTATTGTACTTCGCTTTTCTGCCACTTTCGGCTTATTGCAAAGATGAGGATGAGTGATGATATGATGAAATTTATGAAGGAGTACTAATAAGGTACACCATGACCAGGCCAGGATTCGAACCCGGAACCCGCTGTACTAACCACTCCGCTGCGGAATTCGGCAGATGATGATGTGAGTTGGAAATGAAGGTGCTTCCTAAAACTTAACTGACAATGTAATTACGAGAGAAAACCCGAAGAAGCAAACAGTATAAGCATATATGATATATAACATTACATCACGTTAGTGGAATATTTTATCGAAAAACTTTTAAATTTTAGCCACTCAGCTATAGAAGTTTGTGAATAATCGTTAACTATTGATTTCTTTTAAACTTTTAACTGAAAACGGAACGTTTATAGAAAATCCATGTCGTGTGTAATTGCCTTTTCACTTATCTTTTGCTTCACTTAATTTCCAGTTAATACTGTATATTTTTGCACTCCACTTTATATTGCAACGTGGCTTTCATACCGACTTAAGAGGATGGTTGAGGCAGCCTGGAATCATCGAAAACGAAATCGTCAGGAAAACCCAGGTAAATATTCAATATAGTAGCATATCATTATCACATAAATACTTTGTACGTAACAGCAGAAAATCTGCCACAACTGCGAAATATGTAATTATGATGCTAAAAGCAGACAGAAGTCGGACACGTGGCAACAGACTTGAAAAATGCATTACTCAATTATCAACAAATATCAATTTTGATGTAACAGTTTGTAATATAATCCCCCAGTTCCATGAATCTAAGCACTCGATATGTGGCTGTCACTTTACTGGAAATACAACCAACGCTTGGAGGTATTAACTGTGGATATAATCTCTCTATTTTTGTGAAGCGGATGTCAATTCCAAATGTTTAGCTTATTGAAAAAGTAAAAACACGAAAGTTGTGAAAATGACCAATACGTAAATATGAGTAAATTGAAATTCTGACATTTTAATTTAAATCACAACAATTATTGGCAGTCGAGCTAGCATATTTATTCAGTATGAGCACTGTGTATGATGGTAACGTATTTTATTTCATTCACATAACCTCAAAAGTAGATTATATTTAATTCTTGTTATGATCGTGCTTCTGCACATGTAAACAACACACTGCGCCGTCAGACCATACCAAGTATGCATACGATGTTTGCTTTCTTACATACAACGTCACCTACCAGAGCAAACACAAAGCTCTGCGTAGTTAAGCTACGACAAAGTCTTAGTTTCATTTGGGGAACCTTTCTATAAACGATAAGCGATTACTTCCAAACCTTTTCCAATATAATCTTTTTTTTTTGGTCAAACGGATGAGAACGGACGGATGCAAAGCGTGCAGATAAGTGTAGGCGTAATAGAATGGATTTTCCCGTAGCGATGCCTCACATTGTTATCATTTTAATGAATGTTTTGAATGAAAACATGATCATACACCTACAATAGCAGATATGACTCAGGATCACGTTAAACACAAATGGTGGAATGAAATGACGTTTTCATGTTTTGTTTTAAGTTCACTTTGTGCACAGATAGACTAATTGGGACTGGACCTTCAGATTGAAGTGGGATTCAAACCACTATGTGCCTCTACCAGGTATAGAATACACTACCCCTTGATTACAAGGTGACGACCTTGTCAATACGCCATCAGGACGGAGGATGCATACGTTGAGGTGAAAAGAAATGAGAAATGTTAGGACGAACTGAGCTTGGAGAAATGTTCTTTATACTAAATACAGCTTTTTAATTTTCTAAGACCAAAGACAATATTTCCGTATTACAAGCCAATTTGGTAATCTACATGGAATTACTTTATTGCAGCTTCAAGTAATATTATTAATAGTTATTAACCATTATCGATACTAATCCAAGTTTGTTTTAAGTCCACTTTATTCCAATATGGGCAAATTGGAATTTGATTTAAATTTTAAAGTGGGATCCAAACTATTATGTTCTTCCAACTGGTATCGAACAACGTTACCACTTCGCCTCCAGAAGACCTTCATAACAATCAGGTGACATTTTTATAAAAATAAATATTTTTATGTAGAAATTGGATTTGTGTACATTAATTATATCCTTAATCAGAGCACAATAATACACTTTCTCCATTCAAATTCATTTTACAGTTAGGTTATCTGTTGTAAGTTTTGCAAACTATCTATTACAATATCGGAATTTGTTTTTACTTTCAAATTATCATACGTGTAATTATTACATATAGTATGTGTGGAATATACAGGGTGATTCCGAATTCCTATTACACACTTCTAGGGGTTGTAGAGGGAACTTAGTAGATCAAGTTTTGATAAGAAACCCATGTCCGGAAACGTACCGGTTTCGTACTACACAGATGACAAGATCACATAATTTCACATCTCCCGCTTTACCTGCGTCAGTACAAGAGCTGCTCGATGTTGCGACATTGAAGTTCGTTGCAATCTGCCGGACCAATTGCCTGTATCCTCTGGGGTGGTACGGGTGAAGCTGCTGGTCATTAAGAATACGCCAGACGCTGCTCTGAGAGACATTCACGTGACGTGCAATGGTGCGAGCACTCATCAACAGGTTCTCGTCAGTTCGATGAAGGACCTCCTCTTCAACGTCGAGAGTGCGGCATGTCCGTGGAGCACCACGGTCGACCCTGTTAACTTTGAACTTACCTGTTTCTCGCAGCAGTTGCTCTAATCAGGCAAAAATGGTATGTGATGAGTGACGCAATGCGGAAAACGCTCTGCACAAACGTTGCGCAGCTCTAGTATTACGTCCAGCTTCGCCGTAAATTAACAACATGTCGGTGTTCTCTGTAAACGTGTATTCAACCATACTGTACTGTCTTCCGCAACGACTGAATAGCAACTGACGTGAAGGTCTAAGCACACCGGATTGTAAACAGAGGACGTTGGAAGCAGCACACATGAGATCAGGTAACTGAAGACGTCGCCCTCCGTCAATGTGTGTTGCCTACCGTGAAGCGGGAGATGTGAAATTATGTGATCTTGTCATCTGTATAGTACCAAAGTGGTACATTTCCGGACATGGGCTCCTTATCAAAACTTGATCTACTAAGTCCCCTCTACAACCCCTAGAAGTGTTCTGAAGGGATTCTGAATCACCCTGTATAAAAAAGTGGGGGAACGCCCGATGAATGTCCACCAGCATACATTCAAGGATATGCGCTTATATCCTGGCGCCTAAAAGACCAGGACGTCATTTACATGAATTTCGGTTCCCCCGTTTATGTTTTCTCTTTTCGTTATTGTTTACATTTTACAAGTTGTATTGATTCTACAGGTGTCTTGTGCAGACATTCTGCAAAAGTGTGATTAGATAGCATATGCAAAATGTGCAATAAATGTTTGAAATACTAGCCACACCATATAGGGGCATTCCTTATATACGAGGCGCATCCAGAAAGTAAGTTTCCCTATTTTTTAAAAAAAAACAACAACACAGTTTCAGGAAACCATTTATTGGCAACAGGTACAGCAAAGGTTCAGCTATTTTTCAACATAGCAACCACCAGAATTGAGACACTTGTCGTATCGTGGTATCAACTTTTGGATCCCACTGTCGTAGAACTCTGTCGCCTGTGAATGCAACCAGCGTGTGACAGACGTCTTCAGCTCTTCGTCGTTGCCTAAACGCTCACCGGAGGACACGAATTTCTTGAGGTGCAAGAAAACGTGAAAATCGCTGGGAGCCAGATCAGGACTGTAAGGTGGATGATCAAACAACTCCCAGCCAAATTCCGTCAAAACAGCTGCTTTGCGCCTAGCCGTATGTGGACGAGCATTGTCATGGAGGAGCACAACACCTGCAGTAAGCATGCCACGCCTCTTGTTTTGAATGGCACGTCGCAATTTCCTTAGTGTTTCACAGTAATGGTCAGCGTTCACCGTTTCACCTCTGGGGAGGAAGTCAATGAGCAAAGTGCTCTTCCTGTCCCAAAACACGGTGCACATCACTTTCTGTACCGACAGCGTCTGTTTGAATTTCTTCTTGACCGGAGATCCACTATGCCGCCAATGCATTGACTGCTGCTTGGTTTCCGGGGTAAAGTGCGAAATCCACGTCTCATCGCCCGTGACGATCCTGTCGAGGAAATCATCGCCGTCATCATGGTACCGTTGCAGGAATGTCAGTGCTGCTCCTGAACGTTTCGTTTTGTGTTCGGGTGGCAGGTTTTTCGGCACCCACCTGGCACACAATTTTTTGAACAGCAGGCGCTGCGTGACAATCTCATGCAACACGGATCGCGATATCTGCGGAAAAAGGCTACTCAACTCCGTAATCGTGAAGCGACGGTTCTCTACGATGCGCTGCCGCACCAGCTCAGCCAGATCATCAGTGATGAGGGACGGACGCCCACTGCGCTCTTCATCATGGACACTTTGACGACCTTCCGAAAACTGCCGACACCAGCGACGCTCCATCTGCTTACTCATAATGTTCGGCCCATAGACCTCACAGAGCTGACGATGAATGTCAATTGGCGCAATGCTTTATGCATTCAGGAACTTTATCACCGACCGAACCTCGCATGCGGCGGGAGAAGGAATACGAGCTTCTATTTCGGACCACTGCTGCCTCGCTACTGGCATGCGGCGGGAGAAGGAATACGAGCTTCCACTTCGGACCACTGCTGCCTCGCTACTGGCGCCGGGCGGGATCTGTCCGCCTGGCATATGATTGATACGTCTAAACTCTGCTGCGCATGCGCAATTTACACGGCTCATTATGTTTACTTTCACTGGGAAAAAATAGGGAAACTTACTTTCTGGATGCGCCTCGTATATAGATAGATACCTGGGGGCAACCCTGGGGGATAACGGCGGCCGCAGGGTGGTGCCTCTACCCCTACATCCCCTAAATGTGCCTTCATGGTACGATGCTATACTTTACTATGCTTTACTACGTGTCGCTGTCATTCGTGCCCGATAACGACAACAAAAGTTAGAAAAGTCATCTCTAGTGATGCTTGTGCTTGCTTGGTGGTAATTACAGTGACAAATTTCCACCAGAATATCAAACAGAAAATTATAAGTTTAATCGTTTGGCTCTATGACCATGGCTCCAAATTGAAGCTGTTCCCTGTTCATTGCACCCTGCCATGAAGGCACGTAGAGCGGGGGGGGGGGGGGTAAGGGTCCTCACACATTATTAGAGTCCGAATATTGCTACAAATGCCTATTTTTTCATTTGATCAGATTTGTATGTTTACATTACAGAAATAAATTTCAGGGTAATTCACTAATTATATGGAAATTCTGCAATCGCTTGTAATGGCAACTGCGACTGCTATAATGCCGCCGCTCTGGGAACCGGCCTGCAATCACAGCGCAGGACGGTCATTTTGACAAAAATCCTGTTTCCCTGTTGGCTGCTTCGGAGAGGAGGGGGCGGCCCACATGGCGAAGTGGCTAGCACATCGCACTACGACGCCAGGGTTTGAATCCCGGCCTGGGCATGGATGTTTGTGAGTGTCCATTCATCAATTTCCTCCCGTCATCACTCATCCCCATCTTCGCAAACTAGCGAAAAGTGCCAGAAGAAGCGAAGTGAAATGAAGCAAATCAATCAATCAATCAATCCGAGAGGAGGGCTTTGTAATGTTGTCGCTTCTTGCCCAAGCGGTAGGTCTAATTGGCTGTTTGATTGCAAGTTCCTTCGTAGGTAAACGCTGCAACAGAGGGTCACTGCAATAAAGGCGGCCCACGCTCCCGGAGTAAGCGCGATCTGTTTATTAGTGCCTGAAATGTTTGAAAAGGGAGACAAAATAACGTTTCAACTATGAAAAGTGTGCTTTGTCCTCCTTTTGACGACTCGTACCGGCATCAAAATAGAAGGTACCAGCCTCCACCGATGGTGCAGTGGTAATGTCGTCGCCTTACAAGCAAGGTGTTTTGGGTTCGATAACCGGTGGAGGCACATAGTGGTTTGGATCCCACATTAAGCTGTAGGAATAGCCAAAGTTAGCTCTTCTGTGCACAAGGTAGACTTAAAACTCAATTCCAACCAACTCTCCAAAAGTTAACTCTCAATTCTGCAAATGTTTCGAATCGCAACATCGATCATTAACTTTGAAACAAATGGCCGGAAGTACCATGCAGTTAGATTGTTACAGATGCACAAAGATCTGAGCAAGATGCATACTAAAAAAATTTACACTTCTTTGAATTCATGTTTCGAATGGGAGATGAGTTTGACTCCCAACAATTTTTAGAATCCACCACTTCTGAAAGTAGAGGGGCTCGAACTTCGTCATCCGCCTCCTCCAGTTACATCTATCATAGACTCAGAGTAAACTCACCCCATGTGATTTCTGTATTAAGAGTTTATGTGATCCATTTCTCCAAACCAAGATCTCACCACTGCAGGCTCCAATTTCAAGTTTTGATCTGGGAGTTTCTTTGTGGGTCTATCTTATCTTTCATCTCAGCATTAGTCGTCATGGTAGCTAGTCGAAAGTGGCAGGACACTGACGTACAATAAGATATGTACAAATATATGTTTATAAATTATTAGAGTACAGACTAGACTGTGTTAATTTGTCAAGTCAAGTCAGTATCTTGGCTGGTTGTGTTGTATTCGAGTGTCAGCCCTTGTTGGGCTATGACTCATTATTTTCATTGCACTGACGACATGGCAGGATTTTCTTTGTTGTTATAGTCCTCCCGCAACTGTCGCGGTTTGGATGTCCTTGTTCTTCACCTCATGGCAGGATAAGATGTAGCAGTTCTGGATGTTCTGTTATTAGTCGCCCATCCTTGGCAGCTTATTTATATGTGTTGTTGTGGATTTTGCAATCCAATTTCACCAATGGTCGGATTAGGATGGTGTGGCTGAAGTGTCCAGAACTTTAGTTTGATTCGACGCATGAAGTCGAAGAATGGTTCCTTCCCTATAGCATCTCTAATTTCAACGTTTGGAGTATATCTGCCTGCCAAAGGAATAATCCTCAGTCTCGTTTTGTCAGAACAGGACAGGAGTAATCAATCGATTTTCTATTTTTGTTGATATTTCGGGAACATTAGTTTTGTTATTTGTGGCCTTTTCGCCCTGTCTTGCTTCGCTTTATTTTGACATTTTCTCCTTTCGGCACTACTGTTGGGCTAACAGGGTATTTGACATTGTATTCTATTGCAGGAGTTATATTATACTAGAATTATAGATTTTTTTATTTTGATTTGGTGTTTAAGTCCACTTTATGCACAGTAAGGATAATCGGGACTGGACCTGCAGTTTAAAGTGGGAACCGAAAAACTATGTGCCTCCACCGGGTATCGAACTCGGGACCCCTTGATTACAAGGCAACGACGCTACCACTGCGCCATCGGGGAGGCCCTATACTAGAAATAGAAAAAGTTGCTAGACCCGATCATTTCTATAATATTGTATATATTTGGTTTTGTCTTTCTTCTGCCCTTGTCCTAAGGGGTTTTCTCAATTTAGTGTTGTGTATTGAACCTGATATTACGATGGCCACCCATCCAGAAAGATTTCGAATTGTTGTGAATTGAACGAGTGCTCCCTGGGCGATGGCAACAATCAGGGATTCAAAAGGAACAATTAAAAGCTAAGACTATCGAGGCCTCGGTGGCGTAGGTGGCTTTGGTCGATCCCGTGCATGCTCTTGGGTGCAGCTTGCTTGTCCCGCATGATAGCTACGTGCTTGACGGCGACTTGCCTACGCCCGGACACACGGAGGATCCCTCTGACTTGGAATTCGTCACCCGATGGCGGGCCTCACAAAGTTTTTTTTCATTATGTGAGGATGGATTGGTTCAGGATCTAGAGACAAAACGATGGACGGCAATTACCTTCAGCCAGGGGTCCAGGGTTCGAATCCCGGCCTGGGCATTGATATTTTTTCTTTCCTTCTTCTCCTTCTTCTTCTTTTGTTTTACAGATTCTCATTTTTCGTGTTCGTGAGGGTATTTTTTCTATTACAATAACTGCACCGTTAAAACAGATTGTCTGTAAAGTACTCCTTCGTTAATATAAGAAAAACAGCCGATTTATTGTAATACATTCAATACACAGGGCAAAACTGGACAATGCTGGTCTCAGTAAAATGGTTCGCTATACTTTCAGACATTCATGAGACGTTGAAACAGAGAGAACCAGTTCTTTTTCGTGCAGGATATCCCTATTTAACAATAAACATGGAACATTCTAAGATTTTAACTTCAAATTTTGAAAACAAATAAGACTAAATAGATTGTAAAGAAAAAAGAAGTAAGCCAGTAGTTCTTCGCTCAGAATCTTTCAGAGAAGTTTTCATGCATTGAAAACAAAAAGATGAAGAAAATATAATCAAGCATTTTGTTGCATTTCCTTGCCTGTAATCATCTATATTTTCATACATACTTACATTTATCTATTTATCTGTATATGTAATAGAATATAATAATATCAAAATCTAGGTGATTACAGGTTATGAATGCATCAAAATGTTAACAATCTTGTTTCATGTTAATAAAACATTCAAATGCTGACCAAGGCAAAATTTTTGGTATAAAAATTGTACACTGAAAACGTAACGTTTCCACCCTCTAACAGGGTCTTCTTCAGACAAAGATTCACAATAAATTGAGGCGGTCTATGGAAATTGAGCATATAGGTTCTATATGCCCTTTTATTTAATGTCCAGAAGTGTGAAGAAGAAATGCTGAAAATTTTAACACGATACTTCAAACACAGAGGTTGGTACAAATGTTTGTTTGAGCGCTTGTGGAGTTGATGTTCGGTTGGAGAAGCTTGTTACTTGAGTTCCTGGCGTTTGTTGGAGCACCTAAGCCCCGCGACAAGTTAAGTTTGCAGCAACTTTTCGCCCATGTAGACCCAAACGTGCGCGCAGAATATAGTTCCGCTGCAATACTGCCGATTTTCTCAATGTCTGTGATATGAACAGCTCGGCGGTCGAGGCAAGACTCGCACGGGAGATGCTGAGCGCGTTTCTCGCGCGGTTTAATACATAAAACTTGCTCCAAATTTAACCTGTCGCGGGGTATAAACTTTATCAACATCATGGAGTGTGGAAGCGGTGGTGAAAATAGTGATTTGATCGCTGAAATATATCAATGTCCGGTGTATGTATCTCATTGTCATGTCGCTACATATACTTTCATTTCATGTCATTTATTTTCTGGCAGAATTTTTTTCAAAACTTTCTCGGCGATTTTCTGAAAATGCCATTTTCTCGTATATGCCCTTTCTCCATAGACCGCCTCAATTCAATATTGTTAGTGGGTGGAAAAGTTATGTTTTTAGTGTATATTTCTTATACAATAATTTTTTCCTTGGTCAGCATTTGAATGCTTTATCAAAATGCTTGTTGATTTTTCCTTTATCTTATAAATGTATGTGTACAAATATTATACAAGGTGTAGATTAATTTCCTTTCAAGCAGGCACGTATCTAGAAATATGTTTCGGGGAGTAGTCCGAACCAAGTGTCTCAGGAATAATAATAATAATAATAATAATAATAATAATAATAATAATATATTGTTTAAATTAAAATAATTATATTAACTCAAATTAATACTAATTACAATGCATACATTAATATTATTTTATTATTACGCGATTAGGTAAAAATACTATAAGAATAGAGATATAACAGGTCATATGGAATAATTTATATAAAAACAAGTGCCCTGCCAATGAAATTAATGTCAAATAAATGAATAATTGAATACTTATCGAATAACAAAAATGATGTTAAATGTAGTTTGAGAAAAGTAAGTTTGTGATTAAAATCTTATGCACATTATTTTGAGTAATAGTGTACATAAATCATCTTCGTAATATCATTCATAGCCGTATGATCCAAACATTAACCTTGCCTTCTAAAAAGTTCAGAGGAAATTAATGATCATCAATTATGCAACAAATGCTAATATTTTAATTACTTGATTTTAGTACTTTGTAAGTCTTTCGGGGGGTCCGGACCCGTGGACCCCCCCCCCCGTAAATACGTCCTTTGTGTCCTTCAAAGCCCAATAATCCCAATATAATCCTTGTCTTCCAATAAGCTCAGAGGAAATTATGCAACAAATATCAAACGAGTATAATTTCATTATTTAATTCTCGTACTTAAAGTCTTTCGGGTGGGGACGGGAGTCCGGAGCCCCTACATACGACCTTCGTTTCCCTTAAAGCCCTATAATGCCAATATAATCCTTATCTCCAACAAGTTCAGAGGAAATTATACAACAAATGCTAAACGAGTATATTTTCATTATTTAATTCACGAACTTCATAAAACTTTCGGGGGAGGGTCCGGACCCTCTGGAACCCCATCCCCCTTAGTAGGTCCTTGCTTTCAGGTGACAGAGATTGGTAGAGATGATGCAATTGCTGAGGTCCACTGAAGCCACAGTCACTGATATTTCTTGGCTGTAATGATTCTATTGAGAAGTTATTCTATCGAGATATTTTTATAGCAGAGAAAATATCATTTTGCAGGATTCGTTGGAAGCAAACATGCTAAAAGTAAAACTGAAAAATTATGGAATATCATAGCAAAAGCCGAAATCTTCAATGAATTAATCAGGAACTTTTAAAAATTAAAAACATCTTCATTGCTGGTAAGAAGCACAAAAAAGGTGTTGAATTGGAACTGACATTTTGAAAGTCGCTATCTTTTGAAAGAGATTTTAACATTCAAGGTATGGTATTATTATTACTTTTTTATTATAATAAATGAAAAAGTTTTAGTTCTTGTGGCTGTCCCAGATATCGAATGAAAAAAATAATTAATATAAGCTAGTACATTGTACGAATTAATGACTCACCCCAGATTTATTCTAGACTTAAAATGGAAAAAACTAACATATTTTTTTTATTAATATAGTAGCAAATTCGAAGCTGCTTAGGAGATGCATTTTCGGCATTGTTAATATGTATCAGTAAACAATGCAGAGCCATCTATCCGAGAATGTTTGAATCATTGTTACATCATACTCTGAACTTCATAAGGCACCTTATGCTCCAGAATAGCCGCCACACAAAGTATTATGCAGTGGCGCAGGAACGTTTTGGATTCGGGCTCTACAAAGTTGAATTTATATGTAGGGTGTGTTTCCATGGATTTCAATTTAAACTGTATGCTTACATAAAGTGGGCAAGTGGAATTGGTATAAATAAACACTGTCCATTCGATTTCAGAATAACTGAAAATTTTCAAATCATATTTTCATAACTTTGTATTGCCAATATAAAATACCGTATTACAGAGAATTTTGAATATTATAAAACGTCTTGTGGTTATTTTCATTTTACAAAGGAGAGTCAAATGAATATCTTACATTATATTTGTTTCTTATCTAGTAGCTTTCTGTATGTATTGCTGATTTAAATATATTTCCAACGTTGAGTTAGTGCTTGTATACCTCAAGAAGAATAAGTCTCTGGCGTCCACGTGCAATCACTTATGACTCACAGCAAAGGCCTCTCCACCCATCTGCTTGCGTACTGAGGTCATGGTCGAACTTTCTTCTCCATTAGTAAACTTGCTGGTGCGGTAAGCATGCACAGAGATATTGAATTTTCATTTGCCGAGAAATTTCTCTTTAGGTTGATAAAGCGCAAGAAACCACTCCTCTTTACTGGTGCAAGTGTTTCTAGGAGGCGCCATATTTAATATATCAAAAATGGTTGCTTTGAAACTCACTTGATTAGTGTTGCAGCCTTGAGCATAGACGAGCGCAGACTCTCTGATTATGAGGCAAGAGCCTTGATGAAAATCTAGTGGGGGAAAGAAAACCTCATTCCATCTCAAAGACCCGTACCCAGGATTATTTTTGGAGCGGGGGCGGGGGGATCCGAAATTGTGGAACAAAGCAAAGCGCTGAAAATGCTGTTGTATTAGTTGAGTTAGGATATTGTACGTCAATTTTCTGCTGCTTTGGCTAATTGTGTAATCGTGACGATGAGAATGAGTGATGATATGATGAAATTAATGAAAAAAATTCTCACAAGGAACACCCTTGCCCAGACCGGGATTCGAACCATGAACTGGGTTCGACCTCGGATTTTTAGGTTCTAAAAAGTGTGCTTTTAGGTTCCTAAAATAGGCTCTAAAAACCTTAAATTAGGCTAGAAAAAACCTGAAATAGGTTGCAAGAAGACTTAATTTGGTACAAAATTCCTGAAAAATACTGATTAGATACAATCGTTAAAAACAAAATTTCACAAGAACCGTAATAACCAAATATTAATTTTCTAAACAAAGTTTGATTTCTTTATATCATTTTCAAAATTATCTACAAATTATTATAATACTGCACTTCTGCTGTTAGAAAAAAGTTACTTGTTGATATGAAAAATGAATTACGTATTTATAATTTCCGTCACAATATCAGGATGGCTACTCACTTGGAATTCCTTGAATTCCGGGAATTACATGTGAATAATTGCCACCGGAAATAATACGTGAATTATTGGCTCTGGAAATTATTCATGAATTTTGGCAAGACATGAAATAAAATACAAGCGGATGTTTTCTTTATTCCATTTTTTTCTCCGTAGACGTGAAAAATTGCAACTTTTATTAATCCATGTCCCATTAAATTTATACATGTTTACAAATGCCCTGAGGCAAGTTTATCTCAGTTTAGCTTTTATTTCATTCATTTTTTTGAGGATGAAAAAAGGAAGAGACAGAAAATAAAACAAAATTTTCTCAATCCGTTTACTTTGTTAGTGTCTTTTACAGAACAAGCTATCTGACAAACGGAAGATTATTACTAGGGCTCGAATAATTATGCATTTTGCATATTGCATATGTAAATGCATATTTAAGAATTTTTTAAACTAAAAATGCATATTCATATGCAGGTGCATATTTGTAAGAAAATTAGTTGATGTTATGCACCGAGCATATACTGTATTTATTCTTCTTCTCCTCGCTTCTCTTCTCTTTTCTTTATCTTTTCTCTTTCCTTTTTCCTGGATTGTATGAAATGTATTGTGTTTCATTTAACGCAGAACCATATTAATTGAAGAAAATCTGTGTAGCGAATGAGCATTCAGAATAATGCATATTCATTGCCTGGCATCTAATCTTTCATAGTTTCTAATATACAACATTTATAAATCAAACGGGTTTATAAAGTGCATAGTTAAGTGCATATTTTACACTTTTTAGTGCATATTTGCATTCATATTTTGCGTTTTTAGTGCATAACTATCCGAACCCTAATTATTACAAAATAATATATCTTGAAGTTGATTAGGTAATTCTTTTGTTACATTGGAATCATACAAACCCTTTATATTGTCAATATTTCTGTGTATGGGAGGGAGGGTGAGAGTCGGTAATACATAAGGTTGGAATAGAGAAAAACTTCTGCTTCTATCCTTGAATTTTTGGAAAGTTCACCTTGCAAACCAGGAATTATACCTGAATTTTATCATGGTCCTAGTGACCACCATAAATCGTTGTGCGTTATCCACACTCAAACTCCACCATTTGTCTGTGAGGGTCATTTCATGTGCTGAAAATTATCTTTCAACAGAAACATAGTCGTAGTGCTAATTTGAATGCTGAAATATTACTTCGCAAGACGTTAATGTCAAAAAGGACCAAACTGACGTGAAAGTGAGCAAGGCCACACAGATCAGAAGTTTGCACTTGGGACTGTGCAGGCAGTAGAGACGATTGGGTGCCAAAACTGAGACTGTGGAGGAGGGGTGCAAAGACAGTTTACTTTATCTTAGTAGGCAAGGGTAACAGTGACATCAGACATTTTTGTCTTGTTTAAAGCTTTGATAAACATCATATACTTGGACGGGTGGAAATTGACAGAAAACGTGTTTCAAACACGCCAGTCATTGCATTATTTCGCCACCAAACCTAGTAAATACCTCTGTGAGATATAAAAATCCTGTAAAACCTAAAAAAATATAAAAACCTAAAGAAAAGGGTTTAATTTAGGCATATAAACCTAAAATAAGTTCTAACAAGCAAAATAGGTTATTTAGGCACTATAAAACTTCGTCCGTTGTTTCGGTTTTTTATGAAACACCGATATAACTTGTTTTTCTTATTTATCTGCAAAGGAAAAATAGGTTAAAAACCTAAAATCACCCTGCCACAGCAGTCGGCGAAATGCTGTTGAAGTATTAGATGTAACCAACAAAGCTATGGTGGTATTGCAAGGACCTAAATTGTATATCTTATATCGCATGTTGGTTAATGGTTAATATGTTCCAATTTGCAGAGCAGAAAGCATACTATACCAATTGGGAAGTTAACGGTGTATCCTTTACGTTATGCAACCAACCAGAATTTGCTGCGCTTTTGGTTGCATAACGATCAGGTTGATGTGTGTTTTTGAACATTGTTACATGACTCGTAATATTGAAGACGACCACACACACACACACACAGTCAATTGATTCATTGATTGGTTGAAATTAAAATGATATGGGTCCCCGTTTAGTCCAGATACACAATTCACGTCATAGATGGACGCCAGTAACTTATCAATGACGGAATACAGGATAGGTGTCTATTAGGTGTAAATTGAAGTGCACATTTGTAAGGAACATTCATCAGAACACTAAATTCTCATGACAAAGTTGAAACTTTAAAAGTTCTTACTCAATATCCACGAAAGGGAGGGGAAATTTTCAAGTCAAATTAGTCACAAAGGATAACAGAAGTTTCATTAGATCACTAGACGAGGCAGTAACAATGCAAACGGAATGCACAATTAATCTGTAATTGCTAATGAGATTGATTTTGAATTTTTGTGTTAAGTCTACTTCATGCACAGGCTAATTGGAAATGGGCCTCTTCTTTAATGTAAAGTCCGAATCACTGTACAATATACCTCTAAATGGTATCGAATCCGTACCCCATTGATGATGTTACTACTACGACATCGGGGATGACCCGTTGACAAGAGACATGTGTATTGATTGAGTAAATTTTAAACAAGGTATCTGCAAAAATTGTGGTCAAGTAATGCAAAGTGCCTAGTATGGCAATTGATTATTGATTATTTCAAGTAATAATCACTTTTTTCACATATATTTATGGAAAGACTGCATCAGCGTGCTGATATTTCCCACTGACAAAATGTTCATGAAATCATCTTTAATCTGCTGAATACGACAAATCTAACAAGTTATTTCATATTGTAGAACACAACGTTTTTGGTATTATTGATATACGAGGGCTATTCAGAAATCAACTTCCGATTAACTCGTAAAAACCAATACGTAATCAAAAGTACTACACAATCGTAATTGTATCGTGTTTATGACAATGGCGTTACGAGTGATAGTGCTGTGAGAGACTGGTGCAGGAAATGTAAGGCTGGGCGTGCAGATGTGCACAGTGAGGGAGGTCAAGGAAGACCTTCATTTGTGACCGATGAACTCGTCTGACAAATTGAAGAAATTGTGCGAGCAAAATGCGGTTTCACAATTTCAAAACTCTTCGAGGAATTCCCTCAAATTTACGGGATACAATCGACGATGAATTTCAGCTGCGTTGGCTCCTTCTGCTTGAAAGAATCGATTCTCACCATGTACCTCAAAACTGGCAGGAGCGTCCATGTTCGTCAATTCCTATTCAAGCACTGTTGAAGCTAATGTACTGCGGTTGTGTATGGAGCGCGATCACACATTACTGCTGCTACTGGGCGTGCGCCATGTCGCTGAGATTTCGTATTGCCTTTTACGAGATAATCGGAAGCTGATTTCTGAAGAGCACTCGTATTATATTGATTAGTACTGTTTTATAAAGTAATGTAATCCTTATACAATGAGGAAATTTTGTAATCAGAAACCTCTCTTGGCTTTTAATATTTTTTGCATTACAAATTACTCGTGCTTGTGTAAACTTTTCTGAGTATCGAAATTTATCACATCATAAAACAAACTCCCTCTACCGAAATACAACGATTTTGGTAAATTTTATACTCGTTTGTGTGATATTTACATGACAAGTAACTTTAGCAAAAACTACATCTCTATCTGGAATTCAGATTTCACCTCATTATTTAATTGTTCTTATAATTGTCATTCAAAATCAGAATGTTATTCCCTGGGCTGTGTAAGACGAGATGGACAGGAGACGAGACAGTTTTCTGGGCGTTCCATTTACTGTGAGTTCAATTCGCCTTAAACAAAGAGACAATCGATAACAGGAAGAAGCACCATTCGGGGTGAATGTCTCCTAAAGATTTCCTGCTTCATATGGTATTTACAAAGCACATCGTTTCTTCTACTTCTCAAACAACAGAAAATACGAATTCTACTACAAAACACACATGGAAATATACATGAATGGAAACAAACATTTGTTCTTATAGACATTCATCTTTCCAAGCCTCTTGTAATTGTTTAGAGAGACTTGAAAATTCTTTGCTCATACAAGTCAATAGTAAATATTTTTCTGTAAAACCACGAACGGAAAACATTACAATTATTCCAATGCTCCTCGATTTCCAAAAACGCCTAAAGAATCCTGCAATTCACAAAAAAGGTCGGATCACTATACGATTCCGACGTAACAATTTGACTTACAAAATTGATTTGTAACTAATTGCAATATATCTCCTAAGAAAATATATCAAAGGAAAACTTACATTTCGGATCTTTGTTCTAAATTATAGTCAAACTGAAGCATACAGAGTGCTAAAAACTATAGATTTTTAATTTTAACAATTTTGCTAAACTTCTACACATATTGGGCTAAGGTGTATATATACTCGCTGCAATGTAAGACACAGCACAAAATTCTCTATATTCTTTGTGTTAATTGCTCATTTCACTGTTCAACACTCTTTCATATATATCGGAAATAAATCTCGTCTCTTTGCCTTTAACACTCTAGTTAATATGACAAACCATTGTATGTTTTGAACATTTTCGTTGCATGTTCATGTTTATTTTTGTTTAGTGCTCTGCTTTAAAATAAAGCGCTATATTAAAACGTAAGCACCTTGTATTGTAGCTCTCTCTCTCCTTTCTTTTTCTATCTCTCCTTCACCTCTCTCTTTCTCTCTCTCTTATTTTTTCTCTTCCTCATGAACGTTAACATGAAACTTTTTATTCATCACGTTGGTTTCTCCATTTGTTGGTTATTTCCCAGATAATCTTTCTTGTTATAGTTACACGATAAAATACATGCAAAGTAATGTCAACTCATTACTTTTTGTCTGGATACTAAACAAATTAAATTGTGATATGTACTTTCAGGACAAATTACGGGCGTTATATCAATGAAACAATCCGTTTGCATATATAGTTACGGATATTAGAGTGAAATTGATGATGGAATATAGTAACAAATTTACAATGTTTTCTCGTCCCATAAAATACTCCGCCTACATCTTTGTTTAACATCTTTGTTACATTACATTATTCAAAATTAACATATTTATTTGTGTTCGGTTGCACGTTTTAAATATGCATTTTGACCAGCTGTGTACCAATTAATTTCGTTTCATTTATTTCACTATTTCCAATGGCGGAGGTGAAAAATAAACCTTTACTTCCACTCATTCATTTTTGCATTGAGGAAAAAGTAGTTCACTTGGAAGCAATAATTCTAAAGTGTAAATGTGGAAAAGGAATATTCATAAGCAAAATATCGTAGGCACAGAAACATGTTCCTCGTTACATAATGAAGTATTCTAAAACATTGAAATACAAAACAACAAAAGAATGCCTAACTAAAGTTACGAAGACGCATTTAAACATTCATTCATACTTACAAGTATACAATATAGAATTTAGAATTGAAATACAAATGGAGAAATATATACATAAACACAGTAAACACTACACCTACACTTCCATATAACATGCATATATATATATATATATATATATATATATATATATATATATATATATATATATATATATATATATATATATATATATATATGCATATTTAAGGGTGAAAAGCCATGAACGTTTTAGTTTTCAGTGCTGATTTGTTATTTCCAAGAAGTAGTTTCTGAATGTTGACTATAGCAGACGAGAGACAAAGACAATCTGAGGTCATTATGTAGTTCTACGCTCGTCTGGCAGATCGAGTGAACTAGTTCCTGTAGACTTTTGATCTGTAAAAAGGAATGGCAAAATAATGACCATCGAATATGGTATACAGTCGGAACAGAGGTAGATACTTGAGCATATTTTGCTGCCTCCACAATAATTGTTTCAGTTCAAACAGGCATTAAAGTATTTAGGGGAATTGTCACTCTCCATGGAACCCAGACTAACTACTCCTCATCCATTACATGAACACTAGGATTCATCTTTCTCTTTACCACAAGAGGACGTACGGGTGTAGTTCTGGCAAACTCTTCTTCTTCAAATAAATCATGAACAAGTCCTTGAATTGTACACTTAAATGGAAATGACGTCAGAGACAACGTTATTTTTCTCATTGGATCCAAGGGTCGGTCAAAGAAGTTATATTTTGGAATGGTTATAATTAACGGGATCCAAGCTGCCTGTCGACCAATCAGACCACATGCTATTGAAATCGATAATCAGAAACGAAAACCGACCTCTAGGTAACCCCTTGCAGATGTAATGTTGGCCGGGTGAGATGTTAACAATGTATCACTTCACATTTTTAAAAGACGATAAGTATTCAACCGAGAGAAATAACGTTTCACATTAACTGGTTTTAGGTACAAAAGAATAGTGCTGCTTAAATACTTTGTAGCGTTTACTGTACACGTACGGAAGAATATATATATATATATATATAATATATATATATATATATATATATATATATATATATATATATATATATATATATTTTCATTGTAAATACCAATAACTCACCATAGATGGTGTAACTCGATGTGGCTTTCGTGCTGTATGTATTATACATTGTAATCGCAAAAGCTAACCAATTTTGAAGCTTACCAAAATGATGCATGAAAAACTTTCGTGTAAAGTACGTACTATCTGCTATAAGATATTTTGAAGCATTTACTGTACTTAGCATTTATGTTACCAAAAATGTTAAAGGAAATGCTTCCGTCTTAAGCGGACTCGAGAAGACACATCAACATCACACTTCTATCGAGTTTCCAATATGTCCTACGTCTTCCTTTGGAAATAAAATTATCTTTGTTACGGCTAATAGCTAGTCTATTTATTAATTTCCAAGCCGTTAACACTGCCACGTTTTGGTCAAATCTAAAGGTGTCCAATTTTTCTTTCATCGTTTATATGAGCAATTTCAGACCATTCGATATTTCCAATAGGAATGCTGTTCAACGACTTGTTCATGATTAATTTTATCGTGTACGAGGCGCGTTCTCCTACAATATAATACACGATGCATTCTACGTTGTAGCCTATTTCCCTACGTATTTTCTTACGACGCCAGGAGTCCTTTGGTTAACATCCCGGGTTGAGCATGCGTCTTCTTTATGAGAGTCTTCTTCAGTGTCATCATATCTTCACTCATCGTCATTTTCGCGATTGCCAAAAAGTGGTAAAAAAGGAGACTAAGATAAACCAAATTAATGAATTACGTTTCTTGAATTCATTTTTCCAAACTTACATAAGTTACACTCATTTCCAAATGTAAATATCCGTAATCCTATTCATATAATGAAATTTTGCTAGAAATTAGTTTGCAAATACACATCTTGAATGAGGTTATTGCTATTTACTTGAAATTGCCAGAAGTGGTTTACAACAGACAATGTCAGCGAGTTAGTTCAGCAGAGAGAGAGGAGAAGATAATTTCATAAGCCTCTCGTGCTTCAGAAACCAGATTAGTTAGAGTTTCCTGAAAGCCCAATTGGTCCGGCATCTCTACATCTCTGGCTCTTTGTCTGCATTCGCATCTCAAATCATGAGGCGCCAGCATCGGGTTCGGAGTAGCCACAAAACTTTACTCCGTGGTTACTACTGGTTCTCCGAGATTTCAGCGTGTCCATTACGTGATTCTCGCGCCGCTGTGATTATGAAACCAACAAACAAAGCTAAATGTCTCCGGGGACAGTCAGAAAGCTTCTTACGGCGGTCGCCTCGGGGCGGAATCCATTTATCTCCAATTTCCTTGTTTTGCTCCTGTCCGGTCCAACGTCCTTTGCCGATTTATAAGAGGTTGGGAGGGGAATATTCACATGTTTTATGTATGCAGGTCACCACTACGAAAAGCCCCTTTCCGCAGGTTGGATTCTGACGTCGGTGACCCACTAAACCCCCGCGGAGAGAAACGGTGGAGTTGTTGCTTCTGTTCCATAGGGCACTGACCTGGGGGAGGAAGTCGTCAAACCATGGCCTGATGGTGACAAATGCTTCCAGAATTACTTATTTCCCTCCCCTTCTCCAACTGTAAAGGTGTCATCTCTCACAACTTCTTCCAGATGCACGAGGGCTGGAGCGTAAGTCATGGCAGCTATACTTTTCCTCAAAGTTAAACGGCGATACTACAATATGACGGTATGTCTCGGAGAATATGGCACCCGTAGTATGTGGACACGTCACTAGATAGCTGTGTGATGAACGGTTATTGTACAGGGAGCAGTGGTAATTCATTATTGAGGCAACCGTTGTCGCATGGTATGGACAGCGTTCGTGTATCAAAATAGCAGTTCCTCGGAGAAGAAATGCCAAACAATGCCACAGGGAGCTGTGCAAACTGTGGGGAATAGCATCCTACCTTAGAATGCGGCTCTTTTGTTCTTGTAGTGTTAATGTATACTTTCAGACTTTTAAACATATGTGATTGATTGATTGATTGATTGATTGACTTGCTATATTTTACTTCGCTTTTTGTGCCACTTTTGGCTAATTTGCGCATGCCCAGGCCAGGATTCGAACCTGGAACCCCTGGCGTCGTCACGCGCTGTACTAATCACTCAGGCACGGGTGCCGGCTTAAACATATGTGGCACGATGTTGTGTTTAAAGGATGTTTGCTCGCTTCCCTATCAAACACATGGTACACACTTGATCTGCGTTGTTCATACATTCTATATTACCATACTTTGGCCCCTTTCATTTATATTGCAAGATTCAAATGAAAACCTCAAAAGTCCAACAGCTCAAATTTACATGAGTTATCAACTGTTATTTACAACACGACTTCAGGCTGCGGCACTAATTACGTGAGCTCAAAACGTCATTTTTGTTCTTTTGAACATAACGCCGCCTCTACACACTTGCACCAGTAAAGAGGAGTGGTTTCTTGCCCTCTGCCAGTCTAAAACTTGCAGACATTTTTCGGCGAATGGAAATTCAATATCTCTGTGCATGCTTACCACACCAGCAAGTTGACTAATGGAGGAGAAAGTTCGACAATGGCCTCAGTTCGGAGGCGAATGGGTGGAAAGCCCTTTTCAGCGGCTCGTAAGTGACTGCACGTGGACCCCAATGACTTATTCTTCTGAAGGTACTAACTCAAAATTGAAAATATATGTATTTCAGCAATACGCCTGTGCTAAAATGCGGTACATTTGTTCAACCCTACATACAGAAATCTCTAGATAAGAAACAAAAACAAATTAAGGTTTTTCATTTGTATATTTCAGGATTTTCGTGAAAAAATTGTTGCATTCGTATATATTTTGTGTTTTTTTAGAACTTCATTATTTTTAGTACGTATTATAGTAAAGAAACGTGGCATGTACCATACCATATTACAGTTAGTTGACTTTATGCTCAGATTGACTAATTGGTCGGTTGTTTACCTGCAGCAGGACTGGTTAATCCACTGCGCATTCTTTTGTATTTATGGTATTGTACGTACATGTGGATTGCGGAGGGAGCAGCGGTACTGTCGTGTTGTGAGAGGCAGATGAGCGAAGCAGGAGGCTCCGACGGTCGCCTTCGTGCAGTGAGAAGCCTCTCGCAACCTAATTCGAGAGTAAAAGTGGAGTGTGGTATTGTACAAACGGGAGAAGAAGCAGGAAATACTTCCTCGATAAAATGAGCGCCTTCCCTGTAGTATCTTCTACCTCAACGCACGTGGTTCCCTCACTCCTGCTCTGTTGCTTACTTGTCTTAAAGTGCATAATATTAATAGAAATACCACTGCATAATACATGGTCTCCTGAGAAAACCTATTCATAACCTTTGCCCAAGAATAATAATGGATAAAATGTTCAAAATGTATGGGAAACCATTGCAAGGGTAAACATGGTATTCCGTAGAATTCGCAACACCGCTAAACACGTGATTAGCAAAAACTGGAAACACATCATGGATGCCGAGTGTTAAAAGTAACAGAAAGATTGACCTTAACTGTGATGCCCAGGAAAGTGTCGTATCGTTGACAACTGCCAACTCATCAGATGTTTTGCACTTGTGTTCCATCTGATAGTGTAGTATATACGATAAGTTGAAGGTTGTAAATTTTTGTCCAAAAGGCTTCATTCCTAAGTATTACGTTTGACATGGTACTCAAAAAGAACACGTTCCCAACCGGAGGCTGGCAGTCACAATTGTCGAGGACGGCAATGCCGGGGCAAGAAGGAACGCAATTTGCCATGAGCAGTGCTCAAACTTTGATCCTTCGCAGGTGGTCGTGCCACTTGCGCCGTGCCACTTGCACCGATTGAGGATTGTGAGAGAAAATAGCGTGTGCATTTTTCTATTTACATTTGGCAACGTAGTGAATCGAAAGGTTTACAAACTATAAACTACAGTAAAGGATTATAAACAGAAATAAATTTCTACAATTTATTTAGTAAATCAAAACATTATAAACAGAAATAACTTTCTACAACTTATTCAGTAAATTAAAAGAGGAATTATCACAATGAAATAACAGTGCAGAACCTACGCAGGTAATTGTCACAATAAATCACAAGCAGAAATTATTACAAAACAAAGCAGCAATTATCACAATGAAATTACCTATGAAGTAAATTGCCACAGTTCATCCATCACAAGGTCACAATGTCTAGCTGAAACTATTGCAATATGACAGTATTCGAATGTACTTTCTCAGATCGCCGTTGTCCTCTACAGATTTCAGTATCTTCTGGATTCTTTCATCGAGCTTGATGTAAGTTGGTTTCCTCTTCTTTGCAGGGCACATAGATTCCAACCTTTGATAAGTGTGATAATTTTATTTTGCGTTGTCCATCAGAATATATATAAGCCTGTACACATTTGGTTTATTTTTGCGAGTGATCCGGTTGAGTCGTGAGTGCCAACTTTCTAACGCATTATTTGTTCTGTGACGTTGCTTGTAAGCGTTCCAGAGGCTGGTTGGAATGTGGGAATTTTCCATCCATTGAGAAACGAAGTAGTCGTTGAATTGGGTAACTTTTTCAGTGGAGGGGCACTCTTCCATTATCAGCAACCAGGCGTCTTCTATGTACTGTGGTGGGACAAGCGATAGTGCTGCACACATTTTGATGTGAGTTTTTACATCTTCGTTATTGCGATACTCCTCAGCAAGTCCAATGCTTTGTACCTTTTGCCAGATACTTTGATTAAAATGGAAATTACATCCAGAAATTGTGGAAACGCTTTTCTCAAGGTGTTGATAGCTGCACTCTTTGTCAACTTTGATAATCTGTGGATTGAAGGTAGGCATCCATGCCTTCATGAACAAGAACAAACGTCTGTGTATATATATATATGTGTGTGTGTGTGTGTGACTAAGACGTCCACACAACTAACAATTTTATACTCAGTCCGGTGCAGTCACTTCTTGTCAAAAAGTGTACACCTGTGTTTTGATTCACTGCGACGTTGCCAAATGTAAATAGAAAAATGCCCAGCGGCGCAAGCTGCACGCTATTTTTTCTCAAACTCCTCAATCGGTGCAAGTGGCACGATTTTCCCTACCGGCGCAAGTGGCACTGCCCCCTTCGCAGCCTCTGTATGTGTGCTAGTACTCCAAGTGATATTTTTGAATTTCACTGCTACTTTGTTTAATTTTAACAAGTGTTTGTGTTTATTCTTTTAAGAACATTATGATTACTTTCTCATTCAGAGCACACCACAAGTTACATTCCAATTATTTCATTGACAATAATGGTCACGTATACTGTTTTCTTTAAAATGTGTTCCAAATGCAATATTTGAGCTCATTGTAATGTAATATTCTTTGTATTTCATTAAATTTCTAATGTTTACTTGTGCGTTCTTTCTTGCCCCGTGCACTGTTCACTCTTACCCAACCCACCGGGGCAAGAGTGAATTATTGCAGAATTCGGAAATATTACCAGTGGCACAATTTGTAGTTTGTCAAATTTCATAAACGTGTCAGGCCTCCCCGATGACGCAGTGGTAGCGTCGTTGCCTTGTAGTCAAGGGGTAACGGGTTCGATACCCGGTGAAGGCACATAGTAGTTCGGATCCCAATTTAAACTGTAGGTTCAGTCAAGATTAGCCTTTCTGTCCATAAAGTGGACTTAAAACAACAAATAAATCCATCATAAACGTGCCATTACTATGGTACTAGAAACGTGTACTTTTCATGCCCTACAATTGTAATGTCTGTACTCTACGTGTTTAACTTGTAATTCGAAAACAAGGTGTTCAATCTTTCCCTGGTTTTCCATAATATTCTTCTTCTTTGCTTCCACAAACACGAGTTTCCAGTCGTCCAAAATAAAGAAATATTTCGTTTTCTTGGTGGAATATCAGTATCGTATCTATATTTATGGTGGATTCCTCTATGTGTTTTATAAAAAATCACATAAAAACAGCTTACAATTTATATGAAAACACCTATTAGTTGTTATTGAAACTGGAGATTCAATTATTATATCAAGTTTCCTGTGTTCATAAATCAATAAATTGATATCAACACGCTCGCAGTTATTAATCAGTCGCCATTTTTAGACTCGTTACTCACGCCTTCGTTTTGTTTCTATATATTACCTCCAATTAAATGGCGTCGTGTTACGCGAACCGTACAATTATTTCAGTAATTGTATTATTCTGTCGGCGTCAAGAAAAAAAAGAGAACAAAATACAGGTCATGGATATTCAGAAATCAGGAACAAAATGTAGAATAAATCGTTTTTATGTGTTGTTTCAGAAATTGTTTTCTTGTTATGTTTGTTCCTGGGAGATAGCTTGTTGCATGTTTGTTTTCGAATTGGTTCAAATGTCTTATCTATTTACTTTATGGGTTTCAGTTCTTTGCTTTAGTTTGGAATCTTGAAAGTTTGGGTACACTCAAGTATAGACGTGTCGTATTAAAAGTTCCAAGAAAAATTTGTCACTACGTTATTGTATAGCTTTGTAAATATTTGAATGTTAATTTGAATTTGAATGTTAAAATACTGAAATTTTGTTATTGTTGCTATAGAATTTCCGTAGTAGTTTCTAAAAAAAACTAAACCTGGGTGAGCCAGGGTGAAAACATATACCAGGAAATTTTTTCATGACTTCCATGAATTTTCTAGTCAACTTGTTCAATCATCACAGGCACGAACACATACGCATATGTCACAATGAAAGTGAGCCAAGACGATGTAGACAGAAAACACATTTCTATGTCAGAGATACGCTCCCCAAGCATTCAATTCAATGGTCTTTATTCTTGGGCAAATGCTGATGCATTAAGACACTTGTCCCACTGTGTAACGACTAACGAGCCTAATGTTTCCATGCTCATGGCTGTCTTAGAATTCCATGACTTAGCAAAACCCCATCATGCCTCCACCTATGCTTTCATGTTGCATTAATAAAATTGATAACAGAATCTCCTATACAACAAGACAATCCTAGAATTGTTTTGTATGTATGGTACTGCAACAATTATTTCATGCTTATTTTTATTCGAGTTTAACTTTTAAGCATCCCACCTTATAGGCACGCAAGCTTGACTCGTAAGAAATCTTGCATTCACACGTGGAAAGTCACGTCCACTTTCACATTGTAAGGATGATATTGAAATCCAAAGGGATCTTTAGAACGTGAAACTCGTTAATGCATATCATATCCACACCAAATCACCAAATTAAGTCAAGTTTGCACTTGACTTTTTATGTTTTGCTAAAACCAGTGTCGAAGCAAATTTTATTTAAAATTCCGTACATTGTTTTTATGTTGTACGTGAAGAGCACAAAAATTTGCATTGCGTTCAATTAACGTAGAGTACAGGAATAAATATAACGAGAAACTAATTAATGACAAAGGTAACAAGGTCTATTTTCATCGGCAATATTGTTTATTTTGCATCTATGCATTCCACCGTATCTCGTTAACAAAGTGAATCGAACAAACTCATTTGCCCTTTAAAATGATTATTAATCAACGCCAACGTTCTAAGCGAAAATGCATCATTTTTCTTCATCTCATTCAAGTTTTACCTACAACCTCCCACGAATGTTTTGATAACCATTTGAATAGCCAAGTGATAATTATTCTAATGCATTTGATTGGAATGTTCATGGTTAGTTGGTGTTTTGAGTTTCCTTTTCTTCTTCTATTGGAAATGACCAAAAAAGTACTTTTAATTAAAATGGAAATACATTAGACGTTTGTATTCCCTTAGGATCTCCAAATATTTGTGTTATTAAAGTAAACATATTTGAAGAAACGGTTTGGTTTGCATCGAAAGAAATAACTGCTCTAGAAATGTCGTGCGGTATAAATAAAAAGTTAAAATAAACAAAAAGAACACATTACAAAGAAAAGAAAATTTGACAAAAACGTATGAACATTTAACTTTTCTCGACATTGTCACCAACGACTTTTCGCATGGTATGACAATTTTTCCAATTCCTCCTGTGTAAAAATTTCATTCAATTTCTTTCAAACACTTCGACATAACTTCCTGTACTTCGTCATCTGACGCGATACGCTCACCCCCTTCCCGCCCCATAGGTCTTGTTCGAGATGACCGAAAAGGTGGTAGTCACAGGGTTCAGTTCAATTTTAATTTTAATTTTAATTTTAATTTTAATTTTAAATTTCAATTTAATTTTAATTTTCACGTGGCGTTTGGCATACTCACACGCTCCTCGTTGTCGATAGTGTTCAGAGTTGCACGCTGCCCGACACGCGGTTCGTCGTTTTTACCTCTTCGAACATCTGGTACCACTTCACGATCATGGGGCGTGACATCGCATTCTCACCATACACCTCTAAAATTTAGCGATAGATTTGAGTCCATTTATACCTTTGTGCCCACAAAAATCGGACAACGTCAATACGACGTACCATACTCACACGGTGACTACTCACATACTAAACCAGCTGCAGCACTGCTGCTTCGGGTGTGTGAAGAAAACATTCCGAACATTATTGCCACCATCTTTCATTATTATTGTATCTCTTTTAGTACAGAAACACGGCTCGGGTGTAACTTACTTTTTGATTACATATGTAGCTGTGTCAATCGTGGCATTAAAAGTGAAATATTGTTATCATTGAAATTATGTTGTCTGATCTTCCCAATCGATGCATTTTTAGTGCATCATACGGAACATCAGCTGATAAAAATGTCCTTTCAATTGACACATTTTGGGTTCTGTGTGTAGTGGAATGATCTTTTCTGTGTAAGCTATACACTATGCAACGACGATTGTACCGTATCGTAACTTCAGTTACCTGTAAACTGTAGAGATTCGCTCACCTTCTTGGGTGACATACTCTTGGTAAGGGGATCGATTTCCTGTGGTGCGTAAGCTCGATCCTATTTACACACTAATCTTCGATATATATATAAATGGATGTATGCGTGTGTGTAGGTGTGTGGGTATGTTTGTTTGTTCCAGCATAACTCTAGAACGCCTAGAGCAATTTCAACCAAACTTGGTACACGTATCACTTGCAATCTGGAAAGAATATTTTGGGTCAAAACACCCCTGGCACCCCTAGATGTAAGGTGGGAAGGGGTGACATGTAAAAATAATCGAAAACCACCGATATTAAATTCCGGACAAACAGACATCCGTGACTCTATGCAATCCGCACAACAATAGTGTTTCTCGGGTGGTCTAACATTCAGGCTGTGTTGCGAAAACGACCGATATTAGTGTGGAATCTATAGTTTTCGTGACACTCCCCATGCGGTTCAACTTCAAGTTCATCACCTATCGGCATGGGGGGTGAGAGGGGGTGAAAAATAAAATGCCACAAATGACCTAGATTAGTGTCGAATCCTTAGTCTTCGAAGTTGCTAAGCTAATTGGTGACATTCACGATCACATTTAAAATTAGTTATATTTTACACTATAGTTAGAATTCATTATTTTCCTGTCTAATACAAGATTGGGATAAATTAATACCCAGGCAACGCCGGGCAATCAACTAGTAATAAATAATGGTAAGCCTCCATTGCCTCAGCTTCGAGAGGTGAAAACACAACTTTAAAAGGACTTTAAAGAACTCGCACGCTCAAATGCATTTTATATCGTCAAGATTGGACCCGGCACATATTTGAATATGAAAGTAAGGGTCTCAGAGATAGACGTGAATCTCCTCAGAACTCTGGAGATAATCCCCAATACCTGCTTCACCAATGACTCCTGTTTGAATCCCCCGTTATTTAGGTCTCCTCCGTCCTATACTCCCATTTTATGCTTATCCTCCTCAGTAAATCCAACGCGGTAATAATTGACATAAGCATTAATATTTCCTGACTGGATTGATTCCTAACCGTCTGGGAGTAATGACATCTTTTATTTTACTAAATTTCCTCTTCCTGATTTTCAATGATTATCCTTCTTTTCTTTTTATACATAATTATCATCTCTTTACGGTACAAGAATTTCGCCCAACTTAGACAATATATTCTTATTAATTTATTCAACCACTTTTCACGTAATTGCAAGGAGACAAAAGAAAGGGAAGCGGCTGTGAGATTGATAAATCAGGATGCAATTTGTTTTCCTTCAACGCTCAAAGATTAACGTAATATGAGGTTCCATGCGAAACAATATGCTGGAAACTCTTCAGCCTGAAAACGAGAGCTCTTTGAAAGTCAAAGAAGCAGTTGAAACAAGATTTCATTCCTCTTGGAAGAAACTGGAGAAGCGTAATAAGAGAGGGAGAGAGAAAAGTCAGACACAGACGAGACAAAGTGAATTGAACAAAGGAAACGGGTATTAACCCGGGAACCAATGCAAACACACAGTTGAACAATGACAAAGGGAAAGGAAAGAGCAACGAACCTGCCATCTGGAAAATCAACCAGCGAAGCTCCCACACCGTTCGTCACTTTTGCTTCGGTTGAGTCTGTGTTTGCTGTCTACGAACCGGCTAAGAAGGTTAGCTGCAACTAGCAAACTGAATTTAATTGAATAGAAACTGATTGATGCTTCCTAAAGTAGTATCTTATATTTACTTACTTCATTTACCTTCAACAAGAGGTAGGTGTACGATTACAGAGCTTAACTTAACCAAACTTTGGACCAGTTTATTTTAAAGCAATATTGAAACGACGTAAATTTTTCATTACGTATAAAACTTTGTTGTTCCTGCGTATAAAATATCTTGATAGCAGTTCAACATCCGGAGACGCACATATGCACACTGTGCGACATAAGCTTTTTGCTTTGAGGGTGGGGGTGCCCACTCAATGGCGTATTTGTGATTTCATTTCGGGAGGTGTGTTTCTTGGGGTATGCAAATTTGTATATATTGATGAGGTATAAATTTCTGGAATCCAGTGAGTTTTCCCTAATACTTGTCTGTATCCTTCCATGTAGTGCGTCCAAGTGCACATTAATATGTCAAAGACATCATGTTGTGTTTTTCCTTTATATCAGTGCTTCTTAGTACGTCCCCCTGTGTCATAAGACTTTTCGATCTGCAGTGTGGTGGCACGGAGCTGTTGTTATCTTCTGCGTCACAATTCACAGTATCTCTGCAATAGCGAAAAAGTATCTCTGTCTTCATGTACCTTTTATGTTTTTTCGACTTTCATTTGCAAAGCCATTTTTACGTTTTTACATTTTGAAGGTGTTTTCGTTTTACTCACACCTATGGATCTTGGCTTCTGTATGCCACTAGAACTTCCTTTTTATCTACGGTTACCCATGCAAGTAGGCAAATTTCTTTTTGACTGACAATCGAACTCTCGTTTACTTTCATACGATACATAGATTCTATATTTTATTTTTGGTGATGAATTTTTTTTATAGTCACATTTACAGGTGACGCATGTATTGGTATTTAATTTTGGTGTTCTTTTTTAATAAAGGTGTAGTTTACCTTCCTCTGGTCACCTCGGAACCATCGAGAGAATGGGTGCGTATAGTGAGGAGAAAAATGAGGTATAATGAGTGAAGATAGAGAAGAGGCTCGTTTATTGCTCTCTTTACACTGTTCATTAACCTGACGTTTCCGTCGGCTTCCTGTAGTTATCCCAGGAATGCGCAGCATTTCCAAATACCTCTGAGCTGAGGTTATACTGGAGGTGACGAAAGCACACCTTACCGATAGATGACATGAAGAGTAATAACCTCTAGTCCTGGAGCAGTATAAAGCATGAAGTCCGGAAGGACATCGCTTTCAGTTGAGTACAAAATTCAGTCGATACACTACGTGCGGGATAACGAAGGAGCGAAGTACGAACTCTGACAAGGCTATGGACACGGCCTGTTTATACATCTAGGACAGTACTTATCGAGATCTTCAGACAGGTATGATAAGTGTGGAGAGAGCATTTACACTCCGTTATATCTCATCTTTCTCTTCATTGACCGGGGCGGGCCCTTTACACTCATTATGAACCTTAAACCTCTCGTCTTATAGTTTGCTACATCCCAGTGACTCTCGATCCCCGAATTTTATCCGAGTCACACTTCAATATGTAACCAGTTAGTAAACAATGTTATTGACTTGCAGTTCCAAGTACCTTAAAAGAGTGGTTATATCCTAGGTCATTATGTTATGATGATAACATTTACACGCAATTTGGAAACACTTAGTACAGTGGTTCCAAAATAGTGCACACAGGAGGGCCGCAAAGTGTTCCAATATTTTCACTGAAATGGAACTTACTTGTTAGTTTACACATGTTTTACTACTTTTTACACAGAAAATGTCTCTGAATTTGAAATATGTTGTTTTTTTTTTGTTTTTTTAACTTAAGGCAAGCAACCTAACCACATTAACCGAGTGTTGCAACTGTTAGATAGACCTACATTCTGACTTGGGCGCCGCGGAAAAATCTTGAAACACGAAGGACGCCGGGAAACCAAAACGTTTGGGGACTACTGACTTAGTATTTTTATATTATACATAAAAAACTAATTTATGCACAAAAAAAGTTATCATATAGGTCTTTTCTACTCTTACTGCGGCCGATCCTATGATGGTAAGGGAAGTGAGGAGCGGGAAAGTAACCAATCCAGCACGATAAGAAACGCATCAGCTTATAGACGAGGTTCACGTAGTACTTCTTCCCGCCTCGTCATAACTACGCCATCGCTGTTGTCTGGCTGCGGCGTAATCACCGCTCTCCACTTCCCTTACCAGAACGAGAACCGACCTCGGTAACAGTAGAAAAGACCTATAGTAACAGAAAAATTACCATAATTTCGATTACCAAGTTCAAACTTAATAATGTCCATGTAACCTACACACAAGTTTATTTTGAATACTTTAATACATGTAAAATATCAGCTCTATGGCATAATTTGTTTCGTAGAAAACAGCCTAGTGTTGCCTAGGTTCGGTGAGGTTGGTCTGTTGCAAAATGGCGTGTCCTTTAATCCACAAGGCTGCATAGTTTTCGGCAGGGAAATCTTTGATGACTGGACTAATAATGGACAGGAATGATGTATGAAAGGTAATGTATATAAGACTCAGAAATATAGACGGAGGAATGGACTAAAAACTAATTATACAGGGTGATCCAAAAGTCCCATTACCCCGTAGGTATCATCTCACCATCTTACGAGACTGGTTTGTACCTCCACTGCAAGCCGAAGGACTTATCGATCGCGTCTGGTTTCAGCAAGATGGAACACCAGCCCATTATTCGATTGCTGTGTGAGAATATCTTAATGAATTGTTTCATAACAGATGGATTGGACGTGGTTCTCCACAGTTACCAGCACCTCTGAACTGGCCTCCCAGAAGTCCCGAACTTTCATCGTCGTGCATTGTGGGGGTTATACCAAACAGCAAGTTGCCGGCACGCGTTACCACAAAACTAACGAACTGAAAGAAGCCGTTCGGCATGCATTTGCCACGATCACTCGCACAATGCTGCGTAGAATTTCACACTGTACCTGGAGGCGCATGATTTTCTGTTATGAAAATGATGGTTTCCAGACAGACATTATGGACTAAATTGTTGTCTGTAACCACCTCAGCTAACATGTCTCGTCTCTTATCATACTCTATTTACTTCAGATCCATAACCTTCCCTCGGTGCAAAATACATAGGGGGTAATTGGACTTTTGGCTCACCCTGACCTTCAATTGAAGATGTATTTACATCGTCACTTTGGACCGATTGTTGTCACTGTCGGAAAGTCATGTTATATTGAGTCATTACTTTGAAAGGTGTGTCAGTTAACACCATTTTGTTTTTATGGTAGTTTCTGAGTTGACATGGACGGACTAACAGGCAGATACGACCGCAGTATAAAGGTACTTCTATTAGACTTTCGTTGATTAGTACCCCAAGAAGGAAAAAAGGAGCCGGGAAAACTGCCATCATATCATACAAACTTTCTTCAGTGATAAAAGAGTTCACTGGAATTAAGAATATATCCTCTTTAGTTCGTAACTCACGAACCTTCCTTAAGCCTCGTGGTATGTGAGGAGGACATAATTTATTATTTCTCGAGGTAAGCTCCGTTCCTGTTCAAAATGTGGCAAACATGAGCGTTTCCCTGTTCTACCGAGCGTGGTCCTGGAACAAAGGAAAACGTTTCTCACTCGTTTCTTACACCGCAGAGGTTCCAACCTCCTCATTTATCATCCTTTCATCTCGCCTCTCTGGAGCGAAAATATTTTTTTTCTCCAAATAGTAGGGAAATGGAAAGATGTAAACCATAATTAATATGTGGAAGTGACAGGTTCAAAAATATTAAAAAGGAAAATAAGTACGATGAATAATGTTAATTATTTAATCTCAACGGTTATGTGTTAATTGTACGAATGTTAGTGACAAGGGTTCGAGAGAGCATCTCTTCTCTCGTCTTCAGGTGAACAATTTCTTTCTGGCGGTTGGTTGGGGATCGATACGTAGTGTTTAATAGGTATAAGTTGTGGAAGCACTGGGCAATGGATAACGTCCAAATAATAATCCATGATAATGCTGTAAAGACGTGGCCTGTCTCGAAGATTGGTGAGAGTCAAAATCTCGTCCTCGGTCCAAAGATTACAAAATGTAGGATTAATAGCTCAGAAACAGATATAACCTCCATCCATTCTCCCATCCATACACTCACTTGTTGTCATACCTCCCCATAAGAAATTACGCTACTCTTCAAATTCATCATTGTTACTGCTTAATACTGAAATCAAGAACAAATAAAGAAGCAATAAGTGAAAATTACATAAAAAGTAACAAAAAATTCAGGACCATAGTTTGAACATTTATTGTCTTCCATCCTGTTAAATTAGCGAAGACGATTTTTGAATAAATATGAACAGTCACTTATTGCTAAATTAGTATCGTGTATAGGGTGTTTCTAAAAAGCTTATAATATTTTTTTATCTATGTACGTATTAAGCATCATAAAACCGAGGCGAGTTCAAGGAATGAGTCTAGTGCTTTTGATTTGTTATTCTATGTAAAGGAAACAGCTTTTGGTGTTCTGTTCGAAACAAAACATCCTTAGGAAATTTGATTCTTCAACAAATAATTTTCAAAATACTATTTTATCAATATAAATGCAGTTCAAGCCAAATTTTCTCACAGATAAGCTAATTGGGGCTGCATCTACAGTTTAAAATAGGATTCGAACCACTATGTAGTTTCACCGAGAATCGAATCCGGGACATCTTGATGACAATATGACGTCGTTACAAATATTCCGTCGTTACAAATATTCCGTCGCGGTGTTGGTGCGAAATCCATGATTTGTATGTTAATATTAGGTTTCTAAACGCATTTCCTCCAATTTTATGCAACTCATGGAAATATAGTGAACACAAAAAAATACTGTTCTGTGTAACTTTATCGTTTGGGAAAACATAATGCAAATGAAACGAATACGAAAGGTTCCTTGAAACATTTCTAATAAAACTAGTGGAGATACTCAAGAGGTTACACTTAATCGATTATTAAAATAATATTTTTATTAAAAGTAGCAAATTTGCAATTAGCACGGGTCATACTGCATATTATATTCACGTGAAGATAATCAGTGTAGCTGTGAAACACCGTCACGTTTCTTTAGTGTTCACAAACAAAACCATCAATAATGGTCCATGGAAATTAATAGTTGGCTGTTTGAGTTTTTTTAAGGCCATGTTGAGGACAGAGAGGCTAATTGAGAGTGAACCCACAGTTTAAATTGGGATCCAAAACACTATGCACCTATAATGGGTATTCAACCCGGAGCAACTTGATTACAAGGTTACTACGTTACCCCTACGCCATCGGGGAGGTGCTATAGATGCTTGGATAGAGCAGATAGAAAATATTAGAAAAGGTGTAGCTTTGTTTTCTTTGAAACTTGTTTGATGTTTGTTGAATTCCTGTTTTGTTTTTCTATTATTTAGGAAATGTATACAATTTATTTTAATGAATATTTTTTTGGAAATTTTGTTGAAAATATGTCCTGAGAACGAGATATAAAATAAACATTGTTTTTCTGTATCATTGCAGTATTCTTAAAATAGTATGGTACATTTGGAGATCAAAATTTATTCAAATATACAAAATATCACTGGTGTAAAATGTGATAAAAGTTTGTAAACTGCATAATATTGCATGAAGCTTAATCTTCAATTTGCACCTGTTTACTTGAGAGTAAATTAATATGAGAGAGCAATATGACAATGACAGTTAAATTGTTGTAACCTTTAACCTATGTCCTTTGTAACTAGCTCCACACACCGGTCACACAATGCTCATATTTCACTATGGAGAAGCCTCAACCACATGTAACCTGAAGGTAATTTTGTTCCATTACATTATATGATAACGAGTGCACCATTGTTATTTTTCAAAATATCTAGCAATATATCAGGAACAGAGAATAATCAGATGAAGCCGAGAAAGTAATCTCTAGCAGTATACCTGTAGCAATTCTGTCAGAACATCTGGTTCTACTCAAACGACGCCAACATCTCCATAGCATATACTCGTACAATATTCGCAGTATCATCTAGATTGCATTTGGCCTTAGGCCGAACCCCTCGAATCCTTCGTCGTGATACACGTATCTAGGAAATTTTGGTCTTGTTCAACTCATGTAGTTAGTTAATTGTTCCCCCTAGGTATGCGTGTTGTGCTCCCCACTGCATACTCAAGCTTTATTTATAATAGACGAATGTTTGCATTAAAGCCCAGCTTTTTCAGGTAATAAAGATCAAATTTGTCCAAAATATTTTAAATCTGGAAACAGGTCGAGAGTTCTATACACCTCTCTGACTAACGTACATTTGGTAGCTTCTAATGTGTTATTCATGGAGGTCTAAGGCAACTCACCACAAATTTCCAGGTTTACACTGTACTGACCTCCGTGGCGTAGTGGTTAGCAGACCTCGCAACGACGCTAGATGTACCGGGTTCGAAGCCTGGCCTGAACAAGGGTGTTCTTTATGGGTGTGCCTTCATCAATTTCATCATATCATCACTCACCTTCTCTATTGGTCAAAAGTAGAAAAAAAGCGAAGTAAAATTAACCAAACCAATCAGATTTACACTTTATATTGCAAGGGAAAAACCTTGAATAGAAATATGTTTATTCGAATGTCTTGAACAATTTATCCTTTAAACAACACTAGCATTTGCATTTGAGACTATAAAATATATAATGTGCATTATAAAATACTATAAAGTACCATATTAGAAACAAGCCACAAAATAAATTAAAGTGTATTAGTATATACCATACATCATAAAATTAATGACCTAAACACATTGTATAATGTAATATATTTTTATTAAACATATAAAGAGTACATATTGAACCAACTTGTTGAGTAGCGATGCAAAATATGTATTAGAACTTACCGTGACATAGTTTTGGTTTCTAACATTGTACTTTGGAACTTTATATGCTTTGTTATCATAGGATCCCATTAATATCGTCGTTATAAAACTAGAATGTATTTCAATATTTTGAACTTCTGTTTGGTGGGCTATTACTTGAACGCCAGGGAATTTATTTATGTAAAATTGATGAGAAAGAATGAGAAAATGTAATCCTTTATTCGGGAGGCTGGAATACAAGTGGAAGGTTCTGTGTCTGAAGAACTCAAAACTAAATGCAATTGGTTTATGAAGAAGCAGTGGTGGAGGGAAGAGATATCGGACTAAATAAGTATTATAATTATTCTCAAGGCAGTTCCAAATAGTTTTCACATAACTATAGTAGCTAACAATTAAGCTTCAACAATATAATGCATATATACGTCAAGGATATAAAATATTCATTTGCATTTACGTATACAAATGAGCAGAGGGGAATTTGCCACTATGTTATCCTAGACTATAGGGGCTATCCACCGGAAGAAAGTATCTCGTGCGGATGCCATAGTTGTAGGACAACCTCCGGTTCGTAGGCTCACAACATGCCGCAAAAGAGAGTTAAGATTGTGTCATAGGAAAGGAAAGAATGGGTGTGTGGCAGTTATGAAAACTAAAATCAGGGTAAATAATCTTTCACAGATCTCTCTCTTCATCCATTTCCTCGAGATCTTGGGCGCCAAAATTATTGTATATTAGCTGTCAGGCGTAAAAATTGGAAGCCCATTAGCAGCAGTAGACTCCTCAGTTATCACAACGGATGTGCAGAAAAAGTCGGGACAAGGAGAAAATTCCGTCCAGATTCCAACTTCGGAAAATTTTAAATAATAGTGTTTAAAAGTGGTTTATTCCTAAAAATATTTTGTGCTATAAGTGTCCGAAATTTATTGAAATTATCCGTTTTTATTGCAGAAAATGCAAAATCAAATATCACTTGAGGGTAAAATTGTGTGAATTGTTAAAAAAAATTATTGTCGGGTAATTTTGAATATTTTCCGACCCAAAAATCTCCCAATAATGTCGGGAAATAACATTTTTCCCCGTCTTGAACGTCAGGATTTTAAAAATATTTCGTCTTGATCCCGTTCCAACAAAAACTTTTGCGTCGCGCACCTCCTAGTAACCACATCATTAAAGGTAATAGTGAAATTATTCAAATGCCGATTTTTTCTTTCTAATTTAGTGATATGAGCAAGAGAATCACTTTTCATTTCAAAAGATGCTCGGTCATAGTCAGTTCGATGACATGTTACGTTCTTGAAGAACACATGAACTATATTAAATTTTTGTGTAACCAGAAAAGATAATATTTTGTGTAACCAGAAAAATCTTTTTTTGTGTAACCAAAAAACTAAGTGGGTTTTTTATTATTAATCTACGTCTTTGGCATATGGTAATCTCTGCAACATTGATAGAGGAAGCGGTCCTAGCTTTGAACACTGGTTAGGCAATGCTGTATCATTGTGTTTGTCGCATCATTAATTTTTCCAGTTGATTATTCATCTTCATCGTCATGATTAACACAAATAGTACAAAATTGATTTAAAATAATATGAACGTTTTATAATTTCTTCATTCAAACTGGCAGCAAGTCTGGTTTTTGTATATTACCGCATCCCACTGTCTCTCCCAGACTAACGAAAGATTTTAAAAGACTCCTTTTCCCCCTTTCTTATACGCCCTTACATCTCGTACTTTTTCACTTAAAACACAAAGATGTAGGATGCCTTAAAACACCAAGTCAGTAAGTCAATAATAATAATAATAATAATGAAAGCAGACCCTAAGAGAAAGGATATTTTAGAGACACCAATTGTATTAATCCCCTCCTACAAATTACAAAACCATCCATATTCTCAGCTCATACTGAGAATTTATTTTCAGAAAATATGCTGATTTTTTATTTACATATATACTCTAAGTTTGCTTCTAATATTTAGAGCCATGGAAGTATGCTTTAAGTTTTGCTATGCTCAGATAAGAAACTATGGCTAAGAGATTGAAGCGGGATCCCTTGATAACAAGGCGATAGAGTTACCATTACGCCATCTGAGAGCCTAATCATATTGAGACCAACTAATAGATTGAGTTGATGCAAACGTTCGTAGAGTCTGTGTTTGGTATGGCAACACTGCGGTGTTAGGAATTTGTTTATCGTTTTTGCGTTCATCAATTGGAGTGGCATTGTTATGCTTGTTAATATGCATTGAATTTTTGCAGGTTTGAAGAAAGACAGTGTTATTTTTGGGCTAAGGAACAATAAGTGCCAGGTGCAAAAAAAAAAAAAAAAAAAAAAAAAACGAACACTTCCAACATATTCTTCTGTCTAGGTTTAACAAAGGAGCAAAGGCAGCGGATGCGGCTGAAAACATTTGTGCTTTATATGGGGAAAATGTAACAGGAAAGCTTAAAGCAGGGAAAGAAAATTGTTTTGTCATTTCAAAAAGAGCAAGCAATTTTGACTTGAGTCATAATCCACGTTCAGGAAGACCATCCGGCTTTAATTAAGGCCGTTTAAACTCTTTAATCGACGATGATCCACGTCAATCGAACCGAGAATTAGCAAATGTGACCATTCAACCATAGTGCGACATTTGCATTCGATGGGTAAGGTTCAGGATACCGCACGCTTTAAGTGAAAATCACACAAACCAACGCATAGGCTTGGAAAACTGCATCAAGTGCTGCTCCAACACGATAATGTACGTCCACACTTCGCTAACATGACAAAAGTTGTTATCCAAGAACTTGTCTGGGAGGTTATTCCACATCCTTCTTACTTCCCCGATCTTGCGCCTTTAGATTTCCACCTCTCCAGCTCCCAATCCACCAAACTTCAAGGAAACTCCTTTGGTAACGAAAATGTTCTTCAAATTTGTCTCGACAACCTCTTTAACACCAAATCAGCTGATTTCCTCGCACGTGGAATCGAAAAACTGTCCTTGCGTTGGTAGACAGTCACAGACAGTGAAGGAAAATACGAGGGACATTGTAAACCTTGTTCGCCGATATGATAAGTATCTCAACAGAGTAGAAAAATAGCTTAGAGTTGTCTCTTTCAGTTGTATATAATATAAACTCTCACAATTTCCTGGTGTTTCTTTTATACACAAACGGACGTTACTTTCCGAATGACCTCTTGTACATTACTGATAATTTTTTTGTATTTTGTTCATCTGAAATGAGTATGAAATAAAACACGCTATGAACTTACGCATCAATCCAATATATGACCAATTAATATTGTGGATTTTTCTACACTTTGTCCCAGGAATCGCTGAAGAAGGCGAACGAATGCAATTCCGCTGCGGAAGCAGGATTCGATGGGGCTCGACCAAAGAACGTATAACATGGGAAGTGAATGCAAGGAGGAGAAAACACGGCTGCAGCTACCAGCCGTTTCCAACAGAGCGCACTGCTTGGCTCCGCCCACTCGCTTTCTACCCTTCTCTACCGTTATGCGCGGCCATGCTCCATAGATTCCGGAGACAGAAATATAGTGGAATTTGAGAATATTGTACTTGATAACATTAGGCATCCTTCTTTTGTATTGTCCAGGCATTGAAAGTTAAAATGGCGTTCCCGTGAGATATGCCACTGGGCAGGATTCTTAGCGGAAGGATACTTATTAGTCTCCAATTTCCCGTTTGACTTCGTCATCCCGGAAGGTCCTGGGTTATTGAAAGGAAGTTTTGAAAGATCTTCTAGTAATTTGCCGCCATCAAGGTCGAGTCTTTTCATGGGACTTGCCGAGGCATAAAAGCAGCTCCTTTCAAATCGTCCACTGGCGGGGAACGGGGCTGAATTGAAGCAAGAAACTTCAATGCTCTTCCCACAGCTAGGTTGCTTCGAGCTCTGGTTTCAAGGCTGTTGAGAATTTTGAAGGAATTCAATAGGAATTCGTGTTCAGTATTGTACAACTAAAAATAGAAGCAATCCAAAGCTAAATCCAACAGAACAAGGTAAGAGGGGCAGGCTTAATGAAAGAACATTTAAGTAATTGCTGCAGATGCAGCGGACGTTAATAGCGAATGATTTCATCAAACGAAACTCTTCAGTTTTTGGGATTACTAAGGAAATTCAGTTTTTATGTTTCAGAGGCTGTGCTTGTTAATCTTTTTAAAAAAGGGGACTACGACGCCAAAGCTTTTGATTGATTGATCTGCTTTATTTTACTTCGCTTTTTTGTGCAACTTTTGGCTAATTTGCGAAGATGAGTGATGATATGATGAAATGAACACTCACAAACATCCATGTTCAGGCCCGGATTCGAACCCGGGACCCCTAGCGTCGTGGCGTGATGTGCTAACCACTCCGCCACGGTGGCTGGTTGTCAAAGGTTCTAGAGTTCAAATCCCGTCCTGCGCATGGGTGTGAGTGTCCTTTCATCACATCATCGCTCATCATCATCTTTGCGATTGGCCAAAAGTGGTAGAAAGAGAATTAAAATAAGTCAAGACAGCACAGTTTGGAATGTGCGGGATGCTCTAATATTTCGTTCTCTAATACAGTATCTTACATTTGACTCTGCTGAAGCAAATATTGTTTTTACGTTGTACGTTCTTGTTGCTGTACTTGCTCTAATGCACTATTGTGAAATTAGGATGTCTATGCATAATTTAGTGACGCTTACTGGAACGACTTTGTGCAAGTCGATGGAACCGCAGTTGTCCAGTCGGTAGGGGGGTGTGACTACTGGGCGGAAGATCAGGTTGATCCCGTGCTGCTCATAGGCGCCGATTTCGTCCGATATTTGGGGGGTCCAAAGCTAAGCAAAGCATAAATACAGACATTTACGTTTGCGGGAGGGAGGAGGGGCGAGTGTTTTCACTAGCGGGGAAGCACTTAAGAAATGTCTTTCAAAAATTGTACTTACAGTTTACTAGCTCTGAAAAAACATAAATTTATACATCAAACTTTATTAGCTGGACAAAAATTAACTATATTTTGATTACATATATATTTTTAGAAAGTTGGTTACATATCGTGTAAATATATGACACTGTAACTTCCAGCCACAGACTTCTGCGTAATTTGCCGCCTCTTTGTATGGAAAATTCCTGTGTGCAAAAGTTTTATAATCGTAAATAGAAGAGATAATTCGAATTAGTATCACCACACTGCACAGAAAGCCCATATGCTGAACAACAGATTTATTTCACAAAATGAAATAAGAAGCAAACATAGTACACGAATACTACAGCTTTACGGAGTACTAACGGCCAGCCCACTTCGAAACACGGATTGCACACAAACATCGTGCACCGCTCACAGTCTGTACAGCAAGTGTCTGACGTGAATCACTCGACCCCGCCGGTCAGCTGTTGCCACTTGGCAGTGCTGCCCTCACACAATGGCGGAATTTACAGGTACTACACACCTTATGGTCATATCTCCCCTTCCCTGGAGAGAATAATTTTTGACATAGGAAAAAAATTATTTACAATACACAAAATATACACGAAAATATAACAAGTTTAGTCCAAAGTTCAAAATAAATATTTGAATAAACAAAAATCAACTTAAATTTTTATCCGGTTCCACACTTCAGGATATTTGTTCTTAAATTCATCCAAATAAATTTTCCTTTTTTCTACACTAGAATTCCATTTTTTCAAGTTTTCTACATGATGGTTTTCTGTTACTTTTCCTTTACTTAATTCAATTAAACTAAATACACCTTTTCTGAGTTCCTTAAAAACGTAATAGGGGCCTTCATATACATTACAATATTTTCTAATTCTCTTGTCAACAAGACGACTGAGATACTGTGTTTTGAGAAATACCAAATCATGAATTTTTATCTCATGTCTTTTCTGTTGTGTTACATTATGTCTCAAGTTTCTCATATTTCTCTTATTTATATCCTGCATAGTGGCTGAAAAAAGTTTATCATACCAATTCTTTTCTTCTGTCTGGGGAATATTAAAACAATTTATTACACTGGCATCTAACTTACGATTGAACATTAATTCCACTGGTGCATATCCTAAATTGGAATGGATACTATGATTGATTAAATGAACAATAATATCTATATGTTTTGGCCAGTCTTCTTGACTTTCTGAACAACACATACGCATCATTCTATTCAATTCTGCATGTACCCTTTCTACTAAATTAGAACTTGCATGATAATTTGGAGTATACATTACTTTAATACCTAGAGAACTTAATGTATCCACATATTTATTTGAATGGAATGTTGTAGCATTATCAGAAACAATACCATCTGGAATACCCATATGTCTGATGTATCCTTCTTTCAAACATTTTAAAATACTATCTGTATTACAATTACGAATAGGATAAACAAAAATATATCTTGTTTTTAAATCTTGAATTGTCAACAAATATTTCTTGCCACACTTGCTTCTGACAAGTGGCCCTTGCACGTCAAAAAATAAAATAACACCATTCGAAGAAGAATCATGAAATGAAAATACATATTTATATGGATGTCTGTCAGCTTTGGTTCTTTGACATACCTCACAATTCTTAACATATTTCTGCACATCTTTTCTCATTGCAGACCAATAAAATATTTTATTCATTCTTCTGAGCATTTTGTCTGCTCCAAAATGACCCATGTTGTCATTATATGATCTTAAAAGTATTGGAACTAAAGATATAGGTATACACAACTTATAATGATTAATGAAATGAAAATCACGATACAACAAAATTCCATCTTGTAACTTAAAATACTTTTTCCAGTTTCTTGATCTAGGCTCTAAAGTACCTATAGTTATGTTTCCAGATAAATAATCAATGATTGGTTTAAAAATCCAATCTTTCTTTTGTTCATCCATAACAACTTCTTTTGGTATATTAATAACATCATTCCTTAATAAATCTACTACATTTACATGCAAGTATTGAGTACTTTGATCTGGAAAATTTCTAGAAAGAAAATCCGCTAACAAATTATCTTTTCCTCTGCAGTACTCCACTTGAAAGTCATAATTTTGGAGTTGTAAAGACCATCGCAAAAGACGTGAATTCCAATTTTTTGCATGTCGAAGCCAGATTAGGCAACGATGATCACATACAATAGTAAATCTGTTACCTAGGAGATATTCCTTGCATTTATCAATACAAAAAGAATACTAAGGCATTCTAATTCACTAATTGTATAGCGTGACTCATAATCCTTAAGAGTTCTACTCATGTATGATATTACATGTTTTTCACCATTAATAATTTGGTATAAGTAACCACCTAGACCAACAGAAGATGAATCGGTTTGAATGTAAAATCCGTTTTCAAAGTCTGGATGATAAAGCTTGACATCCTGTACAGTTGCTTCTTTTAACAAATCGAAACTAGATTGTTCTTTGTCTCCCCAGTGCCATTTTTCCCTTTTTTCAGCAACTCATACAAGGGTGAACATAAATTCGAAAAATTTGGAATAAATTTCCTTAACCAAGTAAAACATCCAATGACTTTTTGAAGACTTTTAACATCTTTAGGAGGTTGTAATTCCGCTATTGCCTTAACTCTATCAGGATTCATACTGATACCATCTTTATCTATGATATGTCCTAAATACAATAGTTTTTCTTTGCAGAAAAATGTCTTTTTCAACTTTATGGTCATTCTAGCTTGCCTAAGCTTTTCAAATACTTCTCTCAGATCTTGCAAATGTTTTTCAAAACTTTCGCTACGTATACACAAATCATCTACATATATGATAACAGAGTCACTTAAAGTGTTACCTAGAACTTTAGACATAGCCATTGTAAAAGCTTGGACACCCTTACATGTACCAAAAACCAATCTCTTGAATTGAAATTGTTTTCCTTCAAAAGCAAACGCCGTGTAAGGCCTAAACTTTTCTGTAAGAAGTATCTGATGAAATCCAGCGGACATGTCTATGACTGAAACATAAGGTTTATTCTTAAATCCTCTTAAAGCAAGTTCAATATTTATTGGACGTAATTGGCTGGTTTTTTTATGTACGTTTATAAGCCTAAAGTCTGTACACACTCTTATACCTCAAGAAAATTTAGGTACTACAACTAATTGATTTAAATATGGAGATTCACAAATTTCAATTATATCCCATTCTAACATTTTTTTCAATGGCCGCGGTGGCTCAGTCGGTAACGCATCTGACTACCATGCTAAAGGTCCCGGGTTCGATCCCCGGCCGGTTCAAATCCGGGAACTTTTCTAACGATGGAAGCGGCCCCGGCGCCCACCCAGCGTCGAATAACATGGGTACCTGGGGGAAACCCTGGGGGGTAAAGGCGGTCAGAGGCGTGATGCTGATCACATCACCCCCACTCACGACCGGATCAAGAAAGTGTGGGGCTTTACCCCCACACCCCCTATACGCATTCATGGCGTAGTGCTATGCACAGGGGAGCACTTTACCTTTTTCACTTTACCTTTATCTAACAATTTTTCAATATAATCTCTCACATCCTTTCTATATTGGTAAGGAATAGGGTAAGGTTACTTACTAATGGTTCTTGAGTATCTAGTTCAATGTTATGTTCATATACATTACACACACCTGGTTTTTCATCAAATAAATCTTGAAACTCTACAACCAAATTCAACAATAGCTTCTTTTCTTCTATTGACAAGATTTCTGCCTGATCTACCTTGTTTCTCAAATCTGTAGTATTGGCAACCATTTCTGATACATTTTTATTTAATCCAACATTCAAACATTCTTGAAATATACCATCTACTTCTTCAGATACACATGGTAAAAGCTTAATCAACTTATTACCTTGAGCCGTCTTGAATAACAATTCATTACATGAAAAATCAATATTGGCTCCTATATTGTATAAGAAGTCTAAACCTAATAAAATTCCAACATTTAGTTTTTTTACCACTACAAATTCTATTAAAATATCTTCTCCATCAAAACTTAGATTGACAATGATCTTGCCTAATACCTTTTGTTGTTTCTTGCCAGAATAATCCACAAGTATTATGTCTGTTACTGGTTGTAAAATTGGTTGTGTAACTTCTTGAGTAATCTCTTTCCATTTATCTGCAGAGAGTAACGAGAGTTCACTACCCGAGTCTACGAGGCATTTATAATCTAAACCATTAATTTCACAATTAATAAAGCATGTACCTTTTATTTTTGTCTAACATTAATAGGCAAATTCATGTTTTTTGTACTGAATTTCTTCTATCATCAAGTCATTATAAAAGTAAACATCTACTTGGCAAATATGTACATAAATGTTAAGCTTAGGTCTACACTCTGAATTTATGTTAGTGGTTTTCAATAAAGTTTCATCACTACTGTCAAAATCTTGTATCTTATGTTGGTATGACACAACAGCATTATCTTCGCCTATTGTACCTTGTGTCGTCATACTAATAGGCTCACAATTGAGTTTAAACTTCCATGAGGCAAAAATGTAGAAGCTTCAGCTCTCAAGGAAGAATTTTCTCTTACACCACTACTATTATTCCTATTTGGAAAATTTACTGCATGTACTACACCAGTATTTTCTTCAAATTCAGTATTAGTACTACTTGTTCGCATCAGAGGCTTCCTCTGATTAAACCCATTATATGGATTATATCTATTTCTATCATTAAATCTACTATAATTTACATTTCTGTAACCTCCTTGGTAATCATTGAAATTATTCAGAGATCTATTACTTACAGTATTATTTCCAGATTGATAATCTGTATTGTTGTTATACCTTCTATAGGAATTAAATCTATCACGATTGTTGTTACCAACATTTCTTGCACTATTATTTACATTTTTGGATGTATTCGGTTCAACATTACCATCAAACTTTCTTACATTTACTTGCCTAACAAACCTACTGGATGGCTTTGAATCTACATAATAGGAATTATAAAGAGCTTCATGTCTTGAAACTAATTCAGCTGCAATTCCCAATGAGATATTGGGCTGATTAAGTATAGCCTCTTTCACTTTCATTGGCATTTGATGAGCAATGAGAATAAGTTTTTGCTGATCATCATTTCAGGTTGAACTACATTTAACACATTTACCTGTGACCAGAAATAACCTAACAAACTTTGTTTACTCTCCTTGGAAAATTTCTTACATAGTACATTTGTCAAACAAGTACTCTTCCATGCTGGACTTTCAAACACATTCAGAAACAATGCTTTAAAAGTTTCATAATCATCTATCAACTCTTTGTTTTGATCAAACCAATGTTTTGCAACACCCTTAAGAACCATAGGTATGTACTTCATGTAATGTTTAATTGGAATGTCTGACATTACAAAATTATCTTCAATTTCTTTTAAAAACTGAGACGCTACGTAATCTGTCCTTGTAGCATTGAAATTTGGCAACCTTCCAATATCAGAGTATCTTAATACACCATGCTTTTTCTTGAACTTTCTATTAATTTCAGATTCAGTTTCACTAGCTACATAACCATTTCTATCTTTATTAAAACTAGATTTTCTTTTGTTAACACCATTTCCACTTGTTCTTAAAGAATGACTAAGTCTATATCGTTTTTTCTTATAACCTATTGAGCTTTCAGTATCAGAACTAGAAGTATCAGACTTTGTACTAGTAGTTTTCTTTCTAAATGTAACATTGGTACATTTTTCTACTGGATATCTCTCATCTATTTGACTAGATCTTGAAAAACGTACATGACTAGCAATACTACTAGGATTTTTATTTTAATCACTCAGTTTACTGGTGCTTTGCACTTGACTTTTGTTAGTTTGTTGCTGAGCAATGACCTGCAATGCTCTTAAGTCTTTGGAAATATCTCTTAACTGATAATCAAAGTCAACAAATTTATTTTCTACTATTTCTACTATTGACGCAATGTCAGTTACTTGTTGAACACAACCCTTATATGTAATTTCACATCCTGCAATTTTATTTGATACTAAATGAACGCTTTGACTTAGGTCCTGTATTGTTTGACCTGTCTTTGTTGAAAGTTCTGAGAATTCTTCATGTAACTGAACAATACTAGCATTCTGTTCACCTACTTTATTAACAACAGTGTCGTACCTAGATTGGTCAGTACCGATAATGGACTTTATTTCTCGAAGTTCAAGATCATTCTGTTTAACGTGTTCATTCAACCTTTCTTGTAACTTGTTACTTTGATCGGAGCAGTTTTTTGCAATCTCGTCAATTTTTGTTTCTAACTGATTACGAAATGACTCAAAATTATTCTTTACATCAGTCAAAGACTCACGAGTTTGAACACACAAATCAGCAACTCTTTTCTCAACCTTCGCTTCAAGGCGAACAAATTCGTCATTAAAGTTAGATTCAAATTGATCCAGTTTTTTAGACACGTTTTCCTTCACGTTAGCAACACAGTCTTCTACTAACCTTAATTTCCTTGTAACACTTTTTTCTACTTCAGAAAACTTCGAACCCAACGACGACAGCTGAGAATCCATCTTTTCATCCCTCGCCGCGACATTCTCTTGCAGGGAGGTAACATTTTCTTGCAAGCCAGTAATCTGGGATCCAAAGGTAGATAGCTGCTGCTGCAATACGTCTCCTAGTCGAGATTCCAACTGTTTCAACGACTGTTCAATGTCTGGTTTTACTGGCATTTTGCTGCAACTAGTGACCTACTTATCCTTTCCACTAAACGCACGTAGCTGGTAGTCAAAGACCATTTTCAACATTCGCGACCATCACAGTACATGGCACGGAACAGCTGCCTACCTTCGTAGTGAAATCAACTTCTCCCTTCGCAGCACAATTCGTAACGTAACGGTCAAAAACTTTGTGTTTCGTTGTGCGGTCTGATGTTCGGTCCGTTGTTCGTGCGCCACTTATCACCACACTGCACAGAAAGCCCATATGCTGAACAACAGATTTATTTCACAAAATGAAATAAGAAGCAAACATAGTACACGAATACTACAGCTTTACGGAGTACTAACGGCCAGCCCACTTCGAAACACGGATTGCACACAAACATCGTGCACCGCTCACAATCTGTACAGCAAGTGTCTGAAGTGAATCACTCGACCCCGCCGGTCAGCTGTTGCCACTTGGCAGTGCTGCCCTCACACAATGGCGGAACTTACAGGTACTACACACCTTATGGTCATATTAGAAATTATTAAATTAAAAACCTGAAATGTTCTCACACAGAATCCTCAATTATTTTATGCAATTTCCATCACACAAATAATATGTTGTTCTAAAATGAAACATTGAAATTTATACATTGGGCACCTTATAAGGAGGACCCAAGCGATGTTTGAGGGGGGCCGCCCCCACCTCCGTTTCGGCGCCCTTGATGGTGGGCGACCTCACGTAGGAACGTTTCCAAACAATGGACGACTGTGGGCGTCACTTAACGTCTAATTTATAATTGATGGATACAGTAAGATTCTTTTCGTAACATCTGTGGCTGTAATTAATTTGCAGCTTGGATACAACTCCCGACGTAGCCAATCAGCAATTGAGCCGATTACATCATTTCAACCCAGCACCTATCGCTAACCACCTTGCTCACGCTTTGCACTGTGAGTAGGCTCGCTAGCCAATCTCATGCTGTCAGCTATGATGCAAAAGTAATCAAACCTCACCTTGGGGTGAAGGCGACTGCTCATCACATTAACTCCACTGTAGAATTGAATTGAATTGATTGAATTGTTGTTTTAAGTCCACTTTATGCACAGTAAGGCTAATCGAGACTGGACCTACAGTTTAAAGTGGGATCCGAACCACTGTACCATGTGCCTCCACCGTGTATCGAACCCGTGACTCCTTGATTACAAGGCAACAACGCTACCACTGCGCCATCGTCCCCTGTAGGAGAAATCCAAAATAGGTAACAGGTTCTATCCTGGTGGAGCCACAGAACAGAGTGGTTTGGATGGTTCTTTGAACTTTAGATCCAGTTCCGATTAGCTTATCTGTGCATAAAGTGGTCTTTAAAAAACTTCAAACTTTCACGACACGGTGAAATGCACAGGATAAAACTGTACCCTTCTTCCTGCGCCAATTTAACATGAATATTATTGTTATTATTAATAATAATAATAAAAATAATAATAATTTATTGCCTGTAGTTGGGTTAAAATTAAATTCATAAGTTTAGTTTTTGTATATATGTACACAGTGCGCTTGGTCTTGACACCCAAAATTAAACACAAATATAAGAACTAAATTTAAACAAATTTAATAAACATTTCCTCGATGATTACGATAATATAAATTACAGTATAAAAGTACAGGTAGGAAAATAATATTAATTTGAAGATACCTTGAGCAAATAATCAAATATGAAATAGACAAAAATGCAGAGGAAATTAGTGGGACTTGACAAGGATGGAGGGAAAATAAGCAAACATAGGTAAGTTCTCTTCCTCCAGTTATTCCATCACAGGGAGGTATTAGGTTACCTAAGTATAAGAAAATATTATATTACTTTTCCGCGTGTCTTCCTGTTGCATCTTTCCCAGTGGACTCACAGAATATCTTTTTGTTGCTTTTATCCAAATTAACAAAGTTTGTCATTTCAATATTTTTCAACCGTAAGGATTATGTTTCAATTCTCTTTACCCTTATTAAATAACATCCGCCTGCCCCGCCACTTATACCTTAAACAACCTCCTAATATCAAAGGAAGGGTTTCAGATTGTTTTCTTGTTCACTGTATAATAATTAGGTCTAGGATATTTATGACATAAAATCACCAAAATATGTAAAATAAAATATGCTCTTATGACTACAATTTACAAAATATACACTATAATTGAAAACTAAATATACACTATAATTGAAAACTATGTCTTTATAACTGTACTGTTTCAAACATCAATATCTAACAAACTTCTGCTGAGATATTATCACATACATAGTATTTTAGTTCAATTTATGGGCCCTGAATTGCAATGTACAATGAATAATTTCTGTAAGTAGTGTAATAAGATTTTTTCTGCGTCATCTTTTGTAGGTATCCTTTATTTCTATGCATTTAGTCTCAGTTGTATCATATTATGACGAGACGAATTTTTTGTGGATTTTATGGCGTTCGACGACGTTCCAGTACAATTTTCACCTCGACTCGGTTTTCCCCATCTCATCCTTTGTAGGTATGCCACTATCTTACGTGATATAACTTAACCTATTTACTTTTTTACGCCCTTTTACTGGCAAAGTTAACCGACAAGTGTTGTTTTTGGTTACGTATTTTTTTCTTACGATCTTACGTGATATAACTTAACCTATAATTTTTTTCTACGATCTTTCACGAGTTGAGTAACGTAGTATGAAGCGGTAGGAGCTTTGACCTACTTTTGTAGTAGGTGAAACGGTAGGAGCTGGAAGGGTCCTTTGACCTACTTTTATTTTTACGACGTTTTACGGTCTAAACTAACCTACACTGAGCCTACGATGTACTATTTTTTTTTTACGTTACATTCGAACCTCAGAGCAATCATAAAACTTTTGGTGAACCAAAAAAAAATAATTCATACACGTACTCTACACATCGTCAAAATGTCCCCTGTGTGTGTGTGTGTGTGTGTGTGTGTGTGTGTGTGTGTGTGTGTGTGTGTGTGTGTGTGTATGTGTTTTTTGGCAATTTCATGTTTTTCAACGCGGGGGGCTTATGGGTTATAAGTGTGTTACTCGATGCAAAACTGGATGCCCTTTCTCATTTTTGAACTTCACATTATTTGTAGTCCAACCGATGATAATGCAAATGGGTGACATGATAGCAAAGAATAAAATGTTGCAAAAGTTGATCCGTTTATCTCCCAGTTTCTATCACGATAGGGAACTCAAAATGTAAAATTTTCATTATCCTCCGCCTTGATCTCCATCTTGATCAATTATCTCCCTACCTCTTAGAAACATGTTCTCTACCTTTTTTAAATGTACAACAAAGGCAGTCGACTGTTGTTCGTCGCAGCAAGGGAATAATATTGCTCAAGGAGGGGCATGGTGGTTTAACACGTACTCACGAAAACCAATCGTAAAATGCCAGTGTGTGTCTGTTCAAATTCAAGTACTAACAAATGAAAAAATGATAATAAGCAGAATTAATTCGGAAAATGTGTGTTACTTTTCTCTGTCTTCTGAAAGTTAAAATATATTCAGAGTAATAATTTTGTCCATGGATGCAAAAACTTTGTCTCTTTTATTGAAAGAGGTACATACATTAAGTGTGTTTAAAAAATAATATCCTGTTACATTGAACAAAAAAAAAGAACAACGTTGTTGCTTGTAGAATTGTTAATAAGAATATGAAACAAGATGAGAGAGAGATAGTAAGTTAATGTAAAAGGGAAGAATGAATATGAGAATATATGTATAATATCGCAGCAACTAAGATTCTTATATTATATATTCATAAAATCCTATGAAGTTGGAAGACAGATAAAAAAAATTTGTGTCTCCTAACAGATCTAAATGATGAGACAATAATATAACCAACTAATAGATATACATTGTCCGAATCCTATTACCTCACAAACCTTAGGATCAAAAAGGGGCGAGTTTTCCACTGTCTATATTGTCCAAACTGAGATTCTCTTGCAAGAGAAAATATGTAATAAAAAAACATGTTCAAAAGCTAGCGGATAGAATAAACAGAGGAGAAGAGGGGGCAAGCTTTATTTCCGACACGGCTCCCACTCTCGTCATAGTCTATGCTTTTTACAGATAACATCAAAAAACCGTGACAAGTATTTTTTTCTGATTTTCTTTAATTCACAATACGAAAACTCATGTTAGCATTTCATGGAAAAATGTTCTCCTCTTTACATCGCAACGACGAGGATAAATAATGATGGCCAATCCCAATGTGGTTGAGCGATCGCACTAATTTTCTTCATCTTTTTTCTTCAGATGGCGAAATCAACTATTTCCCCCCTCCTATCACACTAGAAAGAACTTTAGTAATCACACATTCCATTCATCCATGTTAATTAACTAAGAATATGCTGTTTTTCGATAGGTTCTATTTCTTCCCAAATATGTCCAGCGAATTCAAAGCACACAGACACATGTTCGTCATCAACACTTCAAAAAGAAAACAGGTTGTGGCCAACGATCGCACAAACATCAAGATCGTGTGCGAATTTCACGATCCAATCCCCGACGACACGTTGTGCAGCGTAATCCTGGTGGCAGAGAAATCCTTCGTACAAGACGCGAAGAACGAGAGGGTCACGCAACAGTTTTAAAAACTAACGCAAGTAGAAAAGTTTTCTTTCATATCATTTCTAGGAAAAAAAATCGCAATAAAATTGTCAAAATACTAAATTACAAAAATCGTAAAATCACGACCGTATCTCGGACCCCCCCCTTATTTGAAATGCTTTTTTTCCAAGTCCCCCCCCCCCCGCGTTGAAGAAACATAAAATTGCGAAAACACACACACACGGGGAGGGGGGTATTTCGACGATGTGTAGAGTACGCTTACGGTTTTTTTTGTCCACCAAAACTTTTATGATTGCTCGGAGGTTCGAACGTAACGTAAAAAAAAAAAAAAATTAAAAAAAAATAGTACATCGTATAGGCTCAGTGTAGGTTAGTTTAGTCCGTAAAACGTGTGGTTGATTGGGTACATTGGCAAAAAAATCTGAAGATAGTTATCGTGGAAATGTGTGACTGTACAAGGGAGAATAATGTTCAACTGTGGAAAAATGTGCGAGCAAAAGATAAGCTCCTACACTCTGAACATAAGGTTTGTAATGGAAATTAAAGACTAATAATACATATTTCAACGTTAGGTAACTGACCCGATTCACCCGAACTCTTAAGGCTGAATAGGGTCATGCAGAGTTGAAGTTTAAATGTTACGGGCAAAAAAATGAGAGAACTTAACAAATTATTAGTTACTAGAAATTATAGTTAAAGGATCGCATTTGACTGGAACTATAGGAAATATTTACATTCTTATTTTTTTGACCCGATTCACCCTAACTTACCCTATATATATATATATATATATATATATATATATATATATATATATATAGGCTATGAGTGTGTGTGTGTTGTTATTGGGCACCTAAGTGTTAAAATACCTGCACTACATGACTGATCATTCTTCTCGCCACTAAGATTAGGGTTCGATTCACAGTTTTGTCACAAGTGACAAATTGTGAGTGCCCCTGGATCAATTTCATTTAGTCATCATTCAATCATAACGTTTCAATTTGTCTGTTTAGTCAGAAAAGGACCTCTTTAGATAAGAAATGACAAATAGGATTGTGTAGAAAATAAGTCATGAAGGGTATTGTGATTAAAAATAAGTATGATAGCAACGAATGAAGAATGTGCTATTTAGTAGATAAGTTCACAATAGCTGAAAACAATACATGAATATGTCAATACGACATGGTGGGCGTTGCTGTTCGTACGTTCGTAACTTAAAAATAATGCATATCTATTTATCTGTGTATTAAAAATTTCCACAATATATAGAATCCGTGCCTAACATAACTATCACTTCTGTCAAACCTTTTGCAACCAATCTCACGCCATATGTTCTGAACACACACATGTCTTTTGACGGCAGAAAATATGAATGATAAATTTCAGCCGACATGGCTTTGTTTCATTCACTAGCCCCGTATCAGCCGGAAGACCTGTTGCCATGGTTTCAACGCTCACTACACGAACGATGGCTCTTATTAAAGCGAAGGTCGACGGATCACAAAAGCGAATCTGGGCTCGTGCAATTTTCACGAAGTCGCTTCCTCGGCAGTTTCACCTTAATGACGTTGGGCTGTCCACTTCATCATGCGTCGAGTTCTTGGAAAAGTTACGTAAATCTTGTTTGCCATATCTGATATGGTTATTATAATTTGGAATTGATGCTTTATAAAACTTAGATTTGTTGAGAATAAACAATAAAATCTTTAATATTTGAATTTGAATTTAAAATTTTGGTTGCATCAGCACTTAGGCTATTTTGCACCTGTCACGTGATACGGGGTCCAGCCCCTTAACAGAACTAAAATAACATAACTGGAATGTCTAAAATATTGAAATAATCTGACTTCTGTTAAACTTGAGGCTGTAAAGGGCTACTTAGCACAGAGGACAAACAAGAGCGCAACACACAGAATTATACTGGCCATAGGGCCAGACGCCAAAGCCTCGTTAGTATGCAAAATGCAGTCCAGGGTGTACTACGTGGAAGGTCACCCCTTACACCCCTAATTTAGAGAATATATATATATATATATTAAATTATTCGAAAAACCAAAACTTGTTTTCCCAGTGACGATACATACATATTACATATACGAGTGTCTATATACATACTTAAAGCATACACACGTTGAAAGAAGTATATAGAATTCAACGGGTTAGCATAACAGAACTACCGGTACACAAGGAACCAAATTGAAAACTGCGAAACACATAGAAACAGCCTTCAAAGCACTAGACCCAAATCCTTTAAACCATCATTCTCCTTCCTTCTTCTTCTTCTTCCTCTTATATTCCTCCTTCCTTGCTCTTCTAGGCATCGGGGTTCTTCAACCGTCTTCTGAAGCTTGTTCTTTCTTATGTCATCTCCTTAAATTCTATATGTTCTCCTTCTCCTGGTAGGTGGCCGCGGTGGCTCAGTCGGTAACGCGTCTGACTACCATGCTCAAGGTCCCGGGTTCGATCCCCGGCCGGTTCAAGTCCGGGAACTTTTCTAACGGTGGAAGCGGCCCCGGCGCCTACCCAGCGTCGAATAACATGGGTACCTGGGGGAAACCCTGGGGGGTAAAGGCGGTCAGAGGCGTGATGCTGATCACATCACCCCCACTCACGACCGGATCAAGAAAGTGTGGGGCGTTACCCCCACACCCCCTATACGCCTTCATGGCGTGGTGCTACGCACAGGGGAACACTTTACCTTTTTTTACCTGGTAACATCTGTGACAGATAGTTGGCACAAACCATCGCAGTGTAGAATTCAAGCAATCATAGCCTTTGCTCATTCTCAGGAAATAGAAATGGTAAATTAAATTAATTAACATATAATGAAGTACCCAAGAAACCAGAACTTTTATGTGGGAAAGGTTGGGTTTACGTTGGTTGGCAAATTGAAGTTGGTCTTACGTTGGGCCAACAGTTGCTGCCAATGCTTACCCAACTATGGAAAAGTGATTCAAAAACAATTTTAAAAACTACTTTCTCCTCTTAAAACAACTTTCAAGAGTATGTTGTAAATTCTAGAGTGTAAAATAAATGTCGTGTAACAGTGTTTCTCTCCGAATATTTCAGTTACAGCACTTGTTGAAAGAGTAATATGTTGGTAAGGGAAATAGAGGTTATTCGTAACTTGTAGTCACGCATCAGTCCTTTGTCAGTCGAAAAGCACTAAAGATATTTCTGTGTACGAATTGCTTATGGTTTGTCTGTTTAGCTGTAGCAGAACAAGAACGTTCTTAGAGGTGTTCTTGTGAATGTGGTTCATAAAATTAAAAAAATGTTAAGTGCAGACTAAGTTCCCAGAAATGTGTAAAACTAAAAAAACTCTAGAAAGTGTTTTGTGCTATCACTTGAAAATACAGGGTGATTCCCTCGCTAAAGGCCCCAAACTTTTGTCTATAAAACTGCCATTTACTTAAAGTTTCTATTGAAAATTTGTACAATGTAAAAATGTGTACATTGTAATCCCTATACATTCTAGCCAACACTACCGAGATGCATTGTCGCGGAACAAAACAAATGAAGGTCACTGGAAGAGTTCAAACCTATTGCGAGGGATTATATCTTGTTGTACATTGTTCAAGCAAGACAAACTTTAAGTAAATGGCAGCTTTATAGACAAAAGTTTGGGGCCTCTAGCAAGAGAGTCACCCCGATACCTTGAAAACAATACCATATGAACGAGAAATTGTAAATTTTTATTTTACACAAATAATTTGTACCAAAGGTTATAGTCCTTACAATTAATTATATATATTTCACAAGACAAACATATATATACAGTACATTAGTTTTCAGAACGTTGGTCGAACGTTATAACCAACCGTTGTCCCAATGTTGGGACCATAGCCAAAATCACCGTATCCCAACGGTATGTTCTTATATTTGGCCAAGAATTTTAGTACGGTTGGTCGAACTTTGGGCCAACCACTTTTGGTTACTTCGGTAGTTCGTTAGCGCCGGATCCAGTGGCCGAGTGGTTAGCACATCGCGCTGCGACTCCAAGGGTCCCGGGTTCGAATCCCGCTCGGGATTGGTTGTTTGTGAATGTCCATTCATCAATTTCACCATTTCATCACTCATCCCCATCTTCGCAAATTAGCCAAGAGGCACAAAACGCGAAGTAAAATAAATTAAATCAAAACAATCAAATCAAAATCGTTAGGGCACAAGATTTGTAGGAAATGGAGGGTCCGTCGTAGGCATTTAATTACCTGAAGACGAGAGAAGTACTCTGTCGAAACTTGGTGTTAGTATAGATCAAAGCAGAAGTGGATACTTTTGAAGTAATATGGTATTTAACTTTATGGGACTTCAACGAACAAAGTGACACCATTCTTGTAGAGTTTAAGTGTGAGTGGCCTGGTAGCGCCTTCTAACCCACTGATGTTGTAATAGGCATTTGCTTTCAAAGCTTGACATTTACCCAGTATAATTTGAATTACTACCCTACCAGAACGTAGGAAGTGAAACCAATGTGGGTTGAGTATCAGATGTCTTTGAGTTTTCCGAGAGTTCCTTTAGTTTCACTCAAGGTTTCAAGTGTGCACGAAACATGCATTTGCTGTCCAACACCCACATCCATCTCCAGTTTATATCTCTCTACCTATCAGCTCCTTGTTCCCCTGTTCAGATTTCAACATCGTCTTAAGGTATCGATTACCATTCTCTGGATCTGCAGGTGGAGAAAGGAACTTCATATAGTGATTGGTTGATTTGGTGTTTTAAGTCCGCTTTATGCACAGTAAGGCTAATCGGGACTGGACCTATAGTTTAAAGTGGGATCCGAATCACTATGTGCCTCCACCGGGTATCGAACCCGGGACCCTTCCTATAGTGACAATGTCCTCAACTCTGAGAATTAAACTTCTTGCTTTTGGAAAGACACTATATTGTCTGCTGGATTTGTATGTAAACAACGTATATACTTGCAAGAAACGTATCTTTCTCTTGAGAGAGATAAGTGTCCTCTCCGTCTCGGGAATCTCTGGGGCAAGCGAACGAAAACAAATCCTCTCCGTAAGTACGGCTTGAAAGAGGTCGACCTATAAATGCATGAGAGGTGAGAGGATGGAGGGGAAGCTTTGCAGCAGCGTGTGCTCCTATGCTCCACTCATTAGCTTTCTCCCCTTCTACACCGTTATGTGCAGCCCTTCTCCACAGATTCTACAGACAGAGTGTAGTACATATTTAGGATTATCGTTATTAACCATAACTGAAATAATTAAATAAATGTAGTCAAGTCGGTAGGGTGCGAAACCGGGGTTCAATTCACAGGATCGGTGAATCGTGACATGTAGGAATTTATCCGACCATTTGTCTGCATAAAGGAATCAATTGTTCATCCAATCTGTAATAAATTGGAAACTGACAACCCTGGGGGTAAAGGCCTCCAAACGTGGTTTAAGTCGTGAATGTGTGGGATGCCTCCTATGTGCCTCCATGACACGTTGCAATGAGATTTACCTTCTCTTTAACATAATTAATGTTTGATTCTGTCATCAAAAATACAACTCAATTGAACCAGTTTCTAAATTCAAATACTTAGGAGTAATATCTAACTAACTAACTCTTTAACCTTCTTAAACCCGAAGGCTTATGGCTGTAGCAACATATGCCTTCCATATGTCCCTATCCTGAGCAAGATCTATCCCCTTCCTACAGGTCTCTTACCACCAGGTTTCCCAACAAGAATCTTGTAAACTCTTCTTTCATCTCCCATTCGTACCACTTTGCCTGCCAGCAAATGAAAACTATATTTAAGAGGAAATTAAAAGCAATCTTAATTCAGGTAATGCATATTACTGTTCTATTCATAAACTTTTTTATCTTTTCGATAAAGTCAAAGAATGTAAATGTTAACATACACACAAAAAATAATTATATCCGTAGTTTTGTATGAATGTAAAAACACGGTAAAAGAACATAAATTAAGGGTTTCTGAAAATGAAATCTTAAAAGATATTTCGACTTAATAAAGATGAAGTGACAGGGCAGTGGAAAAGGCTACATAATACTGAGTCTCATAATCTTTATACATCCTCTGATATTATCAGAATGATTAAATTAAGTAGACTTCAATGGTCAGACCACGTATGGGAGAGGATAGAATAGTTAATGGAGTTCTTGTTGGGAACCTAATGTCAAGAGACGAAAATGGAATGAGACTATTAATGTTGACTTGAATGATAAGGATTGTAAAAAAGTGGTTGCAGTTTTCGCAGGTGAAAAATGCATGTTTTTTGCGGCAATGATCCTTCGGGTTAAGACCCGTAGTTACGGTTTCTCTGTCTTAACCAAACAACAAAGCTTTCCGGTGGCGTAGTGATAAAATCGTCAAAACGAACAACAGCAAATACAAATACTGTTGAGATTTATTTATAATTACATGGCATATACTGTCAGTTTTCCAATAGTTAGAAATATTGTCAGCGATTTCACTTATCGCGTTTTGAAACACGAAACGATGCCTGTCACACGTCCACCCACCTTTCCAATTGACATCTAATGGAATCGTTGTTACAGATGTGACTGTTAGTAGTTATTACAGGATAAAATCATCTCTGACAGGAATGGAAATGTATCTCTTTTGTCAGAGATACTTAATCTAGAAGGCTGAAGTTACACTTTTGGGGTATCAGTTTCGTGAAATATAATTTTTCAACGAATCGAGAGTCAGTGGTTGCCTGAATTGTGGAAATGCTATTTTACACCAGTTAGCTAGGCACAGTAATAATTCTTCCTGAAACTACTTAATAAATATTGAATAGATTTTCGTTTACATGAACACTCATAACTTTCGATTTAACGATCAGTGAAATAAGATTAAATTTTGATATTTTAATTTAGGTCATGCACAATCTTGGCCACTTGTGGGGGTGATGTGATCAGCACCATGCTCGGCCACCTTTACACCATTGGGGTTGCCTAATAACATTTGTTTGATTGATTGATTTGTTATTGTTTTACTTCGCGGTTCGTGCCTCTTGGTTAATTTGCGAAAATGGGGATGAGTGATGAAATGATTAAATTGATGAATGGACATTTTACAAACAACCATGCCCGAGCGGGATTCGAACCCGGACCCCTGGCGTCGCAGCGCGATGTGCTAACCACTCAGCCACGGGGTTCGGGGTCTAATAACATTGTCTACGTAGAATATGTAAAGTCTAAGCCATGTAAATTACATGTAAGAATATATGTGGACGCAGTCTCAGAATGTACACTGCCAATAGGTTAGTCACGATAGTAAGATTAAAAGTGATGAAGAAACACATATGAACATACTTCTTTAACCCAAAATTAGATTCATATGTTCATTTCCTTAAAATATGGCTGATATATCCCCGATAGGTTAACTGTGCAACCTACATTTCAAATATATTTCCAAAAAGCACTTACAGGGAATGCAGTTCCTAACGTAAGCACATAAATACAGTGACGCACCCATGTAATGTGTATAGTAAGAAATATTACTGGATTTGCAACATAATTCCAACCTGTACTTGTTGGGAATATAGCTCGGAACGTAAGTACATAATTACAGTGATGCATGCAAGAAGTATATAGTGCATAGCAACAAATTTTACAGGATATTCTGAATTGTCAGTTGTGTCTATATTATCCCCTGCAACAGTTCGAATCGTAAAGCAGCGATGGTAAATGAAGAGGATTACGAAACCTATGAAGTAGTCATTGAAATGGAGGTGCTTAAATTGGAACCAGCATTTCCTTTCGAGGTATTTTCAGTGTCATTGAAACTGCAAGCAGTATGATTTTGTTCTTTATGGTGGAATGAATGCTTTTTTGTCTTTTCATGTGATCTTAAAAAAAAAGCGCAATTCAAACTGGGCACGTTTAATCTCTTAAGCTACTTTTTCGAAGTCTACTTCCCCATAGGGTAACATGTGTGCATTGCATTCCAGCACGACAATTCTACATTGATATCATTGCATAGAAACATGTTACAATCCTGCTGGCAAAATGTAGCGTGTAACGATGTTGTCTCGTTCATTTGAAGTAGTTCCTTATGTTCAAAATTTCTGGCGTATAATATTTTTCTTATAAATATGGAACTTGATGGGCACTTACATGTTGAAAATCATATAATTTTTAATCCTATTTGCACTTTTTGTAACTAAGCATAGTATGCAATTTTCATACGTCATAATATGTTTGCATTGAAATATGTCACATAATGTTTATTTCAACTCCTCTACGATTTGGTGTATTAAATATGCATAAATTTAGAAGATTTGGTTATTTAATAAAATTCGAAATTAGATATTACTACACTGTGCAAATTGATTAACCAAATGTCAACATCTCTTACATGATTTACACTCTAAACTGCATTTTCCTGACTAACGGTGCTCTGGTGGCTGAATTCACATCTATTATAATCCTCTATTGGTCTTCTGTTGTGTGCTGTCCATATGTGCCGCAATTATCATTTCCTCAATTTTATCTTACCACCACTCATAATCATCTTCGCGATTAGCAGAAAAGGTAAGTAAATTAAATCAATTCAATGAAAATCAACATTTTTACCTTGAATTTTGAGTTCTGTGTGAAAGCATGTTAAAATAAACTAATTATGATTTTCCTTTCTTTTCAGGTAAGTACACTTAATGAGAATAATCAGGCACTAAGAGTATTCCTTTGTGGTAAGTACAATGTATTATTCATTATTTTTTGACAAAGAATATGTTATAATGTGTTCAAGAAACTTTCCATGGAATAATTGTTCAATTTCAAATTCGCAAAAATCGTATAGAATTGTTTTAGATATTACCGTAAATTATACTGTTACAAACTCTTTTTATACTGAACGTTAATAATTACCGAAAAAACTTTTATAATTAATTAGTGTTAAGACATGTTTATTTGTTTTGCTAATACTCCAGCAATACAAAGGAATATTACCGTGGAGGTGTAGAAGTTGGTAATTTTTGTCAAACTAAACTGAATGCTTTGATGTTACATTACGAAGCGATAACATTGATTGATATCACTGATTGGTAGTATTTAAGCCGGAGAACAATTTTAACGAGAAAAGAATTCTCACCTAGTTTTCTGCATCCTTTATTCTAAGTTGTCTGCTGCAAAATTAAATAATCCATAACTTTGGGGCACGTATTTCTCCATCAAAGTAAAAGAAATAATAATTAATTAGTGATTGAAAACAAACATTCTATAAACCCGTAAAGTACAATTGGTGAAAATTCAGTTGACTTGACATTCATCAATATAGAAGGATTGTAAAAAATAAAATAATGTCATCGATGTCGGACTTATTTTTTTAAAGCTAGCTTTTAGGTTCGATATTACTATTGCTATTACAATCAGAAATAAACAAAAATAGTTCTGAAGAATGTGTCTGACAAAATCACATAAAACTCCTTCAAACCCCTTAATTGATATATTGATTGATTGATTTAAAATTGTTGGTTGTGTCGGCACATTAAGCCATTTTGCACACTCCAATATAGCCTATACGGGGAAATATCCCCCCTTATATAAAATTCTTACTTAATAAATTTTATACAAGGGATGTAAAAAAAACCTTAAGAAAAGTTTTCTTACTAGTACTCTCTTCTCCTTTCCTATCTGCTTAGCCTCATCCCACTCTATTTCATGTCCTGCTCTTACGTTTTATGTTTTAAAATAAAATAAAATAAATTGTACCTTGGTCAGCAAGGTAAGGAAAGAATGACTTTGTGGTTATCATGGAAACAAGGCTTAATGGTGTTCTCTTTGTTGAAAAGATTGTTAGAATAACAGATGCATTGTCAAGATTTAAAATAAGCAGAGAATACAAAACGAACGGAATATATTTCGAAAAACTTTTCAAAATGCTTTATATGAAAAATTTGGAAAATATAAAGAATATTTTTCGAGCTTACATACCACAATTCGCAAAGATAATACGAAATAAAGAATTTAGCATCATATGAAGATATGTGTTTACAAGGATTTTGTTTCATTTGGTAGTATACACCAGAAATTACTTCACAATTCTATGTAATCAATTTATTGTTAATATGTTAATCCGCTTGCAAGTCTAGAACATTACATCTTATGCTTGAATATCACACGCTTAACACCGGAATGTCATACACACAAAGTTAACATGCATGAAATACAAAGAAACACTTGCATAACATTCCCGAGCCTAAAATTTTGAATTTCCACATTTTCAAAGCAAAACAAAGCCGCCAGGTTTTACAATCAAGAAATCCCAGCATACGTATGAAATGTAAGTTTGAGCAGACATTATTTCAACCGGAACAATTACTGGCCTCCGCTTGACCTGAAAAAAGCATGCGTACCACGACGATTTAATTTGCTTCCGTGATATTCATTGCAACCGATTTGCTTCTGCGAACAGGCGAGACATTGTGAATAGGAACACTTGAGCTACGCGAGAGAAGGATAATGGAAGACGAGGCCTTGTAATCAGATGCATTGTCTCCACTCGGGCAGCTGTTACGTATCGTCGTCTCTTGGGCCGATTCGACTCTAAAAGGTCGTTTCTCATGTAAATGAACCGAAGTGCGTAGTAGTCGAAGCTATTTACCTACCGGTCCGTGACAATTCGAAGAAGGCCTTGGTACAAACAGAATGGATGGTGAGTAGTGAACGAAAAGAACGCAATTTGAGAAAATCGAAATTGTAAGTTTACTGTGTTGGTTACAATACCTCCCTTGTTTTCTAAATTTCTCTACACGTGAAACCTGATTCCACTGTTACAAAATGTGCATGGTATTCAGATACTACTTGACCACAGCATGCAACAATTAAGAATCAAAAGTACTGAAATTGCGGAGCCTAATTTATTCGACAAGTGGAATTTAAGAGCCTCCACGATGTTGTCGCCTTGCAATCAAGAGGTCTCGAGTTCGATCCCCTGTGGATGCACGTAGTGGTTCGGATCCCTCATTACACTACAGGTCCAGTCTGTCCCTGGAGTCTGTAGAGCAAGCAAATGAAAACAAGTCCTCTGAGCAAGTCTTGACTCAATGAACACATGAGAGGGAAAATGATTGCATGTAGGGGAAAACGCGTCTGCAGCTACCAATCGTTTGCAGCAGCGCATATTTCTATCTTCTACTCACTCGCTTTCTCGTCTTCTCTGTCGTAATGCACGGCATTGCTCCATAGACTCCTGGGACGGACTGTAGAATATCGGTACATAAAGTTGACTTAAAACAAACTTTGAAATGGTAAAGAACAACATCAACTTCTCGTACAACTCGTACACCCTGGACACTCCATTCTTGCAAGCCAGCGATGGGCTGGCGCCAGAATCAGGCCACTGGCGGCGAGTGGTTTCTAAAACTGTGGGGGGAGGGGGGCAAGGACTGTTTACTTCTCTTTGTTGATAAGGTTTAGCATAGTGCGGGGCAAAAGTGGCATAAAGTGTGGGACAACTGCCCCCACGCTCCCCGTAATCGCCCGCCACTGCCATAGCCAATGTAATCGTTTAAGGAGTTTGTGTTCTGTGTCCTGTGGGTTTGTGATTTTCTCTTCGCCATTTTCATTTAATCGTCCTCCGAGAATAGCCAAAAGTGGAGGAAAAGAGACGTAAAATAAAGTTAATGCAAATACATCAAATGAGACACTATATGGAAGGAATTTCGGCGAAATTCATTGTTCTGAACGAGGAACGCTAGTACCAAAAGAGAGAGCGCTAATCATTACGCTACGCGGTAGTTCAATCAGTTCAGTAAGGATGTAGAATTCCACGTATGACGTCATTGTTATTGCTTAAGAAATGGGCTAATATTCTCTCATTGTGAGTTATAGAAATGTCACTCTCGAGGAATATCTTGTAGAGTAAGCAATTTTCTTATTGGATATTTTTGCTAATTTTTCTCGTTATGGTTCCATTTCGAACTTTAGTCCTTCATTTACTTTGATTTGAACTCTGGGCTTCAGTTTTAATGACTTCACTATTTCTTGCAATTTTGGGACTCGTGAGATAGATACGTAATCTGATCCAATCGTCTTTTTCTGGGGTGTGAGCAGGATTACTGAAAAGGGGTGGCCTGTTTACTTGGGCCCCAATTATAAAGGGCCGAATGTATAATTTCCAAAATTTTGGAAAAACATATTATTTGTGTAATGAATTTATTAAATTAATTGAGGATTCTGTGTGAGAACATTATTTCTTCTACTTACAATTATAACACTTTTGCACCCAGGAACTTTGCATACAAAGAAGCGGTAAATTACACAGGATTCTCTTCTGAAATGGGCATATCAACAATGTGGAGTCTATCACCCAGCTGAGTCTTTATAATGTCCAGCGTGCCTGTTCGTTTATTCTTTCTTTCAAGTCTTTCAAGCACACAGTGTATTTAGGGAAAAAAAACGTGGTATATTATTTTGATTTAAACTTGTCCCTCGCATCCAAAATTAAACTTGTTAAGTGTAATACACAATTATGTAATTGGCCTGCCTCAAACAAGCTTTGTTTGTTTCAAATTACAACATATGTGGTTGTTGTGATAAATGCAAGCAAAAATGAAGCACGTCATTTTGCAATTTTCAGTTTCATTGGAATGATTTCATAGATAAATGATTGATATTTGATGAGGTGGATAAAGCCAGTGTGCATGTTGCATGTTTTCTTCATTTTCAAAATTACACCCCCTAAATTTCATTCAGCACCCCCTCACTGCCCCCACATGATTAATCCTGGGGCTGCCACTGTACACACGTGCTGACGTGAGAAGCAGTTTTTTTATTAGACATTTGAAAGATAAGCCAATGCCAGAAGGAACTCAACAATTTCTCTTCCATTTTCGTAACCCACCGAGTTATTGCCAGATTTTTCTCTAAGCTCTCAAATTAAGCTCTAAAACTAAAGGTTTCTCTACTGTTACGGCGGCAGATCGTAATGCTGGCAAGGGAAGTGGGGAGCGGGTAAGCGACCAATTCAGCACGATAACAAACGCAGCAGCTTCCCGCCGTGTCGTAACTCTCGGCGCCACTGCTGTTGTCTGGTTGGTCTGCTGCGTAATCTCCGCTTCACACTTCCCTTTAGGACCGGCCGCCATCAGAGTAGAACAGACCTACAGTTGATACTGAAATAAGTTTCGCATCTCCTACCCAAACACTCAAAATCCACTTGAATTGACTGTCAGGATAAGCAATCTGTTCGAGCGCTTCACTCTGAATACTCCTTCCATTACTTGCTCACTCCTCAATCACTTTCTTATAATGCAGCAACCTTTTCTGATGCCATCTGCAATTGATTTTCCCAGCTTTATTGCATTTACAAATACAGCTACGCTTCAGACCTGTATGCGTTTACGAATATCTTATCAAAGTTAGGTGAAAAATAAAAGGTGTCATTAAAATATCGAAATTGGTTTGATGTTGAGTTTTAGGTCCACTTTATGCGCAGAATACTAATCTTGACTAGGCCTACAGTATAAAGTGGGACATGAAACCACTATATGCCTCCACCGGGTATCGAACCCGGGACCCCTTGATTACAAGGCGACGACGCAACCGCTTTTACATATATACAGGGTGACTTGTAATTAGATGGATTCCCTGAAAGGGGTTAAAGTAGAGAATTTGCAATAATTTTGACCATATGATAGCCCGTCCGAAAATTAGTAGTTTTCGAGATAATCGAATTTCCATTGTTTTTTTTAAAAAAAATGACAATTTTCCACATAAAAAGATGAATTGAGAAAAAAGTGGTTCGTTGAAAAAAAAAAAAAGTTTTTCCCAAATAACAATCACATGTAAGTAACGGGTTGGTCTAAACTTACAAGTGATGATAAAAAAATGCACTCTTAGTTTACTTGGCAACGTATTAATAACAAAAATGGTTAGCAACATTTGTACCTTGTTGGATAGCAGATGACTCAAGGAAGTAATTTAAGTAATTTGTACGCTTCGTGTCATACCATTTTTGTTATTAATACGTTGCCAAGTAAACTAAGGGTGCATTTTTTTATCATCACTTGTAAGTTTAGACCAACCCGTTACTTACATGTGATTGTTATTCGGGAAAAACTTTTTTTTTCAACGAACCACTTATTTGTTAGCTATCAGGAAACGCTGAAATAAGTTCCATATAATGAGCAGTTTCCTCTCAATTCATAATTTTATGTGGAAAATTATCATTTTTTAAAAAAAAACCAATAGAAATTCGATTATCTCGAAAACTACTAATTTTCGGACGGGGTATCATATGGTCAAATTTATTGCAAATTGTCTCTACTTTAACCTCTTTCAGGGAATACATCTAATTACAAATATATATATATATATATATATATATATATATATATATATATAATTAGCTTAAGAAGTAACTAAACTCTGTCAATTTATCTTGCCCACCCTTATAATCCACTGAATATAAATATTTGGCATATTCAGAATTGCCGACCGGAACTACGTACTCTTTGAACCTTCAGCTAGCCTTGGAACATCTGGTAATGTCCTTGACCTTGCTTCCCCATTGCTTCTCTTTACCATTGTTGCACATCCTAATTTATTGCGCTAAATCTTCAATTTATAACTGATGCACTTTTAACCACAGCCTGCCTGCACCGAAAGTGGCCACACTTTCTGCCAGCCGCATGTGCCTAGTATTTTACCTTCGCTACGCTGCACTGTTCGCTTCTGACTCGATGTTATTCTCTAGGGAAAAGATTGTAAATTCTAGTATTAGCCACTTATGCAAGCATGCACGCACGTAACTCAGCAAATGCAATTTGTTGCTGAAAAAGGAATTTTAACGTTTGAAGTAAAAGGAATGCTATTAATATGGGGAAATCGGTTTAAGTTGCACAGCGTTTCTTTGTATCAATGTAATTCGATTGTATTTTGTATTGTTTAGTGACAAAATGATGATACATTATTATCATTTTGTATTCATCAAACAATGCAACATGTCATGGGGCCATATGGGTGGATGTGGAAGTAGGGCCACATATATATTCACAATGTCAGCCATTTATGAAAGCGATGGGATCAGCACCACGCTCCGACTGCCTTTGTTCACGGGGGTTAGTTACCTCCAGGCACACATTTATTATGGAATGGGTGATATGGCGGGAAAATTTCCCAACTGAAATAACCTACCCTAGGAATCGAACCCGGCCCTATCGTGTGGTAGTCAGGCGCCCTACCAATTGAACCTCTCTCTCTCACACACACACATACACACAAACACACACACACACACACACACACACATACATACATAGCTATATATACCTATATAGTACAGTAGTTAGTTGTTGTACAGTATATACACTATATGAGTATATTAAAGAAAGACAAATCCATATCAGGGCCCGGTTCTCTTTATAAGTCAGTTTGCGATGGTGATGCATTGACAAAATCAATTTTCCTTCAAAGTTAATCGTAAGAGCTACTGAGAAATACTGCTGCTTATACCTATATGATGAAGCTAGGAATTTTAGGTGCTGCACCTTAAATTTTTTTGTGTGAAAATGGGTAAAAAAGTGACTCATCCCCAAAATAAGCACTTATTGAACTTTACTCATGGTGTTTCGGTTGCACCTCTTTCACAATCTCGGAACCTTTTCCACCTTTCTCACAATCTCAGAACCTGTTGCACCTTTTCGCCCTTTTTGCATCTTTATCATTTTTTTAAATACAACTCGCGCGCTGTTTAACCCCACCCACATTCGAGGCACGGCTTCTTGGAAAGTGATTCTTGTTTACTGCACAACAATGAATCGGTTTTCTTCAGTTCTTGGATGTTAATGTATTATAGTAAGCATGCGGACTTTAAACAGTGCCAACAATGACGAGTTACAATTGCTAGAAGTTGTGCTCTTTTTGTCCTATGCTGTATTGTTTACGAATTGTTGTATGAAAGCTGTTTTGTTTTCGTTTCCTTCTCCCGTCTCAGCGAGCAAGGTAACTGCAGTCTGTGATCGACTGATCGATGCATCGGACTTGCTTGTTCACCATGCCAAAACATAAAGTAAATGTTGGGAAACTGCAGGACATTGTTTAGCAGTGACGGCATTCAGAGTGATGGATCTGTTCTGAGGTGTGATGTGTGTGATATTTCTATTGCTGTTGATGACAAACACCAACGCACTCGGGTTGTGCAGCATCTACAAGGTGGGAAGCACGTCAGGAATAAAGAACTACGAGATGGTAAAGATTGGAAGCGACAGCAATTCATTGGTGAGGCGCTTGCATCTTCGAGTTCCAGAAATAAAAATGAATTTTTCAGTGAGACAGTAAGGACATACCTCTTTCGAAACTTAACAATCCTGTCATGAAATCATATTTGCAAAAATATACTGGGAAGTCAGTTCCAGATGAGACCACCTTAAGGAAATCTTACCTTCAACCTCTTTATGAAGCTAAAATCTCGCAGATCAGGCAAGCAGTAGCTGACCATCCAGTCTATTTCATACTAAACCCCGCGACAGGTTAAGTTTGCAGCAGGTTTTATGTATTAAACCTCGCGAGAACGGCGCTCAGCAATTCTCGTGCCAGTTTTTCCTCGACCGCGGAGCTGTTCATATCACAGACATTGAGAAAATCGACAGTACTGCAGCGGAACTATATTATGCGCGCACGTTTGGGTCTACATGGGAGAAAAGTTGCTGCAAACTTAACTTGTCGCGGGGCTTAGATGAAACCACAGATAGGCAAAACAGGTACGTTTTGAACATTTTAGTAGCACCTCTCAATGGACATCAAGTGAAACCCATGCTTTTAAAAACTTATTTTCTCGGCAAAACAGATAATGCAAGTGTAATGCAAAGTTTCAATGATGCATGTTTTGTATTGTGGCCGGAGGCCGTAAAATATGATAGTGTGGTTAGTTCTTACAGACCAAGCATCTTACATGTTAGCTGCATTTTCTAATCTGAAGAATATGTATCCTAACTTAAAACATGTGACCTCCATTGTTCATGCTTTGCATCGAGTTTGTGAAGCTCTTAAAGATTAATATACATATGTGAACAAATTTGTTTCTAGCATTAAGAAAATACTGAAAAAGGCTCCTTCTAGAATACAGAAGTATGTAGAAATTACGAAACTTCCACTACCACCCTCTCCCATCCTCACTAGATGGGGTACATGGTTAAAAGCTGCAGTGCTTATTTGCAATCATTTCCATACAATATCGAAATTTTTAGATACTTTGCCTAGTAATTGGTCAGCTGCAGAAAAAGCCAAAAAACTTGCACTTAAACAGGAATTGCAAGACGAACTCTATATTGTACATGGCTTCTCTTTCCTTACTACTGCAATCACAAAACTGGAGGAGCAGTGTCCTGAAAATGAAGCACAGTGGGCTGTTTTGATGGATGTGCAACGAGAGCTGCAAGGGGTCGGGAAAGAGAAGTTAGAACAAAGTTTAGCCAAAAACCCTGATGTTCAAGAAGTCGCAACCAACAAGGATGTGGATTACCGGTTGAAAACAAAAATACGCACCACTTGTGTCTCTTGACGTTGAACGTTCTTTTTCAACTTACAACTATCTGCTTAGTGACCGCAGATGTAGCCTCACTCAGAAGAACATAGAAATTTTGAATGTAATCTATTTAACAGTTGTCTAGATGACTAATTCTAAGCAAGTAAGAAGAAGCATGTTTTCCTTTATGTCGCTTTCTAATGCATCAGAGAATTTTCTTTGCTTAGTTATGTTAAACGATTTAAAACCAGGTAATACTCTATGTGTTTATCCAGACAAGTTGAATCATATATGTATGCACTGCTCACAATAAATTTTACATCTGAAAATTAGCACCTATTTTAGCACTTTTTTTGTACAAAAATTGGCACCTTTTTTGCACCTTTATGCCAATAATTTTTGCACCTAAAATTCCTAGCTCTAGATGATACATACATTCGACTATTATTCACATACCAAAACTAATCGTTTAAAGTAACGCATAAGCAGGAGTTTTAATATATGCTTGTTCATAAACGAACAACACTTTTCTGCGTTATCATTTACCCTTTATACTAAAATTTGGTGGAGTCGATGTAACCCTGATTCTCTTTTGTATTACTCAGAAATATGCTTATAGTATGCACTAATTTCAATAAACTAAATTCAGTCCAATAATACTTACAAGCATTTTTAACTAATGCCAAGCTCAGTAAATTTGTAAAAGGGAAAGGCCTTTTACTTCTTTATACGTGAATCGTTTAAATATTTGGTCATCTTTTTTCAGCACTTGAAGTTTTCCCCTTTAGAAAGGAAGGAGTGATGATTTACACAAACAACCCCGGAAATGCGATTTAATCTTTGCTTTGGTGTGGGGATCCCAGGAATCTATTGCAGAACCTATTTATTTGTAAATAAGAGTAATAATAATAATATATTTGAAGATAACTTCAAAACAGTTAAAAATGTACCTAGGTACATACATTGTCTCACACAAACATCTCTCCGGCGAATTCACTGTTCGAATGCTTGTTATTTTGAATTTTCTTTTTTAGTGAATTTTTATTACATTTTGCAACTCACACGTTAATAGCTTTATCATTCTACAGGGTGGCTCAATAAGTCATTTAACACCCTCAGTACAAGGCCACTGCGGCATGGAATTTGAAATTGGCGATGACCAATCGTTATCTGGCCAAGGGGGAACTACATTGACACCACCCACACGGTCGGCGGCCATCTTGATGTCCGCCATCTTGAATTCAACTTCAGAATTTTAAATGGGAAGGGGGTCGTGCGACATATCAAAATGGGCTAGAATTTCACGATAAATGCAATGGTGAAGGTTTTTTTGACGTATCTTTAACCAGTAAAAAGTTATGATTGAATTCTTGTACCAATTTGCTCCTTTTCGAGGTGTTAGAAAAATGCCTTAAAATTTGTTTAGCGCTTCGGTAATGCATCGAGATCAAAGTGACGTCTAGGGAGAGAAGTTCGCATGCCATTGCACATTATTTTAATCGGATACATCCATGAAGAGCTGTGTATTATGAATGGTTGTCGCGAACAATTTACAGTGTGACGCTTCCATTGAATTAAAAGTCCTTCACAGTGACAAGGCTAATGTTTATGTTCATAAGGAAGTTTATAAACAGAATATTCGATGATTTTTATCTGATAACCCATTTTTGACAGATCAAAGCTGAATGGTTAGTTTTGGGAAGTTAATGGTGTGGCGTGCTGTGTGGAACACGATTGGTTAGTCAATTTTCCATCAACGGAACCTTAAATGCTTAGGGCTACTTGGATTTGTTAAATAAACAGTTTTTTTCATCCTTGCTTATGGAAGAAGGTACTTTTTACAGAGTTTTTTCAATAGGGAAGAACACCAGAACACTTATGGGAACGTTATGAACCAGTTTTTGTCCAAAGTTAGTTATCAGATGACAAGGGTCACATATTCTGTTTATAAACTTCCTTATGAACATAAACATTAGCCTTGTCACTGTGAAGGACTTTTAATTCAATGGAAGCGTCACACTGTAAATTGTTCGCGACAACCATTCATAATGCACAGCTCTTCATGGATGTATCCGATTAAAATAATGTGCAATGGCATGCGAACGTCTCTCCCTAGACGCCACTTTGATCTCGATGCATTACCGAAGCGCTAAACAAATTTTAAGGCATTTTTCTAACACCTCGAAAAGGAGCAAATTGGTACAAGAATTCAATCATAACTTTTTACTGGTTAAAGATACGTCAAAAAAACCTTCACCATTGCATTTATCGTGAAATTCTAGCCCATTTTGATATGTCGCACGACCCCCTTCCCATTTAAAATTCTAAAGTTGAATTCAAGATGGCGGACATCAAGATGGCCGCCGACCGTGTGGGTGGCGTCAATGTGGTTCCCCCTTGGCCTGATAAGGATTGGTCATCACCATTTCCATGTTGCGCGCTGCAGTGGTCTTGTACTGGGGGTGTTAAGTGACTTATTGAGCCACCCTGTACAGAAAATTTAACCGTTTTGTTTTTAGCAGTATTCATGTAAGTAGGATAAATGGGCTTCTAGAAAGGTGTCATCGGATCCGTCTTGTTGTGAAATCATTTAACCCCTTAACTGCCCGATTGTATTTCAATTATTTACTTAGTTTTATTTAATTTGTTGTAGATACAACACAGATTACGTTCATGACTTCCCCTATTACCGCACACAAACAACAATGGCTGCAAGAACTTGTACGCATGGCAATTCAATGATGAAAATAATTAATGTTGAATTCCAGCCAAGATTTCCCGCCTAAATAAGAATGGCACTACAAGCCTGCCCATGTTGACTCTCTAGGCAGTTCAGGGCAGTTTGTGAGAATGGCGAAACAAGAAGCCTTGCAAATGGTTAAATTTTTCCGTTCATTAATTTTTTATGGAGTACTCCTTTTAGGCAACAAACAATGAAAATAGTTTTAAGTTTCACAGTACCCAGATGTGTTGCTTTCGAATACATTCATGGCATTTGAAACTATTAAGCAATACGAACGAGTTCACATTTATATTTTTGTGTTACAACATTTTACGACTATTATATTCTCATGGATCGGATATGTTACAGGACACAATTAGGTTTAGTGAGAGGAATCACCCGGCATCTCATGAAACATTGCGTCTTATATTTAAATAATATACTAAATAATACTTTTATAATAAATTTTTGATTAAACATACTTTACTCGAATAAGAGACATTGTAATAATTGTCAATAGAGGACACCTTATGTATTATTGTACTATTCATTACTTCTGTGTTAAGATCTGATTGCGTTTTGTGCCTGTTCGGCGTATAAATAAAATCTAACTTAGTGTTACATATTTTCTTCTCGCTTTATGTTAATCTTTATAAAAAATTGAAAGTAAACTTCAATGTATGAGGATAACCGTGAAAAAATCAAATATATATCGGGCAATTAGTAGAGGTGTATAATGCAATGTCAGTAACAACTGGAAACCTTGGATCATTATGTAATGCAGCTTTCTCACGAATAAGGCAGATAAAGGAATCTTATCAAATTCAATATTAATGATGTGGCAGTAGAATGCTTTAAAATAAGAAACAAGATACTTCTATAAGCATCAGAACATATTGGTGGATGCCTGTGGACAGAGAACAATTTACCATAACATCAGATCCTCACATCGCAGAATAGTTCATTGCGAAAATTAATAATATAGTTTTAAAAAAGGATTGCGTCTGGACCTGAACACCCTGTAGAATTTTACTCACTATAAGCTTTTAAGAAGGCGAATATTCATATTACATTTACTACTGCTTCCTGACATATAACGACCATATTTGCTCTTACATGCACTAGTGACATACCGGTTACTGTGTAAAGGCCAATAGGATCGGTTTCTTGAATTTAATTTGCTTCACTGCTAACAAGGTAGCAACGTAATCCTTACGCGACCAGCCTGGAAGAAGCCAGCAGACCGTTCCTAAAAGATCTCCCAAAGGAAATCTTTCTCAGAAATAGATTTTCATTACATCATCTTGTTAAAGTCATCAGCCGAAGTTGTGGGTGAGATGTAATCAGGAAGTACCTACAGTATTGGTGTACTTTCCCGACCGTTCCTTGTATCTCATACTAACTAATCACAGTTAATGAAACATGGTTACTAATGTACTATGTACAGGTATATGCAATCTTCATTAGAGTATTAAACAGTAAACACTGAAAACATGCCTTCATGCAAGCGTCACGTCTCTTACATATAAATATCACATAAACTACCAGCCCTGGAAAGATTAAATTAAGGCAAGGTAAAGTTTCCCGCGTACTTCGCGCCATAACATGAAAGGACATATAGGGGAATGTGGACGTAGGGTCCCACATATTTTCGAAATCAGTCACTTTCGAAGGTGACGTGATCAACCCGACGTTCCGGTCACCTTTACCACCAGAGTTCCTCCAACGTACCCAGGCTGGGTTCTGTCACTCTATGACAGTAATATAAGCGTATTTGCTTCGCTTTCCTGCAACTTTTGATTAATTGCGAAAATGAGATTCTAGCGGAACACTCAGAGCAAATATATAATCTGTACTCCCATCTTCTTTTGAAAAATGAAACAACAGAAAATCAATCACTGAAAATTGAATAAGCACGTGTCAGACGAAAAGTACAGAACAATTTGCATTTTTTACAATAATTTTACATTTTACATTCGAGCTGAATTTTTCTCTGGAAATATAATTAATATATGGATTTTGGAACTTTCTTTATCCTTGAGTTTCTCTTCTCCAAGTAGTGAATATTCATCCATCATCATCATCTCTATCCTTGAGAGAAGAAGGCGTTAAGAATAAATTCTCATCGCTTCCAGCACAGCACAGCGTGCGTTTGTCGCATTGACTTTAGTTTACGGCTTTGGAAGCAGAAGGTAGTTAAAGGAGATGTAAACTGCAAGGAAGGTGCATGAAAATGAAAAAAAGGAGTTTTAAAATCTCAGATTATACGAGAACATTTAAAACATGTAAATAGGTGTGATAGAGAATCACAGCTAGAATTAGAGTTGGTGTATAAACTGGTGGAAAGCCTGATTGCAGGAGTCCTATAGGACGGGCAAGGCGAAGATGGACCTCAAGGAAATCGGTGAGGATTGTAAAGAGTGCTTTGACCTTGTCCAGGATAGGAATAGATAAAAGCAGTGTGTTTTTTTTGTGGGAAGAAATGTTCCGGTACTTTCTTCACCTTGGTTTGTTATTGTGTTCATCATACTAGTTCATAGGTGTTCCCAGGAAAAGTCAAAGGGGGGGAGGGGGGTGGCGGCCTTGATCGACCTTGAAATGAGGAAAAATTGCATATTACTTCTTTTTCCTCCCTCCCTCTGTTTCTTTCTTTGTATCTTCCTTCTAGGTTTCGTTCATTTTCTGTCTTAGGACGTATTCGTTCCATTCTTCTTGACCATTTCCTTTTCTAAGTTTTATATCACATTTTATGTCGGTTTCTTCTATATTCTTTCTCTCTATCGATCTTCTATTATTTCTCTCCCTTCTCTCTCTTTTTGCTTATTTACTTTCAAATTTCTCTTTTATTCTTCTATCGATTTTCGTTTTATATATATATATATATATCTCCCTCTCTGACTTATCTACTTCTCTCTCTCTCTCTCTCTCTCTCTCTCTCTCTCTCTCTCTCTCTCTGGCATATGTAATTACTTCTTTCTCTCTCTCTCTCTCTCTCTCTCTGTCTCTGTCTCTCTGACATCTCTACTTCTATCTCTCTTTTTAGCTTCTCTGTATCATTCTCTCTCTTGCTGCCTTTCTTTGTCTCCGTCTATCGCTTCTGTATTTCTGTCTCTCTTTCTCGCTTGTGTCTTTCTTTTTCTTTCCCTCTCTTTATCTCTCACTTCTCATTCCATTTCTCTTCTGTGTGCTTTCTTTAATTCTTTACCTTTCATTCTTTACCCATATTATTTTCGTCTCCTCTTTCTTATTTCCCTTAAAACACTTCTTTAGTATGATAACAAGTAAACATGTCGATTTGACAACGTCTTGGATATTCGCTTAAGGTGTCCATGTAAGTAGTACTCAAAATATTGTGATCTCTTACACGCGCCCACACACGCAGACACACGTGCACACAAACACACACACACATTTATTTCATTATAACACAATGTTATTAGGTTTTATTCTCATCTATCAAAATGTACGGGTGCGGTGTTGCGTAACACCAGAAAAAAAGCACTTGTTAAAATAACCGTCGTTAAAATAACCGTCGTCTTTAGGAGTGCCAAAGAGTTAGTTAGCAAACAAGTTTGTAAGAGTTGTTTCAGGATGTACGCAGATAAGCTAATCAGGATTCGACCTTCGATTTAATGGCATTCTGAATTATGTCACAATGCACTTGCTGTTGGCGAAAAAACTTCTAATCTTAGTTTTCTGCCCTGAAGTTCATGTGTTCTGCTTTAAACGCCAGAGAGCTCAATTAGAAAATCCTGAACACATTCGAAGCAGTGTCGAGAACATACGTAACATATGACGCACGTCTATTTTCCCTCTCCGGTACTTGAAACGATGCGATTCATGATTTCCGATTGCTATTTAACATGGGCATAGCAGTGTGTGTTTTCCAAACTACTGCACGCAGACCCGTATCCAAGGAAGGGGCAAGGGAGTCATGCCCCTTCCCTCGAAATATAAAATAATTTCATGTAAACCTATAAAAGCCTTCGAGAAAAACATTGCCGATTTTTCAGACTTTGCAAGAATTTCGATTTTGCCCTTGCATAAATGAGTGAGTTGTTTGTGATGAGAGGCAGAAGTTTGCAGTCTGATCCCTTTGTTCGAACTACAGTTGTGATGTGACAATGTACTGGTTTCTTTTTTGGATAACTCATATTCAGACATGTTCATTACAAGAATCATTGATTTATTGATTGATTTGATGTTTTAAGTCCACTTTATACACAGTACGGCTAATCGGCACTGGACCTACAGTTTAAAGTGGAATCCAAACCACTCTGTACGTCTACCGGGTATCGAACCCAGGACCCCTTGATTACAAGATTACGACGCTACCACTGAGCCGTCAGGGTGGCGCGAGAATCATTGATAATATGCATAATTAATTCATAAATATATTATTTTCTAAATTTAATATTTCTAAACGATGTAACGGTACTGGTAAAAAGAATTAAAATAAATTTGAAAACTGATAATTTTCGGAATACAGTATTTGATTACTTTTGAGAATTGAACTAAAACACGAAGCATCAAGTTGCACGCCGTGTAACAGCATTTCTCTTTAGTCCTCCGTATTGCTAATTGTCGGGTCAGGAAGATCCATTGGTGAGTTGAATTTTATCCGTTACTTCGGACCATAATATTGAAACTCTATAATTACACGTCTACTTGCAATACTACCATAGCGTTGATGGTCACATCTAATACTCTTACAAGATTTCAGATCTTCTCTTTTTTTTCCCTTTTTCGGATTACGAACACATAGGAATCTGATAAAATAACTGAAATACAGTAAATCTTCATTAATCCGGACTAATCTGGGGATAAGTTGACCGGTTTAACGAAAGTCCTGATTAACTGAAATAACCTAAAAGAACAGTAGAAAGTGCATTAAAACCAGTGATGTGCGTCTACGCGTAAACAACGATAGTCTACATTCTACATGTAGACAATTTTATACACGTAGATGACGTAATCTATGTAAACAACATGGCGAAAGGTGATAACTTATCAAAGGGTGCTGTGAAATTAAACGAAAATTATACTTCGTATCAGTTGCTGATGTGTGAGCAGAACTTTTCATACTCTTTCTTCCAAATTTGAACAATTTCTCACCTAGGAAAAATCCTAACATAGGAAATATTCTAGTGTTTTATGGGGAAAAGACTAATGTTGCCTCATGACTGCCATCTGTTATTTTTTTGCATACTACTTATCTTCTTCCATAGTTGATAATAGAAAAGAAGATAAATTTTGATGTAAATAGGATTCTTTTCAGTTTGTTAGGAACCGATATAGTTGAAAATGTCACTTTCTTCTCATGAAACCCTTGAAAATTAATTTTAATGCACTTTAGATTGTCTACGTAGTCTATGTAAACTACAACCCAATGTAATCTACGCGTAGATTACGTGTAGACCGCATGTAGACGTAAACTTATAGTCTACGGCACATCACTGATTAAAACTCCGTTTATATTATGGTGTATTTAAAGGGCATATGACTAAATACACTATACAGTAAAGTACAAAGTCTGCGGGAAACAGAATTTCATCAGTGGTTGACTGCCTTTTCTTTGGGAAGTTCTCTTGTTGACTTTTAGCCACATTTAAAACCTTGCATTCTGCGTGTTTTTTTTTTTTTTTTTTTTTTTGTTTGTTTCTTTTTTGCCTTTTGCCTGTCCGGATTAAGCAAAGTCCGGCTTATTGGGGTCCGGATTAACGAGGTTTTACTGTACGTACACGAATACCATTAATTGCACCAAGCGTAATGTTATGAAACGTAGCATAGAAAACATGTCTGGATATCCCAAGTAAGACATTTTTGTAACTGTGCTTGCTTCAGGGAAGTAATTCTTAATGGAGAGTCTATATCGTTAAGAGCAATATATCAGTCATACGTGAAAATGTTTTCATCACATATTTTTCCAACTTTCTCCCCATAATATAGTGTAAAGCTGTCGTCTTGCAATCAAGGGATCCTGGGTTCGATCCCCAGTGAAGGTACATAAACATTCGGATTGAACTTTAAACTATAGGTCCAGGCTCGATTAGTCCATATGTGCATAAAGAACAATTAAAACAAACTAACTGCAAAGCTAGCTAAAATTAATTAACGACATATGCAAAACAGACAGCATTTAATCGCTGCTGGCATTTTGTTCCAGGGGAATGAGTTGAAAATTGCTTTTCTTTCTCGCAGGGGACGTGTAAATGATGCAAAATGAGTCTTGGTAGGAAGAAAAGCTGCGGAAACCGCCGTCAATATCTGCTCAGTGCGGCTGCAAAATGGGAAAAACTTCACCCACGCCGCTCCCTGCAACATCAACATTCTTCATTCCACCCACACATCTCCAAGCTCTTCCGTTATCCCCTGCGAGTGTTTTTCCCGCACCAAACCGTGTAAATATAAGAAGGTCGCCTTAGACTTCCCCTGTTGTGGTGCACACAAAATGTATCTGCACTGATCGTTGCTTGCACCTTGGAGGGTGAATTCGATGTAAACGCCTTTAGTGTCTTAAAAATTATTTTTTGGAAACAACGACTTACGTGAAACGCAGTTACATGTAAAAGTTACTTTTTCGAGTAAGTCTTTTGTAATGCTATTTTCTTCAAATGACTACACTCAGCTCAGGGGATCTCTGGAGCAAGTTAACGAAAATTAGTGTTTTTGCTAGTATTGACTTGGCAGGCAAATAGGCACTATTTGTTAATATCAGACAAACTGTACGCTTCTCTCGTTAAGAACTCAATGACGGCACATTTCTTCTGCTTGGAAACCATTCTTTACCAGCAATGAAGGAGAAGCATTATAGAGTATTATAGAGTAATATTATATGCTTTACCAGTATATGTTATTTGAAAGAACTATGAGAGAATAAAAAATAATCCCCCTTTTCCATTACACTACAACTCTCGTATTTTTTTCATAAAATTTTGGGGAAAATTCTAAATTAAGATGAAGATTCATACTTCGTTTTGAAACCTCTTAACATTTGACTTATTTTTAAATATATTTTCTATATGGTTAAGCATTATCCTAAATATTTTTCATATTCATGCTTTTACATTTCCCCTTCTTGTATTAAATACCAAAGGATGTCAGGTTATCTGTATTGCGTTCGTTTTATAAACTCTGTTCATTTGAAATATTATCAATAGACAATGCATCTGCCATTCTAATGTTCTTGTCAACAATTTCATTGCAACCTAAGCCTAACTAAATGAGGTACGTGACTGGAAGGAGTGGTGTATTATACTGAAAATATAGACTCTACTGAAAATGTTCTGCAGACCCTAGGCTCTAAGTATAGAGCCTCAATTGAATTTGCGAAAACATTTGTCTTGTAGGTGACACAAGGGTGAGGAATAACTTAAGTATACTTACCATACATATTCAGGCATTACAAAAGAAGTCAAAAATCTTCAGAACGGACATATTTCTCTTTATGAAAGTTTTGCAGTTGGGAATAAAACTGTTGAGGAATTTGATCATAGTGAAATGCAAGTTGCGAATGTGGTTAAAATGAGGGTGGCGTCTGTGTTTCCCAACATCCATGGGTGTTAAGAAATGCAAAGGTCAATATAGTTTACGCTGTGATTCAAATGTGAATATAATCTTGCAATTCACTCCAGAAGATCTTGCATATTCAAAATACACTCCCATTGTTTCATGCGATATTGAACGTAGTTTCAGTAAATATATAAATCTATCTTTGGAACCAACAGGTTCCAGCATTTAAAAAGAGGTTTGGTAATCCATTGTTTTGGTAAGAGTAAATTTTGTATTTCAATTTTGCGTAAAGTATTACTTAGCTAGGGAGCTGCTTGTTTAATGAAGATTGCCGCTTTTCACGACTATATGTCCGTATTTAATTCCATATTTTAATTCAAATAAGTAAATATACAGGCTGATTCTGTGACTCATGTTACAGACTTGCGGGGATGATGGAAGGGAGCAACCGCAACAAAATGAGATGGGGAACCCTGGTCTGAATTTGGTGGAACGACAAATATCCATTACTACACGGGCAGTGGTACGTGAAATTGGTGTGGGCCATAGTACTGTCACTTTTTGAGAAATTGACTGGATGACAATTTTCAATTGTTAAAGAGGATGTTAATTCTCAAATAACAGTTTCTATGGTATTATTAGTGCAGTTTTCACACTTTGTAACAATTTCGCAAGTTCGTATTTCAGTCAATTATTTATTTTTAGGACGAATATGCACAAACTTCGCCCCTCATTCTCGTCATCACCAAAACTCATGAATTACCAAGTAATGAACACGAAAACTGCATTTAACGATGCTAATTTCTCAACGATTTTTTCTCCGTGAAGTCTGACTGTGACGTATTCGTTCTACTGCTTTGAGTGAGGAGGAGGGGGGGGGGGGTTAGGTACTGACTAATGGCGGCTCGTCTCTTGTTTCCTTGCAACTTTCCCATCGATTGCCTTGTTACGTTGAGGGAATTTTACGCACGATTTGAGGTCAAAGTCACCAGTTCCATTGCCTCACTGCTCTTTAATAGAGTGCGCATTGTGTTCTAATTGCCACGTAATAAAGGGCATAGATTCTGGGTAAATGCCTTTAACGCACGGTGATCCTTTAATTTTTATTTTGATTTTTGTTAATAAGCTTTGCTTTTCTGTCGCTTGTTGCTAATCGCGACGATGAGGATGAATGATGATATGATAAAGGGATACTAACAAAGAACACGGATGCCCTGGGCGGGATTCGATCCAGATAACCCTGGCGTCGTAGCACGGTGATGTATTATAACTTCCTGTATAACCCCTCGATCACATCATCTTATTTTTTGATTTGTGTAAGTGTGCGATTATGAAGAATAAGCTTGGCAACAGTGAATGTACGTCAATAGTGACGTCATTGAAGCACGCTGATTGGTGGAAGAGTGGAGGAGTACGTGCAGGAAGATAACGGCTCTTGTCTATCGGCAGCCATGAGAGAGCAAGAGTCGCCTTGTCTTCAATCCTCAGTCTAGTTTTCAGTTAAGTATTATTGGTTTGATCTTTACTTCTTTCTGCGTGCATAACAGTGTATAAATTGCTAATTGATTATGTGATCATTCCAAAAGAAGTTTAATTAAATTTAATTTTCATATTACCATTTTGAAGAAAGGAACTACTTACTGTCTCTCTCTCATGCACGCTCCCACTGAATGGGTGACCATGTGAAATAGTATACTCAGTAACTAAACCAACAATATGTAACTAGGCCACTGATTAATTTGAATAAATGTGTAGTTATTATGAATTGTGAGTTACTCACATTTTGACTACTGCAAATCGAGTTACTGTTCGACCGAGTATTGGGGACCTCTTATGGGCCCAGTTCTGGTAGGAGTTCAGCCCCGAAAGGCGGTTGTACCTGCATGTGCCTATGTAATATTTATTATTTATCTTTATCATTATAACTCTTGTCTGGTCTTACGGAGGGCACCCTACATGCTGGCAAGGGAAGTGGGGATCGGGGCAGTATCTCTTCCCTCGGCGTCGTAACTCTCGGCGCCACCGCTGTTGTCTGGTTGGTTTGTGGAGTATTTCCCGCTCCCCACTTCCCTTACCAGCATGGTCGCCCTCCGTAAGACTGGACAAGAGTTATTGTGTGTTATATTTGCACTTTCGATACATTCAGTCTTACGTGTGTCGCAAGTATATCTATCCTTCCTTTTCAGTTCCTGTTCAATCTCATTTACTTTCTATACTTCCGGACAATCTTAAAGAAACTTAGACCTTACAATTTTAACGAGGTCTGAAAATGGATGTGGTCACATGTCTTCGTGGGTGTACTTTCAAGAATTGACAATATTGAACGGACAAGTGGTGGCTACACTTTTCTTCACGCCTCGTAAAAACTGTAAGGTTTAAGTTTCCTTCAGTTTGTCCAGAACTAGACTGGTCGACTGTCACGAAAATCAATCACAATTTAGAACATTGTTCACTGTTTCAGTGCTTATTCGTGTTGCTTTGGTGCACAATGTCCTCTCCTTAGAACGTATTCATTATATTTCAATATAACAGTGTCTATATTTTAGTTCACATTTATAAGAATGTGTACTTACATTTACTCTTTAAACATACACTTCTCCCTCTGTTTCATTCCATTAGTGATACTGTTGAACCTATAGGTTGTTCGTACCAATTATTCCTACTTAATACTTTCACTTCTGCGCACCAAGTTTGGTTCACTGCCAGGCTGTGGTGCCAACCGAATGGACACATGCTAGTCTGTTCCTTGAGCCGCGATACCCAGCTTATGGGCAACAACATCTATGAACATTTATGTGCACTTAAAGTAGTTGGCCTGGCAGTAAACCAAACCACAATTGGCCTCTAAATACATGTTTTATTTACGTTTTTATTTTAAGCATTGCAAACGGCTGCTGTGCAGCAGATTTCTAATATTAAAGGGTTGCTCAGAGAGTAATGACCTACATATTTTTTTCTCGGAAACTATTTATTCAAAATGTATAAAAGTCACTCACAGTAAAACTTAATGTTTCCTTTACATATGTTATTTTTTACATAATATGCATCAACGTCTACGACCTTGCGCCAGCGCGAAACAAGGGAATGAATTGCTCCCCTGTACCAGCTCGTGTCCTGTTCACGTAGTCATGTTCTCACTGCAAGAATCATGCTCGCGTTATGCTCAAACCTTGTCCCACGGAGGACATCCATCAGTGGCCCAAATAGATGAAAATATGACTGAGCCAGATCAGGACTAACCAACCAAATTTGGCGATTGCCTCCTGTGTTCGGAGGCTTGTGCTCGGTTGAGATTTCGAGGAATTCATCTTGCACATGCCTTCTAATATCCCAAAGCGTCAATAATTGCCATTGCACTACCTTTACTGACGGAAAGCTGTACGGCCAATTGCCGACCTGCGATTCATAATAATGTAATCGGCGCACTGCAACATGTCTGGGCTGGAGGCTGTGACAGGACGCCCAGACCGTGGTCGATCATGCAGTTCCATTTACTGGAACCTTAACTCTGCACCAGAGTCCAACGGTGTTCCGATCGACCGCAGAACTTTCATACACAGCACATAGCCATTTTTGAACCCAAAGGTTATTTCTACGCCACTAAGAATTCAATTACAGCCCGTTGTTTGTAACGTGTATCATTCACATACCACTACCGCAGCGCTGTCTGTAGAACGACCATGTACTTATACGCATGGGGCATTAAATTTCAATGTTGCTACCTTTCCATTTGCACACTGATCTCTTCATTCAGGAATGAGATAAACAATGTGGGGCATTACTTTCTGAGCAACCCTCGTAGAACTGTACGTACATTGCTCAGAAACAACTGTTGAAAAATTTGTATACTAACAACTTGGAATATAAATGTATATGTCAATTATCCATGAATACAATGTTACCAGCTTCTGCTCAGGCCCGCGAAGCAAGGAAATCTGTTGCACCGCCAAGTTAATCGTTACATAAGGAAGGAAATACGTGAAATTTACATAAAAATATGTAATACACTTCGTTTGTTGATTTAAAACTTGATTCACTTGATGTTAAGGCTTCTTTACTGGTATTCTTAAATTAATCGTGAAAAAAGAGTGAAAGAAAGTGGTGAATGACAAAATAGTAGGAGAAAGCGGCTGTAACCTTCGCTAAATATGCCATCCCAACATCATCTTTGTGAAGGCGAAAACAACGAAGCTTCAGTCCAGCACGAGTCCCCCAAAGTGATGCGGCTCTCATCCATTCTTGTTCACCCAATTTAGAAATTTAGAAGTATAGGAAGGGAACAACTAAATTTGCAAATATTATTTGGATTTAGTTGGCAGAAAGTGATTTACTATTTTATTATACAGCGTGATTAAAAAAGATGGACTCTATCGTACGGCTATATTTCCTGACCTATACATCGCATGTGAATGATCTACGAGATCCTGAAGTTTTAAATTACATTTGATTATTCTCACAATAAAGTTTATAAGTGTTCAATGTGCCCTCTGGCGACACGGGTAAAATCTAGATGGTAGCTGAAACGTTCCACACCCGAAGAAGAATGGTTTTCGTCTTTCATTACTGAGTTCACCGCAGTTATGACACAGTTTTCAGGTCATCCAAAAGTTATTGGTAGAGGCGGTACATAAACTGCTTCTTTTACGAATTCATCCAAGAAAAAGTCACAGGGTGTGAGATCAGGAGATCTCGGGGACCAGAACGGAAGCGCTAGGACAGCTTTCTTGCTCAAATTGGCGATTCTAAGGACAATAGCTTTTTCTGATTGCAGGTTCAATGTTGAAATGTAGACGAAACACACGCTGCAACGCAGTCACAGATTTAGTTTTAATGAACTCACCCACGAACGCAAAAAACTTGCTGCATAGTAGCCACTCTACTCTCAACTGACGCTGTTGCACGGTTGTGTGCTAGGCGAGCGCTCTAGCTGTGGTATTTGAAACTTTTGGACCCCTTCTTTCAAATGTTATGTAGATCATTCACATACGATGTATATTTCAGAAAATATAGCCGTACGAAATTGAGTCCATCTTTTTGAATCACGCTGTATTAGTGCTAATTTCCTCCATGTTTAACAGTAAACTGTAATATAACGACTAAAATCCCAACTACTCTGTTTGTTCATAATGTGTGGTGGTTCTCAGGGTAGCAACATAGTTCACTTCTCTCTCCAAAATAGAGCAAATATTTTCCCTCAACCTTTTTTTTACCTCTTTTCCTGTACGCCGAAGGACAAATCGCAATCCCCATGAGGTTGTCCGTATCTGGTCGCATTAGAACAAGCTGACGTCATTCACAATTCAAAATTACGAGAAAACAAACAACGCCACCAAGCGACAAATATTTGAACTGAGAATTCCCCTGTTTTTCAATCGTAAACTGTGACATGGACTCTAATTGAAAAGTGATTGGAAGTCGTACTCGCAAGATAGGCATAAGGGAATGCAAAAAATTAAAACAGTCGCTGAAAAAAGGCTTTTGCAGGCTAAAATGGCAAATATACAGCGTATCAGATATAAATATTGTAATAAGGTCAAAATCAAATCAATATTTGGACGCATTTCAATATTTCTGTAAATGTTTGGCAAAATTTGTTTCAAATTTATTTTGAGCAGAGATTGACCTACAATTCAAATATGAATCTCAACTACCGATCAGCGAGTCAAATCAATAATTTGGGCTCCGTTTAAAAAGTTTAAATCTAATCGCGATTAATAAGTGGATTCGCTAAGTTGATAGCAAAATTAGAATGTAATTAATTAATAATTTAAATAGTGACCTTATCGTTGAGGTGTCTCTGCACTCGACGCGTTCTTGCCTTTTTTTAAAAGTAATTATTATTAACAACATGCATTCTGCCTGTATACTTCATTTTCATATGGGTTACAACGGCCCTGAATAATAATATTTATTCGCCTTTAAAGCGCACATAGGGTAAAGCCTATGCAAGTTAAACTGGCTTATTTAATGCATATAAACCTTGAAGTAAGCGCGCAGTGGAAATTTCCGCCTTAAATATCTACTTATTAGCTATGGGACAGCTATGCTATTCGAATGTAGAGATATAACACTGTTCCAAATTATGCGAGTTTATTGACATAATGTGCAAGACTACGTAAAGAAAGATTGTTCGATGATAAACTCGCTGAAATAAACATTGTCTTATCACTTGGGCCAGTTTGATGGATATTAGTTTAACTAATTAATAATAATGAACTAAATCTGTCTTTTGACTGTCAAGTCTTCTTCTTCACGTAGTATAGACGAGAAAGATGATGAACAAAATATAACTGACTGAGTGAGAGCAAGTTCGGAACTTAAAACATTCCTCCTCGGACACCTTCACAAAGTGTCTACCTTGACCCAAACAACTTCCTCTCTCTGGGTCAGAATCCAAAATGCGCTACCTGAAGGGCTGCGAGGTTGCACCGAGGCTTCCTTATTACGTCATTGCGTAACGGAGTCTATTGACCTCTGGCGGCAAAATTAATAATGATTCCATCAATCTGGCACAAATGAAACAGAAATACGGTCCATAAGCCATATAGTGTGTTATAATAGCCTCTACCCCAGGTCCCTTCGAGTTCCTCAATTATACCAAATGTGAGTCACCAGCTAAGCAAAATGGCCACTCACGTCTTTTATCACCAACTGCAAAGCTCACATAAATAGCCAAAAAACGTGTCCTCGATAGTGAATATTGTTCCAACGCATTAACTTAAACTTCCCCCACGAATGCCTGAATCACACTTGACTCATATCCGGGCGTGACACATATACGAAAAGCATAAATGGTGTTAGAAAAAAACGAAACCGAGTTCCATAATAGTATCTATTGTACACTAATGCAAAACCATTAATTCCAAGCTCCCTCGACGGCATAAATCATCCATGACTCATATCCGAGTGTAACACACATAAAAAAGCATAAATGGGGTTAGAAAAGGCCGAAACCAGGTTCCATAATAGTATCTATTATGCACTAATTGAAAACCAAGCTCCCACGACAGTATAAATCATCCGTGACTCACATCCGGGTTTAACTCATATATGAAAAGCATAAATGGGGTTAGGTTAGGGTAAAAACGGACTCCATAATAGTATGTATTGTGCACTAATTGAAAACCATTAAGATCAAGCTAGCACGCCAGCATGAATCATCCATGACTCATATCCGGCTGTAATGCATATATAAAGTACAACAATAGGGTTAGATTAGGGTAAAAACGGGATACATAATAGTATATATTGAGCACTAACGGAAAATCATTAATTCCAAGCTCCCACGTGCGCATGAGTCATCCATGACTCATCTCCCTCCCCCTTCCCCTATACTCTCCTCACAATTAATTAACAATAGCGCCCCCCTCAATACTGCATTAAAATCAATAAAAAAGTCATTAATCATAATTAAAAATGACAGAAAATCGATGAAAAACGACGTCAACTCGTTCCAAGCCTACTACTCAGCATACGCATGGAACCCTAGATGACTGCAGAGGTGTGGTCAGAAAAGGAGAGTTTCTCGTCAAATATGACGCGCAGGTCCTTCTGTGCGGCAACTCGTTGCACACAATTATTTCTTATGAAATATTTAGTATTTATCGTGTTTTTCTCTAAGGAGAAGGTCATCATGGTACATTTTTGAGGGTTAAATTTTAAGTTCCATAATTGAAGACTAAAATTGGTAAACGCTGTAAGTGACACAATAATTCAAACACCGATTTCAACGTTAAACTGTGAAATGTGCCATGCTTTATAATGTGGTAAACGTGAAAAGTGGCTGGTAGCCCTCTAAGTAGTTCAAAGGGTGTGTAAAGAGATCACTAGTGTGAACGTTCTTAGGGCCGATGTGCGAAACGATGCGATTTCCCAACACTTTCGCTTTTGGCACTTACAACGTTTACCACTTTTAGTCCTCAATTCACACCACATTATTAGAGAATCCATGGGTGCCTGGGGGAAACCCTGGGGGGTAAAGGCGGTCAGGGGCGTGATGCTGATCACATCACCCCCACTCACGACCGGATCAAGAAAGTGTGGGGCGTTACCCCCACACCCCCTATACGCTTTCATGGCGTGGTGATATGCACAGGGGAACACTTTACCTTTACTTTTTTATTAGAGAATCCAAATTATTTTGCAGAAGTGGCATGTCACTGAAATTAAAGATTTTACTATATATTTTGCAATCGTCAGCGAACAAGAGGTTTTTGCATGAGTCGGAGAGATATTCTGGAAGGTCTTCAAGGTACAGGATGAAGAGAAGAGGTACGAGAGCACTACCTTGGGGTACACCAGAAGATACACATTGATAAGGAGAGGAGGTTCCGGAAAGAACAACTTTTTGTTGTCTGGTTTGAAAGTTGTGTTAGAGGGGAGAGAGAAATTTTCCTTAAATGTTGAATCGATGAGATCATTAACGTAGCAAGTAATTGTGGTTTATGGAGTCATAAGCTCTCGAAAAATCTGAATATATTGCATCCAGTTGGGAGTTTTCAGATACGGAGTGGATAAAGTCAGATAATAAAGTGCTCAAGTTAGTTAAGCAGGCGCTGCCTGATAAGAAAGAAGCCGTGCTGTGCTGTATTTATCTTCTTCTTCTTCCATTAGCATCACAACCCTTTGTGGGTTTTAGCTTTTTCAGACAAATCATTCCAATCTTTCCTCTTCTTTGCCATTTCTTTCCAATTTCTAACTTTGAGAATCTTTAAATCTTCGCATACATCTTCAATCCATCTCATCCTAGGTCTTCCAATTGGTCGCCTTCCCATAGGTTTCCATTCTAGTATACGTTTTATAGTTCTCATGTTATCCATTTTTTGTATGTGGCCTAACCACTTAATTCTTTGACTTTTGATATATCGTATAATGTCTGCACCATTGATTAATTTTTCTAGTTCCACATTATTTCTTATCCTCCATACATCATATTCTATCTGTACCGGGCCAAAGATCTTCCTTAAAATTTGTCTCTCGCTGTATTTATGTATGGAGAGGTAAATTTGTAAAGTCGGTCCTTCATTATCTTTTCACAGGCTATGGAAAGAGTTGAAAGAAGGGAAATGGGTCTGTAAGAAGCAACAGCACCCTTGTCTCCAGATTTATATAATGGCACCACGTTGCCCTTTTCCCATGAATCTGGGAATGTACCCTCATTAAAATATCTGTTTAATAAAATTGAGAAGGGGGTAGAGAGAGAAAGCTGAATTTGTTAGGAAACGTGAAGTGATTTCATCAGGACCATTTGCACAATTTCCAGGCATTGAAAATAGAATAGGCCTATATTGTACTTTTTCTGGAGACCTGGAGAGGGATGTTAGAGAGTGACAGCAAATTGGAGTCAGATTGCGAACAGAGGAAGCCGTTGTACTTGAGGTTGTATTTTTTTAAGAAAAAAAAGAGAGTTAAAAAGTTCATCTCTGTCACGGCCCTCTGCGTGTACTGAGTCACGTTTAACTTCGAAAGGTATACGAGAGTTTTGCCTCCTTGAGTTAATGAGTGACCAAAATCGTTTCGGGTTTGATTTTCTTTTTATAATTTTAAAAGGAAGAAAATCCCAGAAGTCTTGTGTCCAATTTATTTTATATTATTTGACGTTCATGTAAATATTTTAATATTAACTATTATTAATTGCAATACAGCGCGTCATTTCAATGGCTTCAGGGGTTGTGAATTAATTTTAAAATTTTATACAATACTGATTAGCCTTCTCAGCATGAAATGAACTAAAACGTCAGTTTGATAGTAATATAATGGGTACAAAATTGATAAAACTATGGCCTCAGTGGCGCAAGTGTGTAAAAATATGTGACCACATAGCTAAATAATATGCAAAATCCGATTTATACACAGTGTTGGCAGATGGTAAATGAAACTAGGCTCCGCTCATTCAGTTGAAGCAGGTTAATGAGCTCTGGACTTTCTGAATGCAGAATAAAACAAAACAGAATAGAATAGAAGAAAATAGAATGGGCTCTATATTTAAGCAGGCGTGTTTCGGTCTCATGGGCAGTTCTTGTAACCAACCCTTGTCACAGATACAATGAATTAATTAAAACAAGGAAATAGAGAAAAAATAATGACCATAATAATACAATAAATATAATACAAAGATTATACAATACTAGAATAATACATTGAATTCGAATAGAATGCTCAGTCGTTAGGGCGTCTGACTACCATGCGAGAGACCCGGGATTTTTCAAGCGGCTCTCGCGCCCACTCATTTACCTGGAGGATACTCTGGGGAGTAAAGGCGGCAAGGGGCGTGGTGCTGATCACATAACCCACCCCCCTTCGGCCCTGATTATAGTGCAGGAGGCCTTAGAGAGATCGCTTCGCGGGCTTACAGCAGACGACAATATGGGGGTGTGTCTGCGAGAACCAATCAGGTCCGCGAATGACCGAGCCCGGTTGCCACAGCTAGCTCGCTGCACTCTTCTGGAAGGGTGAATGACCTCTGCCTCTTGCTATGATCGACCACAAGGGAAAAACCTTGGGACGAAAAGTCCCCGCGCAGCTTTACCTTCTTCCCTCCACCTAGTGATGGGTTCAAGCCGTTCATTTGTGCGAGTCGACTCATGAGCGCTCGCTCACTGAGAAGAGTCGTTCAAATGAGTCGTTCAAAAGAGTCGCCAAGCTTCTTTTTCTCGAAACACATGCCTGAAGAGGGGGAAGGGGGTAGGTGGTGTTGAAGCAGATGATTGTATTTAAGTAAACGAACACAACGTACGTCCTTCAAGATTAATAAATTGTATTGCATTTTTGTGTATGTGTGTGTGCGTGTAGCCGACTAGATGGCCAAGATTCTGAAGTAATCGACATTTGATCTTGCCACAGAAGTTCCCGGGATCTAGTCCCGGTCTGGGCAAGGAATTTCTTTACGAGTGTCCCTTCATCTATATCATCACGCATCATCCTCATCGTCGCGATTACTTAAAATTTGGAGAAAAGCGGCATAAAATAAGAAAAATACAAATACGATTCTGTATGTGTGTGGATATACATATATGTGTAAACAGTAAACACACACACACAAACAAAATTTATTGCACATACTTGTTTTCATTACTCTGTCTCATGAGTGAGATTTTCTATATTTGTATCTTGTTTCAGTTTACATTTCATACTGCGGATAATGCAAATTATGCAGTACGATAGCATACACAGAAATGCTATATAATTATATCAACCTTTTATTAGTAATAACGTGCATTTACATATTCTTCCTTTTTTGCATTCGATCACTGGTTTTAATATCGCAACAAAATGCACTCCAGATCTGCGCTGCGACACATGCTTGCATTTCCACGAGCATCGCTCGTTCACGACTCTTGAAACAGCACGAAGAGTCACAGCACAGTCCCACGACTCTTTCCCCATCATTCGTTCACGACTCGCGAGTCGGCACGAAGAGTCATTAAGCACCTTAGCGACTCTTCTCCTCCCTCATCGTTCACGACTCGCGAGTCGGCACGAAGAGTCATTAAGCACCTTAACGACTCGCTCGCCTTAGCGACTCTTCTCCTCACTCATCGTTCGCCCGCGAGTCGCGAGCTCTCTTACACAAGGCGCGGCGGCGGCAGTCTCGCCAGCAGACTGGATCTACAGTTTAAAGTAGGATCCACCCGCTCGCTCTCCGCGGATGGCTAACAGCTGTGTTTAAGAAATAAATATCGCTCTTGAACATTATCCATGTCCATCCCATATCCATGTTTTTGTTGTTCTACAGTCATTCAATATAAGTTTCTGCCAATATCATAATGTATGATCGAATTTCTATAAAGCGGGCCAAATTATACGTATGTATTTTTTTTTAATGTTGCTTTCTACTAGTAAAACACCTTAACACGTAGGCTCACCGCAGATGGCCAACAGCTGTTTATATCACTCGTGAACATGACCCATGTCCATCTTACGTAGTTGTTCCTAATTCTGCAGTCATTCAATAAAAGCTTTTTTGCAGTATCATGTACGATGAGATTTATGATTAAACTTCTATATTTATTCTTTAATGCTGTTTTCATTAGTAAAATATTTACACGTTAATGTTAATGAAATATTTCACGTCATATGAAAACGATTTTGTCAGACAATGTTTAAAGTTCACTTTATGCTCAGATAGTCTAATCGGGATTGAAGCTACATTTTAAACTGGGGGTCTAAATCACTGGGCAAGGTGCCTCCACCGAGGATCGAATCCGAGACAGGAAGCGATTTCCTTACCAGGATTTAACAAGGAATGAAAGGATGGCTGAATAACATAAATAAAACATACTCCATGGTGCATGTTCTTTGTTTCCTGGTTTCTATGTTGGCCAGCTTGAAATAATCTTGGAGTGACAGATAAGTGGTGTCGCCCTCCTCAAAGTAAGCCTATTGACACCGAAAGTTCCGGGTTCGAACCCCAGCCCAGAGATGAGTGGTAATCTGTATTTAACCTCTTGTCAATTACTCTAATCACCATCCATCCTCCGTCGTTGCCTTGTAACGATACCTGGTGGATCCCACTTAAACTGTAGATCCAGTCCCGATTAGCTTATCTGTACGTAAAATTCATTCATCCTCGCTGTCAATACTAAGTAATTAGGTATAAAAGATGCTTAAAATACAACAAAGCGTGTTAGGCAGTTAAAATATTAAAATTGAATTAATAAATTATAAAATATAATTACTGCATGCTAATTTATAAGAAATTATAGCATTTTAAAATTTGTTTGTTCCTTAATGGGAAAATAACTAGTAGCTTATTTCTTCTGTTCATTCTCATGTTAACAGATTTGTTTTCTTGGATAAATAAAATTGAACGTGTAAATTAAAAGGTTTACATGTGCACGAAGCGGAAGAGCAACTCGATCGAGTATCGTGGTGAGACAAGATGACTTGGCACATCGTTTCAACTCGTGAATGAGAATGCATATCTTGTTCGTGATTTGATTTCAAGTTAAAAACACCTGTCAGGTCTTGTTCGCTTATCGATTTCAAAGCATAAATCGGTATCGTTACTCCAATGAGACGATATTCTCGGACAGTACATTTTACACAGAGTGTCTCTCATCATCTCACCAACTTTGGAAGGGTTGGCCCTGTTTTCATTGCGATTTTGTAATGCCCTGCTACTTGTGAAACTGATTCACTTCCAACAATTTCAGTCGCCTCTGTGGAGGAGTGGTTAGAACAGTGCGCTAAGAGGAATCTCGGAATTGAGTGTCACTTCATCAATTTCATTATATCATCACTGATTTTCATGTTCGCGATTAGCCAAAGTGGCAGAAGAGCAAAGCCTGGGCAAAAGTGGTATCCCGAGCCGCTATGTGTTTCCACCGAATATCGGCCTCAGGTTTCCCTGCCCTCGTGCCGCGATGTGCTAACCACTCCGCCACGGGGGCCGGCCCTCCCCATCACATCTCTGTTTTATACTAAAAGCTATGATTGAATATGAATTTAAAATTTTGTGTGCGTCACTTAGGCTATTTTGCACCCTTCACTTTATACGGGATCCAGCCCCTTACCAGAACTAAAATAACGTAACTGTAATGTCCTGTAGTAACTAAAATATTAAAATAATCTGACCGGTTAAAAGCTGAGGCTGTAAAGGCACTCTGCACACATAAGGACAAAACACAGGACAACACACACACACACACACTTTCCTACGAAAATTATACTGGCCGTAGGTATAGACGCCAGAGCCTCGTTAGTCTGCAAAATGCAGTCCAGGGTGTACTATGTGGATGGGAGTTTGACAATTGGGTGTACTACGTGGAAGGATCATAAACTATATTTCTCGAGACCCTTGATGTGCTAACCACGCCGGCATACATTATAGAATACTTGAGTTTGTTTTGTCAATATTAATTTTATTGATTGCATTTTTGTTTTGCAATGATTTTGCGCACTGAATTTTCATATTTATCTTTGCTTTTCATTTGTGTTTTACTTTTATTTTGTATATAATGCTGTGTTTCTATTGGTGTAAATTTGTGATTCGTCTCTAATAACGTTATCATTTCAATGTGATTTAAATTTTAATCTTCTAATCTCACGTGTATAATATATAAGTATATGTATGTACACATGCATACAGAGAGAAAGAGAGGGAAATTGCATGATATGATCGTTAGAGGGGAAATCCCCACCATTCCCCGCATAATTTCAAATTTGTTCCTTGTATTACACAAAATATATTAAATTAATGTTATAACAAATTGAATATCTATTATAGATCGGATTATAAGAAATTATGTATAACTGCGTGTGTGAGCGTGTGTTTGTCTCTCAGGTTCTTTATTAAAAAATCAGAAAAACAGAACATAATGTAGTATTCAAATATAAAAAGACCTTCATTTCACGAGTCCACTTATAATTAATTCATTATCATGTGGTTTGTTCTATTAGGTAATTCTTAACTGAATATAAAAAATTGTAAGTTATAATTTTTGTTTTAATACATGTTTGTTATTTTCACTAAAGGTTTATCATTTGAACTTGTGCTTGCTGCTTGTATTACGTCATTTTTGGATTTGGAGTAACATAAAACAAAAGGTGTTTATTGTCTTTGATCTTGCTTTAGAAAATAATGATTGGTTGATTGATTTGGTTTATTTTACTTCGCCTTTCTGTCACTTTTTTTGGGTAATCGCGAAGATCAGAATGAGTAATGAGGTGTACTAACCACTCCACCATGGAGGCCGGCGCTTTAGAAAATAATTAAAAGTAACAATCGCTTTCCACACTAAGTATTTTGTGTTGCAAATTATAAATTACTGCCTCCCTTTTCTGATTCACTTTAATAGCATAGTGGTTAACGCTGTCATGTATTAAAATGGTTTGCTTGGCAAAAATTGTTATAAGTCCACTTTTATGCTCCAATAGGCTAATCGGGTCTCCCTGATGGCGTAGTTATAACGTCGCCGGTAATCAAGGGGTACCGTGTTCAATACAAAGTGGAGGTTCGGATCCCACTTTAAACTGTAGGTCCAGTCCCGACTATCCTATCTGCACATAAAGTGGACTTAAACAATAACAACTCAAAATAGGCTAATCGGAATATTGTAATCAAGAGGTCTGTGTCTAACACCTTCCCAAAATCTTTACAAGACTCCCCTAATATTTTTTACTAACATTTAATTTCTTGTAATTTTAGCGCTAATGGTTTGGCCGAACTTGAAACTACAGGACAAATTTGTTGGCTGTTCTTCGCTGCCCGTCATGGGCTGAGGTTGCGCGCTCTCTCTCTCTGCAAACAACATTCCTTCGTTCAAAGAGTCGCTAAAGTGTGCCACGACTCTTTGAACGAAGGAAAGAGTCGACTCGCGAGCATGCTCCTTCCCCTCTCATCGTACACGGCACGTTTCAGCCAGCTTTACTCAACTAGGGGTAGGGAAAAGGAACAGAGAGGACCCCCCCTCCCTCTCCTCTCCAGTCCCCATTTGCTGCCCGCAGAATCGACTTGCTTTCTTTAAAAAATTCCGGCCGCCAGGCGAGTATACACTTGCGCATGCGCCTTCCTCGCAAAATTCGTGGAAAGGAGAGGGAATAATGGAATAATAGTTGCTTGGCGGGCGGAGGAGTCGTGGCACACATGCGACTCTTTGAACGTGTCGTTCAATTCTGGTGAACGAGTCGTTCACCGCTCACAAGAGAGAGTCGTTACTTTTGAACGACTCGTTCACGAACGACCCATCACTACCTCCACCTCGGGCCATAAGGAAGCATGGTCCACTCTCCCCCTCCCCTACTCGCGGGAGTACGATGCACAGGAGTCGTGGGTCTGAGCAGGTTGTTTTGCTCGTGGTTCCACTTATACCTCGGCCTGTTTGTTCGGCTGAGGAGCAGACGACACGAGAGTATCGGCAATAGTGTGCGAGCGACGTCTGCTGTTAGCCCGCGAAACGCTCTTTCTAAGGCCTCCTGCACTATAATAAAGTGGGGGGCTAACTCCACATCCCCTATACGCCTTCAAGACGTGGTGCAAAGCACAGGGGAGCACTTTACTTTTTACTTTACTTTCTCCCTTGTTTTATTAATTTATTATATCTTCGACAAGGGTGAATTGTAAGAACGACCCATGTGACCGAAAGACGCCCGCATAAACACAGACCCATTTTATTCTCTTCTATTATATTCTATATGGAAGTGACGTTGATATTTGGATGAGGAAATGGTGTGCAGAAACAATTACTTCTGAATTTAAGCTAGCAGAGAGCTTTATGTTCTTCTAGCGCTAATGTTTTCTACGATCCACAGGGGATGCAAAGCAGTCAAATTCTGTAATTAGTTCTTCAGAGGTTTTTATTACATTTTGCGGGAACTGAGGAATAATAGGCGGCTTATAAATGGCGCACGCCAGGTATGTATTTTACGTTGCTAAAATTGTGGGTGAAGTAAAGAATGAAAATTTCTGCTGCAAAACAAAAGACATGCAATTCTTCTTCGTACCGTATAACGCCGAGAATGAGAATGAATGATATTCTCAATGGACTTTCTATCTGGTAAAAGGTTTTCCGATCATGAGAAAAACGAAGAAATGGATGAAATGGTCTTCGAGTTCTTATGTAAAAAGAGAATGCTCTATCTCTCTCCCTCTCTGTCTTGCTCTCCCTCTCTTTATTTCTCTCTCCCTCCCTCCCTCTCTCCCTCTCTCTATTTTTCTTTCTATCTGTCTCTCTATTTCTCTCTTCCTCCATATCATATTTCTTTCTTTATCTGCTTCTCTCCCTCTTCCCTTCTTACTATATTCCCCTCTTCGTATCTCTCTCTTACTTTCTTTTTACTTTCTCTCTCTCTCTCTTCTAAGTCTCTCCTTCTTCCTTCTTCTTCTTTTCTCTCTCTCTTCTAAGTCTCTCCTTCTTCCTCCTTCTTCCTTTCTCTCTCTCTTTCTGTTTCTCTCTCTCTCTTTCTGTTTCTCTCTTACTCTATCTCTCTCTCTCTCTCTCTCTCTCTCTCTCTCTCTCTCTCTCTCTCTCTCTCTCTCTCTCTCTCTCTCTTTCTCGTAGTGTTAGCTGAAGGTAAATTTCTGTGGATAGTGTAACAGTAAAGTACTGTGTATCAGTAGGGTAGAAATTGCGACACAATGATTACCTACAATAGTTGAAATAAAAATCGACCCTCCAGAATGGAGAAAACTGGAAGTTTTTTTTTTTAATTCTAAATTTAAAATTTTGGGTGCGTCAGCACTTAGGCTATTTTGCACCTGTCACTTTATACGGGGTCCAGCCCCTTACCATTACAAATAACAACTCTAACGTTGCATAACTAAAAATCTTAAAATATTCTGACTTTAATTAAAAGCTGAGGCTGTAAAGAGGCACTCAGCACACATAAGGACAAAAGAAAATAGGACAACACACACAAAATTATACTGGCCATAGTGCCAGTCGCCAGAGCCTCGTTCGTCTGCAAATGCAGTCCAGGATGTACTGCGTGGAAGAGAGAAAACTGGATGTATTTAGCTCCAAATGAATATTTATCCAGATGTAATAATATGTCACCGACAAGAAACAGAATGAATATAGTGATGTTAATTTTTTGAATTTTTATTTTGAATTTAAAATTTGGGTGCGTCAGCACTAAGGCCATTTTGCACCCGTCACACTATACGGGGTCCAGCCCCTTACCATAACTAAAATAGCATAACTGTAATGCCGTGTTGTAATTAAAATCTTTAAAATTTTCTGACTGGTTAAAAGCTGAGGTTGCAGAGGCACTCAGCACATATAGCGACAAAACAGAGGACAATACACAGAAGTATACTGGCCATAGGGCCAGTCGCCAGAGCCTCGTTAGTCTACAGTCCAGGGTGTACTACGTGGAAGTGAAGTTGACATTTGGGTGAACTACGAGGAAGCTCACCCCTTACACCCCTAGTGATCTTAATGATTACAGAAATGCCAGATTACCAAAAAATAGAAAGAATGAAAAAATATATATCGATGACAAGAAAATGGAAAAATTTTGAATGAGAGAGAGGTTTATCCAAGGAGTAAGTTTACATTTTATGATAGAGTGGAAGAAAGGAGATAGGCTTGTACTACAACCTAAATGAAAATAAGACGAGGGGGCAGTGTATCCGGACCGGGGATGTCCAGTAATTCCCAGATGTAACGAGAGATTTGACACATTTGTGTTTGCATTGTATTCCCTAACATTTTTGCGAAAATTTAGAAACAAAATACAAAATTATTGTACAAGCACTTCAAAACAATCTTTCTTTCATACTATCCAATTATGTAAGAATTGATTTCTAAATTATTTAATTGTCTCATGAAAATGATTATATCTTGACGGCCATGTGTGTGATTGCATTTTTTTGCATGAATTTTTGCGAGTAAAACTGAACTGCTTGAGTAAAATGCACGTAGTATTGTGTGTCGTAAACACTTCTAAAAAATATTCCATATGTATTTGTGTATTTCCATTGGTAAATAAATGTGTTTGCTCGAGAACTATAAAACAACCCTTGATTTCTATAGAACACATTGGGCGAGGCTTGCATATATCAGGATTAAATAAGGAAAAAATACATTTAGTTACAACGTTGAGGTCGGTTATAAATTGATCATTATTGATTCAAGGGCCAGTTCAGGGCCACGTTCCTGTAAGCCTTGTTGATTTATGGCGCACATGTTATGGCGTAGACATTAATGATGTAACGTTGGCACATGTGTCCCTTACACTGCACAAAAATGGGAGAAAATACACAATCTGAGATGAATATAGACGCAACAAGGAAAGAATTTTTTGCACAAGAAAGTGGTTCCAAAATTGTAAGATGATCAGTCACACAGTAAGTACTCTGTGTTCGAAACCTAGATATACAGAAAAATAATAAATATGAACCCGAGATATGTTCCAAATATCATAACCACACATGCCATCTATGTAGGTTACTTGTTTCAATTTTTAATAAATTGATATAAAATAAATCGTAATAATCTGGTACTTTATAGGGCTTCCATTACACCTAATATCATATTTGTAATTAACAGAGATAGTCACGTAGTTCAAAACCGAAATATGTAATGATCTATCAAATTGACAATTTTCGTACTTCAGCCCACAAAATTATACTTGAATTTCTAGTTTTTTATGAGATATGAATGAATCTTCACAATGTCGAGTGATTGAGATGTAAAAAAAGCTAAGTAACAACCTGGCATTCAATGAAGAAAATACTATTTTTGTATCTGTAATATTTTTTTTTTGTAATGCACTGGTGTCGTAATGTTCGATTATTGTCTGCAAAAACAGTTTGACGAATTAATCGAAAATGTTTATTTCGCATGGCATTCTGTACCAAATTACATATTTAAATTTACTTGCTTCGAAGATATTATCTAATGATAAAAAGATATCAATTTGTTACTCCTGTTACTTTTCTCTGAACGATCAAATTCGAAATATATCGATTGATTGATAGATTTGGTTTCTTGCTTCGCATTTCTGCCAATTTTGGCTCATCGCAAAGATGGTGATATGATGAAATTGATGAAGGGACATTTACGAAGAACACTCATGCCCAGGCCAGCATTCGAACCCGGGACCCCTGACGTTGTAGCTCGCCGTGATAACCACTGCGCCACTTTAAATCTATCGAGATTATTTATATAGTACAGGATTGTTCTTTCAATTCACTAAATTTTATCTTTGCTATCGAGAGGTACATATTTATTGTAATTATTGACCAAAACGAACCAATCGAGAGGGATTGCATATTAACAAGGTTCATTGTCAATATTTGAGGACTAAAAGTGGTAAACGTTGTAAGTGCCAAAAGCGAAAGTGTTTTGATATCGCATCGTTCCGCACATCAGCCCGTAAGAACGTTCACACTAGTGACCTCTTTACACGACCTTTGAACTACTTAGAGGGCTACCAGCCACATTTCACGTTTACCACATTATAAAGCATGGCACATTTCACAGTTTAACGTGGAAAACGGTGTTTGAATTATTGTGTCACTTACAGCGTTTACCAATTTTAGTCTTCATTTCAATTGTATTTAGGTTCACAGGATTTCATTTTTGTAATTTGAATACTGTTCGAGATTTCTCAACTTTAAAAATATACAGTTAAACACACAATAAGTAAATATACACTAAGATAATATATTTCTCTATCAGTTTCAGAACATGATCAATTCCCATCTTTTCACAAATATTTTCGCAACGTTCTGAAGTGTTCAATATAGGCTAGCGCTATTTCGTTACTCTGCACATATGCTTGACCTTTATCTTGGTGTGTAACAAAATAATTCTACCACGATTTGGCAGTCTGCTGAGGGCGGAACTTCGCGACATGTTGTGAATCGTCTTTCCATAATAATATTTTGCAGTTCCTTGCGAGGAACACAGACAACAGTACACACTATCTGCAGCATCATAAGTTACATGTTAATTGCACAATAAGTTCATTTAATCCAGTCCAATGAAGGGAAGTGGTTAAGTTATTGTCACAGATAAAAGTTTCATGATATTTGGTGGCCTACACTTAAAAATTGATGATTTTGGACGAAGTTGAAATATGCTATCAATGAGATAAATATGTCATGAACTTACCTCCCTACTTAAATAGCAACTTTTCAGGCAATAACAACTTGGTTTCTGTTTTATGCATAGCATGTGATAAAATGAATGAATGCTGTTAGTACACATCTAAATTTATAGTAAGAAATTTAGTAGAGAATTTCCCCTTGCCAAAGGTGCAATAAATGATACTAGGGGAAAGTGGGGGAATCGTGCGCGGCGGGGAATCGTGCGCACCACGTTTCCGAAGGTACGAGCCAGAGAATGAGCTTTCGATTCATGCTATAACCTAGCGGGCGTCTCAGGAAATACTACTACATTGGGCTTTTCGCGCCAGTTGTATTGTGTTGTGTGTAGCGAGTGGATGTTTGTTTTTGTGTCCATTGTTGTTATTTTGCTGTTGACGAAAATAAGGAGGTATGTCTTAAATTTTTACTCTAGTGTTTTGAACTATGCTTGTTTCGATAGTGCATGATCATGTCTATACACGTGTCTACTTGTTACGAGATTAACGTTTTTATATTTTTTTCTAGAAAGTAAATTTTTTGTAAGGTTGGTGTGGGGCAATGGTGCGCTTCGGAGAAAGGGTGCGCACGATTCCCCCGTATATGTAATTGAATGCGCACAATTTCCCCAAACGACATTAAAGGTGAAACAAGTAGTAATACCCAGGTTTTTATTTTGTTCACAGATGCCACGAAATTACAACAGAAAAACTGAGAAGAACTCCTACTCTCAGGGTAATCTGAAAAACGCTCTGGACGCTATCAAAAATGAAGGAAGAAAAATAAGGGAAGTTGGCAGATGGTTCAACATACCTGAGTCTACTTTACGGAAAAAGCTTGTAGAAAATCGTGACCTGCCTACTCCAACCCGGCTTGGAAGAAAATCAACGTTTTCTGTTGAAGTGGAAAGTGAATTGAAGGACTATGTTCTGACACTGGCAAAGTTATTCTACGGGTTAACTCCGAAAGAATTAAGACGCATAGCATTTAGATATGCAGAAGATCACGAAATTGTACATTCTTTCAATATGGAACAGGCTCTAGCAGGTAAAGACTGGCTGTACGGATTTTTAAAACGAAATCCCGATGTAACTCTACGACAACCCGAAGGAACAAGCTTAAATAGAATTACTGCATTCAATGAAGAAGAAACGAAGCTATTTTTCTCAAATCTTCAGAAAGTTATGGATGAATATAAATTTGAGCCAAGGCAAATCTACAACATGGATGAGACAGGAATAACGGTCGTCCCAAAGAAGTGCCCGAAGATTTACGCTGCGAAAGGTATGAAGAGGATTGGTGCTGCTACTTCAGCAGAAAAAGGGCGCACAATAACTGGTGTTTTTGCTGTCAACGCTGCTGGATCTTATATTCCTCCAATGCTGATTTATCCGCGGAAACGTATGACACCTCAATTACAAAGAAATGGTCCTATCGGGTGTTCTTACAAGTGTTCGAAAAATGGTTGGACAAACGCAGAATTGTTCACTGAGTGGCTAGTTCACTTCCAGAAATCTGCAAAACCCGCAGCAAGTGACCCAGTGCTGCTTATTTTAGATAACCATGCAAGCCATATTTCAATCGAGAGTTATGAATTCTGCAGGAATAACCACATGCATATGGTATCTCTGCCACCGCACACATCACACCGGTTGCAGCCGCTCGACGTAACATTTTTCAGTCCATTGAAAAATGCATTGTACAGGGAATATGATCTTTATTTAACTACAACTGGCCATGAGAGGGTGACAGAATATGATTTGGCTGAACTCCTAAATCATGCTTTCATAAAAGTTGCAACAATGGAGAAAGCTGTTTCAGGTTTCCGCTCTACAGGAATATTTCCCTTTAATCCCGACAAGTTTCAGGATCATGATTTTGCTCCTGTTCAGGACGTTACACTTGTTATCGCTGAAGATTCTTCCTCTCCTAAAGGTTTGAACAAATCATGTGGCATTCCGAACAGTGCAGATAGAGACTTAGTGGAAGAAAACAAAGATTCTTCCTCTCCTAAAAGTTCGAACAAATCATGTGGCATTCCGAACAGTGCAGATGAAGACTTAGTGGAAGAAATCATCCATCCAAATCCTGATAATAATGTGCCTTCAACATCTGCTGCAGGGACAAACTCTTTCCTTTCCTTTGTCCCAATGGGATTATGTCAAGGAAAAGGGAATGATACCAAAACTGTAAAGAATTCACGGTGAGCAAAACAACATTCAGAAATTTTGACCAGTACGCCCATTAAACGCAAGTTAGAAGAGGCCCAAAAGAAGAAACAAGAAGGAAGTAAGAAGAAGTTGGACAAAATAACGCGACACCATAAACGTCCGTGTGTAATGAAAAGCATCAAGAAGAAGCTGATAAGGAAAAGGCAACTATCAGAGTCGTCTGAGTCAGACACCGAGGATCAAGAAATTGTTTTTGATGACGATGAATTGGATGACGTAGACTTAGAAAGCGGACAATGCAGTGCTTTGATTGTACAAGACACTAATGAACGTTGCGGAATTTGTGGTGATTTTGGGAAAGACGGTGAATTATGGTATCGATGTGTTTCTTGCTGTGAATGGAGCCATGCAGAGTGTACTGGTGTCGATACAGCCAACAATTACGTGTGTGATTTTTGTAATCGAAAATAACATCACATCGTCTTCCCCATTAATTTTCTTTCAATTTTAAATATTGAAACAGCAATTCAATTGCCTTCTACAATTGTAAGGCAACCACTTTTAACACATTCAATTTATATGTTGTTAATCTGATATATAACTACATACATTTTTATTTGCTGAACTATTTATTAATGCGCACCATTGCCCTACCCTTGCGTATCATTACCCCATAGGTTGGGGAATTGTGCGCAAATGCAGGTTTGCATTACATGATGCATTACTCACGTACACACTGTTTTCTTTCAATTATAATTATTTCATTCAAAAGGAGAAAGAATGAAAAAGTATTAAGCTAAATTTCATATTTTCTCAAGCAAAACCTTTCCAAATATAATGAAAATTGCTTAGGTGCGCACAATTCCCCCACTTTCCCCTATTGAAATAAATATCATGAGGTTCTTTCTCGAATTGGAGAGGAAAGTACTTTTGTGAAAGCTGATAGTAAGAGACCTGTAGGAAGGCCAGGACGAAGATGAAGGGATAACATTAAGATGGGCCTAAAGGAAATCATTAAGGATGGAAAATATTGTATTGATATCTCCCAGGATAAGAACAGATGGAAGACTTGTGTTTCTGCAGCCATAAACCTTCTGGATAAGGAAGGCTAGAGAGTTACTTACAGTGTCGAAATAACTCGGAGTGTTTTACCTATAGGTATAGTAAGGATTTATAACAATGCAGTGAGTGAAACATACAAGAGAGAGGAGGTCCTGGGGAAGTTTCTATTACTCTGGAAAGGTGCAAAACGGGGCTAATTTATTATGAATCATTAACTCGTTTTTTGAATTTCAATAGAACCAATACTTTTATATAGTTGTAAGAATTATTTTATATATTTCACTGTTATTCATAGGATATGAACTCCCATGTTCGAAGATGTAAGAACCGTAACGAACCTTAAAGTTCGTGGGATCTTAAAAAATACCTAGAAGGTTAACCAGTTAATTGATGGGGTGATGTAAACTACTCATCATTCATCCTCTTGATGAGACCACTCGTCATTGACATGACGAGTTATCGCTTGGCATGCGAAAGGTACAAATTACACAAAGGAATTAAACTACTGAAAAGACAATGGTCACTCGTCGGATTTTGTGAACCGTTGAACCTGTATCATGGCTGGGTGTAGGATAATTACCTGTCTATCTGAAGTCTTTAGCTGAATGAAAATAGCGAAATCCTCTGTAAGCTTCTCTCTTATGCTGACCAGAGCGTTGTTCTACTCCTCACCTACTGCCTTGCTGACCACCTTCTCCCTCTCCACTCAATCTCCAAAGTCAGTCACCTCCCAGCTTGTCTCCCCTCTATATTCCCTGGCCATCGAGCTCTTGCTCGATGCCGAAACGCCGAATCGTGTGTTTAATATAATTGCTACCATGCAAACCGCTGACACCATAACCAGAAGTATTACCTGTTTCCTGAATGCTCAGGAGGTTTGCATGGCACAACACAATGCATTGTAAACATGCCTAAGAGGCTTGAGACAGCTGAGAAAAACAAGTGAATGCCCTGGTCAACATGAAGCGTTCAGAGAGACTTAATAAAATAAACATACAATCTTAGGGATTGATACGTTCACCCCGACTGAGAAAAATTTTCTCCTTTGAAAATTTAAAAGTCAAATCGCAAAGCTTGACATGACTCAGGTTCGCCAATTCCATATATTTTCTTAAAAACCCAAATATACAAAAGAAATCCACCAAAACATAACTCTCTCTTGTTTGCCGCATCCTGAAGGAAAGAAAATTTTCATTCCCTAAACTTTATAATGAATAATACCATTAATACTAACAAATTCGTATGTTTATACGATGTAAAAAACAATAATATGTACTATAAGACTAGAAATCACAAAAGTTCGTGTCGTTAAGCGATAAAACTCTTAATGTACCACATTTGTGCGTACGTAATGTTTATTATGTAGAATTGCTCATCCGCCAGCGCTTAGTCAATAGTCTGTGATGCCTCGCCAAGCGGTTTCTACTCTGTGTCGCCCAGCGAGGCAAACGGCTGGAGCGTCTTACAAAACAAAACATAGCTCCCACTGTTTCTTAAGATTGGAGCCCGTAAATACGCTACAACCCCTGACAAGGGTACACACGTAAGTCTATAAAATGTGAATAGTCACATTCGTCCTAAATAGGCATGTAAAATATTGACACAATATATATATCTCAATGTTTTGTCTTGTGTTAAAGCCTGTGTAATACGTTGAGCTAACTACGTAGCCAGTTCACTCCTAACATCGTTGAATATATGAACTTGCACGGCTATGTTGCACATTCCAATGTATTATAATACAATATTCAATGCATATAATTGGTTACACTGATAACTGTCGCTGGTAAAACATAACTATAGCGTTCAATTTTCTTTTCTACGTTAATCTGTACACTGTATACATATATATGGCTTGGTGAATACCTTTGTATGACTGCACACAAAAATTAATAATCTTGCAAGTGTCAAAAACTATGTTCTCGAGTTATAAATATCAAAAAATGTTCTGCGAACAAATGTGTCGCTTTCGATATTCCATGTTGGTGAGAAGAAAAAAAAAATAACAATAATAACTGCATGCGACAAACATATGCATAAAATATTGGCACTAAAGCATGCTTTCTAAAATGTTCGAAAGTGCTGTAATTATGTTTTTTATTGCTTGCATGTCCGTTTATTTATTCAAAGTGCAAAATTTCATCGTAAAAAACATTATGCACTAATTGATGCTAGCACTGGTCAATTGACACCACTGGCGCTTGTCGCTTCCTTGTAGTAAATGTAAACTTGAATGCATATAAAACTGGTTCTCATGCATGGCACAAAACTGAAAATGTGCATAAGGACTATGGAAAAGTACTGTTTCTCATAATGCATGTTAGATGACCAAATAGATACACATGATAGGAACTCGCATGTGTATGTGTAGAAACACTGTAGCACAATTCTGTAATTATTGTTTGTGACCGGAACTGCTGTTTGTAGAATGTATGTTTTCTATGCTTCTTCTTCTTTCTGGATTGCTTGTCGTCTTGACTGCATTGGGGCAATGTAAAAAATGTGGTAAATTACCCGTAGAACTTGGGAGATGGGGAAAAGTTGTTGTTTGAACTGCAAACAGTGTGGAGTGAAATTTTATCTAGCTCCATCCTAGGTGTCGTCGATAGTGTATAGTCCGCTATACTGGGAAATGTATGGTTGACTACATCCTTCCTGTAAAAGGTAGTCTCCGTGTAGTAATAATTAGATATGTCTGCATGTCTCCCTCGTAGAATGGTAATAAGTCTTTCTGCCTGGTAATAGTAGACTGCCTGCGGATGTCCGTCATGAAAAATGCCCATGGATGGTGTAGGCATTGCTTGTCCATGGCGTTCCGTATAGACAGGTTAGGTTGAATAAAGGGAAAATTATGACAAAGAAAGGAAATAGTGAAGAATAGGAAATGTATAATTCATGTTCATGCAAGTACACAATATCAACTTATTTTCATTGCCTTTTCTTTAAAATCAAATTAAATTGTCTCATCAAAATAAAATAAATTAAATAAATAGATAAAATAATTGCCATAACTCTTTGAAAATAAATAAGGAAAATTTAAATAAAATATCCAACCGTAATTAAAATATTAATGTCCATGATTAATGTGTTGCCTTAAACTATTAATTATTACCGTGATGCTCTGAGTGAACCTGTTTAGAAAGCTGATAATGTTTATACAAATAATATCCTAGGGTTGCGGTTAATAAAACATTCCAAATAACAAAAACTAATATAGACATGGGCAAAGGGTTTAAAACTAATTCCTGAAATGAGATGCTCTTACTAATTGATTGATTAAGTTGCTTTAAAGCAAGTTCAAGCGGAGTCCATTGGGGAATAGTGAAATCAGATAAATTCTTTGGAATATTAAGTAATAATTCAATTTCTTTCATTTTTACTTGTTCGAAAGCTAAAATTCTTGTATGTAAAATTTGTTGATCCACAATAATCTGCGAAAAATCCTGATAATTAAAAAATATAGATTGCCCTTCGTTAAGCTGAATTGATCTGAGGGTGTTCAAATTATTATTTAAATTCTGAATAACAATAAATTGACCTGAACCTGATATTAAAATACCATTACGTGTTCTGATAAACTGAAATAATTTATTGTCAGTAATAGACTTCACTTCAAAACTACAAAATGTAGAATTAATAAACAAAGATAAGTGTTGCAAGCATGTTCTAAATTCTGTTGAAAATTATAAAATGAATTATTATGTTGTGAACCCTTAAAATAAATATATAAAATTTGAGTTGCGCAAAGCAAGCTATTAGTGTCCTAAGAGGTTGCTTTGACAAGCCTCTAATGGCCTCCTAATAAACAATAGGCCGGTGCAATTTGCCGTGGTTCAATATAATGCAATGTAAGACAAAATTTCAGTAAATGCTACTTCTGAGTTTCGTTGAAACTCCAGGTGGTAACAAAATATAGCATCAGGGAATTAAAAAGTGAAATTCAAATTTGAAACACAATAAAGATAATGAAAAACTTTCTCAATTTCAAATTTTCTTTAAACAAAAGAAATTTAACCACAATGGTGTGTCAATCCCTTAGGTATGTCAAAACAAAATAAATAGAGAATAGTTATGCAATATATTAGAATATAAATACAAATTACTAATTATTACCTACTGTACTAAAATTAACACTAAGTTAATCAGGTAGAAGTAATGAATTTATTGCTGCAGTGTCAAATAAGGTGCAAATTGGGTAGATAAACTAAACTTCCTAATAATAGATATTAATAATAATAATAATTCTCAAATTATAACATTTGTGGTAAACCACACTGTTTAAATTTGGAAAGTCTAACGATGCCGTGGCGACTTTTGCTGCACGTGCCTGTGCCAATCACCGAGGCTTAGCCTTGGCATGTTGCTGACAAATTTTGATTACTCTAAGTGCATAAAGTGCTAAAATTGCCCTTTTGTAACATTTCCCTGATTTTATCGAAATTTCGTTTGACTTTATCCTGATTTAAACCAAATGTACGTCGATTTCCCTAAAAATTTACTTACTATAAATATCTCTATGAAAAACGGTAAAATTTTGCGAGAAAAACGCAAAAAAATTCGTCTTGTTGTTCCTTTGTAAAATTATTGGTTGTGATTAACCTGAAGTGCATAAATGCGACGTTTTATGGCAAAAGTTATTTATGTAACAAAAAAAATATCCCTAACATTGTTGACATAAAGTTCTATCGTGAAAATCAAATTCTGATGGCTATATGAGTAACTAAACTGTTCCCATAAAATTTTAATGAACGAACGCCACTGATTCGAGAAAATCTATGCTAAGTGTTTTCTGAGCTTCCAGCGTGTTCAAAGTACTCGGGAGAGAGCTACAGTGCGGAGAAAGGAATTTGTAAATTCAGCTGCAATGTATTTCTGCTTATCGTTGCATTCCGACGTTGCTTGTACTTAACTGAGCTGAGTTCTCTACAGCGACAGGCGTGATCGGCGACTTCGGGTAAGCTCGGGTTCCGTTCGGAGAGGTGGAGGGGGAAAATCGCTGTTTCGGGCAGCGAGCAAAAGAACGGAGGAAGAAAATGCAACGCCATGATTCGCTGATACATTGAATGACGCGTAAATGTTTACAAAACTTTAAATTACTACAAACAAGGTTTAGTAAGCGCTGCGAGAATTGAAATGGAGTCAAGGACTTTTGAAAATTACATCATAGGCGAAATGGAAAGGGAAAAAATATCGTCGCGCTTGCGACAGTGTGTTTGCTTGAACACTTCCGTGCTCGCACAATAACAAAACTTGGGAAGCTGCTAGCAAACTAAATGACTAATAAACCTTGCATAAGGTACAATCAAACGTAAAAAAATGAATTATACTTAAAATTTAAATCGTAATGAATATAAAAATTATAGGCGAACGTGAAGTCGTAAAAAATATGGTCTGTAAACGATACAACAGGTTCTGGAACCTGAAAATTTGGCTTACTTTCTGCTTTTAAAGTAACACTTGAAACTTTCTCGACTTTTACGGGTGACTGATTCGCAAATGACTCTAACTTTTACAACTGGCTGAACACAGGGTGAAATAGGCAATTCACTTTCCATTTTGCGGCTGTTTTGAACAAAATTAGGACCCTTGCTTACGGCAAATTTCTGAACTCTATCTTTAACGGATAAAATATTCTTCGGCAAATCTATACTGTCGTCTTTAGTGACTAAACTATTTCTGGATACATCCTGAACTTCTTGTTGTACCCTAGGTTGAATAATAATGGACTGAGGCAGGGGTGGGGGAATTGGCGGGTGACTCGTTTTAAATGGTACCACTTCAACAATCGGTGCAACATCGTCGTAAATCTGGTCAATGGGCGGTGAATCATTAAGTTTGCTTAACGGTAATTCGTTGGTACACTCATGGTCATAAGTAATAGAATTCTTGCGTTGACATTGAAAATAACAGATTATGAAAATTATAAAAATACTAATAATAAATGTTGTTAATAACAAAATTGTAATTATATTATAAGGATAGTCAAAGGACTTGTTCAACAGATAAATAAAATTAGAAGCTTTTACGTATGGAAGAAATCCGTTTAAAATAACTAAAATCGCAATGATTTTCATGTTGCTTGGGCAATCAAAACAAACAGTTCTTCAAAACTAATACGTACTTTAAGCCTGCCTAGTTTAATTAGTAAATATTTTAACTCAACTTTTAATTAGTTCTGACTCTAGGCTCAAATTATCTGCGTAATTTATTTATTTAATATAATTTCTTTATTCTCTAAATTTATTAGCACTGTTTAACTTATCTTATTTAATTTCAGGTGTTAACTTTATGTTTAAATACTTGAAATCAATCGAACCGTACTGAGGTACAAGGTAAGGAAAAAAATTGAGACTGATTTACTCCTGACTACCTGAAATAAAATAATAATAATTATTTATGCGATCTTTAAATGCATTAAAATACTAACATCACTAAAACTTGAAGAATCTTTAATTCTCTCTACTCATTCTAAAATATGCTTAGCATATTATTGTGGCAAAGCTGTAAACTAAAACCGTTGTGGTTTAATCATAATCATTCTGCGATGGCAGAATGGATTTCCAGGATTATCGGTAGCTATCCAATATCCGAAGGAAAATACTTGTTAGTGGAGCGCAATAAAATCTTGACGTCGACGTCTACATATTCATATACTATAAATATTCTCATAACTGGCGCTTAAAAATAAACTTTGCTAATATAATCATATACCTTCTTCTGAAGAGTAACTCTAAAATTCTAGTGATGTATTCGCTGAGCTAGTATTATTACATACTGCAAAAAAAACTTTTGTGCCTAAAGCACATTATTAAATAATAAGTCTGCTTTTAATTGTTAATATTATTAGTGCTATTTTATTATAAATTATTATTATGTCACGCGAGTGGATTTAAAATATTAGACCTGTTTCACTTTAATAAATGCCGTAACTTGGAGCAAACTTGCAATATTTATATTTAAACTTTTAAAACAATCTGCATTTTAAAGTTTTTAACATTCGAAGCTACAACGTGCTAAGGATAAATATTCAACTGTCAAACGAAATGTTTCGGACAGGAAAAAAAAATATAAATATATAATAACAAAAAAATCTCGTTAATATGTGAGAAACGTCCACGCCGTGTGATGCTCTCATAATTCTCTTCTAGTTATTCAAAATAAGTTGGCTGTGCCTAACTTTTCTTAAAGCATATAAGTATATGTATATCTGTGTACGGATTCATTCTCGTCACAAATGCTTACCTGTGTACGGACATCTCTCGTCACTGCAGCCTATTTATACATCTATTACTTGTCAACTAGAACTTTTAATTAATCGGGCGGTTTATATCCTAAATCACGGTACGAACATTGTACATGCGTGTCGAGGAATATAATTAACGTTTCGTCTCTTTACATATTAACATGGATTAAAATTTTTAGGCAATGTATTCGTAAGTTAAGGTAACATAAGGCAAGTGACTATCTCGTATAAACTTGACTATCTCCTTAATCTAAGCTCCCTTCATGAGGTGCTAGGAGACTTCAGTCATTAAGAATATAAATGAGTGGTCCTCGGGGCCTTATTCGTTCCCAAAACTATATATGTATAAAAATGTAATATCCTCGTTGCAAAAGTCTTAGCAGTCATAGTTCAAGCATTCTAAATCCTTTACAAGTTATGGTCAGTTTTAAACCAAATTTAAATTAAACTTTTAAGGAATTTCAATTAATAATAATAACAAAAACAAAATATTGACTCAAACAAGCATACTCTGTGCCATGACTCGTAAAAATGCACATAGTGCTGATTGACTCTGACTCGGTGGCACTAATTTATTTTCCTCATTCATAAATAACTTTAAAATCCACTTTTATTCCACGTTGTTAATTAATTAAAATGTTAAGGATAAAAATCGTTTACTGTTTACTGTAGCTTACTGCATCCTCATAACCAACGTTGTAATAATTTTCGTATTCAAGATTATATAAAAAAATTCTAAAATCACTGTCAATGCAAGAAATCATCAAATCTAAATGCCTTTTCCTTATTCCTTATTTAAAATTCTGGATGGTAAAATTTTCTCAGGTGGGAATTTGTCGTAACCATGGTACCGGGTTCGTGAGTGAACCACAGAGCTACCAGGAGCAGATTGATAGGAAAACGTCCACAGACGTCCCTGGCCGACCGCATTTTCGGCAAAATGTGGCTGCCTGAAACCCGACATCGAACCTTCCGCCACGCGGAATGCCGGACGCTCCTGATACAAAAGCGCCAGCCCGACGCGGGCAACCGCGACGGAGCTAGGGCGCAGGTTCCTCCGCATTCTTACATTTCGCTGATTATCGACCCAGCTTGAAGTAGATAAATTTAATCGAATTCATCCTCATGTTAGACTAAACATCTATCATGGCATATATAAATTCTTCTCCCCCCCATTAATGAAAAAGCTTTAAGCCCTATGTAATTTCAAAATTAATTTTGGCAAGGACATACCAAAAAACTAAATAAATGAGCAAAATTTTGGGGTGGGATTTGACCACGTGTCAATATTTGGGGTGGGGTTGAATTTAAAACTGATTGTTGAGACCTCTACTAGATAACATTCTATTTTCTCATCGCATTTCCGAGGAAATGAATGAGAAGCCCAAATCTCCACTACGTAACGAAAGTTGGGGTGGGGTTGAATTTAAAACTGATTAACAAACTCTTTTCATTCCTGTAAGAAATGAAAAGGCCCACGTATCTCCACCACGTAACGAACCTTAAAGTTCGTGGGATCTTAAAAAATACCTAGAAGGTTAACCAGTTAATTGATGGGGTGATGTAAACTACTCATCATTCATCCTCTTGATGAGACCACTCGTCATTGACATGACGAGTTATCGCTTGGCATGCGAAAGGTACAAATTACACAAAGGAATTAAACTACTGAAAAGACAATGGTCACTCGTCGGATTTTGTGAACCGTTGAACCTGTATCATGGCTGGGTGTAGGATAATTACCTGTCTATCTGAAGTCTTTAGCTGAATGAAAATAGCGAAATCCTCTGTAAGCTTCTCTCTTATGCTGACCAGAGCGTTGTTCTACTCCTCACCTACTGCCTTGCTGACCACCTTCCCCCTCTCCACTCAATCTCCAAAGTCAGTCACCTCCCAGCTTGTCTCCCCTCTATATTCCCTGGCCATCGAGCTCTTCCTCGATGCCGAAACGCCGAATCGTGTGTTTAATATAATTGCTACCATGCAAACCGCTGACACCATAACCAGAAGTATTACCTGTTTCCTGAATGCTCAGGAGGTTTGCATGGCACAACACAATGCATTGTAAACATGCCTAAGAGGCTTGAGACAGCTGAGAAAAACAAGTGAATGCCCTGGTCAACATGAAGCGTTCAGAGAGACTTAATAAAATAAACATACAATCTTAGGGATTGATACGAACGAACCTCCCCGATAGCACAGTTGCTAATTCTGCCATCTCGTAATCAAGGGGTTCTGGATTCGATTTCCCGTGCAAGTATATTCATTCGGATTGCGGTTCAGCTCAGGTTATTCAAACTGAGAAAATATAGACTTTTGTTTTTTACTTTGAGTATGAATATAGATTTTCTTTAAAATTTCGCTACGTTCCTCTTCACTTTGTCACTTTAAATGGGTATTTACCTTCTAATTTATTATTATTACATTCTAATTTCGTTTTCCACTTAACATAAAGTTTTATTTGATTTAAACTTTTAATACGGAGCCAAAAACATTGATTTGGCCCACTGATCGGTAATTGACATTCATATTTAAATTGTAGGTCAATCTCTGCTCAAAATATACTTGAAACAAATTTTGCCAAACTTTACAGAAATATTGAAATGTGTCTAATTATTGATTCTATTCGGAACCTTCTCATTAAAATCTTGATAGGGGATACGCTGTATATTTGGCCATTTCAGTCTATTAAAGTATGTTTTCAGTGCCTGTTTATTTTTTTGCATTCCCTTATGCCTATTTGCGAGTACGACTTCCAATCACTTTTCAGTTAAGAGTCCATCTCACAGTTTATGCTTCAAAAACAGTGATAATTCTCAGTTCAAATATTTGTCGCTTGATGGCGTTGTTTATTTTCTCGTGATTTTGAATTGTGAATGACGTCAGCTTGTGCTAATGGGACCAGATACGGACAGCCTCTTGGGGATTGTGATTTTTCCCTCGGCCTGCAGAAAAGAGAAAAAAGTCGAGGAAAAATATTTTCTTTATTTTGGAGAGAGAAGTGAACTATGATGCTACCCTGAGAACCACCATACATTATGAACAAACAGAGCAATGTGAATGATCTACGTAATTTGAAAGAAGAGGTTCCAACGTTACGTTTAGTTTATGTTTTTAATAAAATAAATTACTGCCTTGGTCAGCATATTTAGCTTTTCATAATCATGGAAACAAGGCTTAATGGTGTTATGATTTTTTAAGTACATTTCATGTATTTCCTTCCTTATGTAACGATTAATTTGGCGGTGGAACAGATTTCCTTGCTTCATGGGCATGAGCAGAAGCTGGTAACATTAGATTCATGAATAATTGACATACTTTTTTTATTCCAAGTTATATTCTATGTTATATATTTCTATGTGTCGCCCTCTTTCTTTAGAAAACTCACTTTCATAGAAAAACAGATAGGGAAAGTTAAATAGGAAGTGAAGAAAAGAGGAAGAATGTAAAGATTGATAAACAAAGGGAGAAATAGAGGAGAAGATAGATGACCATGTGAATGTAAGAAGGGAAGATTGATAAACAAAGGAAGAAATAGAGGAGAAGAAAGATAACCATGTGAATGTAAAAAGGGAAAGATTAATAAACAAAGTGAGAAATAGAGATGACCATGTGAATGTAAGGATAGAAAAACTGTGGAAGATAGAAACATGGAAATAGCGTAATAAAATGAAAAATATAAAGAAATATGGAAAGGATATGAGTATAAAGAGGGAAAAATATAGATAGATAAAAGAGGAGATCAAAAAAGATGGTGGAAAATTAAATGAATAAAGAAAAAAACATGATCTCGTAGATTCCGTAGTGGTAACGCTGAATATTAATAATTCAAGGGATTCTGGGTTCGGTCCCCGATGGATGCACATTGCACAATAATTTGGATTTCACTTTAAACTGAAAGACCAGTCAGAATTATCCTATCTGATCATAAGGTGGACTTACACTTTCTTTAAAATGAATCGAAAATGTTAAAAATGTTCTGGAGTACCATTGCCGTTGTTGTCCTGGTCTGTTGTTTTTCTTGGCCTTCATTTCAAGTAACTCTGAAATTGACTCATGATATTTTGCGCTCTACCGAAGATCGAACCCTAGCAGATCAACCAAATGCGAGAACACTAACAATTCTCCTACACGAGAGTTTGATCCATTTGATACTTTATATATAAAATAACCATTTGCTACAACCTAGGAGGGTGCAGGGCCTGGGGCATATAATCCAAATTTATCAGATATTTGTTCCTTAGACTGAAATATAGGCCTAAGTGTCCAATATAATAATAATAACAATAATAATATAAACTTTATTACATTTAATTTATATATATTTCGTATTTTTACCTAAAAGAAAAAACAGAACATGTTGAAGGTTAATCAAAGTTATTGCTTCATTTCAATTCTGATGTACTCCTGGTGCGACGTTCATTATATTTAATTACAAAACTGCGTGTGTTCAAATCAATAATTATCAAATTGTTAATTTAACTACAAAAGTGGCAATATTTAATCAAATCCAGTAACAGAAATCTGTTGTTTTTTTTTACTTTTCATTGGATTTTGAGGCTGTAATAAATTTTCATTGTTTCGGGTAAAATAATATTTTTCACATTATGATTTGATTCTATAAGTAAACAGTATTTTTTTCACAAATATTTGAACATGATTTTTGTGTAGTGGCCTACTTTGTTTAGACTATGACTTCCGTAATCTTGGATATCTTTAAGTATGTCAAAACCACGAATGCAGGCTATGTAAGATTAGTTACTTAATTGGAAGCACTAGCGTCCTATAAACTTGTAGAATAACCGTACACAAACAATTATTTCTGTCTAGCGCGGAGCCCCCTGATGCGCGGGCGTCGGGCGAGTATTCGAGTTGCCAGTACTCTGGTTACAACTGTACAACATGTACACCATTCCTTCACAAAATTATATCAGCATAGTCACAGAATAGAAACCTATCAGTTCAAATTTAGCCTCGCTTCCCAGAACCTTTAGCCAACTTTAATCTTGACTCTACGAGATCTGCCTCTTATGTATTGTTTAGGATATGTTTTTCTTATATGAAACTCTGGTATAGAAACTAAATAGACAGAGTGGTATCATATTTATTTCATTTTTACCATGAAGCACATAGACTTGATTTGATTTAGATACCACCAGGGTGGATAAATATCATAATTTTTATTTAAAGAATCATTTTTGATGATATTTTTTATTTAAATCGATTTTTAAAAATGTTCTTCAAAAACACGCTTAAAATTGTTTGTATGGCTTTTGGTGCCATACATATAGTATATGTTTTTCTTCTATGGAATGTCTTTTCTTACAGTGAAAATAAGACATTCTGGATGTACTCTATAATTGTAACTTAAAATATTTATTATGGTCTTTGTAACTGAATTTTTGCATTTTTTTGATGATAGTTGGAAACTATCACCTGGCATGTATATTTACAGTTTAATGGTAATGACACAATTTACGGCATAACATGGTTAGTATTTTGTGTATTGTTCTACACAAAATGTTTGTTATTTTTGCCTATAAACATTTTTGAATTTTAAATCAAGATGTCTGTTTAGAGTTTACACATTACATTTCCTTTCGTATCATCCCATCAGTTCATATAGTTTGTTTCCTTTCTTTTCCTTTCGTAGAGCCTAATAAACACTATTAGATGATTAGCTACGAGATTAATGTTCTTTCACCAAATGTGATTCTGATATGTACAAAATCCTTATATACATTATTCTATATTTTATTTATATAAAGTGATTTAAATTAGTGATTTTTTAAGAATTTGAAATGACTGCAGAATTTCTCTTCTCACGAACAAATCGTCCATTGAGAATGCAAATGTTTTATCTCCAAATTGTAAACTTTTTTGTGTGCAGAATTTGGAAGCAACCAAGAGAGTGCAAACGCCAACAGCCAATGAAACCTTACGACATTCCTCAACCAACTGCAAGCACCATTCGTGATAAACCACTTGCATTCTAATCTGTCACTTGTTGAAAATGCTTAGCGATAGTAGTGGTCTTCGGTTCTTACTTTTGTTGTCAAGAGACAAAAAATGATTAATAGTGGAATCAAAGTAGTTAATTGATTTCCTAAAATACGAATTATTTATTTTATTTTGCTACCAAATGACAAATTTATAATGAAATTGTTTCATCTCCATCTCGTTTCCAGAATGCAGTGTAATATTTGGGAGATAGAACACTTCCACTCTCAAATCATAGCTATAGTGGAACCACGAGCAAAACAACCTGCACAGACCTGCGACTCCTGTGCACCGTACACCCGCGAGTAGCGTAGGGGGAGAGTGGACCATGCTTCCTTATGGCCCGAGGTGGAGGGAAGAAGGGAAAGCTGCGCGGGGACTTTTCGTCCCAAGGTTTTTTTTCCTTGTGGTCGATCTATAGTGTTGCGTGCAATTGTTATATCTGAAATTTCAATTATTAATTACAGCATAAATACCTAACCAAACAACTAGTTATTTTTAGAGGCTTCAATATATCAGCCTTTGCAATGGCACAAACTTTCATTTCTATGGTGACGAAGGTTAAAAGGCTTTAAATTGCTCTCCTGAAAAAAAAAATGAAAAATTGGACATTAAACATTTACATTCTCAGTGGACGAAATGCCTGATCATGCGCTGTCCACGACATCCTGTTATCCTTTTTGTTTACGAAAACGAGAACTCACTTGAAAGAGCCTACTTCCATGCGCATATTTTCGGAGGTATGTTCTTCTGCCCTGGTGTTTTAGTTTAAAAACCAGGACGTCGGATTTTTTAATTTGTCGGATCCCCCGTTTTGTATGAGCTTATTTATTGGCTTAAGTAAGATGAAAATATTCTATGCAATTTGACATTTACATAGAGTGACCAGATCTGCTCTTTTTACCAGAACAGGTGTGGTTTGCAATGTAGGAATTTAATAGTTATAGTTTTGCATGTAGTTTATTCATTAGGTTATTTGTGTTGATTTGAAGATATGAGAAATAGTGGTGTAGGATTAAAAATATTATATATTGAGGTTTACTGTTTAAATTACTAGGATATTATATTATTGGGGGCTGTTTAGGATTGATTGATTGATTTCCTTTACTTTACTTCGCTATTTTGTCGCCTGTTGCTAATTGCGAACATGTGGATGAGTGATGATATGAGGAAATTGATGAATGCACACTCACAAACATCCATGCCCAGGTCGGGATTCTAACCCGCAATCCCAGGAGTCGTAGCGCGATGTACTAACCACTCCGCCACGGGGGCCGGCGGTGCTGTTTAGAACATAATCCAAACGGTAAACGAAAATAACACAAAACCCGATAAACAAGCATTTAAAGATATAATTTATAATATTAGTAAAAAGATAAATGGGAATTGCGATCTTGGTATTGTGTAATTTCCATTCATTGCAAATGATAGATACTTCGAGGTATCTTTCAATGTTTTATACGTCGTTTCCCGTCTCTCGAAGTTTCTCTCTTATGAGTTTCCGTAAAACTCTCGTGAACTTGACACTGAGTGAGTCTAAGAAGCTTGAGTATCAAGATTGCATTTTAACTGCTCGGGCATTCGTTGTTTGCGTGGAAACTATCACCACTTGAGGTCTGTTGACGCTCGAGCCATGACATTGACACCAACAAGCACTCAGGCAGTAGAGCATTACACCGCTCCTTCTCGAAGACAAATTGCCATTGTGTTGATCCGTTGCAAGTCTGAATCAATGTAGAAAAATCCATATGCTTCTCTGCTTAGCCGACTTCCATGTCGGAGTGCTTATCACAGCGCGCTGAGAAGCCACGGGTCACGGGTTCAATTCCTGGCCTGGGCATGGGTGTTGTTTGTAAGTTATCCTGTATCTATTTCATCATATCATCACTTTTCCTCGTCGTCGCGATTACCTAAGAGGAGAATAAAAGCGACGGTAAATAACAAAATTCAAAACAATCAAATCAAATAGCCTAAACTCACATCGACTTGAGCTGTATAACTTTGAACATTGAATAAGATTTCGTATTATCGTTTTGACCCAACACTGCGATCACTCGATCTTAAAATAATTACTTGGCTTTCTAGTTTGGCCCATCCATTCTTAATACCTTGGAAAACGTGTAAATTGAAACTTGGAAAAAATATTGTTTAGAAACCTTGGAAGGGATTTATAAAAAAAATATATAATACAAACGTTGTTGAAATTTGAGATGTTAAGGGTTCATTTAACATGAATCATAATGTTTATTATAGACTCCTCGTCATGTATGGACTACCATGTGTGTGTGAAGAAGGTAAAACTAGCTCCTACCCATTGCATCGTGCCATCAGAGTATGGAGAAGACCACACCCGTTCACGCTCTTGATGTGTGAACAGCACGCGTCAACCTTCACCAAACCCCATATACCATGTGTGACAAGAAGGCTGTTGAACCCCAGAGCAGCTTCATGCAAGAAGATTTCGAAAAATGCCATCCACTCGAATCAAACCCATTTGTCACGAGTGGCATACAGACGCTCTAACGATTAGACCACCGCTGCTCTTATATATCTTGTTTATATGTATGTATGTATATATGCCTACTATATAATTGTTATGCTACATATATTATCGTTATTGGATGGTGTAGGAATCTTCAGTTTGAACAGGCTATATACAGAGCATTCCCTGGCATTCGCTACGAGTAGTGTTGCCCACGAGACGAGACTTTGGCCTGTCTCGTCTCGTGGAAATACTGTCTCGTCTCGAAAATATTCGTTTGTCTCGGGACACATGATCAATCTCGTCTCGTCTCGAATTTTTAAAAGCCTGTCCCGTCTCGTCCCGTGGGCAACACTAGCTATGAGACTCGGCGGCAAGCTGCCCGGCATCAGCGCTTGTCTTTCCCAATGAACGGGTCAGCGACAGCCGCTTGAGTCGGCTATTAAAATTACAGTTTTCATATTGTGTACTAACCTTGACTACAGAAGGTGTTGAAAATGATGTCCCTCTGCTGCAACACATTCCTGGCATCTTCGAAGGAAATTGACATTTACACGTGCAAGTTCGTCTACTGTAATTCTCCCGATTTTTCGTACAATACTCTCTTTTAACTCACGGATGGTGTGCGGATTGTCTTTGTATACTTTATTTTCCCATTTTTCTTTCCACTTTTATTCAGAACTGACCCTGTTACTCTATACTTTTTTACGAGGTTTAATATAAGCGACTGTCGCGGACCCGTTCACCGGGAAAGACAAGCGCTGATGCCGGGCCGCTTGCCGCCGAGTCTCCTAGCGAATGTCAGGGAATGCTCTGTAGTACGTCAGCCTTGAATGCTTATCTCGAGCTTCTAACGAAAACACCTTAAAAATAAAAATAATTGAGGATGATTCCATCTTACAATAAACGCCAAAACTTTGCTTTGCTAGTGTCAATCAATAATTATCTCTGACAGAAATTCACACCAAAGTTTTTTAAATCTCTGTAAGGGTAAGTAAGCCTGATATTAGCAACATGTCCGGTCTTAAATCTCTAAAGGATGCATGAGTGCAAATTTAGGTCCAGTTCCACGGACAGAGCAAATGTTTTCCGAGTAAATATTTGGCACCACTGCGAACACTGGCACTTTGTGGAACAGTTGCCTGGCTGAATGGAATGCAAATTCCAACGCTCTAATGTGTGTCTCTCTTCGTTGGAAACGTGCCTTTCCGGCAGAGGGCAGGAGTGTTCCGTTTCCTCCATGGATAAAGAGGCAATCAGGAAGCGGAGGTCCTCAAAGGACTCTAATGACACCAAGAACGCATTTCTTGGATTAAATGAATGCAAATTCCTTCGTGACGTCTTGTAAGGTGTGCTTCTAACAGAGGACATTATGCAGACTAAAGCAATGTATGTGTATTTTTGGTAGAGAAAAATTTCATCTCCAGCATCTCATTGTCGCAAATGAGGATGTTTCTTGTGACTTATGGCTTCCCACGTTAAAGTCAACGACTATACTAATTATTATTAAGGCCAAATAGCATAAGAGTTATTTAAATATATCTTTATAAGTTGCTGTCTCAATGAGCGCAACGTTGGTCCTAACTTTCGGGAGGTAATATAGAAAAGTTTTCCAGTCCATAAAATTAGCGTCGCACATAAACATATGTTTTCAAAACGTGGTTTCATTATATAATTGATTAATACGGGTGGATTGAAAAGTTCGTGGCCTGACCTAGAAAATGAGAAGATATTTGGATAAGTTATGTTTTATTTTTCCACGTAATCCCCCTCGAGGGAGATACATTTACGCCACCTCTCCGGTAACGCTGCTATACCACTTTTAAAAAATGATTCCTCAAGGTCTGCAAAATACCCCAGTACAGCACTTTTCACCTCTTCATCCGAAGAAAATCGCTGACCCCCCCAAAACTTTTTCAGGTTTCCAAACAGGTGAAAGTCCGAGGGGGCCAGATCAGGCGAATAGGATGGGTGCGGCAACAGTTCGAACCCACAGGAATGAATTTCTGCCATGGATGCAAGGGACGTGTGAACGCGCACATTATCCTGGTGAAACAACACCTTTCTTCGCAGCATTCCTGGCCTCTTAATTTTAATTTCCTCGCGTAAACGTCGCAGCAGGGTACAGTAGTATTCAGAATTGATAGTCTTTCCTTTTTCCAAGAAATCGATTAAGATAATGCCCCTAGCATCCCAGAATATTGATGCCATAACCTTGTTTGCCGACAAAACCTGTTTGGCTTTCTTTGGGGTAGGAGATCCTTGTCGTTTCCATTGCTTTGATTGTTGTTTTGATTCCGGTGTATGATCGTGCACCCATGTCTCGTCCATAGTCACAAATCTGCCAATAAACTCCTCCGGATCACTTTCAAACAGTTCCAAACAATCACGGGAAAGGGTGAGTCGAGTGCGTTTGTGTTCAACTGAAAGCAACTTGGGTACCCATCTCGCAGACACCTTAGAAAACCCTAAATCGTTCACGATAATGTTTTGTGCTCGCTCATAGGAAATACCCACAGTCTCAGCTATCTCACGGATTTTGATTCTGCGGTCACTCAAAATCAGGTCACAAATTTTATTGACATTTTCTGTTGTGGTCGACGTTGCAGGCCTGCCACTGCGGGGGTCATCTTCAATGCTGTTTCTTCCACGCTTAAATTCAGCCACCCACTTTTTCACCATGGAATACGAGGGCGCGGAGTCTCCAAGCGTCTCTACCATGTCCGTATGAATTTGCTGTGGTGTTAAGCCCTTTTTATGCAGGTACTTAATGACAGCGCGATGCTCTATTTTCTCCATGTCACAAATTTCCGTCACTTCTGCCCACTAAAAGTCCTCACCTGAAATAATAGAGCAATGCAATGAAATGAAATTTTACACAGTGACTACCAAAGGATATAGCTATGCAACTAATGTATGAAACTTAAAATTAAAAGCTTCCTTCCTACTCAGGCCACGAACTTTTCAATCCGCCCTTATGTGAATTGACGTTGAAATGTTTATAATACGTTCATAGTGTTGTACTTTCAGTATGTTTTTTTTTAATCTGAAATACTTATAAATGCGTCAATTTTTTTTTTAGATCTTCACATAGTTTTCATTGAAAATAAAAATTTCCAATCACACTATAACTTTTTTATTTTTGTTATTTTTTGTGCCTTCTCTGGATCATATGGCTAATCGTGAAGATGAGGATGAGTGGCGATTACATGAAATTGATGACAAGTAAAATCCAGGATTTGAACCCGGTAGATTGGATGGCGAGTCCGAAAGTCAAGCACTCAACTAACGCGTTCGGCCACCGAGTTGGCTCTTCTGCAATAATTTTCTCATTTCTTCCCCATATGCGACTAGCCTGGTGGGTGTCCCCTTGAAGCACGTAACCTCCAGTGAGTGTCCATCCTGTCTCTGCTTTTAGCGTTTTTATTATATCGTAAACAAGCTTCTAAAAATGTGATTGGTTGCATCTGCCTACAGTATAAGTAATTTCAAAATTGTTGTTGACTCTCTCGATTGATTGAATTTGAAATTTTGGGAGCGTCAGCACTTAGCCTATTTTGTAACCGGCAAATTATACAGGTTCAGCCCCTTACCATAACTGAAATATAACTAATGTAACATAGCTGTAATGTCGGAGGACTAAAATATTCTTACGTGAGTAAAAGCTGAAGCTGTAAAGAGGCGCTCAGCACACACAAAGACAAAGCACAGGACAACACACACGCAACCATAGGTCCAGATGCCAGAGCCTCCTTACTCTGCAAAATGCATCCAGGGTGTACTTCGTGGACGTGAGGTTGACATTTGGATGTACTAAGTAGAAAGGTCACCCCCTACACCCTTGGATTAATCTCTCATTGACCAAATTATCTAATCAGCATAAAACGATTTTGAATCGGAGTGAAAATATATCATGAATTCCAGATCCTTTCACTTATTTACGTATCGTTCACAAAAGAAAGCATCAACTTTTTCAAATGAAGCAGAAACGGGTTTGGTCTATTCCCATATGTGTTTTGTGACATCTAAGAGCACCCACGCGTCATTTTCATTGAGAGACAACAGACTAGGCAGAAGGGACGATTACTAAGAAAATGAAAAGACTGAGAGAAAATCTAATTTGTCTCTTTTCCGAACCTCTGAGCAAAATGGGCTGGTAAGAGAAATCTTTTAATGAATTTCACTTTCATTGACACGAATGACGTTCCTTCTCTCTAATTACTTTCCATTTCAACGTTATTGTATTACTGTCAAAGGAAGCAATTTATTTATTTCGGTGTCAATAAAGTGGTTCTAAAAAGAACTTCTCGTGACATGGTACGAGGGGCGATCAGGTTGCTCCGACCCTAACGTAGAAGGAATGACGTTATGATTGATTTTTTTATTTTGTTATTGTTTAGTGATCCTTTATATGCTTTCATTCTGAATTGCAAGTCTGAGTAGCGTACAGTTTTCTTTTTACAGGTGTTTAACTGAGTGAAGTTGTGTCAATGTGCCAGAATGGACAAAACTGAGGTGAGAGCGGTGATTACATATTTTGTGAAGAAGAAGTGGACGGTATCCAAAATTCATGAGTACTTGGTGGATACACTACGGGACACTGCTCCTTCATACAGTATGGTGAAGAGATGGTGTCGTGAGTTTAGTTGTGGGAGAGAGTCGTGTGAGGATGAACATGCAGGTGAAGCACCAAAAACTGTCATGACGACCGAAAACATTATCAAAGTCCACGATATCGTGCTGAAGGATCGTCGAGTCACTATCCGTCATGTTGCTGAGATGTGTGGCCTGTCATATGGCACTGTGCAAAACATAATTACCCAGGAATTGCAAATGAAAAAAATTGCTGCAAGATGGGTCCCTCGAAGGACTCTTGCAACAGCACGGTCAGTCACTATACTTGCATTAAAATACTTTTGGCAACAACAACCTTAGACAAAAGGTCACTCAGTGGCGGTAACTGTACACAGATGAACGTTCTCTTTTATCGCCTTGCTCCTTAATTATGCACTTGCTTCCAAAATCCGACACAGACCTGCGAAATTCTGGAGCTGAGTTTACGGCTGAGTGTTGTTTCTTGTGTGAAATATCCCGATGGCGTTGTGGTATTGTCCTCACCTTCTAATCAATGGGTATCTATTTTTTATTGTAGGTTCAGTCCTGGTTTTAAACGTCTTGTGTTATTCTGTAAAAGTGAGTTAATCTCAAAAATTAATTAGCATAGAACGTCAAGCAATAAGTAGCTGTTCATACCTTTCTGTGCATAAGGAGGACTTAAAATTAAATTTATAGAAGCCTCATGTGAGAAATATTAGAACTCATGATATCTGCACAGAAGATTCATTGTTTAAGTTCTGACAAGTAAATGGATGTCTTCTTTCATCGCCAATCTCGCGATTAACCTAAAGAGCTTGAGAAAACCTGTGTTCTCAAGAAGACAGGTGGGCAAGCCATGTGGCACGAATGGGTGATGAAAGAATAGTTCAGATGGACCTAAAGGAAATGGGTAAGGATGGAAAAATTGGATTGATCCTGCCCAGGAGAGGGACAGATGGAAGGCTTATGTTGCTGCAGTCATAAACTTTCGGGTTTAAGAAGGCTAGAGAGTTGGTTAGTTAGAGAACCGGTGTAAAATAAATAAAATACAATTAAAAAGCACAAGAAAAGGCATCTAAGGGAAAGGATGTGTAATGCTAATGAGCGAGTAGAAATGGAGGATGAGAATATGTCTTTCTACAGTCAGGGAGTCTGTGATATTCTGTACTACAGAGAGATGAAAAATATCCAAGCAGAATTTCCCGACCTCTGCTTTCCGTCATCGCTTAGTGCGCCAACCAGCTCCCACATTGAGCCTGGACTCCATTCCTGTCCACCTCCCTGGGGGTTGAGAAGAGGAAGCTTAGCGTCGTCTCAGCCCACGCATTCCCCTTGTCATGTTGTCTCTAAGTAGCTTTCTGACATGTAAGTCCTTTCCAAAGATTAAGATTTATCTCATCAAGATATAAGGGAGAGCCTTGACAAACAGGAAATTTGATCATTGAAGTCAACTGATATAACTCAAACTTTACTGTATTTATTCCTCAAAAATCGTTGCCATGGTACTGAAAACTTGGATGTCAGATTTTCTAGTAAGATATATCTGTATTTAAATCTTTAGTATTCCAAGCTGCATATCTCGTAGAGTACTTATCATGAAGCCATTAGTTACATTTATATTATTTAAAGGCATATTTCATCCTACATCAGATAATAATAACAACAACAAATTTATAAACGTGCCGACCTCCGTTGCGGAGTGGTTAGCATAGGGCTCCACGACTCAGAGTTTCCTTGTTGGGAACATGGGTGTTCTTTGTGACAAGGGAGGTTATCTAAGTGTCCCCCTCCGATTTTCATGAAACTTGGCAGGTGTATAGAGGGGCCCAAAGGAAGAAACACGTATTTTGTTTTTCCTTCGGCTAAAAAACTGTTTTAGGGGGCACCCCCCCTCCCCGCTCAAATGTCAAGATGAGGAGAAATTGAAGTGGGGATCTGACCCCGAAACCACGTAAATATGGCATAGGAAGAAACAGGGGGCATAGGGTCCCTCTATACACCTGTCAAATTTCATGGATATCGGAGGGGGCTCAGGGGTCAGATCCCCACTTCAATTTGTCATCATCTTAATATTTGAGGGGGGTTGCCCCCTAAAACAGTTTTTAGGCGAAACAAGAAAACACGTATTTCTACATTTGGGCCCCTCTATACACCTGCCAAGTTTCATGGAAATCGGAGGGGGACACAGAGGTCATATCCCCACTTCAATTTGTCCTCATCTTAACATTTGAGAGGGAGGGTGCCCCCTAAAACAGTTTTTTAAGCGAAACAAAAAAACACGTATTTCTTCGTTTGGATCCCTCTATACACCTGCCAAGTTTCATAGGAATCGGAGGGAGACACAGGGGTCATTTCCCCACTTCAATTTGTCCTCATCTTAACATTTGAGGTGGGTTGCCCCCTAGAACAGTTTTTTAGCCGAAAGAAAAAAAACACGTATTTCTTCCTTTGGGCCTCTCTATACATTTGCCAAGTTTCATGGAAATCGGAGGGGGACACTTAGATAACCTCCCTTGTGAGTATCAACTTCATCATATCATCGCTAATCCTCATTGTCCCGATTAGCCAAAAGTGGCAGAAAACCGACTCTGAATAACAAAAATCTAATCGTTGCTTAATAATAATTATTAATTATGCAGACATTAATTTCTATACCAAATTGTTCTTCTACGTAATAAATGCAACCACAAAGACATTTCGTAAAAACAAATATTGCAATATAGAAACAATGGAACCTCGTTTCTACGTCTTTCATTCAATACGTCTCTTCTTCCGTACTAAAAATATCATGAAAACATTATGTTTTCTTTTATTCTTACTGCTTTGAGACAAAAGAAGGAATTAGCTAATTTAATTTCCGCCTACCTGGAGTGTTTTGTTGAACCTAAAAGGATTACCCTCAGCAACCTTTCAGCTCAACCTTCCTGCTGAAGGCTTCTGACACCAAAGGGTTCGGTCAAAGCTCAGGGATTTCGAAGAACATGAGCTGGAGGAGAACAAAAGGCTTAATCGTTCTGCTCTGCAATTCTTTTCAACCTTTCTTTGCAATTTACTAGTTCCCTTTGCTTTCGGGAAAAATATACAGATGAAAACCGAAAGCATTCTGAGATGAGTGCATCGTGTTTCGAAAAAGCTTATAATTAAATTACTTTGAACAATCTTAATTTTTCCAACTGAATAAGTTAATGTATTTTATGTTTGGTAATATTTATTCGTATTTTCTTTGATGTTACACACTAACTAACTAACTAACTCTCTAGCCTTCTTGAACCCGAAGGTTTATGGCTGCAGCAATACAAGTCTTCCATTTGTCCCTAAGCTGACAAGTTACATACAGAAGATAAAACTAACTCCGTGTAGTCAATAAAAATTATGACGTTACCAATTCAGAAAAACCAACTACCTAGGTAAATACGTGGGTTAAGTCATAAGTAAAGCCCGGATTTCTATGTAATTATATATTTTTTCCTTTATATGTACAAGCGTGGAATTAAAATATATTGACGAATTACGTCAGTAGAGATGTCACAGTGAAGTTTTATATTACATATTTTTACATATTTTACTAAATGTTACATATTCCTAAGATATGAAATATTTTTTACATAAAACAGTCCTTAACAGGAAAATCCAATGAACTTTTGGCTTACTAGTTAAAAAAGTATCTTCTCACTTCCCCTCCCCATTTCCAGGTCTAGGTACATAGCAGTTCGTTGATTCGCCGCATCGTAACAATTACATCAAGATTCGACAGTGTTTCAGTTTCCAGTTTGTAACATGGAGCGGCAAGCAACACACAGCGAACGAAGAGAACCAACAATGGAAGGCGGCAAGTACAACGCTGAGAGGCACTTACCTTTCATCCGTACATTGTTGTGATCGTTTTGATTTTTGCAGCAGGCTGTGACAAATCTTGAATGAAGTATTGTTAACTCAACCGTAGAATTTCGTATATATATTTCGTCGCCTTTTCATTTTAACCATTGGAGTTTTAAGAAGAGCTTGCCTCAGTATTTAAACAGTGTTTTAGCTGTAGAAAGCTGGAATGGCTCCGCCTACCTCCTCGTTATCTCAAAAGTTGCGATCTTGGATAGCAGTCGATGATGCATTTACTACGGATGGTAAAGTTATTTTTTGTCGAGTCTGCGATAAAAAAGTTGGGTGCACTATGAAGTCTCAATTAGATCAACATGTTCGCACTTCACTTCATGTGAAAAACAAACAACTACGGAGTGAAAGAAGCAAGTTTTACTAACCCAGATGCAAGAGGATTCTTCATTCACTGTGTTTTACAAGGAAATGTGCGAAGCAATGATTGCAGCAAACATCCCTTGGTATAAAATTCAAGTACCGAAGTTCCGGGATTTTCTGGAAAAATATTGTGGCCGTAAACTTCCTGACGAGTCAACCCTTTGAAAGCGATATCTTCCACATTCCTACAAAGAAACTTTAGAATCAATTAGGGCAGAAGTAGGCAGTTCCTATGTGTGGATTTCCATCGACGAAACAACTGATGCTTTGGGACGGTATGTAAGTAATTTCATTGTTGGAACGCTAATTGCTGATTCTCCATCTACACCACATCTCATTGCATGCAAAGTTCTAGAGCGTACTAATCATTCCACCATAGCACGATTTGTGAATGACAGTCTTAAATTGTTGTATCCGGATGGCTTACAAGAAGAGAGAGTTCTTCTCATGTTCACAGACAGTGCGTCATACATGTTAAAAACTGCTACGGCACTTAAAGTGTTTTATCCTAACTTGATCCACTTTACTTGCTTGGCACATGCTCTCCAACGCATTGCTGAGGAGGTGAGAGGCAATTTCCCGGAAGTCAACCAACTTATTTCTTCCACGAAAAAGGTGTTTCTGAAGGCACCACAACGTGTGCAAGTTTACAAGGAACAATTGCCAGATGTACCACTTCCTCCAGAACCTATTCTTACTAGATGGGGCACTTGGATCCGGGCAAGTAAGTTTTACAACGAACATTTTGAAGAAGTGAAATCTGTGCTTGACTCATTTTCGGCGGGCTCAGCTGTATCGGTACGCACTGCTCAAAATCTCTTCAAGGACACCAAACTTGCTTGCGATATGGCATACATAAACAGCAATTTTGGTTGGATTGATACAAGCATAAAAAAACTTGAAACTGTTGGGCTTCCTCTCCTGGAAGCCATGGATATATATGAGGATGCAAGAAAGAAACTGTCTGCTGTTGGAGGAGATGTGGGAGAGAAAGCTCGAAGAAAATTTGACGCAGTGACTGAAAGAAACCCAGCTTACGTCAGCTTATTTACAGTGAGCCGCATTCTCAATAGTGTTGCCCACGGGACGAGACGGGACAGGCTTTTAAAAATTCGAGACGAGACGAGATTGATCATGTGTCCCGAGACAAACGAATATTTTCGAGACGAGACAGCATTTCACAGCATTTCCACGAGACGAGACAGGCCAAAGTCTCGTCTCGTGGGCAACACTAATTCTCAATGGTGAAACAGTTAACCCTCCCAATGATATTTCTCCCGACCACATTCACCTCCTGAAGTACGCTCCGGTTACTTCTTGTGGCGTGGAGAGACGTTTCTCTGCGTACAAGAACATATTATCTGATCGGCGACAAACATTTACTTCTGAACATTTGGAAATGTACCTGGTAACATATTGTAAGTTAAATAATTAAATACAGTGCCTGCCCCAAAATCAAAGGTAACCTGAATTTTTGTAAGTGCTTTTTGAGTGAAAAATTTGGGCAACGAAAATTTATTACTCAACATTTTGAATGGTACCTGGTGACATTGTATATTAAATATTGAATATATTCAAATTGTGGTTAATATAAGAACATAAAAAATACTTAATGTAAGCATTGTAATATTGTAACTTCAATTTTTGTAAGTCTTTTTGAAATAAACATATCCCTTTGTGAGGAAAAAATGTAACAAAAATAGGAAGTAACGTTTGGAATAAATATTTATAGTACATATTTCATTATGAATTTACATATTTTTTACATATTTCATTATGAATTTACATATTTTTACATATTTCAGACATTTTTATTACATATTTATGTACATATTTTAGGGGTTGATATTACATAAAAATCCGGGCTTTAGTCATAAGTCATGGCAACTATTTTTTTCTCGCGAACAGGGGACAACACTAAAAATCTAAGATATGAAAGTGTATGAAATGTACTTTCGAATGAAGCCTTCGGGTGGTGTATGTGAACAAAGATGAGATAATAAGCACGCACCCAAGTTCAGTCGGTGAGTGACAGCGTTCAAAATGGAGGTCATGAAGCAGGAGCAACGTTCGTAAGTTAAAATAGCAGTTCTCCGCGACAGAAATGCATGGGAATTCCATACAGAGCTACGGGAAGAACTGGGTGTGCATGCCATGCCCTATCGAACAGTGGATAATCTGGGCGAATACTTTAAGGTTGTTGAACAGTGTAGTCTTGTGTACTTGTTGTTCATACCATAATAAAACACTGCTGTCCAACGTCTTGTGTTCTGCCTCTTCCCTACGAGAGTCTCCTGAATTCAGACTTCATCTGATAGCTTCATTCGAAGGTTCATTCCATACACTTTCAAACGTATATCTTAGATTTTTCGTGTTGTCCCCCGTACGCCAGAAAAAAATAGTTGCCATGACTTATGACTTAACCGACGTTCGAACGCGGTCCACGTAACGCCTGGAATCATCCCTCTTGCCGGCGGAATTGAATATGCATATGGACTCAAGTCGAGCGCATATATTTATTTTAAACCACAAGTAAAGTAACCAAGTACGAACTCATCTCATGGAAGATGTAGGAGATGTCCACGTACTGTAACACTAGAGTACTGCATGTAACCACTGCATGTAACCACTCGCTCGCTCGTACGCGCTCCAGTCTCCCATGATCGAGCGTTTGCAATGGAATATTATTTTAATGTGACGATAATCGTAAACACATATACGTAAAATATCCGTCCTGCCAGTTTCAGTCCACAGTCATATGTTCCATTGATAAGATAGACTAAACTGCATTTTAACTTGGAGATGATGACTATATTTACTAAAGTTTCAATTTCACTGCGTCTCTCACTTCACGATCCATATTTGAGGGGCCACTACCATGGATAAATTACGGTTATACGTGTACTGCTGGGCTTCGAGTGTACACGTATACCGTTCATTATGCCTGTTCGAGCATTATTTGCTCCGTACACTATCTAGCGTCGTCCGTGAGAACTATTTGGCGTTCATACCAAATGCTCTCCTTGCAACACACTAAGCCACACACATGTACACAGCTTTTGATAAAGTTCGCTTAAGCCCGCTTTTGACGAAAGCATTTTCCTTAGGTGCCATGACCAAAATACTACCGTGTAAAGCGAAAAATCTTATGACATTTCAGATGCCATGGCATATTCCATGGCATTTCACAAGGATAGGATCAGTCCTATTTCCGTAGCATTTTTCGTAGCATAACCAATCAGAAGCGACCTCTAGGTCACGAGTGCAGTTTTAATGGCGGCCGCGTGGATGTAAACAACATATCACTTCACATTTTTAAAACAAGATAAGTATTCAACCGAGAGGAATTACGCTTCGAATTAAATGGTTTTAGGTATAAAACAATGGCGCTTCTTAAATACATAATTTACAACGTTTACTGTACACGTATGGAAGAATATTTTAGGTATTTTCAATTGTAAACACCGTACACTCGCCATATATGGTGTAACTCGATGTGCCTATCGTGCTGTATGTATCATACAATGTAATCTCAACAGCTGACCGAAATGTTCCATGAAATGCTTTAGTGTAAAGTGCTATCTGCTATAAGATTTTTGGAAGCATTTACATAGCATTTATGCTAGCAAAAATGTTAAAGGGAATGCTTTCGTCTAAAGCCGGCTTTAGAAAACGCCTCCTCACACTTCTGCACGAATTTGTTTTCACGTAAGAATCGTTCATGGAATTTACTTGTTCTTAAATGTACTTACGTTGGTACATTACAATAATACTACACTCAACACTACCACTTATTACCTTAGCAAACTACACAGAGATCAATATAAATCCACGATACATCCACTCGCATGAAAGCAAATACTGACATTCTTGGCATACAGAGAAGGTGGCGACGGGAATTTGTTCTCGATAGTACAGGGTGTTTCACTCGCTCTCGGCCCCTGATTTTCGCTTATAAAAACCAAACTATTGGTCTTAATGTAATGAAATTTGCTACGAACATACCTTGGTGTATAAGTATGGCGACGTCACAGCGAGTGTTGGAAGTGGTCCCCATTTAGCATCAATATCACACGCCACTCCATGTTACAGAATGCAGCCACCAACACATCAGGAGTCACAGCATCAATTTTCCGCCGAATGCTGTCTTCCGCCTGCTTTAGACGAAAGTTCTTTCCTTATTATTTTTCTTAACATTTATGCCATGACTAAAATACTACCGTGCAAAGTGAAAAATCTTATGGCTTTTCAGATGCCATGGCATATTCCATGGCATTTCTGAGGGATAGAACCCGTCCTATTTCCGTAGCATAACCAATCAGAAGCGACCTCTAGGTCACGAGTGAAGGTGTAATGGGGCCGCGTGAGATGTAAACAATGTATCACTTCAAATTTTTAAAAGCTGATAACTATTGAACCAAGAGGAATAACGTTTCGTATAAAACGTTATTAGGTATAAAACAATGACGCTGCTTAAATACATACTTTACAACGTTTATTGTACACGTATGGAAGAATAATTTAGTTGTTTCAATTGTAAACACCGTCCACTCAGCATATATGGTGTAACTCGACGTGCCATTCGTGCTGTATATGTTATACATTGTAATCGCAAAAGCTAATCGAAAAGTTACATGAAATGCTTCCGTGTAAAGTACCATCTGTTATAAGATTTTTGGAAGCATTTACAGAACATTTATGCTAACAAGAATGTTAAAGGAAATGCTTTCGTCTAAAGCCGGCCTTACAGTTCCATGATAGTCCGTGGTTTGTTTGCGATAGACATTTCCTTCAGCATGTCCCATAGGAAGAAATCCTGTGGGGTAAGATCAGGCGATCTTGGTGGCCAATGTCCATTGGAAATGACACAATCTACAAAGAATAACACAATTTCTTGCATGCTGGCGTTGGAAGTGTGGAAAGTGGCGCCATCCTGCTGAAAATAGTAATTTCGGAGTTCCTCGTCATCCTACTGACGTTGTGTCAAAAAAGATGGTGCCAATAATGGGACGAAAATGACGTCACTTAGCTTTCCATACACCAAGGTATGTTCGTAGCAAATTTCATCACATTATGAATCGGGTAAACTACTTTTTGCGGACGACTTCAAAATATACAAAAGAATTTTCAGTTACAGTGACTGTACCGAGTTACAAGCGGACATAAACAGTCTTGTGGGATGGTGCGAAAGCAACAAACTAATCTTAAATAGCGAAAAATGTTACCAAATGTCATATACTCGAAACACTACATCAATAAAATACGACTATTGCATAAATAAACAAAAATTAAAACGGGTAGAAACAATCAAAGATCTAGGAGTTCTGTTTGATTCTAAATTTACATTTCACGCGCACGTTAACTTTATAACAAACGAGGCTTACAGACTTCTGGGATTTATAATGCGTACATGCAAAGAGTTCAAAAATGTCGGAAGCTTAATGATGCTTTATAATGCTTACGTTAGAGTGAAAATTGAATACGCAAGCATAGTGTGGCACCCTCAAACCCAGCAAGATATAAACAAAATAGAACAAATTCAAAGTAAATTCTTAAGACACTTAAAGTACAAACTAGATGGTATATACCCTCAAATGGAATCCCGTGAGAACCTTCTCAGATATTTTAACTTAACAACTCTCAACAACAGACGCATCATGCATCAGCTCATTTTCCTCCACAAAATTTTAAATAATCTCATTGAAGCTCCTTTCGCCCTGTCACAGCTCGACTTCTACGTCCCCTCAAGCAAACTACGACCAAGAAGGCAACTCTTCAGCCTTCGTCGTAATAGAACCAACGCTCTGACAATATCCCCAATTTGGAATATGTGTAAAACATTTAATGATACCATCAAAAGTGAAAACAGTGTGGACTTATTTTGCCCGACCGCAATTTTGAAAAGAAATATACTAAAATTACATAAATTACGATAGAACCTAAGATTTATATGTTTGTTAAATGTTTCTGTCTATATACTACATTCATCTGTGCAATATTTCAATAATGTTATCACAAAATTATTGTATAATGAACGTCATTAATGGGTAATATACCTGTTGCGTTTGAATTTCTGAAATAAATAAATAAATAAATAAATAAATAGTTTGGTTTTTATAAGCGAAAATGAGGGGCCGAGAGTGAGTCAAACACCCTGAACGTTGACCACAGTTAGCTCTATTGCAGTGTTCCGCAGTGTGCTTACCGGAGAGAAACTTGACCAAACCTCGACTTGGATAGCTTTGAAATGAGTTATGCGTTCGAATTGAAGAGGACAGTTGTGTCCGATTTTGTCGGCAAGCAGTATGCTTCCAGCCGCTACGCGGGCCGCGTTCGAGTTTGCACAATAAGCAAATTAAGGCAACTGCATAAAGTAATCAACATTTTTCAATACCTTTATGGCCGGATTCCGAAAACGTGTGTCTTTGTTATAATTTTCTGCGAAAATTTTTTAATCAATTTTTGTGAAAACTGCAGCATCAAAGCCGAGGTCTCGTCTATTAAGAGCAAACGGGATGTACTGGGTGTATACAGGCACAACTTAACGACTAATTTGGTTTTCCCGATTTAACGTCAGTTTGTGTAAAAATTAAAATTAGATTATTAGGGGAAGTAAGTAAGTCAATAAACTATCAATGCAATTATTAAGTATTGGATATCATTATGTTTTTGTTTGTTACATTGGTTGATCAATGGAGATATTCATAATGGAAGCTGTAAGTTGAACTGTTGAACAGTAAATTCTTTATTGAATTCAATTACTAATCTGCGTTCATATTAGCCTGTGTGAATACACGACAGTAATAAGTAGAGTCCGGATTTGTATATAATTACATATTCTATTCCTTTCTACTGTAGATACATACTTGAACAGGAAAATGTCAACAAATTATATAACTGACATGATTTTGCTTAGTTTTAATGTTACATATTTTTACATATTTGCCAGAATATTACATATTTTACATATTTTCTAATTTACTTTACAGAAAACAACATATTTTGGTACTTTTTCCTATCTCTATCCTTTATCCTATATTTTGGATCTCTGAAACAAGATGAAGAAAATTTGTAGGTAAGGATGTCGAATCGACCCTTACCAATAGAAACATGTATCATACATCGTTGGAAAGGGTATGAATCAACAATTTCAGAAATGTAGGATATAGGGTGAGGAAACAATTGGAAGTGAAAAAAACAACCTAGTTTTAAGTTTGTGGAACCTCCATTATAAATAAAACATAATGAACGTAATTTAGGTGCAGATGAAAGGCTAGATGCCTAAATTGTTATTTTAGGCTTGTTAGGTGTAGTTAAATTTCGCATAAATAATACATTTGCAGTGTATTTATGCTAAGAGAACCAAACCTAACAGACCTAACCTAACAACGTAGGCATTCCTCGAGTGACGTCACAACGCAAGGTTGTCCTTATTTTGTGCGATAAGGGAGACAAGTGAAGTCAGGGTCTCCCTTATAGCACAACGCTAGGATAACCTTGAACAATATAATCACCAAAAAACATATATTTGCCAAACAAATTGTGGAAAAACAATTTAAATTAAGGAAAATAATTTACATCTATTAAAAAATAGAAACTTCAATATCCAAAAATAAAATAAAAATCATAAATACGGATGAATACACGAAATAAAGAAAGTTGAATCCTAGTGGAAATTCGCATACATATCCACGTTAAAAAACAAAGTTCGACCTGGCAATACTGTGTTTACAACATAGAAATACGATAAAGGAGAGCTCCTGTAAGTAATGTAAGAAAGTTTATATTTTTTCACAGGTCAGGAACTTGTAATTGAAAAATGCACAGCGCCAAATCGAAGCACGAATTGAGTGCTACGAGTGAACATATTTTTCTTTGACGACGAAACTGTAAAACTCAAGGGTCGATTGTGCAGTGTAGCCAATTTGTAGCTCATATGATGTCATATTTTCTAATCAATGAGATGCATAGTGCTTACGGTCACCTGAAATGGACTGCCAAGTCGAAAGACAGACTGAAGATAAAAAAAAATACGGTAACTGTTAATTTTATCGAAAGATGCTGGAGTTTCACGGAAGTGTATGACAGCTGAAAACGTGGAAAAGTACCCAGTGGTTCAGTCTGCAACAAACCATAAGTAAGTCCTGTATGCATTAATTATTCTTGAATCTGCCCCTACATTTACATATTCTACAAGAATTTGAGATGTGAAAAGTAATTAATAGTTGACAAAATTGGTTTCTTAAATATGTACACGTTGCTGTGCTTTTTTGAGTTTATATATTTGATACAAATTTTAATTTGAACAACTTAGGTCCTTAAAATTATGTTGAACATGTTCGAATAAAATAAATATATAGCAGAATTCTTTGATACTACATATTTAGCTACATATCCTTTTGATAATACATATTCAGGTACATATTTTATCCATTATTGTTACATATTTATGTACATATTTTCTACTTTGATATTACATAAAAATCCGCGGTCTACAAGAGAGTGTGGTCACTTATGTAACTTTCTTTATCACCAAATAACATTCCTCTCAAAACAATTCGGAATGAGATGCAAGAGGGAATTTTCAGAAATATTTAGTCACAGCACAGGGCTGAGTGGGATAATTAATCTTCTCTTAAAATCTCTTAATTGTATATTCTTTGTTACATTCCTTGTGTTGTTCTTCCCATTCTTAATTATTTCTATTGCATTATTGGCAAGCAGTGGCGTCTCGTGGCCTCAAATTTGGCCGGGGCTTATTTTTTAAAGAATTTAAAATATAATGATAATTCACATGAATTACAAAAAAAGGTACTTTTTTCTTCTAGACTACAAAACTGGACTTACTTTTTTGAGAGAATTTAAAATGTAATGACAAATTACATGAATTACAAAAAAACGGGTATTTATCTTCTTCTAAACTACAAAACTGGACTTATTTTTTTAAAGAATTTAAAATATAATGACAATTCACATGATTACAAAAGAAACAGGTATTGTTGTGAAACATACCTTTCTATGAACGTTGATTCCTGTTGTTCTGCTCAGCAAATTTTGTTATTACTTTTTCGTTGAAGCCCTCTATGTTTGAAATGTATTCTATCTCTATTGTAAGCAAGTGCCAAGGCTTTGATCTGTCTTGTCTCATTGCATTTCTTAAGCAGGTTTTAATACGCTTCAATGTGCTGACACATCGTTCAGATTCAGCTGTTGCCACTGGAGTTATTATATGTTTGTCATTTTTACTGTTTCTGAAAAGGTACCCTCTAAATAATTCTAAATAAAAAATGAATGCAATCTACTGATAGAGTTTATGTTTTTCAACTCTTCTCTACAATAAAGAACACGAAGTTCCCTTTAGTTTTCCCTCTTCTATGAAGGGATAATAAATCTGGGAAGATGCCTCTGTTTAAAGATTGTTCTCTTTCATTATGTTCTCGTAGAGCAAGTTCATGTCGACCACAGAATTTTAAGCAATCAATAATTCTATTTAATATATGCCTATTTTTCCGGACAAATTCATTGTGTCTTGTAATTAACAGCCTATGTCCTTCATCAATTTGTGTTCGAACATCAACCCTGCCAAACTCACTCAAACATAGCGAATGAAAGCCACCAAAACACTACAGAACAACACGCGAGATCCAACGCGACGCAACGGAGCTAGCCCCCCCGAATCAGCACTCAAATCCATTGCACTCTCCCCTCCTCTCTCTGCTAGCATGTGACCTTCACTGTAGCGTAAGAGCCGCGCGTCAGGCTAAGTTTGCAGCAGGTTTTATGTATCAATCCGCGCGAGAACTGAGCTCAGAATCTTCCGTGCCAGTCTTTCCTCAACCGCCGAGCTGCTTACATCGCAGACACAATATTGCCAACCGCACAACACATCAAAACCCGCATGCATGTCAAGTGGAATGTATTTTTGCTTCTCATTGTCTCCTGAAACATAAAATTTTAAAAGTACTTTCTGCGCATAGATTATTTAATAAATGTGTCATTAATATAAGAGCGAAATAACTTCTAAACATCAGAGCATGTGTGTATATTTCGAGCACGCAAAAATAAAAATAAACAAAGATAAAAGTAAACAACGATAGGCCCCTCTTGAATTTAATGACAAATTATTGTTTTTGGTTTAGAAAGAAATACATTTATGAAAAACGTGGTTGCTTCGTCCGCAATACATCCGTTCCTGTAAGACACACGCAATTCAAGTTATACCACCAAAAAAGCATGATTTGTTATTGGTGATATATACAATCAGGTGCATTGTCTGTCGCTATTACTCTGGTTTCAATTTATGAATCACTTCACTAAACCAGGATTCAAATCTTGGTCTGTCCATTTCTTGCGGATAATCACCCTTCCCTTTCTTTGCGCGGAACAGTAAATATGCGCCTTCAACAAAGCTTTCATTGCCGCCAGTGTGTGAAACAATAAGCCTCCCCCTTCCCCTCATCGTTGGTTTCTTCAGCCCTGGCGGTGGTTTTGCATGGTGGTATCCTTCCATGTTTTATTCCCCCTTCCCCACCCACCAAGTTGAAGGACGTCTCGTCCAAATAATAAACATGTTTCTTCGCACTGCGATATCTTTTAATACCGCGGAGATTCTTTTGTCGTCAAAAAACAAACAATCGTTTCCTCTTGCTAAACTCAAACAGCAAATCATTCAACACCCGTGATACAATTCGTGCGCACATTGACGGCAAATCACCTCACGCCCTGTTTTACTTTGATCTTGTTGCCGCAAGGAGGATTATGCATTCAAAACAACTTGCTTGTCTTTGAAGAGCATTTCCCTTCGGACGAAGTCCAAAATAACATTCGAGTAAAACCGCGCGCTGAACAGTAGATTCAGCCATTCTGCAACGCATTCAGTTTCGCTCGACTCGCTCTAAAGTTTCAGTGTCTCTTCAACGCAATACACACTGCAGCTGGCGAATCTACGGTTCTAAGTTTGTCTGCACAGTGATTGCAACCAATTAAGTCCATACCTGCTAATGGATGTATTATTTTGTCTGTATATTACAAATTAAATAACTGTTTTCTTGCAAGTATGCAGTTGCGTCGGAATAGAACCCGTCTCAGTGGAACTATGTTCTTGCGCGCACGTTTGGATCTACTTATGCGAAAACCTGCTGCAAGGTTGACTTGACGAGCGGCCTTCCTTTGCCACGTGCCCCGGAAAACGATAATTAACATCAATGCCGCTAGGAGCGCTGTCGTATCCATTGCAACAGACGATGAATTTACGTGGGTAAAAATCGCCTTTAAAAAGACTGTGTGATAGTTATGCGTTATGGTGATTGATAATTACGTGAATACGTCTGTTTTTCTTTAGGGGCTAAGCCCCGGAAGCCCCAAGGGACGAGACGCCACTGTTGGCAAGTGTCTTTTGTAAGAGCTGTTCGTAAGGCTCAAACGCACCCGCTCTAACAAAGACAACTCAGTGATATTGTTTCAAGAAGAAACAGAGATATACCTAGACGGAAAGTTGAAATATTTCATTCTTACGATGATATGTTGTCTTCATCGGTGAACAGGGATGAATGAAAAATTCGTCGTAAGAGCGCTGTGACTGTGAAACGGCGTTAATTTGGCTATAGTTTCTATGTTGAACCGGCCGCTACATTTCCAAAAACAAGATTAACTCTTATTTTCTTGATTAATTATTGATTCATCATTAGTTTAAAAGTTTCGTAACATATTTCTGGCTGTTTGGGGCTTCAATTGCTCTCAGTAGCGATTGCAATTTTAAAAGTTTGCAGTAAAATAGAGCCCGATGCATAATCGTTCATATCAGCAATTTTCCCCACACAAGTAACTAGAATCCTGTGATGAAATTAAATTTCTGTAATTGGCGACATTTCATAATTAGAAAATATATCGGTGTTTGTATGTGAGATTAAGTGTATAGCAAACTAATAGCCAACATGAAATGTTGACATTATATGCTGGTTCCTACAAAATATTAAATGTCAAATGTGTAATCTATGAATGAGTAAATATTGCTATTTAGCAAGCTAATAGAGTTATTATTAACAACACTTATTTCCACTTGAGTCGTTCAACGAAATGTTGCATTCAATGTTAATGTACTAACTGAAAAATATAATTAATATTCATCGCATAAATTAAGTTAGCAGCATTCATTTACGTTTTCGATCCAGGATGTATATTTCAATGTACAGGGTGGCCCAAGATTGATTTATTGATTTGGTTTATTTTAATTCGCGTTTTGTGCCTCTTGGCTAATTTGCGAAGATGGGGATGAGTGATGAAATGATGAAATTGATGAATGGACATTCACAAACAACCAAGCCCGAGCGGGATTCGAACCCGGAAACCTTGGGGGTGGCCAAAGAAAGGTAACCGAACACATAAGGGCCACCCTGTTATATTGTTTTTGTGTTTGTGTCTTTTATGTCTTTCTGCAATTTTTGCTATGAGGAATATACAACCGCAAAGAACACATCCGAATCCGGGAACTTAGGTGGCCTGATCGGTAGTGTACCACTTGACTTGTTCGGTTACCAAGCCGGTTATGTTTCATCTGAAAGCAACAAGGTCAATGTTCGCCTATTCCTTTGTAGCGTCGAAGGATAACAGACACACTTCCAAGTGGAAAATATAAAGTGGAGAAGGAAAAATAGAAGTATATGTCTTCAGCGAGTATTAACTCTGAAATTTACGCGGTTAACGTAAGGTTCATTATGTTATTGTTTTAATACACGTATAAAGAATAACAATAATATTATTAACGCACAAAAGGTTGATATCAAAATAGAGAAGATTACTGACGGATTCAAGGTTTTTTTTTGTGTGTAATCGAATGACCTGTCTTTTTTCCTGCTAGCTACTAGGTTAATTCAAGGTGGATTCTTAGTTTCAGGATTTACTCTTAGACCCTTAAGGTAGCAGCAGCCGTCATTTACTACTTTGTACATTGACAACTTATTGTTACATTGTTAATTCACGGGAGAGATATATCTGTTCAATTTGGTAAGTACGAACACAGCCAGCTCAATGGGTGAGCGTTGACATCCGTGGTGTAATGGTTATCACAGTGCACTAAGACGTTGTCTTGGGTTCGAGTCATGAATGTTTGTGTTTACCTGTCCTAAATGAAAAAGTAGGAAAATTTAGTGAAAGCGATATGAACAGATTTGAAAGAGAATTGTAGGACAAACTGCCGCTTAGGAGTTTCACTTTTTAAAAACAAAAGCATTGAGCAGTCGACTTTTGCTTTCGTTACTAAAGTTCCTGGGTTCGAGTACCACCCTGGGATTGAGTATTCTTTGCGAGTGTCCTATCACCAATTTCATCACATAATCTCTCATTCTCATCGTCGCGATAGCCAAAAGTGGCAGAAAAGAATTACTGTTCAAAAAAGGCAATGGATGATAACCGGGTTCATAGGAAATGCTAATGTATGCTTGCGGTTAGTGACTTACTCTACATGATTTTCCGTAAGTTGTTTTATTGTATTTAGGGGTTGACATCTTTCGTTGATTTGGACCCTGGTAAGTGTAGAACTCGATCTTGCAATCTTGATTGATCGATTGACTTGCTTTATATTACTTCGCTTCTTGTGCCACTTTTGGCTAATTTGCGAAGATGGGGATGAGTCATGATATGATGAAATTGATGAATGGACATTCACAAACATCTATGCCCAGGCCAGGATTCGAACCCGGTACCCCTTGGGGTCTTGTAAGGAGATATGCAGACCGCTTACGCTAAATGCACCACATTGGCGTAGTAGTAACATCGTCGCCTTGTAATGAAGTGGTCCCGAGTTCAATACCCGGTGGAGGCACATAGTGATTTGGATCCTACTGTAGGTACAGTCCCGATTGGCCTTCTGTGCATAAAGTGGACTTAAACTCAATCTTAGTATTTAGTAATTTGCCTAGTTGTCTTAGAAGAGTAGAGAGAATTGGCGTTTGGTATTAAGTCAGTTTAAATGTATATTGTATGTTTGATTTGTTATCTAGTTCGCTATCATGTCACGTTTGTCTAATCGCGACGATGAGGACGAGTGATGATATGATGAATTTGATGAAGAGATACCCTTATCCAGGCCGGGAATCCTGCTATCGTAGTTTAGCCTGTATAAGTACTTCGAAATGTATCGTCTATTTTGAACGTCTAAAGGGGCAACAAGATATAAGGCCTTTTAACTGGCGCTCGATCTGTATATGAGTTCAACGATTTCTCCCTCCCACGTTCGCAGTTTTTCCTCCGAAGAAATTGCTCGTAGGCGGGATGAAGCGTTGAACTCCAGCAGCGGAGTTAATTGTTTTAACTTTTCTATTTCTGCAAAAATAAAAAATAAACAATTTACGAAAAACTATAAAGTCATTCGAGTGAACTCATCAGTTAATTGAACACCCACATGAGGATAGAAATGTCATTTGCTGTCCTTTCATAATTCATTCACCTGAAATTCGTTCTGGAAAAAGTAAGTAGGTGAACAGGGAACATTGCAAAATCCAAAGTTTTTAATGTTATCACTGCTGACGAAAGTCCGCAAATCTATCTGCTTGGGTATCAACTTCCGTGGCGGAGTGGTTAGCGCAACACTGTACGACGCTAGGTGTCCCGGGTTCAAATCGCGCCCTGGGAATGGGTGTGCGTTGTGTCGTGTTATTCCTTCATAGATTTCATCCTATCATCACTCACCCTCAACGTCGTGATCAGCCAAAGGTGTCAGAACAGCAACGTTAAATAACAAAATTCAAATCAAATCAAATCCATCTGTTCGGGTATGTTATGGGTATCTCTAAAATTTAACATGGTGAATAACACATCAATGACAAAATTTGTCAACTAGAATTTGATACCCAAACTAACTAAGGGCAGGGAAAACATCTTTAATAATTTTAACAATCTCTTAGAGTAAAATATCAGAAGCCGATTTCCGGATCGGAGTGGTTAGCGAAGCGCGCTACAACTCTTGTGGTCCCGGGTTCGAATCCAGAACTGAAGATGTGCTTTCTTTGTCAGTGTCCATTTATAAATGTCATCATATCATTACTCATCCTCATCGTCGCGATTACTCAAAAGTTTCAGGAAAGTGTCGTTAAATAACAAAAATCAAATCAAACTAAAATATCACACAGTGACGTATGTATTAATATATCATGTGCAGAACCATCTAGAAAATTACCGTCTAATACATACATATATATATATATGTATGAAAAGCTATAATGTGGATAGTGCCGTGCACTTCACAGCGTTAGTTGATTGCTTAAATTACCCACTGATAACGCATGCGTGAAAATATGCTAAAATATAACAGATTACTAAAAGAAAGATGAAACTATGCACATTATGAACTTTCCTATCAAATTTATTTATTTATTTATTTATTTCGTGTTCTTGTACATGGTGAAGTTAAGCGCTGTGAAGCCTTTTCTTCAACTTGACCATGTTTAAAAAAAATATTGTTTACCATGATGTCCTATGCATACTGTGAAAGTTGCCTGTGTTCTATTAACAAATGTGTGTGCGTGTGTCGCCAGCTTCGTTGACAAGTTGTACAGTCACGGACACGTGTGGGTTGTATAAAACCCCATTTACTTTCAATGGTCCCATTACAACCCAGAAGAGTATGTGACTGTACCAGAATCCCACTGTCAAGAATCAATATAGCTTCAAGTTGTTCTTGCAGTTGATGTTCCAATTACTGGCACGGACTTATTTTCCTCTCCTCACTGGTTGTCAAACGAAACTAACAAGAAACTTGTTTTTTTTTTCCTTTCCTTTCCTTCGTCCCGTTCAGGGTAACACTCCACCCCAACCCCCGCTGAGAAAGACAAACGTCAACAAACCAATTCACGTTTGAAAGGACTTTCTACGACTGGCTGCCTGCTGTATCTTTCCTAAAGTACTAAGTGGTCCGGCAAAAAACATGTCATGGCGATACCAAACAAGTACTCGTTATTTTCTTAAGCTATAAATAGACTGAAGAGTTACATACAAGTTACTAAATAACTACGCAGAAGAATTACAAAGTTGAATTTTAAAGTTTATTTATTCCTTATATATTATTTGCTCTCGCATTGTAAAAATAATCCCATTAAACTGATGAAAAGGTGAGTATCAGAGGGTCATTCTCAGAAAAATCAGAAATTTGTGATTGTTTTCTATTTTGAAAACATATATTGTGAGAGTGTTTCTATTAAAAAATTCTTTGTATAACGGAGAAATACATAGAAGTTTCGCATTGAGTCAAACAACATTTTTTTTTAAAAAAAATTGTTCTAAATAACCTGAATTGTCACGTCCGTGGCCCGTTATTGTTTCACTATTATAAAGTGTTTTATTTCATACGTCACGCACCCAAAACATTTTAATTCATTCCTTCATTTCATACGTCGAGTTTCACCGGGTGCCGTGGTATTTTCGTAGCTTACTTTTTCTCTATTTGCTTGTTCTGCGCAACTAGAATATCTTGTGTGAGATAAATTTGTATCTTCAGTTCAATTATCACGTTGGTCATCGTAGCAGGGTCATTCCAAGCCATTTCAACGAGGTCAGGACACCCACCAACTCTGATTTCGATGAAATTTGATATACACCCTTCGTTTATGGTTGAAAGAAACCCCATAATTTTTTTTCACTCTATCTCAAACAGTTTTCATTTTACAGCACTTTGACATGTCATCAAATAAGTGCTGTCTGTCACTCTTGAGACCCTCGACACAAGATACCCTTGCTTACATTTTATTTCTTTTCTCCTTAACCAATCATCTTTGCAATGATTTTCAACATCAAAAGTTTTTGGTTCCATCATACCCACATGATGAAAATTCAGATTTTCGTAACCTAGTTTTCCCACCACAAAAATTAGGCTACAAATCCATTATTAGTCTTTTTATATGCATTTGTAAAATATTTTGAGTGCTGATGTTTTTTGTTTTAAAATCCTCATTATTTCATTTAACTTTGTGTAAAATTTCAAAGAGATCTGATAATTGGTTAAGGAGAAAAGAAATAAAATGTAAGCAAGGGTATCTTGTGTCGAGGGTCTCAAGAGAGACAGACAACACTAATTTGATGGAATGTCAAAGTGCTGTAAAATGAAAACCGTTTGAGATAGAGTGAAAAAAATAGGGGGTTTCTTTCAACCATAAAGGAAAGATGTATACCAAATTTCATCGAAATCGGAGTTGGTGAGTGTCAAAATCTTAGTTTTAAGCGTTGATTTGATGTGGAACGACCCAATAGCAAAATAAAATTATAAATCTGTATGTTCTAAATACTGATTTACCCATTTCAAAAAGTAGGAGATGGAAAAATGATCCTGCGAAATCTTTCCAATATTGTATATTTATTTCATCTGGTCAATGTTAAGAGATTGTTATCTTTCATGTTAATATTATGTGTTATCTGTTGTCTTTAGGTTTACATGGCAACAATTATAAGTAACTCAAAGTGAGACTCTCTTTATGGACACGCTGTATATATTAATCAGACACCTATTTTTTTTTATTTTTTTTTGTGTGTATACTTCCTAACTCCGAGTGCAAATATTAAACTTTATTTAACCAGATTGTCAATATTTGTCACTTATCCTTCAGCCAATAAGCATAACCTAACGGCTATGAGAATATCTCGAATAACTGCAGGAGTAATTGAAGACTAAAATTAGTAAACGCTGTAAGTGCCACAATAATTCAAACACCGTTTTCCACGTTAAACTGTGAAATGTGCCATGCTTTATAATGTGGTAAACGTGAAATGTGGCTGGTAGCCCTCTAAGTAGTTCAAAGGGCGTGTAAAGAGGTCACTAGTGTGCACGTTCTTACGGAACGATGCGATTTCCCAACACTTTCGCTTTTGGCACTTACAACGTTTACCACTTTTAGTCCTCAATTATATGTACCAAAGAAGACTCACCTAACGTTTGGTAATTTTTTTGTCATTTTTCTGAGCAAGATACAAGTTGGAAAAAATTGTAAGAGATACCCAAATATATTGACTATCCAGTACAAACACTAATATTTGTATCACTTAAATAGCAAATGGGCCATTTTAGGAACACCTGGCACCCAATAAAACAGTAGAATTAAATGCAATATTTGGGTATCTCTTACAATTATTTCCAACTTGTATCTTGCTCAGAAAAATGACAAATTTACCAAACGTTAGGTGAGTCTTCTTTGGTACATATAATTGAATACTAAATGTGGTAAACGTTGTAAGTGCCAAAAGCGAAAGTGTTGGGAACACCTGGCACCCAATAAAACAGTAGAATTAAATGCAAACGGACAGTTTGTAAATGATATTATGTACTGCAAAAAGACCTCTAAACCTAACCACATTTTATTTTCAAGTTACAGGATCATAGATTGGAGTGAAACCATTACGTTTATGGTTAATATCCACTAAATGTATTTAAACATTTTGCCAGGCGTGGCATAACAACACAATGATTTACTCCCAGTGGAGAACTGGCACTTCTGATAATAATTCTTGTGCACCTAACAAGACACACTGGGCTCTATCTCGTGCACTTATTCGTAACCTCATTGTTTGCAGCACATGTGCCAGTTTTGCTTTCTTAAATAACTATATTTTGAAAAACTGACACCTGAAACTCAAAGAGCATACTTTAGTCAAATTATAATGATATTTGCATCATAAAATACTTCGTTTCGTCATGCATTTGAACTCTTGCAATTAATAACAGTTACTTGTACTTCCTCGTCGTCGGTCAATTGGCTCCACGCTGGCTCATGTGCGACAGACACTGGACATTGATACTGGCAGCCCTCCAGGTTTAAGGAACTTACAGAATTACCAGAAATTTTCGGAATAATTCCAATGATATCCTCAGAACGGGAGGGGTCCTTATTAGGAGCCTGGCCTTATTTGGTGCATGTACAATAACCGCAATAAAAATGGAACACCTATGTGTGTTGCCTAACTCTGCGACGGTGTCCATTGAAAATTTGCTATTAAAATCCACTTATCGCTGTAGAATTAGGCAACACACATAATACCTTGCAGGGAAGCGAGTACGTCAGAATCTAAGGGTCACATTTATATTGCCAGTAACTGTATCTTATTATCTATGCCGAGAAGGTATTCATTGGTGATTTTCTATCAATGCAATATGATAGAGTAAGAAGAAGAAGAAGTAAACAGGATCTGCGAATTGAATGGAAATGAACAAAGTAATACCAACCCTAGAACAATAATGTACGTAAAATTTACGTGTGGTTTGCCTTTAATCCCTTCAGTACCTCTCATCTACTCACCCCTCCACCTAGCAGTGCCTCGAGCAGCTTGTCAGTCGCAAGGCAGCATTGTGGTAAAGAGGGCGCAAGCGATGGACGTCTTGATTTTGTTTGTTATGTTGTGCACTGTACGTCAGTTTTACGTAGCTCTAGTAAAACGAAAAAAAATCTTTCACGTAATTTTGACATTCGTCAAATTCGACCTGGATAGTTAGATTTTGGAAAAAAAAAAAGTTTAGAAGCATGCACTATTTTCTTGTAAAATTTTGAAACTACATTCGTTCCTTATTTACAGTGTTATTGTTTGTTTTTCATTGTTTGAACTTTCCGTCTTCATTGTTAATGTATGTACAGGCTTGTCAAGACATTATTTTAAAATACTTTATGTTAAAAAAAAAACATGTTTATACATTTTGAAATGAAAAATAAAGCCCCAATATAAGAAAAATAAACAAAATAATGTTAAGGAGGAATCGTAATTTTGTTTTCATGATGCAGAGGTTGTGTTGAAAGTCGATTTCTTCATGTACATACAATTTACGTAGCGCTAGTTACACTGTAATATGGGAACACGCTAGTGTTCTAAGGTTAATGATGGTTCTAATAGGGCATATCGTTATGAAAACAAAAGAAGATTCAATATTGTCTGAATCTATGACTTGCGTGAGACAGACTGGCCTGTGGCAATAGACAAAATAACTAATTACCGCCACTGTTCGATTGAGGATATGAATTGTTAGTTCAGGGAGAATCATTCACTTATTCTCAAGTTATTTTAGATTTACTGCATTAAGTACGACCAAGGAATATTTTTTTGAAAAAATCAACTGTTGGCAAGAAGTTAGTATTTTTGGTGTCAAGACCGGGTGGCAGACATCGAAAAGCATGCAGCGCAATGTGTTGTTCACTTACGTATGTACTAGCACAAACCGTCAGAGCAATAATCGGATTTCCACGAATGGCCGTTAGCTACAAATCCATTAGCTAGAGTACACCTTGAATATTTAATCTTTCCTGGCATGCATTTCCTAACGATTGTAGCTGCATGCGACAATCGGATGAAAGAGTTGTATCGTCGGCATATTCGTTTGAAACGTACTTCATTGGCCTATTTTTCTTCGGGAAACCACTGGTAAATAATAATGAAATGGTGTCAACCAGAATTTCAAACAATTTTGTCTTACCTATAATACAGAATTATTGCACAGCCATGTGTACAGTTAATCTGCCAATAGATTAGTTGAATAGAATAGAAGTAATATTGAAGGTACAATGGCTGCAAAATTCAGTATAGCTTCTACTTTTAGGAAAAGTGTAACCAGTATTTAGCATTGCGGATATTAGCTACTGTTATACTTTTCTTATTACTAGACCTCAGATTTTAGGTTTCTAACATATTTTTTCCTTTACAGGCATGTAAGAAATAATAAGTTATGTCAGCGTTTCGTTAAAAAACGCAACAACTGATGAAGTTTAATAGTGCCTAGAAAACATATTTTGCTTGTTAGAACCTATTTTAGGTTTATGCGCCTAAATCAAGCACTTTTTTAGGTTTTTATATAGTTTTTAAGGTTTTACGGGATTTTATGTCACACAGAGGCATTTGCTTGTTTGAAACGTACTCTCTGTCGATTTCTCTTCCTCCAAGTCCATGGTGATTTTTGCAAAGCAAAATATCTGGTGCCACAGTTACCTATACAATCCAAAGTGAACAGATCTGTGTGGTCTTGCTCACTTCGCGTCACTTCGGTGCTTTGTGGCATTCACACCTTGCAAACTTCAGCATTGAAGTTTGCACCACTGACCATGTCTTTGTTGAGAGATTATTTTTCAGTATATAAGATTGCGGACAAAATAACAGAGATAACAGACAAAATTGCGGAGTTTGACTGTGGATAACATGAAAAAGATTTTTGCCTAACTATACGGAAGAGTGGATTTTAATAGCAAATTTCCAATGGTAAGTTCTGCCATCGCCGTAGGGTTAGGCAACACACATAACGTTTTAGGAACCTAAAAACACACTTTTTAGAACCTAAAAAATCTACTGCGATGGCCAACGTGAATGTTTAACTGAAAATATAACTTTATATCACACATAACCTTGTCATTCCTGTCTAGCATTGTCTTTGAAACGGAAACGTTGTGGATAGTTTATTTTGAATATAAAGTTCCGATAATTCGAGGTGAACAGCACCGAAACTACTCGAATTACAAAAACTCTGACTGTACGGAATAACTTAGAGAAAATCGAAAGAAGCAAAAAAAGAAATATAACAAAAGTTACAGTATGTGAAAATTAGGATATGCAATATAATAAGTACATGAATATTGTACTTATATTGCTATGTAATCTCAGTGCGTTAAAGGAAAATTGGAAGTGGAAAGCACTAATTGGATTAATATATATTATGGTGGTGAAAAATGAGTGTCATTTTGAAAAATTAATAATTCTTCAACATAACATAATTTGTAATTTTGGTTAGTAACTACGTGCAAAATATAAAGGAAATTCTCATTTCTCGCAAATGTATAAATTCTTGGTGCTCATTTCATCATTTCAATGTATCTAACTTCAACTTCACTCTAAATAACTTTATTTACTACGCTTAGGCTCATTAATGAAGAGGCTAGAGGATCCATTGTTCCAATCGACATGAGATCAATGTTTCAGATAATTCCCCTGATATTTTTAAGCATCTTACTACGTCACAGTTGAGAGATCTCCCTTGTTTCCGTTGTCCTGCCAACTGCTTCCAGTTAATGTGGAGGATTTCCCTTAAGGAGAGAAAGGGTCTCTTTAACCTCTGACCTTTATGAAACCAATATATCTTCTCTTGCAAAAATAACTTTCTCTTAAACGCTCTCCACTTGTTAACCCAACCAGATTTGTAAGAATCACTTGGTACATCTTTCCAAGCTCCAATAAGAAAAAGTAAATAGCTGTAAAAAACAGACCAAAATGTAAATTTACAATTTTTACGTCCTCAAAACTGATTTTTGTGTGAGGTATTTTAGGTTAAATTGCTACTCCCAGCTGAGAAACAAATAAGCAATGTGAATGAATGGATGAGTTAAAAATGTTGGTTACTTGGGCATATATGATCATTTTGAATCCTTCACAGTATGCGAGGAAAAATTCCATTATCTAAACACCTTACCTAAAATCCAAAAGGGGTGTAATAAACCGCTTAGGAAAGGTTAGAAGTGCAATGCTTTAAAGAGACCTGCGCAGGACAAACACAAAACATTTTAAAGGTAAGGAGCCACTAAAAAACCTCTTCAGAGACAGTGTACTTCTCAAAAAGATAAAAGCATTACTTAAAACACTGTCCTCATCTCCCAACATGAGCCCATGGCGAAGTGGTTAGCAGAGCGTGCTACGACGTCAGGGGTTGTTTTGAATCCCAGCCTGGGCATGGGTGTTCTTTATGAGTGTTCCTTCATCAACTTCATCATATCATCACTCATCCTCATCGTCGCGACTAGCCAAAATTGGCAGAAAGCGACACTAAATAATAAAAAAAAACAAATAAAATGAAACCGTCATCACCTCCCAACATGGATAACAAACAGGAAGAAAGATGAAAAGTTTGTCTCGGGCAGAAAAATCGGCACTTTCAAGAAGAATATGCAGAACACTTAAAAACAACGTTACATACACAGCAATATGTGAGTACGTACTGCTGTGGTTTTGAATTCAAGTCTTGGTCAGGATATTGGCGGTTCTTTGCGGATATGCTCATATCGACATTGTAAAAGAAGAAAGTAAGTCACTACAGTAAATGCCTGAAAAACATACGCGAACAATTTTTTTAAATGACAGAAGGATTATGTAGTTGAATCAATTCTTGATCTCACTAAAAACATAGGAGAGCAAAGTTTTCATAACAGTAACATCTCACACCTATTTTCTAATTCTTCTCTTTGACTTAAATGTACTTTTTCCATTGAGCAGTATATTTCGTACTTGTTCCTTCGGTTTTAAAAATGACATAGAATATCCGAAATAAAAAGGGACGGAACATAAATTAAATGTCAATACAATAGGCTGTAACGAAGAAATAGAAATTCCATTGCATGGCCAATACTTGAATATGAGCGAACGTTGTGAATTGTAGAGCTCATAAGCTATGCTACAAGCAATAATAGAATCAGAAAGTTTTGTCAGATTATTGTACAAGTAACGTGGAATCTAGTAATTTTCAAACTCTGTATTGAAGAAGAAGTCAAAAGTAAATGTATTTGCAAATATAAAATGCTCTTAATTGAAACAGATATTGACTATTCCTTGAGAATATTTTTATTAGCTTCCTAAATATAGTACTATTTAGAATTCACTGCTATTAGTAAATTGTAACAACGATTGTGGACTGACAAGAACTCTAATATATATATATATATATATATATATATATATTTAAAAAAAAATAAAAAGTTCTCCTTTCACCTCCCAGATAGCGTAGTGGTAATGTCGTCGCTTTGTAATAAAGATGGCACGAGTTCAATGCCCGGTCGAAGTACATAGCGGTTCGAGTCGCACTTTAAAATGTACGTCCAGTTACGATTACCCTAACTGTGCATAAAATGGACGCATAACAAAACTCAACTCAACTAAAAGAAACTCCAATTCAACATAAATCCTTTCGATGTGTACGATATTCCCCTCCATGATGGTTCAAACATTTACACTGAACGATAGTGACGACGACGTGTTGAAGATCGCCACATGTTTTGGCAACGCAGGGGCACAATTGCATGGTAATCAGCTGATTGAATCGCCCACGCTCCCTTCGCTCGTTCACGGTCGAAACTTCGAGGATATCGCCACAGAGGTTTTCTCCTCTTGGTAGAACAGTAATTTCCCAAAACCCATCGCTGTTCCTCAAAAGGGAACTCTTTGGTACACGATCATAGTGGTATAAATAGAGTAACTAACGTTCAAAGACACGTTCTATTCTGGGACGCATAAGAACTGGTATTATGGCCGAATCACAAGGAACTGAATTTCGAGTAGGTATGCCTACCTAGCTGGAAATGATGGCTGCCGAGCTGCCTGCTAGACTGGTTTTGACGACTAGACCGTGTTGTAATTGCAACTTGCTTCTCTGCTATATGCTGTGTTAACGAATCAGAGCGAACGTACCGTAATGTGAAGATAATCTGCGAGATTGGCGAGGAAAAGAGGTACCATTTTTTGAGCGTTGGTTGTTGCTTGTGCATTTATTTTTATTTTTTTGTTCGCTGCTTGATAAAAAAAACAGAAACCAGGTGATATTCCTGTTTATTAATATTAAGGAATTTATCCATTACATCGAGATATGAACATGACAAATGTGATTAGCCGATAATGAAAATCTTTATTATTAACACTTTATTAAATGTTTTACATATTTAACTCATCATTTTTTTAATGAATGAATCCTGAGAATCTCATGTAGAAGTCAATACCCGAGTTTATTAAAAGCATGTTTACTACAAAAAAAAGAGCAGAATGCAAGGTTTTAAATGTGGCTGGAAGTCAACAAGAGAACTTCCCAAAGAAAAGGCAGTCAACCACTGATGAAATTCTGTTTCCCGCATACTTTGTACAGTATTGTATAGTATATTTAGGCCTATGCCCTTTAAATACATTATAATAAACGTGTTTTGTTGCTATAAACGGAGTTTTAATGCACTTTCTACTGTTCTTTTAGACTTTCGTTTAACGGTCAACTTATCCCCCCATTAGTCCGGAGTAACGAGGTTTTACTGTAAATATTGTATAATGCTTCTACTTTCTTTCCGATTTGCTGTATACAGTTTTCCCTTTTAGAATAGTTTTGTAGCCACCGTGATGGAGATAATGTGCTACGAAGCTAGAGGTCTCGGGTTCGAAATCTGGTCATGGATGTGTTATTGTTTGTTTGATCACCAATTTCATCAGTCCAGCCTACATCCTCATCGTCAAGCTTAAACCAAGTAGAAAAGCGACGTAAAATAACCAAATAGAAATCTATAGTTTTCTAAATCAAAAGCCTAAACAATTATGTGAATGTAACAGCACTAATGGTCCAAACTAGTCTCTTTACTAACTGAAATACAAAATAACGTCCGAGAAAAATATTAGAAATGAGCATATTTTCTTTCTTTTCGCCAACCGCGAGAAACCATTTTTCTCCTCAGCGCTAAGAAATGAATTCCGTAAACTCTGACAATATAAATGGTCCCAGCATCAACTCCTGCTCTCCAAATTCGAAATTTATTCACTGCCACGTTCAGCAAGCAAGGGAGAAAACTTCTGAATGCAAAGCATCTTTGTTTTAACATGCACGGTTTACTGATTGCTAGATTATTTCAAAGATCTAAAAAAAAAACATGGAATTGTTTTGTTTCATTTTTCTTCCTTTAAGTTGAATTGCTTTTATTAGGGTGGTACAGTTATCGAAATGACCAAATTGACAATAAAAGCAGTTTGTAGGATAACAATGTAATCATGGTAGATTTCTAATTCTTCATCACTTTTGTGACTGAATAGATGCGAAACTTTTTAGAGGATTCTAAACTCAATTTTATCGATTTCATCAGCTCCTTGTTCCGTGAGCTTCCAAGCTTCACATTCATGTATTAAAATTCAGCGCACGGGTGGTCTATACTACGTTACTCGAATTTTTAACTCAACATCTCTATATTATATTAAATGTAGGATCTGGATTTAAGATTTAGTTCAAGTCATTTTTGAAAATTTCTCTCCTTTCAAAACCCGCTGATTTTCCGACTTGTAAAAATTCCATCTGTACATTCCTTCTTGAGAATTCAAGTGGTTTGCTTTTTCTGTTGTCTAAACTCCGTCCCAGCTAACTGTAGACCACGCGAACGAGAACAAGTCTCTGCGCAAGTGGTGACGTGAGACGGCTCCACCAATGAACAGTGAGAGAAACGTTATTGTGTAATGGGCAACGGCAGTTACCCGATTTCCTCCTTCGATATGCAGCGTTGCAAACTTTTGAAAACGTTAATACCGAACACACATGGCAAACGGACCGTATTTTTGTCTCCAGGTCAATACAATTGGTTTAAGAATTTCTTAGGGAAATATTAGGGATAAAACTACAAGAGCAAATTTTGACAAGCCGTGCATTTAGCGTACGGACTAAGGTCTGGACCGTACGCTTCGCTTTCACCACTCGATTTTCCTCCTCCTCCTCTGCCGATATCCGCGGCCCTGCTCTACAGTTAGCTGGGACAGGGTATAGACAATATAAAAAACAACATAACATAAAATTCATGCTGTGAAGTGACTTACAGTTAATAACACAACCTTCTAAAGCATGCATAATTTTCAGAAATGTTTGGTTTCATTGATTAATGTATTGGCTGTGTTTTCCTGTTGTTCAGGGAATGTGAAATCAGGCATAATCTAGCCTTCTGACAAGAGAAAAGTTGTTCCATAATGCCGTCTGTAGAAAATACATTTACTGTAAATATTCTAAGCTATTCTCCCCCACATTACAGTTAACTGCGGCATGTGTTTCGCAATTTTCCTGTATACATTGATGCCCAGCGGAAATGACAATGTGCTTACATTGAGAAAATGGCCCTTGAACCTCAAATGAAATCACTTCAACTGGGTTGAAACACTAGAGGAGCGACGAGATTTCTCTTCCCAGAATTGCTACTATTGTCCTAGCTTGATTCCTTCCTTTGTTTCCCTTCGCCATCCTTGCAATCTAGTCTGGTCTACTTCATTCACACTGGCCTCCATCTTAGTGACAATTACCCTACCCTGCTTTGACCGATGGAATATCTCGATCCCATAGAGCTTCTATTGTTGCTCAGAGTTTGCAGTAATTGCTTTTGGTGAAAGCAAGACCTGCCTCAACACAATAATGTTCTACCATGCTCCTTCTTCGTCTAATGTCTGCATTAACCTTCAAGTAGTTCAGACTAAGAAACACTTGATGCATTCCCAGCCTTATAAGTGTAAGATTCACAGATAAGGTGCAAGGTTATACAAATGCCATCTGATAAAAATATTGATAATGCACCGATTTCTTACAATTATGAAGTACTTAGTGGTGTCTACTAAGAAATGACAACATATCTTGTGTCCACGAGAAATTGGGCTTTATTTGTCTATGATGATGCTAATAGAGTTTGCTGATGAAGAATGCAAGTTATATACTCTATGTGATCAGAAGTATCCGGACACCCACTTGAAAATAAAGTTCAAATTTGGGCTACCCTCCATCGGGAACACTGGCAGTCAATACAGTTTGGCCCACCCTTAGCCTTGATGACAGCATTCACTCTCGCAGGCATACTTTCAATCAGGTACCGGAAGGTTTCCTGAGGAATGGCAGCCCATTCCTCGCAGAGCGCCAAAATGAGAAGAGGTATTGATGTGGATCGGTGTGGTCTAGCAAGAAGTCGGCATTCCAAAACATTCCAGAGATGTTCTATGGGATTCAAATCAGGACTCTGCGCAGGCCAGTCCATTAGTGGGACGTTGCTGTCATCAAACCACTTGTCATCACAAGCCCTGCAGTATGGACGGGTGATCGGTCGTGTTGAAAGACACAATGGTCTAGTCTTCGATGGTAGCCAGCATGAAAGCTGTTAAAATGTCAAAGTAAGCTTGTATCGTGACATTGCCATGTAAAGCAACAAGGGGACCAAGCCCCCTCCAGGATAAACATGACCACACTGTAACCCCGCCACCTCCGAATTTCACTGTCGGCACTATACAGGCTGGTAGAGTCGTTCACCAGCAATTCACCACACCCACGCCCTACCATTGGATCGCCACATTGTGTACTGTGATTCATCACTCCACACAACGGTTTTCCACTGTTCTATGGTCCAGTTTCGACGCTCCTTGCACCACACGAGGTGGCGTTTGGCATTTGTCTGTGTGATGTTTGACTTACGGGCAGCTGCTCGGCCATGGAAACCAAGTTACCGCACCTTGCGCCAAACAGTAATGGTGCTTGCAGTAGATCCTGATGCAGTTCTGAATTCCTGTGTGATGGTGGCGATGGATGATTGACGATAATGCTCTACGGCCCTCTTCAACACTCGATGGTCTCTGGAGGTCAACATGGGAGGTTGGCCTGCATTCTTTTGGGTTGTACACATCTCTTCACTATAACATTGGAAACAGTGGATAGAGGAATGTTTGGGAGGGTGTAAATCTCACACACAGACTTCCTACACAAGTGGCACCCAACCAACTGACCACGTTGAAAGTCTGTGACTTCCTCAAACCATCCCATACTGTTTTCTCGCACTGTCTGCAGACTACTGAGTTCGCTGACTATGTGTTCCACGCGGTAGTTGGCAGTACTGTGTCGCCATCTATGATAAACACACGTTTCGCGGTGTGTCCGGATACTTTTGATCACATAGAGTACATTCACAAACTTTTAAGTCTTAATACATTGAATCCAGTGGAAACTTTCATCCTAAACGGACGGACATAAAACTAGGCGGATGGGCGAATTGCGCTGGTGCCACGAACGGGAAAAGCAAAGCGATAGCGGGACAGTCCCGCGTATTGTGTGGCAACGTCAACCGAGCTGCGTTGCCTAGTTTGAGCGTCAGCCCGACCTCTCTCCGGGGCACTTTTGTGTCAACCCTGACCTTTCGAGCAAATACTGTCAGTTTGTATCACATGGGTTACAAAGACCAACTCTACAAAGAAATCTTTCATTCTCTTAAATCTCCGAACTCACAAGGTTGTTCTCCGACGTGACAATAGCGAGAACTTCTGTCACGCGCCTAATTTCATTGCCATGCGTTTAGGTAAAATTTTGATATTGTATTAAGCGTAGAAACCAGCTTTTCACTTTGAGATGACAAACAATAATACATTTCAGTACAGCCATTTTGTTCCTTACATGGAACCAATATCCATGGAATTCCCTATTTCCACGTGATCATGTAGGATAAATTTGCTATTAAATCAACAAGCATAGTCAACATGAAAACATGAAATGAATAAACATGAATACTAAATATGGTGTGAGAATGAGGTTGAAATTATAGATTACATTTACTAGTTCAATTAATAAATGCACTAAATATTTAGAAATAGAAGTAAATACAGTATTATGTACGTATAAACTTATCATGCACGGAACCCTCAAGAATTGCAGTGTAAAACGCATAAGTTTGTAGATTAGAGATGTTCATTTTTTATGTGAATACATGTTACATTACATTCGCCATTTGCGCTGAGTGATTATGTTGTATACGTGCATACGAGAGAATAAAGTGGTTTAATTATGAAAGTAGACTTGAAGCATGACCGATGCACTGTGAGGAATTTTATCTGTTTGAGTTTTCGTTAAAAAAATCCCCTTTGTGCACAGATAAGCTGTTGTGCGGATCTATAGTTTAAATTTAGATCCAAACCACTATGTGACTCCACCGGGCATCGAACCCGGAAGCACTAGATTACAAGGTGACATCATCGAAGAGACCGTTTTTGTTAACGAAAGTATAATGTTGAGGCACTCCATATTGTAACACAGGCACTCTATCTCCACCCACATGATTGGCGACGTCACTGACAACTGAGGTAAAAAAAAAAGCCTCTAAAACTCTATCCATTCATCATTCTCCACAATAATCCCGCCCGCATTGTGCCAATCTGGCTGCAAGCTGAGAGGAAGTCGAGCGGGAACCTCTCAACAGCGGTCGTTATTTGTTTCCCAGCGATGGCCATCTTGTCAGGTCACCCCTCGAGGAAGTTCAGAACAGGGAAGAATTGCTGAATCGCGTGATACATTGTAAGCCAAAGGAAGACTGAAGGATCACAGATAGAAGAAATGAGTTCCTGAACGGATCGAAAAAATAGAAAAAGGTCATTGGTCTATCTATTTCTCTCTCATCCTTCACCTACTTTCTCAATCCTCCCTCCCATCTCTTCCATCGGGCTCCTGGTTAGCACAACATGCTACGAGAACGACGCCACGAGTACACCACTCATTCTCATCTCCGGCAAAAGTGACAAATGAGAAGTTAAATAAACGAAATCCATCAATCCATTTTGCTCTTTCATTCACTCTCATCTGCTCTCTCTCTCTCTCTCTCTCTCTCTCTCTCTCTCTCTCTCTCTCTCTCTCTCTCTATCTATCTATCTATCTATCTCTCTCTCTCTCTCCGCTCTGTGTGAGTTTTATTTATTTACCTATCCATCCCCTAAATCATGCATAGTGGAATAGGTACAGTCATGGAGAGTTCTGGGTTGTAATGATCTCATTGACTTACTTTCAGTGGGATATTTACAACCCAGAGTCCTCCTCCATGGCCGTGAGGTCTAAGGCACTGTGCTTTGGGCTCCCGACTGCGGAACGGGATGGGTTCGAGTCCGCCTGGGTCCAGTCCCTGGTTTTTCGGCCTGTTGTAGGATCGGTGGCAACCCACCATCGCGAGGAAATTGGGGAGCTACGAGTGAGTCACGAATATCTCCTATGACGGCTGGGTGTTCGACGTGCTGACCCCACATCACCCCATTACCGGTTGAAGAACTCCACACCTCCAGGCAGGATTGTGGGAGGGAGATAGGCCAAAGCCCTTACAGGATGCAACGCCACGGGTTTTGTTATTGTTTTTAGTTTAGTTACAACCCAAAAGTGTTCGTGAATGTACAATGAAATGGAACAGGTCATGTTCATAACTATAAGATCTCCGTTACATCTTTATGACTATATACGTATAAATTCCAGTGATTATAATGCACCATAAGATCAGGAACTCAACTATTACTTTGTTGGTGCATATGCAGAATCAGTTATTACATTTGTACTGTAAGGGATGAATTAGAATTGTAAAGGAAATGGAAAATATATAATTATTCTTTTTAAAAAAATCTCTCTTTTCTTTACAATACAAGAAATGTGATACGTTAGTTGTTGAGTTTCAAGTTTATATTGACTTTAGTTTACCATACATTCAAGCTATCGATTTTCAAGACTAGTATTCTTCGAAAATCAAGTAGTAAAGAATTGTGGGAATTTCGGACTAGACAGATGTGTCCAGGAATTCACGATGGACAGGAAACAAGCAATAAGAAATATTCCATTCCTGTTGAACAGTTATTGTTTGTCCTGTTGCGGACGCCTCTGAAGAAATTCTTATTTTGATCATGATTGATTGCAGTTTCGTTCTCCATGGGACGCTTTGACAAAGACAAATCGCCAGAATTTCAACACTGGTTGATACACAGTACTCAAAGCAGATAAACCTGTATACGAAAACCCCCACACCTCGACACAGAGCTAGATTTATACAAGTGATGGATTGCATTGATCCCCTTACATAAATGTACCTGGTGTTTTTCTAGAATTTTTCTCCTTTGAAAACGAGACAATCACAAAGATAGAGCAACAATATTGGATCCAATATTGGATCCAGTAGGTGCAATGTCGTGTGTCCAGAACCAAAGTGAGAGAGCCTCACCGATGGCCCAGTGGTATCGTCGTAGCCTTGTAATCAAGGGGTCCAGGGTTCGATACCCTGTGGAGGGTTTGGTTCCCATTTTAAACTGTAGGTGCACTCCCGATTAGCCTTACTGTGCATAAAGTGGACTTCAAACACCAAATTAACAAATCAACATACCAAAGTGAGAATTAAGGGAGACATATTGGGGGATTTTCTCTCCACTATATCTCTCAGAACGAATGTAAATTTACATCACGTACCTCACAACAATATATAAGTCACCAGTGGTGGCCATTAGGGGGGCAAGAGGGACAGTTGCCCCCCGCCACTTTAGCCTCAGCACTATTCTAAACCTTATATACAAAGGGAGATATACTGTCTTTACCTCCCCCCCAGTTTAGGCACCTAGCCCCCCCCTCGACTTTGGAACCCAATCGCCGCCACTGTCAGTCACATTTGTATCACAATTTCTCAAATGTAAACCTACCTGTGCATGTAGTACGTAACTTTTCGTGCTCTAATACGTACAAGGACTGAAATAATATTGTAAAAATTGGCATTATCAAAAAGTACGTAAGAAAATTTGTTATTATTGGCGAAAACTAATAAAATGGAAGGCTTCTAGTTTCTTTATTCACATGTTGAGCGCTTGCATAATAGGGAGTTGAACTGCTTTCGGAAATTCATACGTAACTGTGATGTAGACTTTTAGACCAACGAATTCTTTAAAGTGAAATAATCGATGCTAAATAAAACTTCAGTAACTCGGAAAAAGATTACATAGGGGCATTCCAGCGTTATATGTGACATTTGCACATAAAATGTACGGTTCTGGGCATGCAATTGAATCAAAATATTCATAATAAATTGATTTCATAGAATAAAAAAGTGCTTTGTGATATCTACTAACAAATGAAAAGATGACATAGCCTGAATGCGTGAAGAGTATTACGAAAATGTGTTACGTGAGCTTTAAAACTAAACTTTGACTTCATTTATCTGTGAAACATTTAGGCTACACCAGCTTATACTTTTGTTGGTGAAATTTGCAAATTATGTGCATTCACAAACATTTAAACTTTAATGCAATTATTAATAATAATAACTTCCACATTGATTCATTTTGATATTTACATAGAGTAGGACCACTTTTCGTGGAATCCCCATTTAAGAAATAATATTTTTTTTTATTAAATTATTGTCCTAATGTTTTCCTCTAGCTGTCGCCAGTAGTAATAGTAGCAGCAGTAGGAGTAAAAGTAATAGTTGCGGTAACTTTTCTTTTCATTTATTTAACTACAACAATAATAATAATAACAATGAGCATTCATCTATTCCAAAAGGTACCGAATTTCTTAGTATGAATTTCTCCCCCCAAGGAAAAATAAAAGTTTAATTCGCTCAGTGAGTGTCCATTGCCAACCTAAGGTAGTCACACGGAACGAAAGTGATTCAAAACCCCTATGCAAGACTTTAATACAACAAAATGGTATTTTTCACAACACTTGACTACTTTCATCTCTTCCATCCCTATCTCACTCGCTTGCCTGAATAGGTAGCGAATACGTTCCTGATATGTAATACGTATCATATCGATCATATTGTTGAATATGACAATGAAAGTAATTCCTCAAGTTTCTTCATTTTTAGCCAAAAAAAAAAATATTCTGCCATTTTGGAGACAATATGACTGCAGCCGACCTCTGTAGCGTAGTGGTTATTATATCACGCTACGACGGCAAGGGTCCCGGGGTCGAATCCCGGCCTGGACATGTGTGTCTTTGTGAGTGCCCCTTCATCAGTTTCATCATATCATCACCCATTCTAATCTTTGCGACTAGCCGAAAGTGGCAGAAAACGAAGTAAAATAAACCAAATCAATCAATCAATCAATCAACCACTTTGAGTGTCATTTCTAAATGTTTCAATTGAAGCTACTAATGTGGGCTGCAAGGGGCTGAAATTACAAGTGAAATAGCTGCGTTGGTATAGGTACACTTTAAAATAAAACGTAATTAATATTTTTAAATATCGTTTTAGAAAGTGTTCAAAGACAAAAATAGTAATGAAGAGTAATTTTAAGATGTGTTTACCACTTTGGTTTGCCCCGTACTAATGTCATTAGTTAATTTTTATTTTTCTAAAAAATTCTGGAGGGGCATCCTGCGCATACAATATAGAATGTTCTCCAAAGATACAGAGAGAAAAATATTTATTTGTATAAGAATGTATTCCAATTAGAATTTTCAGTCTCCCCCTCACAATCGAGTGGATATATCATTGAAGACTTTATTTATGAGAAAGATACTAATGTGGTCATCCCAGCTCAGATATTTTCTAAGGAAACCATCCATAACGAAGGCAAAATGTGGAGAAGTTACCATGGGGCAGTGAACTTGGAAAGAACTACAGACCATATTCACCGGCCTGGCCATGCGAAAGGATAAAAAGCTGCTGGGTGCTTCACCTTCAACTTAACGAGCTTCAGAAATCTGAACGCACAGGAAGGGGAAAAAACGTTGGTTTCCCTGCCATTACCCTATTGGCATCTCCCCATTTAGGATATCAAATATAGCTGCCGGGAAGCGAGTGACCTAAAGAGAAGCCAAATAGAAGAAGAGCGGGGGAGAGGGTGAGGTCTCTTTTAGTGCCGTCCTGTCTCGGAGGAGAGGAGAATCCCTGATAAATGCTTTCCGGACAGATCCAAGGGAGAGGAGAAGAATTGAGGCAATCTTCTGGCCCGAACTTTATCTCCGTCCTTCCGAACGCTTGACAAGACAACAAACTACCTTTTCTCTCCTTTCGCCTTGCTAAAGGAAAAGGCTGCGACCGTACGCAATTCCATCGTTCCGTAAAATAGACTGAACAGAGGCCGTAAGCTTGGATTTCAGGCAACAACAGAAATATTCAACTTATCGCTAAGTTTCTATTTTTCAAGGTCGAAAGAGGTTGCAGCTCTATGTAACGGAAACGTCTCAATCTGTATCCTTATAAAGAGGCAACCCAAATTACATCGTCAGTAAGCAGGTTGCCTACCATGTAAGGATGAACAAACACTGAAGGGCGTTGGTTTCCTGCTGCTGAGCTGTGATCTTATTTGACGTGTAATGGCTGTATTTTCAGGTAGGTTTGGGAAAGGTGTGACCTTAGTTCCCTTTCTCTTATGCATCCTATGAAAAATAAACCTACCAAAGACACGAACAGCTTCCGAAAACTTCCTATTGTACACTTCAACAGAACTTGAAGTATTTTTCACAGTAAAATATCTTGAATAGCACTTGTAAGTTCTTTTCACACATTGTCAGCATGTGAATAAACTTTACAAGTTGTATTATCATGCAACATAACCAATAGTTATTGCATTATTAATATTTTAAAACTTACCTCATAATATTATTATCAACAATAATGTATGACCACAGTTTGTAATTACATGTGTGTCAGCAGTTACACTGATGGTGTGTAAAAACGCATTTCCTTCATGAACAATTTCACAGATGGCAATTTAATTGAAACATTGTTAGAGTTTTAAATGTGAAACCGTAGCTAAAATCATTATGTCACTGAGAACTGAAATCTGCTTACTCAGCATATACAGAGAATAAACAGGACAACACACAACACTACAAAGGATTATACTGGCCGTAGGTCCAGACACTAGACCCTTGTTGGCGTGCAAGACTTCAGTTACCGATGTGTGACTGTTGTATTGTTGTAAGAGCCACGATGATCCAGTAGGTAGGCCGTCTGACTGCCACGCGGAGACCCGGGGTGTGTAATTTCAGGTGGGACTTGATTTAGTAATGCCCCTGCATAGAGTGGACCAGTCGTTGAAATAAATGTGTGCAGGGAAACACAGCGTGGTGCTCATCACATCACCATCACAAATGGCCCAGATTTTGAATGTGTGAGGTCTCCCAGCGGCGACGAGGATTAATCATCTAAGGGTGCTGAGGGGGTGTGGAATGAAATTTAGGGAGTGCGATGTTGAAACATGCGTGCAACCTTTAGCCACTGCATCAAATATCGATCAACTTTTATGATAATCTGTGACAATATGAGAATGAAACTGAAGAATACTATATAGTGACTTGCTTCATTTTTGCTTGATTTCATCACAACAAGCACATTTTAGAAATTTGATTTATTGTATTAGGTTTTTTAACGTTGTCTTTCTGCCAGTTCGGAAATTTGAAAGCAACAGTTTGTTGACGAGAATCCAATGACATTGTGTGTTACACTCCAAGAAAGTGGTCATGGAATGTGAACATTCAGACACAAATAGTGTTTGGAAGTGAGTAACTCAGTTACAAGTAACAGTTACTTTTTTGAGGAAATGTAACAAAAGTGAGTAACTGTAACTGAGTTACTTTTTTACGATAGAAGTAACGTTTTAACAGTTACTTTGCGACACTTAAATTGCTATGTAAGTGTCGTACATTATTGGCTATTTAGGACTCAAAGTGAGCTGGAATTTAGTTTCTACTGTGATATGAAAGCCCATCCTTTGATACATTAATTCTTGCAAACAATAGGTGAAGAGGAAAAGAGAAAGTTGTTGTACTAAATTTGTCTCCTGGCGGTGGTCAGTCGGTAGGCTCCAGCCAGGTGCCAGGAATTTAAAGATTTATCGTATGTTTCATCTTTCGTTTGGTAGACCTGAATTCCAAAGCGATAAACACACCTCCGAAGAGGGGTGGATTTCCCAGAAGCGGGAAGACAAGCCTCTAGGAGAAGAATTCCTTCCTATTGCTGACAGTTTGCCATTGTCAGTTGTGTGCTGTGAAGTGTCTCTTGTTTCTGTAGTTTGTTCCTCTGTGACCTTATAACTTCCCCCTTCTGTAAGCAGCATCCGATTGTTTCTTTTTTTTTGCTATAATATCGGATTAAGCTGAAAAAGGAAGTACTCGTACTGCAATATTTCAGGGTTTTTTTACGAAAGAATTCAACGATACTGGTATACGGCGTACGCTTTTAGAAGGAACATGAGTTCAGCCAATACACAGCCAGTGCTGTCGCGCTGCTGCCAAAAAAAACTGCTAGCGGAAAGGAAACTCAGAGATTTCGCCGTGTCCAATATTCAGCTTTTTATATATTAATGCATGCACGTTATATTTGAGTAGAATGAAATATATAGTAAAGAATTCTACACAGGATTATTTCATATCACTGCAGCATATAAGAGAAACTCGTACCTGAAAGAAATTTTAAGGTATTTATTATAGAGGAACTGCAAGGTCATGATCATCACTCTCGTCTGTTTTCTGGCATGTTTCCCAGAAGATTTGAATAGGGGTTGACCGATTCTGTGGGAGATACGTTACCCTGTTTTATAATACGCAACACAGTATGCACACAGACACCACACGCTTTAGCCGTAAGTTCCGGACTCTGAGAAAACACTGTTTTAGCACACACTTCTTCCGACGCCAATTCCTTGAAGCAAGAATACACTAGATATCTGTCTTGTGAACGTAATATTTTACCCTTGGTGCCTGTACTACTTGTAATAGGTTTCGAGAGCGAAATTATTAATTTGATTTGCTTTACTTTATTTTATTTAACTTTTCTGTCACTTTTTTCTAATTGCGAAGATGGTAATGAGTGATGATATGATGAAATTGATGGATGGACATTCACAAAATCCATGTCTAGGCCGGGATTCGAACCCGGGATCTCTGGCGTCGTAGCGCGATATGCTAACCACTCCACCATGGGGGCTGGCGCTAAATTATTAAGTAACACTCGCGGAACACACACTATTGCATAACTACAGTACAATTAACACCGCCCTTGTTACGAAAACGCTGAACTGAAAGTTACTCAGACTCGCAATGTTTGTAAACGCCCATGACAATGAAGGGCCATTGTTCATATTCAGCCGAATTTAACACCCATAGCTTTACCAAGACACAACTCAGGGGGGTTAACAAGGTGGCAAATAAAAAAAACAAAACAGACAGAACACTGAAGGAAAACGAAGGGTCATTGTGTGGGTGTAGAGACGAGCTGTTTCCCTTGTTTCTTCCAGAAACGATATCTCCGGCTGTAGGCGACGGAAATGCGTGGGACTCAGTGGCGTACGCAAGGGGGGTGTTACGGGGTTTAAACCCCCCCCCTTGAGCTTGTGGAAAAAAATGGCCAATTTTTCACAGTCAAACATCTGGGACAATAATATTACTATTACTACTTCTACTACTACTACTACTACTAATAATAATAATAATAATAATTTGAATTATTATTTCCATGCAGCATGGAGAAAAGCAGAGCATTCCAAACACATGCGTCTTTCAGATTGATGCCTTGAAAATAAACACGAGTTTATGAGGTTAGGTTAGGATAACTATGATTTAAAAGAGAAAAAAGTTGTTTTGTATGTCAGTTGCAACAATGTTCAACACACTGGCGTACGCAGGATGTGAATTATCGGGGACATTTATGCGGGGAAAAACCGGGAAAATTTCAACCAATTTCGGGAATCGAATCCGGATCTCCAGCGTCATTGTCACTTGTCAGACGCTCTACCGACCAGATCACCGCAGCTCCTTGCATGAGTTCCATACTTTGATTATTTCAATTTATTTTGATATATTTTCTTGTATTTATGGATCTTCTTCACCCTTGAAATGTCTCACCTCGTTGACCAGACAATTATTTCGTAACAAGGAAACAAAAAAATGCTCCCGGGATTTGATAAAAATCGAATGACTAGAAAGTAATTTCGTTCTATTGTTTTCATAAATACTATATTTATGTAGATCTCTACTACTTAATAGTAGTAGTAGTGGTATTAGTAGTATTATTAGTATTAATTCAGCTAATTAATTAATTATAAGTATTATTAATTAATTGTGATTATTATTATTTAATTAAAGTATAATAAAACAATGGTAATGTGAATTTGGAAAAAAGTTTTAGAAATAACACCCCCCTTGATGAAATCCTGCGTACGCTACTGGTGGGACTTGGACAGTCAGGTTCATAATGCCGTGTCCCATGCATGATAAACCTTAAAGTGGCGAGTTTTATAAAGATCTTCTTGTTCGCAAAAAAAAAAAAAAATACAGAACACGACGCTTAATTTGCTCGCCGCAGTTTCCTAACTGTACGACGTTGCACTCCTGCTATTGGCTGGTCGCCAAGGACACGCTCTCCGTAACTCCGCCCGATATCGCTTCTAAAACCGTGCGTCGTATAGTATGAAGGAAACTGAAGAAGACGAAAGCTAGCAAATGCGCACTTGAATGGAAAAGAATGTATTTGCTTCTACGTGATTTCATTTATATCAGTACCGGATAGTTTAGAAATTGCAGTAAAAATATTTCCGGTTAGAATTCGCTTATTTATGATTATTCAGCATTTCTGGACATTTTGAAAAATGTAATATATTTTGGTAAGTGCTATTCGTTTAAGATTTAAATTAGAACCCATTTTCTTGAAATAATAGATACGACAGATCTCACCATTGTTATTGAAACAAAAGTGAATTACAACACTCAAGTGGCAAACGAAAGAATCAGGAAAGCCCTAACGATCATTCTCGCTTGTTTATGTAATCGTCTTAGGGAGAACTGAAGGGGTAAGTTTAAAATGTCAATTTCACCTTAATTTATAACGCACAATTATAGGCTACTACATTATAATTTTTATCATTTTCTGGTTCATAAACACTTGCAATTTTACAACAAATTTATTTCTCTATGACACGCCCTATATGCGAAACAGACCTCCCTTCTTAGAATGTATTATTGAGTGATATCTCTCTCTCTCTTTCTCTTTCTATACAGTTTCTAGAATCCCCCCCCCTCCAACTCCAATGGACATTCGTTAAGAACAACAATGATAATAAATACGAATTTTTAAATCGCAGTAGTTCAGGTCAACATCCGTGGCGCAGTGGATAGCACAACGCACTATATGTCAGGGGTCCCAGGTTCTAGTTCGTTTCGCACATGGATGTTTGTGTTTGTTCCAATGAGAATACAGAAAATTGACATACGTGAAAATTGGGAAAATGTGAATAACGGGGGATACTACCGCATAAGGGAATTCCTTTTTAAAAAAAGTCGTTTTAGTGCCTGACTATCATGCCAGAGACCCCGGGTTCTATCCTCGGCGGGGGAGAACCGAGATTTTTTCCACCTGTTGAAGCGGCTCCAGCGCCCACCCAGCGTCGTATAAAGTGGGTATCTGGAGGAAACTCTGGGGGTAAAGGATGCCAGGGACGTCGTGGTGCTGATCACATCACCCCCACCTTCGGACATGATCAAGAAAGTGTGGAGCTCTAACTTCACACACCCTATACGCCTTCATGGCGTCGCGCAAAGCACAGGAGAGCACTTTATTTTGTAATAAATATAAATATATACAAAGACTTATATTATGTACCAATAACATAAGTAAAATACATGGTAGTCTTCACAAAATATTTTATTGCAATTAATGATCGATTTGTGTAATTTGGTTGCAAGAAAATTTTCACCAGAAAGTTACTGTAAAAGTAACTTACAGTTACTTTTGAAGTACATGTAACTGTAACTGAGTTACTTTTTAATATGAGTAACTGTAACTGTTACTTTTTTAAGCAAATAACTGTAACTAGTTACCTTTTTAAAGGTAACTTTCCGAACACTGGACACAAGTTACGAAGGGGTTATAATATGACACTGCAAGAGTTAATAGTGTTTCCGGCTGTAAATAAGTTTTGAAAATGAGGTACTGAGGGGGTGCTACCTCCACACCAGCCCCATCCCCATATTCCTTCACTGTATGTTGAAATGTGCAAATAGTAGCTTTACTTTTGCCATATTGTATTGTTATATTGTTATATGGCATAAAATCAACCCTAACATAGATGAAAATTTATCTTTGTTGTCAAGAATACTCCCCTCTCCGCACATGCAATAATTTGCACCCTGGTTCAGTGATAAAGTCTGCTGCCATTGATAAGCTATTAAAAATGATACGTTGAAGCGTCATGTGAAAACAAAATCATACAATTGGTTTGAAAACTCCCGATGGGAGAGTTGTAATTTGTTTACTCAACTCTCAGACTCAAAGACCGTAACGACAGTCAATATGTTGAGGATAAGCTTGGAAAACGTGTCCATACAGACACACGTATGTGTTCGGAAAAAGAAAAAAAACTGCAACGGAAACGCACATCGCAGTAACTCTGTGTGTGACTTGACGAACCATCAACACAGCTTTGCTGATTCCAAAGACCATTTTCCAATCAGAGATGATAAAGGCGACCCTTTTAGCTTACAGTCTATGTGTGGCGTCACTTCCACATCAAAGCAAGCGCGTGACGCACCAAGCCTGAAACTTGTCCTCACATGTTTGCACTAGTCATAAATGACTGTGAGGTTATAATGTGTGGTCGTCTTTGTCTCTCTTAGAGCCCGACCCACTGAAATATTCATATCAACTTTCACAGACATAATGTCTCTCGTTTGTGCAAGGGTTCTGTTAAACTCATATCATACCGTGTTACGGTGGTTATTTAGAGTGAAGGGTAGGAGATAAAAAGATATCAAAACAAAGGAAAACTTGAGGGTGAGATGTGTTGGCCACAGAGAGAGAGAGAGAGAGAGCGAGAGAGAGAGAGAGAGAGAGAGAGAGAGAGAGATGAAAACTAGATTATAAAACTTAATACCAAAGTTAACAGTTGGTCGTTTGTCGACATAATCCTTGTTTTTCATTTACATATTAATATGGAGAAAGAGACCGGGATGACAATAAAAGCAACTGAACTTGCGTACAATAACGCCGATTTCTTCCGATATTTGGGGGAGAAAAAGCTAAAAATAGCATAAATGCCGATTTCTGTCTGTTTGCGGGGAGAGGGTCAATATATTTGTCAAGAGTAGGGACCTATGAATAAACACACTTGAAATAACCTTTAAAAACACACACCGTAATCGTTATTTTAAAAAAAGATATTTGAATTTCTGTAAGGGAACTCGAAATATTAATATATATATATATATATGTGTGTGTGTGTGGGGGGGGGGGTGAATTGAAAAATTCAGACTCCCGGTGAACATTTTCAGAGACCCTGTATTTTTCTACCCTTGAATACAACACGTGTGTGTGCGTGCGTTTTACATTGCAATGCAAATTGTGTAAACAAACTATATTGATTGAAGTCTTTACTTAACCCAACAATCCTTTAGGTCAGGGGTTCCCAAACTTTATCGTTTCACGGCCCTGTAATGTTTCAAGTTTTTTCGCAGTGCCCAAGTCAAAATGTATACGTATCTAACACTTGCTACGCTCAGTTAGTGTGGATAGATTGCTTGCCTTAAGTTAAAAAATAAACATATATTTCAAATTCAGAAACATCTTACATCTAAAGGGTACTAAATAAGGACATACATTGGAATAAGTGTTATTTCAGTGAAAATATTAGAACATTTCGCGGCACCCCAAGACGCCGCGGCGCACACTTTAGGAACCACTACTTTAGATACTTAGTTTTGTGCTTACGGTTGGTAAAGTTAGCACACGTAGGCAAACATTGAGGTGTGTAGAACGTTGTATAGATCGGCTGTAGTCTGTTTAGCCTGTGGCAAGACGTTGCAGTTCTTGTATATTAAAGACCTTTTTCACATTTAAACTGCATATATTTCCTTATTAATACGTCTGAATTTTGACAATCTCAATATGCACAAAGCCGCCTATGACTATAGGGAATACTAATACTAAGCCTGCAATTGTATGCTTGCCTTAAGATTGGTAAATTGGACTACGTGAATTTCACTTTTCATTAGTGTTACGCGTCTTGTTTGAGTTTCTCCTGAACACAAACGGCAGATTTCCTACGTCATAGACCATATTCCTGGATGGGAAAACGTCAGAGGATGTGGAACAGGAAGATCAAGATCATCCCACGTTCAGAGTTAGCATGCATGCAAGTTTCCACTTTCAGCCTAAGTAACCAGAATTTACGTCATGCTTGAATTGGGATACTTCTTGTTAAAGCCAAAGATCTGTATGAAACACGATCCCTCCTCAGTGACGATGGTGTATTACTAAGTACCAATCTATTTATAGATTTCTGGAAGTCTTTTAATTCAATTATTCATATGGTCTACGTTTCTCTTGCAATTCGAGGAATATTTGTAAATTTTAAAAATGCTATTTAAAGTAGGGATGGACACAAAATCCGGATAACGAATTTTAAATTATGCGATATCCATTTCAGATGCAACGGATAACCTGAATATCCGGATAATTCGGATATCAGAATATGCGAATAGTACGGATTTCCAAATAATCCGTATACCCCGATTGTATAGATTTTATGAAGAATTTGTAGAAAATCCGTACAGTGAAATCCGAACATGACCAATAAAAGAATATGTGGATAGCCCGTAAAACGAATACACGATAAAATTGTCCGGATAATGCACACATTCGGATATCCGGACATTTCGGTTATCCAGATAATTCCAATTCCGGATAATCCATATATCCAGATATCAGAATACCCGATATACGGATATTTGAAATCCAGATTAAATTTAATCCGGATTTGGCCATCCCTAATGTAAATTAAATATGAATGTCATATATTACATACAGACGAATTTCGGAATTTTGTAAAGTGCTTGAAATTTGTAATATACTTGTATAACAAGTTTCTCTAATCAGTAATTATAATTCAAGATATGCGATTATTTTTAAAATTTAGAAAATTATAACATCTTAATGCATTTTCCATACATTTATCCAAAATGATTAACAACGTTATCTTAATTTTGTGGTAAAATGCTGAAAACACTGTACTATTATTTTTCTCTTCTACACATCTCTCGGACTAAATTTTTCCTGCAATAACACCAGTGCCTAAGAGAGTAAGGAGTGATATTATTTTGCTTTGAGTTCTCTTTCTATGCGATCAAAAGTTCCCCGAAGTATTTCGCATTGCCCGCCCTGTCTTTATATGTCCCATTCAAATCTTCCACTTTGGCTCGAATATAAGTTACAAATGCCTGGAACGCGGGGAATTTCTTCTACTTTTGACTTGACGCTCTGAAGCAGAAACTTGTATTTTGTTTTACATTGATTGACGACTTTCTAAGCACCAATAGGTTTCCCTTCCAAACAATATTGCATTCCATACATGTTGAACAGTCCATGACAAGTTGCACAATATTGATCGCATGTGTCAGGTTTCCAAAAGCCAAGAAATTCCTTTGAATTCTTCTACAACTTCCGTAGTAAGGCACGTCTAGGAAAGTGGAAAACCGTTCGCATGCAATAACAAACAAAAATACACATCTCAGTTAGCATCAAAATAAAGTTTAGTAGTTCCCTTGTGACCCCTTTTTTTGGGTGACCCTTTTGTCAAAAGAAAATCTCGTATCTAATAGCTTAACACAGAAAGTTTTTATTTGTCTACAAATATTAGCTACTTTCCTTTACAAGAGAATTCATATCACCGTGAACGTATACTACATTGTGGTCCTAGTTATCCCAATTGTTCTGAAGTCTGGGAAATTTTTATAACTAAGTTAAACCTGTTGCAAGATGCATTCCATTAAAGTGTGGCAATAAACATTAAAATTGCATTACAAAATGTGTTTACCTTAAACTGCAATACGCTTTGAAAGTTTGTAAGGTAACACGCTGGTTATGCTTCTGATACAATTTATTTCGAGGCTCTGATTGAGACAGAGATGGAAATGAAAGGAGACGAGTGTATAACACGAGACAGAGACCAACCAAGACTGTCAAGTCTCGTTTTGATGATAAGTCAGAAGTCCTGAATCACCCGAATAGCTTTAAAAAGGTTTCAGTGAAAATGTCCAAAGCATTAGACGCATATTGGATATTCGTGGGAGTGGAAAACCATTGGATGCTTTTTGGATATCCATATGCAGTCTAGAAGATATCAATTGAATTCATTTTTGGATCTGTAACCGACATTTTTTTGGTTCTCTTTTCAAATATATGGGTTATCAGTGATTAATTTTACACTTGAACGAGACCTCACCTGGAAGCTTTAGTTCCGTATTTACTTAATTTGGAAATTTGGTATGCTGTAGATAAGAAAACATATATTTTAGACCAGAACTGGACCTAACATGGATATTTCCTATTAGGTATGATTTGGACATTGTAAAGTCTTTGAGAGGTAAAATTGTGATTGAACTGCACTACAGTAGGTCATTATGTGGGTATTTTTTACACATAATTTGGATAGAAAACATTTCTGGGATTTAGATTTAGATCCTTCAAGGATCTCATAAGGACGTGTTTTTGTAATAAAATAGAACATGAGTTTTGTTTAACATGTGACCTATTCTGGCTTGCCCACGAACGTACGCGCACCTATAATTTTGAAAGATACTTCATTCTAATACAAGGAGCGGCAACTGAACCTGAAAGTTTTTAATTAAAAATAAAAACAAAATTCTTTCGTGCAACGAAGTAAATTTAATTCATGTGCAACATCTCAAAGCATTTTAGGAAAATAGCATGAGTAGCAGTTACCTGTGAGGTGCGGCCAATGAATCTGATGGTCAAAGAACCATCAAAATCATCCTCGAGACATCAACATCGCCGCGTTGAAGATTACGACAGCTGGGATTCCTCAGACATCCCTGCGTCGAGTTATGTTAAGCTTCAGAGAACGTCAACACGAATGTGTTTGCAATAACGGCAGCCACTTCACAGGTGTGCTACTCAAAAAGTGGACTGTCCCAGTCCAGAAACAGTAGAAACTACTACTCATGCTATTTTCCTAAAATGCTTTGAGATGTTGCACATGAATTAAATTTACTTCGTTGCACGAAAGAGTTTTGTTTTTATTTTTAATTAAAAACCGTCACGTTCAGTTGCCGCACCCTGTATTATGCCTCATATGTATATTTATATTGCATAATAAGTACTAACCTGTGTTATAAGAGTTATTCAAAGTGATTAACAATTGTATTCACATATTCCCGACATCTTCTGATGAAATTCTGATTGACACTCAAAAGTTCATCTTCCGTAATTCTTGTAAGTTCTGTTCGTATATTGTATTTCAGTTCATCTACAGTGTAAGGATTGTTTCTATAGACTCTATTTCTTAGGGTTAGTAAATACACACAAAAACACACTAGAATTTCACAGAAAAAAACAACACACAAACGCGGGCGCGCACACATTCACGCTCTGAAATTAGAGAGAAATTAGACTGTACTCTAAAACGAACAGATCTGTACTGATAAGCAAGAACATTTACGCCTGCAACGTGAGTTTCAAATACTGTGAACCCTTCTGTCTGTCAGGACCTTGAATCGGCTGTTAGTTAGTAGGACCGTAGAAACACTGCCTGGGTACATTTCACCCAACGCACGGTCTCACGTTTCAGTTTGGTATTCCAACATGTTATTTTCTCTCATTTTTATTAATTGTGTGATTCAATTCAAATGTTCAAAATTAAAATTATATTAATGAATGAAAGATATTACAAATTAACATGCTTTAAAACAATTAACATTTCGTACTTAAGTCACTTTTCTTCTGGGCATTTTTTACCCACCGTACGTCCTTACGTTATGGCAGAAAATGTCCTTCTTACAGTCCTTTCTTTCTCATATTTTCTCAATTTTATCTTTCCGTAATGAACAAAAAAATGTTCATACTTAATTAAATTAGGTTATTCATTGATTTATTGATGAATTATTAAAAATTAATAACTTAGGCTTCACTAAACTGATTGAAATGAAACTTAGGCCATTCTTTACAACGAATCAAACTATTGGTGTTGTATATATAAAAATTGAATAAACTTGCCGCTATTTATACTTCCCGAAATATCGGTATATAAAGTTAGCGATGATAGAGGCGGCCATATTGGGAAATTTGGCTGAATACTTTAATATGATATTTATGAACTTATATATGAATTATTAACTGTAAAATAAGTGAAACAACAATAAACTACAATAATAATACTAGTCATTATACACTAATATTTGTTGAATAATAGGCCTCCCCGATAGCGCAGTGGTAGCGTGGCCACCTTGTAATTAAGGGGGTCCCGGGTTCGATACCCGGTGGAGACACAAGTGGTTCGGAACCCACTTTAAATTGTAGGTCCAGTCCCGATTAGCCTTACTGTGCATAAAGTGGACTTAAAACACCAACCCAATTCAACTCGTTAAATAATAACATAACAGAACGAAGTGATGGCCAACTCGGGGTCATTACACTGGTAACATGTATACAAATTTGTATACTCTAAATATCTACTTCCCAAAATAATATCACAAATACCCCACTGAGTGAGCATCCCCCCCACCCTCCCAAAGCAAAAAGGTTATGATTTGTACAGTGCTTTTAACTTCTCATCAGTCGAAAATGTCACCATAAATGTACTAAATGTACTAAATCTACTCGATGTCTGAACGCTCGAATCAAAGTTGACTCGAGGCAAGCACAGTAAACAGGTAGTTGTCTGAAGTTCGCAAAAGATTACCACAAGGTAAACGCACAACTTGTTGACTGCGCGGCTCTCAGTTTGGTCTTAATGATGTTGCTAAGGCGAAACATGCGGTCAGGGAAACCTTCATGATGTTAACGTTGAAATCGATATGCTGCTTAAATCTCACGTTCAAGAGTTACCACCATTTTACGGGGCCTTGTAGACTCACCGATGGATACAAACAAAGGCTAATTTTCACTGACCTAGAAACACTTCACTTCAATAAAGGATTCACAGATTCTCGAATAATTTCACGTGGCTCTAGTATAATTCATTTTTCAATAAAAATAGTCTCATTGATAGAAAAATACACCATATATGGGTCTTATACCACAGATAAAGATATATAAGCAGATCTTCATGTAAGGCAGGAAAACAGGTGCACTGGCCTCCTGCTGAGAATCCCCATTCGCAAGAAGTTTTGTAATAATCCGCTAAGAGGCGCTGAGAGGCACTACTCGCAATGTTGCTTTCACTTATTCTAACAAACAGAACAAGAGATGGAGCTGTCAAGGGAAGCTTGACTTCACCGGAACCATTACCCTGAAGCGATGGATTCCGAGAAATCCTTCCACCATCCTTATCTGTGCTTATAGGGGCTATCCATGAGTAAACAAAAACATATCGAACGGCACAATCGATTATCGAACTGTAGCACAACAACTTCCGGTTCACGGCGGCCGGGTAATTCAAGCGCGTACTTGTGGCATTTCTTCTCGTTTTGTATACCGGATGAAATGGATCATATAAAAGCACTTGACGACGAGGAGAATAAGAGATATCAGGGCTAAGTAGATTCCAGGATGAGATCCATTTGCTGATCGTCGTTTCATTGGCGATATTTGTAGCCTACATATTTAATAGAAAGTAATTTTTCCTACAGAGCGAGAGCGCTTAAATGCATACATTTATGTTTCAAGTGAAAACGTGCGAGATGTACGGACATATAAAAAACGGAAAAAGGAGCTTCTTTTCTTCTTTCTTCAGTCAGGACGAGTCAGAGGGATGCGATAATGCACACTTGCTGGTTTCGTTCTCGTTTGAACGCAGAAATACAAAACGCTCATTGTTATTTTAAGTCAATTTTCTGCTATTTGTGTTAAACATGACGATGAAGATGAATAATAAACTGGAAAAATTAATGATGGGACAAACACAATAACACACCATTGCCTCACCATGGTGTTCAAACCTAGGATCAATGTTGATTTGATTGATTGAGTTGGTGTTTTCAGTCCACTTTGTGCACAGTAAGGCTAATCGGGACTGGACCTACAGTTTAAATTGGGATCCGAACCACTATATGCCTCCACCGGGAATCGAACCCGGAACCCCTTGATTACAAGGCGACGAGGCTACCACTGCGCCATCGGGGAGGCACTCTATCTATCAATGTTGAAAAGATTTCCATTGCAAAAGACGAAAATTAATAATAGCACCCGCACTTAATTTTCTGGCTACACAAAAAAAATATTTCCTCTGGTTGCACAAAAATTTATTTCCTCTGGTTACACACACACAAAAAAAATCTGGTTAGACAAAAATTTAATACAGTTCGTGTGTACTTCAAGAACTTAACGTGTAACCTATCTGGCCATGACCGAGCATCTTTTGAAAGGAAAAGTAATATTTTTGGTCATATCACTAAAACAGAGAAAATCGAGATTTGAATGATTTCTCTTCTACCTTTAACGGAGTGCAAGGGGTGCGGGACGCAAAATTTTTGGTAGGGAAGGAAACAGGACGGGGTATTTTTAAAGCCCTGACGTTCAAAACGGGAAAAATAATGTTATTTTCCGACTAAATTGGGAGATTATAGGAGCGGAAAATATTCAACATTATCCGATACTAAAAAAATGTTAATTATACACACAATTTTACCCTCGGGTGATGATTTATTTTGCATTTCTGGAATAAAAACTGCTAATTTCAATAAATTTCGGACATTTAGTACAAAAAAATGTAGGAAATAAACTACTTATAAACTATCATTTTTTCCGAAGTCTGGATCGGATTTTTTTTTTTTTTTTTTTTGTTAGGTCCCGACTTTTTGGGTTTTTGCACATCCGTTGTCATTACTGCGCAGTCTACTCCTGCTAATGGTCTTCCAATTTTCACGCCTGACAGCTTGAATTCAATAATTTGGCGCCTAGATCTCGAGGAAATGGATGAAGAGAGATCCATGAAATATTATTTAGCCCTGATCGTAGTTTACATCCTCCTTGTACACACCCATTCGTTCCTTTCATACATGACACAATCTCAGCTCCCTTTAGCGGCATGTTGTGAACCTACGAACCGGAAGCTGTTGTGCTACAAGTATGGCGTCCGCGCGAAGGCACTTCCTTCCGGTGGATAGCCCCTATACCCTTATGACAAACATTCGCTCCTCTGGTCTCAGTTCGTAGATTCCCTAACCCCTGAGCTTACCTTCAGGGTGGAAGGTCCCAGGTCCTATTTCTTAAAGACAGAGATAAAGACTATGTCCACATAGCCGTTAATAAGGGAAGGGTTTAACGAGTCCAAAGCACTTCCATAATTAAACACTTGCATTGCAAATTGAATTATCGCATCAATATTAGATCAAAACACTATATTATTTGAAATCACTTGGAAATATAACTTATGATTTAAGGGTGGTCCACAGACATAATGAATGGTCTCTTATTCTTTGTGTACAATGCTTTTATTTAATTCATATCTTCAGCATAACTGTATCAGCATTATGTTAAAAATAAGCTGTAACATGGCAATAGCTCATATATTTATCCAAATAATATATTAAAAACACACAGATATATACATATATATTGAAAAATTTGAAAATAAAAATTTAAAAGTACATAATGGAAAGCAATATTGTAATTGTTTATATGTATAATTAGTGCTCGTAGATATGTACAGTGAACTATTTAGAAATACAAATTCGAAGGTGTTTGGATTCAATAATCGGATTAGATATTAGATTCTTATTATTTAGCGTAGCTTTTTGCTATTTTGTGCTAATCGCGACGATGAGGATGAGTGATGAGAAAGTAAAATTGGTGAAGAGGCACTGACAAAGAACATTCATGCCCAAGTCTGGATTCGAGCCCGGAACCGTGGCTTCGTAGCAATAATAATGTAATTACGTATTAGCCAGGCCATGTATGTGAAGTAACACAGTCATGGAGAATTATGCTTGTTGTAAACTTATTGAAAAACAACACTGAAATTCCTACAACCCACACTCTTGTTTCGGGAATCTGTGAAGAAAGGCCGCACATGACGGTATAGGATGGTAGATAGCGAGTGCGCGGAACAAAGCAGTGTGCTCTGCTGCAAACTTGAAGTAGCTGCAGCCGCTTTTTCCCCTTCCATGTACTCACTTCATCTTTCGCGCGTTAATTGGTCGAGCCCTCTCGAGTCACTACTTGCACAGACTTGTTTTCGTTCACTTGCTCCAGAGATTCCCGGAACAGAATGTACGTCATATCCTGAGAAATATCCTTGCATCGTATTGCGTCTTGATATTTACCATTTTCTGGTTTCTTTTCATTATTTCGAAGCAACGACAATTTTCTATGAGATACAGTCATCAGTAGGGAGCGGAAGTTGATGAAATGTCATCTTTTTCTGACATCTCGGACACGATGCCCATTAAATATACACAATATTACACTTGGTCTAGAATCCAAAAAAGGTAATTTTAAAATGCATTTTTTTGCATTTTTTTTTTTTTTGCCAATTTTCAGGTTTTAGGTCATTTGCACCGATTTTTGGCATTTTCCAGTCATTTTTCGCAATGTTCGGTATATTGTTTTGTCATATTTTGTCACTTCTTTCATTTTGGTAATATTCTTGAGTCTGGCTGACAACAGAAGAAGATTCTCGTTTGAGAACCTCCGAAAGACAATGGTGGTGTATTGCAACTCTCTGTAAGGTAAGTGGAAAAACCGCTAAATATTTAGAAAGTGCTTGTGTGTGAGATATTTCAAACAATTTCTGATGTTAAAAATTACTTTTTCAACGTACTTTTTCCTGGGGGGCCGTGTCTATGAAACCTTTCTCGGATGGTTTTCCTATTTTTTATACAATTTGTTAAATTTCTAAACAAAAATTGTCTTACGTGGATCCTGATAATTTCTTCTTCTTTACAGTGCCACAGAAACACACCACACTACATCACCAGGCAAAGATGCGGGAAATTAATAAATTTCACACCAAATCATTCAGTGTATATGACTTTCTCATTAAATTGTTTTAAATTATTGGGTTGTTTCCATTGGAAATCCTCGTTGCATATTTTAATTGAATGTGCATGTGGTATCATTTGGTGTCTTTTTTTTTTTTTTGAAAGCAAGATTGCATTTTGTTTAATTTCCTTTTCATTTCAATTTTTAACCTGAAACTAACAAATTTAATGGTCATTTTTTTCATTTTTTAGGACATTCTATAGGTCATATACCTATATTTTTTAGGTCATCAACTTCCGCTCCCTAATCATCAGCAATAGAAACGAGACATCTGAAATACTCGCCTCTCATGGTGTTATGTGTTGCCTAACCCTGCAGTGATAAGCAAATTTCAATATGAAATCTTCGATTGCAGGTTCTGACATCTCCGTAGAGTGAGGCAATGCACATAACGGTATGCAGGGAAACGAAATTTGTATTCCCTGTGACTGTACATGAAGTTGATAGCAACCTATTTAGTGAGGAAAGAGCTGATTTACAGATGAAACTTTCTTAATCTCATATATTTTGATTTTCCCTGCGGTCAAGTCAGTACCATTTACTAATGTGTTTTTTGTACGAAAACTACAGTTAAAATGTTCTCTACCAGATAAAATCTACATTATAGTGAAACCACAGGCAAAAGAGCCTAAGAGAAACCATATCTCATGTGCAGCTTACTCGCACGTGGAGGAGAGGGGCAGAGTGAAACAGGGTTTCCCATACTCCGAGCTGAAGATATGGAGGGGAAGATGCGCGAAGGCTTCCGGCCGAAGGTTCTTCTGTTTGTGGTAGCTCTACGCCTCAGACTTCATTTATCAGTAATCATGGCGATTCTTTTTAGGGTAATAATCAACAAATGCCGAAAAAATACCCTTATGTATCGGTCGTAAGTGTCCGTTTGCCTGTCTGTAAATATATCATCTTTTTAGTTCGTGTCGATATCGGAAACAACACATCAACAAAAACTGATTCGATCGGTCTGTCCGCGAGAGGCAATAATCGATCAAAAGTGACCTATCGATATATTTTGTGCAGATGTAAAATTTTCCACAAAAACGGGCTAGTAAATATAATTTTGATGCCACATAAATTATTTTCATCAGTATGTCCGACATGAGGCGAACTTCTCAATTGTTCTTAAATACAAGAACAGCACGATGCGTAAATTCTGTTCTAATGCCTACAAATCGCGTTCGTGTCTTGTCAAAAATCAACAAACTCGGCACACGCACGTGCGCCATCGTGACCACAGAGCTGCGACGAGAATATTTGCAAACGGAACTTTACTCTCTGGATAACCCTCGTACACACGCAACCACACATACCATCAATTTTATGCATCAGGTATCTCTGAAGTGTAATTTGAAGTTTCTCAGTTTTACGATTCCTCTCTTGATCTGAGGTCGCAAACAAGAGAAGCACACTCGAGTTTTGATCTCACAAATTTATAGTACACAATGAAGGCTTCCTTCTTTCTGGTCTTGACCAGTGGCGTAGCGTTATAGTACGCCCATACGCCCGGCGTTCCCAGATTTAAAATTTCAAAAATGCTTAAATGCTGTGATTATAAAGTAAAACGTGGCTAATTTCATATATGTTTGACCTTCATGGCATTATAATGGCTATTTTTCGCGATCCGCCTGCAACGCTCCACTCTCAATACTTGTTCTAGCATCTCTTTTCAATGCCTTTTCCGGCCGGACGCCGAGCAAGTTCGGCGTACAGGACTCCTATATTCCTTGCTGCCTTTATGGAGGGAAAGCTTCCATTTCTACAGCACGCGCGTAAATGGGCTCTCTTACGCCAGCGTACGAGAGGTCTACCGTGATTGGTTCATGTGACCCTTCCTGCCTTCTGAAGCAGACGACAGCGGCAGAATTCCTACCCGGTTCTTCGCTCTTCGCGCTCATGCAACTCGTGCTATGTGATGCTACAATACGCAATATTGACTGACGTAACTTTACCAATCTCAAATATACTGCTTCTTAATGGCCACTGCATTGTATAATTTATCGCACGAACAGCGATGTGTATTAGAAACTAAAAGATCAACACAGTTTTTGTCAAATAAGTTGGTGAAGTCCTCGTGGTAGAAATTCAGCCTGTGGTTGCTCTACCACTTAACCCGCAAAACTATTATTTTCTTATTGTATTTTTTCGTTATTATCTAACTACTTAATATTGTGTGAATGGAAATGTTTAGCATTCATTTGAAAACTCTTAACATCGAATGGTCTCTGGAGAAAATTATTTTAAAATGTTTATCAGCATTCTCAAGATGTAATAAACAGTGGTCTGAATTACTAATCGGCACTGTTACGTCAGTAGAGTGTACGATATTTGGATCATCCACTCTGCTTTTCACAGTGCGCCAAGACGACAGAGGTCCCTGGTTCGAATCCCGGCGTGAGCACGGGTGTTCTTTGTCAGTGTCCCTTCATCAATATCATCACTCATATTCATATTCGCAATTAACCAAAAGTGGTAGAAAAACGAAGTAAAATAAACCAAATAAATGAGTAGTTGGATCGCCCACAACAATGACGTCTACTGTTGTGCAGAGGCGCTTGTGATTCAGGTAGGTTTTTAATGACTTGCGTCATGCAGAAAGATATAAAAAAAGGTATAGAACACCAGAGTTCAAAACATCTGTGGCATAGTGAGGCATCTAATTTTCTAGCTAAAACATGCAATGATGATGTTTTATTGAAAACCCAGCTTACTTCAGGCAAATAATACCTGTGGCGACTAATACCATAAGTAAATTATTAAGCAAGAAAGGGCCGACTCTTCCTTCGGACTTGGCGTTCCCACCCGAAATGTCCATGCTACGCCACTGGTCTTGACTGCCCATCGTTGTAATGAACCGTAGATTCATTCTTATGAACTTCACTGAGCATATATGCGATTTGTGATTGGAAGATTGAAAGTGATTTGGCTAAAAGTGAATCCAGAGGTCAGCACCGGTTCTCTTTCTTTGTACATTACATCTGAAATGGCTAGAGACCTGCACAAGACCCGGAAAAAACCCGTCTGCAAGGAGGCGCGCCTACAATAATATGCAACACGCACGTCAAGCCCAGGTGTTCGAAATCGCGCAAGCGAGCTTCACGTCACAGTTGCAAATAGGCATCGATGCCTGCCAGGCTTTTCTATTACCCGGGTCTTAAGAAGACCCGTGAGACTCGATGTAGTTCTTGCAGGTAGACGGCGAGCACTACTGTCAGTGTTGCCAACGGACATTATATTTCACTACGCATGGAAATATTTGAATTTCTGCTAGGCGCAGGTGCCTTGAGGTTGTATAACCATTGGCGTAGCAAGGGGTGAGCGAAGTGGGCGACCACCCTGGGCCTTGCGCATGTAGGGGCCTTCCGTCCCATGAGGTTGATACGAGAAACGTAATAAATGGAAGTGAGAAAGATAGAAAAGGCTAATTTTTTTGGGCAATAAAATTAAAACATTTTTTATCTGGCTTTATATTCTAGTTTAACGTTATAATTTGAATGAATACGTCAAATCAGAGGCGGGTGCGAGCTCTAAGCCTAAGGGGTCCCAAAAAAGTCAAAACTATTCTCATTTCTCATGTGAAACATTAACGCAAAAATTGCTTGGACAATTTTATCCAATTATTATTTTCTTGAATAGAAAGCGCTTTGTCTTGGCTTTTCTTCTGTCTCGTGACCTTGCATAGCCTACACGATTTTAATATGTTAATGATAAAGCACCTCAAACTGCCACGGAGCAAAGTATGGGGCATTTAAATGCTCCCGGTGAACTGAGGAAGGGTATGGATAATATTAGTAGTTCTTCCTTCCTTCCTACAGATGCAGCTATTGCCCTCTGTAACGGGCACGAAGATGATTTATCTTCAGAATATCCTGATAAAGTATTACGTTTCAGGAATGTGCTTAAATCTGAAATCAAGTGCTTTGGCAAACTTTCTTCTCCTTGATAGCTCTACACCAGCTTCCAGTGTTCTCTGTATCCTGTACCGCCTTCTGTTTTTTTTCCTACTCTTCAAGTAACAACCACGAAAAAGGAACTTTCTCAAAATTGAAACTTAGGAAAAACTTCTGGAAGGTAGTGTCGAATGGCATGATTGAGCCCAAATTTACCGGACTCAGTAATCTCACTCTTGAACGAGAAAGGACAAGATCTAATGTAAAAGTGTCATTCGCTGCCCAGAAGCCAGCTTTCTGTTAAGCAAGGTGGTTTGATTTAAATCAAAATTTAAATTGGGGAATTCTATTTTTTTAAAAAATCACTTATTGAAATCACTTTAAATAAAATTACAGAATAATGTACACAAGAAATTTGTAGATATCAGAATTGGCAAAATTACACCAGAGAGAAAATCTGTTCGATTGATTGATTCATTTATTTGGTCAATTTATGCACAATAAGGCTAATCGGGACTGGACCTACAGTTTAAAGTGGGATCCGAACCACCATGTGCCTCCACCGGGTATCGAACCCGGTACCCCTTGATTACAAGGCGACGACACTACCACTGCGCTATAGGGGAGCACCCCCCCGCAATAGTATAATGTAGAACAACCACCAGTAACACAAAGTCCAAAATATTTACGATGGCACTTTTTTACAAAACTTGGTTCGTACTCCTTTACAGGTGTCAGCAGTGGCGGCAATTAGGGGCGGGGCCGAGAGAGTGCAGTTGCCTCCCCCCCCCCCCCGACTTTTTGAAACTTTTGCACCACGCTAACCTCATGTATCAAGGGAAATTAAACTATCCTTCCCCCCCCCCCACTTTTGCACCTTGGCCCCTTAGTTTTCGAACCCAATCGCCGCCACTGGGTGTGAGTGATACAAATGTTTTCTGGCAAGGAATAAATGTCTGCAATTTCAAATTGATAAAAGTGATGAACATTTTAAGTGCTCCTAGAACAGTTTAGAATCTAAAAATTGGCAACGGTGACTGCGTGACTCATGTATCTGGAGACGGTGCAAAACCGGAATGAGCGTTCGCTGAAGATAAGCGAGCTTCGTCTTGCAAGGCCTTCCAGTTACCCGTGGGCTTTCGATGCTTGACGGGTCAAAACTCAGGTATATAGTTTTACTCGCCCGCCCGACCAGCCAGGCGGGCCTAGTAAGCGATTCTGACCGATATGCAGCCCTCTGGAAATGGCATATGATTTTTGGATAAGGAACTTGCTACAAGTAAATTATATAATTTTGCATTTCCTAAAGCTGTGATAAACCTTATTTAATTTGATGACAATGAAGTAGATTATCCAGTTTCTTTTGTAGTATTGTAGAACACATTCGTTATTATTCAAAATATATATGAATACCCTAACATCGTCAGTAAAAAAGTAACGTTTTGGAGTCAGTATGCTAAATTGAAAGATCGTTCATGAAGATTGGATCATATTAGCTATGAAATCAGAAGACCTGTGTCCTTAGTACAAGACATAATGTCACCAATTTGGAAAATCATAAATTACCTGAAGGAAGAGTACTATTCGAAAATCTTTAAAAGAAACTCCATTCAAATTCTGCTTTTTATGGAAGCATATATTTAACTCGTTCCGGTTTAACGGAATTTGAAACACTGGTTGACTTGTCATGAATGGTCTATTTCACAGGGATAAAACACACTGAGAAGATCGTAGTATCAGCATTACATGACACGGAAGAGTGATCAAGGATTTTGCGCAACATTCAGCTGGAAAATATCTCCCTCGGACGTTCATTCTCCAGCTCTATTCCATCTCAGAAATGTTATTTTAAATTCCAGTCTGGCAGCATCTTCGTTCTCTTCTCCGCATGTCTCGAGGGTGGAGAAGAGGAAGAAGAGATCCTCGTTCCAGCGTCCCTCATCGTTGTCGTTTCATCTTCTGCGGCTTTTACGAACGGAAAAGAAAGAAAGAAAGAGAGGGAGGGGGGAGACTCTTCCATTTACAAGTGACCTGGCGGTCCGTGCATTAGCTTAGATCGATTATCGATCTATCTAATCAATGCGAAGACACTCACTCGAACGGATCTGAGATAAGGGTTATTTTCCATCTAGGACAACCTAGAATAGTCCGAAGTGATCTTTAAAGGAAGAACTAGGAATAATACTCTACGCTGATTGCTGTTCAACACCCTCTTTTACGTTGTAAGCGTAGCGTGAGCATGAAATCGTATAGTGGTTGAAGTTATTGAGTGAGACGAATAACCTTGGATTGACTGATGTCTCGCTTCTATCTTTAGACTAGACCTATTGACACAAATGAAACGTCCAAGGATGTAAAACTATTGGAAATCTAATCTTGCTATAGCCATTTCATTCTTATCTCTGCTTCAGTGATTGACACGGTTGATTCACCATATTGTTCGCTCCTTCCCTTATTTCATTATTTTATTACCGGGGTGTAAGTAAAAAAAGGTACTAGAGAGAGGTTCAGTAACAAGGCTCAGACCATTCTATGTTCGGCGAGACGCCTCCGTCCTCCAAGTACATACCTGCGCTTTCTTCCTCGATGTTCACACACCAAAACCAAATCCAATACTGTTTCCGAAATTCCCTTCCGATCTTCTCAGATCGGTTCGGTTGCTTCGCTATACAAATTCCAATACCTGTGGATTCATATCCGTCTGTCAGGCTGGTACCTTTCCACGGACGAGGCAAGTAATGGAATTTGTAAGGTCTGCATTCCAAACCGACGAGAACATCCTGTCTCCGTAATGTTTCGTTTTCAAGTACACCTTCTAATATTTTACCTACAAGTCAACATACCCCCCTGTCAAGAAACGTCATCTCCGATGGTCGCTTGTCTGAGTGTATCATTTATTGGTTCATACATGTTAGCAATTCCTTTAAATCGATATAGAAGGACATCAAGAAACTATCAAGCCTGGTAAGCAGAAAAATTTTACCAGTACCCATCCATAATACTTATTAGTATGCATAAATAATGCATAAACAACTAAATACCATTAAGAACCAAAGAGCAGTAAGTTGATTAACTAATATGAATATGAAATTAGGATAGCTGATTATAATACATAACCACAACCATTACCAGCACAATATCTTTTTTTACGATGTTTTTGTCCCTTAAATTGATTATTTTAATATTACGTTATCACTGGTGTTCTTTGCATCGCCAATGAAAACGTAAATCATGATGCACTATACACTATCCTGGAACCAAAGTTTATAATTATTTACAAATCTGAATAAAAAAATATTCACTTTTGATAAGGCATAGTTTACACTGTATGCCATAATGACACTATGTAATCACTTAGAGAATGTTCACTGTTTAAACACATTGTGTTCAAACCTTATGGGTTCAATACGACATTATTTCGTATCATTGTGTTTATTTTCACTTAATCACTTTGTTTTATCATTTTGAAAGTACCAGTTTCTTCTAAAAGAATTCACGCAATGATTACAGATCAGTATCATTTCGATTTCCCGTGTTCTGGACTGTTCACGTTTGTCCATGCATAGAAATGCATAGCACAATTGGGATGAACCTAGTTTCTGTACTTCATGTAGTCTATTGGGACTTCACTAGGGATTGAAGTGGTGAACTTGGCGTTTCCAGTTCTTCGAACTTCTTCATTTTCACATCTTGTTGCAACTTGTAATGATTGATGACATCCTGGGCAGCTGGGATGCTCTGGTGAATTGGCGTTTGGAACATGTAATGCTACTAATTGGTCCTGCTGGGAAGGATTTCCAAGTTCGTGAAATACTTGCCTGCTATACTAAGGTGTTGTAAGCTGGGAATCAGATCACAGTGGGAGAATCACATGTTGTCCTAGGTGAGAAACGTCTTACACTTCTTCTCCAACTTCCGCAACTGGGACAGAAGGTTCGTCTTGGATGCATTGTCCTGTCTTAGCAGTATCAATTTGAATGTAATAGACACACATTCAATGAATGCTGTTCCTTCTTTGTCCTGTCCAAACAAAGTGTAGCCTCCGGAACATTCCTCTTGACTTGTCTTTCATCTTTCTATTCTCCAATACGGCAAGTCCATCGTCCATCAAAATCTGGGGGAGGGGGATGCTCCGAAATTGGATTTAATCTGGAGGTGTATTCTGTAGAAGGTGGAAGACAATTTGGCGGCGTTGGTCCTCGAGTTTTCCTCTGTCGATCTTCGACGATGCTCTGGTGTTGTAGGTACCTGTTAGAGGTGGTCTGAGCCATTGAAAGGAAGGAGAAAGAGAAAATAAGGATAGGAATGTAGTAATTGGACATACACCAATCGACATGTACTCAGCCAATTGTAGGGCGGCTTTAGAAGTTCACTGTCTGCCTGCTGGACAGGGTGTCTAATCCATTGGCTAAGTGCAAGTCGGTGGTGATGTGCCTTAACAGATACTGTCAAAGTGATGTGATGGGATATCGATACAAGATTGTTTAGCCAGCGCTTTGGAAGAAGAAGGAATAGGGGGTGGTGCCGTTGATGGTCTGATATGTCTATTTTGTGCTATTCTTACAGGAATTATTTGTTCTTCATTTGTGACATTTATACTGCGAACTTGAGGGGTAGGTTTTTGTCGACTGGTTGTTTGTTGTGCAAGGGGACGACAACAAAAACAGGATTTAATTTTACGAACAAAACATGCCGTAATTAATAAAAATAAGATAGTCCCTACAATTATTAAAGATATCGCTGTCGCTGTATGTGACGCAGTTTCGAAGGGCAGTGCATTATTATTATTATTATGATTATTATTGCAATGAAACGCAAGAATTATCAATCTTTATAAAAATTAATTCATTTACTGTTCTCACTCATATGTATTATGAGGAATTCGTTATATATATGGAATCACCAGAATTCCAGAAATTGTGTACTAAGGGATATCAGATACGCTCAAGTGCGCACTATACTTAAATGGCTATCTATGAAGATAAAACCTGTCCCTAGCATCATTAAACTTCACATAAGTTAAATATTATTATTGCGAGCGTAAATTCATACATACTGTATATAAATATAACTTGTGCACTATTCCATTTAAAATATAACAGGAGTGTATACTCTGCATAATACGTATGTATATTGTTGTAGAGAATTTACACTAAATATCGTAATGCTCGTTATTCTCGTAATGTTCTAATGTCTCTATTATATAAGTTTCTTGCATAATCGTGTTTCACTGTAATCTTCGAATGCAGATGATTTGAGTTTTGGAGAAACTGCTTACATGCGAAACCTCTGTCACTTCTGCTAGTTGCTTGTTGTTCATTTGATGTCACTTTCAGGATGATGTCACGCTACTTCGTTCCTTGGCCGCTGTAATAGGAGATGTATGTGTTTTGTTGATATCGCTCTCTTCCAAGTCGAGGAGGCGAGTGTTGCAATCATCATGAAAAGAAACCAGTTTATTCAACTAAGGATAGTTTGGCGTGGTTATCACGAAATTCTATTTTTGAAGAGGACTGTTCCTGTATATTTTGATAAGATTTAACAAAATTAATGCATTTAGTTTTTAATTAAACATGGATGCTTCGATTGCACTGCTTGTTTTGTAGAGTCGCTTTTCTTCCCCTTTGACTACTCGCGACGATGACGATGAAATCATGGAATGACAACGTTCTGTCCCATTGGACTTTCTGTGGAATTATGTCCCTTTGACTTCTGTCTCTTCGGTTGCTGACTGTTCTGCAGACATTTCGTCGATGTTATCATTTTCTTCTTGTATTTTCTCCTTTTCTTCGAAGAAGGGTTTGACTCTTGTTATGGAAAATGTGTCGATTTTATCCTTTCCTCGGCCGTCCTTGTAGCTTATTCGTACGCTGTTGGCATTTTCCATTTCAAGAACTGTACCATGTATTTTGAAGTAATTTGCGAAGTGCTTAGGTACATTTCGTTTCGGTACTGTGTCTAAAATTAGCACTTTTTGTCCAGGTTGAAATTCAACATGCCGTGTGTGTTGGTCTGACTACTTTTTCTGGGTTTTAAATTTCTTCTGGAGATTTTCCTGTGCTTGTTCACGCATCGCTTGCAATATAGTCTATCTAGGCGTTCCTTGTTAGAGTGCTGCAACGAATTTGGATCTATTCCTAGCAATGAATCCATCGCATTCTTTGGTTCGTAACCGTACATAAGGTAATGTGGAGAATATCTTGTTCCTGTGTGTACTTCTGAATTTATCGCAAACGTTATGGCCGAGAGATACAGATACCACTGTGCACATTTTTTCATTACATACGGTCTCAGCCTTTGCTTTAATTTCTGAATATGTCTTTCGGCGAGTCCAACTGTTTCGTGGAAATCTGTGTTTGCGAATCTGAGTCTGTCGTTCAATATTTGACTCAATTGTTCCATGATTTTTGAAGTGTGCGCTGGTGCACGATCAAGCGTGATGTTGTCTGGCACACCAAATCGCAAAATGATCTGTTCCATTAATGCATTGGCGATCGTTTCGGCGTCAACTGAAGGTATAGATGTCGTTACCATGTACCTGGTCGCTTGATCAACGCAGATGAGAACGTAGCGATGTCCGTGATTGGCTATGGCCTGCAGTGGACCGCACGTGTCGATGACCCACTTCCTGGCTGGGGTGGCGATCGGTTCGAACGTCTGAAGGGTGAGCTTCTTTGGTCCGAAATCTCTCTTCGACATCTGGCATTCGAGGCAACTTTTTGATTTCATGTACACCCATCGTTTTAATCCTGGGAAGTAAAATCTTTTCCTGAAATTTTCATACGTGGAAGATGGTGAAGCATGAGCTGCATTGTATTCACTGCAATGAATCTTCTCGAAAATTTCATCTTTTAATTTGTGTGGAATGCACAAGAGAAGTTCCTCTGTCTTGTTGTATCGATGACGTCTGTACAGTTTGTTGTCTTTGATGACGTAATACTGTGCTGCTCGTACTACTCCTGGATCTTGCATCGGATCGTTGTTGATGACTTTAATGATAGGGCCGAATAATGGATCGTCTTCTTGATGTCGAATGCTGAAGTTTTTGTCCTCTAGGTGGAAAATTAGTTCAGGGTTGTCTTCACTGTCGGCAGGAGCTTCCTCTGCTGGATAGCGGCTTAAAGTGTCTACAAGGGCATTTTCTGATGACTTGACATGTTTCACATCGAAGGAAAACTGCTGTAGTTCCAGAGCTCTTCGTGCCAATGGACCTGTCAAATTTGATGCTTGTCGTAAATAGGATATGGAGTGATTATCAGTTATTAAAGTAAAATGGCTGTTTAGCAAATAATATCTAAACGCTTTTACTCCATAGACCACTGCGAGAAATTCTAGTTCAAATATTGATTTCTTCTTCTCTGTGTCGGTTAATCTGCGGCTCGCGAAGGCAACTGGGTGGCGTGAGCTTCCGTCTTCCGAATCTTGCCAAATGCTGGCTGCGAGGCCAACTGTAGACGCATCGGTGATGAGGTAGGTCTTCTTGTTTTGAGAATACGGTTTGAGAACGGGAGAACTGAGAATTTTATCCTTTAGTTCATCGAACTCTTTCTGGTGCTGCTCTGTCCACGTGAACGGAACGTTCTTTTTCAAAAGTTTATATATGTTATCCGCTAAAAATGAGAATCCGGACACATATTTTCTAATGTAAGAACAAAGTGCTAAGAAGCTCTTCACGTGTTTCTTATTGCTAGGTGTTGGAAAATTCTTGATTGATTTAATGATTTTGTCGGAAATTTTCATCCCTTTTGCAGAAAGAAGATGTCCCAAAACGATGGTTTCTGAAAATGCGAACTTACACTTCTTTATTCCAACCGTCATGTTTGCTTTCCTAATCCTATCAAATATTTGTTGAATTAGGGAGAAATTCTCTTCAAAAGTGGAAGTTTCTATGCACAAATCATCTAAATAGGTGGCTACTTGATTGTCGGGAAGACCACTAAATACAATGTCCATTAGTCTATTCATAAAACTACTGGATGTCTTCATGCCCATAGGTAAACATTTATAACGGAATGAACCACAACCTGGAATTGCGAAGCTGGTAACTGGACGTGATTCTTCTGATATTGGAATTTGAAAATAAGCTTGAGCCATGTCCAATGTAGTGTAAAAAAATTTACCCGCAAGACGTGCTAAAATGTCATTGCAATCTGGAGTGGGATATGAAACATTGTATATTACTTTATTAATTTCTGAAAAGTCTGAAACTAGTCTGTAGGTTCCATTTGGTTTCTTAACTAAGAATATGCGATGACGAAATGGTGAGTTTTCACAAGGTTCAATGATCTGTTGTTCTTGAAGTCTTGTTATTTCATTTTTCATTTTTTCCCTTAAATTTATGGGTATGGGAATTTGCCTAGCAAATGGAGGAACACATTCAGCAACATCTATGTGTGCTTCCATTGCGTTTGTTTTAGAAAAGCACTCAGGATTCCAATACATGATATCAGCATAATTGTAAATTAAATTTTGAATTTTGTGCTTTTGGTCCTCCGTTAGTTCGGGATTTATATCAATTTGTTTAACGTCATAAAATTTCCTATGTTTAGTGAGTCGTTTTAAGGTTTCCTGGTCTAAATTTTCGTCACCTTGCTCGAATGAATGATGTACTTTATGACCACTATTTGCATTCGCATTGACGTTAGTGTCATAAATTTCAGAAATTATTTGGTTACTTCCTGCTGAACCAATTGGAGTGTTTTTCTGTATTACTAACGGATGATTTTTTGTGTTTGTTAGCAAAATGTGGGGTTCTTCTTCATTAACTAATGCATAAAGTGCTAAAATATCTAATGAGTCCAACAATTCTTTATTCGGTTCAAATGTGTTATATTTAGTCCCAATCTGGATGTTTTCTAGCCGTAGTTTTACATAAGTTGAGGATTTCGGTTGTAATTTTATTTTATGTTTTGTTACAGATGTTGAAATATTTGATCAGAAATGGTGTGTACTTTGCTTTCGTCACTGGAAAATTGCCATTTTGGTGAATACCCTAATCTCTGCAATGAGATCGTATTATCTCCTAACGATATGTTTGCTTTATGTAGATTTAAAAAATCTGTGCCCAAAATTGCATACTGGAATTTTGTATTAGCTATTCTGAACGGGTGACAGTAAAATTTCCCACCGATTCGGAATCGTATGAAGGCAATTTGTCTGACAGTTATGGAATTTCCACTTATTCCTGCTATGGTTGAATTTATGTTTATTCTTTTTGCATTTGTTGGAACCAAGTTATCATTTATTATACTACAATTTGCACCTATGTCTACAAGTACTTTACAAGGTTTCCTATTTACTGTTGCTTCTAGAAAACTAAGATTATTCTGTTTAATTATGGGAACTCTATGTGAACTTTTCCCCTGACGACCGTTCCCACGTTCATAGGGTTTCAATAGTTTAAAGAGGCATTAGGTGATTGTTGTTCCGATGAACCTGTCTGATTGTAATATACTTGTTGATTATATTGCTGGGCTGTATGTTGTTCACGTTGAGGGCAACAGTTTTGGCAGGGTTGCCATCTCTGAGCTTGTTGAGGGTGTTGTCTCTGGAATGGCCTATAACCTCCTCTATGGTAATTTGAACGTCCCCTGTTCCCACGTTGGTAACCATTGTTTGAATTATTTGATCTATAAAAATTGTTACTTCTTTGGGAATGTGAACTATTCCTACCGTTATATCTTTGGCGTGCAGGAAATCTATTATTAGTTCTAGTAGGCTGTGATCTATTCCTGAACGTTTGTGCACTATTCTGAAAATGATTAATTTGGAGTTCATTCATTTTAATTTCCAAATCTTTTAATTGATCTTGTGTTACAAAGTTTTTTTCTGTTTGCAGTTGACTGTTTATTTCCTGTTGATTATTTGAGCTAGTTTGAGGTTCTTTTATGGGAGGTTGGGTTAGTATGTTTTGCAATCCTATCTGATTTGTTGATGCAACTAGGCCTTGGGTGTATTTAAGGGCCGCTAATTCCCTAGCTTCTCTGTACGCTTGCTCTTCCAAAAGGGTTTGCTTTCTTTGCAAGTTGTTGATGAACCGTAGAAGTTCATCCACCGAATTAAAATTCTTGTCGGAAGCTACTTGAAGGTACTGGGTACGTAGTCCCCTCACAATGTAATAAATTACATGATCCACGGATGCTTGGGGGAGATATTTCTGAATCAAGGCATGCTTACGCAAGATGTAAGCTTGCGGGGTTTCCTGAATTTGTTGGACTTGTTCCTTTAAGAAATCTTCAACCAGGAAAGGTTGACCAATGTCCCTAAAAGTGTTGGTAATTTCTGTTTTGAGCGTTTGATATTCCTTATTTGCATAATCTGGTTGAGATTTTATTCCCGTTATTAAATCTAAAGCGATTCCAGTGAGGAATAAAGGCAAGAAATCTTTTCTTTTTGCAGGGGTCCAAGTTAATGCATCCACCATATTTTCAAAAGTTGTGAAAAATTGATCAACTTATAAGGGTTTTGCCCCTGAAAACTTTTCAGGTTGAATAAAATTTGGTATGTTCAATGCCATGACTTCAGTATTGTTGACAACGGTGGAAGGAATAATGGCAACGCAGTCCGTGGAATGTGCAGTGTTGGTGGAAAACTGCTGTATGTATCGCGACCTTGCCCTGGTGACGGGACGAGACGGTGAAATCGGAACCGTTTGTTCCGCCAGCTGTTGAATCCTCGTTAAAGATAAGTCGAATTCGTGTTCATTTTTCCTTAGCATTCCTAACCCGCGTTTTGAAGCACATAATGCCTATAAGGAACTCGCACCTACAACTAAATGTTACAAAAAAGGCCCGTACCTCCAACCATGTTCGCTCCTTCCCTTATTTCATTATTTTATTACCGGGGTGTAAGTAAGAAAATGTACTAGCGAGAGGTTCAGTAACAAGGCTCAGACCATTCTATGTTCGGCGAGACGCCTCCGTCCTCCAAGTACATACCTGCGCTTTCTTCCTCGATGTTCACACACCAAAACCAAATCCAATACTGTTTCCGAAATTCCCTTCCGATCTTCTCAGATCGGTTCGGTTGCTTCGCTATACAAATTCCAATACCTGTGGATTCATATCCGTCTGTCAGGCTGGTACCTTTCCACGGACGAGGCAAGTAATGGAATTTGTAAGGTCTGCATTCCAAACCGACGAGAACATCCTGTCTCCGTAATGTTTCGTTTTCAAGTACACCTTCTAATATTTTACCTACAAGTCAACAATATTGTATGACCTATCCATTGCCTACCTTAAAATAGGATACCTTGAAACTAGCATGCACACCTCCCCAGAGGTAGCGTTGTATTGAAACCAATAACACCTACGTACATTCCAGTAAAGGCGTTTATTTACATTATAACAATAACAATAATAATAATAATAATGACAATAATAATAACCCGTAGCGCAACACTCCTTGATGACCAAGACCTACCTACCGGCTGTCGGCTTCACTCCCACAGGCCACCTCAGAATAAGTGGGCCATCATCCAACCACTTTCGGGGTGACGTGTGGTCAGCACGACTAACCCTCAGTTGTTGTTGTAGGTTCTCTATGACCAGCTGACGGTATGTAGCTCCCCAATTTCCTCACGATGGTGGGATGCACAGTCCGAAATCTCAGAAAAAGTTGTTACGCTTCCCCCAGGAGACTCGAATCTGTGATCGTCCCGCAGCCGTAGCCCAAAATCTGACGCCCTTGATCGCGCAGGGCGGGACTAATTTACAGTACGGTTACATCAATATTTAATTCAATATAAACCGTCAAGAACAAGCAAACGCAACGTGAATAAATCATTTCTATGGCACATTAATTAATTTCAACAAGGATCATACTAGCTGTGGGTCCTGCGCCTTGTTAGTTTGCAAAATGCAGTTCACAGGGTAAAAGAGAAGGTAACATTTTGGTGCGTTCAGACAGCTTCACCTCGTACACCTCATGTAATTAGGAATACCTTTTTCTGTTACTGTGTTATTTGCCCCTAATCTCACAATTTACTTCGCCTCGGTGCATTCCGTACTAGGGGTATCTTTCGTTGTACGCAATGCACTTGGTTTTGATTGATTGATAAAATTGATGTTTTAAGTCCACTTTATGCACAGTAAGGCTAATCGGGACTGGACCTACAGCTTAAAGTGGGATCCAAACCACTATGCGCCTCCACCGGGAATCGAACCCGGCACCCCTTGATTACAAGGCGACGACGGTACCGCTGCGCCATCGGGGAGGCCCTAGCAATGCAACAAGTCAACATAATTACATATTTAACTACAAAAATACCAAGACAGCCTTTGCGAAAGCTTATAGAAAAAGGGGATAAATTACCTTGTCCAGCAACAGTGAAATCAAAAACCGTAATTTTGGGAAATGTTCTATAGATTTAATTACACAATTTAATACACAAGCCGTATCTGAACATTTGTTTCTCTAGTTTTCCGGTCACGACTCTCATTTTATGACGCTGGAAATCTCTAAAATGTGTACCTAGATGCCTTACATGTTAATGAATTTTGCCAGGGAGTACGCTTGTCATATGGTAGACTCACGTTACCCCTAATACGTCCTAACAGGCGCGAGATCGCTCGATGTGTACAGTTTACAAGATTCGATGGTGACAAAGCACTAGGTTGCCCAGCGCACCGTAATCACATCAAAAGAACATCCAGTACAAACTACGTTTTACCTGTAAATCGGACACCTCAGCACTAGCTAGCCCGGCAATCCAATTTCCTTATAGCATCCTATGCGGGAGATCTGTCCTCCGATCCGATCTGACCGAAGCGAAATAGACTCTCCCTTCCAAGTCATAGTTCCAACAGTCGACCTCCCCCATTCTCTTCTGGAAGTTTATATATGTTTGGTTGGCGTCTGTTGCTGACGGCCCTTCTTTCAAAACTTTTAATTTTCAACAGCCAAAAACGGACGATTTTTCCTCAACGTTCGAAATATGAATAGAGTGCATAGTTGCTGTACAAATAATATAAGAAACTAAAAAATACATAATCAATTTAATTTACACTAAATAATTAATATTAGCACGGTCGTAACAACACACATATTCACACATACATATTTTACACATGTAATTATAAATTATAAATTAACATATTAATAAAATATTACAATAAGATAAAACACTGTTGCCCTGACGCGGCAGTAACAAATGCAAGCAGTACATTTAGACCATCTCTTCCTAAGCAGAGAGAAACAAAGCAGATGCGCTGGCCTGTTTATGTTCTCGAAGATACTAAGTATCACGAAATAATTTAGCAGCAAAGGCAAGCGAGGTTCGTTAGAAATAATGAACCCAAGGTAATAGCAGGTTACTGTTATTAAAACTGCGTGACTAGGTTGGTAATAAATCAGCCACCTTTGTTTCGCTGAAAATTTCAACTCAATATCGATCCGGGATGAACAGGAACTTCGGGCTGCAACTGAAGGAACATCAAATCGTGTGAAAAGAGCTGCTTTAAAAGTGCAATTTTGAGCGAGCGTCATGAAACTCTGTCCAAACTCTTACCACAGCTGTGATTCTGGAATTGATTGGAGGCTTCAGGTTGTGAATGAGCTTTAATTAATATTTGGGAAGCCAGGAAGAACTTTTTCTGCAGCTGCATTTATCTTTGAAGTTTATAGCCTGTGTGGTGTAAAAATGTTGCCTTCGTGGTTGAGAAGTTGAGGATTGGACAATTCATGGCGCTTGGACGCTTGGGAATATACGTTAATCTATGTTCATTGACATTTTAGCATGTCAATATGCTACACTTTGTTGTTGTAGCTTTTGATATGCTATGCGCTTAGTTATGGGCGCTAAAATTATATAATCTGCTACACTATAACTTATCTTAGGAAACTAGAAATCTTGAATTCAAAATTAGTTTTGAAAATTTAATAAAACAACTCTAATTATTGAAAATCTTTAATAGATTCAGATTTGCTAGGAAAAAACTACAATGGTAGGTTGCACGTTCAATATTTGATGTACTCAACACATACTAATCAACATTATTTTGTTTTTTCATTAGACTTCATAATTCAAGATTTTCTATTTTATCGCACAAAGACTACTGATGTAATGTTTCTTATCATAACAATAGCAATACAGATATGTGAACAATTATTGTTCGGTAGGCTTCTTTACAATAATGCAACGAATGATTTTTTATTTCTTTTCAAATCAAATAACTTTGTAAAAACAAAGTACTAAGAGTTCAGTTCTGTTATGAAAAACAAGTAATTATTTATTTCTTGAATGTTTACATACACTGATTGTTCGAAATGAAAGTTCTTAGAGCTTCTGAACTGACGGAATATATATATATTCTTGCGAATATCCATTGTACTGAAAATCTGGTTGGATAAAATTTTGCAAGAAAATTTACGTAGCTTTCAGTATATTAGTTTTCCAATGCGATAAAAAGCTCTAATACACACAGATCCCAAATGTGTCAATTGACAAATGTATGTTGACTCCAACAACACGTTAACGTGCATTTGGGTGTGTCAAAATACACTCAGAAATGTATAGAAGGGCACTTTTATCAGCTGGTGTTCCATGTGATGCACTGAAAATGCATCAATTGGGAAGATCAAACAACATCATTTCAAAGATAACAAAATTTCATTTTAATGCATCAATTGAAACAGCTAAATGTGTAATTTTATTATCTTTGAAATTATCTTATCTAATCTTCCCAATTGATGCATTTTCAGTGCATCATACGGAACCTCAGCTGATAAAAGTACCCTCTTATGTATTACGTACTTTGTGTATTTTGACACACCAAAAAGTGCATCATTTGCTGTTTACGCACGTCAATACACATATGTATCAATTGACACATTTGGGGTTCTGTGTGAAACCTCTGTGCAATTAGATTCGAATGCATAGCACGTAACAAGCATATCCGTAGACCAATCACATCTCGTCATAAGAAAATTGAACAGTTAAAACTCGTCATTTACTTATTGACATTTCTGATTGGAACTGTTTAGCGCCTGGCTTTGATTAATTTATTTTTTTACCTTTTCAACATATTTATTTTTTCGGAGTTTGTAACATTTCATATCGTGTTATATTTTAATTTATTAGGCTCTAGCGTAGCTCTTCCACCTCAAGTGTCATCAATTTTTTTTAATTTTCTGTCGTCTTCACTTTGCGTCATCTATTATTGTCTTTAGTAACTATTTTATTATAGTATTACTTTGTAACATATTGTTAGGAATCAGCGTTGACACAAAAATATTTTAATTCCACTAATTTTCATTGTTAATTTCTTATATCGAGATAATTTGTCAGTCCATAGAATGTTTCAATAAATGAGAATCTTTCAAATAATATACATGGTTTTCGTTCCCAAAACATCATTTTTCGTTGTAATGAAGAAAATGTCTAAGTTTAAAGCATTTATTATGTAGCTAATTCAACATGAAAACACAAAGGGTAAATCAGGGGAATATGGGCACCTTAACGGAAAAACCGTAAAAATCTCTCAGCACAACTTAACATTTAGAAAAATAGGATGTGAAGGTTTAATGATTTTGTTTATTTTACTTCGCTTTTCTGTCAGTTTTGGATAATTGCAAAGCCGTGGATGAGTGATGATGTGATGAAATTAATGAAGGGACATAGTGGAATATCGCCCCCTGCTTCTGTGTTTCAGTAGATTCCCTTTTCCTTTTACTTCTTCATTTTTCTTATTTTTCTTCTTAAAACTCTATTAAAGATACAAGTATAAATTCTATCATTTTTCTTTCTTGAGTTTTCTGCTTGAACAATATCTCTTTTGTGCAGTTTTCACCTTTCCTGTTTCTCTCTCTTTCTGCACTCTCTATCTTCAAATCTCTGTTTCTCTCGGAGCTTTTCTTCTTTCGTCTAGCCTCTTTCATAATGACTTGTCCGCACGTTACACTCAAATACAATCCTCATTTTATTTTCTACATTCTCCAGTTTACTCCTCACATATTCTGATAGTATGTATTGAGAAAAACTTTATTTTATTGTCTTCAAGCAAGATTTTGAATTATTTACGCATTAAGCACAGACTCCCTGTGTTGTTTTACTGTTTGATTCACTTAGCCAATCTCTATGAAGATGGGGCAACGCAAATAATAATAATTATTATTTTGCAATTTTTAAAATGAAGAGAATAATGTTGTTGTTCTTTTTAGTACAGTATTACTTTGACAGCGGCTAGATTCTAAGAACTGCCTAGACGCAAAATAGATTAAAAATGGATCGAGAAAACCCCAAAATATAGACCAATCAAAATGAGTGGACATATTATTTCATTTCCTTATTCGTCTTCTTTGTCATAGATGCCGGCCTATCATAATTGTTGTTAGGCTTTTCCAAATGATAAAGAAAATACATAAAATATACCAGGATGAACGGTATATCCTCCATTATATGCAGGAATTGCACATGCTGAAGCCTCTGTATATTTATCAATTTTCTCTAACACAGGAAAGTTCGAAAAAAAGGTTCCTATGTGCTAACACACAAATGCAGTATGTAAAGGAAAGCAAGTTACTATTAACACTGTATTTTCTGTAAATGCTCACAGATGAAAAATATCTTACGTCTCCGAAACAATAAATTGGAAAATATTATCCTTACCTTTACAATTTTTAAACAATTATCTTCCACGTAAGTCGAATGCAGTGAAGAGATTTCTTGTGAAAGGTTCTTTTATACCTGCTTATAATGTCTGGTTAAGACATTTTTTGGATATAAAAAATTCAATACAATTTCATCTTTCTTTTTAACTGAAAAGAAAACGATTTCTCATTAAGTATTCTTGGCAGAAAATTGTGTTTCTTTTTTAACAAAATACAGCTTACGCGAGGTAAATCGTTTTGCAGAACGTACAATGTTAACAAAACACTTCCTAATCTTTGTTAATCTTCAATTTTCCAGGAATATACTTTACTGGAATTATTGAGTGGATTGTTCTAGTTTCTAGATCCTGACTTCCGGTTGAATTTATTGACGTGTCATTGTTTATGCATGTCAAATGGCAAGAAGTTCTATGCAATGCCTGTAATTTGCTGTTGCCATAGTTACGCTGTACTCTCCCAGCAATTTGATTGTGATGTTATTGAGTCCTCTTCCATGCCTTTGCATCTGTCTGTTCTTCCTCGGGGCATCTTCGAAAGCCCGTTGGTAACTTGCAAACGAGTTGCTCTATTCACAATTCTAAGCTATCTTTTCTATGCGACAACCTTTCAGAACCCTAGAACAAAGAACGAATTGGTTGCAAGAAAATTGATGAATGACTGGTGAAATATGCCAAGTCGTGACTAGTTACGAAGAATACTTATTTTAAAAAGTAAAATAATAATGCCTTTCAACGTAAAAAGTAGTGTAGCAGCATGAACATCTGCAGAGTTTTTTTTTCCAGGAAGGTGCAACAAAACTATTGTTTTCCATGGGGGACAACGAGGCATGTTTTCCCCATAATAGCTTTACCCCTTCAAAAAACAATCCTTCAGTTTGAAATTAGCATGTTCCTGCAACATCTTTGCAATATTTAACATACATTCATGTGATTGAAATGAAATTGTACGTGTCAAATGTGAAGCACCTATCTATTGTGGCAGCCTTACACCATAACTCCGCATTCTGTTTGATTTTTCAAATATCTAATAGTCTGAGGGAAAGATTTAAAGCTGATATTCACATTTCCTGGAAGAAAAGCTAATCTTCTTCTCAGATTTCTGTAACTTGCAGTAAGCAACTCTGTTGTCAAAGGAAGTTAAGGGTAGGAGAAATAAGTAAAGATGAAAAACCTTCGAGCGTCCACATACGAATTTCTTCCAGTAATCTCTTCGTCTTCTCGCTTTCTTTTGTATCATTTTTCTACCCGCACCAAAGGAATAAAAGGCAAACAACCAAGGTAAACACCCACAGAGAGCTCTATTGCGTGGGTGTGTTCATCATTCTTTTCCAAACATAAAGGTAAAACTTTCTGAGTAAAGGACGTCCAACGAAGGCTTTTTGTCCACTAAGCCTTTCTTTTGCTGACAGATTGCTCAGCGTAAATCGCAGGAAGGAAGTCATTTGTATTGCAAAGAACTGCCTTCTTTAACGTCAAATGAACCACATGTTGACAAAAGACACGCACACTATGATAAGGATTTCGTTGTGAAAGCAAGCACAAGATCCCAACTGAATGGTTGGTTTCTCAAAGTTATGACCATTATGCAGTTGTATGTATTGCATGTACGTGCGAAAATGATTTGAATTTCAGATTCAAGCACTGGTCACCAATCCAAGTCACAGAAACAATTACATCATTTCATACCCTTCAAATATTTCCCTTTGGCAGACAATGCCAGAGGATTGTAGAACTCTAAGTAGCTTTACAAAGAACTCACCAGCGTCACATTTTTTTATAAGGCTGCACGACAAAATATTATCACATCTCCTCTCTTTGATATTCCTTCTCTTCAATGATCATCTCCACTATAATTATATCCTCACATGATATGTAACGTGTGTGTCCGTGATGCGTTAGGGTTGCTTGTCTTTCAGGACATGGTACTTGATTCAAATAAAAAAATGCGCTTATGTAATGTTCCATACAGTGCCTTAGGAACGTTATTGATTTGAGGAAGAGGTATAAAATTCCCCGAAGTGAATTATGAATCACCCTGTATAATGTTCGAATATGGGTATGTGTGTGTGTTCCATTTTAGGTCTCATATCCTTCAATAATTAAAGTAAAATTTACGTAATCTTGTGCTTACAATAAAAAAAACATTTACAAGATAATTATGAATTTGTTTCTTTCCTTTTCTAACAGTGGCGCAGGAACGGGGGATATAGGAGTACATTATAAGCCCCCCCCCCCCCCAATTTTTGAAAGGGATACTGTATGCCCCTAAACCGTAGATCCCAGTTGTATCCCTTGTACCCCACTAGAATAATTTGAAAGACTCAAGGTGCTGCTGTAAAAAGTACCTACTATCTAATAGCTTAACGCGACGTTTATATTGTTTACAAACATTTTCTTGTTTCAAAAAATTCAAACCACTCTACACGTATTGTTGTACACATTGTGGTACTCTAAGTATTTGCGGTCTTGGAAACCATTTTGAGGAGATGAAAATTGTTTAAATGGAGTATGAGAGATGGAATAAGATAACGTTTACTTTCAGGTAATTATGCTGCAGGCTAATGCCTCTTATTGTAAAGTTGGCGACTGATTGATAAGATATATATCTGCTTAAGAAGAGTATACAACTGACATTCTTTCCTTTCATTTTTTTTTTTCAAATAGAGTTTTCCTGTACTAAATACTTCCACAATTGTCACAGAGAAATTGAGAAAAGTTTTACTACCTATGAGATTATATAAATTATGACGTCATATTCCGTCACTATAAGCAGAATTTATATCTTCCCCATTTTAACGTATATATAAATGCACTGAAAATTGTCATCAGACAAATTATTTGCAGATTTTTCTATTTCTATTTCAACTGTAGATCCAGTCCCGATTAGTCTATCTGAGCATAAAGTGAATCTAGAATAAGTTTTTAACAAACTTCTGAGTAAAAACTGAAGCAAGAACAAGCACATACAATAAAGAGAACGACCTCATCACACAGGAGTCTTGACTTGTCTCATCTCGATAACATGTAGTTGAAATGGAGCAGGCATGTTTCATTGACATTAAAAAAGATTGTGATCTATGCTGTGTGGAGGTAACAATAGGACCTTCGCCCGGTGGTTGGAGGCGGGTCGTTTGTCGGAGGTATAAATACCGGGTTCCCACTTGTTACGGTCTTTCAGATATGCTCATATCCTCAGACACAGATTCTCAGGCTCTCAGATCGCCGAAAGTGGCCGTCCCTGAATGGATTGAGACCGTTTTATGGATGCATCGAGACACACAGAGAGTAAGCGTCGTATTTGTAGGGACCTCTGCGTGATGAACGGCGGGGGTGGGTTAGCGCTATGCTAAATAGTGCGCTCGTAGCTCTAATAAGATGTACTGCACTTAATAAGAGGACGGCGTAGGGACCTCTGCGTGATAAACTGCGGGAGCGGGTTAGCGCTATGCTAAATAGTGTGCTCGTAGAGTGAAGTCTTCATAAGTGCAATTCTCTGTGTGATGGGGGAAAAGGCAACTTAGAGCATGTGTTATTGGATCTGTAAGGGAAAGATGTATATACGAAGAAGGGCAGCGGTGTAAATAAAACTGTACGTAAAGAGATAACTCCGTGAGAGGTTATTCCTCGTAACACTTTTGATGAAGAAATGGACTTGGGTTTACTGCTTCAATAAACGTATAAATATATGCCAATAGTTCCCCAGAAAAACAGGTTTCAATTAATTTAAACCTCGCATGCACTGTTTTACCTATAGTAAGTATGGCTATAACTGAACGTTAATTGTTACAAAATACAAATAAACATTGTTCCAAGTTAAAATGTAAAACCAAACTACAAGAAAATTGTACATATCAGCTGAATAGATGTCTGACTGGTTTCTGCAGGTTCGATTTGCTTTGTTAAGGGTACTGTGATGCTTAGACTTGATCCAATTTTTTGCAAATTTTTCTGCATCAAAGAAATGTACTGGAGATCCATTTATTGAAAGGAAGAGCAGGATTAAAAATATTATAACTTCTAAATGATTTCTCTGATCAGTTAAGGTTGGAATCATGGCACTGAACTTACAATATCGCTTAGATACGCAAGGTCTTGGAGTAGAGTGGCAATGTGTTTTGGAATTTCTTTGTAGATGCGAAAATCTTCAGTTAACCATCCCGCACATGCTTTCGCTTACCGTAAAGTTAATCTTTTCACACAAAACAACGTTGACACTCATTAGAAGGCCATGTAACCTAAGTCAAGTCATCAAACCGACTGTTCATATTACCCACCAAAGATTGGAAAACAAATTCTCCCGAACGTATAGTTTGCCTCCAACTCCTGAGCTACTTTGTCAAACCTTTTACGCGCAGCACATAACGAAGCCAGTGGTCCCGGGTTCGAATCCCGGCAAATCATTATAGCTTTCAACTAACCAAAATACATCAAAAACACAGCACAGTTTTGTATTCGAAGAGAAAGTGTTTGAGGAACACCTAGAAACCTGAGAAATTAACGAATACATGACATCTAAAAGAGACTAGATATGGTATGTAACACATCTGCTATAAATTGCTTACCCATAATTTAATATACAGATATGGGGCTATAAAATTAACCTGAACTGAACTGGAACTCTATAAGTACAATATATTTAATAATAGAGTTTACACATCCAGTGAGTGCGAAATACAAGGGTTGGATAAAAAGTAATGGCAACACTGCTGTCCCGTGAAAGGGGTGAGTCACAGCGCCACAAGCGTTTCGTGGCTGATAAAGAAATGTCAGACGAGGAAGTATGGTGAGTGGGAGCGATTGTATGTTATTCAGTCAAAAACAGCAGTGCTCTGAAGCAGAGGACGAGAGTGCAAGCGCCCTAACAATATGTTTAGGCAAGAAGAACAACGTCTCTCAGGCAGACGGTCAACGCAGCCTACTTCTGCACCTTCTTGCAACACCAGCTTCATCTCGCATTAAGAAGGAAGCGACGGCACGGTGTCCCATCATCCTGCTTGACAATGCAAGGTGTCACACTGCGAACAATGTGACGTCGCTCCTGCATAACTGGTAGTGGGAGGTACTGGAACATCCGCCGTATTCACCGGTATGAGACCGTGTGATTACGACCGTTTTGTCAAAATGAAGGAACCACTGGGCGAGAAACACTACGACACGCGCGAAGCCATCATACGTGCTATAGGGCGGTCACTGCGGGACATCGACAGAGATGGACGCGCTGACGGTGTACGACGCCTTCCATACGTGTGGCAGAAGGTCGTAGAGATGAGGGGCGATTACTTTGAAGGAATGTAACACGTGCACCTCTGCCAATACAGTCAAGTAAAAATTATACCAGTGTTGCCATTACTTTGTATCCAACCCTTGTAATTATCCCTGGTTTGGATTAGCCATTCATAATCAAAGGTTGTGATGGTTCAAGACAGCGGGTGGGGAAATCCCCTGCACGCGTTTACTGAACGAGCCGTCTCTTCCCTACTTCTTCGCTCGCTTGCTCCAGAGATTACCGGGACAGAGTATAGATATCCCTTCTCCAAGAAACTTTCTTCCATGTAGCAACATTGCCTCTACCAAGCGCGGCACAGGAAATCGTAAGAAAACAAGCAATTTTCTCCCGCCAACGTTGTTTGCAGCGTTGGTACTGAGCACGTAGGGCGTGTGGTTTTCAATAACCACTCGCCCACTTTTTCGTCGTCTCCCTCGCCCACCCAGCATACGATCGGGGAGGAAACCCGCTCGTCAAGAGCTTCCGATGGAGAACGATCAGTCTTTAAGTTAATTAAATAATTTACTTAAATTCGGATTTAAAAGCCTGTTTTAATAGTTTGCATTACATACAGTGTGTCATTTTAATGGCGCCCACGGGCCACAGAAAGTATAGAGGACATCAAAACAAACAACTTTTTTCCGTAACATTTTTATCGTTGGTGCGTCGTTTCGGCGCTACAGTCGTTCAAAAAAACTAGCTTTTCCGCCTGTATGTTGGCACCCCAACAATACATTTAATCTCATCTGTGATGTTATTTCCTGCTGTGAAGGGGTGCGTTCTAGAGTTGTTCCCGTTGGTCTACTGGGTGCGTTCTTCGCTTCATTTTACAGCACATAATCTGGTGGACAAATCGTTACTTTTCACAAAATGTGTGTGTTCCTTGCAAAACTGCCGTGCGCAGGTTCACAACGGGAAGTTACGTCACAGATGCGACCAAATATTGTCTTGGGTTGCCAGCTTTCAGGCGACAAAATATACTTTTTGAAGGTTTGTAGCACCGAAACAACACACTATCGATAAAAATATTACTGTTGTCTGTTTTGATATCCTTTATACGTTTATGTGGTCCGTGGGCACCACGAATAATGAACTTTTAACTATATATTAAAGTTAAGGGCTTCTCGATAGAGCAGTGGTAGCGTTGTCGCCTTGTAATCAAGGGGCCCCGGGTTCGATTCCCGGTGGAGGCACATAGTGGTTCGGATCCCACTTTAAGCTGCAGGTCCAGTCCCGATTAGCCTTATTGTGCATAAAGTGGACTTAAAACACCAACTCAATGAATCAAACAATCAAACACACACACACGGATCCCACTTTAAACTGTAGGTCCAGTCCCGGTTAGCCTTATTGTGCATAAAATGGACTTAAAACACCAATTCAATCAATCAATCACACACACACACACACACATATATATATATATATATATATATATATATATATATATATATATATGGGAAAAGTCGGTTTACCGGCGGTAACATGGAGAATACGCCACTGCTCGGATAAAATAGAACGTTGGTAGTTATTTTATAGTGTCCGTCGTAACACAGTATGGTTACTGTTTATGTCCACCTACTCCAATCCAAGATACAACGCACTATATACCTGTTGATGTTAAAGGTCACATTATGAGAACGGTTATGTAATTAATACCTCCCTGAATGCAGCTCCACCTCTCTATTTCCCTTCATTTTCAATCACGATTATGCATATGCTTTGTACCCCGCACAAGGGTATGAATTATAAACAGATTTAATTGAATTTCCCAGAAACAAGTGTTTCATAGCTATTATCCCTGCTAAAATCTAATACATCTGATAACATCCCTGCAGGACTCTTGTTGCGGATAATATTGGTCATTGCGTGTTCACAGCATGGCTGCACACACTGTTCCAAGGAAGAGACAATAAACGTAAATGACTAAACATTATTTAGCCTCGATCTGCTTGGATTTCAGGGAAAAGATGCGATTACTTCAGTTTCTCGCACTTGGAAGTGTCGACCGGCTAAGTTCTGTCGAAATATATAAAATATTGACCATTTCTACAAAGCAGGGTTGTTAAAGGTCCAGGAATTTTAAATAAATTCAATTCCGGTCCAGGAGAGAAAATCAGCAAGCGTAAACGGGTTCTGGACCGTAAGGAACCTTTCTATCTGTACAGTATATCAATTCGGTCCAGGAACCTTTTTTCCGGATAAGTTTAAATAGGGTCCAAGTTCCGTATTGAAATTAAACAACACGCAACTTGGTCCGAACTTAAATTATGCAATAAAAAGGTTCCGGTCCTGTAACGGAACCCAATAGAACCCATTAGAATCAGTGACGTATTTAGGGAACGGATCAGGACCCCCCCCCCCGAAAGATTTACTAAGTAATAAAATTAAATAATGAAATAATAAAATAACTAAAATTAAATAATGAAAATATACTTGTTGTTTATTCGAGGGGCATTTATTTCCGCCAAACGTATTGGAAGGCAAGGATTATATTGAGATTATACTACTTTGAATGACAGAAGATTTATCCAAGATCTCTTACTACTTAATAATATGCATAAAATATTACCGTGAACTCTACTTTTCGTCAACTGGATCCAACATCCTCTTTTGATCTTCAATACTATTCAATTAATTGATTGGGGTGTAAGGGGTGACCTTCCACGTAGTACACCCAAATGTCAACCTCACTTCCACGTTAGTACACCCTGGACTGAAGACTAACGAGGCTCTGGCGACTGGCACTATGGCCAGTATAATTTTGTGTGTGTTGTCCTGTTTCTTGTCCTTGTGTGTGCTGAGTGCCCATTTCCAGCCTCAGCTTTTAACAGCAGTCAGAACATTTTAAGATTTTATTATTTTAGTTATGCAACGCTAGAGTTGTTAATTGTAATGATAAGGGGCTGGCCCCCGTATAATGTGACGGGTGCAAAATAGCCTTAAGTGCTTACGCACCCAAAATTTTAAATTCAAATTCAAATTCAATTAATTGATTGATTGATTGATTTACCTTACTTTACTTCGCTTTTTTTGCCACTCTTGGCAACTTTGCGAAGAAGGGGATGAGTGATCATATAATGAAATTAACACTCACAAACATCCATGCACCACAGGCCGGGATTCGAACCGGGAACTCCTGGCGTCGTAGCAAGATGCACTAACCACTCCGCCACAAGGGTCGGCTCAATATTGAATTCTTTATATATTTGACATTAATCTCCTTAGCAGGGCGGTTGTTTTTATTATTACAATTTTTTCCGACCTTAGCTATACGTCAGCTATACCTAGGTATAATGGATACGTGCTGTTACATTACTATCCTTAACCCGTCATTTTACCTATGCATGTAATAAAAATGTGATGTTAATCATTTTGAATATTTTAATTAATACCATTATATTATTATTATTATTATTATTTTGAGACACTTGGTTCAGACCCCTCCCCCCCCTCGAAATATATTACTAGATACGTGCCTGATTAGAATGTATATTTCCCTGGATCCTTAACATCCCAAGGTTGTTAAAGTTCCAGGAATTGTAAATTAATTCAATTCCCGACCAGGAGAGAAAATCGTCAAGTGTAAATGGGTTCTAGACCGTAAAGAACCTTCTTATGTTTAAAGTATTTAAATTCGGTCCATGAACCTTTTTCCGGCTGAATTTAAATTCGGTCCAGGAACCAATTTTTCCGGCTGAATTTAAATTCGGTCCAGGAACCTCTTTTTCCGGCTGAATTTAAATACTGTCCAGGAACCTTTTTTCCCGGATCAATTTAAATACGGTGCACCAACATTTTTTCCGGATCCATTTTAATACGGTCCATGAACCTTTTTTCAATTAAACAATACGCAACTTGTACCGAAATTGTCCGAAAGAACAAAGGTTCCGATCCTGGAGCGGAACTCGCTACCAAGTATACATCACATTGATTGATTAATTTTTATGTCATGTTTAAAAAAGCAAACATGCTAATTTTGCCCGTCACATAAAGCCCCTTAACGAAAACAAAACCGAAGACATCAACTTTGTTACATCTTTAGTTTTCTTAATAGTCAAATGAATATAAATAATGCTATATTAAAATCATTTAAAAACCTGGTATTCAATTGGCTTACAAAAAATATACATTCGTATGTGTAGTAATTTCCTACAAATGAACATATATCAAGTGGTTTAATTATTAACATGAAGAGATAAATGCACCCACTCAAAATAAAACAAAACTAAATGTTTTATTCATCCAATATATAGATCAGTTGGTGTTTGTGCACAGATACAAAAAGGGGGGATGGCGTACACTGGCAGAAAACATTTATGTCTGAAGAGGAAGACGTGGAATTCGTTCTAAGGGACCCCAAACTCTATTCCCGCCCCGGGGACAGGGGTGGATTTCTAGCTACGGCTCTTGGACGGATGTACAGCATGTGAAGCTTTTTTGTTATTTAAAATCAAAGGTTCAGATGTGTTTATTCGCCTACTTCCGTTGCGCTACGGCAGCAGAGGTTATGGATTCGAATCCCGGCCTGGTCGTGTGTTTCTTTGTGAGTGTCCCTTCATCAACTTCATCGTCGCGATTAGCCAAAAGTGGCACATAAGCAACGCTAATTAACAATAATTAAATCACATCAACGATGTGTTTATTCACTGAAAAAGCTTCTGTAGCTGTATGTTGATAGCAATGTGGATTCATTTGAAAATGTACATTATTATTGCTATTCTGATGTCTTGTTTACTAATCTAAATATTCGTGAAGTAGCTAAGGGTCTTAAGAGGCCATATCATGGGCAGCGCAAAAACAGACCTTCATTCAGAACACTTTTACTCGAAAACTATTTGAGGCATTTGAATGAGCTTTGTGGTGAATTGATCAGAAAGGATGAATCTTAACAGTGATTAACGATTTTTTTTTATCACTTCCATATTTTAATAGATATTAGCTGTCAAATATCTCAGTTTTTGGATCGGCGTATAGAGCCCGATTCTAAGTTACTGTAAAAATTTAACCTTGCAAGCCTTTCTTGCATCCTTCCTGAGTAAACTGATTTTTTTATTTTTCAAATTGAGAGGCCCATTGTGACAATACGCCATTGCAAACATTGATATGCATTTTCAAACACCTTTGAGAATGGCTTTATTCGAGCCATAGCGGGGCTGGTCATCGGCTGGCGGGGTTATGTTCAAGTCCTACAAGTTCAGCCGTCTGCCGATAGATGACTCTGACCAGGTTTTACTACTGTGGGCGTGGCTTGGAGTACTTCTTCTTCGACCCTTGGCATCGTCTTTTCCCTTGGGGGCGGCTTTTGACCGTGCTCCGACCATTTCGGAAAATTCAAAGTTGATTTCCTTCACCCGGCTGTTTTTTCATTGTGTTTCATTTGTCTTATTTCTATTTTCCAAAAGAATAAATACATTAATACAGAGACTGTCCCAATTGAATCTAACATAAATTATAGCAAAATTAAATTTGTAAGTCAATTACATGCTCAAATAGGGTAATCGGGACTGGGGCTACAGGATACAGTGGGATCCAGACCACTGTGTAGTTCTACCGGGGATCGAACCTGAAACCCCTTGAATACAAGGCGAGATAATTACTACTAATTTCATCGAGGAAACTCAAGGACTTATTTGGGGAGGGGTCCGGACCCCTCCCTAAGAAAGACTTACCACGTGCAAAAATTAAATAATGAAAATATATTTGTGTAGCATTTATTACATAATCGATGGTTATAATTTCCTTTGAACTTATTGTTTGATTTGTTGTTTCTAAGTCCACTTCTTGCACAGAAAGGCTAATCGGGACTGGACTTACAGCTTAAAGTGAGATTCGAACCACTACTTGCATCCACCGGATATCCAACCCGGGATTCCTTGATTACAAGGCAACGACGATACCACTGCGCCATCGAGGAGACCCACTCTTTGAACTTATTGGAAGAAAGATTGGAATTAGGGGGCTTAGAAGGACAGTACCAATTACCAAAGATTTATGCTTGCACGCTACTATTTATAACAATATGCATAAAATATTAATCAGGAACTTTACTTTTCGCTAACCGGATCTAACATTCTCTTTTATTCAATAAATATTCAATTCTTCATCAATTTGAAATGATTTTCTTTTGCCAGGGCACTTGTTTTTTATGCAAATTATGCCGATCTTAACTACAGGTAAGCTGTTATCCGATCTTTTTACCTATTTATGTGATAATAATAAAATTTTAATTTAAACATCATATTATTATTATTATTCCTGACAAAATTGGTTCGGTGTATTTCTAGATAAGTGCCTTGGGAGACCCTACAGAAATCACAGCGAAAGGAAGTGAGACAATCTGGTCCTCTTTCAAACTGTAAATCTTGTTCTTGTCCCAAGTTATGTAAACGCTCTCTCGTTTTCGTCTCGATCTCTGAATATAATTTCAATTATAGTCACATTAACTTCAACGCATTTTAAAAATACAATTTGTGTCTATACAAAGAACACGCTTGGGCAATACATTCACATTTAGAGAACACCGATGTATTTCATAAAGAGGTAAGACAACTGAAGGTAGATTTTTAAATTTTAAATATAATTCACTGCACATTCACTATATGTAATGTTATGTTATAATAATGGAACCTACATCTTGCAAATTTTCTAATTCTAGTTTCATTAATATTTTACTTTCGATATTATGTGAATACATTAATCGTGATGGAGGGAGAAAACACACCGGAACGACAAGTGACCGGCGACACGTGTCGCTTGAGAATTTCACCAATCGAGCGTAGGCACGTGCGGCCTGTCATGCCGCTACGGTGTGAAACGTTGCTGCTGATTGGCTCGTTCCCAAGCGACATATGTTGCTTGTCGCTTCGGCGTGAGTTCTCCCTAAGAGGGCGAGTGACAATGAATTCAATTACATCTTCATAGCTTGTTCATGACTGAAAGAAGCTACTCGTGTCGCATGTCGCTCGGACTGGCACTTTCTCTCAATATCGTGTATCATGTCGACTCGGTTTGTTGTTCGTGCATGTTTTGCTTTAAACTGAATAGGCTCTTGTTGCTTGATGTGAATGTTCCGTGTCGCTTGGGAACGAGCCAGTCAACAGCAACGTTTCTCAATGTAGCTGCAGACCGAAGTGACAAGCGACACATACCTCTAGAGAACAATCCAATCAACAGCAACATCTCACACAAGCCTGCGTTCAATTGGTGAAATCCTCAAGCGACACAGATATTTCACACCGTCTAAAGCAAAATATTCACTGTGCATGCACGAACAACAGGCCAGGGCGACACGATGGACGGCATGAAAAATAACTCAGTCCTAGGGACACACAAGCAACAGACAACACAAGCTGAATAGTTGATTGCGTTTATTACTGAGAGCCAGTTACCAAGAGACACGTGTCGCTTGTCGCGTGTTGCTTCGATATCAAATATCCCTAAAAGTAAGCAGCTTTTGATTTTATATTTTTTCTTTCTTTCTCTTTCAATATTTTAATTATTTCATATTCAACTTTTTTTGTAAACATGGTCAAGTGGAAGAAAAGGCTCCACAGCCTTAACTTCGCCATGTAAAAGAAGACGAAATAAATAAATATAAATACATTGTTTGAAAAGTAATAATAATTCAAAGGAATTTTAATAGTACACGTCTATGGTATGGTTAAATGATCGGGCAAGACATTTTATGTTAATTGCGCAGTACTTCCACATTTATGGTAAACACCAACAAATACTGCTGTTTCACTACATCTAACACGGATGATCTTTCTTCTACCTCGCCGTTACCTCATTTCTGCAGGTTTCATTTTTTTTATTAGTATTTCATACTCTGGGTCTCGACTACTTCAAACATACCTGAACGTTATTTATCTACTTCATTATTTACAGATTATCATAATCGAAATTGCAATCATAAAGATGAATCGTAAGTGTCAACTGTGAACCTGTGCGCCGTCATTTCACATATTCAGGCGAATTCCGTTTTCCGAGGTTCAAGAGTTGAAACAAGACGCCAGCTCCATAGATCAGTCGCTGGGCAGGATTGTCGTTTGGTGCCTCCCTTTCCCCCGCACTACTAAGCACCGACATGTTATGCGTGTCTTTCGATACTTTCTTCTTATGCAATGGTTTATGATATTTACATATTGCAAATTGTGAAATGATGAAATAATTAAAACTCGTTAAATAAAACAACAACAACAATAATATACTAGACCTTGGTGGCGTCCCTTCATCACCATCGCGATTAGCCAAAGTTGGCTAAAAAATGACGCTAAATAACAGAAATTGAATAAAATATATAAATAATACCTGTTAAATTTGAAGATCAGTAAAGCTGGCGAATGGCAAAACTGTCATAAAACTAACAACAATAACAGTGGCGCAGCGTAGCGACCATTTTATTTTCGGAAAGGGTTTGCGTTCCTAGAAACTCCTCTATCCCTCTCCAGTAGTCGGGGCATCAACCCATCTCATGGTAGGTGTAAAGAAAATCCACCCACTGTTTATAAGTTAGACTGTAAATATTTATTTCCCACCAGAATACTTCCGATCGGCAGGAAATTTGAACACCAGACCTTGAATATAGTAGTTACTGTTTTTAATATACGAAGATAAAAAGATACTGGTTCGTCTAGAGAACAATCCAATCAATGTTCGTCTAATATTACTAAGGTAGCCAGGCTAGGACTTAGGGCAGTGCAAGTAATCCTCAACATTATATTCTTGGTATCCTGAGATCCAGGCCAACCCGATTACACAAACACTTTAACTACCCCTACTTACGAGGAATTTATACTCAAGCTCTTAGCCTCGAACCCCTGTCCTTTAGTAATTTCAACGTTCTGAAAATACACAGTTTCATTTCATGCAATGTACAATGAGAAATGGCATTCCTTTAAATTAACAGTTCCTGTCACAACGTTTCACACAGCTATAGGATAACATGTCACACAAACCTGCGTTCAATCATGCGACACGGATATTTCACGCCGTCTAAAGCAAAATATTCACTGTGCTTGCGCGAACAACAGGCCAGGGCGACACGATGGACGGTATGAAAAAGAACTCAGTCCTAGGGACACACAAGCAACAGACAACACAAGCTGAATGGTTGATTGCGTTTATTACTGAGAGCCAGTTACCAAGAGACACGTGTCGCTTGTCGCGTGTTGCTTCGATATCAAATATCCCTAAAAGTAAGCAGCTTTTGAAGCACAGTATGAATAGTTAGTAGGTAAACAGCAGTGACAAAACATATGATTGATTGATTGATTGATAGATAGATAGAAAAAATTGCCTATAAATCCGCACCCTAATCATAACTTATTAAACATATCAAAACATATTTTTCATTCATCAATTTTTTACGCTTACAATAACCTCTAATTATTACTAAATCAATTATTGTATTTTCCATCTAATATCTTATTATATTTAGCTCTTGCCAGTAGACACTTTATCTTCTTATGTACATATTTTTTTTGGCCTCCATCTCATCAGACTTATCATTCATTAATTTCCTCAATTATCTCATCCAACTCGTTTGTATTTCCACCCTTCTACATAAGAGTTGTAGCTTTCCTGGCGACGTCAATCGACGTTAGCTTCCATCGTATACATTGATCTCATCTTCAGGGATGAGATGATGTTGCTATGTATGTGCTCAAAACGTTGGAAGATAACGCCGATTTAATCTGGCTGGTACACCTGTTCGAATCCTTCTATATGCTAAATTGAAACAACAATCCTTCGTAATCATTAAACAGGATGGAATAAATAGCGGGGAGGCTTTTGTAATAGTCTATTAATAATTTGAATTACATCCCCATTAAAAACTGAGCATCCTCGATGGCGCAGTGGTAGCGTCGTCGCCTTGTAATGAAAGGATCCCGGGTTCCATGCCTGGCCCAGTCCCGATTAGCCTTACTGTGCGTAAAGTGGACTTAAAACACCAAATCAATAAATCATTAAGAATTCATTTTAAAATTTTATAATGAATTTCGGGTGAGAGATTCAATATACTAACCTCCATTATTAATTCAATGCCTAGAGAATTATAAAAAATGGGGGAGTTGTATTTATATACACGAACGCTCGGGAGCCAATATAAGTTTACAACCTGCAAATCGGGTTTTCTCTACAGATTCAATATCTCCAATGTTGTTTGTGTTGCACCTGATTGAAAATCGGTCATAATTTATTTCGGAAATTAGTTTTGGGAGGATAAAGACCATCGATGGGAGAGCTTGACTGCCGTTCGATTCCCGGAGGAGAGGGTGAGGAAAGTGGGCTCTCCCACTGCATGGGGTGCATCTAAGTACAAGCGACTCTACTATATAACTACGTGGGAGCATAGAGACGATTTGCATCGCCTCTATAAATAACCGAGACTGTGAATATGTAAAGAGCACCCACCACCCTACCACCAATATGCCTTCAAAACACATTGCATAATGCAGGTTGGTGGCTTTACCAATTTCTTTCAAATACAAGTAGTTAATTATAGTAACAAAACATCTTTTTATACATAATTGGATTTTTCAAAATTACAATAAAATAATAAAGCAACCAATTTTGTTGTAATTCTGTAAAGAATAAGTTAACATAGGCCAGAATCAGTAAACTTCCCGTTCGGACAAATGTCGCAGTTGAAGAAATGGTCTAAACAGGTAAAAAACTGCTTACTGACACGTAATCTGACTTAAATTTGGCATAGTTTGAAAGACCTTGTGACATTTGTCGAGCCGGGATGAAGTTCTTCATAACTAATGGGATAAAGAAAAAGGAAAATTTAATTCGTAACACTACTAACGGACTTATTACGCCATTCGCATGATGTAATTAATAAACACAATAATTCTAATTACATGATTATTAAAAAGCAAACATTTCTTTGTAAATAATAATGTAAAATGCCTGTTTTTGACCAATCCCTCCCCTGTTGTAGGTTTGTTATCCATGAAATATCAATCTGGAATTTTTTGTTTCACAGGTACCTGTCATAGAGTAATCTTTACGCTGTAAATATCAATTTTTTTAGCTCCCCGATCGCAGACATCTGGGCTCAAAATTTTGAAAAAGAGAATCAAGAAACGATCAAAGAGCTATAACAGTAATTCAGCCGAAATACTCTGATATTACATAACTTCCCTAACAAAAATATCCTAAACTTTGAATTTTGGTCAAAATCAATATGTTGAAAAAATACACGAAACATACAATGTAGCTTGAAATGTACTGAAAACAATGTTTTTTACCCAAGCTATCATTTTTCTTAGATGAGTTATCATAATTACCGCAACTGTCTACAAAGGCTAAAAATGCCGCAAATCATAAGTCAAACAGGGCCGCAATTTTTAAACGAAGTCATGTAAAGGAAAATACTACCCTTGCATAGGGGTTACAACAACAAAAATATAGGCTATATAATGATGAAGGAATTGGGAGCATAAAAGTCGAAACATTAATTTGCCTCCAACATCGCTCAGAAGCTCGCAAGTTGAACGCTCATTCACCCCACATTCCACCGGATGCAGAGCCGAGCAACAAGAATTTTCCACTCGGCTCTGCACAGTCAGCAAGGCAACGGCCCTCGCCAGCGGTGAGTGCACCTCCACTGTAAATTTCCATCTGCATCCAGGGATACCCCAGGTGCACAGCGGAGGTGCAAAGTCCACCAACCTATGACTCAAATCCTATGTATAAAACCGCTGGAGACAGTAAATCGATCTCTCACTTCGCTCCAATATCACCACCAAACTGATCGACGAGAAGAGGACGACGGCCTGCTGAGAGATCGCGACACTACGAGGCGGCAACAAGCGAGAAGTCCATAAGCAGTCCGGATTAAGCCAACCGAAGAATCTGCAAGAATAAAACGAGTCGCCGAATTGCCTGCCGTCTCTTATCGTCATCTTCGATCTCTCCAGCGGACACCTGTCACCGTCGCCGACGCCAGAAGCCGAGGGCCAGACCAACAGCAAGGGGTGAGTAGCGTTCAACAACACAGGCTCCCAACAATCCTTCATCAGCCTCCTTAAGGGTAGAGGTGGTTAGCCAAGTCAAACTTAAGACCTATTGTATTTATCTGAGCTACGTCCCGGCGTGACTCGATCCCGTACCTTACCCGACGTCACGCTACATGGTGGAGATAGCCGGCTCCACTCCGTGGATTGCATAAAATTTTAATTTTTTTTACGTCACTCAGAACCCCATAATTTAAATCCCCGCCGCACACAGCAGCAACCCTAGAAATTCTTCTTTTTCGATAATACACTTCGTATTATAAAACCCCCACTTGTAATTTTTTTTTCTTCCGCTCACTATCTTTCATTTCCTTGTGAATAAGTGCATAAAAATTCCCCCTCCCTAAATTCGCATGAACGAATCCCAAATTATTCTTCACGAAGAGCTAGACCGTTCTCTTGACCAGATTCTCTCCTTAGCCTCCGCTCCTTCCCCCCGAATAACCAGATCCAAGGCTCAACATCCCGATTATCCCCAGTTTTTAGGTGGTCTAGAAACACCCAAACGAAAAAAGAAACACCCAGAACCCCAAACCAGTACACCTAAAACCAACACCCCTACCACCATCAATCCTACCCCTACCATCAATCCATCCCCGTCAATAATGTCCGTAAATATACCCCATGGCTTATACCCCGCCCCCTTCACAGGAAAAAACCCTCAAGAAGTTGAGCAGTTTTTTGAAAAGTTCGATAGCATTGCGGGCGCTTTGGCGTGGGAGGAAAATAAAAAACGCGAAATGTTGCCATTGTTCCTCGCAGACATAGCGCTCACATTTTTGATCGATCTCAAGAAGCAGCCAAACTTCAACACCCTCACCTTTCCGCAAATCAAAAAAGAATTAATTTCATTATTTAAAGGCAGTCACTTAGTCAGCATGCCTATCCAAATTTTATTAGAGACAAAGCAGGAAATTAACCAGCCCATTCATGATTATGTTATTCGTAAGAAAAATCTCGTCCTTCAATTCTTCCCGCAAGCGACGAACCCTCAAATCCTTTCCTATGTTGTGTCGGGACTTCGATCTAAACACATCGCTGCGATAGGAGACAAAGAGTTCCACGACACAAGTTCTCTTATTGCACATCTGCAGAATCAAGAAAGGCAAGACATGCTGATTCAAGCTAGACGCAATGAGGAACAAAGTGAAGCGATGAAACTGATAGATGCTGCTAAGTACATGCACTCCATTTAAGCAACAGCTTCCCCTCAGTTTCCCAGCTGTACGCAACCACAGGTCAGCAACACGCATCTTTTCCCCACACCTCAGCCTGCTTCGTCATTTGTGACGTATTCCCCCCCTACCCCCCCTCCCGCAGATCTCTCAAGCTCCATACAACTTTCTTCCGCAGCAACCTTATCAAGCAACAGCAGCTCTCCCGACCAACTCGTGGCAGGTCCAAACCACGCCCACAGCCCCTCCTTCCCTCCCCTCCAGTCAAGCTCCACACACGCAGTCCACTAGTTCTACCAGCGCGGCCGTTTCCCAGTCTTGCAACGCAATTCTGCCATCTGGCGGTTCAACAGCGAACCAATTAGATTCAGTCACGAACCAATTGCAAACCTTAACATTAGAAAATAAAGTTGAAGCGTTGTGTCACACTGTCCAGAACCTGGCAGATCAAATACAATCAAAAAACAGTAATCAATTTCAGACCCGGCCTACTTTTTACGGCCAGGGGAATGGCAATCGCAGAGGTTCTACTCGCGGCATGCGACGTAATTTCAGAACTCGAGGTGGAAATAATAATTCAGCCGGGGGGCGACAAAATTCACAGTTTTCGCAATGCCAGATCTGTTTCCGTTCAAATCACTCTACCAGGGACTGTTTTTATAATCCAAACAATGAAAACAAGGGCGATTTAAACTGAAAAACCGTGTGAATCGATGGGACGGATCCACACGCAAGACAAAATTTGACACAGTTCCTATCCTTGAAAAAAAAAAACCTATTCTTCATTCAAGCTCATGTAAATAATAACCCCCTAGAAATTATGATTGACAACGCAAGCCAGATTAGTATTTGTCCTCAGCATTTAATTCCACCCAATGCAAAGAAAATTCAAATGCACAGCATTATTAAAGGCGTCACTGGTAACAGACTTCCTATCTCAGAAATTGTAATACTCCCCCTTCACATAGGAAGATATAGGTACTCCCACCCTTTTAGAGTTGTGCAATCCAAAGAATTACCTCCTCTCCTTGGCAATGACTTCTTGAAGACACAAAATTGTGACATTTCACTTAGTACTAACCTGTTAACTCTTAGACGCTTAGGCCATATTCCGAACTATAACCTTCCCACAAAATCACACACCTACACCATCCCTGATGTAATTTTTTCTAAACTACACCCTACTAGCAACCAACACAGTTTAGTAACAATCCCAGAAAATGTAACCCTAAAACCTAGAACCCGAACATATGTTCCAGTTTCCATCACTCCACCCCTCCCCCACAATATCCTACTCACACCCTCTCAAGAAACACTCCTTACATACAATATCCTCATACCCCATGCTCTCCTTAACACTTCTTCCCCTCTGTTACTAATTCATAACCCCTCAGAGAAACCAGTCACTCTCAAATCCAACACCCCACTTGGCCAAGCAACTACATGTGACATTCTAGTAGACATGACAGACGCATCCAACACTGATACGACTACCACTACATACGCATGCACAGAAGACAATACAGAAAACACAAGACTGAAGGAAAGTCAGCAAAAATTTGACCCATCTTGCATCAGTATTAACCCTGACTTATCAGAGGCAGACAAACAAACAATCATAAAGTTAGTATTTGAGTATGCTGATGTTTTAGCTTGGAAAGGCGATAAACTCACCACAACCCCAATTTATGAGTATGACATTGACATTGGCGACAATCAACCTCCCTATATGAGACAATACCCCATCCCTTTGAATCTTAGAGAGTAAATGAAAATTGAGCTTAACAAGCTCTTACAAGATGGCATCATTCGCAGGTCAGAAGGTAGTCCATTCCGACACCCAGTTCTCTTAGTGCGCAAGCGAGACAATTCGTTCCGCGTGGTGTCTGACCTTCGGGCGCTGAATAAAATTATTCAGCCCTCTTCTCTCCCAACACCTAACATTGATAACATTTTAGCAGACATGGCAGGCAAGAAATATTACACAACCCTTGACCTTAAATCGGCATTTTTTCAGGTAAAATTAACGGAAAGGTCGAAGAAAATGACCTCATTTGCAATTAGTAATTGTGGAAATTACGAGTATGAAGTACTGCCAATGGGATTGAAGACAAGTAGTCAGGTCATGAACAATGTAATGTCTATCGCTCTATCTGGCATAGATAGTTCCGAGATATCTGCATATACAGATGACATAATTTGCTACACAAACTCAGTTGACGCAATGCTACAAGTTTTACATAAAGTCTTTGCTAAATTACGTGCAGCCAATTTGAAACTAGGGCCAAATAAATGTAAATTTTGCTTTGAGGAAATTCCAGTCTTAGGCCATCTTGTGTCGCAAAAGGGATTTAAAATTTCTGATCACATCCTGCGTGCAATCAAAGAATTCCCTCCACCTAAATCTAAGAAGAATTTGAAATCCTTCCTAGGCATATGCAATTTCATCAGACGCTATGTACAAGGGTTTGCGGAACCCGCAGAATGTTTGTTCAAATTACTCAAAAAGAAAGTAAACTCTCATTGGCATGAAGAGCATCAGAAAAGCTTTGAGGCATTAAAAGACAAAATTATTTCCGCACCCATTCTTAGACCTTATGACCCAAAGCAGACTTCATGCGTATACATCGACGCGTCATACCAGGTAATGGGCGGTTGTCTTATGCAGAAGGATACTGATGGAGTACTACATCCGATAGCCTTCTGCAGCAGACACCTTACAGACACTGAGAAAAAAGCAGATGTCTTTTCTCTTGAAATTGCAGCTGCCTTTTATGTCCTAAAATCATTCAAATTCTTCCTAATCAACACACCTTTTATAGTTTTCACAGATAACCATGCATTGTCTTACCTTAGAACAACAAAACAGTTGTCCGGGGTCCTTGCTCGAAGATCACTCTTCTTCCAAGAGTTCGACTTCCAAATCCACCATATCCCATCATCACAGAATGGTATTGCTGATGCATTATCGAGGAATCCTGTAGACCCAGCCCCTTCCTTGCCCAACAACACAGCACAAGACACTTCCCTTGACACAGACGAGGAGGACATACTAAATCAAGTCTTCGTGTTACAATCCGATGACTTTGACATAGGTACGGCACAAAGAGAGGACCCATACTTACAAGCATTAATCAAAATTCATGAAAACCACCCAGATGCTGATCACAAATTATTGAAAACAGCCTACTCATTTGTTCTTGACAATGGAATCCTTTATAGGAACACTAAATTTTCACCAGGCTATAGAAGACAGTTATGTATTCCCCAAAAACTAAGAAAAGAAGTGTTTCAATTAATTCACTGTAACAAAATGATGGCCGCACATCAAGGTGCTGCTAAAACATACTCCCATCTCTCTTTACGCTACTATTGGCCTAATCTAAAGAAATATGTGTACGCTGCAGTACGCAAATGCACTGAATGTCAAGTAGCAAAAAGAGCTCACGGAGCCGTACAACATACACTGCAAACGAGCCCACCCGCTAGTCATCCCTTTAGCCAAATACATATTGACGTGTGTGGACCACTGACTTCAACCTCTGACACAGGACACAAATATTTTCTATCCGTTGTTGACAATTGTACCAGATTTGCCATAACTACAACCCTCCCCAACCATGATGCCAACTCAATAGCTAATGCTCTTGTCTCCCATGTTTTTCTCATTTTTGGTCTTCCAGAGACGATTATGCTTGACAGGAGCTCCCCGAACTGTAGCAAATTAATACAGGAATTATCAAAAATTACTGGTGTCACATTAAAATTTGTTGATACTGCTGCCCACTTCAGAAATGGTGTAGTCGAATCATCTTTTCACTACTTGAAATCCATCATGAAAACTTATGTGGTACAAAAACAAGGTAAATGGCATGAACTTTTGGCTAGCGCGACCCATGCCCACAATGTAAGTACACATCTTGGCATGAACAACTCCCCCTATTTTTTGCTATTTGGACAACACCCTAGATTAATTGCAGATGCTGTTCTCCCTACTAATCCCAACACCACTATCCACTCTAATGAACAGAGAATAGAACAACTCCAGGCCGCTCGAGAACTAGCACACAAACATTTAGCAAAGCGATTTGAGCAGCAAAAACAATGTGCCGACAAAAAGACACAACAAACGACCTACTCCCCTGGACAATTAGTGTATATTTTGGACACTACCCCTCATCCCCACGTACCCAAGGCATTTTCCTCCTCCTACAAATTTCAAGGGAAAATAATTTCACAAAACGACGCCAATTCCTATTTGGTGGAATACACCGATGGTCGTGGCAAACTGAAAACCGATGCTATCACGATTCACCGTTTGAAACCAAGGCACCTTGACTCGGACGAGTCTGTCACTTAAATATTCAATTTTTCCATTTTTCACCGGTGCACAGTCCATTCACACCTTATAAATATACTTTTCGCACCCAGATGTCAATATAATACTTGTATTTTCGCAATTTTTTCGCAACGCGATTTTTTTTTCATAACGGACGTTTTTCACTCAGCCGCACACAAGAACGAGCACATGTAAAAACGGAAGTTCCGCCATTTTGATTCACGTAGTACCCTCTTCTTCCTGTTCCCTCCTCCTCAATACTGTACACATAAAAGAGTCGGGAATTAACTTTAAAAGCAAGTTCGAAGACTAAAATAAACTTTTAATATTCCACAAAGTAATAATAATAAAGAAGTAGAAAGTAAAAACGGCCAATCAGGAACGTAGTCTCTCAACTGACTACTGGTTGAGTACGTGAATTTACCACTCGCTAGCAACAACGCGATTTTTTCTGTCTGCAGCAAGCAGATTGTAAAAAAAAAAAACTCGTACAAGTATCTGCGCATGCGCGACCTACCCGTAGACGAATCTCGCACAGCTGACGATGTAGCAATCGCTCCGGCTCGAGCAAATACATCGCGGAGCGCAAAACGTAACCAAATGGTAATAAAATACAAACAAATAAAAATGCAGAAGTTTATATTATAAACTATTCAGTCTCGAGAATCTCTTGCATTACAATTTGTTAATCCTTCTCTTTTATAATTTTTCATTAGTGATCTTTTACCTTTTTATTTGAGTAGCTTACTCGGAAAACAATTTTTTTTCCATCACAAATCTCATGCTTAATACATGATATTTTTTTATGCAAACTCAGTTTTAAAATTGTATCTTTGTCCCTTTCAGGGTTCACTACCGACAATGGCAGTAATGTTACTACTTTCCTTTTTTTCCCTCATTTTTTCGGTCACCACGGCGACTGAACATGTGAAAATTATCTCGGGAATTTATCTGAAAGAACTACCAGGCACCATCCCTTATCATTATACCATCCCCATCTACTATAATGTAAAATTAGAAATGCCTAAACCCCAGCACTTCCCATCAACACTACATAATGCCATGTGCAAGAAAGGTGAAGAAGATTCCAACCAATGTAAACTTGCGGTCCAACTCCAAAATTTTCATTCACACCTTTTTTCACACCTTTCCCTCTTCACACGACCCACCCCAAACACTTCCGTAGTTAGACAAAAGCGTGCACTCCTTGGCTTTATCAGTAGCATTGCTAACTATTGCTGTGATTTTGCCACTACTAAGCAACTAGAACCCCTATTCCAAAATGCTCATGAAGTAAAACAAACGATATCTAACATTAAATTACAACTGCAAGCTAATCATATTTTCTATCAAAATTTAACTGGTGAAATTCACTCTTTCCAACATCAAATTGAGGATGTTTTTACTGAATATGCTAATAACTCTGATAGTTTGGCTAGAAATCAGGAAGCATTGATTAATAAACTCAAAAATTTAACAATCAAAGATGCACATCAAGCACAGGCATATCTCATCGAATTTATGACCCTAACCTTCCAGCTTAGCCAAATGTTCACCCTTTTTTGAATATGAGAACACCATTAACAATTGTAAACATCATTTTCTCTCTGAACATGTTGTATCTAAAACAACACTGCACCGAGACTTGAAAAAGATTCAAACAAATATTCTTCCTACTGGATTTGATATAGCGATTCCTCTCACACTTATTGACATGTATTATCAGATACCACTGTCCCAATGCAGAATTTCTGCTGATGCTGTCAATATTGAGTTGAAAGTGCCTATCACTTCCACTCAGAAGAAATACAAACTTTATTTAGCAATCCCTGTACCCTTTTCGTATCAAAATTTAACGTGCGTAGTGTCGCATAATCCATCGTATATCGCCATCGATGATACTCATAATGTTGTCACCATTAGTGGTACAGACCTTGAAAATTGTCAGGTCCATACACAGAAATTGTGCCTTCTGCCTTCTCACACAGGAAGACACGATGGGCTCAATTTCTGTTTTTCCAAATTGATTCAAGCAACAACCGTGGCTGATACGATGAATGTGTGTACCTACACATGTCACAAATTCCCCCTCACTGATGTGGTCAAATTAGATTTAAATGTTTATGCAATAATTAATCCTCCTCCTACCATCACCTTTTTTTACGCTAATGGCTCCACTTTACATTATAATCTTACCACTTTTCACGAACCCGGTGCAGTATTGTTACACGTGGCTTGCCGTACAGATGTACTTATCACCCCCGATATCAAAATTCATGCTATCTTTCCTTGTGGTTTCGATCATTCAACAATCCACCGAACAATTCATATCCTTCCTGCTGCCTGGACCAACAATCCCAATTTTCTACTCGACACCCATTACAAAATTTCCCCCCTTGTGAATGCAACGGCTCTTTATCATAAACAATGGACATTTCATATCCCTCACCTTAACCTCTCCCAATATAAAGTTCTTGACATCCCTCCTATAACTCCACTTTACAGACATGCGGATTTTCCTATCATTATAATTTTTGTCTGGCTCACATGTCTCACTCTAGGTGTCATGTACCAATTTAAACTTCTCCACATTCCCCTTTTTTTATGTTTTACTTCTAAGGCTCGTGCACTTACCCCTCATGACCTTGTAAAGTCTCCTGCACATACAACCTCCTATCTCTTCTTAATTTTCATAGCTCTCCTGCTTCTTTGTATTTGCATTACATACATGTACTTACGTCTAAAACGTCACCCTTCTTGCTGTTCATGTTGTCACCGGCGAACCCCATCTCCTCCTAAGACATGTTCCGTCCCTATTATTAGTCCTCCTATTTCCGTAGCTGCTATATCTCAACGTCCCGCACATTCCCCACCACCCCCTCCCACTCTTCGTCAACTTACAACTCCCACTCGCTTAGCTCCTCCTATTCCCACACGTATCACCTTCGATGATGGCTACTGTCTACCCACCCCTGTCATTTCACTTATGTCACCTTCGACTCCAACCTTTACTCTTCCGCACTTAGGCGAACACCTTTTATTATAACTTCCCCTTCCCTACGCTTGTCGGCTCCCCCTTGCACAACGTCACCATCTGGCCATACTACACTCACGGCGTTCTCAAGCATCTCTTCGGCAGTTCCGCATAGAGCCAGTCACCCAGCAGTCGGTCAGCGAGGAATCATCATGGCGCAGCAGTCATCCTGGAGCAGCTGTACAAGCAGCCAGCCAGCAGCCATCTGATGCAGACATCATGCAGCCAGCCAGCCAGGAGCCCTCCTATTGCAGCAGACACCATGCAGCCAGCCAACCAGCGGCCATCTATTGCAGACATCATGCAGCCAGCCAGCCAGCAGATATCTTATTTCAGCTCATCATGCAGCCCGCCAGCCAACCAGCTGACATCTTATTGCAGACATCATGCAGTCCTCATGCGGCTCATCATGCAGACATCATGCAGCCAGCCAGCCAGCAGGCATCCTCTTGCAGCCAGCCAGACACCATGCAGACATCATGCAGCCAGCCAGCCAGGAGCCTTCCCATTGCAGCAGACATCATACAGGCAGGCAGCCTGCTCATATTCTATTGCAGACATCATACAGCCAGCCAGCCAGCACATATTCTATTGCAGACATCATGTAGCCAACCAGCCAGGAGACCTCCTATTGCAGCAGACATCATGATGCAGACATCATGCAGCCAGCCAGCCAGGAGCCTTCCTATTGCAGCAGACATCATGCAGCCGGCCAGCCAGCAGATATCTTATTGCAGCACACGACGCAGACACCATGCAGCCAGCCAGACACCATGCCGCCATCCTGCAGCAAGCACATAAACATGTAGCCAGCAGACCACAGGCAGCCTTCAGCTCAGCATACCACCATCGGTCAGCATTCCAGCTGAACATGCAGCCAGACCCGTGCAGTACCAGCTATACCGACAGCTCCAACTTTTTTTTTATTTTATTTTTCCACATTATTATATACAGGGTTTTTATTTTTCTTTACTCAATGTACCTTCAATTTTTATTTAAAAATATACACTCCATAACCATCTCTACTCTGCTTCGTAACCACTCACAGTGGATACATCTTAGCCAGGGGAATGATGAAGGAATTGGGAGCATAAAAGTCGAAACATTAATTTGCCTCCAACATCGCTCAGAAGCTCGCAAGTTGAACGCTCATTCACCCCACATTCCACCGGATGCAGAGCCGAGCAACAAGAATTTTCCACTCGGCTCTGCACAGTCAGCAAGGCAACGGCCCTCGCCAGCGGTGAGTGCACCTCCACTGTAAATTTCCATCTGCATCCAGGGATACCCCAGGTGCACAGCGGAGGTGCAAAGTCCACCAACCTATGACTCAAATCCTATGTATAAAACCGCTGGAGACAGTAAATCGATCTCTCACTTCGCTCCAATATCACCACCAAACTGATCGACGAGAAGAGGACGACGGCCTGCTGAGAGATCGCGACACTACGAGGCGGCAACAAGCGAGAAGTCCATAAGCAGTCCGGATTAAGCCAACCGAAGAATCTGCAAGAATAAAACGAGTCGCCGAATTGCCTGCCGTCTCTTATCGTCATCTTCGATCTCTCCAGCGGACACCTGTCACCGTCGCCGACGCCAGAAGCCGAGGGCCAGACCAACAGCAAGGGGTGAGTAGCGTTCAACAACACAGGCTCCCAACAATCCTTCATCAGCCTCCTTAAGGGTAGAGGTGGTTAGCCAAGTCAAACTTAAGACCTATTGTATTTATCTGAGCTACGTCCCGGCGTGACTCGATCCCGTACCTTACCCGACGTCACGCTACAATAAATAGAAAAAGTTGACCATTTTCTCAATTATTATCTTTTTGGACCACATGGTATTAAATGGCCATATTTTGCTTTAGACCTAATCATATTAATTAAAATATGCAAGTTTGATTAAATTAGCGCATATATTGCGTATCAGTGAAAGTTTTATAAAAATAGATCAAATACATTCACAGAGTCGGTTTTATGCAAGGATAATGTTTAAAAAAATTCCGCTTGAAATCATTCACACTGAGAATCGAAACCTGGGTTTACTACGTGGCAGTCCGATGTCATATTTTCTCTGCTATTCTCATATATCAGTATTTACTCAGTTCCATATTTTTTAACATTCACATTCAGAACATAAACATCCATGTCTTACTCGGGATTCGAACCCGGGACCCCTGCTGTCGTAGCGCGCTGTGCTAACTACCTTGCCCCGGAGGTCAAATAGTAGACTACTGGGACTCCTTATTCGTTGAAGAGAAGCTTCCACAATTACGTATGTTACAAGCCACATATTGTTGCTGCAGGACTCTATATTATCGTCTGGAATTTTGACACGAAATGGTAAGATCAGCTTTTGACAATGAAGATGCCAATCGACCCGAAGAGCAAAACCTAGGACATGTCTGAGAAAAGAAATGACAAGGGTTTTACGACCTGTCAATCACTAACTGCCCGTGTACCGGAGGAGGCGTGTTCTTGAGGGCCTCGTGAAGCGGGCCTGGACAAAACATCTGGTGGTGTAAACGCTGGCGCGCTCTATCGTCAGAAGGAAGGCGAATTCGGAAAAGGCCTTTCCATGATATACAGTCTTAAGATAATATATCATGCAAGCTCAATTTTCGTGCTAATAGTTAGATCTCTCATCACCAGGGAACGGATTCACATGTAGTAAAAATGTGCTAAATATGTAAATACATATTTAGTTATTTTCACTAAAATAAGGAGTTAAATATGGAATTAAAATTGTAAAAAAATTACCTTTTTAATAATGTAAGACACTACACGAGCTACATAAAATACAGTCCGTTCAAAATAACATTTTCAGTAAAACACAAAATGTTTTTTTTTTTTTTTTCATTTTGTTTCCAAAATAATGAATAACAAAATTTTGTTGCAAGTGTTCGAACTTGAATTTCCCTCTGTTGTCTCTTAAGATGGATTTATATTGACTAAAACTGCTTTCAATATCGCAAGAAGTAATGGGAATGTTTTTCAAATTTGTCAGCTATTCGCGAGATATTCGCCCAACTCTTTTGGTCACACGGGGACAAGTAGTTATTGACCGAAAATGGAATATACGTTCAGAAATGTTATGAAATATGGAAACAATATGTAGAAATAACTAAAATGTGTAAAATATGAGCCAAAACCTAATACGGTATGTGTAAAAATATGGAAGATGGAACCTGAATTTTTCGAGTCTACATTTCATGATGTGCAAACATAAATGTAAATGATTTCAACTTCATACATAAATATGTTTTTACACATAAATCCGTTCCCTGCTTATCAGTATCTCCCTCCGATTCAGAAACACAGCCAGTCACACACGTGTAAACATTCACTCACTTCCTCATATTTCAAATGTCTACCCATACACATGCACACACATGTATACTTGAAGGTTCAGAGGGTGGGTAGGTGTCTTTTAACTTCCGCTTCCGCTACCCCTCTTTCAAAGGCAGTGTCCCCTCCCTCCCTGCGTCTCTCTAGTTCCTCACTCTTCTCACATCCTTTTCTTACCCTGTCTTTCCTTCCTCCACCTCCTCTCTCCTCTCTCTCTCTCTCTCTCTCTCCAACTCCTCTCGGCTGCAGAGAAATATCAAGGTGTGGGAGTTGCATCCTGTTATCCAGGTAAGAGAGGTACAAATAGTATTTTTCACCTCTTCCCTCTTTAATCCCAGAAGGAGGAGCGTCGACTACATTTAATGAGTGTAAATTATCGCTTCGTTGGGTCGCTACACCTCCAAGCCCTCTGAGGGAATGTGTCTGCCAGAGTTCTCAATTGGACCGCAATTGTTCCGTTCTCAGTTCAAGGTAGCAATTCTTAAAAGTCTTCCTGACAAACCTTAGGTGAAAATACAATGAAAGGGTGTTCTGAACATTCTAAACTAATTATAGACTTAATTCTATAATGAAATTCGTGTTCGTGCTCGAATTTTTCCTTGGCATTGTTCCTTTGTGTTCAAAAGTCAGTTACTGGCCCATTGTAATAATAGAAATTCAAAATAACAATTCAGAAGGTTTAAGTAGATCTCTCAAAAATCTCATTGCGAGTTTGCTGTCATTTGAGAAAAAATTCGCTCATTCCATTTCCAAGCTTGTCTATGAAAAATTGTTAGTTGCGAACCGTAACCGAAAAGGATGTGGTTTATGGAGTTTCTTTTAATTTGTTCATTCTAAAATGGGATTCCGTTTTATTATCACAATTCTGACTTTTAATTTTTAATGGTTACTCCACACACTTCGACAGGTAATTTTGCCAAATTTTAGGTGAGAATTGTATAGAATGGTTAAAATCCCAGTTGCATAATAGGTAGTCTACTTTAGTCAATCAGTGGTTAGCCACACAGACATCGATGGAAAGGTGTCCCCTGCCCCCAAACAGTTTTTCTTGCATCACAATAATTTTAAAAAACTTAGTATTAACCAATGTTAAATTTGTATTATTTAAATACGTATATTAAATTTCCAGTGATGGGGTTGAAAAATATGTTGAAAGATTTCATAATGTATAACGCAATGAGATTACAGAATTCCCTGCATGAAACGTAATATGAAAATCAATACGAGACATCGTGGACTTTACAGTGGGTTCGCATTTACTGTATTTGTCGAGTGTCGAACAAACGTTTGAGCGAATCAGAAAATAATACAATTTTAGCAATGTGTACATTTTTTTTCGAAATGTTCAACGTTACCAGCACAATGTGGCACAATTGGGTTTTGAAATAGAGTGTGAAACCAATGTAATGCATTGTTTATAAGTAGCAAATATTTCTACCTTACTATTTCTTCTTGTTTCCAATTATTTCATTAAACTTCAATAGGTCCTACTGCGGATTCATCGCTTTTGTTTCGACACATACAAGAAACTTGTAATATAACTAAAACAAATACTAGTTCTTCTTTTTCTAATTGGACTTCTTTTAACAAATTGAAAGTTTTCAGGTTGGTTTGTATGTGTCACAATTATACGTTGTTGTATGGTTGTAAATTGTGGATCTCAACATCTGAATGCCATATGGCAAAAATAAAATCATTTCTGAATCTTTTTTGCCCGATTATTGTGCATGAAAACTCAAATTTTATAAATGACGTGTAAATATGACGAATGATTGAAATTTCATAATTTCGAAACCATGCATTCAAGAGGAAGTAAAAACTAAGTGCATTTGTAAATAAAATGGTGACATGAAAAATTAATAGTGACTATTTCTTCGAGAGCTATTGCTTACAAGGTTCCTAAATGTAGAACTAAACAGAATTTCCTATAAGCAAAATGTAGTACATACCAACAGTGGTTGACTGATAAAAACTGTAACATATAATTTAAATAATGATCTGGGGTGAAATAATACTAGAAATTGTGTACGTGGTGCTGTATCTGGCCATTGTTGTGCTCAGCACTAAGTAACAATTGAATCGACCACACGAAAAACGTTGCTACCAACAGTTTTGCCAACAGAGGCATAAATGTGGAGAAAAATTGTAGTGACATTTTTTATTTTATAGAAGAGTTTTCTGCGCAGTGGAACTTCCTGTTTGAGGGAAAACGTATAGGAGAAAACAACATGGCTGATTATTGTGGCATTTGCTTTTTGTTGGATAAAACGTTGTTCCTGTGACCGAATCAATTATATATTATTATTATTATTATTATTTAATTTCTTTCACATTCAGAATGTCGTTCTGAACGTTAAATTTTTGTACTCGTAAAAACCTTACGTACTGAAAACTTCAGAGAAAATTGATTCATTTCAAAAGGGTAAGGAAAGAAGTTATCACCACCACAATTGCTTCCAGCCCTTGTGTCTTCCTCAAATCACTACAGCATATTAGCACACAACTCTCCCACCGCGTTTTCTTTGAAGTAGAAAAAGCATTTCGCCCAATTTGGACAAAAGAGTTTCAATTCATTTTAACACTTCAGATATCTTGCATAGTATCATTCTTGAAACCTGTTATGTTATTTAACAGGTTTTTAGACATAAACTCATTCATTTATATGCAATAAGAGCCGGGATGCGTACACAAGAAGTATCCTCTCCATTTCCTTATCTGCTCCATACAGCTCCGCAACTCCAACTCGCCATTGTCTTATCTCCGCCTAAGTTAACGTTATTATAACTTTGTTGCCGAGGCTTTTGTTGCTTCTCTCTACAACGGAAGTCCTTAACTCGTTGCTGACGTAGGTTCAATGACGACAGAGCCAGTTATTCATAGTAATAGCTTGCTCCTGGATTTCTGCCTTCAAGTGGGTTTCAATTTGCTCGAGTTGGTATTCCAGAAAATAACTCTGAAGAGTCTTATTTTGACTGACGGGCAAAATGTACTTCTCTTATTCTATGCTATAATTAATTTCACCAAAAATGTATTTTCTAATGTAAAAGAAAAATCGTTCACTTCTAATTGCATTCATCTGATTGCAAAAGTAACTTGAGTCGTTACACGAAACATATTTCCTTCAAAATATATTTCATTAATTCTATTCAGTATTTTCTTATATCTGGATTTGTCTGAGGATTCTTTACGGCTTAAGGATTTTCCATAATTTCACCTCTCCTTCCCAAAATTCCAAAATTGAAAATACATTACTGTGGAAAAAAGGGCATGTTTTTGAGTGTCCATTCATCAATTTCATCAATCATCACTCATCCCCATCTTCGCAAATTAGCCAAAAGTGGCTCAAAAGCGAAGTAAAATAAAGAAAATCAATCAATCAATCAAACACCAAAAAAAATATGCGGGAGGAAGTTTTTTTTTTGCCTGTATAACTTGGCTGTACTCATAAGTAACAAAAGTAACTCCGTATCATGGAAATGTATTGCCGTCTAGTGCGCAGCAGGGAGGGGCAGCCAGAACATCCCCCCCGAGATATCTGAGAAAATATAATGTAGTTTGAGTGGTGATATTTTATTATAAATAATACTGTTTTCTGTGACTTACAGACTGTAAAGTATACCAATTATACTGCCATCTCTAATAAAATAACTTTTTCACCACAAGCATTAGAATCATCTTGACTGCCGTAATTAGGGGTGTGCAGTAACGGATTAAGGTGGGTGCTATTGATGCTGCAGCATTAGGCCCATTCCTCAAATAGACCCAGATGAAAACAGTAGACGAGAAGTTTCCGAAAGCTGAACAGTTTTCTTTTGCTATATTAACCTGCAAATAAATCTTAGAATGAAATTTGGAGCCCCAATTTCGGACGCCTAGCCACAGCGTTACTTATTATACAGTTACTATTATTCTTTGCGCTGTGACGTAACTATAACGTCGTTGTGTTTATTGTTCACCGAATATTTCAAGCATCAGGCCCAATTTCGTCTTAATCCATTCCTGGGGGTGTGAAGGATAAGAAGTTTTGGTCTGGACGGGATTGGAAATGAGATTTTTATAATCCCGTCGTTCAGGACAGAAAAAAAATCGCCATTTCCGGACCAGTTTCCGGACGGGATGCTTTCGAAATTTACGGACGCGGTGAAAAATCTCCAATTCAACACACTATTCCCTTCCCTCATTAAGTGATTGTTTTTGCAATTCTAGAATAAAAACAGTTAATTTCAAGAAATGTTTGCCCTTTAAGCGCAAAACATAACAATCATTAACCACTTCTCAACATGATCTTTGGAATTTCTCGTCTGTTCGGGATCCCGAAAAGTCAGAAATCATTTACGATAATTCATGCTTCGTCGTTTAGAATTACTTTCTTATATACAGAAGCCTTTGACGCCTATAAACATGGATGATAGGTGCCAGCATAGTGATATCTATGAATCGTGAAGAAGTATAAAAAGATAAAAATTGTTCATCACCAAAGCGATAGTTGTTCATGGAAAGGTAGCAAGGTTAATCAGGTTTCTATTTAAATAGTCGACATAAGGTGGTCTTGATTGGTAAAATAATAATTATAGTAATAGGCAAAATACAAGTTCTATGACTGAAGGGCAAGATATGAAATATCACTCTGCCCCCACCCCCAGGAAAAATCCTGCCCGCGCCCTTGAATGCCGTTGTTCTATTCTCCTGCAAATCGGTGATGAGAAAGGTTCATATTTGTATGTACAGGTATATGCTCAATCTATATTAAAAATGATACTTCTAGAGCACATATATCTGTTTGTGTTCACGATGACAAGTTCCAACCTATTAATTTGAAATAGCCAAATTTCACAAGCTGGCATGAACATTTCTCTTGATACTCTCTGCTTCTCTTCCACAGGTCCGCACATACACAAATAAGATATTCTAAGTTTATGTACTGTTGTTTTCTCAGGGTCAGTTATTCAGAGGAGCGAACTTAAAATAAATTTTGGGGGTGCAAGGTTGGCATAAACAATATTTTCATGTAATATGCAGGGTGTATCAAAAGAATCATCCTATTTCAAAAGGCTATATTTAGGAAACCAATGAACATAGAACCTTGCAGTAAGTTGTAAAATATATGTTGGAATATAAAGTTTTACTTACAATAGGTTTTACTTTGTTGCACTCTTTAGTCCGTGCGTCAAGATGACAACCCCGGAACAAAAAGCATTCTGCGTGCTCCGCTTCAACAAATGTTAGTCCGTTTCAAGTTTGCAGCTTTGACTACCGATTTAGCTTTACACCATTGGCCACCGAAGTAGCCAGTCCTCACTGACTGTGATTTTTTCTTGTGGGTGTTCGTGAAATACTCCGTATAGGCTATGTATCCCCATCCCTTCCAAGAACTGTGGACGAGCTGCGAAACCACATAACAACAGCAGTGACTGCAGTGACACCAGACATGCTCGCTCAAGTATGGAATGAATTTGACTATCGTGTGGATATGCTGTGCATCCATATGTGGGCGTATTGAGCATTTGTAAAATTTGTCCAAGTAAAACTTTATATTCCAACATGTATTTTACAACTTACTGCAAGGTTCTATGTTCATTGGTTTCCTAAATATAACCTTTTGAAATCGGATGATTCTTTTTGATACACCCTGTATATATACGTGAAATTGGGGGGGGGGGCAGAAACTGCCTTGTCCCCCCGAAGTCGGCGCCTTTCAGTCATACTCATTTGCATGGAATTTGATTAAACCATACAGGTACGAAGTTTGTATTGTGTAGTCTGCAGGCCTATAGAAGTCTGTAACCAAATAACCAAACAGTTCTTGTCATCTTCGGAACATTCTTGCATATTGGCACGTAGAAATACTGCAACACGTTTTACTTATCTCAGTCCCACCAAATATACAATCACGGTTCCTCCTTTGGGCGATATTTCTCAATGCTTTCCGTTTGTTGTTCTTTCATTCTGTTTCAATCATTTTACGTTTATTGGCCCTTTTATTTTCTTGTTCCACTAACGGTAACCATGATACCTGGACCACCACACATGCTGGTAGGGTTACTTCCATTGGACGAGACGTGAGAAAGAAGTGCCTATCACAACACGCATAAGACTTCAATTAGAGTCAAAGTGGGTTATGCACTTTATCCATGCTTAATACGGTACAGTGAATCGTTTTCTACCCACTTCTTGTATGCTCATGTACGCGCATGGCAAGCAGGGCATATTCTACTCCCTTCTAGTTCTTTCCTGCGATCAGAGATGGCGCTGCATATCGGATATTATCATTATATAACTTTCAACTGATAAGTGGAATACTGCTTTCTTCAGAAGCACTCTTTGCTTCCTTAAATTAAATTTACATAAAGTGATTTCCTTGTTTAATTATTATTTATATTAATTTTGTGCTATAAACCTGAAAGTAAATTCTCACTTTGAATTCGATTCGTAATTGTTTTAAATTTATGTAAATTGCACACGCGAGAGAATATTGCCTGAGTTTTTCAAAACGCTTGCTTTAATCTAAAGTTTCTTCTAGCTATAGTCAAAAAACTTGGAAGGTGGTTTCTTTCATAACATCGACAACACATGCATACATTATTTCTTTTGTTAATAAAGATAACTCAATTACATTTGTTGGAAGAATGACTCCTCCAATTTCAAGGATAATTCTGAATGAATTTTCGATAATAAATTACTAAGAGCGTAACAGTAAAGTACAGTTATCTAGTTATCCCCTTTTGCGTTTCAAGTACATAAAAGTTGTGGGAGTAGGGATCCACACATTCTCAAATTCGACCATACTGGAGTTTATGTGATACATAAAACGTGTCGAGGTTCCATTCAGACACCCAATGATGAGAGGTTGTGTGCGTTTATTTGATGTATTTGCGGAATATCACATACGTTTTTATGCTATCAGGCTTCTCAAGAACTGAAAACAAGTTGGAACTGCGTTTGCGGACAAAAACATGGAAATACAATCCTGGTGCTAGCTGAACAACATTTTTGCGAATTTTTGATAGTTGATAGTTGAAAAAATTGTTAAGATAAAATTCTCAGAATATGCATGCATAGTTGTATCTTAAGTATTATGTGCAAAGAAAGTGTTAAAAAAATAACTTTATCAGAGAAAACGTGAAGAAATAAGTTGTTTACCAAATTGGAGGAAACTCCTCAGAAAGTGCAAGTCAAGATAAACAGTGATCCGACTTCAAAAGAAAAATATGCAAACCTTAAACTCCAATCATCTATCTACCGACATTTCCTAAAAAAACAAACAATTAGGAGCGGTAAAAGAACAGAAGAAGGAACAATCAAAGATATTTGCGGCGGCAAACAAGCCACAAAGGGAAGACGCAGATGTAATCTAAAGGAGAGGAAAATATTCTTCCCCATCTCTCTCCCCAAGATCACCCTCCACATTTCTACTTGCAGAACGAGACCTAATATGCGGGCGGTAATTTGGAACACTGCCAATGTCATTTTCTCATCCACCATTTCTCTTTTTTCTTCTATCCCTCTCTTTTTTTTAAAAAAAAAAGTTTCCTTTCATCACTGTTTTTTTCGTCTAGTTATTCCACTTTTTTCCGCAACCGCCTACTGAGAAAACATATGAAATAGGGATTCTTTCACGACAAGGGTACGAGAATCCAATGAAGCAAGAAAGCCATTATCTGACTAGTAAATCGATCGTGAGAATGAGCGCTTCTAGGCTCATGGGATTTCTTGCTTCAAAGGTACGAACATGTTTGGCATCACTCAGTCAGAACGTGTAATCTGCTCTTTTATGCTGATGATTTTAAACTTTCTACAGAAATTAACACAATTGAAGAATTAATACTGCTACAACAAGATCTCTGTTGTCAAAGCGTCCACTGAGAATGGAAATGTTCTATGCCCATTTTTTTTTTTCAGGAGAGACCTTTAAAGTTTGACTTGATATGTGTACTTATTGGACTTTTTGTCACCATTGCGCTGAAAGTTTCTATCATTACAAAGGCTGATATATTGAAGGCTCTAAAAAAAAAGTAGTTGTTTGGTTAGATATTTGTACTGTAATTAATTATTGAGATTTCAGATAGGCCAATTGCACGCAACACTAACTTTGATTTTAGTATATCAGTGTATACCAGATAGAACACTACATTTTAATATTAGATTAGGTAGTTGTTCTGTAATGGAGATGATACAATTTCATTATAAATGTGTCATTCGGTAGAAATAAATTCAATCATCGATTACTTTGATTTCACTATTATTCAAAATTTGTCTCTGTTAAAAATAGAAGTAAGAACCAAAGTCCACCATGCAAGCAGGACTACTGCTTCTAAGCAACTTCCACAAGTGACTAAGGTAAAAATGCAAGAATCTCGTACTCAGATGTCGGTTGTGGTAGGTTGAGGGAAATTGTCATAAGGTTTCATTGGCTGTTGGAGCTTGCATTCCCGTGGTTGCTTCCAAATTTTGTAGATGAACGAAAACACTCTCAATATATCAATATTGGTGGTATGCAGACATCAGACGATAGCAGAGATGAAACAATCCCCTTCCAAGATGACCACAGCCAAAATATCTTTATTTGTTTACACTTTGGAGAGAGAACATTTACATTCTCAATGGACGAAATGAATGCAATATAATAAACTTATAATCAATGGTACTAAAACTAAATTTATGAGATTTATGATGTACACAATAAATAGTTTAAAGGACATAATTGTTAGCAAAGTAGATGTCTTTAAGGACATTGGAGTTACCCTTAATTGTGAGCTAAATTTTAACGAACATATAAATGAAAGCAGCAAATAATCTCGATTAATGTTGGGAAACTTGATCAGCAAATAGAGAAGTATACGTAACTTGAACATGTTTATAAATTTTTACAACACGTATTCGTCCATGTTTACAGCACGTTTGCCAAGTTTGGTTTCCACTCCACAAAACAAAAGTCCTACATAATAGAAAGTGTGCAAAGAATTATTTCAAATATTTTTATATTACCGTTTTAAAATGTTTCATGTTTTTATGACCACGACTATGCACCCACCATTTTCAAATTAAAAAACCTAAAAGAACAAATAATAGAAATATGTTCTACTTTCATAGAGAAGACTTTAATTGTTTTTTTATGTTTATTATTTTAACTACATAATATATGAAGTTCCAAAATACAATGTCAAAACCCAACTTGTCTCACTACAAGTTCTAGTAGATATTTCTCATCTCTAGTAAGTTCGTAGAAAATTGCAATTGTAATATGTTTAATTAAAAATGTATATTACATATATTTAATGCATTTAGCTCATTACAACTATATTTTAACTCTATGTGTGTTATTGAAAGTATTGTTATATCAACATATTTTGTAGTCTGGTGTAAATTATATTCTATATAATTATTGTACACTATTTTTTTATTGTTTTTGGTGTATTTCCAGTGTTGCATTAAGGATAAGCTGTTCCCAAGAACAAAATAAGTATATTAATATTTCTATCATGCACGCGGAAAAATACTGTTTTTTCCTTAAAAGCTACAAGTGAAAATTCCACTTTAACTTAACTCATTTCTTCCTCTTTCGTCTGACTGCCACTCACCTGCCATCTAGCGGAGGGAGTGAAGTGACAGATTGGCCTTCGCGAGGAACTGCAATATCGCTTCATTCTCCTGGTTTCCCCGGCTTCTTTGAGCCACAAATGGGCTCCAACTTTCACCAATCATCACAGGCGAGGAGTGATGGCAATGTGTCCTTTGAAGTGATAATGCTAAAAAGGTTATTAGATCAAGCTAGTTGTTCCGCATCGAAATTTGCAATTTTATATTCTTTATGAGAAAAATGTACAGGGTGATACATGAAAAGTTGTCACATTTTAACATTTGCACTAGAGTTTTAGTTTGTTTTTAAAATGACACCCAAATATGTGGAACTTTGATAATATACTTCGCAATTTTACATATTCAATTTGACCAAACATTCTTGACCACTATTCTCTCGGGTGTCGTAAAAACATGGGAGGACCGCGGCCCCTCTCCCACAAGCTATTTTCAAAAATATTTTTTTTATAAAAAAAAAAAGATAAAGCTACTTCATGCACAGTGCAACATGCCTTGAAGGCATATGGGGAGATGTGGAGGTTGAGCCCCACACATCCATTGCCATTTGTAGAGGTGATGTCAGCAGCACCACCCTCCAGCCGCATTTTCACTCAAAGTTGTTGCAGGTACCTATTTATTAGAGGCTGCGTGAACCGCAGAGCCACCCTATTCACGGATATTCCTGGATAACTTTCCGCCTGAAATCATGCACCCCGAGTATTGACCCCGGGTCTCCCGCGTGCCAGTCAAACACTCTACCAACTACAACGTCTTGGTTCTATAATATGGCATGTGCTGTATCATATTTCAGTAATAACACATTTCATTATTATATGGAACTGATAATTCAATAAACCCAAAGTAAACCCAGGCACAGGTATGTGTGCGGGGGGGGGGGGTGGGAGGGGGAATTTTTGGTAAGTTACTGGTTGGTCATAGTAACAAGAAAATATTGATGCATCAAGCAGGTTGAAATCTGAAATATTCTTACGCAGTACATTTTTGTTTGGCGTACGTACATTCTGCCCCACCACATGCACCTGGTTCGTTTCAAAGCAAAGAAAAGCTTTTGTTCATTTTCCTTTGTGTTTTACAAACCGTGTGACTGCTACCATTGAGAACCGTAAACCCTTGGGAATTTTTCCAATATACTGCACAATGTACAACAACGAAAATCACTCGCCGTCTATTTCCGAGACGTAATCGAAACTCCATCGCGTTTATTTGCCCAGGGTCAACCATTTTAAAAGAGTTCAGAAGCAAAGGTTGTGTTATTGCCTGAGTGCATTGATATAATTCATGTCTATGCGTGGAATACATGAGTCATTTTCGCACGAGTGTAGAAGCGGTCATCGTGTCATTTCGTTCTCTCAATCAACAAAACTGTACCAAGTAGCGTTATAACCCTTTCAGTTTTCTGTCTCAAAAGCAGATTCCTGAAAAGATGATAAACTATTGCTACCTATTAAAGATTGAAGTTATTACGCTGTTCGTATGTAGGGCATATCCTTGGACACGGTCATGATGCGCCCACATCTCCAAGCAATTCCAACTCTTCGCTTAATTATGTGATTAAACCTAAGCTGCTGTAGTAGGGTGTCTGACCCGGGTTCGATTCCGAGGACGGATAATTTCTGGTTTGGACTTTTCAAAGCATGTCCCTGCACAAAACAGCTCTGGGATTCACCCAGACTCTAGGAAAATGGATACCTGAGGGGTAAAGTAAAGCGGAGGGTGGTACTGATCACATTTGCCTACCTCCGCAATGGACGTCATAGTGAATGTGTTGAGTCATTATCTCCACCCCATGTGCATCCAAGGGCGCACGCAAGATTTTTGCTCGGGGGCGAGTGAGATTTCATATCTTGTCCTTCAGTCATAGAAAGCTTTATTTTAATTATTATTATTATTAGTATTATTATTATTATTATTATTATTATTATTATTATTACACTTCACAAATCACAAAATTTTAATTGAATTGATAATACAATACTTTGGCGCTGTGTACAAGTTCAGACTCCAGTTTGCTATTTAGATCGAAATTGGATTCGTCTTGCTTCCTTTCTATAAACATCTATTACTTTGTTGATGAACAGTTCTTTGTCTTTTTGTACTTTTTCACAAAGTACGAATATCAAACAGAGGACATTTTAATTTACTTTCCTTCGTGGTACCTCTGATCCATGGAATGGTACTGTATAAAATAATAATAAATAATAATAATTCAAAATGATGCATGTGAATTATAAAGGACTTCGGGAATTGATTTCCCGACTAATTTGTAATCCCGGACAGCCGAGAAATTGTAAAGGGTCTTATTTAAAATAGGTTAAGTCTTTATATTTTCTGAAGCACAAGTGTCTGAAATTTCTTGAAATTAACAGATTTTATTCCAGAAGTGCAAAATCAATTCCAATTGGAAAATTTTGGAAATTTACCGACCTGGTCGGGAAATGGAGATTCTTTCAGCTCAGAATGTCAGCATTATTATACTTATTTCAATCCCGTCCCGCATACCTCTAGTTACGGAAGTCAACATGATTCTAATATGTCTTGTGAAAACTTTATCTCATGTTGTTGAACATGGCAGTTAATTGCTTTAACTGGCAGCCTGTAAATCGTAGGAAACAATATTATTTGTAATAAAATATCGCTAGAATTTCACCATTCGAATTACATTAACATTTTCCAGATATCTTAGGGGGGGCGAGTGCCCCCGCTGCCCCCTCCCCCTGCGGGCGACCTTGTGTGCATCCATGGTAGAGCAAAACTTGATTACACGATTAAACCAATCTGTGGAAGGGGGAGGGGCTAAAGACTCCATCATATGAAGCATTCAAATGTAGATTTGTCCTAACTCACTGACTCATGGACCATACCCCAAATCCGGGTTCGATACCCGGTGGAGGCACATAGTTGTTTGGAGCCCAAATTTAAACTGTACGTCTAGCCCTGATTAGCCTTCTGTGCATGAAGGGACTTAAAAGAAAAACTCAGACTCATAGTCCAAACCCATGGACCTAGAAACCTGAAAGTTTGTGACGTTGCAATCCATTAAGAAGGGATTTTTCTAAATATAAGAAGGTGGTGTTGAACTAAACAGCCCAAACCCAAGTCTTCAACAGACGGCACTGTGGGTATTATAAGTAGAGCCCAGATATGTATGTAATTACTAGGGGACGGATTTATATGCACTAAAAGAAGTCAAAATATGCACTTCATATATGCACTAAAATTTTTCAAAACAATCCATTTTAAGGTTCTGTATGCCTTACATGTAAAGTAAATGTATCTCTAACTCACTCAACACAATTATAGAAATGAGAGTATGATAAATTATACAATTATAAGACGAACCAGTGTCTATTTAATAATTCAATCTTTCACTTCGTATGGTTGCAATATGTTGTAGATTCCTTCTCACTGCAGCAACCCACCGACGTATCCGTCACAATGCTACGTATCTCTTGAAAACTCGACGTACAAAGTTATTCCTTCTTAACACTGCCAAAGAATTCACAAAGTTCGTGATATGAAATACGCAGTTGCTTTTGAAGGAACACGCACGCACTGTTCTTCGAGGTCAAACGAAGAGGAGGGAGAAGTACCGTGCGTTCATTTCGATCTTCAGCCGAGAGATCAGAAGAAGCGTGGTGGGCGACGCTGACGGAGATGCCGACATTTGCGGCCTGTAATGCCCGCTTATTTTTATGGACATATCCAGACATTTATATAAATATTGCAAAACGAGCACTAACCTGTGTTATAACACGCAAAAGGTTTTCTGTAATTCATCCATGTTCTGCCCTTATATACACAAATAAATACGCTTTAGAAACGATGTTAAGAGCCACAGATAATAAAACATTTTAATCATAATTTTGACCAGTAACGTCCTGCTTATGTTTATATCCTTGAAAGAGTTTTGTGTCGATGGGGATCGTTTGGAGGTTTCGAATGTGCAACACTGTATCAAGATTACGCTGCAGACGAAGACGTTAAAAGTCAACGGTTTTCGTGAGCTTCGTTGCGATCCGAAATCTCCGAGCTCGAGTTTTTTGTTCCTTCGCGACTGTGAATATAGTGGCGAGCAGATGTAAACCAAGAGCGTGTTAATTTTGTACTGTTCACAACAGTGTTATTCTTGGTTACTTGCCGTTACTTGTTTGTGTTATTGCAGTGTGTATGTGTGTTGTGTCAGTCAGACGATTGGAATGCCAGCCGCAAAGTTCACGTTAGAACAAAGAATTTTTATGTATGACACTTACATGAAAACAGACTCGTGTCGAGACGTGTGTAGGCAATTTGTACAGAAATTCCCAGGCGTTTCACCTCCACATAGAGATACGGTTAGACATCTTGTCCTTAAATTACGAGAAACTGGATCGTTAAATTTTAAAACACCTAACCAAAAACGACGGATTCTAACCGAAGCAAAAGTCGATGAAATTGGTGCAGCGTTAAAACGTTCTCCAAACAAACCTCTACGCCGTGTTTCACAGGAGATGGGCGTGTCAAAATCATCAGCACATACAGCCACTAAGCTACTAAAATTAAAACCGTACTCTTATAACAGGTTAGTGCTCGTTTTGCAATATTTAGTATATAAATGTCTGCATATGTCCATAAAAGTAAGAGGGGATTACAGGCCGCAAATGTCGGCATCTTCGTCAGCGCCGCCCGCCACTCTTCTCCCGATCTCTCGGCTGCAGATCGAAATGAACGCACGGTATATCGTTACCAACGCGTCCTGTGTTCTTCCGAGCTGTGTCTGTGTCTGTGCCATAGACAAACTAGCGTAATCGCAGAAACAACTAATGAAGCCGAGGGCCTCTGGCGGAAATTCAGACAACTAGAATCTTAAACAAGAGACTGACGCATCGCGTACCGAAGCAAATGAGGAACACTGTGAGGTTTTTCACGCGGTAATATAATTTAATGCTTTTACTGTTAATCCGCGTAGAAAAATGACACATAACAAATATTCATGGAAGAGATTTAGTTCTTTATTTTGTCTTCTGTTCCCTAAATATCTTTATATTTTAGTTAACTTGCCGCTGATTCCAGCAGAGAGATATCCTTTGACGTTCTAAAGAGACGAGGGATTCTGCCGAACGCTCCTCCCACGCACACAAGCTGCAATAATTAAGTCAAGGAGTCGCCCGTAGGCTCACAGTCAAATTAGGTCACCGCTTGCACACCGTGAGCAGCCTCACGGCACGAACAGGTGATATAAACTAATTTGTGGTTGTCTGCTAGTGAAATTACGGGGTTTTGGAAAAGGTGAGGGCGAAGTATTACGGAAACATTGGTTCATTAAATCCCAGAACACGAAATTGGGATCTGTCTTCCAAATTCGCACGTGCAATGTGAAGAATACGAAAAATTGTCGATTTCCTTCCCTCTTTCGTATTCGAAAACGAGGAAAGCCGTAATAGAACCAGCAATTCCACATGAATTTCTCATCATGCTCGCTAGCCAAAGTAGAATTTATCTTGCACAGCTCGTACATTCAAATATATGTCAATTGTAACTTACATTATTACCAACTACAAAATAAGTAGTAGGTTATGAAGGTTAGCGATAAAATATTTATGGTGTGTCCCAATAAAATGTATACACAATTTGAATGAGTATAACGACAGTGGTAATTAAGATACAGTTCACTTTCAAATTTAAAATAATTTTCTTTGTCAAACGCCTGTTTTTAAAACTGATGACCGTTCGCTCAATTGCTGCCTTCAATTCGTCTACTCTTGCCGGTTTTGTACCATAAGCGTTATCTTTTATGAATCTCTATGCAGTAAGTCTGGTGACGCAAGGTCTGGTAAACGTGGAGGGCAGGGTGGATAAAAAATATGATTTTTATTTTAAAAATCATTTTTGATGATTTTTTTATTTAAAACGGATTTTTTATTTAAATCGATTTTTTTATTTAAAAAAAACACACACTTATAGTTGCTTATATGGTTTATAGAAAGGCTCTTTCTAGTAAACAATCCTGGAAAATAATTGAACAGTTTGATTAAAGTAAATAAAAATTACGTATATGTAAATATACATTTTTCTGTTTGCCATACTGTGTACATGAACCTAGTATAGAAATGTTTGTTGAGTGTGTTAGTCAAACTACAAGGTGGCTCAAAAAGCCACTTAACACCCCCGGTACAAGACCACTGTAGCGCGCAACATGGAAATGGTGATGACCAATCGTTATCAGGACAAGGGGGGGACCACATTGACGCTACCCACGTGGTCGGCGGCCATCTTGATGTCTGCCATCTTGAATTCAACTTCAGAATTTTAAATGGGAAGGGGGTGATATGATATATCAAATCAGACTAGAATTTCACGAGAAATGCAATGGTGAAGGTTTGTTTGATGTATCTTTAACCACTAAAACGTTATGATTGAATTCTTGTACCAATTTGCTCCTTTTCGAGGTGTTAGAAAAATGCCTTAAAATTTGTTTAGTGCATCAGTAATGCATCAAGATAAAAGTGACGTCTAGGGAGAGAAGTTCGCGTGCCATTGCACAACATTTTAATCGGATACATCCATGAAGAGATGTGCATTATGAATGGTTGTCGCGAACAATTACAGTGTGACGCTTCCATTAAATGAAAAGTCCTTCACAGTGACAAGGCTAATGTTTATGTTCATAAGGAAGTTCATAAACAGAATATTCGATGGTTTTTATCTGATAACCCATTTTTGACAAATCAAAGCTGAATCGTTAGTGCTGGTAAGTTAATGGTGTGGTGTGTTGTGTGGAACACGACTAGTTAGTCAATTTTCTATCAACGGAACCTTAAATCCTGCTTGGATTTGTTAAATAAACAGTTTTTTTCATCCTTGCTTATGGAAGAAGGTACTTTTTACAGAGTTTTTTCAATAGGGAGGAACACCAGAACAGTATGGGAACGTTGTGAAGCAGTTTATGTCCAAAGTTAGTTAACAGATGACAAAGGTCGCATATTCTGTTTATGAACTTCCTTATGAACATAAACATTAGCCTTGTCACCGTGAAGGACTTTTAATTCAATGGAAGCGTCACACTGTAAATTGTTCGCGACAACCATTCATAATGCGCAGCTCTTCGTGGATGTATCCGATTAAAATCGGGTGCAATAACATGTGAACTTCTCTCCCTAGACGTCACTTTGATCTCGATGCATTAGTGATGCACTAAACAAATTTTAAGGCATTTTTCTAAAACCTCGAAAAGGAGTAAATTGGTACAAGAATTCAATCATAACTTTTTACTGGGTAAAGATACGTCAAAAAAACCTTCACCGTTGCATTTCTCGTGAAATTCTAGCCTGATTTGATATATCATATCACCCCCTTCCCATTTAAAATTCTGAAGTTGAATTCAAGATGGCGGACATCAAGATGGCCGCCGACCACGTGGGTAGCGTCAATGTGGTTCCCCCTTGTCCTGATAACGCTTGGTCATAACCATTTCCACGTTGCGCGCTACAGTGGCCTTGTACCGGGGGTGTTAAGTGACTTTTTGAGCCACCCTGTATAATAATTTCAGTAACTTTTCTTTCAATGAAAATAAAACCTTCTGGGTGTACTTTATAATTGTAACTTAAAATATTTTTACAGTCTTTGTGGTTGAATTTTCGCAATTTTTTAAATGATACTTTGCAAAATATCAGTTGCCATGTTTATTTACAGTTTAATGATAATGACACTATTTACGGTTTAACATGATTAGAATTTTGTGTATTATTCTACACAAAATGTTTGCTATTTTTTCCCATGAAAATTATTGAAGTTTATTTCAAGAGAAATCTACGTGTGTTTACAGGTTACATATCCTTTCGTATGAGCATCACACCATCAGTACATAAATTTTGTATTCTTTATTTCCCTTTCTTAGAGCCTAATAAACACTATTAAATGATTACAACATTAATGTACTTTCACCGAAAGGGATTCTTATATCTACAAAATCCTTATGTACATTATACTATAAATTATTTATTTGAAGTTATTTAAATCAGTGATTTTTTTTTTCAAAACCTGATTTAAATTAATCCACCTTGATGGAGGGTATAATTCTGAACCTCTTCTTTCAGTCCATCTGTTTAGCACATCTTGCAAAGTTCCACTCAGAAAACTGCTCTCTCTTGTCCGGATAGCATCTGCACTGAGAGCATGAACTCCTCTTGGAATGTAATTCTTTCAATGTTAATACTTCAAAATGCAATTGACACTTGGGTTTGAAATTCCTATCTTACGACCCGCTTACCGAACAAATTTTCTTGAACTCTGGCGATACGTTTGCGTCAGCCTTTCATTGTGGGGTTCGTCGATCCCCGCTGTCTTCCGGAACGTTTCTTGTTGACATTCTGAACAGTTCCATCTGCTTCAGTTCGAGTAGTGCTAAGTCTAAGCGTTTGAAACTCTCACCTAAACTGTATTTGCACTTTGCGTTTTCAAACTTCCAGTAGCAACTTACGATATATTTAATTTGTTCAAGGCTTAGTATGCCCAATACTTTATAATGATTTAACACAAAAAGGTTAGACAATATTATGTGAGTTATCTGTTAAACTGTGTATATTTTTTTGGCACACCTTACATAGGAAGTCAATCATATCAGGTAATTATTAATACCTGGTCGCTGTCTTGGAAATAACACGTACAGTCACAAGCAAAATTTAGTTTGAGTTTCGATATAAAGCAATAGTGAAGGTGTACTTGGAAGTTAAACCAAGCATAACCCCTTACAGGGAAGCAACCAAAATTACATAACATGTATGCCCATTACATATCCTCCAAGTATATCTGCATGTTTCTCTAGCGTTGCATCCTAATACGTTCTTTACGTTTAATCCTTCCATCATTCCGGCTCTGCAAAAATATTAACAATGTCACAGGTTGGAACTACGTTTATTGCGTAGCCGCGATAAGCTACAGCGATACTTTTCAGAAACTACATCAATATTTCATTGATTGATTCATTCATTCATTACAAGGTATTCATCAAATTGAGCATTAATGTCATTTTGAAAAGTAATACCACATATAAGGGTATATAAGCAGATCTGGAACGAAGGCAGGAAAACCGGTGCACTGACCTCCTGCTGAGAATTGCCATTCGCAAGAAGTTTTGTAATAATCCGCTGAGAGGCACCACTCGCACTCTTGCTTCCACTTATACTGGTAAAAAGAATAAGAGATGGCGCTGCTGAATTTCACCGCTGTCGAGGTCAAAATCTGATGTCAACAGACTCCCCCCTCCCCGGAAGGATGGGGGTTTACAAGAAAACGGCCCCCTGCGATTATCTGTGGTAATGCCCAGGTATGTAATAGGTCTGTCGTATAATGTATTTTGTTTCTGTATCTGCATCAGAAATCAATATGTACAGATTGATTACTTTATTGATTCCACTGATGACGCACTGATCAAGAATATTTATATCGCAGGTCTATACTTGTAGCTTAATTTGTTTGTATTATGAAAAATTAACTTTCTATTGTTAACCTTCAGAGATAAGGTACCTTTCTCTCTCTCTCTCTCTCTCTCTCTCTCTCTCTCTCTCTCTCTCTCTCTCTCTACTTCTCTCTCTCTCTCTCTACTTCTCCCTCTCTTTCTCTCTACTTCTCTCTCTCTCTCTCTACTTCTCCCTCTCTTTCTCTCTACTTCTCTCTCTCTCTCTCTCTCTCTCTCTCTCGATTTCTCTTTTCCTTTTCTATCTCTCTCTTCCTCTTTCTGAGTCTCTCTCGTTTTACTTCAAAAAAGATACTACCACACAGTAGGTATTTCATATCGCAAAATTGTATCCGTGTATCCCATGTCCTTTCTGAGTAATCGATAAGCATCAATTAGGTTTTATAGTTGGCGGAAACAAATGAAGGACGTGTAAATCTCATGAAGTTGACAATAAACTTGTCACCACACGTAGCTTATAATATCAAACAAATCAAAATATAAAAATAATATATTGTTGACTTTCGACTTTTTGACTGGCAAACAGAGGAATGGACAAGACCTAAAGACCTAAGACAGAAGTAGTTTGACACAGGATCCATTAAAACATATTAAGCGCCAGACCACATTTTACAATTTTATTGTCCAGGGCCAGGTATGTTTTGAGACAAATATTAGTGTGTATAATATGGATATACGCAGTCCCCTGAAATAATTGTTTGTTATTAGAACTTTGTGAGGCCATGTGCATCAAAATTATACACATTGATTTTATTTAGAATTACTTAATTTGGTTTCATTTTTTAATTTATATTAAACAAAATTATACAAAATGTAATAAACAATATATACTGGTATTTTATAGTAGTCTACTGATAGCAATAGATTATCTAAATTCAATGTAAAACATATATAGTTTACATGTATGGTTGTGGGAAAAGTATTGTTTTTATAAACAGTGCAAAAGAATGATAAAATCACCTGTCAAATATCAAACTTACAAAATAATAAATGTGTTAAAGTTCAGCACCTTTGGCGTAGCCACGTGCTTTATAAAGAAACAGTCCAAGCACATGAATTTCTCCTCCACACAGCCAGCACAGTTTGTGGTAACTTGCTTTGAATGTCTTGCTGCATATGCTCGTCCATTAGTTTCAGCAAACATCTTGTAGCATGCAGAACAACGTCCTCTTTTACTTCCAGCTTCCTTCAATACATGTGTACGTCCAGGAAAAATTTTCAGATCTTTGTTTTGGTTTTGTGTGACGCCATAAATCAACGAAAGTGCCAAATTTTCACGAAAGTCTGTTATTTCTTCAACGCTTCCTGTTATCTTCTTGAAAATGATGTGGGCATTTACAACCGCTGTGTTGGTTAGTAGTTCAAATACAACTTTCCTATACCACTTCACACCCTTTCTTATTGTTGTTGCATAAGATGCCATCTGTATTGATACATCAATAAACGATTTTGCTGCATTATATTCCAAAATTGTTGGCCACCTCCATCATTTTTGGAACATCTTTAGTTGTAAGGAAAAACACGTCTCTCTTGCCCCCGGAATATGCTAAGCTTTATCTCCAAAGGGAAATATACTGTCTTTGCCCCCCAGTTTTGGAATCTTGCCACCCCCCCCCCCTCTTATTTTGGAACCTAATCGCCGCAAAAGGTCCACACATCTAAAAGCCTTTGAAAAGTCCTGGCGCCTCCAACTGTCGGGACACTTTTTCATTCTCATCCTTGTCATTTTCACCTTTGTTTCCTTCCGTGGCATATCGTTCTTCGAAGTACAGTACTGTACTTATGATTCTAACAATGATGATTTTTAATTGACACATCATTTTTTTAGGTTCACTAAAGCCGAGGTTGAGGGTTCACTATAAATAAAATATGTAACGTATTTTGTTGGGAGGGTGATTTGGGTTCACTATAGTTGATTATTCACTACATGCATAGTTGACTGTAATTAAATGCATTAAAATAACATTTGCTATGTCTTCAACTTAAGAAAATTCTAGTTCTGCAGATTTACAGCTGTCCGAGATATTGAAAGTTACTTGCTGCTGTCTCTTCAAAACTATGCTGAGTAGTTGATTTATGTTGCATTGAGGTGTTAGCAGGATTCTTTAATGATAATAGTGTTCTAGGTCGAATAAAAGCAACACAACTCACATGTTTACATAAGTCTTATTTGCAGTATCTTTAATTAAAACAAAATAGGGTTAAAATTGATGAACCTGTTCTTGAGAGAGTAAGCGTTAAATATATCAGTGCAAATATTAAAGATGGCGTTATATTTCAAGATGGTGGTGGATTAGATTGGACACCTTCTTTCAGGGTGAACATGTGTGTTGTGTAGAGTGAGTGTGTAAAGTTTGATACTTAACTTAGGCATGTAACGACACGACTCAGTTTTGATGTCAACAAACTCCACTACCATAGTTCCACGTATCCTCCTTGACAACAATGACGCAACCGACAGTGCTGCCGCCATGCTGGTGGTAACGCCCGGAAACTCGATCCCGGAATTAAGCGAATTGACTTGTGCTGAATTTAACGGCGTGCCTGACGGGAACATAGCTGGGAGGGAGAGCAAAGCCGCTGTTCGTGGTGAAAAGCGCGCTTAAAAATCAGCAGAGCGGACTCCGCGCCGTGTATCTGGCGGCATGAGAACGTATGGTAATTGGCGTTGAGTTAATTAACGTCACTTCTGCCACAGGGAATTTCCCTGCGCGGTCGACAAAAGAATTTTGGAAACAAGTCTTCTTCAGTCGCCCCAGACTCATTGAGCTCACCGTAGATGGTCTTTCATGAATTATAGGAGGTACTTTCTATTCCATTTTGTGTGCTCAACGTTTTTACGTCACTTTTCTACCTCTTGGGTTAATCGGGGCTATGAGAATGAATGCTGAAGTGGTCAAACATCCATTCCTGGCCAGGATTCGAACCTGGGACCTCTGGATAGCGACAGCTTTAGCAACTCGGAGATGTACTGCCAGCAGTGACCGTTATGACGTCACGTGTTTATTATCTGCTGTGCAAACTACGCTAACAGCACTAAACCTAATCTATTCACATACTTATCTGTGCTATTAGATCCATACGTGAGTAGGTTAGGCAGGTCAGGTTTTTTGCTGTTTGATAATATATATCTCCAAGTTGCTATAGCTGTCGCTAGTGGCTCGTGGCAAAGATTGTGATGGTCACGGTTTGTTCTGTTCCAAGGCTTGGAAGATGAAGGAACAAATGTATGCATGTGTGTATTTTCAGAGATGGAACAGAAAACACACCAGTCAATTTTGTATTTTGTTATTTTACGTCGCAGTTCTGCCACGTCTGGCCAATCGCGACGATGAGGATGAGTGAGGAATTGATGAGATTCGTGAACGGACACTCACAAAGAATACATATGCCCAGGCCAGGATTCGAATTAGGGAACTTCGATGGGAAGATGGAAAGTCAACGAACTAAACCACTCGGTTACCGAGCGGGCATCTTTGGGTACGCAAGAGACCCGTGGAATTGTACGCAAAGAAGAAAGTATTCCCTAAATTGTTTCCTGCATGATTTTGAAATTCAATAGTAATCAGAAACTTGTGGTGTAAAAAGTGTGAACAAAGTAAGAACACAGGGTCCACAAAGGCGCATATTCAAAGCGTTGACTGCTGAAGTGGGTTTCAGGTGATATGCTTCTTCACAATGAGTGAATGCGTTGTTCACGTCTAATTCTGCGATGTTTCTTTCTTGAACATGAAGCTTCAGAAAGAAACTGACAGATGGTTATCCATCTGCACAACTGCATTCGAATGGCTGTGATAATCTATTCATTCAATTAAAGAAAGATTGTGGAAGAAAGTGCCAGGTTGTCATTAATATGGTAATAATAAGATGATATGCTTGGGCTGAAAGTTTTCTAATTTTATTGTGTTTTTCTAATACATTTTAAAACTCTTTAAGATATTATAACCTCTGAATGTTACACAGAAATTAAAAATAATAATTTGATTATACGCCTGAAAGTTTCTATTAACCAAAAAATAATAATAATAAATTCATTCCAAACTTGGTAGCTCGCCATGCATTTTCAAATGTAGGACGTACGTAGTTCAATGGCTCGGGGATTTTGGAGACCTCTGTTCTATACCAATCGTGACAACCGAGAAAATAGTCGAGATAAATCGCAAAGCAATATCCAGTCTTCGCCCAGGAGTCAAATCCGGGACCGCTGATTTGACAGCAGCACCCACCACTATGTCTTGGCAAGTTCCCCCAGGGAGAAAAAATAATCGAGGGAAGAGCTAGCAATCCTGCAGAGTCCCTTCAGGAATTCAATTTGCAACCGTGTCGTATTTCCGTGCGAAATCCAGTTTTCGTCATCTTCTCGGCAACTTCTCTGGAAGCTACATCTAAATCAAATTCCCCTGCTGAGTCCTACTCCCCCCTCACCCCAACTGCCCTCCTTTGCCCCAGAGGTGGAAGAGATCAGGCGTGTGAAGATACTGATAAATTCTTGCAGATTTTTCCACCTGACGTTTACGGCAAGAAGGGTGGGAAGTTTTCGATCCTTCGATATAACATGAGAAAATATCAAATTGCACTTTGACAGTTGGACGTTTAAGCGAAATTGTAATTCTCAGGCAAGATTATTACACGTCCTCCTTTCCATAGGCATGTCCTCTTTGTAGACAGTAAAAAGGGCGCCAGGGCGAAATTTCTTTTCAGATTATAACACCATTAAGCGTTGTTTCCATGATATGAAAAACTCAATATGCTGACCAAGGCAGAAATTTATTTTATTTTAAAACATAAACTAAACATAACGTTTCAACCTTCTAGCAATGTCTTCTTCAGACTCTGTATCAAATACAAAAGAAACAAGGTACAAAACAGGAAGGTATATATACACAAAAATCACTTCCCTCCAGACACAAAATTATTAGAAAGTTGTTTTCTTTTCTGGAACATTCCAGCAGGTGGCAAAATTTACAAAATTTCAAAGAGAGAGATCGTTTGCAAAACCAGAAAAAAAACGGCAATTTTTTTTCTCACGACGATAAAAAATAGAAGATATATTCGAAAAATATTAATTGGCAGAGATTGATGTAGATCTACTGGTTAATTTTTAATTGGTGTCCAAACTCGAGTATCTATAATGTTTAAACCAACACTAGGTACAATCCCGGTTAGCCTTTCTGTGCATAAAATGAATATTAATACAAAGCCAACTAAGCAATAATTATAAAATGATAATAATGTGTTATTTATTAGTAATGTATTATTATTATTTTAGTTATTAAGGGTACTTTGTGTTTCTTATCACACAAAATTCTAATTTTTTAAAACTTGAAAACCCATGGAACAATATATTCCTCGGATTAAGTGGTAGAAGATGGAACATTACTTAGTTTCACACTCAATTTTTCGAGCTAACTCATGTTTTTCTTTGTAGTTCGGCTGGAACACTAATTGACTGCACTTTATAATTCCTTTTGTACTTTTTTTCTAATTTTAAAAGAAAGATCTCAATTTCGAGGCGGTCGACTGACCGTACAATGGACTTGAAATAAACTTTTGACAAACTTTGTTGCTATCCTCGCGACTATTGCGAAATTGTTGTATATACAGGGTGTAACATAATAGAGTAAACAACTTGAAGAATTTATTTCGACTAAACTACCGGGTGGCCAGAATTAAAGTTACCCAACTCAGAGCCCTCTGTAGCCTGTTTGAGGCATCGTAGAACTCTGAAATTTGGTGAATCCACTATGCAGACCATGGGATGGCGATTAAAAAAAAGTTCAATTTTCCGCCACCCGGTTGAAATCTGGCGCTGTACTTCCATGATGGGTTGTAATAATGACGTAAACCGCTCGAATTGGTTATGGATTTGCCTTTACCTTGCAATCTTGCAATAAACGAGAGATTATTTTGTCGCAGCTTCCAGCCACTAACAAATGTCTTTCTAATGAATAATTCAACTAAATCACTTAACGTGAGTGCTGAACAAAATATTCATTATTACATCACCACATTTCAACCTGGTGGCGGAAAATTGAACTATTTTTTTTTAACGCCATCCTCTTCCCCATGGTCTGCATAGTGGATTCACCAAATTTCAGAGTTCTACGATGCCTCAAACAGGCTACAGAGGGCTCTGAGTTGGGTAACTTTAATTCTGGCCACCCGGTATATGGAATAAAGCAATTATTAATTGTTGTGTATCAATCGGTAACACTTCAAGTCTACAAATATCTGCAAATGTTCAATTTGGCTTCCACCAGTTAAGCGACACACATCCCATCGAAAGTCTTGCCATACTTATCCCAAGAACTTCTCGTCCACCAAAGCAAGGGCGTTTCTTATTCTCTGCTATAGCTGTTGCACATTCTGCGGCATAGGTGGCACATACACATTGTCTTTCACAAAGCCCCAAATGCAGAAGTCTAAAGGTGTAAAGTCTGGTAACTTTAACAGCCTACTTTCTCTGCACCTATGAAAGTCGCCATTTTCTTTAACATTACGCCAGCGCCACAATGACCGTGTTTACAAAAGTCTTGCGCATGAAAACAAAACTTGAAGATTTTCTCATTGTTATACAATAAAACTCATTGTTGATAAGTTGTTTACTCAATTATGATACACGCTGTATTTTTACAATAAATGAAATATCTCAGTCTCCAACGAGATGTTCACTGTATACTTTTCTTTGCCTTCCAGCGTGGATCATGGGGTGGCTGATCTGCAAGACGGTCCCCTACCTGCAAGGGGTGTCCGTCAGTGCCTCCGTCAACACCCTGGTCGCCATCTCCGTTGAGCGCTTCCTCGCCATTTGCTACCCGATGAGGTGGCAGATGACGTCACGAGCCTGCAAGATCATCATCCTCATCATCTGGATCTTTTCGCTCAGCATCACCCTGCCTTGGGCCATCTTCTTCAGGCTCCAGCCCATGTTCCAGGAGAGTGAAGTCCAGGTATTTATACGTTTAACTGTAATATCTTGGTCTAGGAATAATGCGTATATCCCGAATAAATTACTATGTAAACTATGTTAAGCTCGGGAAGTATTATTACTATTAGGGAAATAATTTTAAGGTACAAATTTATGATCGGGCAAGGGAAGAAAAGGTTCTGAAAATGTTTTCAAGAAGATGCGAAAAAAAGGGTTGTGATAAAATGCCTTTATTCAATACTCTCTTTTTCTGCGGCTTCTGTATAGAATGCGCGCGGACCGCATAGAAAACTGGTTCTGCCAAATAGGTTTTGTTGAATTTTGTGTTATCTCTCGCGGGTTTTCTACATTATCTTGTGAACTATTGGGGCTGCAATGATTATATTATGCCATTTTATAGCTCTCGTTCTGCTCTACTAAATGAGATTATATGATTTTATGGATATGCTGAAGAAGAGTGAAAATTATTAATTTTTGTGTATAATTTGTTAACAAAACATGAAAGAAAAGGAAGCAAAAAGGTGCTGAAGCATCAAAGAGGGGTCAAAAAGGGGATAAATGTGCTAATCTTACGAAAAGGTGCAACAAAGTGTGTTAATTTTACTTGATTTCATGTCCTAAAATACATATCTCAAACGATCGGTGTGAAAACAGCTATATTTTTGGAAAGGTGCTGCACCTTAAAATCCCTTCCCTAATTATTGTTTAGTAGACTATATTTGCAAAAAAAAAACAACAGTAAATGAAGTTGGTCAGTGTCTATCCAGGATGATTCAGTAAAAGAATGCATAAAAGAAGCAGGAGGTGATGCACAACTGAATAATGTAGGGAAGTAGGGTAGAAGAACCTAGCGTACCGAGTTCAGTGTGGATATCCAGAATCATCTTGATCCTACCTTTCCTGCTCACTGGATTGGACGGGGAGGCGTTATTCTCTGGCCTACTAGGTCACCCGACCTGAATTCATTCGATGTTTTCGTCTGGGGTTATCTAAAACCAATTGCTTATCAGACTACAGTGGACATGGACATCAGGGATATTTGAAACCGTGCGTCAGAATCCCGTAGGTCATTGCCATGCTTGCATTGTGGTTGGAAGCTTTCGTTCTGAAAAATTGTTGTGAGGATATCTAATTGTAGTTTATTAACACCGGTTTGTTAGTTCTATGACACTAGTTTCCAGATGTACAAACATGCAAATCATAGGCGTAAATCGATGTCTATAATATTGATACTCAATGACACTGCCTGTCCATACATGTCACTTATATGTCATACCAATAGGTGACGGTACGCGCTAGCGCTCGACATGTTTCAGCCCTGGTTTCTCCGACCCTATGTATGTTCCCTATCTCCAACTGTTCAGTGGTACATCATCTATTCTTGTTTCCTTTTTGCACGCTTTTACCAAATCACCTTGTATAATTGAAAGTCAAAAGAGATTTTTCTAAGACACAAATACATAATGTACTATAATGATATTAAAATAAAATCAATTAAGTTATTAACTTAAATAACTCAACTACACTTTGATTTGTTATAAGGTACAGTATAATATTGGCATCAAGTAGCACGCTGTCGTCGCAGTAATTTTCCCTGTGATCATGACCTATATGTTATTACTATTTTATTGATTGATTGATTGAAATAAAACTTTTGGGTGTCTCAACACTTGGTTTATGTGCACCCATCACATTACACGGGGCCCGGCCTCTTACCGTAACTAAAATCAACGCTTGTCTCAGAGACTTAATATCTCCATACCCGTGATAAAAGAGGAGGCTGTGAAGGGACACTCATCACACACACACACACACATATATATATATATACTCGTTGCCCTACAAGAGAGAGAGAGAGAGAGAGAAATAGAAGCGAGAGGGAGAAAGAAAGAAAATTGAACGTCGAGAAAGAAAATAATTTTAGAAGAAAAGAAGCAGAAATAAAGAGAGAGAGAGAAAAAAAGAGAAGAGAAATAGCAGAAGATCAATAGAAAGCGAGAAAGACTAAGGAAGAAACAGACAGAAAATAGGAAGGAAAACAGAAAAATAAAGAAAATATCATTGAAGATAATGCACACAAAATCAACCTACATGAGGAATGAAGGAAACACTTTTGTACTATCCTGAAGCTGAAAGGAAGGGTTTCTCCGCGTAAGACTGGATATTGTGAATACCTGGACTGTTCTCCGAGTATTGTCATTGCCCTGGAATTAATACTTAACAAATAATGGTTATCAAAATCAGGAGCGCCGACCTGTCAAAATTATTGGGGGGGGGGGGCCTCTGATCACTGAAATAAATTAATGAATGACTCACTCTCTCCCTTTTTTAAGTTTTGGCCTCAGTGTTCGGAATCTCATAAAAGCCCATGAATTCCTCAAAAATATCAAAATTTTTATTCACACTTCGAATGCAGAATATTAATTGTCCATGGATGGATATGTCACAAGTTTCGTCAACCATAATAGCAAAATATTCCCGACTTTTATATCTGCTACCAAGGAGCGCAAAACAGATATCCCTAATATATCAATGATCTCGTTCTGAATATCATGTGAGAGCCATTTGTAGCCCGAACGTCCCATTCACTACCCTAGTTCATGCACATCGTCTTTTGAAACTTTTTTTAGTAAAAAGTTTAACAATACTCATAATTACATACTTAGTATATAGTAATAAGTCATGTGTTTTGCTGTCTCTGGTCATAGCCCCCCCCCCCCCCCCCCAAAGTTGATGGTTTAGCGCTCTCAGCCCCCAAAGTTGATAGTCTAGAACATTTCAAATGTGTATTTAAAGTTAAGTTCATGTGGCACAATTCAGAGTAAACTTTACAAGAGAAGGAAAATAATACATTAGATCGTCTTAAGCAAAATTATTTCGGGGGGGGGGGGGGGTTCTGTCCCCACATCGTTAACATTGGGGGATGCTCGAGCCCCCCAAGCCCCATGGAGTCGGCGCCTATGCCTCCAATAAAAGTAAAATAGAAACTTTCACGTCTCCATTATGTTCAATCATGAGTCGAATGCATTTTCATAGCTACTACAATCAGTTTCAACAATGCATATAATTATTGTTGAATGTTTTAAGATTGTCGTGATGCAAGGAATGAATGAATGAATCAGAGAGAGGCTACGCTACGGCTTGGTGTAATGGTAGGGTATGCTACAGGTATTGGAAAGAGCTTCAAAGTTTTGAAGCTTTCCAAGCGCGCCTCATTACTGCTCGACAAAGTTACTGACAGGCGAAGATTTATCCGACTGCCAAATGCCCCGGAAGTAGTGTATCAGCTTCGCACGCTTAAGATTCTGGATTCGATTCTCGTTCGATTTCCTCTATTTTTATTTTATTAATTTCAGCACCTATTATCTCCATTTTATTTAATAATTTATTGAAATATAGATGAAACAAAATTTCATTTATATTATTTTATTTTATTTTACTCTATTCTCCAATCCTTTCTTCTCGACTCGTCTTCTCCTCTTCTGTCGTGTTTTTCATCTTCTCTTCTCTCTTTTCTTCATCTTCTGATATTCTCTCCTCTCATCTCACTGCTTCCTCTCCTCTCTTATTTTCTTTCGTGAAGACTCATTAGCGATGAAATAGTAGGAAATCGATTTTCTTTAAGTAGGGGAACTTCATTTCTTTCATGAAGTATAATACTGTATAATACTGTATTTAAATACATAAAACCTTATTCTATTTGTATTGTGTATTTCAATCATGTCTATTGTGCAGTGGCAACCCTGAAATTTAGCCTAAATCTATATGCAACCCACCAACGTCTCATGTAAATTGGATTGCCTAGTAGAAAATGTCGTTGTCCTGAAACTTTTGTGAACGTTGTACAGTCACGGACACTGCCGGATTGTAATGAATACATTGACTTTCAACAGAATCGTTACAACCCGGCAGAGTCCGTGACTGTACAATTTGTAAAATTCCTTACATCATAGTGACCGAATTTGGGAGGGGAAGGCAGCCCACCCTCCCGCACCATAGTTGCCAAAACATATTTTTAGCCCAGAATTTTGGTGTTCCTGTCCCACACTGAGAAGTGGTAAATGGCAGGCGACACAAATGTTTTACACCAAAGCGCAAGTGACTCTTAACAAACCGTACATAGTTTAGACTGCGCGCATGAGCAACAAACAGATCGAGGTAGCATGAGGTAAACTGTATGAGAAAAAAAATACCTTATCCGAGCGACAGCTTGTGACAAGTCACATGTACTGCGTTACAAGGTCCTCCAACGTGAAAGATTGCACTTAAATTTCTTAAAGTTCGTTTTCAAGAGACATACCGCTCTTGTACCGTGCGGTATGTCACCCGTCACTCGTCTCAGAAAATAAATTCAAACCTCGCCATGGTTGAATATTAGGAGTGGCCACTCTTTGTCGAAAAATAAAACATCGAAAAATCCTTTTTTTCGAAAACGAGAAATAAGGTACGGAAAATATTTAAACGAAAAAGTTTTCGATAAATGAAAAAGGAACAATTTTTCGAGATATGGAAAACGAAAATTTTTTAATTCCTCCAAAAAAACTGAAAAAAGAAAAATTCAGTTCCGAAGTTTTCCTTTATAAAGTCGAGTTTTAAAAACCTGCCATCTTCGGGAAACGATGCCAGATGGCTGAATATCGTGAGGTATATTGTAAAATACAGCTATACAACCTTATTCGGCCGCACTCTTCACTCAGTTGATGTTTCAGTCGGACAGTAGGTCTGTAGGAATTTTTCTTTTCATACGATTTCTGATCAACAGTGAACAAGTGAATTAAGAGGTTTGAAATGCGTGTAGTAGGGTGTACTTCTAAATACCGGCAATATGTAATAATTTGTGTGTAATACAAGGAAAGGAAGATTCCTGGCCAGGTCAGAACAACAGTTTAATACCCAGAGTTTCCATTTATTTGTTTAATAATAATATCTTTGACCAACTTTTTTTATTTTCTGAGTCATTGTTTACTTTTTTTGCTCCTAAATATAAATCAATTTGTTGGATAATAAAATGCAATAATACACATGGTCAGTGTTTCTTTCAGAATGTTTCCTTTCCTACTAGAGGGGGAAGGCAAACCTGAACTCTGGGGAGATTTCTCATGTTTCCTAACTGGCTACACTGAAACATTTTTAATTCTTTAAATTTTTCAATTCTTTCTTTTTGTTTTTAATATGTTATGTTTTCGCAACGTTGCATTTGAATTTTTTTATATTTAAGAACATTATCTTTTGACAAATCCATTACATTTTAATGCCCCAAGTAAATTATTGATATTTTATATTTAAGTGTCAAAGAATCGAATTTTTTTAGTTAACAGTATCTAAATGAGTAAGTTTGTTTGAGCAAACTGAAAGATGTAAAAATGGATGCCGGTTAAGCAAAATTATCAGGCATTTAAATTTGCTCTTATACTATGTAATAAGGTAATTCCCTTTCGGGAAAAAATACCTTTTAACACTAAAATTTGAAAACAAGTTCATGGAGCCAAAATAATATTTTGTGAGAAACGAAAATTTTTCGAAAATTAAAAATCGAAAGACAAAAAAAGAAAATCTTTGAAATGGATAAAACACGAAAAATGAAAAACTTTTCTGGAAACAAAAAGGTCGAAAACGAAAAACGAAAAAAAAAATCGAAATTGGCGAAAGACGAAAAATTTCACTTTCGAAAATCAAAAAACATTTTTTTTTCTAAAATGGCCTTCCCTATTGAATATGTAATGATGTGGCTTGTTGCTCGAGAAGCAACAAGGTAGACTGAGTGGGTATTCGGGAATAGCTGGAAGTATCCATTATGTGGGGCAGTGGCTACTCCCGAAATAGCATTATATCTGCCTTTAATAGGATCATTCACGCAACTTCCCCATTGTGGTAGTCCCGGGAAGATCCAACCACTCCTCTGTGGCTTTGCTGTCAAAGATCAGCTTACCTCGTCAATAGACGGATGCCTCTCAGCAGAAGTTCATTAGTGTTGGCTTTCTCTTTTCTTCCTTTGGTGGTATTTGAAGGTGGATGAGGGAGAATTTCTCCCAATGGGGATGCATCACCTCTGGTTATATTTTTTCGTTCTTGAGGGGGTGGTTGGGGTTACGTTATACGTATTTATAAATTATATTATCCAAATGCTTCAAGAGAAGTTACTGAAATTTTCCTTAATGGAAAATGTGTGTGTATGTGTGTGTGTGTGTATATATATATATATATATATATATATATATATATATATATATATATATATATATATATAAACTCCTCACAAAAAGTCTGGAATATTCCATTTGTCGGGGAGAGAGGACATGGGCAGGGCGCAGTGCGGGTGGAATGTAGTTGGAAACATGAGAAAAGAATGCAGGCAGAACACCATGTGATGTACGTGCATATCCGGGCAACAGCTAGCGCCATCTACAATGTGGTACAACCTATCAGTACCGGCCGAGTTTACCTGGCCGTCACGCAGCATGTCAAATCCAGTGTCTTCGAAGCAGTGCAAGCGTTAAATGGATATCTGGCGTTAGACGGTGATAACACAGTTTGATCGCACCAGGATTGTGACATTGTTGCAACAAGGGCGTACACAGGCGGAGGTTGCACGTGTGGTCGGGGTCACCCAAGGAGCGCTATCCAAAACATGGAAACGATTCAGGAACACGAACAGTGTATCAGACACGCCGAGAAGTGGTCGTCCAAGAGTGACAACACGCCGTCAGGATGCATACATTACTGTGACTGCACGCCGAAGGCCAACAGCGACTGCCCGGGAGTTGCAAAAGGACTTGTTGCAAGCATCCGGCGTTCGTATCGCGACCCAGACTGTGCGTAATCGTTTGCATAGTGTCGAACTAAGGTCATATAGGCCGCTGAGCCGTGTGCCACTGCGACCTCACCATCGGCGGAACAGACGAATATGGGCTGATGAACATCGTAGGTGGGATGTGCAACAACGGCGGAATGTGATGTTTTCCGACGAAACAAGGATCTGTTTGCGGCCTGATACGCGACAACAACGTGTTTGGCGACGTCGCCAACGCCACGGGAGGCAGCAGCATGTGCAAGAAGTCCATCCCTTTGGTGGTGGTGGAATCTTGTTTTGGGCAGGTATCATGTACGGGCGACGGACACCTCTCATTCCACTGCAAGGGCGGTTGACGTCTCGACGCTACGTCGATGAAGTGCTACGGCTTTTCGTGCTTCCATTTCGCTACCAGTATGGTGCCGACTTTGTCTTTGTGGACGATAACGCACGTCCATATCGTGGAGAACCAGTGACCAATTTCCTGCAGGATGCTGACGTTCGTCGTATGGATTGGCCAGCACTCTCCCCGGACATGAATTATTATTATTATTATTTATTATTTGAAGTAGGGTTACACTTAAGCTTACAGTATTTTTACACGGACGATGTTGAAGCAAGCCATTTCACGTCGTCCACAGCCTCCGCAATCACTGCCAGACCTCATCCAGGCTGCCCAGGTTGAATGGGACCGTCTCCCACAGGATGCCATCGATGCACTCATCTCTGGGATGCCACAACGTGTGCGGGAACTGCACAGTGCAAGAGGAGGCCATACACATTATTGAGGGACTCACTTTATGTGTGTCACACACTGTGGCCGTTTTGCACAGTTCATAGGGAAGATGTTTATTCCTTCCCTTGATTTTGGTTGTTTTTCGTTCACTATATTTGGTTGCTTTGGTGAACTTGGCAAGCTGGCATCGCCACTTGTCCTCTATTTTTGCACTTGTCCTATCACAGGGTGTATCATTTTTGCTACAATAAATGTCTCTGTTCCCATTTCTTCACTTTCTTCTTATATTCCAAACTTTTTGTGAGGAGTTTATATATATATAATCCGTTCCCTAACTGATAACGTGTGAAAACGACCTTAAAAGAGATGAAAGTTTTGATGTAAACTTTGTTCTTATCCTGAGAGATGACAACACTTACTGGGATGTGTTTGTTTACATCACGCACCCAGATGATCTTTTCGAGCCGAGACTTTATATCCCCAGCAAGAACCTAGGGGCACGAGCGGAAGGGGGGGGGGGGCAAAAACCTTGTTGAAGTCTAAGAGCTTGTGAAAATGCACAGTGGCGCTGGGAAACTTTCAGCATCTTCACATGAGAAGTTTCATTTCACTTTATGTACATAATATAAATGGGGATCCCCAGAAAATAATCCCGCCTCCCCCTCCCCCCCTCGCATACATTCAAGGGTATCGCTTGTTGTGCTCGTGAAGAATATACCAGGACGTCAGTTCCTATGAATTTCAACGGTTCTCCCGACTTTATTTAACTATTTGTTACATGTGAGATTACAAATATAACACATATAATAAATATATATAATCAAATGGAAATATTGCATGTCGAGACACAATGAAGTGTACAATATATTACATGAGATGAATTTTGTGGGTGACGCTTTGATGTAATGTTTAATTGTTACAGAGACATTAGTGACATTTGCTATAATTACTCTAAAATTTGCATTACATTTACAAAGTTTACAATTACAATTATATTTTTTTACATTAGTGACAATGATAGTTTGTGAGTGATAAGAGTACGCGATTAATTATAGACCAAGACATACATTTATTTCCCACCAACCTCAAAGCGTCACAACGACTTCAGTAGTATCTAGATAAATTAACTTTTAACAATTTCCAATTTTGACTAATTACCAAAATACAAATCGATATAGATGATGTGTTGTGAATTGATTATTACTTATTAGCGTTTAAGGCAATTGCAATATTTATATCCTGATTGTTCCATGTTTTTAACTTGGGGCCATCGATTATTTGCATATTCTATGTTAATGAAGCAGGCGTGCAGTGTACCGACGCGAGTCCCAATTTTAACTGTTCTGGTGTTCCAGAGCAGTTTTCCGTATTAACTGTACCAGAAGTTGCCTTGTGCATATTGTGAAATGACGAATGTGTACTTTATGTACGTTCAAGTCCTGAAATTTCTCTTTTTAATTTAATAAATTGAGTATTGTTCTGCAATTATTAAGCAGCTGCCCCTAATCCATACGTGTATGTATAAATACATGAAATATGAGGCATGGGTGTTTTGTAACTTCCGCTATTCCCGTCTCGCCACTGTATACTTATAGAGTGGTAAAGTAATTAATAATGGCATTATTATTGTTATTATTATTATTATTATTGGTACGTTTATCCTAGTACTCCCCCCCCCCCCCACCCCACCCTCCCGACAAAAATTCGTGGTTGCTGACCATCCTTGCACCAGTATATAGAGGTTCTGTGTTTGATTATTTTGTCTTCGTTTGTGATGATGTTATTTTTGTTACATATGTCGTATATTTTAGATAGTCTTCTCAGATTGGTACGGTGGTTAGCACATCGCGCTGCGACGCCAAGGGTCCCGGGTTCGAATCCCGGTCGGGCTTGGTTGTTTGTTAATGTCCATTCATCAATTTCATCATTTCATCACTCATCCCCATCTTCGCAAATTAGCCAAGAGGCACAAAACGCGAAGTAAAATAAACTAAATCAAATCAAAAAAAAATCAGATTGGTACCGATGTAATTGCATTAATCAGTTTATTAGTCACCCGAAAATAACGTAACAAGAGACATTGTTACATGTAAACTGTGTTGTAAACTTTGTGCAAGTTATTGAAACTTGGGAGAGGCATGTTGTGCACGAGAAAACTGAGAAATAATATGCACTGACCTCAAACTGCATACGCAAGACTTTTCAGCCTGAATAAAGTCAATGCCCTTAGCCGAAGAATTTTCCTCGTAAATCTTTACATTATTGAAGATTTTATGCATGAATTAACCTATGAAATTAAATATTGATAAATAAATTTTAGCATAATAATAAGAGTAATAATAGTTTGATTACGTGTGTAGGATTGTTGACAAATATAAAAATATGGAAGACAAAGTGGTAACGTCGTCTCCTTGTACTAATTAAGTGATCCCGGGTTCGATAACCGGGGAGGCACCGGGCAGATCCAGTTCTGATTAGTCTATTTGTGCATAAAATGGACTTAAAAAACGAAAACCCACAACTCAAATATGATATTGGGATTATGATAGTTGTCAACCAGTTTCAGCTGAACATTTCACAGCTCAGTATAGTTGATACGAGTGCACGGTATAGGGTCGCGGCCCGGTGGTTGAAAAACAATGCACTAGAGTACTTTACCAAGTTGACTAATATATTTTGGACTAAAGTGCCTCCATAAGCTGACTTTTATAAATAAAAGCAGTCAGGTAAATGGCCAAAACATGGCCTCTTTTCACGATGTTGAAGGCAAATTACAGCCGATAGATAGCTGCATCAAAAAACTTGATAAAGCGAAATGAACGTTGTGTTTAAATCTTAAAACATTGTTAAAACATTGTTAAAACATTGTACATATCGATACTTTATTATATCAACAAATTAGAGGATCAAACATAATGCCAGTTGGGCTCTCTTCTAGAGTCTAAATACAGATCGTTGGAATGAAGCATTCCCTGCGCATGCGCGAACAACAAACTGAAGCAACACGATGCACGGTATTGAGAAAACGGCACGTAAGCGACACGCGACATGTGCATCTTGCCATGTCTCTTCGGTTCGAAAGGTTGCATTGATTACTGAGTGTTGGCTTCCATGCGACACGTGTGTCGTGTTGCATGTCGCGTGTTGCGTGTTGCGTGTCGCGTGTCGCGTGTTTCTTCGGTGTGAATTCTCCCTTAGGATTATAAAGCGGGTCTTGTGGGTGGCAATCGTCAATTTTGCCGTATCACAAAGTTCTCGAGAGAGTTTATCGCAATACTGGTCTATCTTTCCAACTCTGTTCTTGAATTATAATTATTACGTGATCTACAAGGTCTATTGTGCTTTTGATCTCCGAAATATTTCCTAATTTTTTTAGAGATAGCTTCAAGTTTAGATTCCACAAATCGGGACCTAGAATGGATCCTTGCGTTGTTGATTTTGAGACCGTTAAGTTAGAAATCTGGAGCGCTTTCCATATGTTATGATTTGTGGGCAATCTATATTTCTCAAGGTCCTGAAAAGATGGGGCCAACTACCGTTGGTACAGGTAGATGTTAGTTCACAACGCCATTTGTACCTTACAGCCTTGCGCCGGAGAACCAACTGCAATCGACTTGGTATATCGCTTGCAAATACACTCGATATAAATGTCGTTTGCATCTGTGTATAACAAGATCTCGCTTTCATGTCCACAGCGATCTCTTGTAATAGACCTACACCATTCTTCCTTTTGAGTCTGCAAATATTGACATGTTTAAATCTAAGGTAATAAAAGTTGCACAAAGCACTTGAAATACCTATCACTCAACCTAACCTACAAGCTTAAGGAATTACTTCGCAGACCCAAAAGGAAGAACCGTGAGTGGTCTTACATTATATACCTACTATCTGCATACCTGCATACACGCTGACTATGAAGACTTACTTCATTACACACCTACATTTGCCTGAAGTGACATGGGAAAATCTCAGGGATTACTGTAATTTTACTGTGGCAAGATGGCCAAGTTCTTCGCAGCATAACAACAGTGGATGCTGAGCAAACATTTGACCTTCCCGACTCAACAACATTCCAGAGCAGACGAACTCGTACTAGCTCGGAAAACCTCATGTACTATCACACCTAGTATAGGGCCACCAACGCAGAGGCAGGCCCATTGTCCTAGGTAGAACTTCCACGAGGTCTCCTACCAAACGGTAGGGAAAAACCTTATCGGGAGAGATCCTACAGTTTTTCTTGCCATCCAAATAACAAGAATCCTTGAGGTATAGGGTGGAAACGTAACGTGTAAAGTGCTTTTAATTTTTTTTTAAATGCTTTGGTTAGCAACTATTGTATGTTTAATATGGAAACAAGGCATAATGGTGTTACAGCAAGAATCCAAGTTACTTCAGGAAAATCCTGTGTGTTATATTTTGTTAGCAAAAAATACGCGTATAACACACAGGATGTAATTAGTAGATAAAATAGCAGATAATGAGAATAACTAGCATTCATTCTGCAATCTAATCTATCAAGCTGTATGCAGCAGCGGTGATTGAATTCTATGAGTTGACTAGGCGCCATCTAACTGAAATCTGGTTGGCAGGCTTTGGCACTCTAAAAGACCTGTTGGCCACAGGGTTTATCTATTTTACAGACAAATACCTTTGGAAATATATAGCATTAATACGGGTCCCTGGTTCGAATGCCGGCCTAGGAATGGGTGTTCTTTGTCTGTGCCATCATCTTCATCTTCGCGAGTAGGCAAAAGTGGCAGAAAAGCGAAGTAAAAAAAGCCAAATCAATGTACGAGGGCCATCCGGAAAGTAGTATTTTTGGATTTAAAAAATACTAACGAATATTTTTTGAAAAAACTTTGTAATTGTTAAGAACAAACTTTAAACTACTTCTCTACATAGTCTCCATGTACGTTTAAGCATTTGTCATAACGCGTGACGAGTTTTTGTAACCCAGCTTCATATTCCTATGCCGCCAGTCCATTGAGAAAAGTAGTCACTCCTTCTTTCAGTTCCTCATCACTATGAAATGTAAGGAAGCGAGGGACCCACCCACCTTGCACAAACTTTCCCATACTTCAGATGATCTTTGACAATTTCATGAAGAATTGTTCGTGAAACATCAGTGAACTGTTCACTGATTTCATCCAGTGTAACGCGCCGATCTTTCTTGATGAATTCGTCAACTGCACTCAGCAGGTCGTCCGTAATGACAGACGGGCGCCCGGAACGTTCGTCACCATGGACGTTCTCCCTCCCCGAGTTACAGTTTCGACACCAGCGTTGAAGAGACGACTCATCAATAACATTCTCTCCATAAACCTCCTTTAATTGACGGTGAATATCACATGGTCGCGCATTCCTGGCGTTGAGAAATCTGGTCACAGCCCTTACTCAGGCACGTAGCCAGGCAGGGGGCAGGGGGGCTCAGCCTCCTTGGAACTGTCGTCAGCCCCCACTGGCACTGCCATCAGCCCCCCTTTACATTAGGTAAATTATTTTGCTTTTTTTTTCAGTGAAGTCTGAAAATGTAGACAACTCACAACTTGAAGGATAAATCCACAGAATATAAACAGAATCTATTACATTCGCTCATTTTGTTTATGAGCAGAAGTAGCTGCAAATATTTAGAATATTCTCTAGACTTCAGAAAATTCTTTCATATGGGAGCTTCTTTATCTGTATCTTCACTGTCTCTGTTGCAACCTCCCGTTTAGACAGAAATCTGTGACTTGGATGTCATCATGCAAGTTCCCTCCGCATCTGCGTCAAAGGTCAACAACAGCTCCCAAGTTTTGGGAAGGAAGGGGAGTTTAATTGCTTCGGCCAGGGTGGAATATACTGTAGGTACTGTGAATAAATATTGTGCGTTTTTTGTGTGTGATATACATATCTGTATCATCTAATATAGTATAGGGTGTGTAAGGGATAATTTCAGTATCAGTCAATTAACACTTCAAGAGATGTTTTAAAAGATGTAGAAATATGTAGTATTTGTGTAGTATATGATATTTATAAATGAATGAGCGCCCCCCCCCCCCTCACTCACACACATAATTTACCTTCATTTAATGTTTTTTTAAAAAAAAAATGGACTTGGTTTACAAAGCTCCCCCTGGAGATCAATTCTAGCTACGGACCTGACCTTACTTCACAAGTTTTAAATTTTTTGAACATTAATAATAATATATCTTTATTGAGCGGGCGAGGTTCAGCGTACGCTGTTCTCCCACCTAACCCTTGTCAGAATACAGTCTACAGTTACAAACGGTTTACATATCCACTAAGAAAAAAAGAAAACAAAACAAAAAAATAATAATAATAATAATAGTAAATAAGTAAGAAAGATGAAAAAATGCATGGACAATTTGAAATTAAATAAGAACTGTAAAGATACAATTAATGAGTATATGTATACACAAAAAAAATACATAAAACTAAATTCTAAATACAATTTTAAGTATATATATAGGCACACACACATGTACACATAAATGCATTGTAAACATTGTAAACACTCACAGAAACAATAACTACAACGACAGCGCTACTAAAATTCGCACACACTGAGCAGACAGTCAACCGAAGTACTGACCTTGAGCGGCGGCTATTCGCGTTACCAGCGCTCCACATGGCACGAACGGTTACTACTTTCCAGATGGCCCTCGTAGTATTAATAACATAAACACACCGGTTCGGTGAACGAGTGTGTTGAGTGGCCGACTTTCGATCTTGCCCCAGGAGTTCCCGTGTTCTAATCTCGATCTGGGCATGGGTGTCCTTGTAAGCGTCCTATCTTTAATTTAATCACATCATCACTAAATTCGCATCGTCGATATTAGCCATAAATTACAGAAAAGCGACTGAAAATAATAAATTCAAAAACTTACGTACTATCATGCAGTTGCCAGCATCTCTCCAGTCTTGAATGGAAATCCAATTTGAAGCTTTAGTACAATATAATTCTTATGCGTGTCTGGTCGTTAGTTTCATAGTTACTGTAACGAGCTTCAACAATGAACAATAACTGTTGCATGTTAAACATTGTTGTGCTTTTTTGTGTCGGGTCACGTTCACTTACAAAATAATCTAGAATGTAAAAGAAGAAGTTGATTGATTAATTGATTTGCTTTATTTTACTTCGCCTTTTGTGCCACTTTTGGCTAAATTGCGAAGATGGGAATGAGTGATGATATGATGAAATTGATGAATGGACACTCACAAACATCCATGCCCAGGCCAGGATTCGAACCCGAGACCCCTGGCGTCGTAGCGCGATGTGCTAACCACTCCACCACGGGGGGCGGCTGAAAGAAGAAATTTCGAACTTAAAGAAAGTAAATATTGAAACTGAACGTGAAGTTTAGTAAATCTCTGGAATTAGATTTTTTTTTCCATTTTGACACCGTTGCTTTTTACCTGTATCAGTTCATTTTGCATTTCAGAACATTGGATAATTATTGTGAATCTAATTTTATTGTGTTGGTCTGAAATTTTCTTGTGGTAATTGGTCATATTTAGAAAGAAATTTCACCAAATCTATGAAGATTCCTGAATTTTCTGTTGTTTTTGCTGTGTATAATGTTTCTCGATCCGCTAAATCATGAGAAGTCAAAAATTGTGTTCATGCATATCAACCTTTGTAAGAGAACGTTTCATTGTTGTTGTCTGGCATCCTGAATATTCTAAAATCAGACGAATTCATTCAAGTTGTAATGTTTCACTTCAATTTATAACCAGTTAAAAACATAATGATATAGTTTTATCGCCCACAAAAATCAGCCCTTTCCATCTATTTTTCTCACCTCTATTTATTACATTTTTTTAAGGAATTATAAAAGCCCATGGGACGCGAGGCCCCTTCGCCAACCCTTTGCTACGCCTCTGTTGTTATCATAATTCCTCCCATTGTCACGGTAAACCGAAGATCAGATGAGGAGTAAAAAAGAATAAACAAAGAAATAAAAACGCATTCTCTGCAGTGGTCTCAGGTTCGATTCCCTTTTAAGGCACCTTAGACTCGTTCTGACCCAAATTTAAACTGTAGATCCAGTTCCGATTAGCCTATCATGAGCATACAGTGGACTTCTCAAGCCTGTTAGGCGTGCGTGGTGATAAAAATACAGAACGAATGAGTCTTGAATATTATTAGGCATAATAATGTATCCAGAAACATGGCAGTTGGGGGGAGGGGGCGATCGTCCCTTTCTCCTTCCCCGTGGATCCGCGCCTGGCAGGGGGTCCAGCTTGGTTTCCCTGTCACATCATTAGAGGCGACGTTTTGTTGCATTGGGTATTCGTTACATTTGGTAATGCACCAAATTTATCTTTATAGCTTATTTACTGGAATATCATTAGTTGACATGATCAGATGGGTATGAGGCTATTTTTTAAACATCGATGAGTAGTATACTTAAAATTCGCCATTTTATTGGTGCATGTTTGATCATCAATGTGAAGATTTATTTGCGCGAGAGACTATATATTTGTTGAGTGAAAACTGGAATGTTTTGCCTTGTTGATCCACCTGTCATACTTATCTTACAGCAGTTCCTTCAACCAAGCAAATCTAACCTGACCTTACCTAATTACCTCTCCCTCTCCCTATGTCTGTCTCTCATGTACAGTACCATAATTTTCCTAGCCAATTAAATTTAACTCGCAAGCCAAATATTTTTTTTTTTGAAGGTGAGATAGCCAGTGTGGATATTTTTATTAATGTTACCCAAACAATTTGGTCTTATTTTGTCACTGGTGGTCACTGCATTACATCCCATAACACAACTTTCTTTATTTACAGTTTGTACCAAAACTAAATTATACACAATTATTGATTGGATTGCTAACATCATGTTGAGATTCATGAAATATCGAATTATAAACTTGACAAGATTTTTAAAAGTTGCATTCTCTTTACTTCAACAACTGTAGGTAGCCGAGAGTTCAAATTGCAATGGCTATTTATTTTATGAAAACATTACAGTTTGCATTCAAGAACTCTTTGGTTACTCTAATGGTTATGGCACCACTAAATTCGGAATATGAAATACATTCATTGGCAATGTGTAACACCCAACCAGCTGGCTCCATCCATCACTTTTTTTTATATACATCTAACTTTTCATTTGTCCCTTGCCATGGCCACGCAGTCTAAGGCATCAGGCTATGGGACACATGCTGATTTGAGTCTCCTGGGTGGAAGTGTAACAATTGTTTTCCTGAGATTTCGGCCAGTGCATGGGACCAGTAGCTAGCCACTAGTGAGGAATTGGGGAGGTTCAAATGAGTAGCATAACCCAGTCATAGAAACCTACAACAACAACTGAGGGTTTCTCATGCTGACCACACATCACCACGTAAATGGTTGGATGATCTCCTACCTCTGCTGAGGCATGTGGGACTAAGGCCAGCAGTCGGTAGGTAGGCCTTGGCCCTCAAGAGCTGTTGCGCCATGGGTTATATATTTTAGCATTTAATACAGAATATCTGAGCATATTAATAAAATAGTGAAACTTTTCTTGATTTAACATACAAATACATAAATAATGAATTGATTTTATTACAAAGAACAATGTGCTAATTCTTCTCTCCTTTTAACTCTTTAGGTCTGTGTAGAATCTTGGCCTACAACAGAAAGTGGCAACATATACTTTATCGTGGCACATTTTGTAATGTGCTACCTACTTCCCCTGACCATCATCTCCATCTGCTACTGCCTCATCTGGAGACGAGTGTCCAAGAGAGAGCTCCCAGGGGAACCCCAGGATCATGGAGTCGAGCAGATGATTCACCGCTCCAAAGTCAAGGTGATCAAGATGCTCCTGGTAGTGGTCATACTGTTTGCCTTGTCATGGTTACCTCTGTATGTACTTTTCACAAGGATCAAATTTGGGGACCAAATATCTGAAACTGAGTACAGTGTCATTCGGGCAGTGTTACCTGTAGCGCAATGGCTTGGTGCTTCCAATTCTTGTATTAACCCAATACTTTATGCTTTCTTTAACAAGAAATTTCGTGCTGGCTTCAAGGCAATTCTCACGAGTCGCTCGTGCTGTGGTACGCTCAGATATGACCTTGGACATAAAAGCCAGAGCACATTCTTCAGCAGCAGATCAAGAAGTCAAGGTTCGCACAAGTCCAGCTTGTTGTCGAATGTTAGTTTTCACGTAACAACAGCTAGAAGTGTCACCTTTGCTGGCAAAGGTAGACCAGGGACCATATCTCATGACTACAGGGTGAACGCAGCCATAAGAGGTCACAACAGGAACATTTACAGCAATGGAACTTCTTACTTGGCGAATGGTAACATAACTCCAGTGTGACACCAACATCCCAGCTGGGAAACTTCTTAATCTGCTAACAGTTGTTAAGTTGTTGCCAGTCTGTTATGTAACATTGTGTCGACACAATATGGTAGCTGCTAACTAATACGGCAGTGCAGGAACTGAAGGTACAGACTAGCCAAAGGTCTTTGAAGGTCTTGAAGGTCCAAGGCAACTATCTTCAGCTGAACATGAAAGAGGACACACTAATTGTAATGTGAAGCAAAGTATATTTCTACTTAATACCATCCTCGTATTTTTATGGAAGGCATTAGTAATTACACATATGAAGTAAGATATTTTGATTCCTAACACTTTGAACCAATACCCTTACCTATGTCAATATTCTTATAGATTACCACAAATACTGATACCGATGCTTGAAAATTGTAATAATGAAACGTTGTTCAAAACATTTATTAACATTAGTGGTTGAATATTCTTTCCCAACTTGTCACATGAGAACCAGAGGAACACACCTCCAAAAATATGTTTTTCGGTCTTTTTTAACGTATTTCCTCTGAATAGCTCTATTTAAAGTCAGATTGGCATATCTCCTCTTCAAGTCCATAGCAGTAAGGTGGAGTTACATATCTCCAATTTAGTGACACTTTTTAAGAGCCAGATATATTCCTAAGAATACATTATTTTCTCTCTCCTGCACATTTGGTGCTCACATGATGATTTCATACTTCAGGTTAATGCGACTTACTCACTTTTATATATATTCTTTCGTATTTCTAAAAATTAAAAATACAAAAATATTTATTACTTACATAAAATGAGTATCTATTTTGTACACCGACAACGTTTCGGGAACTACTGTTCCCTTCTTCAGGTCCTATATTTCAGCTATCCGAAAATTGCCATAGCCTTGTCAATTCATACACTCATCAGGAAAAGGATTTGGTACATTATGGTAAAAGTAAAATATTTGGAAAACACTAAAACCTTTGCTGTGTGAGGTTGTGGGCATGTCGACTCCCCTCCCCTATTCTGCCCCTGCATTTCTCCTCCTCGTTACGTCATTTCAAGATCAAAATCACGTACAACTTGAGCTTTGCAAATTTCCAGTATAACTGAATCGATGAAAATATTACATGGCATTCTTGTGGACCCAAAACACCAAAAAAACATCATCCAGTATTGGCAAAAATCCAACCAAAACTTTCCAATATTGATACCACCAGTACCAGCTGATACCAATATGTTAGCAGCTGAGAAAAATTCATTACAATAAACTATTTCACAGTTATGTTGAGCAATATTAATTGTACTTATGCTTTGATTACCACTGATCATTTTTCATCGTGATTGACCATGTATTTCCAAACCACATTTTAATATACAAAAGTATATGTTATATAGATCTTTGTCTTGGCAGGCCTTGGTCCTTGGAGGACTGTTGTGACAAAGATTTAGTTGTTATTAACCCTTAAGGCACATAGCAGTTACCTACATTTCTGTACAAAACATTACCTACAATGTTCTATGATTACAATATCCTGTGTTTGGTAAGGTTAAGTGTACATGCCCTTCCAATGAATAAAGCAATTTAACATACATGATGCAACAAAAATTTGCACTTTCAATACACATTTTATTAGTGTGATAAAATGCAATGGATTTTGCAACAACTGGTGTTCCATCATTGTAAATGTAATAATAAAAATAATAATCACTTCATTACAGGGTATAACAAGTACCGGCCAGTATAATACATATATACGTAAACATAGTATTTATAAGTGTAATTATTGTTGTGTTTGTATAATTGATATAGTATTCAGCAAATTACTTGTTAAATCTAACTTGTATATATATGAAAAACAAGATCATGTTTTCCACAATTTTACTGTTTTTCTCTAACCTTTTTATAATGGTGGCATCTATATGTGTTAAATGAATAAGTGGATTACACCCTTTTCTGCATAATACAAAAGTAATTGTGTTACACAGTATTAGCATTTTGGTATGCAGCTTTTGTCATGTAATCAATTGTAATGTTCATGTGTAAGTTTTTATGTGTTTAATCAGCAACTATTTACATTAGACAATGAAAGATTGGTACATTTTTATTTATTTATTTTTATAGAACACACTAACAGTACTTAGTATGAAGTAACGATTTTACTAAGGTGTTACATTTAGTGAATTGAAAATTGTAGATCTGTAAGTACATGCAACTTGATATTTTGTCAGTTTTGTTTTAGGTAACTTTTCTACAACTTAGATAATTACGTATTATGTTCCTTTATACACACTTCATTATACAGTTACTGGATTTCTTAGTGCGTACAGATTATCTTAATAATTATTACTTCTTTTTTCTTTTTACAATGAAAGATTTTCTGGCAAATGTAATCTCAGAAGAAAAAGTAGTATTCTATTTCAGCATTTTTCAACATCCATGCACAAGATTGCACAAACTCTACATAATATTTTCTAAGACATTAGAATTATTGAAGAGTATATTTCAATCTTGATTTTTTTAAGATCTACATATACAGTGTGTCCGGCTTAAAAGTACAATAAAATAAAATTTTACAAGTTTTAATTTTATTAAGATATTTCCATAGAGTTTTCATCTACTTACAGAGTAACTCTAAAAGTTTTTTTTTTACATACCTAGTACACCTCAATTTGAGCTCCGTTGGTTGCTCTACAGATGTCCAACCTGTATTCAAGCTCCGCCCATGTGTTGTTCAGCATTACTGGATTCACATTTCGGATTGCAGCACACGAAGGTCACAAACTTGTGTCTGGTACACTTGTGACTTTACAGAACGGACTTCAACCAGGCCAGATCAAGAACACACCACGCCTTCTGCTGCAAAGTCCACATGGCTACTGATGCTACAACTGTTCAATTCAGTTCAGTTCGGGGAAGCACGCATGCACGCAATCCAATGGGTGCTGACGTTTTGCAAGCGTGGGAAAAAAAAAAACATTTTGAGATTACCTTTCAAACTACATGAGGTTTAAGGTGCTCTTGGTTAAATATTACATGGGATGATTTTTCTTTTATTGTACTTTTAAGCCGGACATGCTGTATATTAGGTTAATATAAATCGTGATCATCATGTTAAAAACCTAGTGTAAAATTGCAGTAGCAAAGTTACAATATAATTTATTGTTTTGCAACTATAGTTCAATTTTTGCTTTCAATTTTATACCTTAATGCTAGTTTGCAAATGGCTAATTTTACACAGCCCAAGAGCAATAGATGAGTTGAAGAGAGTAATTATTTTGCTTAAAAATGTGTATTAAGAAAATAATATAAGTTGCATCTTATATATAACTGTTAGTGTAAGGACTCTTTTGGCAATATTCTAATGGTTTCAATTGAGTAAATCATTCATTCATTGTTATCTGCCTCCTGTTTTACAGGCTTTCTGATCTTTTGCCTTAAGCTTTTTCAATGTAGGCTCCATTTAATTTAAAATCATCTATCAGTTGATATTTCCTTCTTCCCTGCATTCTCACAACTAACCATTACTTCCAGCAGGCAGTTCTTTCTTAGCCAGTGCTCTAGCAAACTTATTTTTCTTTTCTTGGTCACTTCCAGCATTGCCCTTTTTTAACAACCTTTTCCAGCAGTATAATTTGTTACTTACCCATGATGCATTCTTTGCCATAGACAAATTTCTAAAGCTTCTAACTATACTTACAGTTCTTTGTAGAATGCACATTTCTGTACCATGCAATGCTACACTTCATACAAAACATTTGTCTCTTCCTTAATCCATGAGCGATCAAAGAACCAACTTCAAACTTATATAAAAAAGCAAAGATGGTCACATGAACCCTTGAATCAATCCGCTTGGTCCAGTTGCCATGGTGAGGAAATTCTCGTGGTATCCTGCTTTACCAAACTTATGCCTGGCAGCAAAAGTTTTCAAAACAGGTGGCAAAGGTGCCTCAATAAGGTCAAGCCTAACAGTCACTGCTGGGTAGCAAACAAATGAGTCTCCAATTCTGTACCTCCCCCTGAACTGTGAGTGCACGTTGACAGCAGAAGGCATCATTTAGGACTGAACAAAAGTCAGGCATGTGGCAACACAGCTCTTTGCACATGGAAACTCCTACATCTGGAGACAAAGAGCCTGGGTTTGTTCTTTGATAGTCTGGGCTTTAGTTCATTATACAAGGTCCACAAACTCTTTTCTATTATGGCTTCCTTTGCCAATGCTATTCTCACATCAACTACCTGACTGCAGCTCATGACAAATAAAATGAAAATACAGGAGATTGTTTCTTCTATTCTTTGCTTTCTCTTACCTACACGTGCAACTTTTTATTTAAGACTAGCCGATTACCTGGTGTTGCCCGGGTATTTATTTATCCCAATCTTGTATTAGACAGGAAAATAATGAATTCTAACTATAGTGTAAAATGTAACTAATTTTAAATGTGATCGTGAATGTCACCAATTAGCTTAGCGACTCCAAAACTATGGATTCGACACTAATGTAGGTTATTTGTGGCATTTTATTTTTCACCCCCCTCACCCCATGCCTATAGGTGATGAACTTGGAGTTGAACCACATTGGGAGTGTCACGAAAACTATGGATTCCATTCGCAACACAGCCTGAATGTTAGACAACCCGAGAAACACTATAATTGTGCAGATTGCATAGTGTCACGGATGTCTGTCTGTGTGGAATTTAATATCTGTGGTTCTCGATTATTTTTACATGTCACCCCTTTCCATCCCACCCCTAGGGGTGCCAGAGGTGTCTTACTCCCACAGTATTTACTTCCAGATTGCAAGTGATACCCGTACCAAGTTTGGTTGAAATTGCTCCAGGTGTTCGAGAGTTATGCCGCAACAAACAAATATACACACCCACACATACATCCATTTATATATATATATATATATATATATATAGAAGATTACATAATGCAATAGACATGGACATGTCCCATTATATTAACTCTGATCTTAAGTTTAAGGGAAGAACAATGTTGTTACATGATGCTGATATTATTTTACATGTCATTGTAATGTTCCAGATAGTAAATTTATTTTTTCTAGATTTTTCATTTCAGCAAGCATGTGTGGGTATGTCTAAATGAGACCAAATCATGAAATAATAGCATGCCATTTGTTGAAATTCTGCACCAATTAATGGACAGGAACCATCTAGTGTTTCATCAAAAGTAAATTCACTACTAAAACATGAAAAATGATCTTACTTAAATCCAGTAAGACAAACTAATTCCATCTCCTTAAGCACAGAGACAAGTTTGTTCACACACAAGTACTGCTGTTGCTGGCTATGGATTAAATCAGAAAGCACATTAAGTGGTAAAATTTTGAACTTGCTACTGAAGTTACTAGGTTCAAATTCCAGCCCGAGCATGGGTGTTTATCAATTTCATTTATTCAACGCTAACTAATCCTCATTGTCGTAATAGCCAAGAGTGGCAGAAAAGCGACACTAAATAACAAAAATACAAATACCTACCTACTTTCTTAGGCATAACTATTACTAGGGAAAGGCCAGAAGGTTGATCATTTCAGTTGTATCTACTTACTCCTTATTTTGTATTTTTCTTACTTTACGATTTTTCTCTTTTCAGGCTGACACTTCTAATTGTACAAGGTGGTAGCCAAACGTTTCTGGGCTGGACTCCTTTGATCCAAAACTTACCTTGGCCCTATTGGCTACCATCACCCAATTCTGCCTTTTTTTAAAGACATCCTGAAAGTCTTGTTCTGTGAGGGACCAGCACTACCTGCATTTGTGCTTGGATCATCTCAATAGTTTCAAACTAGCAGCCTTTCAACTTGATCTTTAGTCGGGGGAACAGAAAGAAAGTTACTGGGAGTCTTAGACTAGTAGGATGGATGAAGGATGAGAGTCATATTTTCGTCAAAAAGTCCCTGGTGAACAAGACAGTGTGAGATGATGCATTGTCATGATGCAAATGGCAGTTCTTTAGTTGCCAAAGTTCGAGGTGACGTCTTTGCACATTTTCACACAGCTACAGCAATGCATCACAGCAGTAGATGAAATTCACCATTTGATCTGCTGGAACAAATTCTTTGTGCACAATTTCCTTTGGTGGCAATGTTGGGCATTGTGCAGCTGAGGGTCTTCCCTATGTTGTTGTCCTCAATGGATGTCAGACTGACCCTAAACTGAGCATGCCATTCAAACACCAATGCTTTGTTCCCCAAATACTTGTGTAATCATTTGCCAGTATCCCTGCTGCACTTTTTCCTGTATTTACACAAAATTGATGCACGTTCACTGCTCCTTTCTTGGATCCATTGTGAAATACTACACATCACATACATGACTCCATGTAAAAGAATGTAAATGTTCAGCACATTCACCCACCTGTATGACATTTTGTAAATGGACTCCCAAGGTATGTAAGCAATATGCTATTAACTACAACTGCTGTCCAGATGGCAGCACTAGTCCTAAAACTCAGGATAATACCTGGATGAATTAACTTTGTCATAAAAATACTCTCCACTGAGCCAGTTTGGGGGCAGCAAATATGCCAATTATGTCTCCAAGTGAAAATATCTTCAAACAAGGTGCATCAAACAACAACTTTTATCATCTTTTGGGCCTGGCTTTCATTCCTTCAGTATTAACAAATTTCTTCAACTGATTAAAACCAACTCTCTGTGTGAATACCTTTCACTGTGCAGTAAAATATACACTCTTCTTCAAATGAGTCATTTACAACCTTCACCTCATAACGAAATCACTTTTGAGTCATTTTTAAGCAGCCTAGTAGCTGCCCTAGGCAGTATTGTGGTTTAGCACCCTCCATTCAATTGACAATCTTAAGAGATTACTTAACCTCTCCTGGCCCATTGATGATCTCAGGCAGTTAATTATTATTTTTACCTTTCACATGAGGTACTTGCAACAAGCAATATCAAAAACAGTCTCAAAAGCAGTTCAGGTTGGAAAACAAGAGATTCTGAGTGACATTTTGCGAATCAGATTTGACAGGTCAAGAGAGGTTGCTTTGGACAAACAGGGACTCCTCTCCTTTTAATAAAGATACTGCTTGAAACTTGGTATTTCACTCTCTATTTCAATGGGATCATTCTCTTGTAGTACTTCGTTGTTAAGTTCTCTGTTTTGTTTTGCAGTTCATTGACACGCAAAGATTGTAATGATCTACCTGTTGGAAAACCAAAGTGATCAAAAACTTCTTTGAGACAATTAAATCTTATCAACCTCCAAATATAGAATGCTATGAAAAATCCAAATAAAGGTGTAATAGAATTGCTTAAGTCATTATCTAGCAACACTATATCAATTAGTGTGATTACGATAGGTGAGATAAGGAGGAGAATAGAGCTGCGGAATGATGATTCAGGCAAAATTGAACTAATAAATTGATTAGAACATACGATGATTCCTTTGTTTGGTAATAGGATGTTACCCATGAATTGTAGTGTTGCAGAGTGATCATAAATCAAAATGGATCTGTGATAGAGATCTTTTTGTGATGTAATTGAACAGGGAACGTCATGTACAGAGCTGAATAGTGACATCTATTTTCATGTGGCAACTCCTCCCAATGGAAGTTTCTAGGGGTCACTTCATCACTTCAAACTTTTCAATGAGAACAAGAGTCGAGTAACACCTTGTGTGTTTTCCATCTCCCTTTACCTCTGTGACTTTATTGTCTTTAAAAAAAAGTTTTGAATGGCACCTCTCGGCATGGTACTCTATCCTTCAACTTCAGCGCTCCTAGCCTACTCCTCACTGCAGGCCGTTTTCAAGCTTTCCCTGGAGTGAACTCACTTAATAACTTACCAATTCATACACTTTTAACAGCTGTCTTCACTCACCTCTTACAAGCACACTTTTCAATGGATAGATAACATAATAGTTGTGATGTGTCATGCAATAGTTTGCAGTTTTTTGCACAAAATATTCTGTGTATTTCAAAATTCCAACAAATTTAAAGGGCAATGCAATAATTTCTTTCTAATACAGATTATTGTGTTTGTCTCATCACCAATTCCATCACTTCATCTTCCATTCTCATTGTCAAGATTAACAAATAGAAGTAGAAAAAACTGAGTTGATTGAGTTGGTGTTTTAAGTCCACTTTATGCACAGCAAGGCTAATCGGGACTGGACCTACAGTTTAAAGTGGGATCTGAACCACTATGTACCTCCACCAGGTATCGAACCTGGGACCTCTTGATGACAAGGCAACAACGCAACCACAGCGCCATCGGGGAAGCAGAAGTAGAAAAAGAAATATAAAAATAACCAAAATAATATTAGAAACACTGGGTGAGTCTGTTAAAAGAGTCCCCGTGGAAAATATGCTCCTTGCATGTAGGCAACCCTGGTACAACGAAGAGAAGAGCAGGGTAGAGAACATTCCAGGATATCGGTGCCAAGCAGTTTAGACAACTTGACATAAACGTAACTTAATGAAACATCTCTACAGTACAGTGTGACAACAACCTACCTAGAGGAGGTGCTGGAAATGTCCTCCGTTGACCTAGAGGCACGTGTGCAGATGATACCACATGTTCTGAAAAGCACGGGCGAGGACATCCTGCGGGATAGCCTGGATAGCTGTGATAATGTTGTTCTGGAGTTCTTCGAGTGTGTGAGGGTTGCTGCTATACACCTGTCCCTTTAGAGCTCCCCACAAGAAGAAATCACAGGGTGATACAGAAGGTCGTTCGGGATCTGTGAGGACAATGTTGGAAGGGTGATAAGTTCATGAAAACCCATGTTGCCACCAACGATCATGCTCAGTTGGAAAACCAGCATTCCGCGCTATAGCCCGACAACGTAATTTCCATTGCAACAGACTTTTCCGAAGAGTTATCATGTCCAACTTTTCCCACTCCTCCTGACAGGCTTTCCAGAGGCCATTGAGAGTGCGTGGACATCTCTTTCCTAAGGCCCGTTTTAGGAGTCCAAATGCACAGAAGTCCATGGGTGACCGACCCATCTGGTGCCTTGACCGGAATGTCGCTGTAAGGAATTGCACGGATGCAAGTTTCCACCTCCGTTCGCTGTAAGAATAGACGAGTCGAACGGGAGGTATGGCTGGATGCTTTATCTTGGTGCACCCAGACCTGGTTTTTGGCCCAACATACAGTGCCGGGATATCTATGTTATAAATGGGTGTTAAAACCTCATCCTGATAGTACGTGGAGTTCACCTTCACATTATTAGCTACACGGCGAATTGCTAGTTTGCCATTATAGCAGTATCCAGCGATGATCATGAAACCCCGTGGAAAACTTTCCTGGCATTCTCGATACAATGTTTGATAATTGTTTTTGTCGCGAGGGCGGTAGTAAATCGCACGGGGTTTGTGACAGTCACTAAGGTAGACATATGCTTCGTCTAATGTCACCACATTTTTCCATCTCTCCCCTGCAAGATAGGTCTCATAGAGCTTTCTAGCGTTCGTGCGACGTTCCGCAATGTGACAAGGCAACAGCTTGTGAACTCGCCGCTTATTCAGCATTTCTAGTTGCAGGTCCTTCTTGATTATGTTGTTCACTGTTGACACAGACATTCCCAATTTACGTGCGATACTCCTTTGGGGGGCAGGGTTAGCACCTGACACAAGGGCCTTCACTTTTCTCACTATGTCCTGTGCACGACTCGTAGCTGCTCGTGGATTTGCCTGTTTCTTCCCCTGTGGAATTAGGCCCAGTCGGCCTTTGCCTTTTTTGTTCAATACCGCACCGATCCCGTTCTTCGATATCACAAAAGCACGCTTCTTGCACATTCCTTTCATTGCCGAATAGCTATATTTAGCATCGGAAAGGGCTGTTATGTAGCCCTCCCAGTATGGTTCAATTTTCTTCAGCATCGTTGTAGGTAAATGGCACAACACTCTGCACACGCGTTCTCGGTACTGACATGACTCAGCATGCACCGTTTGGATGGACTGACATTGATAACAGCACCGCCAGCAGCCTTCAAAATCGTCACCAGAGATCCCGAACAACCTTCTGTAAATCTGGAGAACAAGGTGGCCAAGGTTTGTTCATGCCACGGCTGATGACGCGATCAGGTGGGAACACTAACTCAATGCACATGATCGTTTCACATGCTGTATGCACCGTGGCTCCATCCTGCTGCTAAAAGTAAGCGTTCCTTTGCTCATCCTCAGTCAGTTGTTCAACAAACATGTTGAATATGTTACTGATGTAACAAGCCGAGTTCAAGACACCGAGTTTCTGTGTGTGCAGTGGAACCTCCATGAACACGTGTGGATTGTCAAATGACCAGTATTGCATGTTCTGGGAGTTTATGTAGCCTGACAGATGGAACCTTGCTTCATCAGAAATGAACAAGTAACTATCCTGCAGCACCTCCGGAGCAATATTGGACAGAAACCACTCACAAAACTGCACGCAAGCTGCCTTGTCCACATCCCGCACCTGATGAATCACAGTAACTTTGAATGCGTGCAAGCAATTTTGCAGTTTTTGCATTACTGATTTGGTTGGGGCCTTCGCTGGAACTCCATTCACCGCGAACTCAGTCGTAAACAAATCTGCACACTGTTTCCAAGAACCGTCATGACAACAAAGATAAGCTGCTGCACCGTTAACACCATGCTGACCCACTGAACCACACTCACAACTTTCTTCCCCACTCAACTGCACTCAGCTGACCTGCATGCTGCCTGGCTCAAGGTCACTACTGGACACTTTCTTTTCAATCCCCCTCTATGTCATGTTGTCAAAACTGCTTGGCACCGATATCCTGGACTGTTCTCTACCCTGCTCTTCTATTCGGTGTACCAGGGTTGCCTACATGCAAGGAGCACATTTTCCATGATGCCTCTTTTAACAGACTCACCGATAGATAAATAACAGCCTGAATATAATACATAACTTTCCCATCATTCATCAACAATATTAGAGAATTTTGGTTCAAATTATTATATCTCACACACACACACACACACACAATTATATGTATGAACTAATATCAAGATTAAAAAGGTCAAACAATATGTATCATAGCTAGTAGATGTACTTGATTTTTAAACCTTACAATCATCATCATATTTTAAGTGTTTTATTATGATGAGAACTTTAGTTAGCAAAATAAATGTCCATTATACATACTTCCTGCCACATCACACATGGTTTTTCCAACTTCTTAAATATGAAAGGATTTTTTCACATGAAAAACACAAAGCAATTAATTTCACCTCATTTCTATCATTTTGTTTCCTTCTGTGTTTGTGTGAGTAAATATTAATACCTAACTCTTAGAAGCTAGTTATTTGAGAGAATATATCAAAATTAACGATCATCATATATGTAACAATATAATTGTACAATAAAGTGCACAAATATTCTTATATTTATTTAAATGATGTTGTTTAAAAACTTGTATTCTATTTAGAAAAAGATGTTCTCAAGAAGTGGATATATAAATATATTTTTTATACATTAGAAAACCAAAATGTAATGAAAGTGTGCTTGTACTTTTAAAAATCATAGCACTGAGCTGTAAAGTTATGGAAAAGTACTTTTAGGATAATACTGTTGAGAGATGCACATTGTGATAATGAATGATTTCCTTATCGATGTTACCTGACTTGCTACTTGGTCGATGTGATTCATATTGCTTATTTTTTGTGCTCATACAGTATTTCATGTCTCAAACAAGAATAAAGATATTTTTCAAAAAATATTCTTTACGTGAATACTTGTCTTTTTCTTTCAAAAATGTGTAATTGAGAGATATATGGATACCAACATGATTGATTGATTGATGAACTAAAGATGCAAATGCAAGAAGGAAATGATGAACTTGTATCTCATAAATGGCTGTTTCTCAAATATCAAAATAAACATGAGAGATAGTACAGTCTTTTCTTCTGATGAAAATTGGTGGTAGCTTTTGAAGCATCAAGAGCAGATCATTACAATTATTCAGAAAAGTATAATTTGTGAAACTGTAAATTAGCAGTGATAGATGACAGCATTAGATATCTTATTATTTTAAAATCACAATATTAAGGGTGTGGCATGGTTTTTTTTCTTTTTGTTGGGACAGTTTCTGTAATGGTGTTGGCAACACTTGTTCATTGTCATTTGCATTACCAAGGTACGCCATTTACAGACATGGATCGCTGGAGCTGAGCTCAACGTGCTGTAGCGGTGAGGACGTTTTATAAAAATGGTGACACTGTTGCCTCTGTGAAACAAGCATATTGATAGTATTTTAATCTCTGAAGACAGTGGTGGGGATTGGGTCCCAAAACTTAGAGGGGGGACAAGGACAGTTTACTTTCCTTGGTAGATGAGGTTGAGCACAGTGTGGGGGCAAAAGTGGAAAAAAGTGGGGGGCAACTGTCCCCTAATCGCCATCATTGCCGGGAGATATGATCATATTCCATCGGCCAATGAAATCAGGTTGTGGGTGAAGAACTTTGAAGCTACGGGAAGTGCATTGAAGCATAAACTGTTGCAGATTGTCCGAGTGTCGACAAAATTGTGGTCACCTGTACGATGTAATTTCCAAAACACAAGCTTTACTGTGCATATTTTGAAAATGGCAATATGTAAGGATGTAGTTGATGTGTTTGTATCTTTTTTAAAAATAAAAGTAGTATTGATGTTGTTGCATTTAAAAAAAAGCCCATTTTTATGCCACACCATTTATATTGTCTTGTGAAAGTTGTAGATTATATGTAACACCCTTTTTGATGCACAGTGGATTTTTTAAAATTTGAACTCCAAGGGACACTAGAAAAATTGAATTATCCAAAATTCAAATTAACAAAAACATGCATTGTTAAAGAAAATCAATAAACCAAACCTACTGTACTACAGTATAAACAAAAGTAATGAACATGTAGTGGGCTTTGCCATAAAAATTTATGTACTTTGTGTGTGGTCCTCTAGGTTTTTCACCTACATCACAAGCTGTTGAGTTGTGGCTTCGAACAGCCATGATTGAGGCCAGTTCTTGTAAGCATATGGAATTCAAGCGGACGGGTGGGAGATATTAACACAGGCATTCGTGATTTAAAACAAACGTGCAGTTGGTGCAGATGTAACGAATGCTATGTGGTACATATTTCCTTACAAACAACAAATAAAATTGGCCGCAAACATGGCAGCTGTGTGCATGTTGACGTCACATGAAACCCACCTTAGTGCAGAACAAAAACAATTCCTCTCACAATAGTAATTTAGCTATCAGTAAATGGAGAATATAAGTAAGTACAATGTATTAACACACAAAATCACATACACGTGCAACAACATTAGCTACCTGTTCTCACTTAAAGTGTGATTTTTGTTTGTTTATTGTTAAACGATTAACTAATTTATTGCATGAAACAAATCATCATGAACATTTGCTTGAGATTCAATGCACCATGCTGTGACACTGAAAAAAAAGGTACAGTGCATTCGGTTTAGCCCGAGCTCTGGCATATGCAAAGCGGGAAATGTTGCTAGTTTGCAGAAGGTGTCTCGTGACTCATAGTAGTAGTTACAATTCTACAAGACATGAGACTGGCAAAGGCTATATGTTGTTGTCTCATAAAGTAGCACGTTGCCCTTCATGGTCGTGAAATTCGTCAATTGTTCTACGAATAACACACTTGTCAAATTCGTCCACATCACTTTCAAATTTCTTTCTTCTCCGTGGTTTGTTAGGCGTTACTAATCCCTTCCCAGTTACTTTGTAACGGTACTTTTCGTTTCAAAGTATTTACTGACACATCAGTAGCTGCGGAAACACACTTTTGCACTTGTTTTTAATATTTAACGCAAGACCACTGTCAGTATATTTCTTCATAAACTTACGCACGTTAAGGTAATTTCTCTACTCCGACTGTGAATGACTTTGCTTTCTCCAATATTCTTTCCAGTTTCACCTCAGCTTCCGTAATAAAACACCCTAAGTAACACAGGTCAACAATCACCTTACTCGTGGTAACACGATTTGCCCCCTCCCTCCCCCCACAGGAGAGGAAGGATGACTCTTTTGCCAAGTGAGCTTAATCAGTGTCGGATCTACAAGCCTTGCCCCTCCCTCCCGCAAAATATTACCAAAGGCCCCCTCTACCTACACCCCACCTCAAACTCAAATTTTTTAAATGGGAAGGGGGTTGGTTATGTGATATATATATATATATATATTGGTTATGTGATATATATATATAGTACACTGTTTTCTCACACCTGGAAAATGATAGGTACATTTGTTACAATCACGCAGTCGTAACTTCTTCCTGATTAAAGATTGATTGAAGGAACCTTTACCCCAGCATTACTCATGAAATTCTAGCCTACTCATTTCCTCACACAAAAAAATGTATTTCCAAAGCTTCAGTGGCTTTACTGAAGTTTCATGTATTCATGTAGAGTACATATTTTCTTTGTTATGCAACATTTAGTTTTTGTACAAACAAAATATCAAAATAAAATTATCATATTTACATATAAAGTGCCAAAAACGGCAGGGGGATATAAACATCCCTGGCAGTAACGAAAATTTACTGTTTCTGCCAGGAATAATTAATTGGCTCCTATGGAGGTATCCCTCAGTAGGGTAAACAGTTCGTTTTGAGCCACCCCCGAAATTTTGGTTTACTTTTATTGTGTACATCTACACAGTAATTTACTCAAAATCGAACTTTGACTGTTACAAAAGTGATACAATACAAGCGCAAAAAAAAAGTCAAAGCTCAAATTCCAATTTTCATAGTGCAAAATTGCTAATTTTCGAAAATCCCTCTATAACTTTTGCTAAAATTTTATTTTTCAATAATTAAAGTGAAGTGCTAAGTTAAAAATAAGTGCTAAGTTACTTCCGGTCTACTTCCGGTCCACTTCCGGTCTACTTCCGGTCCACTTTTGGTTCACTTCCGGTTTACTTGACAGACACCTGTAGGTTACTGTGGTGTTTTCTGATTGGCTTACTGTTTCAGATGTGGTTCGCGCTTAGGCTACTTAAAGGGTTTTTGTATTACAAATTAGTTAATATTGTGAGAATAGTTGAAGAGTATAGAGGTGTTGTTCCAGTGCTCCTCAGTAGTCAGAGAAGGGGGTACGAGTAAATATCCTCCCCTCCCCAAAATCTAACAATTTCATAGTGAGCTCTCTTAGTGTAATTTAACTGAAAATCATGATTTTAGCTGATTTTACAAGTTTAAAAACTGAAAATGTGTTTTACGCAAGAGTTCAAATTCCAATTTTATTGTATAAGAATTCTTTTATAGTTGCAGAAGTTAAAAAAACACAGTTCTACTACACTTGCTTGGCGCTGGGATGTACCTGCACTCCACAATATGTCTAAAAGTATATCGAACTAGACGGGGCTAATAATTTCTTAAATGCAATTATTTTTCCAAAGAAACTTCTGCAACACAGAAATGTTGGCAAGAATTCTCATCTAACCTAGTTGTTTTTACTCAGACAAAATCAATAGTTTTGCATTCCCCGAGTGTGCGTGCATGTGTGTAGATGTGACGTCGACTTCTTAAGAATGTGACGTCAATAATACTAGCTTGGATATGTCATGGCCTTTTTTTTTCTCTATAAAAGAGAGAGAGAGAGAGAGAGAGAGGGTCATGTAACTGGTGATTTTCTTGGCTAAGGGGATTTTCCTGAGAATTCTTTCTATTACAAATATTCTTGTATATCCCTGTTCGGATCTCCAGGTAGGGACTATTTTGAGAGGTCCCTGGACTAAGGATAAGATCTATGTTAGGAATAAGGATATTAAATTAGGCACCTGGAATGTTCTGAGTTTTTACCAGCCTGGGGCATTTCAGTGTACAGTTAATGAGATAGTAAAGTATAAATTAGATGTAGTAGCTGTCCAGAAAGTTAGGTGGCCAGGAGAAGGGAATTGTAAAACTAAAAATTATACTTTTTTCTATGGTGGTACTGAAAATCATAATTTTGGAACAGGCTTTTTCATAAATAATAGAATTATCTCGGCTCTTAAAACAGTAGAATTTATTAATGATAGGATATCATATGCAGTTTTACAGGGTAGGTGGTGTAAAATTATTTTAATAAACATACATGCACCAACGGAAGATAAAGATGATAATACTAAAGATGATTTTTATGCAGAGTTAGAACAGATCTTTGATAAATTTTCTCAGTATGATATGAAAATTCTGTTAGGTGACTGTAATGCACAGATTGGTAAAAAAGAGATATTTAAACACATGATTGGTAAAGAAAGTCTTCATGAATTAAGTAATGATAATGGTATAAGATTGATTACTTTTGCAACCTCAAAGAATTTAATTGTGAAAAGTACTACTTTTAAACATAAAAATATCCATAAATATAACTGGTCTTCTCCAGACGGTAAAACTCATAATCAGATAGATCATATTCTTATTGATAAGAGAAGACATACTAGTATAATTGATGTTCGTACACATAGAGGTGCTGACTGTGCCAGTGACTATTATTTAGTAATTGCTAAATTAAGAGAAAGACTCTCGGTGATAAATCATAAGCAACAAAATCTAAAAGTTCTAAAATTTAATACAGGAAAGTTTACTGATGAAAGAATTAAGAAAAATTACCAAATTAAACTGTCAAATAGATTTGATGTTTTGCAGGATTTAAATGATGATGAAAATATAAATGAAACAGATGTAAATAAGAATTGGGAGCACATACGTAATGCAATAGAATCAGCAGCTAAAGAAAGTATAGGATACCATAAACCAAGAAAGAGTAAGCCATGGTTTGATAATGAATGTCATAATTTAATAGAAATAAGAAATTAGGCTAGACTTAGGTGGTTAAATAACTCTAATAATACAAATCTAAACAATTATAATAGAATAAAGCGAGAAGTTAATTGCACGTTTAGAAGTAAAAAAAGAGATTACTTGAAAAGCAAAATTAACGAAATTGAAACAAACAGCAAAAATAAAAATATCAGAGATTTATATAAAGGTGTAAATGAGTTTAGAAAGGGGTAGCAACTTAAAGTAAACTTGATAAAAGATAAAGACGGTGATTTTCTAGCTGACCCAAGCGATATTCTAAATAGATAGAAGAACTACTTTAATGACTTTTTAAATGTCCATGTAGGAGATAAATTAGAAATAAATGAAGTACACACAGCAGAATTTCTTTTTAATTCCAGAACCTAACTTGACTGAAGCTAAAGATGCTATTAAATGGCTAAAGAATAACAAAGCACCTGGCATTGATTTAATACCAGCTGAGTTAATTAAATATGTTGAGAATTCATTAATATGTCAAATTCATAAATTAATTTGTTTAATATGGAATAAAAAAGAAATCCCTTAACAGTGGAAAGAATTCATAATTGTTCCTGTGATAAAATGAACTGCAATAATTATTGTGGAATTTCTCTACTCTCAACAACATATAAAAAATTATATAACATTTTTTTAATAAGATTAACCCCCATATACGAATAAAATAATATATGTGATTATCGATGTGGATTTAAACGTAATAGATTATTTTTTTTCACATCAGACAGACACTTGAGAAAAGTGGGAATATAATCAAGCTATTCACTTATTTTTTTTAAAAAAATGCATATGATTCGGTCAAAAGAGATTTAAAATACCTAAAAATCTTGTTAATGTGTCTGACAAAATGTACAATTCATGATATATTATAAAACAAAGATGCATTATATTTATTGCTTTTTAATTTTGCCTTAGAATATGTAGTTAGGAAGGTAAAAAAAACTAACGAAGTAATGTGACTCAACTGTTAGCATATGCAGATGATGTAAATACAATTAAGAATAATGTTAACATATTTTTTAAAGCAGCAAAGAGAAAAGTACAAATCTAAACTAACTTGTTTAATCTAATTTTTAAATTTAAGTAATACTTACAAATGAAAATGATATTAAAGAAGAAATGAAAAAAGAAAGCTTAATGCATGTTATTTTATATTAAACATTAAAACGTTTCGGTAAACGTTCTTATACGTTCTTAAACGTTTCAACGTTTATATAAGAACGATAAAACGTACTGTGATACTCATCTTCGCGATTAGTCAAACATGTCAAATGTAACTGCTATTAGTAAACATACGAGAATAATAAGTTTTGTACAAATTCTCTTCTCAATAAGAATACTATATTACTACCTTTATTACATTAAATATTAATTAATTAATTAATTCTCTAGCCCTCTTGATTCTGAAAATTCGTGGTTACAATTCAATTTGTACTTATCCTGAGCAAAATTTATATATATTCTATTCCGATTTTTTTAGATCCATCTCCATCTTCGTTTTGGTCTCTTACCATCAGGTTTCCCAACAAGATTCCTGTGAAATCTCCTTTATTCTTTTCTCATTCGTGCCCACCTAAGTATTCGTGATTTAATCATCAATCTAATAATACTTGGAAATTAACATAAATTATGTACTTCTAAATTATGTAACCTTCTCCATTCACTTGTTTCTTCATTTCTTTTAGGCTAAAATATTTTTCTAAGAATCTTATTTTCAAATACACTTCAATTTATCTTCAAGGGATCAAGTTTTCGCATCTATAGGCAAAATTATTGTTATTGTATATAGATGCGAAAACTTGATCCCTTGAAGATAAATTGAAGTGTATTTGAAAATAAGATTCTTAGAAAAATATTTTAGCCTAAAAGAAATGAAAAAACAAGTGAATGGAGAAGGTTACATAATTTAGAAGTACATAATTTATGTTAATTTCCAAGTATTATTAGATTGATGATTAAATCACGAATACTTAGGTGGGCACGAATGAGAAAAGAATAAAGGAGATTTCACAGGAATCTTGTTGGGAAACCTGATGGTAAGAGACCAAAACGAAGATGGAGATGGATCTAAAAAAATCGGAATAGAATATATATAAATTTTGCTCAGGATAAGTACAAATTGAATTGTAACCACGAATTTTCAGAATCAAGAGGGCTAGAGAATTAATTAATTAATTAATATTTAATGTAATAAAGGTAGTAATATAGTATTCTTATTGAGAAGAGAATTTGTACAAAACTTATTATTCTCGTATGTTTACTAATAGCAGTTACATTTGACATGTTTGACTAATCGCGAAGATGAGTATCACAGTACGTTTTATCGTTCTTATATAAACGTTGAAACGTTTAAGAACGTATAAGAACGTTTACCGAAACGTTTTAACGTTTAATATAAAATAACATGCATTAAGCTTTCTTTTTTCATTTCTTCTTTAATATCATTTTCATTTGTAAGTATTACTTAAATTTAAAAATTAGATTAAACAAGTTAGTTTAGATTTGTACTTTTCTCTTTGCTGCTTTAAAAAATATGTTAACATTATTCTTAATTGTATTTACATCATCTGCATATGTTAACAGTTGAGTCACATTACTTCGTTAGTTTTTTTTACCTTCCTAACTACATATTCTAAGGCAAAATTAAAAAGCAATAAATATAATGCATCTTTGTTTTATAATATATCATGAATTGTACATTTTGTCAGACACATTAACAAGATTTTTAGGTATTTTAAATCTCTTTTGACCGAATCATATGCATTTTTTTTAAAAAAATAAGTGAATAGCTTGATTATATTCCCACTTTTCTCAAGTGTCTGTCTGATGTGAAAAAAAATAATCTATTACGTTTAAATCCACATCGATAATCACATATATTATTTTATTCGTATATGGGGGTTAATCTTATTAAAAAAATGTTATATAATTTTTTATATGTTGTTGAGAGTAGAGAAATTCCACAATAATTATTGCAGTTCATTTTATCACAGGAACAATTATGAATTCTCTCCACTGTTAAGGGATTTCTTTTTTATTCCATATTAAACAAATTAATTTATGAATTTGACATATTAATGAATTCTCAACATATTTAATTAACTCAGCTGGTATTAAATCAATGCCAGGTGCTTTGTTATTCTTTAGCCATTTAATAGCATCTTTAGCTTCAGTCAAGTTAGGTTCTGGAACTAAAAAAAAATTCTGCTGTGTTTACTTCATTTATTTCTAATTTATCTCCTACATGGACATTTAAAAAGTCATTAAAGTAGTTCTTCTATCTATTTAGAATATCGCTTGGGTCAGCTAGAAAATCACCGTCTTTATCTTTTATCAAGTTTACTTTAAGTTGCTACCCCTTTCTAAACTCATTTACACCTTTATATAAATCTCTGATATTTTTATTTTTGCTGTTTGTTTCAATTTCGTTAATTTTGCTTTTCAAGTAATCTCTTTTTTTACTTCTAAACGTGCAATTAACTTCTCGCTTTATTCTATTATAATTGTTTAGATTTGTATTATTAGAGTTATTTAACCACCTAAGTCTAGCCTAATTTCTTATTTCTATTAAATTATGACATTCATTATCAAACCATGGCTTACTCTTTCTTGGTTTATGGTATCCTATACTTTCTTTAGCTGCTGATTCTATTGCATTACGTATGTGCTCCCAATTCTTATTTACATCTGTTTCATTTATATTTTCATCATCATTTAAATCCTGCAAAACATCAAATCTATTTGACAGTTTAATTTGGTAATTTTTCTTAATTCTTTCATCAGTAAACTTTCCTGTATTAAATTTTAGAACTTTTAGATTTTGTTGCTTATGATTTATCACCGAGAGTCTTTCTCTTAATTTAGCAATTACTAAATAATAGTCACTGGCACAGTCAGCACCTCTATGTGTACGAACATCAATTATACTAGTATGTCTTCTCTTATCAATAAGAATATGATCTATCTGATTATGAGTTTTACCGTCTGGAGAAGACCAGTTATATTTATGGATATTTTTATGTTTAAAAGTAGTACTTTTCACAATTAAATTCTTTGAGGTTGCAAAAGTAATCAATCTTATACCATTATCATTACTTAATTCATGAAGACTTTCTTTACCAATCATGTGTTTAAATATCTCTTTTTTACCAATCTGTGCATTACAGTCACCTAACAGAATTTTCATATCATACTGAGAAAATTTATCAAAGATCTGTTCTAACTCTGCATAAAAATCATCTTTAGTATTATCATCTTTATCTTCCGTTGGTGCATGTATGTTTATTAAAATAATTTTACACCACCTACCCTGTAAAACTGCATATGATATCCTATCATTAATAAATTCTACTGTTTTAAGAGCCGAGATAATTCTATTATTTATGAAAAAGCCTGTTCCAAAATTATGATTTTCAGTACCACCATAGAAAAAAGTATAATTTTTAGTTTTACAATTCCCTTCTCCTGGCCACCTAACTTCCTGGACAGCTACTACATCTAATTTATACATAACTATCTCATTAACTGTACACTGAAATGCCCCAGGCTGGTAAAAACTCAGAACATTCCAGGTGCCTAATTTAATATCCTTATTCCTAACATAGATCTTATCCTTAGTCCAGGGACCTCTCAAAATAGTCCCTACCTGGAGATCCGAACAGGGATATACAAGAATATTTGTAATAGAAAGAATTCTCAGGAAAATCCCCTTAGCCAAGAAAATCACCAGTTACATGACCCTCTCTCTCTCTCTCTCTCTCTCTTTTATAGAGAAAAAAAAAGGCCATGACATATCCAAGCTAGTATTATTGACGTCACATTCTTAAGAAGTCGACGTCACATCTACACACATGCACGCACACTCGGGGAATGCAAAACTATTGATTTTGTCTGAGTAAAAACAACTAGGTTAGATGAGAATTCTTGCCAACATTTCTGTGTTGCAGAAGTTTCTTTGGAAAAATAATTGCATTTAAGAAATTATTAGCCCCGTCTAGTTCGATATACTTTTAGACATATTGTGGAGTGCAGGTACATCCCAGCGCCAAGCAAGTGTAGTAGAACTGTGTTTTTTTTAACTTCTGCAACTATAAAAGAATTCTTATACAATAAAATTGGAATTTGAACTCTTGCGTAAAACACATTTTCAGTTTTTAAACTTGTAAAATCAGCTAAAATCATGATTTTCAGTTAAATTACACTAAGAGAGCTCACTATGAAATTGTTAGATTTTGGGGAGGGGAGGATATTTACTCGTACCCCCTTCTCTGACTACTGAGGAGCACTGGAACAACACCTCTATACTCTTCAACTATTCTCACAATATTAACTAATTTGTAATACAAAAACCCTTTAAGTAGCCTAAGCGCGAACCACATCTGAAACAGTAAGCCAATCAGAAAACACCACAGTAACCTACAGGTGTCTGTCAAGTAAACCGGAAGTGAACCAAAAGTGGACCGGAAGTAGACCGGAAGTAGACCGGAAGTAACTTAGCACTTATTTTTAACTTAGCACTTCACTTTAATTATTGAAAAATAAAATTTTAGCAAAAGTTATAGAGGGATTTTCGAAAATTAGCAATTTTGCACTATGAAAATTGGAATTTGAGCTTTGACTTTTTTTTTGCGCTTGTATTGTATCACTTTTGTAACAGTCAAAGTTCGATTTTGAGTAAATTACTGTGTAGATGTACACAATAAAAGTAAACCAAAATTTCGGGGGTGGCTCAAAATGAACCGTTTACCCTACTTCCCTCATCCCCTCTTTCCCCTTACCTTGCACACACTGGTGTGTTACATCCTTCCCAACTTAATTTTTGTGAACAGTTTGTAAAGTTACGTTGCCATGGAACACTGGCATTGCTGGAATTAAAGTAATCAACACCTTTTTTGCCCTCGCGTTCTTGTATGAAAAACACAAGACTCTACAGTTGGGAGCTGAGAAAACTGCGAGGCTGAGGAATGCGAAACTGACCTGTCTGTTGTTGCCATGTGCAGCCAGCTCGTCTTCCTTTCAGGGTGGCAGCGGCATAAATAAAAAAGGCATGGTACGAAAATGCAATGCAAATGAATGCAACATATTACATAGTAACAAGTGAAAGCAATACTAATAATGGAATAAAACTTCACAAATCAAAGCAATCTGCTTCCAACGTGACTAAGAAAGTAAGGGTGTGTGCGTGCTTTTTGTGTATTTCCTAGCATCTTGTTAATGCTTCTTTCCCGGACATGGATCAATTAATTTTAACTTATGCATAGTAGTACATTTTCTCTCTCGTTTGTATTTACATTTTGGTATGTAGCATCGCTTTTCTGCAACTTTCGGATTATGGAACATGAAGTTGTAATGTCTCGGCCCCAGTGATTTATCCACCAACTACGCCCTAACACCCCACACAATTTTTATAAAAGAACAAATTTATGGTCATTTTGGCTCTAAGTATACCTTTTCACACCCATAAACACAAACTTACACCCCTCAAATAAAAAATTCTGAATAAACCTTTGCTCAACCCCCGAGCCGGCTTTCCTGCTTTTCGTAGCATGTTAATTCTATCGATAGTTAACCTTCAGCGACCCAGTTTACTAGATATAGTCTGCTCTATATATATACACATTTACTTATACACACACGCCAGAACATTCATTCGATTTTTTAAACAATTTTTTTTCCGAAAACATGGAAGAAGTGTGAATTCCTATGCCATTGCTGGTCTTTGAGATGTCCCGTGGCTGACATCATCTTTGGAGGTTCATGAATGGTTCCGAACTTTTCCGAACGCCAGATGCACCTCACACTGTAAGTTCCGATTCCATTATCAGATTCTCACCCTTTCCTACAGGGACTTCTGCATGTCTGGCAACACTGAAACATTGAACACCAAGTCGAAGCTACCGTCCCCACACTTCCTCCCCGTTCACCCGGAACCTCACCCCGCACTCGCAGTCTTCTCAGCTCCCAACTGTACTTGCCACATCGTGGCACTGTGTATCGTCATGTTGTGTTGCGCCATGCTGTGTTGCCTCACATCGTGTCATGTCGGATCCGGTGTGTGGCTGGACTAAGGCGTTGCTTTGAGCTCAAGTCACGGCACACATGCTGGTTTGAGTCTCCTGGTGGGAAGCATAACAACTTTTTCTCTTGAGATTTCAACTAGGGTATGGGACTGGGGGCTACCCACTATTGTGAGGAAACTGGGGCCCTACGACTGAGGAGCATATTCTGGTCATGGAAAATCTACAACAATGAATGGGGGCTTGTCATGCTCACATGTCACCCGTAACTGGTTGTATGATCACCCACCTCTGCTGAGGTGTGGGAATGAGATCAGCAGTCGGTAGATAAAACTCTAGCCCTTAAGGGCTGTTTTGGATTACTATTATTATTACTATAAATAGTATCAGATTGTGACTTTTGGTTCACAGTACATATTACAAGAACTAATTAATACAGCGGATAACAATACCTCAATTTATGTTTTTAAGGGAGCAAGGCTGAAAAAAAACTTAAAATGGAGGAAAATCTAAAACTGGGAAAAATTATATAACATTTTGGTATATTGGGACCATCAAGATTGAATATAGTACAGTGTAAAACTTTAGTACGGCCTCACTGAGACCGCACCTTTTACAAACAAAACAAACAAAAACTGATATTGAATTGGAAACACTGCATCGTCAATGCCGAAACTCTATGCAAGATAAGGAAGAGCTGCACAGGTGTCAGTCGTGAACACCAGACAGAAGAGAATGTTAACCATGAGTCATCAAGGAATTAGCACAGCGTTTCTTTCTGTGGTCATTCGGGCTCAGAAGAAATATTTGTTGTCCATTTTGAGCTCTCAAGAAATCAGATTCTGAGCTGGCGATTTATTTCCTTCATTAATGAAAATAGGTTGTTATTTTTCGTTTTTCTGTCTCTCTTTTGTTATTGTGGTTATCATTAGCTCTAAAACAAATAAAAGAAGAAAACGAGCAAAGAAGGTCGTTTCTTTCGGCACGTGACAGGCATGTGGTAACTTTGCTATTTTTACGACCATATTATTTTATATCCCTTTTGTTTAATTTCAACGATAAGCACGAATGTTGGAGTGACTAGAAAAAATGAACGACCACAATAAGCTCTTAAATATTACCCAAGGTTCGAACATAAGAGGCCGGCCTCGGTGGCAGAGTGGTTATCACATCGCGCTACTACGCCAGGGGTCCCGCATTCGGTTCCTGGCCTGGGCATGGATTTGTGAGTGTCCATTCATCAATTTCATCATATCTTCACTCATCCCCATATTTGCAACTTAGCCAAAAAGTGGCACAAAAAGCGAAGTAAAATAAACAAATCAATCAATCGAACATATGGTCTTCGGTTTCATAGAGCAGTATGCAAAGCACTCGGTCGACCCTCAAATTGAAATAATACTTGCAACAGAAAACATGATATTTGAGTATTTTAAGAGTTTAAGCAAATCAACATACAATTGTTTCACCTGTATTGTGTGATATATGATTCTGCCCTAATAATTGAACGTGCTCTTGCCATAATAGTTACACATTTTCGTCTTGCAACACACAACCTCGACTCGGCACGGTATGTGCATTTCCTTGCCCCTTTTCTGTATTTTTTCTATTTAGGATATAATATGTCGCCTGTTTGCCTCTTGGTTAATCCGTGGCGATGAGGATGAATGACCAATTGATAACATGGATGTGATGATGCAAACATACATCCATGTTTTAATCATGGTTCGAACTTGAGATCTCTGTCTTCAAAGCTTACAATTTGCACTCAAGCAAATTGTATAAACAAAGACACAAAATATTTCTATGTCTAAGTTATAAGAAAATGAGGAAAAGTCAGTTTTACTCGTTCGTTTTAACTTTTACAGTAAGACATTACACGGAATGGAGATATAGTATGGTATTCTTCAAAAACTACGCCAATAAATAATGCGTGTGCGCATCATACGTATATACATACGTTGTGTGAACTGAGCAATGTTGTGATCTCCCCACTGAAGTTCCCAATTTCGAATCCCAGCCTCACATTAAGGGGGGAGGGAGGTTCTTTATCAGCATCGGTTCATCAATTGCATCTAATCATCACTCATCCTCATCGTCGTGACTAGCCATAAATATCAGAAAAGCGACGCTAAATGACAAAAATACAAACACAATACAGTGCATTGAGTCAGGATTTGCGCATTTTGTATTTATATTTGTTTCCTTCTATATGAAGTCACTTTTCTCTCATTTGCCTAATTGCAACAATCAGGATGAAGCATGATAAGATAAATTTACGGTGGAACTGTCACAAAGTAACACGTATGCTCAAGTCGGAACTCAAATTCGGATTCCTGATGGCAAGATTGCTAATGGACCGCTCAAAGAACTCGGCCACCGAGGAGCCAATGTGACTATTTGCAATGTTCTTGGCATTTTGTTTCGCTTGGATTCATCACAAAATGATGCCGCAGGCATTGAAAGGGGTTAATCAATCAGAACGTTGACATATTCCATTCACAATAGACCAAAACTAGGTCAATAAAATGTAAACGTTTTCATCTCACAGCTAAAATTAAACCACAAGCAATGACAGCACCAGAGAAAAATGAGTGAAGAGGCAGAGATTTCGTGGATATTTTCTAAGGGCAGATACATTTAGTAGACATCTAATTAACACACACAAAATCACATTTATGCTAAAATTGCATTTATGTATCCAGCTTTCTTGTTTTTAAGGGGTTGCTTGCTCTTTACTCCTGGTGCCTTGACTCACCACAGGCTCGTGATCTACCTGTCCTATGCAAGGATTACTTGCAAGTAAGTTGTGAAATCTTGGCCCTATTCAACGGGTTATAGCGATGCTGGCAAACGAGAGGCATCACTACACAGAGATCGCTCTGTGTATTTGTGAAGTCTTCACGAACAGTGCCAGTTGTGCTGCGTAGTTACTGCGAGAAAATGCCGTATACATCTGACGTAACTCGTGGCCGTATTATTGGAATGCACGAATGTGGACGAACAGTTGCAGAAATCGCCGCATCCCTTGGACAAGACAAGAAATGCGTGAGACGCTGGATTCGGCGTTTTCAAGAGGAAGGGGAAGAAGGTTTGAAGACTCGAAAAAAATCAGGACGCCCAAAAGTTATTACAGCCGAGCAAGAAGCCGCTATGCTGGAGCTTCTTAGAAACAATCCGTTTACTCCCGCTACAACGGTCGCTCGCCAACTCTATCTCTCGTGCTCCGCTATAACAGTGAGAAGACGGTTACATTCCTTGGGAATTCATCACAGAGTTCCAGCTAGGAAAGAAGAGCTGAAAGAAGTCCATCGCGACAGTCGGCTTGGATTCGCACTACAATATTTGCCCATGCCCAGTGATTTTTGGAATACCGTGATATGGACGGATGAAAAGGTATTTTCCTCCGACGCAGATGGGCAACTTTATCTGTGGCGGCCACAGAAGATGCGGCACGATCCACGTTACGTTCTCACTCGCAGGAGAAGTGGAAGGGTGTCGGTGGCATTTTGGGTGTGGGTGAGTGCAGCGGGTGCGGGAGAAATGGTGCAAATCTCATCCCACATGAATTCCGAGGAATACGTCGATGTTCTTGAAGAATGCATGCTACCAACTGTGCGTGCTGTATATTCCCGCGAGGACATGCCAGTGATAAACTTTGTGCACGACAACAGCAGCATCCACACATCAAAGTTAACACGAAGTTGGCTTTCGGATCATCCTGACATCCATCCTATTGACTGGCCAGCTAAATCACCAGACTTGAACCCGATAGAAAATATTTGGGCAATCATGGTTCGAGAGTGGCAACCTGCAGGCGAACGCACAAGAGAACAGTTAGCTGCACATGGTCATGATGTATGGCGCAGCATCCAAAATCGGCCGTCCATCTGTCAAAGACTGGTGAATTCCATGCCAAGACGACTTCATGAAGTCATCGAGAATAATGGTTGGTGGACTCATTATTAAGCATAAATCAGTATGCGAGGGTTCTTATCCTGGCATTTTATATCACTTGGAACGTGAAGAATTTTTAATGCTTCTCGGAGGAAAGAAAATATTTATTTTGTAAATTTCCATTGTGAACTACTTTCCGTGGCAAAAGAACAGGAAAGCTTATTTTTTTTGTAAAGTTTTGTTTGTCAAGTTTTGTTAAGTTTTGTAAAGTTCGAAAACAACGTTTGATTTTGTATGTTTTGTGAATCATTTTGCTCCTTAAAAGACAGGGAAAACTGTAAAATTTGTATTAACACTTGTTTTTGGAGATGAACGTTCTATTTGGAATCTTTTTAATTTAACTACTGTTAACTAAGAGATAAAACGTTATTTGAAAACAACATTTGATTTTGCATATATTAATTATGATCTACTTCCCCTTTATACACACAAGAAAACTACGTTTTTACGTTTTCTTGTCTTTTGTTTTGGTTTTCTTTTGAGCAAGAAATTTTCTTGCACATTTTAACAATGAATCTGTTTAGGAATTTTAGCTTTGCTGGCGACGTATTTCGAACAGATATTCCCGTTTTGTTTGTTTGAGTTGGTGTTTTAAGTCCACTTTATGCACAGTAAGGCTAATTAGAACTGCACCTACAGTTTAAAGTAGGATCCGAACCACTATTTGCCTCCACGTGGTATCGAACCCGGGATCACTTGATTACAAGGCGACGACGTTAGCACTGCGCCATCGGGGAGGCCTCTCGTTTATCATCACGGTTAATTCTATGTTAGCGTCGTATCGAATTAACCTGGCTGATAATCCGAGAACACTTGTTCAAATTTATCTCTTTCTCCATTACACACAGGAAATGTTATGATTATTACGTTATGGTTTGTTTAGAAAATCTAATCTTATATTTCTAAAGAGGGGTTGCTTTCCTATTGCCAGTCGATTATCAAACACCACGATATATAATCCTTGCGATCCTTACAAGCTTTAATCCCATATTCACTACGGTTCTGCCAATGAGTGAGAAAGGATTAGACCCATCCTCTGGAAAGTGAGTATTATGCGAATATTACGTATTTCATAAATACGTAGTTTTAATTTTAATAGAACTGCAATGAATTAATTATTACAAGACATGCACATACACTCACACAGAGCACGGGTATCGCCGCCTGCCTCAACAGGAAAATCATTTCCATGACCTTAAACATTTGTTACATTTGTTGAGAGAAATCCATACCCTGTTAGGTTATAAGTAAACGTCGACCTAGTTGATGTCCCAGGGACCCTTCCTTGCACGAAAATCACACCTGTGTCCACAGGATTTACGACCGAACGCTTACTAAAGTAATAGAAATGTGCATCCCCATTTCCATTAATCGTTCACTCTTCGTATATTTTGAGGTCAGCTAATTCAAACATACTACCCTAAGACAGCTACACTCTGAAAAAATGACTGCAATATCAACAAAGTAATTACTGTATTTCATATATTTTATATTTGGTAATGGAATATTTATCACTTCAGCTTCTTATTTATGTTTGATTTGGTTTATTTTACTTCGCTTTTCTGCCACTATAAACGCGACGATGAGGATGCGCGATGAAATGATGAAATTGATGAAGGGACACTCACAATGAACACCGAATGAACACAATGCCAAGGCCGGTGTTTAAGCAAAGTGTGCTAACCACTCTGCCACAGAGGCCGGAATCCTTTTTAATTAGGAAAAATCGTTCCTTGACAGCGAACTCAGAACAGTTACTATACGTCACGTCGGAGTTATATTTTAAATTTCGGACAATCAATTGGGATTTACTCTTAACCATTATTTTGCCTACATCAAAACTTCCACACAGTTACGATCGATTACACTAAGGACAACAGCGTTATAGTCTAGAATCTATGCTTTAAGGAATGATTAAGCACACTATAATAAAATAATATAACGGAAAATAATTCACATGACTATAGTGATGCATTACATTAATTTTCGATCAGGAAGAAATATTGCAAAAAGGCAGGGACACAATGACCAATTGATTTTTTTTATTTTACTTCGCTTTTCTTTCACTTTTGAGTAATCATATAGATGAGGATGAAAGGCGTGTTAAGATGAAATTTGTGAAAGAACAATCACAAACGTGTCGATAGGACACAGCCCAAACCCCACAGACCATTAAACTGGCCTTGTGTCTAGACGCCAGATCCTCGTTAGTCTGCAAAATACAGTCCATGGTCACTATGACGTAAGCATTCGTAGAATATATTTGTAGGCCTTCCCGATGCCGCAGTGGTAGCGTTGTCGCCTTGTAATCAAGAGGTCTCGGGTTCGATTCCCGGTGGAGGAACATAGTGGTTCGGATCCCACTATAAACTGTAGGTCCAGTCCCGATTAGCCTTACTGTTCATAAAGTGGACTTAAAACACCAAATCAATCAATACATAAATTTGTATATCTTTTTTTTCTTCTTCGAGAAACGCGAGCTAAGCTTTTGCGCATTCTGTGATATGTTCATCACTTGTCAGGAACCACTCGCGGCCTTCAACTTGTTTATCCTGAAAAAAACTGCTGGTTAGGATGTTAACAGATACTTCCAAGACAATATCCAAAGAATACTGTCACATACGCAGAATGTGAAAAATTTCTACTACAACCGTGACGAATAAAGGCGGCTGGAGCATGGTGCTGATCATATCACCTCCAAAATGGCCGAGGTCGAGAATATGCGGGGCTCTACTACTAAATGTGCCTTCATAGCTAATAGCAATTAGTCGATGCAATAATAATACGTCAAACTTAAAAAGAAACAGGTGTCGGCGTGTGCGTGTGCGCACGCACACACAGAGAGAGAGAGAGAGAGAGAGAGAGAGAGAGAGCGAGAGAGAGAGAGAGAGAGAGAGAGAGAGAGAGAGAGGGGGGGGGGGGGGTAGAAACACAAAATTCTTCCACAAACTGCCCAGATAATGCCTGACAGAAAGCTTTCCGGAAACAAGTTTACGTGCGCATAAGGTAATGATGGCCTTGTCTGCAACTCACTTCCCCCACTTTCTTATCCAATACAGGATTAATGAAGTGTTTCCAACTACCTTGCAATCTAACTAAGAGGAGGGAGATCTTTTTTAAAAGTTCGCCAGTGTACAAGGGTCGTTTAAGGTTGACTGGGATTTTCTACGTAAAAAATCGATGAATAGCCGGATCATGATGAAACGTGCGGGTGACATAATGTATTCCTTCGCGAGTAACTAGCGCCCAGCATGACGTATTTTGCGCATGCGCAGCAGTTGCAGCGAACATGGCAGCAAGCAGTGTGTCTGTGGCTGTGGAGCAGCGGTGTGTAATCGAATTTCTCGTGAAGGAGAAAGTGAAACCAGCCGAGATTTTCAGACGATTGCAAGCACAGTATGGTGAACAAACGATGTCGCGGACAAGAGTGTACGAATGGTGTGAGCAGTTTCGCGAAGGACGGGAGCTGGTGACAAATGAAGCGCATGGACACATTCGCCCGACTGCAGTCACACCAGTGAATATTGCACGTGTTGAGCAAATGATTCTTGAGAACCGGCAAGTAACAGTGCGGGATATTGCTGCCGAGGTGAATATCAGTGTCGGGAGTGTTGAGACAATCATTCACGACCACTTACGCTTCCGCAAAATCTGTGCAAGGTGGGTTTCCCGCCAGCTGACATTCGATCAGAAGTGGACACGCAGGATGGTCATGGAGTGTAGCTGCTCATTTTGGTCTCAATCGGCAGCTAATGAACCAAATTTTCACCCTAGTAGATTTGCTAGCCAATCGAGGTCACTGTTTTCATACAGGAATCACGTGTGATGAAACATGGTTGCACAATTCAACCCTAGAGACCAAAAGACGCAGCATGGAGTGGCGGCATAAAGGTTCCCCGCCCCCCAAGAAAAGAAAAACGCAGCTGTCCGCTGGAAAGATCATGGCAAGTGTCTTCTGGGGGACATGATAGGCGTTATCCATGTGGATTTTCTGGACAAAGGGAGCACGATTAATGCCCAGTATTACTCCACATTGTTGAGTGGTGCTGTACGAAAGTCCATTTGCAAGAAAAGACCTGGGATGTTGTCTGGAAATGTCATGACAATGCCCACCTTCACACGGCCAATGTGACAACAACAACTCTGGCCGACATGCGATGGGAAGTTCTGCCCCATTCCTCCTACAGTCCGGATTTAGCCCCCAGTGATTATCATTTGTTTGCACCCCTTAAAGACCATCTGGGAGGGAAGAAATTCACGACAGACGAAGCACTGCGGAGTGATGTCCTCCAGTGGCTACGACAACAACCAAGTTCTTTCTACGCCAAAGGAATTAGGGAGCTGCCAGAACGATGGCAACGGTGCCTCGGCACGCACGGAGAATACTTTGAAAAACTGACATAGTTTGGTGTTTCTTCTGCTACCTATTTCATCTGCAGAAATAAAAGTCCCGGTCAACCTTGAACGACCCTTGTATAATACAGGAACATAAAGTAAAATTAGGGTTCAACCACATATACAAAGGTTGTCGCAGAGAAGGTGAGTCAGAGTTTTTCCTGGCTTGGCAACACTGCCTATGGTTTCGGCACTAGTCGCGTCATGTAGGATGACTCATTCTGTTTCCGTAGCAAGTTGCCACATGTTGCGAAACCACGTTAGTGAGCAGCTGTGTTGATTTACGTGGAACGTGTTTAGTTTACCTCTCCAGGTTTTTGTGTATAACATTGCTTTTCGCGATGAGTATTCAAGATGACCAGTGACATGCCATAAAATTTTGCTGGCGTTTAGGGAAAAGTGCTGCGGAAACATATGCAATGTTTCAACAGGCATATATCGATCAAGACTGACTGAGTAGAGCCACAGAGTACTGATGGCACAAGTTCTTCGAAGATAGGCGCGAATCAGGCACTTTGCTTCCGCATCCTGGACAAAGACCGTCCGTGATTAACGAGATGCTAGTGAATACTCTTGCAGCAATTATTAGTGATGATAGGCATTTGTCTGTGAGAGCGCTAAGTGGACATTTGGGCATCCAGCATACAGCCTGGACCTTGCACACTGTGACTTTTGGCTATTTCCACTTTTAAAGTCTGCTTTACGTGGTCGTCATTTCATGACGAACAAAGAAGTGATCACCGCAGCGCAAGTTTTCTTCAGTTCGCTACCTGACGACAAATTTTCAAAGACATTCACAAAGTGGCAGGAGCGTATGGACGCTTGCTTAGCTGTCAATGGTGCCTATTTTGAAAAAGATGTACGTCTACTCGATATGGCTGATTCTGAATAAATATTTTGTGGTTTGTCCTTTTTTTTGTTTCATTTTAATGATTCTTGGAGGGGTCCATGTACATGCTTGTCTTTTAACTGCTACACAGTCGCAACTTCTTGACCTATTGTGCTCATTTTGGTCTCAATCGGCAGCTAATGAACCAAATTTTCACCCTAGTAGATTTGCTAGCCAATCGAGGTCACTGTTTTCATACAGGAATTAGTCCGACCTCTGCGACAGCCTTTGTATAAGGGTACAATATGCAGAATTTGCACCAAAGACCCATTTTTCAGTACATTTTGCTATCAATGCTGTTTTGGCATTAGAAATGCATATGGAGGAATTTAGGGAAATCAAGCTATTTTCACCAGTCAAGAATTTTCCATTATAAGTTACATTGCATCTATCAGAGTAGTGTTTTAAAGTACCAATTGAATACTAGCATTGTACAAAACTGTGGTTTCATTTCTTGGTTACAGCAGGGCCAAATGGCTACTGCTCTTGCATCCTCTTGCAAAGGGTCACAGATTCAATTCCTGATGGAAACGTCAAACTTCAGTGCTCACCTAGGCATAATTGGAGAGTTACAATACTTGAAAGAATAACAACTAGGGCTGAGCTGGTACCACTTTGAACCGATGCCGATACTCTCACCAAATTCCCTCTGATACTGATGCAGATACCGATACTTCTATAATTCCAATTCAAAATAACAAACGCTAGTTATTAATAATTGTTTACATACATATAAATATATGTGTCTAATTATTATTATTACATTTTATAGATATGCATTTCCGATAAGCGATGATGAATAAATTAACCCACAAAATGATCTGTTGACTTTTTTCATGTTGATATTCTTCCTGTTAGCTAAACTGTGACTGTGGAAATTAGGTGAATAAATCTCTCCTTTCGTAGATGTTATTATTGAATCACGAAAGTATCCAGGTTGTTCACACTTTTGCATGGGCAGATTAGGGGTCATCCACGGATTGGTCCTCAACTGTAGGCAGCATGAAAGCAGTTAAAATGTCAACGTAAGCTTGTGCTGTGACATTGACACGTAAAGCAAAAAGGGGCCAAGCCCCATCCTGTAGAAGCATTCCACACTGGAACCCCGCTACCCCTGAATTTCACTGTCTGCACTATACCGGCTGGTAGATGGTGTTCACCAGGTATTCGCCACACCCACACCCTAGCATCGGATCGCCACATTGTGAACCATGATTCATCACTCCACACAACGGTTTTCCACTGTTCTATGGTCTAGTTTTGATGCTCATTGCACCATGCGAGGTGGCATTTGGCATTTGCCTGTGTGATGTTCGGCTTACGGGCAGCTGCTCAGCCATGGAAACCAAGTTGCTGCACCTGGTGCCAAACTGTCATGGTGCTTGGAGTAGATCCTGATGCAGTTCGGAATTCCTGTGGATGGTAGGGATGGATGATTGATGATTACCCTGTACGACCCTCTTCAACACTTGAGTCTCTGGAGGTCAACATGGGAGGTATGCCTGCATGCTTTTGGGTTGTACACGTCCCTTCACATTTCCACTTTACTATAACATCGGATACAGTGGACCTAGGGATGTTTAGGAGGGTGGAAATCTCGCACACACACTTTTTACACAAGTGGCACCCTATCACCTGACCACGTTAAAAGTCCCGGAGTTCCTCAGACCGTCCCATACTTCTGTCTTGCACTGTCTGCAGACAGTGAGATCGCTGACCATGTGTTCCAATATTCTGAGATTGAGATTAAGAAACGAAACTTTCAGCAACTTATAGGCCACCTGCTTTGGTTACAGTTTTGCAAAGAAGACACAATATCTAAAACTAACAGAAAAGCTGCAATGTACTTACCTATCTCGTCTCTTTAACGAAACGTAAAGAGATAATGAAAACTTACCAGTCTCTTGTTCCTACATCAGGCGATTGACTTCAGTACAATGCCAGCGATATTCTTATGTGACTTTGCTTTAGATATATACTTTCTGCAAATCATTTCAACAAAAGTTAAATGCAGAGTTCTATCCCTTTGTGTGGAAACTCATCACTTCACTTTAGAGAAAGTAACTGCCATTAACTGTTGTTCAAAGAAAATATTCCCTTGCCATGTTCCCTGTGCTGAAACATGCCTGTTGAAACCAGATTATCTTACTCTGAACAAACAAAAGTCTAAAGTTGGAAGGAAAAGGGGGGATTAGCCCAGGTATTTGAATTTCCAAGAATATGCAGTGTACTATGTCTGAGACACGTCCACCACTTTCATGGGTGATGACTGTTTTGACTGGGGAAGGTCTCTAAAGAGAGAGATGTCCACAAAAACACCAAAGAATATGGCAGGATTTGTCAATGAATCCTTAACCAAAAAGTTCTTGCACTGGTACAGGTTCTTCATTGGCTACCGGAACCTAATTGGGGTTATTGTTACATGAGACCGCACCTGTACGAACAAACCCTGGTCGACTTCGAAGGAGAACTAAATGGAAGCAACGAACTCCTATAGGGATAATTTGGTTTGCAAGAAACTTGACTGCAAGTCTTATCTGTGTAATGATCTTTGTCACCTACTTGCTGTTCACCGAAACTTGAGTCTACGTTCATTTGACAAATACACAAATATGTTTCATTTTTTTCAAAGCCAAAGGTAAGTTGGAAAAAGTGAACAAACCTTTGAAAAGGAACAAATGTTGGTCTTGACCACTGTTCTGGCAACTCAAAAATAATGGTATCAGCTGGTATTGGTGGAAAAATTTCAACTAGTGTACCGTGCAGCCCTAATATCATAAATAAAAAGCAGTGAAAGGATTCGATGTACAGACCCCATGAAAAGTCATTTTGCAGGCCATAGCCTTCAAGAGCTGTTGTTTGGTTAACTGCATAAACAATGGACCAATAGGAAATAAGAAAGCATTTAGAATCTCTCACTCCACCCTCCTGTCTTGGAGACCAGAGAAACAAATGGCAGACTATCTTATGCAGTACATCTACTAATCCGTAAACATATACCTCTTGAAAATGTTGTGAACAATTGCTTGTACAGGATTTCAAAAACTGCATGTTTCATTAGAGTTTTCATTGAGGATAACGGAAGAAAAATGTTACAAGAATTGGTAACATGGTCTTCCGACTCCTATTGAAAGTAGAATTTGGGGATCAGCTAACCAAGTTATTTCCAAGCTGCAAGTGCAATATAAAGATTTGCTTTTCCATGAGTATAGTTTTGAAAGAGATTTTTTTTTTTTTAAATTCATGTTACAGCAGAATGACTTGACACACAAATAGATAAGGTTCAATTTGTGTTTGTCAGTGCATTTTTTGTTCTCTGTTGCATTCCTTTGATATATATTATATTTGAAACAAGGGACATGAGAAAATTTGATCATTCAAGTCTCACATGCAGTGCACAATTATTGTCACTATTATCTATCACCAGCTGTGTAGATACTAACTATGACCAACACACTAGGACAAACATTTTGAACTGTCAGTTCTGATAACCTGGTTCACATAAAAATATGACAGGCAGTTTTACTTTATTTCGTCCATGCTCCCTGCAAGCCAAGTCTTCAATCAAAGCATCCACATCCTGTGAATTTCAAAGGCTGTCAGATGTCCATCTGATCCAAAGGCAAAATCTCTTCATTTGTTTCAAAGAAACCTCAGACAAAATGTGGTAGCTGTTGGAACACAAATTTCTGTAGACAGAAGACCCCTTTCCACAGTATTATTAAAATTATGCGTTGAAACCATGTCTCTGTATCTAAGTGTCATGTAAGTTTGAAACAACTTCACCAAACACAAATTACTTACATGTCAAGTGAACTAGCTACATAAAACAGCTCATGGCACACGTAGGATATACATAATAAGAACTTAATGAAAAATTATATGAAAATTGTAGCTGTATCAGGCATCAAACGTGAATCTTTTGAATTCATACTGAGCTTCGGTATCTGGTTGAGTCACTATCTTTACATAACTGTTCAATAAGTATGTGCCAGCACTGACTTGTTTGAAAATGTTTCCCATTCCCAAAAAAATGTTAGGATATTCTAAATTCTAGAAAATTATTTGTGGCACTGTAATACAGACAAGCAAACCACACAATGTTTCTATTGAATCGTCTGGAAGGAATTCTATACAGATAAAAAATTTCAGAATTTGACATAGTATCATGAGCAATCTTCAAAATAGGAGACATTTTCGAAAAAGGTCTTTCTGACATGGCCAAGGTCCAATGTCACATCGTTAGTGAAAATTTTTGAAATTAAACAAATTACATGTAAAATATACAGTCATTTCATTGTTTTATTTTGAAATCTAATGCTTCATATACTGTATTACATAATTTCTTTTACGAGAAATATTTTAATTCATGTAAATATGTTTTGAATACTTACTGCTATGACAACAGTATAACACATTACAACATTGGATTTGAAATCAATAATTGGAAAGTGTTAAAAACGATGGTATGATCAGCATTTTAAATTAGGATTCTGATATTTCATGTCACCTCTTCTAACCAATAGACCTAGCCAATTAATGGAACGTGCCTAATGCAAAAATGACTAATATCATTCTAATGGAACAGTTGTTCACCAACACAATATTTAGTGTTAACATAACTTGTTATTAAATGTGGTCAAGGTTCCCCATAAGGGGACATGATTTTTTTTCTGCCAATGTACTTGAGAGAATTACCCAGAATTTTTTCTTGTGTTAGCATGGCAATTTGTAATCCACTTTCAAATATTCATTTTAAGAATAGATTCTCTGAATGCAGATTTGTGCAGTGTGTGAATGTGTTATCAGAATAGAAATATTTATTTTGTGTAATAAATGTAGTGCTTAAAACAGATTTTACTCACTATTATAACACTAAAATTCCAATTTGCACATGCCTCTAGCCGAAGGTGATCAGACATCCCGGATTAGCAGAGTCAGTCCCTTTCTTTGATTCTCACTGTCCCGATTTTTTTGGACTGTAAAACTTGATAGCAAAATGTCCTCTTCTGGCTTATCGGCACAGAATTACTGCAACAATATATCTTCTCTACTATTACTATGGCATAGTAACATTCAGTAATTCACATCTAACTACAGCACAGGTCTGCACCGCTGAAGTTATGTGGGATCATATGAAGCGATGATGTGCCAACTTTCATTGTCAAAATTGCAAATACATGTATGCTTCCGTTGAAAAGAATTTAATTTAGTTTGTTTTCAAACATAAGTATTCATGACGAAACAGTTTTTGTATTATAATATATGTACAAAGTCCCATTTTGTCCGATTTTTCCTTCAGGAAAATATGAAATAGTCACAAAATAATAAGATTATATTAAATAATGACCTTCTATGTTGTGGTTGGAACTTGCACTGACAAGATAAACTTCATAAACATGCAAGAAAATGTGTGTGTGGTGAAGCTTTAATAAATATAATGTTATCATTGTGTCATATGCAACCACAAAAGAACAACACAACATAATTATGTATTTTAATTTATTTCTGGTGTAAAAGAAATCAGGAACTGATACAATACAATGGACTGAATGTCTTTCCAAGTGTTCTTGTCACAATATATAATATTTACTGAGATTGAAAATTAAATGCTGCCAATGCACAAAACTGTATCTAATTCATATCAAATCATCCACAATGCACTTCCTCTAATACATAAAAATTGTGGACATATGGAAAAAATCATATTATTGTATGGTAACTAGTGAAGAAAAATATGTACGACCATACAACCTTTACATATTGGAACTCTCACACACACATACCCACATTAGTCTGTATGAGTGTAAATTAACATACTAACACGAAGCTCTCACTGTGCTCATGGAAAAATAAGAAGTTTTAAAGCTTGTATTAACAAGATCACTTCCAACTCTTGAGCTAATGAATGACCAAAAATGAACTGTTGCAGTACTGCTTCCACCACTCTCACTTCCTTCAGACCTGGCCACCCAGACCTCATTTATAAAATGCAGGCACTGTTCAAAATATCAGTTTCATGGGTATCAACTTTCAGTCATCTTGCATCCAACTTCAATTGAACTTGCACTTTGAGAAATCCATTTCTGGATGCTGTTCCATAAACCTAGAAATAGATATTGGTATAATCATTAGGTTTTAACGTAACAACATAAGCACTTGAAAAGAAGTTCACATAAATTTCAGGTTCATCATGACAAAAGTTTTTTATTTGATACTCACTTGAGATGAACAAAAGACAGAAATTAATCAGTAATATATTTTTCTTCATTGCCTATGACTGTCTACCAACACTGGGAATGGGAGAGTTTATCCATTCCACGCCTGAGGCAATCAACTGATTTGGGGTTAAAGATATCATCAAGCCAATTTTAAGGGTATTTTCATTACCAAAAGAGTTTCCTTGAAGATTGGTGAATTGAGAGCTGAAAAGGTGGAAATCTGAGGGTGCAAGATCAGGGGAATAAGGAGGATGTGGAATAACCTTCCACCAGCAGCTTTTGTCATGTTAGCAAAGTGTGGGCATGCATAATCGTGTTGTAGCAGCACTCCATGCAGTCTTCCTGGCCTACTTACTGATTTGTGTTGCTTTCACTTAAAGGGTGTGGTATCCTGAACCTTACTCATGGAATGAAAATGGCGCACAATGATCACATTTACTAATTCTTAAGTTGACTGGCATGGATTATCATGGATAAGTGATTAAATAGTCTTCATTAAAGCACGATAGTGTCTCTGAACATGGAGAATCACTCAAGTCAAAATTGCCCTCTTTGAAATTACAAAACCATGTTCTTGCCCTGATTTTCCTGTACGGCACAAATGTTTCGAGTTGCCTCCACTGCCTTTGCTTCTCTGTTAAACTCAGAATGAAGAATATGTCGGAAATGTTTTCTTCCCCCCACTTGACACTTAGCCCACAAATAACACTGTCTTCCTTCAAATCTGCAAAATTCAATGCGTATTCACAAGCACAACAATGCCACTCCATTCGATGAATATTAAACGATTAACAAACTCCTAACACCACAGTGTTGTCATACCAAACAGAAACGCCACAAACTTATGCATCAACCCAATATTATTTTGCACCTTGCACAACTTAAATTAAGAAGTGATATGATATACTGAAATGAAGTACTCGCTTATTCATGAAACTGGTTTTAATGGTGTTCGATGAATTTTGGTGGTCACCGTCACCATCATCTCAAAAATTTGCTGTGGGCTCTTACAAAAATAAAATGTATTAAACACAGTAGTAACATGATCTTGTCCACTTCCGACAGCTAGTAGGACAGTCTTACCTGAACCACATGGCAGCAATTAGCATGCCATTTCTTCAAAACGACATTTCATCTCTGCCATTTTTGTTCATTTGTGTGCACATGAAGGTTTGACATACTCGAATCTCAAAAGAATACATACATTGTTACTCTCATAAACAAAATAATATGCATTCTAAAAAAATTTTTTAAAAAAATTTTAAAAAATACTAAACTTATTTTACTTACAATTAGCGAGTATGTACTAATTCCAAACAACGTTTCAGGAATCAACTGTTCCCTTAATCAGGTTCCTTCTTGACTATCGAGATCGCTTCATAGCCACGTCAAATTGAATTAAAAACAAGGAAAAAGGATATAGGAATAACCATGTTAGAAAAGGAATTCTAAAAACTTGCCCAATCCTGTTAAAACTTCCATCCCCACTACCATTCTTTAAAAAAAACCACATAAGTTAAAAAGTCAATCTTAAAGGAACATTTCAATGCACGCCAATTCACTTTCACCCGTGAGAGATCCAGATTGCCATCATGCAGAATGCAGGAAGTTGTCCGCTACTACTCCCCACTCACAAATATCCCCTCCACTAACCCTACCTGCTTACGTCACGTTGTACTCAAATTCATGGGTTTCCCGAGCCTCGCGAGTTACATCCGGGGTAACATGAAAACCTATTTATTTGTACTCACGCTTTTCCCATCTTTTGAACATCCTAATCCAAATCTAATCAACATTTCCATCATCCCTATTTAATTTATTAGTCCAATCTTTGCAAATGTAGGCAGCCTCGTATACATTCCTGCTAACTTATTTGTTTTCATTCCGAACAACCTCCCTTTTCTTAATATTATGTCCCTCCTCAATAATATGTTCTGACAGCCCCGTTCTAGGAACTCCCTCCCTGTTATCTTTATTATACTAACCCCATCTTATATCCATACTTCTACCCGTTTGTCCAATATATTCCTTATTGCACTCGCATCTGATACTATATACCCCTTTTTCCCTAGCCTTTCCATACTTTTTGTACTCTGTGAAATGTTTTTCAATTGTTTTCAGAGCCTTCATCCCACATTTAATTCCATAGTCCCCTGCCACTTTTTCAACTCTCGGAGATTCCTTTGAAATATGGGATTCCAGTATATCTAAACTTCACTCCCTCTTCATTCACTTCCAATTCGCCCTCTTCCATATCGCTTTCCTTATTCTTACCACCACTTTCTCTTTCGCAAATTTTGTGTGCCCTAATTAGGTTCTTCCTCAAATCGGACTCCTTGCATCCATTCTTTTTACCCACCCCTATGAGCCAATTTTCCTTTTTTTTCAATTCATCCTTCTAATTAGATAACCTTATTGCCCTTATGAAAAAAGTTTAGAAAAACATTAACTTTTAGTTCTCTTTGCATGTGCCGATTCATTATTAATGTATAAATCCTGGATAAGGCTTTGTGGAAAACTCCTGTCCTAATGCCAATTCCATTTTTAATAATCGGAAGATCCAAAAAGCTAATCACATCATCTTTAGTTTATTCCTTAGTAAATTTAATACGTTCCTCCTGTTCTCCCTTCCAACTTCAACTGATACTTATAACGATACTGTAAATCTACATAACAACTACATCAGAACATTTGAAACATTGCTTAAAAACACATATGATATTTAATAAGACTAAAAATAAATGTCTGATGAAGGGAGCATATGTTCTCCTGAAATGTCACAAACAAAAAATATGTTTTTAAGCTTGTAACAGCCATAAACTACACTACAAGAGAAATAAATAACATAATAAAATGGAATACAACATGAACTTCACAGAACACAACTAGATCCATTGAATATCCTCTATTCCATAATTCTCACATGCCATAAACGTGCCTCCTTCTTGTTTCATGCAGAATTAAAAAAAAAAACTGCTTTAAAACACAGATCTGGAACATATGTGTGACTGGTAATTTTACAGACACACACACATATCACTGTTGAACGTTGTTATGTGAAGACAAATAAACTTCATACATAATTAGGAATTCTACAAATTCAACTTACTTTTTAATAACATCCTGTTTCTTTTGTTCATCTGATGTGGGTAAGCCAAGTTCTCTTTGGCGTTGATCGTACATCATTTTTTCCACTAATCCACGGGTTTCTCCATCTAGGTCAGACAACTTTGATGGTTCTGGGTTGATCTTCTGTGTATTGAGTTCGGGATCTGCAGTTACTAGCCTCGACCACCATTCCATTTTATTTACCTTGGAAAAGAGAAAAAGTCATGTGTAACAATAACTTCCATTTGGAATATTATCTAAATATACACTGCAGAATGGTCATCATTCGTGATACAATGCAAAAATTAAGATTCATAATGATATCTACGGAACATGCTTTCTTAATGCTGAAATATAGCATTTTTATAACATAATTTCATGATTTAAATCAAAGAAAAAGCAACATTGCTGTGATATCGACCCAGTATGATAAAGTTGTTGCACACTGTGAATTCTTCACACTGCTTGTACGTCATTGCCAGGCTAAATGGTCCACCAGTATATTTTGAATATTTGAAAATGAAACTCTAAGAGATAGATAGATATGGCATAATATGGTAAGCATAATACATATTAAAATTTAAATATTCTGAGATACTTTAAGTTATTGCAATGGTATCAGTAAGATGCAGTAAAGAGTGTCAGTATCAGTATTGGTTCAAAGTGACGGCTGCTCAGCTCCAGTTATAGTATGAATACCAGATTAGATTAGATTAGATTTATTTCATCCATGAATCACATGTTTACATTTACATGCTGTGATATAGATATTTTAATTCTACAAAAATGGAAAGTGAATCCCAAATGTTACCTTTTCTAATGTTATCAACATTGTCCTTCCATCTTCTAGAACCCACGTTGATTCGTCCAGTTTTATTTCATTGTGCAAATCGCTATCAATAATGAAGGATTGGCCCTTTATACCACACTTCAAGTGTCGCTTCTGAATGTCAACTATTAAGTCCCGAGGCCTCACTTTGAAATTCACTTTGATTGGCACTCGTAACTGAAAAAAAAAAAAAAAAAAAAAAAAAAAAAAAAAAAAAAAAAAAAATTCAAAATCAATCCAATTTCAATTTGAATTAACAATAGTTTAAAGCTGAAAAACAAAAATAATAACACTTCTCTAAGTCAAGTATGCAACAAGAAATTGCAGTTCATTGGTAGAGGATGTTAGCATGCACCTTCCCTCCACCTACCCACACAACTTAGTGTAATTTTGTTCATCAAAATATCCTCTACCAATATTGTACAGTTAAAATTAAGACATTCACTTACAATACATAGTACATCCCTAAATGTTGAATGTTAGCATCTTTTATCTTTTAGAGAATATTCAAATGGCACAAAGGAGGCAGGAGGGGGAGGGGGCACATATACACACATGCACACAACAGCCAACATCGAAAAACTTTCATAATTACCTAGAGGACATAAAACGGAAGTAATTTTATTGATAATGCCTTGCTTGACAAGGTTTCTAGCTATGTAACTGACCTCATATCTGAAAATCAAAATATTGTACTATGCATCATTTTCATGCATAATGCAATTCTGTTTTTGGTTTAAATTAACAATATTTAGGGGCCTTATTTGGCCTGCACACACTTTACTGAGTTCTCTTCATTGTTGGCAGCAACACTTAAGAACAACAATTGCAGATATTTTCTAAATATCAAAATATTAGCGAATCCAAGTATGTACCTAAAAGAACAAGCTTAGGTGCACATTTGATACCATAATCAGTGGCATGCCAAGGATTTTCATAGGGGAGGGCAGTGTTTTTTTTTTTTTTTTTTTTTGTAGTTCTATATTTTGGCATATTTTTCCTGTAATTGACTTCATTTTAGACCAGAGGTTCTCATGAAACCAAAACCCTCCTCTCTGGACATGACACTGCTCATGGTGATTTCTTCTTGTGATGAGTAGGATGTGGATTTATAAATAAAATCGTGAAAATAGGCAGTTAAAAGGACACCAAAATAGGTAATGGCACAAACTTTTTTGTTTATTTTTGATTTTGTGTCTCTTTCTTCTTACTGATCATGAAACGGAAGTAGAAGTTAGAAGAAAGTCATGAATAGACGATAACAAGAGAATGCTTTCTACAGGCTACTGTGGAAAGAGGTAGAAAAAACAGAGGGTATTTATTTTTGTAAGTAAAAAAAAAACTCAATAAAAGGCATTTGGCACCATTATGCAAAATAGGTAGTAAACCTTAAAACAGGCATTTATAGGCATATAGAAATGCTTTATCAGGCTTGAAACATGAAATGAATTTTAAAAAAATAAAGCCTAAATTTTCTTCAAATGAATATTTTTATTTAGCGACGCTTTCTGCCTCTTTTGGCTAATTGCCAAATGAATGATGATATGATGAAATTGATGAAGGGACACCAATGTCCAGGCCGGGATTCGAACTCGTGACCACTGGTGCTGTAGCGCCCTGTGCTAACTTCACAGGAATATAAACGGCAAATGCGCAAAATCCGCCGGGTCAATATTAGAAGAGAAATGGGCTGATCGTAATTCCACGACGAGGCTATAAAAAGTAACAGTAAGTCCGTCGATTAACATATTAGTAAATGTGTCCCGGCCCCATTCAAGAAAAGTACGAGTGCCTTCTCAGAGACGCATTAATTGTCAATCAACGTATAGTGGCGGTGATTGGGCGCCAAAACGAGGGGGCAAGAGCAGCTGATTTTCCCTTGATAGACAAGGTTAGTAACAAGTGACCATAGTGCGAGGGGAAACTTTCCCCACGGCCCCCTAATCGTCACAACTGATAAGAAGGTACATGACGATTGTCTTCCCGTTGCCACCTAAAATTAAGTGATCCCTCCCCTCAGGCGACTAATGTCGTTGCGTTGTAAACAAGGGCTCCGGCTTCGACAGTCGATACCAGGTGGAGGCGGAAAGTGGTTCTGATCCCACCATAAACTCTAGGTCCAGTCCCGATTAGCCTATCAGTTCACAAAATGAACTTAAAAACTCAACTCAACCCTCAGGTGATGTCTAAAATTAATAATAAATTCCATCTTGACAGGGTGCAAATTCTGCCCCCGCCCCTCCTTTCCCCTCCCACTACCACTTCGTAGTTTCTGCTGGTGACGTTTCTGAACATACTCCTTTGTCCACACTCAGTTTGTCAATGCAAATGGTTGCAACACCCCACTAATAATTGCGATTATAAACATCATATTTCACTGTGGCACAACAATGCTTAACCTGGTTCACCTCCTCCCACCCTCCCAGATTAAAAAGTAAAGCAAAAAAGCGAAATTTATAAAGTGTCAGCTCGGACCAGGTAAAAACACGACCGCAAATGGAAGAAAGAAAGGAACTGAATGCACAATATGGCAGTGCACGCTCTCCTGGTTTGTTCCAAAGCTTTTTTCAACGCTCTGCTGGAAGCCCTGAATTTACCAACCGAATAGTCAATCGTTACGACACTCGTCGGTAAGGTCGCTTGCGATTAGAAAGATTTCATTCTTGCATAATACTGCATTGAATGCTGTTGCTTCCTTTGGCATTGTTCCCCGATGCTCAGAGTTACTGATTCAAATATTGCACTCGAATTGTTCTCCAGACAAAGCTGAACAAATTGTATTCCACCAAATCAAACCAAAATTTAAAATAAAAAGATGAACAGATTCCAGGGATGTACTAAGTACATGTTTATGTTTATGATGTACTAAGTTTATGTTCCACAGTTTTGTTACAGTAGACAGAACGTTCTCCCCCCTTACAGTGGCGGCGATTATGGGGCAGTTGCTCCCCACCCCTACTTTTTTCCACATAAAAGTCGATCCTCCTATCCCAACAATTGTACTCGTATATTTTAAAAAATATATACATTAATTAATATGTGCCCTTGAAATTTAATATTAATAAATAAATTATGACAAAATCATAGATAGTATTAGATCTTTCAAGTACAGATTTCTTGTCGAATATAGGGCCTCCCCGATGGCGCAGTGGTAGCGTCGTCGCCTTGAAATAAAGGGGTCCCGGGTTCAATACCCGGTGGAGGCACATAGTTCTACCCTTCTTTGATGCTTCAGCATCTTTTACCTTCTTTTTCTTTCATGTCTTGTTAAAAAAATTGGACACAAAAATAAATAATTTTCACTCTTCTTGAACAGCTACATAAAATCTTTTTGTAGAGCAGAACGTGCGTATTGGTTGATTGAGATGATGTTTAAAGTCCACCTTATGCACTGTAAGGCTAATCGGAACTGGACCTACAGTTTAAAGTGGGATCCGAACCACTATGTGCCTCCACCCGGTATCGAACCCGCGACCCCTTGATTACAAGACGACGACGCTACCACTGCGCCATCGTGGAGACCCTAACGAGCGTTATAAAATGACATTGCAGCCCCAATAGTTCCCAAGATAATGTAGCAAAATTTGCGAGAGAAAACACAAACGTCAACAAAACCTATTCGGCAGAACCATAGTTCTCTATGCGGTCCGCGCGCATTATATGCAGAAGGCGCAGAAAAAAGAGAGCATTGAATAAAGGTATTTTATCAGCACCTTTTTGAAAATATTTTTAGAACGTTTTTTTCCCCTTTCCCTACCATAATTTTGCACCTTCAAATCCTTTCCCTACTACTATCATTATGTTTATCTAAAACATGTATTCCTCGATTAGAACTTTGGGAGCGTGTAGACGTACTCATTGGCTGTTTTAAAATGTTGAATAAGTAGATAAGTGCGACTTGAAAGCTAAAAGTAAAATAGGGCTTAACGCCCCCTTCATAAAAATCCTGACCACGTTACTGTTTAGAACAACTTCATTCTCACGTTTCATTTGACAATGACGTGCAAAACAAAGCACATCTCCCTTCTCACGAAATGAAACCCTGGACAGGTCAGAAGATGGGAAATGAAATTGTTACTTCATGATTGAATTCCACATATACCTTACATAAATAATAATAATAATAATAATAAACATTTATAAGTACGCAAATATTTAACTGCAACTGCATTTAAAGAAGGGATATCTGAAGGATTTTTCGTCCTCATCGATATATGTATGTATGTTGCAACATTAGAGGTGCTGTAAGTCGTGATTTTCATAAGCAATTGAGTTAGCCGCGCAACAATAGACACGTTCTAAGTTTAATAACAATGCTTGTGTTCTGAAGCGAAGGTCGTCCTCAATAGGAACCGAGCACCGATAAAGAAAACGCCCACACAGGTTTCACATTCGTAACAGTATTGGTCAGGTAGATTTCTATGCTATTTCGTTTGTCGAATGCGAATTAGAATAAAAGTTTAAAAATCAGGTTCTTAATTTTCTCTGACACACACACACACAGGGGCGGGTTCGAATCCCGGGCTGGGCATGGGTGTTCTTTGTGAATGTCCCTTCCATCAATTTCAATATATCATCAGTCATTGTTATCTTCGCGATTAACTAAAAGTGGAAGAAAAGCGAAGTAAAATAAATCAAATAAATTAAATATATATATATATATATATATATACACACACAGGGGTGTAAACTTTTGAAAAACATTGGGTGGGCTCAAACCTTGAGTTATAAGTTCACAAAAAAATTCATAAATACTCATTTCCATGTATCCAAACATCGTGCACACCAACAGTATATCCTTACTTATTTAAATATACGTATGTATATATGTATATATATATATATATATATATATATATTATTGATTGATTTTAATAAGCAATTCACCACGAATCACGATAACAAATATAAAATAATAATAATAATAATAACGCGACCAATTATTGGGTGCGGTCGAGCCCCAGGCGGCCATAAAAGTTGGCAAACTGCACGTACATAAAATGCATGTGTTTGCACATGTACAGTCACGGACAATTCTGGGTTGTAACACCACCATTGACTTTAAAATTAAATCATTACAACCCAGAAGTGTCAGTGACTACAAAATGTACAGCTTGATCTGTGGCCTCCCATCTATCTCACGACTTTAGTTCCACGGTTCGAATCTTGGCGTGGACATAGGTGTTGTTTCTGAGTGTCCATCAATTTCCTCGCCGAGATAAGCCAAAAGCGGTAGAAAAATGCAACCGCGTAAAGTGAAAAATCTTATGGCATTTCAGATGCCATGCCAGGCACACGTCATGGCATTTCTCAAGGATAGGATCGTCCTATTCCCGTAGCATAACCAATCAGAAACGACCTCTAGGTCACGAGTGCAGATGTAGTAATGGCGGCCGCGTGAGATGTAAACAATGTATCACTTCATATTTTTAAAAGACGATAACTATCCAACCGAGAACAATAACGTTTCGTATTAAATGGTTTTAGGTACAAAGCAATGGCGCTGTTTAAATACATACTTTATAACGTATATAGAGTACACGCGTGGAAGAATATTTTAGTTTTTCAATTGTAAACACCGTGCACTCACCATAAATCGAAGTGTCTTTCGTGCTGTATATATTACACATTGTAATCGCAAAAGCTAACCGAAAAGTTACATCAAATGCTTCCGTGTATAGTACTATCTGCTATAAGATTTTTGGAAGCATTTACGACAGCAAAAATGTTAAAGGAAATGCTTCCGTCTAAAGGACCTCGTGCACTGAGAAGCGGGGAAAGACGGAAAAATCCGGCAACATAACTTCTATTGAAATTAAATGGTGTAACGCTTACTACAGGGAAACGTGCGGAACCGAAGCACGGAATTTCCGGCAGGTGATCTTGAGGGTTATGGCCCGCTAAGACGCCGGAAGCGAAACTGTTCCGTTCTGTTGTCGCGCTTCCGGCATCTCTGTGCGCGTCAAGCTGTCTCGAGGCTAGCCCTGGGTAGGAAAATATAAATAATATGAAAATACAATGTCATTCGGTTTCCCGACGTTCCTGGCAGATCCAAATGAAACCGACAGGAGCAGGAATATTTCCTGCCAATTCCGCACAACTAGGTATTCGCGAGGTATGGCCCATTATAGTACGTCCCTGCCTGCCTTTCAACATTTTGCATTATCTTCCAACACGGTACTTTGCACGTGTGAAAACAGGTGGCCAAGTAAGCCTGAATAGGTCAGTCAAAACCTGTTTTTGTCAATGAAGGTTTTACGAGACCCACCACAAATTCCACTCGATCAACAATTGTCTTCCTAGACAAGAGGTACGGAACAAATAATCTAACGGCACCTTTCTAAGCCCTCGAAAAGGGTATTGACCTCGCTCGTTAGTCTGTTGTTAAAAACAGTTTGCCCTCATATTTCTACGTAAAGTAGTAGTAGCCGTGGCCACCCGCAGAAAATTTTTCCAAGGGTCAAAATTGAAAATTGTAACCATATTCCTTACTTGCAGAATCTGGTAATCTGCCTGGTGGAGACAATGGACATCCTCGATGGCGTAGTGGTCGCCTTCTATTAAAGGGGTCCAGAGTTAGATCCTTGGTGAAGGCACGTTGCAACGATGGGCTTCCCCGATGACGCTCCGGTAACAATATCGTCTTGGTAACCAAGAACTCCCAGGTTCGATCCTTGATGGACGAACATTACATGGGGTTCATTTCATTTTCGTTATTTAGCAATGCTTTTTGCCACTTTTGGCTAATCGCGACGATGAGAATGAGTGATGATATGATGAAATTGATAAAGGGACGCTCACAAACAGTAGTCACACCCAGGTCGGGATTCGAACCCGGACCCCCCTGGTGTCGTAGCGTGCTGGGCGAACCACTCCGCCACTGACGTCTGCTACCTGGTAGTTAGGAACAGCTCCGATTCCCTTTCTTGGTCTCATTTAGACTTATAAGGACAGATACTACTTTCAATATTTGATTTTTGCTATTTAGCTTCACATTCTGTCAGCTTTATAGCTAATCGCGACATGAAGAAGAGTGATGGTATGACGAAATTCATGAAGGGGCACTCACAAGGAACACTCGTGGGTAGATTGGGATTCGAACCCGTAACACCTTGTTTTCAATATCGTTTCAGGAGCGCGTATGTTCCTTTTGGTATGATGGATGTAAAGTAGTGACCTTTTCTCAACACACCCAATTGTCAACTTCACTTCCACGTAGTACATCCTGGAGTGCATCTTGCAGACTAGCGAGGCTCTGGCGTCTGAACTCATGGCCAGTATAATCTTCTACGGGACGTTGTTGTGTTTTGTCCACATGCGTTTGTAATTGTCCCTGCATCTCCTCCATATCACCACTCATCCTCATCTTCGCGATTTGAGAAAATTGGGAGAAAAGCGAAGTAAAACAAACTAAAACAATCAATCTTCTTGGTATGAGGCAGATCCAAAGGTGTTCACCCTCCGCAGGGTGAGGGAGCTTCATTGAAAATGAACACCTCGGGGCAATTTCCCTGGCCTGAGAGGAAAAACAATCTAGCCACAACATTGCCATTTAGAACATGCTTGGCTCACTAACCTAGATCTCCACCCTCCTCGCAGCCTTCATCCATTAATCTATCGCTTATACAAACAGGGAAAAAAATCCTGGGAGGGAGGAACCGAGAGTTGGAAACTTTTGTGTCTGTAAGTGAAGTACAATACGGAAGAAATGCTCTCATGCTTAAGTCTCTCTCGCGCACAATAAACACAGACAAAAGGAATGCGGATGAGAGCTTGTTACACGAAGAAAAAGCGTTTTCGTGCTTTTAACCTATTATGAAACAACATTCAGAAAATAAAGCTTTGTTCATTACAAGAGCCACTTCAGATATTTTTTTTCTTTCGCTACAACTTTACTCTGCTATTATGCAATGTAATTATAATAATGCTTCCGCCACGCCTAAAAAAGTTTTCATTCAAGATTCTTTCCTCTGGTGTTACACGCGAGTGTGGTTCAACCGAGCCACCGTGGTGTGGTGGTTAGCACATAAACCTGCGGTTCCGAGTTCGAACTTCTCGAGTAATGCCTCGTTCAGCTCCGTCGTATTGAAGAACTTCAACCTGCAAGTTTCCAGTTCATTTTTGCACAATTATCTAAGTTCCTAGTTTTAACAAGTAGATGCAAGTCAATTTCAGAATTCAGTGTTCTTACTGTAAGAGTCTGAAGTGGAAAATGTTAACTATGAGGATGTTTGCACGAGCCTTGAGGTTAGCTGGGGAGATGCTTCTATGGTTTAACACTGTGACAATGAGACAGCTGGGGGGGATGGTGCAAAAATTCTGCTAGCTGGGGGAATATGACCGTATACCCCTCACTTCCAGCACTGGATGTAGGCGGTGGAAAATACCCAAAATGCTAATATTACTGACTTAATATAAAGGGTTGTGTTTAGTTCTTTATTCAAAATTACAATGGATGAGTCTTCTTTTTCAATTTTAATTTTTCAATTTCAATTTTATTACGCCATGTAAACCATATACATTGGTATTTGGAGGGTTCAGTACAGATCATATAAAAGAATATATAATTACAAAATTTCTATAATTTACAATGTAGATATTCACTAACGCTATAATATTCCTTATTAACTAATAGTTTCTTTAATTTGTTTTTGAAACTTGTCATACTTTCTGCTTTTATATCATTTGGTAAATGGTTGAATATTTTAATTGCCATCTGTTTGGGTCCCTCTTGAACTAATGTCAGCCTGGTGAAGTAAGGCTTTAAGAGCTGTTTATTTCGGGTGTTATATGTGTGTTCTATTGAACTTCGCAGCGCAATATTTTTTCTCGCATATAATGACATTTCATATATGTACAGAGGAGGGAGGGTTAATATTTTAAATTTCTTAAACAACGTTTTGCACGATTCCCTAGGCTTTATACCTGCTATAATCCTAATGGATTGGCTTGCTTTTGTTTTCTAAATGCTTCTAAACTTGCCGGTGAGTTCCCCCAAAATTCTATCGCATAATTTATTAGTGAATGAAACATTGCATAATATACCTGAATTAGTGCATTTGTTTGAAATGTTTGTTTTAATAACCTCATTGCAAATATTTTGGAACTTCGTTTTTTAACACGTATTTTTACGTGGTTTGAGGTCCCTTGGCTAAGCCATACTAATTTAAAAGAAGGGACTAAAACGAACAAATATTTCTAAAATGAACTTTTTATCAACAACAAATTAAAACACAGTCAAGGGTCTTGCTTCCAGAAAAGGTAAGAATTGCTTTGTTCCTTATCTACATGTATTATGTCAATCGACATGTCTTTTCACGATCACAACTTACCTGAAAGTTCGAAAAGAGGCTTGGTCGACATGTGCAAGGTTGAAACAAGTATTTTCTTTTTCTTTCTGTCTATCTCGCTGCTAAATGATCTGTATTATAGAACGTATTGAAAGAGGTAAAGCCTTCCTCTGAACACATGCAGGGAAAACATACGGGGGGGTGTTGAAGTAATGTGATCAGCACCCTCCCAAAACATTCAGGTTTGTTAAAATTTACAAGTTAAGGATACTTTTGATAACCTCCTGAAACCTGAGGAGCAAAGCAAAATGATAATATTGGTTTGTTTCAGTTGGGATTTAAGCCCACTTTATGCACAGATAGGCTAATCGGGACTGGACCTACAGTTTCAAGTTTAAACCGAACCACTGTGCAATTAGCCTCCACCGCGTATCGAACTCGGGACCCCTTGATTACAAGGCGACGACGTTATCACTACGCCATCGGGGAGGGGCAATAATATTTGTGATTTCGCAATGTAACGTTATTTAGCAAATAATCCTGGACGCTATTTATATGGGATGAAAAACTTTTCGACTCTGCCCCCAAAAGTTAACCCCAAGTTTCATCCTGCGACCCCTCCCCCCCAAAAGGTAACTTCATGACAAAGTTAACTGGTTTCTTCGGTTAAACCTAGGCCCCTGACCTTCATATAAGTCTACTACAACTTTCAATCCTTCTACAGCTAAAGTGAAATGAGATCCAAACTGATTCCGGATGGTGATGCTTATTTTTTTCCTTACAGGTACATGTAAAGGAAATAACGGAAAGTTAAAAACCTGTAGCAAAAGACGACAACCCTGGTCTTAGCAAAACTCATTTGCAGACTCCCATTAGTGTGATCTACAAGGTTGTGGCGACGTTCTTTGTCTCTTTCACTCGGAAGGACGCCAGCCACGCCAAGCCACGTGAAGAGAAAACGAGGAGGGGGGATAACATATGCAACTAATATCCTGGACTTTTTTATTTTGCAAGTCTACTAGCTGCGGATGAAATGCTACCCATTTGGTGGTGACGGCAAAATAAAAATGCAAATCACGTTAGCATCAAGGTTACTCTAGATCACAATGCACCTCTGTTGCTAATCAAACTCTCGGACCGATCGCTGGACAAGACTCAAGTATTAACTAGTGCTCAACCGATGCCGATGAATCGGTATCGGAAAGTATAGGTTGGAATTCATCTACAGATACCAGCCGATACTTTTTCCGCATTTTGGTCTCTAACGGAGTCCGCAAAAATGCCGCACGACACTTTCGCGGAGTCTAATTATCCTGCAATTTTGCACTAATTTAGCACGAAAAATTATATTTTGTAATGACATAACATCTATTTTCATATTCTGATGGAATTCTTGAATATTCTAAAGCAAATTTCTTGGTAATTTGATGCATTTAATTGCAGAAGAATATTTACACACCAATATTGATCAATATTTTGATTACTTTTTTTAGTATTTGAATTTTCAAGTATCGGTATGAATCGGTAAAAGTATCGGTATCGGTTCAAAGTATTGACAGCCCAAGTATTGACAGTTTCCCTTTGATGAACAACATCCTGCTCTGCCATACTGGTGTTTTATTTTCGAGTATTCATTACTGCCTATGAAAGCTGATGTTCTCTAATTCGCGAACGTTGTTCCAAAGTATCGCCCATGGTTTCTATACCTATTGCAAAATCTGGATACACGCATCCATTCATTTCAAGAGAGGAACAGCAACTGAACTATATAGACATTTCTGCGAAAATGTAGGCTCGACCAACACTCGAATCCGGGTCTCTGGCATACCGTGCAATTGCTCTACCAACTGAGTTACCGAGGAAGCCATGGTTTCGCCTTATTTTTCGATTTTGCTGTTTTATCTGCGTGGAACTGTCTCCGTCCGAATTCTGCTGCCCTTGAAAGACTGTCGACGTCGACAATGCATAGTTTTCCCAACGTGGATATGGCACTTTTACTGTCTGGCACACACAAGAGATGTAATATGTAGAAATTTCAACGAAAAATGCACGCTCGCCCAGTACTTAGCGCAGGTAAAACAGCAACATAGAAAATTCAGGAGAAGCCAGGGCTGGCGCAGTAGTTCATTTGACCCTCATTGGCGGAGTGGTTATCAAAGCGCGCTGCGATGCCAGGGGTTCCGGGTTCGAATTCCGGGTAAAACATGTTCCAAACGAGGAAATAGAGAAACTAGCAAAACTGATATATGAAAAACAGAAAAAAATTGACAGGAGGAAACTAGGGGATATCCCTTTTAAATTTGAAAAACAATGTTAATTGAGCAATGACACGGTATGCCGGAGACCCGGGTTCGAGTCCTGGTCGAGCATGTATTTTTCGCTGAAATTTCCACATAGTACATCTTCTGCGTGTGCCAAACAGTAAAGTAACAGAACGACAAAATATATTTCGTGTAAAGCTAAGAGGTAAAGTTCCCCCTGCATATAGCACCGTGCCATGAAGGCACATTTAGGGGATGTGGGGGTTAGGCCCTATACATTCTCGATGCAGGCCATTTTGGAGGTGATGTGATCATCAGCAAGCTCTGGTGGCCTTTACATCCGGGGTTGCCCCCAGGTACCCAATGATTTGAGGCTGGGTGAACCCCAGAGCCGCTTCATGCGGGGACAAGGCCGGAAAATTTCGGACCATAGATTTTCGTGTGGATTCGATAATTGTAGGTGAACAATTTTACATTTAGTAAACGGATTGCATGATATCACAATAAGCTGTCGATAGCAAGTAAATTCTTCTTTCATAAACCGTCTGTGATGTTGCCCCTAAGACTACAATCGCCAACCAATAGCTAATCGGTTCGTCTTTTGTCAATGAGATCAACGGTTCGTGTTGAGGTAGAGAGGAAGTAAGAAATTGTCGAGCTACTGAAAACTGGAGACATGGGCATTGTTGGACGCTTCGGGTTCAGATTTCGATGTCCAACTAGTGGCTGTGACGTTGATGGAGGGTCATAGGGAAAGGTCGGGAGGTATCGGACAAGAGACGTTTCAAACATTTGCTGCTTGAGAAAGAACCTGCTTGCGCTGGAGATGACTATTGTCATATACTGTAATGCCAACTGAGGTAAGGTTTCCGAAGTCCTATCTCTGTAACCCTAGTGTGATTTTTCAAATTATGTTAATCAAAAAAAAAATATATGATGTCTGAAAGAAGATGCTTTTCATTCATATAGTTTTTTTCGCACTGTGTGTTCCATACCACCAGATTTTTTTTATTATTTATTAATTAAATATGTAATTAAAACTGAAGTTATTAATTCATTTGGATCACATTTACACGTCCTTTTTTTCGTTTTTAGGTCCTTTTTTATATATATTTAGGTCTTTAGATCTTTTATAGGTCTTTTTTTGGCAATTTATAGGTCTTCAACTTCCGAGCCCTAGTAATGACTAAGGAAATGACAATCAGGGAAGCAAGTGAGTGATATTCGGTTCCGAAATGTACACTAGGGGATAGATTTAAGCATGTGGAACCAGGGCAAGAAATCCTAATAAAACTACGCACAGTCAATAGTGTGACTTTCCACACAACCTTTTCCGGTCTCTTACAAATAAATTGCGTTTATCAAGTCAAACATTTTTTTCCTTACATACAGTCTCTGTCCGATAGCCCTCCTTATTAACGTCTTCACTGTGAAAATAGTTGGATAGGAGGAATACCAACGTTGTGCTTATATCCCAGTGCGGCAATGGACCAATACATATCCACGAGAGATAATTGTAGGCGAACAATCACGTAAGATCTAATATTCTTGTAAAGAAAGTTTGAATTTTGCACAAGCTTCACTCAGATATTTAAAAGGCCCTACTCAGACAGTACTTCAGGAACAGTACTGGAAATCCTGAGCCAGGGTACGGGATTTCCTATTTCCCTCTCACTCTTTCCCTGACACACTCGCCATAAATAAGTTCACTGTGGGTGACATGCAGGCAACCTTACTGGGCGTCATCAGTACTTTCACAATCCAACATCTCACTTGAGTTTTAAAGTCGTACTTTGCATTTGGCAAGTTCGACAAATTGACATAATAAATCAGGCATTCAGATTTTCGTATGGATTTGTATATAACATATAACACATTAAATGTAAACAAATCCGACATCCAGATATCTTAAGGCAACTTTTGCAACCATCACTGAATGTCAATTGTTTTCTGACAGAAAGTGTGACGTAACTAACAAGGACTTTCAGTTTTAATTCTTACACTTCTTTTAAACAATGAATAATATTATTTTGCCCTGTATAAAATGAGTACACGACTTCTCCATAAAAAAATGTAAATAAAGCAAATGCACGTGATCATTTCAACATGTCTAAGGCAAGATGGAGAGGAGAGGAGGGAGAGAGAGAGTCATAATATTATTTGACCACGTTTTACTTCTTATAATTCTCAGCAACACACTTCTGTTAGTAAATTGTTGAATTAAGGTAAAGAAATTGACATACCGATGCACTCTCATATTAATTTTTTGCACATTGAAAATATCTATGAAATGATCCTTAAATATACGTGAAATTATGTGCTGTATTGCAAATGTGCAGTCTACGGATAAATTGTGGTCCTCAGAGATGGATAACATATTGTCTTCCCTGCACAGAATGAAAAAAAAATCTATAATGCGTTTGCAGTTTAATTTCAGAGCAAAAATTTGTGCAAAGTTAGGAGAAATATCAGAAAAGTGAGACATAATTTTGGTTTCTCATAGCACATAAAATGCTGTAATTGCATTTGACATTCGAGGTGTTAAGGAATATTGATTGACAGTAGAATTGGATCTGGTCAGAACGTACTTTTCTCCGCATCACAAGTTCGGGAGAGCGAAACCATAAGAAGCTGACAAGAATCTGTCCATGTAAAACTAATGACACTAACGAAATCAACGGGGTGGGACACAAAACAGAATAAAACAGAATTCATTATTCTCTGGTTCCAGTCGTCAACCTTGTTCGACTGTAATAAGGAATGCGGTTGATAGCGAGAGTAAGTTCTCGTGGTTGACTCCTCAATACCAACGTTTTCGTGCATGCCGCTATGTTCATTCATTTATGTCATGGTCTGAGTAAGCCTAATTTGAAGAACGAGTATAGAAATAAATTTAAATGCATTTCGTTTCGGATTCTGCTTGTTTATATAGAAAATTGGTTTTTCAGGGTGACCGCTCTAGGACGATAATAAAATTCAAGTTTATACTTGGATATCTTCTCCTGGTTTTCAAGGACAAACTTTACAAAAATTCAAGAGTACAAGCAGATGTTTCTTTTTCTCTATTTGAACCTTACAGCCTCTCACCACCGCCACACACTCACAAATATATTAAGAATATAAAGAGTCTGTGTGATCCCAATACATCCAAAAATTCTAGTTCAATTCAATTAAACTGTATATACAAGTACTATTTAAAATATTCAATTTAAGATGCGGAGTTTACATTTGCCATTTCAGACACTCAGACTCGAAATAAATCTATAAACAAAAGTCACAAATGTTACGGAAGATACTAATCAACGAAAAATTGTTAATTGTATCAGAATTTCAAACTCAAATTTACCTAATCATTTTCAAGATGGCTTATATTGCAATAATCTTCCGTCTGTCAGATTGATTGTTCTGCAAATGACAACAAATTAAACGGATTGAGAGAATTCTGCTTTATTTTCCACGCAGATTTATCTCTCTTCCTTGATAAAAATAAAAACCGAACTGTCAAAAACTTGCTCAGGGCAATTATAAATATGTGTAAAATCAATGGGATTTGGATTAATAAAAGTTGCAAATCTTTTACCCTTACGGGAAAAAAATCATGCAGAATTCGCGAAGCAAGTAAATTACGGATTCCTTCAAGTATACTTTCATTATATTACAGATAATTTAAGGGAAGGGGAGGAAGTGAAAACTTGGCCCGACCGCCTTCAGCACATGTAGTCTTGTCATTGTCGCTGAAAAAGTGTTATTTTATAGCGTAATGTGCAAATTTGCAGGACCATAGCACTATTTTTTAAAGTCACTAAAGAACCATGGCGCAGAAGGATGAGGAAAGGTTTTCTGTTTTTGCAGGACAAAACGTTCCCTCACACAAGGCGGTTTTGAAGGATTCGGTACATAAACCATCCACCCTACTCACAAGATTTTATCCCGTCTGACTACTATATATTTCCTAACATTAAAAGACACTGAAAGGAGAAGAAGTTGGGAAAGGTTCAGAGATGATAGCAACAACTGAGCAGATTTTTGCAGGCCAGGCAAAATCATTTCTTTTTGGAAGGGTAAGAGAAACTCCAGACACTGTGTTGAACTTCAGGGTGAATATGTGGAATTGCAGGGAAGCTTCATGCTTCTAAATAATTTTCTTCTTGGTCAGGACGAGAACTTTTCAGACACCCCTCGTATAATATTAACTAACTTATTACTCTGCAGCCAAGTCTGTGTTTTCTTGGATAATTGTTAACAAAGTAAGCAGCATCATAGTTCTAATCTTTCCAACTATTTATCATATATGTTGGAAAATGATTGCAGTGTTTAGCGTTTTGAGAAGATCGGCGGGCCTCTTGCACTGTTTCTGAGGAAGTTTTCGGTCTATACTTTTTAACGGGTACGTTCTGTACAGGCCCCTTTACAACTGAGCGCATTTATTTTCTCGCCCCATTTAGATCGAGGATTTTTCTTCGTACACTTTGAAGGGGGCAAAATGGACATATGTGGCGACACACACATTTTAAAATTCACTCATAATAATTAAAAAGGGAAGTGAGAAATAAAATCACACTAACTTGTATGTATCATGTACTTTCCTTATATCAGATTGATTTTTCAAGTTTTCAACTCTCTCATCACTCAATTCAGGAAACTTGCTTCAAACAAGACAGAAAGTATGTCTGTTGAATATGAAGCTGGACTCTTAACCAAGGTTGTTAAAAGTCCAGGAACCCACGAATTCTAGTGATGGGTTCTATTGGGTTTCGCAACAGGATAGGAACCTTTTTTTCTGGCACAATTTAAATTCGGTCCAAGATGCGTATTGTTTCACTGCAATATGGAACTTGGACCGGATTTAAATTAATCCGGAAAAAAAGGTTCCTGGACCGTATTAAATTTATTCGGAAAAAAGTTCCTGGACCGAACTGAAATATTTCGCAGATGAAAAGGTTCCTTACTGTCCAGATTTGCTGATTTTCTCTACTGGACCGGAATTGAATTTATTTAAAATTCTTGGACCTTTTAACAATCCTGCTCTAAGTCGCAATACCAGTTGCGTCTTGAAATAAAATACAAAGGGGAATACCGTAAAACAAGAACTACAGCAATGAAGGCAACGCAGCCATCGAACTGACGCAAATCGGAAGCTCGCGACAATACAAAAACTGCCTCCCCCCGAAAAACAGGTTTATTTACGACAGGGGTCAACGCACGTCCTTCCACAGGGGATAGAACGTAGGCGTGAGGAAAGAACGCCGAATGCAGCCAATGTCACGGTTGAGAAACTGACGTCACGCCCAGCTGAGAGCCGACACCGCAGTCACACTCCAAACCTCAGTGTGTTTTCACCTGGCGTACGAAGCACCAGCAGCGAACCGAACTTACCTGCGTCGCCATGGTCAATCCGCCGCCGGTAAGTGAGCGTTTTACTACTTTCGATTATCTCTCGCGCATTTACGTCACGCTTAACAGCTGATTCCTACTAGATACTACGGTGCGGACTACATGCGTTCCACATGTAGAACTTTTACGTGAACATGGATGTAACGAGTACGCACGCCTCTACAGTGCTGTGGTTACCGCTGCCGTCTTGTCATCAAGGAACCCCGGGTTCGATTCTCGGTGGTTCCAATCCCATTTTAACTGTGGGCCCGTTCCGGATTGACACACATAAACAAACTTTACGCAGGTTTTTGTAATACGTTCAGAAATTTGTCAACACAATTAACACAATGCATATTTTCACGCCTTGCATAATTAATTAAAAAAAATTGTCCAATTAACAAAATATTTAAGGTCGACTAAGCAGAAAGAAAATAATACAAACTCATCGACTAAGCCGAGAGAACTTAATACCTTATAAATAGGTTTTGTAAGGAATCATTACGTCCCATAACACCATTTTAAAATTACAACTTCGCAATGAATCACAGATAGCTATTTTATTTTAGTAATTTTACATAGCTTTTGATTGATTGATTTATGCTATTTGGCGTCGCTTTTCTTTCATGCTTAGCTAATCGCGACGAAGAGAATAAAATAACACCCATGCCAAGGACGGGATTCGAATCCAGGAACCCTGGCGTTGTAGCGGGTACTGCTAACCATTCCGCCAGGCAACATTGCTATTCTACCTTTTTATGTTAATAAGAACTAATTGAATTGTTGTAGTCCACTTTATGCACAGAAAGGCGAATCGGGACTAAACCTACATTTTAAATTTAGATCCGAACCACCGGGCCATGCGCCTCCACCGGGAATCGAACCAGGCGCCCTCTGATTACAAGGCAACGACGTTACCACTACGCCATCGGGGAGCCCCTTAATAAGAAATACAAATATTAACAATAAAGTAACTAAATGGTATATTATACACATATAACATAGCCAAGGTACCTGGTTTAGCAGCAAGTTACGTTCGTAAATTCGGTACTGCAGTCGACTACAAAGATACGTACAATTTTTCTATCACAAGATCTTCCGTTCTGCTTTATGCACTACTGGTATGTGGTGTGGTTGATTAACCGAAACTGAAATATGAACAAAGGAAAGTCCAATCCTGTACAAACTTAGAAAGTGCACGAAAAAGAATGATAGCAGTGGCTGAACAAGTTTTTGAGGTTTATATACAGGGATAAGAGGGAAAGAGTATGTACACACACATACACACACACACATTCCTCTGACTGCAAATAAATACAAAAAGGCAATGTCTTAGTTACGCACAGCATAACTTGGAAAGAGGTGACGCGAGGGGGGGGGGGTCCACAGTGACTCGATCTTGCTACAGCAGAATCCTATATCTCCACAGCTGATTGGAAAAATTCCAGCCTCTGATATAGACTCGATCACCGTTCTGGAAAACATACGCCTTACCCCGAAACCACATACACACTATAATATTTTTTTAAACAATTTTTTGAATTTAAAAATATAAAATCCTGACTTAAATCCCTTCCAGTGACTACTTGTTGAATCCTCTAAAGAAATTAGGCACTCTTTCGAAGTGTGCAAGTGCAACAAAACAAAAACTAACATAGCTGAAAATAGATACATGTTTTCAAAAAGCATAGCATTTACAAACGATTTGATGGAAATTTAAGCCTTGAAATTATTTTACAATATAAATAATTTACTGCATACGCTAATGCTAGTACTCTGCCGTGATATAACGCAAAACTTCCAGGAACGCATAATATTTTATAAACATCCAGGATCCATGCTTTCGAAAATAAACGACATTTCAAACACGTTTGCCACAGAAGTCAGCAGGTTTTCTTGCGAAAACAGAAATGATCAGTTTTGAACGGCAATATTGTGTTTGCTTGTTGTTTTACTTTACGTCGAGTATTTTCGCACTTAGGTTAACGATGACGATGGGAATGTACAACGAAGATGAAGAGGATACAAAAGAATTTAACATTTAGTACGTAAGCGCGATAAGGTCCATGGGTACTAAACAGTGTACTGCCATATCCGTCGGTTTCCTACGAGAATAACTTACATAATAATCAATCAGCATTTGAATCAGATGTCATTACACTAAATTTATCTTACTAGAATTTGTAGTTACGTAAATAGACAATCTGATGTGTGTAAATAACGTTTTATTGAATTATCTTAACGGCATTTCACTCAGAAAATATATTCCTACTTTTATTTGTTATGGATAAGTCGCTATAATGCACACTTGCCAACGTTTTCTCATATTGACAGATTAATATATACATAAATATCTCATTATACTAGTGCTTGGTACTTTTTTCAGTCAACGAAAGTCGTTTCCGAGCAATCAACCGATATCGAGAGGTTTGATTGCTGACGTAGACTAACCAAGCTTGAAAATTCACAATTTATACGCCTTCTTTTTAGATGCTTGTAACTTATTTCAATTCTGAGATATCGAAGGTTCAACATATATCCATTGTCGACTTCAATTGTTTGGGTACCGTAGCCAGACAGCTAATCAGATTGAGATTCTATCCGTTACATTCCACCGAACGTTGTCTCCATATTTAGTAATCTCTTGAGAAATCGATATGTATGAATTGGTTTAGAATGTTGACTAAAACAAGAGTAATGAAGATGATGGATATCGATCTAGTACACTCGATAAAATTATCGTAAATCTTAAAACAGTCTATTGTTAAAATTTTAGTTTGTCTGTCGATTTCCAAAAACAAGACGCAACCGTTATTTTATTTAAATTTTAATAGTTCATCATGCATAGATAGATAATTATACATTACAGTTGCGTGCACCATATGTATATTTAAAAACTGAATCATTAAATAATAAATTGCAGATAGTGTTGCCCACGAGACGAGATTTTGGCCTGTCTCGTCTCGTGAAGTCTCGTGGAAATGCTGTCTCGTCTCGAAAATATTCGTTTGTCTTATGGCACATGGTCAATCTCGTCTCGTCTCGAATTTTTAAAAGCCTGTCCCGTCTCGTCCCGTGGGCAACACTAATTGCAGCCGACCTCCATGGCGGAGTGGTTAGTATAGCACACTACGACGTCAGGGATTTCGGGTTCGAATTCTGGCGTGTTCATCATCTTTGCGATTAGCCAAAACTGGCAGAAAAGCGAGGTAGAATCATCCAAATTTAAATAATACAATTCATGAGGTTAACTGTGTAATGGGCTATAACACTTTAAACTATCATTGTCGCTGTAGTTGGATAGCAGTTGTGCATTAAAGACAAAAATACAGAACTACATATTATTTATTTAAAATTTCGTACTAGAAACTGGTGCGAATGTTCTTGTTAACTGACTAAAGTTAAATTAACGAAAAAATTTCCAATTACATTACCTATTTACTTGCAATCGCGTACAATGTACACTGTAGAACGCTGCCTAGATAAATGACGGTCTAAAACCGTCAATTTCCGCTGCCATCCAGCTACCGTTAATGGCCATGAGCGTTTTTAAAGTAACGACCATTCTATTGTTAACCGAATTAATGTAATTATAATAGTTCATTTTAAAAAAATATATTTATAATACACTCAACTTCAATTTGCAATCCTTGTCTATATTTCCGCATACTAGAATATTTAAATTTAAAAAACGGCGGCGTGCCGATTTCTAAAATTTGACAGGTAAATTAAAATTTTAACGGTCGACTGTGTTACGGTAGGGAACCTTTAACAGCGTACACATACTGACAACATACAGAAGTTAAAGCTTCCACTGACCATGGCACACGACCCAAAACTTGTAAATCTCATGATGTCCTCGTACATTCATTTAAAGATGCATTTTCATGTTTAGTTGTTCTCAGAAATATAAAGAACGTACATTTTATCAGAAAAAAAAACATTGCATTTGTGGCCCATAGTGATCGAACCCTCAATTACGTCACGAAGTACAAGAAAAAAAATGCACGCTCAACAGCAATATAATGGACGAGTTTATTCTAAGATGTGAAGACTCGCTGCACTAATGTCAGGTCTAATTCTCGGGCAAGAGTAATTGCCAGATTTTTTCATCGCTTATTCTTGCGCGAAGTACCTTCCAGTCAAATTAAATGAATGGCGGCAGTTGTTGAGTGGTACAGTAATAAGCACTTCCTGCACTTCGTTCACGATTTGTTGCCTCATTAATCTATTCCACCACGTGCAAATGAGTAAACAACCTTCGCTATGCCGGTGTGGTCAACTTTAGAAATTCAACAGACTGTGTTTCCTACAGATCACAATTTTAATTCTCTCGTTTATATGAACTAGGCTAGTACATCTGTTTATAGGGAATTATTAATGTGAGAGGTATGGATAATTTTCTGACGATAACGAAACCTGTTTTGCGATGGTTTACTAGTATCAACAGAAAATAGAGTACCAATAAAGAAACTGATTTTGTTTAAAAAAAAAAATATTTTTGAATATAATTAAATAAGGACCTTTCGGTTGCCTAGGACGTTGAAACATTGGTTCACGACCTGACCATCGAATCGAACCTCGGTCTGGTCATGGGTGTTGTGTTGCAAGTTTGCCTTCATCAAATTCTGCATCCTTATCGTCACGATTAGCATAAAGACAACGTAATGTAAGAGAAAAAATAAAAAAATGAAAGTGATTATATCAGCCACCAACTGCTTAAAGACAAGCAACCCACATCACACAACAAATCGGCGGATTGTATACCATGCCATGACATCTACTCTGACGGACAAGGATTTTTATTGAGTTCGTGTTTTAAGTACGCTTTATGCACAGTAAGACCGCAGATAAAGGTATATCTGTGGTAAGGCTAATCGGGACTGGACCTACAGTTTAAAGTGGGATCCGAACCACTATGTGCCTCCAACTAGGGTTGTGCGACATTTCGATATTAGATAGTCGAATTTTTAAAAAATATCGAAGCGTCGATATCGTAAAAATATCGACGTCTATATATCGATATCGATGCTTATATCGATATTCGATATTATCAATTTATGGTGGTGTTGCATTCCTTACTTACAAGTTTAGTCAAGCATTAACGATGTTAAGATAACAAGTAATGCGCTCCCCACGTGGGGACAACTTGGAAGGAGAATGATGAGAGATTGCCTCTGATTCACATGGAAAGTAAATACGTGCAAAAACCAATAAAAAATATCAAGGTTCCTACTTTATAGAACTTGCTGGTTACCCTTGTGTGGGCATGTATAGGGATGGCATCGATGAGATATCAGACAATACTTGGCAAAGCCTCGGTCTCAAGTTGTAAAGATTGTCACGTTCTTTGTCTCGTCTTGATATACAGCATATACACAGCACAAAATATTTTGTAATAATATTTTTCTGTTTGATGCAAAGTTTCGACGCTACGAGCAGGCACAGCTCCAGACGTCCAGTGCAGGGACGAAACTTCAAATTGAAAGATACAGATGTGTCGGTATTGTCGCGATCGTCGATATCTTCGATATATCGATTCGATATCGATTGACCCCTTGATTACAAGGCGACGATGCTACCACTGCGCCATCGGGGAGCCCTATAATGGACAATGACAATAATTTTGACAAAGCAAGGCTTCTCTACAGGCCCGTAGCCAGGAATTTATTTCGGGGGGGGGGGGCTGATTCCTTATCAGCACAGGCGTCGACAGAAATATTTGTAGAGGGGGCAGGCCATTCATCATTAGTAGCAATAATAATGACAATAATAATTATTACGACGGTTATAATTGTCATTTTACAATAATAACTATTATAAAGCTATTAAAAATAAACCAATTTTAATACAAATGTATTGTTATTATTATTATTACTATACTTTGCTACTCGATCCACTGTACGAGTGAATATCCAACACAACTGTTGTCTATTATTTTTCTTACATTTTGTAGTTAGTGTACTGAAATTCATAGTTATTGTATTTTCTTATTAACTTTAAGACATTCCGTTAAAGAAAGGCTTTAAAAGTTAGGGCCACATTTTACTCTAATGTTTAATTCTGCTAAGGAAGCGAGATTAATTACCACTATACACTATTAAAATTAGATATTTGTTATTGCTAGGTGCTTCATTGCAAATATTATACTTTATCCCGGGAATCTCTGGAGCACGCGAACAAAAACAAGTCTCTGGTCACGTAGTGACTCGAGAGGGCTCGACCAATGAACGCGTGAGAGAGGCAATGAGTGCATGAAGAGGAAAATGCGGCTGCAGCTACCAGCTGTTATCAGCAGCGCGTACTGCTTCGCTCCGTCCACTCGCTGCGCGGCCTTCCTCCACAGATTCCCTGGACAGAGTATACGCAAAATTAAACAAAAGGAGGGAATTTAGTCACAAAAATATAAATCGCTTGGTCTTGTGCAATACGCAATATCATTGTGTTTTCTTGGTTGCATGTCTATTAGGGATGGTGACTGATTCAAGCTTAAAGTAAATTACGTTTTTCAGCACAGTTTCTTCAGAACTTTCAATTTGCTTTCGAACCGAAGAAATCGACCCCAATTAGTGCAGCCCAGGATAATTGTGGTTACTGTCCTGCTTTGATATACTGCTCCAATAGCAATATTAACTTTATCTAAGAAACTGTACTTAGAAGGAATTTAAAATTCTCAGGGAGAACAATATCCTCTTAGATTCTGAAATAAATTAATATGCAGTTTCGTTTTTCTTTGAAGATAAAGCTAATCGTGCCAGTTAGCCTCTGAAATCGGAAAAACACTGCGGGGTTCAATGGTACGAACGATTAATACGAAATTCTATGCCCTCTCAAAATCATCTTAGCAACTGTCAAATCCATTGACTGTCCAATATTTTAACGCAAAAAAATGTTACTCCTGTAAATACAACACGGATCCCATTTAATTTTATTTTCTATACTTCTTCCTACATAATATTACAGTGTTCTTACTAAGAACCCAGTCAACAGTTTTGGTGTTGACACTGAAACAGTGACAGTTGTAAAAGAAAAACGTGTGTCAGACAAGGAAGAAAAGTGTTTGACAGAAGCGCGTTCGTAAGAACGTTGCGGGGGCACATTGCGTGAATTACTTCGGCCAACAGATTACGTAAGCTGATGATTCAAGGTGCTTCTGGTACCTGCCACTTCAAAATGCGACGACTTGATGATTCCGAGAACTGGACATCGTATTACTATCTCCAATATCAACACTAATAAGAGCGCATGGGTGTTTATAATTTATGTTGTTTCCCTTTCACTTATGATAAGTATTCCAATTTACAATAGAGCAATTAATTGTCATAATATTACAATTTATCGTTATTTTATGCTCACATATGCTAATCGGGATTAGACCTACAGTTGAAACAGATCTGAACAAATGTGCAATGTTCCTCCACCGAGACTCAAAACTGGGATGAAAAGACAAAGTTGTACTCGTAGAAAAAATTACAAAGGAAGTGACATTTAAACACACTTATTTATGAATATGTGCTTGTATGTGTGTAAACGTCAGCGACTGATATTAATTTTGGTTCCCAAATGTGCCTTGAACTGGAAAGTATATTGACCGAGAAAGTCTATATCTACTCCGGGTACAGATCTTGCTGATGCTGTAAGGTTCTCGGCCACTTAAGCAAATCACGAATCACCATATTTGACGTGAGATTTTCATTTTCTAAAGAATGTCTTGTTTTCAAAACTGAGAGCAGGCACACACAAAGAAAAAAATTGGCACAAAATAAAACACAGAGCATTTCACGTAAGACTGACTTCAATTCCCCATATTGTTTTTCGTAGTATTGATACGAGTCGTGAGATCGAATCCGGGTCAAAGTATGCATGACTCAGTTAGCTCTTCAAGCATTTAATTTTCGCCATAAACATGGCTCAATGCAGCCAAACCTACGCATATTCACAAGTTTCTCTTATGGGTAAAGACTGGAAGTTACGTCACAATCGCAACTACAATACAATGATAGGTAGGGCGGTTAGGGCTAGCTAGATCACGTTGACAGTAGAGTTTAAAATCCGTGCCAATTTCCACCAAGGATAAACAATTACCAACTGGCAGAAGGACCCAAAAACGAACAGAAACAATGCTAATTAGTCCTTCCCAGCTCAATCTACACAAAGGTGCGAATTAAGAGGGTTACTCAAAACGTTCTGTATTAGCTTGCTAATGTGTGTACAAATCACAAAGTAGACACGAATAGCTCAATTAGTCACGTCCTTGGAAACTGTTGTTTACATGACAAACACAGTTATATACAACGAACAACCGTTATTTTACACGTTCTACATTAGTTGAATATAAACGCATTTGCGACAGTCTCAAAGAAATATACAGAATATTAGATCACTGGCATCAAGCCCTAATAACTTACCAAACTATAATTGTGTAATATCATGAAACATAAAAAGTTTGCAGGTTTATTGTTGTGATCGACATATGACAATTCGACAGAACAAATCAAATGTGGCTTCATTAATAATCGAAATCAGGACCCTGTAAATGCAAAACGATAGCTCTGGAAACGTTGGAAAAATGAATTAATTAAAATCCATTTGTGCCGATGAGTGCATCGGCACAAATGGCTGTTTTGCATCCTTCATAGTATTCGGGAAGAGAACCCTTTATCTAAAACCCTTCTTTGAAGCGATATAGCATTTCAGAGAAAAATATGAACATTAAAATGACCGAATTTCCTGTATTTTTATAAGGCAAATGTGACTGTTAAAGTACAATACAATTTTGAATTAAGATCATTAAGAATAATGAAATCCTAAGTACGAATAAAAAGAATGGACATGATTGATTCATTTACTTTGGTTTTCTTCTACTTTTGGTTAATCGCGAAGATAAGGATGTAAGGATGAATGTTGACGAGGATTATACTGGCCTGTGCGTCCAGACGCCAGATGCAAAATGCATAAGGGGTGTACTACGTTGTAGGGAGGTTGATATTTGGGTGCCCTCAGAATGAAGAGGACTCCATTTATTTATTTATTTATTTATTTATTCATTTGTCTTTATGGTGTCATTTCTTTATTTTTTTTTAAAAAAAGGTCCGATCTTGGCAGAAAATCTAGCACACATAAGACATTCTAATGAATTTCAATCTTGTGCTACGATTAAGAAAAGCTGATACTAAATTCACCAATTTTTCTAACTAGACAATGAGATTTATCTGACAATTCTTCACATTCGCATTTTTCTACAAACAAATCTGAATACACTGTTACTATAGACATGAAAATTAGTTTGAAGAATTGACAGAGGATCATGTAACTTGTGTTGAATATTTATTAATAAAGTTCATTCATTATACACACATATAGTTTTATTGTTATTAGTGCTAGTGTAAACTACACATGTTGTCCAAGGGCAATTTGCAAAGATTTAACTGAATTTACTCCTCTTTAAATAGTCAAAATTTAAACCTTCCTCATTAAAAAAATATCTAAATTCGGGCTTGTTGACATTATATGGTATCGTGAGTTACCAAGACTTCCTATGTAACAGATTCTCATATGTAAACGTGATACTAGGATTACCATGGGAAATCGAGGGGAAATTGTGACGTTACGATAAAATGTACTAGAGAAAAACTGGCAAGGTCAATCTAATCGGAATTTTAATAGCGTAGAATGGGGACAGATGAAAGGACCGTGCTGATGTAATAATGGACTGTCCATTGAAAACTTGAAAGGTGAGGATGGATTTTAAACGAACACATGCATATCAAATTAACTGAAATTCAATTACTATAAATTATTCGTGGCTGCAATATTAAACGCACTTTATATTAATTTCGTGATTTTCCAAATACAATGACTCAGCATTTCGTAAGTTAATCAAGCACAATGAATGTAATAAGTATTGCAAAAAAAATCTGAAATATTAATGAGATCTTTGTGAGAAAGAGACAAAGACTTAGCACGTACTGCAGTATTATTAACTGTTGTTGGGGACAGTAGAAACAAAGGAATTGTGTGCCCGAGTGGTTAGCAGTTAGTCTAACTTGCAGTGAAGCCAAGGGTTATTATTTATAATCATTCGTCCGCACTGTCACGGTTAGCCTAGAGATATAGAAAAGGAACGTGAAATATTTATAGAAGTCCACAAAAGCAAAAGAGTTCACACGTCACGTAGCTCTAAGATTATATTTTTCAATTTCTAAACTATATTGCGTTAGAGAACAAAAAGAAAAAAGGCAAGTTTACAGATTCTTAACACGTATTAGAATATCTAATTGGAAACGTTCGTTACGACACCGTCTGGAATTACTGTCACATAATATTTAGAACCTCTGTCAACTGGATGCTCTTCGATTACTCGAAGACATTCCTGTAAAAAGCTAACTCAATTGGACGATAATCTGTGGCCATGAAAACAAGGTTTGACGTTTATCACCCGTTAATCGTTCTACTGACTACCTAATAAGGTCTTGTACAATTATAATAACTTTGGAACTATTGTAAGAACGCAGTTTAATGACTGCCTTTGTTTGAATGTCAACATGAAAGTTAAGCTAAACAGGTCAACATCTTAAGCCGTAATTATCAACTTCTCTCTATTTTGAATAAATACTGTTTTCCTTCAAAATACGAAGCATAAAACACGAACATTGAATTGTCTGCAGAGATGTTAATCTCAAATTTCACTGACATAATTATTGATGCTCGTACCACACAAGAACTTTCTATGCATCCAAGCTTGGAAAGTCAAGATTAAAATCTGACGTAATCACAAGCTTTTACTCATTGGTTTCAGGCAATATATAAAAAGTAAATTGTTTCTGCGTAGTGCAATGGCAAGAGGGAGCCCCATACATTTTAGATTTCTCCCCGCATGGTATGTCTTTAACATACTGTCTGTCCTTTGATTATACACTGTACATTAACATTTTAATAGGCGAGCTAGCGCCTTGGATTGGACAAGCATACGGTAATACTGAAAAAGCGATCATGATACGCCACGTAGAAATTACATATCTGTACCGTGGTTCCCAATATCACAATTTCGAATACGTAGTGATCGCGCCAAAACCCACGGTATTGAATTCATATGCAATATTTTCCCTAATTCTTCGCAATGTCTATCACAATTCCGTCCATATGTTCATGCCCCGGTGCCTTTAAATCAAATTGAGGAATAAAGTTTTCTAATCTGAGGATATTTTTTAAAAGAGACCTTTTATTTTATTTATAACCGCTCGATAGAACAGTCTTGAACATTCATATTGTTGTCTTTTGCCAATATGCTTTTGTGGTTGCACAGTTTCCTTTATTGACAGCTGCCGAGTTCATAATTTTCTTAATTCCATTGGCAGGCCAGCAAAAGCTGAGCTTACCCAGCAATAAAATGTACTGAACAGAACTGAACACGTGTAATCAAGACAAAATAATACCTGTGCATTCAAACCGAGCATAAATTTTCACTCAGTTTTCCTGTAAAGCACATGTTTTCCTTTCACATTAGTTGTGAAAACCGACTTCTTTCTAATTCTTTAGACGATATGAATAGTGGTCATTTTAGGGAACTAATGAGCAAAGCTGAAAAAATATGTTCTTTGAAGATTGGCAGCTTAATAATATATTTAGGCCGTACTCGTCATCTATGATAAATAATGGTCTTACACACAATATTTTATGAACAGATAGACCTACCAAATAATAGCCCAATGCAACATTCATGAACCTCGATCTAGTCATGACAAACAAGAGTCAGTGTAAAGTGACATGTCGATATACTGAAAGCTAGAGAGATTATGCATCAGTAAAGTGTCGTTTTGAGGTATAACAAAAACAAAGTTCTGTGGTGTAATGATAATGCTGAAAATTTTCCCAAAATTCTTACAGCATATCCGTTGGCTCACATTAAGCTCACTGTAACAGCTTGATTCATAATGTATAATCATTCGGCCATAGTTTCGCTCCTCCCTGAGGTGCATAACATCTCTCACATCACAACGTTAAATCAAACAAAAGTAAGTCAAGTTCTCTTTTAAATATGGTTGACATACAAGTTCATTTGCTGAAGTGGATAAATGGGTAAGAAATACTAATGATGACCTAAACGAACAAAAGTCCATTAATGTTATGTAAGAATAAATTAATACATCACTTAATGTCTCTTCCATTACTTACCATGGTGTAACCAGAATCTATAAACTACATAAAGCAATAAAACTGCATTACGTTATGTTATGTTATGGTAGTTGAGCAATCACTTCGTAAGCTTTCCAAGCACGTAAAGCGGATGTTCTCAAATAATTATCATCATTTCAACAACAAAGTCTGGAAAGGAAAAAGGAAGGTTACCCATAATTCCTCAGGCATTATACGTGGCACTATTTAAATGCATTACGCGCAGTTGGGCATTAGATTCCGAGACATCAAAAGTTACAAAAAGAAAGCTCGAAATCTGAAATCTACCTTTACATGGATTCACTTGGCGTTTCTGCAATTTGACAACAGCATATCATAGGTACACTGAAACAAAAATATAGCTAGACACAAAATGCTAGAATAGAAACGGACACCAGCATTTTTAAGAATACTTTGCTGCCTTACAAACAAACTTATTTAAAGGAGGTCGAACAATGAGGTGCGATGACGGAACCTAAGTGGGAAAATAATCAAGTATACTACGTTACAACAAGAAGGTGTCCTTGGTCTAATGGTTGGAGCAACACACAGTGAACCAGATATCAAGGCATTAATATTTCGTTCTTTTCTCTCCTCAGAAATTTTTATAGGGGATCAGATCATTGATAAAACTTGAATAGTTTTAGTTGAATAATTATTATTATGATCATTATTATTCCACAATAAATATTATAAACCAATGAAAATATACCATATTTTTCCAAAGTTTACTATTATTAATTAATAATAATTATATCCTTGAGAAGGACTTCTACTCCGTTTACCTGATAAGCGAATATTAAGCACAACTGTTTTTCAGTATCCTTTTAATTTCATAGACTTAGTGTACTGAAGCGCATAGTTATTTTATTTTGTTATTAACTTTTATACACCTCGTTCAAGAAGAAGCTTTGGAAGTTAGGGGGAAAATTTAGTCCCAAAGTTTATGTTGTGTGACCTCTCACAGAAAAGAATTTTATAAATTTTGGAACAATGTGTTCTTTGGATTAAATGATAGTGTGGTTCCTGCATTTTACACTCATTCTTTTCGATTTTACGGATCGGATTTTCGAACTGAACTTTATTTATGTTATTAACAATAAAAGTAAAAATCTTCCTACTTTCATTCGTATCTTAAAATGAACGACGCCAATTTACAAGGGGGTGTCGACGGAACGGTTCGACACCCCTCCTGACGTCCACGCTAATTGTAGCAATGATTCTGCATTTTTAATAACAATCAGTTCTTCTTCTTTAACCTATCTTCTTCCAGTCTACATGCGTTGTGCAGTTATCTCAAGTAACATGTTCTTGATTATTTAAAAAAGTAATGCTTCGGCAGCACCCCATGTTTTCTCTAATTTGGCCCTGCTCTTCATGATGAAAAACTGTATCCCTTGTCCATAAGGACAAAGCTAATGAACACACTTCTCGGTGTGAAAGCTGCTAACACGTTCTGCATGAATTGTTCATGGTCATTACAAAAGTGCATTTTTTTTCTATTTGCATAAGTTTAAAACTGCATTACTACACAACCAACTTTTATCAAAGAACCAATCAAGCTTTAATACTCACACTTACTGTGGCTTCCGCAATGTAAAGATTAAGTAAAGAGCGGATACGACTAAACCACTGCTGTAGGTTTAGAGTAAAACCGTTTGATTTCTGTAAAACGCGGAAGTTATTTCCACTTAACGCCAATAACATGGTATACAACGATGGACATGCTTCTTTTCCGGAATACTCGTTCGCTAGACGCCGTAACGATCCACAACTCCACGAACGGAACATCATTCAAAGGTTCAAATTACTTTCTAACGCTTTCTGCACGAAACCTGCACAAGATAATCAGATATGGGTTCACACACGAATAACTGTACGCATTGTGTCTTAGAATTCAATAGTGCTCGATCAATTACACACTTGCAATTTATCCCTTTTTTTCATTCACATTTTCTACAATTAATTGGACATCTTTTATAATTGGTTAGTTGCTCAGATATGCATCAAAATATGTTTCTGTACTATACTTTCGTTATTTTACGTCACGTTTCTATCAATGATGAACTGATGCGAGATTAAACACAAAGGCATATCCATGCCTGTCTCAAGATTCGGACCCGCGACTCGTGGCTTCGCAAAGTATTACAATTAACAATTTGGTACAGCGGCCGGATAAAACTTTTTATTCACAATTACACTATTTAGAACTTCACAAGCAGAGGCACCCCTGTCCCTCTTAACAAGAAATAAAAATCCCAAGCTGTACTTTCCACAATATACAGCTTGTTTCAGCGGTAGTGTTAGAAAAACGCATCGCAAAACTGCATTCCAAACTCAGGAAAGGCATCTTGTTCTTCATCGTAATGAGTAACTTTAATAATACGCAATAAAAGCGGTAAAATGTGCACATATAGGATTCCTACTTACTGCGCAAAGCCTAAATCCACCACTTTTACAGGTACTTTCAAATAACTTTTCAGACCACTATGATTACTTCGACACAGCAATAAATAAGTGCCAGGTCTTCAACTTTGCGTACTGTTTAAATAAATGAAGTTGATTAAACTATAAGGTAAAAAGGTAGCTTCCCGTGCACATTGCATCTTGTCGTGAAGGTACATTTAGGGATGCGGGGGTAAGGCCCCACACATTCTCGATCTTGATCTCGGCCATTTTGGAGGTGATGTGATCAGCACCACCTCCGGCCATCTTTACCGCCCCCCTCCGGCCATCTTTACCCCCCCCCCAGGTAGTCTTTCATTTGAGGCTGGGAGAGCCCCAGAGCCGCTTTATGCGGGGACAAAACTGAAAAAATTCCGGGTCTCCCGTGTGGCAGTCAGACGCCATACTGACTAGACCACACTGATTTAACTATGCTGAACATGTATAAACAAAATAAAATGTAACATTTTTGTACAATATAGCCTATTGGAAGAAAGGGTGAAATGTGTTATCGGATCTTCCAGCCTGGCAAGCAAAGAAGAATACTTTATTTTATTTGCTATTTCAGGTTTTAAAAACTATTCCCTGACTTCTCCAGGTATAGAATAATGTGTGTATTTCGTTTAATCATAAGGTAATAACATATACAAATTACAGTATTCTCCTTCAAGCCTTTCAACGTCTTATTTTATCATTTGCTTACTGTAAAGTACAGCGGTTGTGATGGTAAAATACAATGATAGGATATATTCCCGCCCTCATCTGTGAAAATGAATGAAGAATGGAGAGTATAGGGACTTACTATGTTGTTCCGTGACAGCATCAACTGCTTAAAGTAGTATGGCTGGTAGAGTATCACAATAAAAATAATTCAAATCGCTATCACTAGCTTTAAGCGTTAGCCTGTATGGTTGCTGGCAACATAAACGCATACTCCGTGAAATCAGAATGCAAATGCTCCCAGCACGTGAACCTTGTAAAGGCAGTGGGCACTCTGAAGTTCCAGTTGAGTAAATTCTCTCAGCATACTACTGGAACATCCTTCCCTGACATGACCTCGTCACAGTTCCAGAGTATGCACCATGACCCCCACCCACAAGCCAAAGGAAAGTCCCCACTTTAATAAATACACTGAAATATAAACACAAGAGTGTGCTGTGCATATATAACCTCAAGACGTGACGTTGTGTCATAGTTCAATTCACATACCTTTATCATGTTTGACAAGCAAACCTTGTGCATACTTCCGTGTAACTATACTGAAAACAAATGTCCATTTTAAGAATATGCATTTTTGAATTGTTCATAATTCGCGACATCAGACGAAGGATAAATAAATGAAACTTCGTCTACTACTATAAAACACAAAGTATGATTCTTGTACGTCTTCGAACTGTCGTAGGAAAATTTAAGACCGAAGCGACAAGTGTCGCTTGACAATGTCACCATAGAACGCAGGCTTGTGCGGTCTGACATGCCGCTACGGTGTGAAAAAATGCTGTTGATTGGCTTCTTTCCAACCGACATGTGTAGCTTCGGGTTGAAATCTCTCTAAACGAGACTGCCATCCATTATCATGAGGAGCACAGAAGATTCAACTAGCGTGAACGTATGATATTCACTTAGCTATTATTGCAAAACATATGAAAAATACATGTACTGCATCGGCTATTTTTGGCATGCAAAAGCTTGCTATAATATTTTGCCTGCTTACCTTTTTTTGTCACGTGCTTGTTTACGTTCCCATGTCCACTTCGGAAATTGTAACCGAGAAATGATAACAGATTTCTTTCGCAGTAACATCTATATTGTTACAGAACTTTTATTCGAATTCATCTACAATTTATTTATATGTGAAACAGTTGAGATTGGGAAACCATCCCCAAAACATGTCACCAAGCCTTGATTTTTAAATCGTGCTCTGTTCGGGGAGAAAATGAAAATAGACAAAATTAAGTTACGGTTATTGGAGGATGTATTATTTTTAATACATGACCGTTTTAAGAGTGAAGCAAATTGTATGCAGCAGTTCAAATATAAACATTTGAAATGCTTATATGTAATTTTGCTCTCTTTAAGATTCATACATCTATTTTTTTAAAAAAATCTCTAAGGGGTTTATCTTTTAAGCCCACTTTATGCACAGGAAGTCTAATCTGGACTGGACCTATAGTTTAAAGTAGGATCCGACCCACTGTGCCTTTACTGGATACAGAACCAAGGACCACTGATTACAATGCGACAACTTTACCACTACAACATCAGGGAGGCTTAAAATACTCTCAAATGAGTACAAAGGAAAACGTACACTTCCGGCTAACTTTAATACGATGACTGTTGTAATTTTTAGAAAATCTAATAATCATTATTGCTAATTCTACCAAATGGAAACCTGTTACCTTCGTCTTTCGGTTTTTCCCCGTGTGCAAGATAGCCAGGAAAACTCAAACGTCGCACGTTTGGCAAACAAACTATTGCCTAACATCTTCGCAGTTTGTCCATGTAGCAAATCATAGTGTAACTTTTTGTTATTCCTTAGCTTTCGACGCACTTCACATGTGCCTTCCTCAAGTGTGACAAACACAATGAAATAATAACTCGTGAGAAAAACGCATGCGAAGTGCGTCAAAACGTTGAGAAAAATACAAAAAATAACCATTAAGAGTACAATTTGCATTAATATTAATGGTTCTACTTTTTTCAATTGCCCGGCACACCCAAAAGAAGTTTCCGTTTCTTCTCTTCTGCTTCCTCCCTTGCAACAGTGATTCTGTAGAAAGAATATGCTTCAACAAAATGGAAAGTTCTCTCTGGAGGCTGCTTCTTCTTGGGTTGGCCGTGTATGAGGAAATAACAAAGAGGAAAAATGTGGAGAAACGAATGAAAGATGTTTTCCTAGACAGGCTTCAAACAATAGGTTTCCATGACAAGTAAATTCAGAGTAGTTTTGCGTAAGTATGTAGCGAGAAAATTTTCTTGCCAAACCTCGCAATTGTTTTTTTTTTTTATGGAATATAGCATTATCTTAACAAATAGTGGTTGTACAGTCACCGGCAATAAAATTGGACACCTAGATCCTGAAACACCCTCTTCTCTGTCTGGCGTTGTGTGTTATACAACTATACGGTGGTGGTAGAACTTGCCACTGAAAATTTGCTATTAAAATAAACTAGCTTTGCAGGGAAGAGAGTATTTCAGGATCTAGGTATCTTAATTTTTATTGCTGTTGACTGTACACACCTTAACTGAAAATGAGATAAGGATTAGGACGCAGACAGGCGTATCTTGACAAGAGACTGGAACATTTGATTCTTGAACACCAAGCCACTCATTCTCAAAATTTCCAACATAAGGAGACATCTTCGAAATAGGCCTGTTTCTTTAAATTTTAAAAATAATGAAATAATTTCTTGGGAAATAATTGGACTACTTTGCAGATGCGTAATTCTCCTCGAAGGTAGTTTAAAATCGTATGTTGTACCACATATAAAGATATATGTGGTTGTACCAACAGCTCCCATATACATACAAGATACGAGAACTCTGGGTATAAGGCAATCTGCACAAAATGGCTTACATGTGCATTAATAAAATGTAGGTTTTGGAAAGGAACCTCTTATCTGAGTTTTTGTTTTTCGGTCCACTTTATTCCACAGATACTAATCGGGGCTGGACCTACAGTTTAAAGTGAGATTCGAATCACTATGTACGTCCACCGTACATCGAACCCGACACCCTTGGTTACAGGGCGACCACGTTACCACAATGCCATCGCAGAGGCCTGGAAACATCTTATTAATGGCTCTCAAAACTAAACATGTGCACTGAAAGCATCATTTGTAAAGATACTTCGTACAACTCTTTCCTTTCAAAAAAAGGAATGTTTGACTAAGGGGAAAGTAAAGAATAAAACATGGTCCGAAAATTAATTGTACGGCATAAACACTCTTTTTAAACCCTTAGTATGACGCCTTGTCACGTGTAAGCATGTCTGAATATTAGATTTTTCGCATCCATTTTAAACTATACGTCCTGTTTAACAACGAACTGTCCATTAGGTTCGCTCTGTTCTTCACCATTAGCATGGATTGTCTTCATTTCATTCTGTCCAACGCTACGGAGTTAACTTTCAATTACACTTGTAGAATCCGAAAGTTGACATTAGAATAGGAGCTGAATAGGGCAGAAAATAGAATAACAGATGTCCCGTCTCCCACTACCAGGCAGCAAAGAAGTGACCTGCCCCGTTAGAAAATATCATACACGACAGTACCCCGTTAGCAAAGGAAGAGAACGTGCCGTTATTTAAATTATCTGAACAACTAACTTCTCATCCGTTTTAAAATAGCCACTTGCGATGAAAGTAAAAGCCTGAACTGGTTTTGTGTATTACTAAAGGAAACCGACCAGCTAGATCGTTCATAAAAATCTGTTAGTTTTTCCCTTAGCAACAGCTATTTATTCTTCGTTCTGTTTCGAGTATTTTACGTCACATCTTGGGCTGATCGCAACGAGGATGAAGTAATGATGGGAAAACACACACCCATGCCTTATCCAGGATACGAACAAGCAAACCTCTGGCTTCGTTGCAATTTGTGCAACATGAAACAACACAATCCATAGAATATTGACAACCGTGAACGTCCTCAGAATTTTTTTCCAGGGAGGGGCAAACACGGTGGTTTTTCCAGGGGGGATGAGGCATATTTTCTCCCTTATAGTGTTGTTCCCTCAAAAAAAAGTTTTAAGCTATAAGATCCTGCAACGTTCTTATAATTAACAAATTACTGTGACTGAAATGCAATTCTCGTATGTGTGAAATATATTATTTTAGGTTCACATTCATTTTCCAGGGATTGCGCCCCTTCCCCTCCGGAAGTCCATGTTGACAACCATGTACTGAGTACGTAATTGTATGCACATACCTTCAACCCGAGTTGTAAGCTGCACATTTTAATACTAGCGGTCGTATGTTACGCTGATGAAGATGTTCCACTACATACTGTTTGTAGGTACCCAACTAAGTATCGGCATAAGGAGCGCTTAAAACAAAATATTACAGTTACTTCTGCATTACGACGAGTTGTTTACTGCAAATTAGGCTAGCAAGTGAAATTACAACGAAATTCCTTCTGTATTTGTTGATCCTGTCAATATACTCTTTCGGAGTGGTTAGCACAGCGCGCACCAAAGTTCGAATCCAGGCCTGGGCGTTCTTCCTGAAGGTCATTTATCAATTCATCACTCATCCTGGTCGTCGCGATTAGCCAAAATTTTCAGAAAAGCAACGTAAAATAACTTAACTTAATCAATCAATCAATATATCCTTTGTCCACACTGATCAGTTCGAAAATTAGTTGTGTTCTTTTTTAGTGTGAAAGTAAACTATAATTATAACAATAGTTACTGAAAATGAGTTCGAAATTGAATCCACAAAGTTCTTCTTGAATATTCAACAATCACTACATCCTTACTCTAGATTAAAGCGGAACTTCATTCCATCATATGCACGCCGCATTCGTAGCCTGGCAACCCAAAAACTTCAAGGCAGACAGCAAAAACTCGTTAGTCCAAAGCGTGGTTGTTAACAAAGACCAAGAACTTGAAAGACGCTACACCCACTGACTCACCAAGATACGTAAAACAGGTGCACTGACCTTTACAAAGGTCTACGTCAGCAGGCACAAAGCCTAGATGAAATTTGCCGTATCTTTATTAGCCAAACCAATTAGCCTTGTAGCCGCCGCTCGCAATAAAATTTGAAACAGGAAGGAATTGTCAGTATACAACCCGTATCTTCCGGTTTCGTAGCGTACGAAATAATTTGCAGCATCTAACACACACGGAGACTCAAGGTTTGCAGACGCACAATTTCAACCAGAACCACTCAGAAACTTGTCCAACAACTTTAGAGAAAGTTTTACAGTTACAATCGTTGTAATCGATGAAACAGAAATAAAGATCGCTTCATTTACTGCAATGGTAGATTATTTTCAAACAACAAGACTCCATTCCTAAACTTCTCCTTCGTATATCACGACACTCCTGGCAGTAATATAGTCCCAAAAATTTAAGAGGGTATACACTAAGTTTTGTGAAACGTTAAGTGTTAACCAATGGCGTAGCAACATATCACGAGGCCCCATCCGTTCTTTAAATTTGAAATCTCAATGTGAATCGATACAAAAAAAAAAAAAATTAGGAATACGTCAACAAATTATCATACTTAAATAATAACAATCATATATTTAATAATTTCACTCACCCTAAAAATGCATTTCTTTGTTTTCCGGGAGCTGAAATCGGAAGCCCTAGGAAGGAAGGAAGATCTACTAATATTATCCATGTCCTTCTTGAGTTGAAAACAAAGGAAGCATTTAAATGTCTCACACCTTGCTCCGTGGGAGTTGGAGGTGCTTTATTGTTAACATATTAAAATCAGGAGTGCAAAGCAGTGTGTGGCTGTGTGCAAAGTCAAGAGAAAGAAGAAAAGACACGACACAGTGCTTTTTATTCAAGAAAAGAATAAATGGGTAAAAATGTCCAAGCAAGTTATCGTGAATGTTGCGTCAATGTTTCACGTGAGAAATACGACAATAATTTCTACTTTTACCTGGCCCTCTTTGGGTTAGAACCCGCTTCACTGTGTGTTACGCTTCTTGATTTGACGTATTCATTCAAACTGTAGGGTTAAACTAGAATTTAAAGCCAGATAAAAACAGAATGTTTTTAATTTTATTGTCCACAAAATTTAGCCTTTTCCATCTATTTTTATCTATTCTATTTTATTACATTTTTCGTATCAACCGCATGGGACGAGAGGTTCCAGGCGATCGCCCACCCCTTGCTACGCCACTGGCGTTAACATTTCCATTAACTTTGGATTAAGTTTCCGTTAAATGTATGGATGAAATCATGTAACTTATGCACAAAAAAAAATGCAAAACTCTTGAATTAGCGTCATTTACAGCATGGTGGTCTTGGAATCGCATCTTCACATATTTATTAGGCTTAAACTGGTTGACAACTGGTGGCTTCCTGCGCAACGTTATTCTCGAAGGTATTAGGTTTTGACACACTTCCGATGTATTTTAGAACATAGCCACCGGTCAGTTCATCCACTTCCCTCTATCTCATTCGGCATCTCCCCAACAAGCTTTTCCCACAAATTTCAAGTTCGAGTTCCCAGTATTAGACCGAAATCTAAATTGATCGCGTGAAGCAAGTCCCGTTTGTGAACTTTTCTCGGAGACTATTAACGGATATGCATATGTCTGGTAGATTTTATGTTCCAACTCTACGGGATGCATCTGAAAATGTTGAACGGAGATGACACCTGAGGCTGTATATACAAATTACGGAGATTATAATGTAGCTATCACAATGATATAAATGAGATTATATTTGGACACAATGCATATAATATAATTGTTTTAGTACCAATATCGGAGACTTTAAACGAGAACAACCCTTCGTAAATCAATTTCATATTATTTGATTTTTGATATTTAGCGTCGCTTTTCTGCCAATTTTGGCTAATTGCGACGATGATATAATGAAACGACACACAAAGAATACCCATCCCAAGCCGGAATTCCAATCAGGGACCCCAGGCGTACCTTCGTAAATCAAATGTATGGATTTCAAAATTTCTTTATAGATTTGGGTTGCTTTGCTTTTCTTCCACTTTGGCTAATCGTGAAGATGAGAATGAGTGATGATATGATGAAATTGATGAAGGAACATCATAACACCCAGGCCGCGATTTGAACCAGGGATCCCTGGAGTCGAGCGCTCTACTAACTACTCTGCCACGGAGGTCAGCTTGTGTTCATCACGACGAGAAGGATAATGATAAAATTGGTGACTGGACACAATGACATGTTTTCATCAGGAATTGAAGCTTGAGACCCTGACGCGGTATCTTGTTACGCTTACTACTCCACCATGAGGGATCAGTTTTGATCTCAACGATGCGAATAGCAAAAATTCATTGCCAATGGTTTCGCTGCGCATTACTAGACCGCGGAAGCTGTGTTTAACGGTTTGGGAGTTTTCACTTGGTCTTCAAGGTCTCAGTGAAGCCGGAAGGTTCGGCCGCAGTTGTCACTTCCTCTCGCTTCCCTCAAGATGTTACCTGTATTCCATGTGAGCGTAGGATCGCTCTTAATAATTAATTTCTCCTTGACTAACACACCTTTCAGCAAACAGGAACACCCGGAAGTTGAAAAAGCCCAAAATATCAGTATGGTTACAGCGGTGTCGTAACTTTAATTTGCATAGGCAAACATATCAACCAAACAGTTTTTTTTTTTTCTTAAAAATGATTTGGAACACAAGTAAAAATGTCAAAGCTAACACACACCCTCAAACAATCAGCTCTGAGAGAGAAGAAAAAGGAAAGATTCGCGCACGTAGACACAGTAACATGTCAAGCTGAGGAGGAAAACTGACAGGCATTAAATGAAGTGCATGCTTACTTGCCCTTGTAGAGCTTTTTATGGTCTGAAAGGAAAACACAGTCGCTACGATGGAATGTTACCAGTAGATCGAACAATACTTCACACATTGAGAGGTAAGGAGGTTGACTAAGTAAAAAGGCAACATGCTTGCTCGCTATAAATATGGTTCCACGCATCCAAAATGATTCTGCATTATTAATCATAACTTCTACATATCGATATACCTAGGTACAGTCACGGACACCGCTGGCTTGTAATGAATACATTGACTTTTAATGGAATCGTTACAAGCCGGCAGTGTCCGTGACTGTACATACAATTCGTGAATTCCTTTATTAGCAATCTGACGGATTCCCCTTTCAATTTTCAACTAAAAACCCTAAATTCTCCAACACGTTTACTTGATAATTAGGCATGCCCATGTTACTCTTGTGACAATCATAGCTTTTCAATTATATCATACAATTTACAATTTAGACACAAAACACTTGAATAAATGTAATATTCAGACAATTAGGTATTTATTCAAGTATATGAAAGTAGTAAATTTAGTGTAAGTAAACAACTATCCTGATCGTCGCAAGAGCAACATCGGCATGCCCAATTGAAGACCCAGGGGGAAAAACGATGAATGTCGATTTTTCACCCATTTTGAGATCGCAGCGCCATCTGATAGCTCAAAAGCTGTACTATAAGAATGAGAACGGCCTTGGTTGGGAAACTGTGAGAAGTGGCTGAAAAACGCATTTTTATTTTGGCATATATTGACGTTTTTATGAAAGAGAAAAACTTGTTTTTGATTTCCTGGCAAATCGTCTCGAATGAACATTCATCGTTTTTCCCCCTGGCCCTTCAATTGTTAACTGCAATTATGGCTACTTGTACCCGGGGAACTACCAAAATGTGTGTCGATTATGCTAAAGATGGATCTAAAACTATCCATCTGCAAATCACTACAGGTAACAACACAATAGAAAGAAAATGGATGTATATTACAGGGTTGGGACACTTAATTGTATTATATCCGAACTTTATTCGAGTGTCCTGTTTGATGCTGTATACAAGTGTCCACCTGCAACGCAACAGCATACTTTTCATGCTATTTCATCATCGACCATGAAAATCTTTATATAGATGAATTACAGTTGAACGTAAAAAATTTTAAAAAATCCAAATCCATATAGAAAAATACTGTACATTTCGACAGTGGCGTACGCGGGGAGGGGGGGAGCTGATAGGGCTACAGCCCCTCGCAAAACTTTCAAAGAACTCGGGAAAAACCAAAGTGGTAAATGTAACCATTGTGTATCCCGCCTCCATAGAACGCTGCTATAAAATATCTACATTTACACTGACAAAAAGTATCTATCGTTCGTACGCTAGTGCACTCAAGAGATCGCTTTCATAAAATGTTGGGCCGGACCCTGTGGCAGAGTGGTTAGCACATCGCACTGCAACGCCAAGGGACCCGTGTTCGAATCCCGCTTGGGCTTGGTTGTTTGTGAATGTCCATTCATCAATTTCATCACTCATCCCCATCTTCGCAAATTAGCCAAGACGCACAAAACGCGAAGTAAAATAAACTAAATCAATCATAAAATGTTGACTTGGTTCACCTACAAACAGAGGAGCTCGCCGATAGCATAGTGGCTAACACTGTCGCCTTGTAACCAAGGGGTCCTGGGCTAGATCTCCGTGTGGAGGCACGTTACACAATGGTAAGTATCCTACTTTAAATTGTAGGTCCAGTGGCGCAACAGCCCTCGAAGGACCAGGGCCTGCCACAGAGGCTTTTTCATTGGGTGGCACGTGGTCAGCGCATGGGATTACATCGCCGCTGTTTTTTCTGGCTTTCGTGACCGGAGCCCGCTACTTCTTATTTTCAAGTAGCTTCCCAATTTGTCTTCACAACACCGGGTCAACGCCGAAATTTTGTGGGCTCCAACCGGGAATCGAACCCGGGACCGCTCGCACCCAAGGTAAGAGCGTTAACAACTTTGCTAAGCTGGAGCCCTTACATGTGTATAAAATAGACTCAAACCGTAAACACAACAGAAAACTTATTCTGCTGAGTTAGAACGACGACCTCTGATAATAAGGGTATGGTTACCCATTTCCTCGGACAGTTTCCCTTGGAAAACTTGGCTGCCTTCTGTCCTTTCAAGCAGAGGCATCCTTCATTGCGGTTTACAATAGAAGGAACAGTTTCTTAAACAAATCTTGCGAAACTAACCACGAAGGCCATTAAGTATGCATAGACACGAACTAATGCTTGTAAATTAGAATTAAGAAGAATTGAAAAACAACTTAAATGAATGAATTAATGAAATGAAATGAAATCCAAGTAAAAGGCATGGATATACTGTAAATTGAACGACACAAAAAATTCTGTTATAGGGTGTCCTTGAAGATCTTGTTGATGAATTGAAAGACAACATAACCGTCCAATCATGTCGTTCATTTGAATTAGTGTTTGAAGTCCACAGTAAGGCTAATCGCAACTGGACACACAGTTTAAAATGGGATCCGAACCATTATGTGCCTCCACCCGGTATCGAACCCGGGACCCTTTGATTACAAGGCGAGGACGCTACCACTGCGCCTCGGGGAGGCCCCAAATTATGCCGTTGAGATTTGCTTGAGTGTAGTTGGTGAGGTATGTGAAAATCTCGCACGAGATGGATAGCATTTCGATTGTTTGATATGGTGTTTCAGTCCACTTTATGCACAGTAAGGCTAATCGGGACTGGACCTACAGTTTAAAGTGGGCTCCGAACCACTATGTGCCTCCACCGGGTATCGAACCTGGGAGACAGCATTTCGAGCATTTAACCTAAAATGGCGGATGATGTGCCAGTGCGGCGGTGTATCGTATTCGAATATTGCATGCTTATGATTTTCTATAAGAAATCTATACAATTCTGATCCTGTAAATAACATATCTGATGTAGATTTTAAGTTCATGAAAAACGAACGTTACTTCTGCCGGAACCTGTACATATAATGTAAATTTATGAGTTTCTATTTGTCAGAAAAAAATATAATTAACGAAATATTGAGTTGCATACCACTTGCCTACTGTCGGGTCACTTGAACAATCACTAATTCACCATTCGCAATTATTTTAATCTAATTGCAAGCTCACTTTTTTCTCGAACACCACGGGAAAGAAAGGGGGGGGGAATGTATTAAAACTCTTGCCACGGTACCAAGGTGAGATTTATCTTGGGAGCAGAAAAAAAATCCGGGGCTAATAGGGGCAGGCGACAAGAATGCTGCTCGACCTTGCCTTGAGTTGCAGCTGATGCCCAGCCCAAAGGAAGCAACTCGAGACACTAGGATGATGCGCATCTTACCCAGTCATTGTTTAGCTCCACTCTGTAATATTTAGCCTTCAAGCGAAATCAACTATTGTTAAATAATTACATAAGAATCAGGAAGGATACCACTATGCCATGAATTCTCACGCAAACTAGAAGAGAAACCTTGGACCTTCATTTATTGTGCAGGGCACATTGCAATTGTATAACTCCTTATCCTTGTCATTCTCCGTGGACAAATAATATGTGTTCTGTGTGTGGCGAGCGTAAAAAAAACTTCTCAATGTTATTATCTTTGAGATACATACAAAGTGCGACACTCGAGCACAGTATCCTGCGAAGGGCAACACGCACCAGAAGGTTAGTTTATGTTAGGGAGTAATTGATGTCAACTGCATACTCATATCTGTAGCAAGCATTAAAACTTTCACACACAAACACGCACACATTTCGAATTACATTAACGGAAGCAGTATTAATTACAATAATTTCTATTATTATTATTTCAGTTAATTTCAAGTGTGAATGATTGATTGTTTTAAGTCCACTTTATGTGCAGATGGGCTAATCGGGACCGGACCCGCAGTTTAAGGTGGGATCCGAACCATTATTGGCCTCCACCAGGTATCGAATTCGGTACCCTCTTGATTACAAGGCGACTACGCACCATTACGCCATCGGAGGCCAAAAAATTACTGATTTAATTTATTTTACTTCGCTTTTCTGCCACTTTTGGCTACTGGCAAAGATAAGGATGAGTGACGATATGATTAAATTGATAAAGGGACACTCGGCAAAGAATATACATACCCAGGCAGGAATTCGAATTCGGGGCCCCTGACGCCGCAGCGTGCTGTGCTAACCACTCCGCCACGGAGGTCGGCTTACCAAAAACTGTAGTTTTTAGTTTAGTTACGCAATTTAGTAAAGGCTGTCTTTTTTTCTTAACCAAAAACTTAATCAAACGTGTGATTTCTGGATTCAAACATAGTCGTTTATTCTTTGTAAGAAACCAAGCAGCACAGGCACACAACTGCCACTAATGAAATGACATTGCAATTATTATAAGCAAAATGTGTGTCATACCTATAAAAGATAAGAGTGGTATACTTGGTATGTCTGAGAAGTTGCACGGTAAAATAAGCTTGGTTTAAGTAAATTTGTAAAAACGAAAACTAGGAATCACCATGAGGCAACAACCCTCTAAGGCCCGGACCAACCAAAACTGCTTTTTCATTGGTCGACGCGTGGTCAGCACATCGTGTCTCATCGCCGCTGATTTCTGGCTTTCGAAGCCGGAACCCCTACTTCTTAGTAGCTCCTCAATGTCCTCACGACGCTAGGTCAAACCCTAAATTTTGGGGGCTCCCACCCAAATTCTCAAACCAGACCAAATCGAAGACTCGGACGTTGTTCTCGTCTTGGTTTTGGTACCATCCGTACAGTACACGCATTTGTACTTTAAATTTTGTCTTGGGTATTCAAAGTCTTCCTGTGGAACACACTAAGAGTCCAGCTAACGCTCCTAATCGGAGTGGAAATCCGCCTGGAAAATCACCATCGATACAAACTCCAATATTTTTCAAGATAGTCACAACAGAACAAGATTTCCGCTCCAATTCTCGTCCTCGGCTCCTGACGCTGCCTCCTTTCTAATTACTCAACCGGAGGGAGCAAATTTACGAATTCACCGCTCCAGAAATTTATTCAAAGTCAGCAGTGACCTTTGTGCAACGCACCTTGATCTTCGGTCGCGACCTTAGATCAATTTCATCGACTCTTCGTGATCCTTCCCGGCCAAGTGACGAGCGCCCAATCATAGTGCCAAGAATGATCTCCAACGTTTTCACATCGAGGCGAGTCGTCAGTCTTAAATCAAGATGAAATACAGGGTAAATAAATATATAAAATATACAATTTCACGTTACTTGCAAAATGAAACGACGATATAGAACAAAGAACTTTTATGCCTCAAACATATACCATAAGTGGAAGTTTTGTGCAACACAGTCAATCGGTCAGAATGTCTCAACATGGGCACCGTTCGTTGCTCGTGAGATATCCAGACGATAGTACAGTTTCATCCAGGGTGAAAGGGAGGTTGATATTTGGGTGTCTTCGCAACGGGTTACCCCTTACACCTTGCAAAAATGCCGCGCGACACTTGCAAGTTATGCAAAGTAAGAAGTTTCCATTGATTTTGTGTCAATATTACGTGAATAAACTGTATTTTGTGATTACTTACCAGGTATTCTTATATTCTGATGACATTTTTGAATATTTTAAAGCCAAACTCCGGTAAATTGATACTTGTAATTGGGAGTAGAGTACTCATACACTAATATTAATCAATATTTTGAGCAACTTATCATTGTCAAAATTTACAAGCAGTGGTACCGTTATGGGCCAAAGTGGTATCGGATCAAACTTAGTATTAAAGCCTATATCGGGAAGAAAGTTGCAATTAGAATCATAGAAATGGACAAAATTTTATAACAAAAAGGAAAGGGGTTTTATCACAATCGTGTTTCTCGTAAAATTCGAGACCATTTCGATATATTACATTTCCATTAAAAAAATACAATGGTGGATTTTCTTTAGGGGGGCACAGGGGACGAGGTCCTCCAACTACCTCTCACCTCGCACTCAAATACACCTTCTCTCCCAGCGCAGTTCCCGTAGCCTGCAGTTCTTGTTTGCAGTTTTAGCTGGGAGACCTCGTGCCCCTCGAGAGGATAAGGATGTACTGAGGATTGAGGAGAGGTTCAGTAACCTTGGTTCCTAATATTAAACCCAAGGTGTGTTTCTATTCCGACATGAGAACTTGAAGAGATATCCTTGATAATAATAAATGATATACATGACATAGAATTTAAAGTTATAAAATACAAGAATAACATAAAAAAAATCATAAAAATAAGAATAAGATTTAATATAAAAGAAGTAAGAAAGAGAAAATATACTTATATGTTTTAAGGTCCTTAGACCACGAATTTTCTGAAACCAGCAGGTTAGCTTGTGTACAATATTGATGTAGATATGAATTTCACAATTCAAGATGGTGGCCTTCTTGGTAGCTTGTGTTCGTAGTACTGTCTAGTTTTCTTTCGAGATATAAAACCGAATTGCATTTTCACCGCTATGACACAGCAAGAGAAGCAAACGCGTTCACTAACAGCCTTCCTTCAAACAGGTCTTCTTGAAACAGTTGTATTTCCGGAAAGTTCAAGCAGAAGTCTCATATGAAAGTATCCAACAAGCGCCGGTGGCTTTAGGGAATTCCGTGCGGTGCTATGCACCACAGTAGAACCGTTGGACACACTCAGAACAATAGAATATGCTGTTACATTATCAGAACTGGAAAACAGTATCAACGGGAGGGGAGGTCACCGTAACAACAAGAAGAGACGACTGATTTGCAATGTGATATTGCTACGTCAAGAGTATAAGTTACTTTTAAAGGAATATGGCACACCGAAGTTCGCAAATAAAATACTAAATAATCTTGAAAGGTGTTGATTTAACTCGTAATTTATGTGCCAGTGAAGGACAACAATCATGTTTTGAACAACTAAAATTCAGTTTTGTACCACTTCACCCACTTTGATCAACCAAAGTTGAACTGAACAGTAAGTTAGGGTTATGATTATGGCATCCGGCGACTTTCGATCTCGCCACCGAAGTTTCGCCACTGAAGAGTTGCAACCAAGGATTTGGGTGGACAAATAAAAGGGGGGGGGGTGTATTGTACTTCGCATTTCTGCCACTTTTGCCTAATTGCGAATATGGGAATGAGATGATATGATGAAATTGAAGGAGGGACACTCACAAGGAACAGCCATGCCCCGGCCGGGATTCCAAACCTGGGACCCCTGGTGTCGTAATGCGATGTGCTAACCATTCCGCCACTGAGGTAGGCAAATACAAAATCGATTCCCGAGTCGAAAGCACATGCAGCAAGCACTTTCCAGTTCCTGCTTACAGCAATGGTCCAACAATTTTCGAACAAAGACGGGAATTTCCGATGTCGTCACTACTATCCTTCCCCTTTGCTACCAAGGAAATTATGAACTCGCCAAGATAAATTTTCAAATCCTCCCGTTTTGGGGATTCCCAACTGGACATCTGAAGAAAGAAGGGCTCCATCAGATTTCGCACTGATTACACGATACTCCTTTTCACTGGCGAAGCGTTCCGCATTTGTATGACAAAGAACGTTCGAATTATACGACACAGGAGCAAAATCTTTGCTCTCCATGATGTACACCATGACAGGCGGAAAATTAATGAAAGATTCCACCGCACCGTTCTTACAATACAAAATTTCGCTAGGTCATGTCCACTTTAACGCGCGGGGTTTCCAAGATATGTTCTGATCACAGTGAAGCACGTGCAAAGGGTGACTTCATCTTAGGGTGGGGATCGACGGGGCAAACCCCGTCACATAACAATGGACCTGGTCAAAGCAAACTATTGTAGGTGGCAGCACTCCTGTTATGTCCCCACGCTTTGGATGGGCAATTGTTTTCCCATTTAAATACATGGGGAATTTGATGCTGAATGTACTGCTATTACATTAAATTCATCTTAACCTAAGAAATTATGTCGGAACATGATAGATAAATAATCAGTGAGGTGAAACTAAGAATTTTAATAAGACGATCGTCAACAAGAGAAATTTTCACAGCACTTGTTTACGTCATTTGCAAATTTCACAATTCAAGTTCTTTATTCTTGTGAATCTGGTAAAGAATATATAATAATAATTCCACGCGACTGTACTTTTATTTTTATCGTTGTTATTAATAACTTACTCCTTTTGTTACGTGATATCATACTTTTCCTCATGGCTAGTAAATAGCTATGGTTCTCTATTTTATACGTACACATTTATCGAGAAGAATAGTTATTACAGAACTATTTTTGTCTTGTGAGAAAACGAAATTCTGGGAGCGTGAATTCATAGCGGCATGGTGCATGTCGGCTCGCGACAGCGAGGTAGTCATTTCAGTTAGTCTACTCAGATATAGGCATTTGTCTAATTCATCAAAGTGTGCAAACGTGTTACCATTATTGTATTTAGTATGTCAACTGCATTAAAGGATCTGTATTAAAGCACAATTGTTGCTGTGTCCGTAGTTCCAGCTCCAGTGGTAAAGCGTCCAACATGGCGCAAGCCCCAGGGAGAATCGCTGCAATTTTATATTCTGTTTCATGTCTCGCAGCCTCTATGGCTTTCTGATTTACAGGAATTATAATTTTAAAATTGAGGATGAAATTACGAGGGGAAAATGTCTGCCTAATACAAACAAAACATATGTTTATATTAAGTTATCGGATAGGGCATAGTGTATAATAATAATTATCATGCGGTTACTCACTTAATAAATTTTCTTTGTAATTTGGAGACTTTCTCCGATTCCTACTCCCGCCGTTGAATTACACATACTCGCAAGTCGCAACAAGAGGAGACATAAAAGGCGTAGTGTAAAAAAAAAACAATTTTTGTATTACAGATCCATGGCAGCTAGGGACGACCAAAATTACGTCAAGTTTAGTGCTCTTTGTGCATAAACATACTACATTTAGCCCGTCTGAGCTACCCTGTTGTTGCGTTTTAATATATTAATTCTTAGGTTCAGGAGAATGTAATTTTCGGAAACTTATGATTGGTTACTTAATTTTAAAGGTTTGCTAAATACATTTTTGTTATCGATTTACACGAGAAAGTCTTATTTTCGTTGAAAATAACGTTTGAATAAGCTATCCTATTACGCTCCAATGTAAAGCTTAGGGCAACCAGATAACGAACGAATTTTTTTAGGGACATAACAGAGGTGGCGCCTCTAGTCGAAAAGTTTGGCAATGAACAGCCCCACTCAAAAACTTCAGGAAACCTCCCGTGGTATAATTAACGCCAGGGGTCGATACCGAACCGCCACCTGGCGGTTGAGAAACACTATTCTAAACCATATTTTACTTGTTACTGGCTTCCCGCCAGTAAGTCACGTGTCGTCTGCTGTTGTGGTGGAAAAGAACATATCATCTCATCTGCAATCTTGGCGGTTTCCTTATATTGAAGTTTCGGCAAGATTTATGCCATGCCTTCTTATTTATTTTTACTTTTATCATGTATTCTTCTTTTCTTGGCACAGTTATTCATTTTGCAAAACTGTCGTGCAAAATGAACATATCATATTGTATATATGGAGTAGGATTTAGTTATATGTTGAACTTGGCTAGGTAGCTACTAGACCTGATCTACTTCTTTTTTTGTAGAGAGAGAGAGATGGTCACCATTACAATGCTCGATTTTTGTTGTTTATTTTTTTATTATTATTCCAGAAAGGAACAGAGTTGGACTTTCAGATCTAATCGACACCGAAGCGCCACGACAAGATTCACGTGTCGACTCGGTCTGTTGAATGTGCATGCGCCATGAATGCTTGCTTATAGACTGAAGAGGTTCGTGTTGACTGTCGTGTGTTGCTTTGGTGCGAAAGCTGCCTGAAGAAGGCCTGTGTCACTTGCCACTTCGGTCTGAAAGTTCCCTAATGCTCTACAGTGTCTTGCACAAGATAAGGAGTAGGGATTGTACCGAGACCATCTACATGCGTTTTAAATGAACGAATGGTGTTTATTACTTGGGAATCAATCCAATGTGTTTGACATTGCTGTAAAATCGATGGGGCCGTTTAGGTCTGATGAGTACCTACATTCAACAAAAGTTTTAGTTTTGGATTGAATTGGTTAAGTTTATTTTACTTTGCTTTTCGGCCACTTTTAGGCTAATCGCGAAGATGAGAATGAGTGATGACATGATGAAATTAGTGAAGGGGCACACAAAACGAGATTCGAACCCGGGATCCCCAGCGCTGTGCTAATCACTACGGAGAGTTTTAAGTAATAAATAGGTATGACTATCTAGGAATCATTGAATGTACTCTTGTCTCAATTAGCCTTGATGCATAAAAATAAACAAAGCTGTTGTTAACTTACGTACTCCTTCTAATAGCGGATGTCAGTAATTTATTAACTGCACACTTACCATGATCATTAGCAGTGTTCTTTTGCCTTAATAAGACATGTAACAAGCTTTGACTTCCGGAGTAAATTAAATTATTATAAACAATATGGTGTAATTCCAATGCAGTACTAATTGCCAAGCGCCATTCATCGTATGCAAAGCAACATGATTCGTCCAGACGAGTTTCCACTTGGTTTCTCCTTAGGGAAGACGTCCACTAATTAGTACTTCCACAACATCTCAGCCCGACATCACACATACTGGATTGATGATGAACTTTTTTTATCCTTCCTGTAAGAGACGCCCCTCCAGCTTATTGCTACTTGCACTATAATTATTATTATTTGCTTTAACACGACGAGATTAAAACAAATATGTTTATGTTTTTCTCCTGTCCTTTACAATCGAATACAAATCGATCCGCCATTTTTCAAGGTAGGCCAACTAAACTAATCTTGTGCGATTAATATTGGAATTTCTATTTTAAAACTAAATTGATGTTCAGTCTCTTAAAAAAGACTATCAATAGGGGGGACTGGATGATAGTCACTGTAGAGTCAACGTTCAAACTTTTCTCCTATCGTTTTGATGAGTTACAACCACTTTTTACACCGACTGTACATCATGTAATAGAAACAATGGGAAAGAAAATGCGACAATAGAGATTAAAAGTATGGCAAATATATGCAAATATGACATTATATATTGTTAGCGTCAATATTTACATAGGCGTGCGCACGGGGGGGGGGCAGTTGCCCCTCCTATACTCTCACGTAGAAATCTAGTGTAGAGAAATCTTATTACCGTTATTAAACAATATTATTCTTTTAAAAAATAAAAGTATTTTCAAGCCGACGAAAGTTTCAAGAAATTACGGCGGGTTTGTTTCCTATGTAATTGGACTTTCTCACTTCGTTCTCCAGCAAATTACTTCTTATTAAGACTCGCGCATTTTATTCGTTAGCCTAGTTGTGTTACACCTATGTGGACGCAGAATATATTGGTCACATTGGAAATGAATAAATTATGTGTAGTTTTGGACCTGCTGTACGAAATCATTGTTTATAAGTAAATTAGTCTCAACAACCACAGAGAAGCAAACTAAAGGGGGAGCGGAACAGAGAACTTTCGTGCCACGGAACCTGGAATTCTTCTAATAGAGTGATTTTCGGTGGATCCGGACACACACTACATACGCCCCTGTTTAGTACCCATCAATACAACAAAACAGTGAAATCAGTAGCGTATGCTGCGTCCGAGAGCTGGACTTGCTCAGTGTGACACCTGCTACGTTTTCAAGGCAGCCACGTTGCCATCCCAACGGTAGCCAGGTTGCCAACTCCGAATCGTCAATATTTTTTTAATGAAATGAGTAAAGTTATTCATAGTTTCTAATAAGACTTTTCTTCAGTATTTTACTCTCTAGGCTTTAGGCTTCGCAGATAGGCTAGCTAGCCTAGAATATACGCTCCTGAGTGAGATGGAATGTGGTTTCTCTTTCTCGGACTGAACTTTCATCAAGGCTCTTGCCCTCCTTAATCAGAGGGTTTGCGCAAGCCTATGAATATTTAATATATATTTTGTAACAATACAACAGAAACAGAAGAAATAAAATTTCAAAAAATTAATAGTATCACTGTATGGATTTCATGTCATTCTTTTTCAATAGTTACTCTCGTGTTCAAGCTATTTCAGAATCTAATATTGGAGAAATTTCAGATAAACCATTTTATTTTCAATTCTATTGTGCTCATCAGTGGCGCTTAGTTCCAATGAATACGAGGAATGGAGCAGGCACGTTCACAAAAATCACTCGCACAGTATAAATGTACGTAAATGCAACAATAACTTGGTACAAACATTATCTGTAAGAATGTCTTCTTTGTTGACTCATTTCTCGACATAAAATAATCTGCCTGATGCTTGGTCCACAAACTCTGCACTTATTGTGCCTAAAATATTGTAAACGTACTCAGCGCCACTCTGTAATTAGCAAAGAACACAAACAAAACCGAGCCTTTGAACTGTTCCTCTAGGTCTTGATCTACAGAAAGGCAAATGGGAACTAACAAGACACGGCTGAAGGCGACACTAAAGATAAAGAATGGGATTAAAGCGAAAACAAACAGTTTGTTTAAATGCGACTTCTTGACACGCGGGCAGAAGTATTACTACATGAATGCCATTCAGTTGCTGATTTAGAGTACCATACGTTCCTTCTCGGTCCTTTGACTTGTCAAGGTCTGCGTCTCCAGTCTCGTGAACATGCCCATCCACTTAGTGTGGGTCTCCCGATGCCAAGGCTAAAGAGGAAGGTCAAAGACTATTGCTAACACGTGTCGAAACTTTGTCCCATAATACTATTACCATTAGCACCCGCGGATTGCAATCATATATTTAACTCAACTCACTCGCCCCTCTTTATTTTTATCTAAAGAACTGGCACCATTAGCAACAAGGAACTAGAAACTTGTCTTAAGTACTGCTTCTTTGAAGAGAGCAAGGCTCCGAACTCCTCCCATCGATTTAGCTAACCGTAGTTCAGTCACTCTTTATCTCGACTTTCCCGCAACTGGAATTTGTATTAATAGGTGCCACAAAATGTACACACCATGGAGTTTTATCTGCTCTAATGGTGATACCCCACAGCAAGAAGTGTTGTATTTTGCATACTTACATAGCTTGTGTGCGATTTAAGGTTAATGATGAATAACAACTTTATTAAACCGATGAAAGAGCAAATGTAATACAACAGCCATGAATTAGCGGGGACTTGAACTTAGCCCCTACCAAATAATGTCAGTTAAGCACAGTATAAAAAAAAAAAAAAAAAAAAAAAAGGATGCAGACTTTTGCTTATTCGTCTTTATTATTCCCTTCTATCAAAACTTGTTTAAATTTTTTTAAATATGGTTTCGAGACTGACAAACTCATCTTTAAGTGGCTATTTCGAGCTTTAGTGCCCATATTGAATAATATTGCCTAATGTCTCTCTTTTGGGCATTTCTTGTTTAATCCTGCTTTCTTTCGCTATTTGGATTCTGTTTGCAATGCACTGCAGAAGACGATTTATTATTTTATGGGTTTCCCTTCAACAATATCTGGAGTGCAAGAGGTCACCTTGCGAGAGGAATCCAAAAGTCAGCCTTTCTTTCACATGGTACACACTGGTCTGCGTTTCTCAGACTAACGAGGCTCTGGTGCCTGGACCTGCGGCCTGAATAATCCTCTGCAGGACTAAGTGTTTGGGATTGTCCTTTCATCTCATCGTACCATCATTCATCCTATCGTTGCGATTAGCCAAAAAGCAACCTAAAATAACCTAATTTAATCTAATCATTCATCAACATCGTTGCTATTAGCCAAAATAACAAAAACACGACGCAGAAATATGAAATACAAAAATGTCAGGTCAACATATGTGCAACGAACTATGAAAATTCAAGGGCTATTCTGTTACTATCAATAACAATTACCACATGTATCAGAAAAAACTTTTATATTAATAAATTACCAACTTTGAATTTGAATTTCCATTACTCCATTAGGGCTATATACACTGGTATTTGGATAATTCAAAACAATTCACTTTTTCATTACAAGACAAATTTATATAATGTGCAAATTACGAGAAGCTTATTGCAGAATGGACAGAAAAGGGACAACGTGAAAAATCCGATCCTGACAAAGTTCCTATTTGATATAAAAATCATTGAATTTAGTTCAAGTTTGCATGTCGTACTCGATATAAGAAAATACGTGACTACAACCAACACACACACAAGAAAAATGTTTTGGGCGTGTCTTTTTTAGGTTGGTTGCTTACCATATAATTTTCTGTGGCAGATGACGCTTTGAAATGTCAACTAACCTTGAGCAACAAATCTCCCATTTCCCTGTCTACTAGATGTGAGAAGGAAAAAATGAACATAAAAAATGTCCTTGCACTTAGGAGAAAGTAACCATTAACTTCCATTGTTACATAAATGTGCATGGGGTCTAATTCTTGTAGCGTGTTCAGGTGCACAATCAATGCGTAACGTCAGGTTCTTCTGACAGATCGCTTAAATCTTAATGTTCTTCCCTGAAAATGCCTTTAGGTACCTTCCGCGAAGATTAAGTACCTCCTTTCCCTCTATGCCTTGTTTTCACATCCTTAAGGCGTATATTACTTATAAAGAAGTGGATTCATACACACAAAAAAACTGCGATAGGAGGAACTAAAGCCTCTAAAAAAAATTATACAATTTATAATATGAATAGAAAGAGAAAATGCCGCTAAATGTGGAACAATACTGCCTCATAATGGATTATTTATCCTTTAAATAAATGGTATCATAAGATATACGGTTTAAGTGCGCAAGTGCAAGCATAAAGAGAAAAATCCAAACGAAAAATGTTAAGTGAAATTTTCTTGAGCAGAGCGATTTTATTTTCACGCTCACAACAGATCAGAGGAAGGCACTTATAAAGAGTCTAGAAAGAATTTACAACATAAAAGCAGACATTTTATTACTACGGAATAGCCAAAATATTACAAAGCGTTCAACATTGTCAACCCTAAGTATGACTACCAAATACGAAATCTCTCAAGCACGATATATAAAAATAAACATTTAAAATACTGTAGCTAAGATAATAGCATTTTGATTATTCAAATCTTCCAACGATTTTTTCTTTTTTCAGAAATATTTTCATGCCTGCAAAACAGTGACAACTCGTATATCAATCGTGAATTATTTTCCTTCTTGACGTCACAAATAGGCCTAATAGAGATATACAAGCGAGCTCGGCGGCCGAGAGCATTAAGTCGAGTTTCGATCTCGCCACCGGGGTTCGAGTCCCAGCCTTGGCATGAGCAATCATTGTGAGTGCCAGTCATCAATGTAATTTAATTATCATTTATCCCCATCGTCACGATTATCCAAAAAATGCAGAAAGGCGACGAATAACAAAAAAAAATAATAATACACGCATTTGAAGGTTCATTGATGAAAGCTTGAAATATTATGAATTGAGAGCTAGGGATTTGTTTTGCTAAATGTTATACCAACATATGGTTTCAATCAACGAAACGCTATTTGGAATCGCTCATTAACTGCACTTCAGATGTAAATTCTAAAACAGTGAGTCCTTGAAACACGCACACTGAACCTTTCGGTACTTTTATTAAGATTGCTGGAAGAAGAATTATACTGAAATTACTATCTGGGTGAAGTTTCAACACAAAATTTCTTGAACAAGGATTGGGACAACCATCAGACATGATAATCTGCAGTAACGATGAGGAGATTCGTTCCGAAGGTTTTAGTCAATCTTCAGTTCTTAAAAATACGTGTTCAATTAGCTCTCGAAAGCACGGGATTATATACAGAATTTGGTAGATAGCCCGAAAACATTACCATTCATCATTAAAACTTCATGACTTATTTTCTCACAAATCATTATTTTCGCAATTGAAAAGCATGTCCATTACATGAAATTGCATACTATGCTTTGGCACGTGATTGAAGGGAAAATCGACAAAAATTGACATCATCCCACATACACTGGTGCTCTGCATAACAAAACTCAATTCGTCAGGTCGGAGTTCGTTATGCGGGACTCTTATTTCCTATAGGTTACTGTAGGAATAACTTCATACGTTCTCGAGCCCGGTCCAAAATCGCGAAAACATCGTAAAAAAAATCCATGGAATATGAAAAACGCTACCAATGTTGAATATGCCACAAATTTACTAACTGATAAGTTATAGATAAATAAAAAAAAAGGTCGTAAAATGAGCTCCAATACCATTTTAAACCTTTGTTTTAAATGTTGTTCACGGATTTGCATTCACCACTTTGTTTTTTACTCCCACTGCTTTCAGTTGAACATTTTCATTTTATCAACACCCTCCCCGTATGTACGCAGTGGCGGAGCCAGAAGTTGCAGTTGGGAGGGGCGAATAACGTACACTTACACTGTTGTATATAAGCAATATACAATTTGCAATAATAGGGGTCTATGGCTGGAAGAGATGGTTATTATATGCCTTATGATAATTCCTCACATTTTCACAATAAACAGAACAATAAGATACGGGGAGTAAAGCGAATACACAAACATCTCAAGGGGTCGATCCCCTCTTGAGGCATGTTGCATACTGGTTTGGATCTATATATTTAAACCGTAGGTACAGTTCCGATTAGCGTCTCATGAGCATAGAGTGGGCGTAAATCAAAATTACAGTGACAAGTTCCCGCATAATTCCCGGGAGATGGTACTTTAGATAGCATCCACTTTTTACTCTTTGGATCGAATGGTGAAAACAATCAACTCTTCATTATAGTGATTTTTTGACGTTGATTAGACACCGAGCAAGTCGCGTACAAGATAGTTGCATTCTATACTGGAAAACATATTTATTATGAGAGTTTACGGCCTGTTGTCACTCACGCGTAAAACTACAACTAGTACTTCGATAGAGGAAAGTGTGTCAAGATCAGCAGTATTCCTATTAACACTTTTATTACGCTTTTTTCTGTTACGAGTAACGGAGGTTATCCGATCCAAGTTATTATTATTATTATTGGTTGGTAGAAAATCATTGGCTTGGCTTGGCATAATAGCATATACTGCACTGCAATCTTATTAATATCGATAGTTTATCCACGATTGATTGATTTTGATATGTGCATAATATCACATTGGTTATTTTTGCATGTCACACACAATGGATAAACCACTTAACTACAACAAAATTGAGGACAGGCCCCTAAAAAGAAAAGAAAATATGTCCATTTAAATTTCATCACTTAATTTTTATTTAACAAGAACTAAAACTATATTGTTCCCGAGATAAGATAAATTCTACTTAGCTATGAATAGCTGAGGCTGTAAAGGGGCACTAAGCACACACAAGCACATAGGACAACCCTGGCCGTGGATTCAGGCGGCAGAGACTCGTTGGCCTTCAAGAAGCAATTACCGGAGTGTCCTACGGTGAAGTAAGATCGACTTTTGGGTGCTTTACCAGATTTGGTTTGATTTTATTTTTGTTTTTCAGCATCTATTTTCTGCCACTTTTGGCTAAGCGCGACGATGAGGATGAGTTATATGTGATGAAATTGATGAAGGGATGCTCGCAAAGAACAACCAGACCGGGATTCGAACCCGGGACCCCTGGCGTCGTAGCGCGATGTGCTAACCATCGTGCCACGGGGCCGGCGGACACACACTGGTGTCATGCTGAAGCAGCATTTCAGTCTAAAAATCAAATATTTGGCCAATCTTTTGGACACTTTCAAATGTCGAACAGTAATTGTTTAAATAGCGCTGAGTTAACAAATGGCGTTCACGGGAATTCCTATTTCACCTACAATGGTGGCTAGGACATAATTCACACGATTTTGTGTTGATTAGACGAAAAGGGGAAACCCGATTGCCACGTAGCGTGTTGCGACATATAAGAAAGAATAGGAAAGTCTCGTCACAGGAAAACCGTGGGTGATGCAAAAAAATCCGACTGCATATTTGAATTCGCAGTGAAACGGTTCTATTAGAAGCACGTTCTCTCTCTCTTCAGCAGGCTTGTTAAAGAATTTTAAATTCAAATCCGGTCCAGGAGAGAAAATCAGCAATCGTAAATGGGTTCTGGACCGTACAGAACCTTTTTATCTGTAAAGTATTTCAATTCGGTCCAGGTACCTTTTTCCCGATAAATTTAAATACAGTCCGCAAATCTTTTTTTCTGAATGAATTTAAATACGGTCCGCGAACCTTTTTTCTGAATGAATTTAAATATAGTCCAGGGACCTTTTCTCCGGATGAATTTAAATACGGTCCGGGAACCTTTTCTTCGAACCAATTTAAATTCGGTCCAGGAACTTTTATTCCAGAATCAATTTAAATACGGTCCAGGAACCTTTTTTTCCGAATCAGTTTAAATAGGGTCGAAGTTCCGTATTGAAATGAAACAATACGCAACTTGGATCGAATACGGACCTGACGATAAACAATTATCCACTTGTGAGCATGAAAGACTAATCCAGGTGCTGGCTGTCTCGAGAATCAAGGTAGAAATGAGCTAAACGCAAACGCTGAAGTGACGTTACCACTCTCCATTTAGCCCCATTCTCTCTGCGTTCCCACAGATTAGGTTCCTTCACTTGGTTGTAGCAGCACTGCCCATCCCTGTTGTGATATCTACTGGGAACACAGCAGCCTCACGTTACCTCATCGACGACTCCTATTGGCTGCGGTTCCTGGATCGGATGCCAGAGCAACACGTGACGGGTTTGTTTGAACTCAATGTGACGCCACACTAATAATATAGTCCATTGCTTTATGTACAGTAACTCTTCGACAAGGGAGTTTTTGAACCTGGCCCACGAGAGAACAGCGTTTTGATTTATTCCCTGCGCTACGTTTTCTACAACCGCAGTGTGACATTCCAATGTAAAACGTACTGGCGGACATTTTTAGAAGGTAACTTTTGATCGGTCAACCCTGGTCCAGGAATTGTAAATAAATTCAATCCCGGACTGGGAGAGAGAATCAGCAAATGTAAACGAGTTCTATAAAGGAACCATTTTTCCAAATGAATTTAAATTCGGTCCAGGAACCTTTTTTCCAGAATTAATTTTAATTCGGTCCAGGAACCTTTTTCCCGCATCAATTTAAATACGGTCCAGGAACCTTTTTTCCCGCATCAATTTAAATACGGTCCAGGAACCTTTTTTCAATGTAACAATACGCAACTTGGACCGAATTTAAATTATGCGAGAGAAAAAAGGTTCCGGTCCTGCAACGGAACCAATTAGAATTTATGGGTTCCTGGACCTTTAACAACCCTGCTTTTCAGTGTGCCAAAAATTACGTTCATCAGTATGCCGGGAGAGGTTCTCCTGAAGTTTGCGATTTGCAGCCCGAGCTGGCAACCACCTGGAAAGATAACCTTTTCTTCGGCTTTCCACTGCGATAACAGAAAATTCTTTCTCGCAGTGCTGGTGAGATATCAAGCAATCTAACGGGGGGGGGGGTGCGTCCCGCCTCCAATTTTGGAGGTTGGCGGCACCCTGGTCAATTTAGTTTCCGCAGCAATTTCCATTAACAAGCATATTAAAGTGGAAATATTCTGATTCATTTGACTTTTTCGGTATCCGAAATGGAACATGCCAATGAAAATCAGTAGTTCCCAAATTAATTTCATGATATTGTCCAGACGAAACTAAAAGATTCCATTACATCCGGTAGTTACTTATTTAATCCAAATTTTATATTTGTGAACAAGGCTGACATAATCGAACTAATACTATCTATGATTATGCCATAATTTTTTTTATTAATTTCAAGGGTTCATATTAATTAGTTTATAAAGTTTTAAAAAGTCAGAAAGGTGTTTACGAGTATTACTGTTGGAATCGGGGCATCGGTTTTTTTTAAAAAAAAAACTAATTTGTTGGGCCCACGAACGTTGAGAACCAGTGGTGGCGAATACGGGGGGCGTGGGGGTAGTTGCTTTGCCACTTTTGGTCCCGAACTATGCTAAACCTTATCTACCATGGGAAAGTAAATCGCCGCCACTGTTTTGTATATACAAAAACGGTTCTCTGAACCTATCAGCCAAACACACGAATCGTGCCCATTCACATTCCCATCAGCGCTGAGTCAAGTTCAATTGATGTGGGATCCTTTTTATTATTTACCTTCCGTCACGCTCAGACGCTAAAAATGTATGACAAGGAGGCGTAACACGCACGGAGACGATAGTTGCGGCCAAGGTCGGTTCATTGAGAGCGAAAGTATGCTGCTAACATTGTCCGTGTCGTGGGAGGATTCCATCCAGACAGCCTTAGCCTCGGGCGCGGATTATTGTTCATTACATACTCCCGTACACAAATTGCACCGCGAATTCCACGCCGACCTTGTCACCCGAGTGTCTGCGAGGGGCCTTCGACGATAATTTCGAACAAAGACTGCCTGCGTTACGAAACACTAGCTTCATTAACGGGTGCGTGTCGCCAATGCCGGCACGTTCTGCCACTCCGTAACCATCGCGGCTCTTGTCATTGATCAATTGGTTGGTCGTGAAAACAATCACAGGTACGTCCACAATTGGAGGCGTGTCGCGACAATGTTTCACTTAAGTTATGCTCGCACCTGTGCAACTTTTAGTGTGTTGTGTAGGCAAGCGCTGTTGATGGATTCAGGTGGGGGTGGGGCATCCCCTCCGGCAGTGTTGCAGTTTTAAAATTTTCACTAAATGGACACCAGTTTCCAATAACTTTGGATCATGTTTCCATTAAATGTATGGATGAAAGCATTTACCTTCCGCAAACAAGTTCATTCATGATGGAATACTGATAAAGATGCTATACGTATACACATAATTTTCATAAAAGGGGCACCCGGTGGAGGCACAAGTGGTTCGGATCCCACTATAAACTGTAGGTCCAGTCCCGATTAGCCATACTGTGCATAAAGTGGACTTAAAACACCAACTCAACTCCAACTCATAAAAGGGGCACAGTGGCGGTGATAAAGCGGACGTGGGCGGAAGTTGCTAGCCCCCCCCCCCTCACTTGTTGCCACATTATGGTCTCTTAAACCTTTACTTGTTTTAACAGAAAGTAAACTGTTTCTATGCCCCCAGTTTTGGCACCCAATCGCCTCTACTGAACAGGCATATTGCAATAGAGACGGCATATACACATATCTGTATGAAAAGTGTAGCATGTTATTGTATTTCATAACTTGCTAACATTGCTTTTGTGAATTATCAGTTCGTATACTTGTAATTACTTTAATAATGCTGCTAATTACACTAAAAATGAAAAACTCTGGAAAATACTTATATTAAAAAACCGAAAAAAGTTAACAGGAAAAGCAAATACTCTTTTCTCGTTCTCCCAGTGTTCAAAACAGAAATACAAGAGACCTCAATTGTGGCGTTTAACGATTAGAACCCTTATAATCCACCGCCATTGGTTGCAGAAAAGAGAAACAAGAACCAATGAACCAATAAGCTCAGTGAAGTTATGGTCAAATTACATAAATAAATATGAAGGAAACGAAAGTAGAAGATATACGCTAATGAGTAAGATTAACCAGAGGGTATACGGTGTATACCGACGTACACACTCGACCACAGCCCTGTCCTCCGGAAATTAAAATTCCCCCGAAAATTTCAGTAGTCTGGCAGAGCATTCGGACAATAACTAACAAATTTATCAATCGTGTTTCGATTTATTTCATTCACTTTAATTTAACATACTTTTTCTGGGTTTTTCGTAGTAATAAGCACCGATTCGGTCCTCTTTATAATTAAGTCAAAATAATGAAGGAATTTCAGTTATTGTCCGTTTTGAAATACGATGGATAAGGATACGCTTCTACGATGGATAAGGATACGCTTCAAACTTGTGTGAAGGTATCAACTGAGGAGGAACCTACAAAAAATGTCATTGATGAATGCCATCCTAGCTTATTACTTGTTATTTGCAACTTATTGTTTGTACATAAGTATCAATTAGCTTAAACCTGGAAAAAATAGATACACCTACATTTTCTCCACACATATGCTGTAGAAACGCTGGACGCCTTAGTTTGTTAGAAATGTAAATTTTTGCATGCTAGAATATTATTTTATTCATTATGATAATCTCATCCTTAAAATGATAGTTAATCATGCCCCTACACTTAATTAAATTTAATTACATATCAGAATTAAGGGTCAATTTTAAAATATTAGTATCATAATTTTATGCCTATGACATCCGCCCCCCGTGAAGTTTGATATGCCCTCAGACGGGCTAATCGGATCTGAACCTACAGTTTAAAGTATAGGATCTGAAACCCTTCCAGATGGGGAGACATAATTTTCTGTGACATTTGGAGGAGCATTCAGGAGATTCTTGTTTTCGGTGTGGCTAAGTGGTCAACACAAAATACATTAATTCGTCGTGTCGGTGCTTGTTAAGGGTGAGTAAGAACAGGGTGATACGAACTGGTTCCCTGGAATTTCTCAGAAACACATACGATAAGGCAACACCGAAAAGTCAACAAAATAAAACAATGTGTGTTTCGTATTATGAACAAAAACTCGTTCTATGCATTTTAAATCAGGACTTGATAAAGACAGGTACTCTCCAATCGAATTAAAGATGGGCACATCTGCCATCAACTGTTCAAATAGTAGTGACTGCGCCAGAAAAATTGCGTGGGCAGGCAGAGGGAGAGTGGGGGGGATATTTTCCAGGGCAGCCACGTCTCATCAGATACCATGCAAACAACCATACTTGGGCTAAAGAGCACTTATTTGTAGAGTTTATCTTGCTTGCTGCGGCGGAGGGGGACGTGTTAAATCCCTCCCTCAGCTCTTTCTCTCTCGGCATGCAGCAAGGACGGGACAGATCTACGTGGTTTGGTGCTTCCCAGGGAGCAAGCATAGAACTTTACCTCAAAGCAGGTAAAGAAGAAACTTGTTTGTAATCATTGCACTTATTTCCTTCACTTCAGAAACTATTCTTATCAGAATAACTTACTGAATTTGAAGAAGTAAATAGCAATCCGGATATCCGATATCTGAATATTTGTACGATAACCCCATCCCTTTATTATACAAATACATAGCATATCATACAATATACAGCAAGGTGGTTACTTGATTACTTATAGATAGGTTTATCGTAATTAGTGCAAGTGTGAACCTGTGTGGCATGGTTGCATACATTCAGGATTAAACATTCCAGTTTTCAAGGATTTGTAGCGTAGAAACGACGCGTCTATCGGGAAAATGTTATTAAGAAAACTTTGCTCTAATGGCATCTAAATGCTGTGAAGGATTGGGCGGGCTCAGCGTCCGACACTGTACCTGTTGCATATACTATATATTTTCAGTCAAGAGGAGACCGAAGCAGGTTTTTACAAGTGGGATAAGACTAAGCAGGCGACCCGCGACAAGGGGGTTTCACACGGAAGCGTCAACCTTCATGGTCCCTTAAATCTACAATAAGCATTCATCGTGCATGTGCGAACAACTGACCGAGGCAACACGATGTACACTATTGAGAAAAATGTCCTGTCCGATCGACACATGTTGTTTCAATTCGAAAGGTCGCATTTGAAAATATTTTTAATAATTTACTTGATCTACTGAATTCCTTAATTATATACATAATAAAATATGATTATATAATAAGGTTGGTTTTTTTTATTTCACCATGCAATTTCAGTAAATTAATGGAAAATATTTCCAACAAACTACTGTCCTTTAATGTTGAAATTTTTGGTGGGAAATGGTAATGCATCAAATTATTCGGAAGAGATTTGAACATACATAACTTTCATACAAAAAGCGATAGACGTGAAACTTACACTGGATATTAACTTTGTCTATGTGCATATTTTTGAAGCATTAAACAAGAAATCATGCTCTCTCTACATGAACGTTCAGTATGTGGAAAAAATTACGAAGGTGTACAAAAGTTTTTGTTCGAACTAAAAACAAACATGAATAAAATGCACTTCAATAAGTTTCGATGTGTATCAATGGTCTCTGTGGGTATTTATTGAATTGATAAAAGAACGATAAATTTTACACATTTTATGCATTACAGACACTTTGTGTGGTTGATTATGACATTCATTTAAAAAGTAAGTTTTTCTTTTATTAAGAGGTTAACTGGCAACAGTGATTGTGGACATCTGGCTGTGTTATTCAGTCAATGCCCAGATCAAATAAAAGATTTGAAATTTGTCATACAAGAAAATAACCTACCTATCTTTTAATATGATAAATTTCAAATCATTGACTGAATAATACAGCCAGATTTCGGACACAGCTCTGGGCTCTTACACAGTCACTGTTGCCAGTACACATTGTAATTACAAAAAAACATACCATTTTTTGCAAATATGTCACAATTAACCCCATAAATAGTGTGCATAAAAGGCGTAAAAATTCTGGTAATGGCACACTTAGACTTGAGGTTTTTTTTTTTCTATGAAGTAATTTCATTTTAATTTTAACAGGTTGCAGTACCGGAACAAGATTGGCATATCCCAAGACCAACCCTAATGTGCACAGATCCTGCCTATCCATATGTAATAGCCAGCGGCTGCAGAGGAAGCCCATGGGACAGCACAGGACGAGGTTCGGCCTCTTCAGGGTCGACTACCAGTACACAGGTGATTGCAACCATCATATTTTGAACAATGGGCATTGTGAGGGGGGTCGAAGAGGTCCATCAACCCGCTCTGGGAATTGGCATATTTCATTTCAAGGTACAAAAAAGGCAGAAAGCTTCCTATTTTTATAGTTAACAACAGATATTATGTTTAAATAACCAAAATAAAGATACGTTACATCAAAAAAATTGAGTGTAAAATACAGGAACCAGATTACATTGTTGATATTCTACCGTTCAATTCACAGAATAAAGGTTCCACCCTTTCAAAATTTACAGTTTTATGTGAGAGACCAAATAACATAAACTTTATAACTTAATTATCCCCCTAACTTTTAAAGCTTTTTCTTGAGCTAAGAATGTAAATGTTATTAACAAAATGGAATAACTCAGCATTTCAGTACACTAACCAGATGAACTGTAAAAAGATAATGGAAAAACAGTTGTGTGGATATTCCTTCAAAAGTCTCCCCAAGGATATCATAATAATAATAATGAAAACTTGCATAAAATAATAATTATGGTAATAATACCTATTATTATTATTTTTACTAATCAAGTTTTATCAATGGCCTGATCACCCCTACAAACATTTCTGGTGATGTCCATGTTTTAAAGAAAGTACTAATAAATTTTCTCAAGAAGTTAATTTCTATATAACTAACACAGCGGTCTCAAACTCGAGACTCCTGGATGGGCCACTTTCCAGATCTGAAATAAGTTTAAAAACTATATTGTATACACAGGGTGGCTACGCTAGGACCATGATAAAATTCAAGTATAATTCCTGGTTTTGAAGAAAAACTTTCTAAAAATGCAAGGTTACAAGTAGATGTTTTCTGCATTTCAACCTTACGCATTACCACCTCTTGCCACCCACACAAATATATTAACAATATAAAAGGCCTGTGTGATTCCAATGTATTCAAAAAATCTACAATTCAATTACACGGTGTGTGCGTGTGTGTGCATGTATAATATTTAATTTGAGGTGCGATATTTACATTGCCATTTCACATACTAAGACTCGAAATACATGTGCAAACACGTCACAAATGTTACAGGATATACTCATCTACGAAAAATTGTTAATTGTATAAAAATTTCAAACTCAAATTTACCCAACTTCAATCTTTCTTCTGTCAGATTGACTGTTCTGGAAAGAACACTAACAAAGTAAACGAATTGAGATAATTCTGTTTTGTATTCCACACAGCTATCTTTTTCTTCCTCGATAAAAATAAAAGCTAAACTGTGAAAAATTGCCTCAGGGCATTTATAAATATACAGGGTGAACAGAAACTATAGGGACAAACTTCAGAAGGTGGTTCCTGACAGGTAAATGAACAAAAAAGTTCATATCAACATATGTCCGGAAAGGCATATTTGCCAAGTAGATGGCACTGAAGAACGACATCATCCTCTCATAACAACATTCACAGTGTGCTTTTTTGTGTTGGGGATTCTGTGATTAGAGATACGTCGAAGCACCATGGTCCGTTATTCATACCAGGAACAAGCCGAGATGGTCTTCGTATACGGTCAAGCAGCTGGAAACGATCGAGAGGCCGCACTGATTTATCAAGCCACGTACCCAGACAGTAGCATCACCCAAACCACAAAACTTTTGTAGCCATTGATGGGTGTTTGTGTGAGCATGGGTCCTTTCATGCAGGGCGGCTGCGGCATGTGCGTACACCAGATCTGGAGGAACGTGTGCTACATGATATTGAAAGCAACCAGAGTACACGCTCCAGGCAAGTGGCCTGCTAGCATGGTGTAAGCCAAGCGACGGAGTTGGGTATCCTGCATGAAAACCGCTACTATCCCTATCACCTGCAACGTGTGTAGGGATTATCATCAGCGGATTTTCCTCCAAGGGAACGGTTCTGTCACTGGTTTTTGTAACAGGCCACTACTGTATTGGGATTTCTGTTGTCAGTCCTCTTCACCAATGAAGCGACCTTTGGTAGAGACGGCATCGTCAATCTACACAATCGTCATCTGTGATCTACAGCCAATCCTCGGGGAATGGTTGAAATGTCTCATCAGAAACAGTTCAGCATCAATGTTTGGGCAGGGATTATTTGAGACCACCTACTTGGACCATTTGTTCTTCCATAACACCTTAATGGACATACGTATCTGGAATTCCTGCAGAACACTCTGCCTCTGTTGCTTCAGAATGTGCCTTTGGCAATACGACAGGTAATGTGGCTGATGGATGATGGAGCACCAGCCCACTTTCGCATTATTGTTCGTCAACACCTCAACAACATCTTCCCCAGATGGATCAGATGAGGTGGCCCTGTGGCATGGCCTGCTCGATCACCAGACTTAAACCCCATTGAATTTTACTTGTGGGGGCACCTGAAAAGTGTTGTGTATGCTGAGCCAGTTCCTGATGTGCAGACTTTTGAAGAGTGTGTCCGTGTAACCTGTGACGCTATTCGGGTACAGGCTGGAACATTCGAATGAGTGAACCAATCCATGATGCAACGCATGGACGCTTGCATTGCTTCCGATGAAGGTCACTTTGAACACCTGTTGTAACATGGATGCAAGTCATGCCATGTAATGTGTACCGGGACTAATTGCTTTATTGCAGACTCACCGTACATTTCCGGACATATATTCATATGAACTTTTTGTTCCTTTACCTGTCAGGAATCACCTCCTGAAGTTTGTCCCTATAGTTTCTGTTCACCCTGTATATAAATTCAATGGGATTTGAATTAATAATTTTTCACATCTATGGAGAAATATTCACATAGAATTCACGCATAATTCCCGGAGTCAATAATTCACGCACAATTCCTGGAATTCAAGGGATTCCCGGTGAGTAGCCACCCTGATACAGTATACATAGTATTTCAAAGGTCATTCAACCCTGACTTTGATCAAAAATAACTCAAACAATATTTACACCATTTTTTAACATCCTGAAACCTTATCCTTTAACATATTTTTTAATACTTTTCAATTGTTATTTATGGAATCTTCTTGTCCCTCAACGTGGTCATGCAATGTGCAAGCTTTGGGCTCTGACTACAGGACGTGGACAGGTTTCAGTCTCCTGGAGGAAAGCATAACAACTTTTCTCAGGAGATTTTGGCCAGTGGACACTCACCATCGTGAGGAAAATGGGGAGCTATCAATGAGTAGCATAATCTGATAATAACAGGAACTGGTGGTTCGTCGTGCTGACCCCACGTCATCCCGTAACTGGTTGAATCATCTCTCACCTCAGGTGGAGGTGAGATTGGCAGTCTGTAGAGGTATGCACTGGCCCTCACATGCTCTTATGGTACGGGTAGTTAACAACAACAAGGAACGTAATTTTTTCATTCCTTTTTCCCTACATATTAGAAAAATCCTTCATGCTTAATCTTTCTTAATACACTAAAATACAGCATTATGTAGGTATGTGAACAATGCCATAACTACAAGTGGATGCTGAAAAGTTCTTGGCCCGATCCCGTTCCCAAAATAGACATGCAATTTTATTGTTACTGCAAAGAGTGTTATTTCATTGCATAATGTGTCATTTTGCAGGATCATAACACTATTTTACCATTTGTTTAAAGTCATTGAGGAACCATGGCAGAGAAGTATATACAGTATTCTGCAAGTCAATGATTCCTCATACAAGATGGGAAGATTCTGGCTGTTTTGAAGGGCTTAGGGTTTCAGTGCACAAATGCTATCCGCCCTACTCACAAGAGTTTGATCCATAACCTTATGTAATCTTAAGGTTTGGCTGGTGCTAGTGAAGTAGTTTTAAAAAATTTCCTCTCCTATCGAAAAGCCGCCACAATATTCCAAAATATAAAAAATTACATCTACTTTGAAAAAAATCTAAAAGAAATTCCACGTACAGTACTTTACGGATCTTGAAATATCACAGCGGTTCTTCAAAAGGCAAGAGGAAATTTCAAAAAAGGATTCACTGACATTGGTCAAAGGTCCATCTGAGTCTTTTAGAAACTTGAAACATGATCTGCAAAGTGTATAGTTCAGGTGGATGTACGGAAAAGCAGGAAAGTTTCAAGGTTCTAGATACCATATTTGCTCATGTATAAATGTGCACTTTTTCCAATTTTTTGCCCAACAAACTGTGGTGCATATTTTGCACGGAATAATTCAGACAGCCAACATGAAACCACGCATGTTTTCACTATGTCACTGTGCATAACATGTACAGGGTGATTTTTTATACATGGCACCATTTGTTTTGTGTATATAAAGTAGAAAATGCAGTATGTAGGTTTAATATTGGTGTTTTCAGGAAGAAGAGTGTGACCCCCTGTGACTATTTTCTTTGGGGTTACCTTGAAGACAAGAGTATTTCAGACTAACCCTACAGCAATTCAAGAACTTAAAAATGCCATAGAAGCAGAAATATTCAATATTTCTGAGGACACATTAGCAACAGTGGTGCTCAATTCGTTGTCAGGTTGTGCAATGTCCGTGATAGGCAAGGGGCACACATTAAACATATCGTGGTTTAAACTCCCAAGTCTGTAGAAAATTCTACTGAAGTTTGAAAGGTCAACCAGGTGTGCCGGTTAATAATTCTTAATTTCGTCGATGGATGGCGCTGGAAGCAAGGGTTGGTGCACAGTCTCAACTGTTACGTCAATGTGTTGCCAGGACAGTACCTGTCAAAATGCCGTGGATGTGCAACCGAGTGCAAGTGATCGTGATACTGGGTTTGTGTGGGAAACATGATGACCTTCAAACCAAATAAGGAGCATGTGCATGTTCAATAAAAAATTTTTTAAAAAAAAAACAGTGAAAGCCATCCTATCCTTGTGAAAATGTAGGGTGACAATGTCCTAATGCAAGACACGTGTGTTCGTTGGTTTCAACAATTCAAAAGTGGTGATTTCGACTTGAAAGACAAAGATCAACCGGGCTAGCCGAAAAAATTCCAAGATGCCGAATTGCAAGCACTGTTGGATGAAGACGATACACAAACGCAACAACAACTGGCAGAGAAGTTAAATGTTGGTCGCCAAACCATATCTGGTCGTCTTCATGCCATGGGAAAGATCCAGAAGGCAGGAAAATAAGTCCCACATCATCTGAACGACAGACAAATGGAAAAGCGAAAAAAGGTGCGTGAAGTGTTGCTTTCTCGGCATGAAAGAAAGTCCTTCTTGCATCAGATAGTGACTGGGGACAAAAAATGGATCTACTTCGAGAACCCAAAATGCAAAAAGTCATGGGTTGACCCAGGACAACCTTCAACATCGACCGCAAAACTGAATCGCTTCGGAAGGAAGACAATGCTGTGCATTTGGTGGGATCAGAAGGGTGTGGTGTACCATGAGCTTCTGAAACCAGGTGAAACAGTGAATGCCGTTCCCTACCGTCAACCAACTCATCAATTTGAACCATGCATTGATCGAAAAGCACCCAGATTGTGCGACAAGACGGAAAAGTGATTTTGCAGCATGACAACGCCTCATCACACACAGCGAAAGGCATCAGACACACCATTTCTGCACTTGGCTGGGAATTCTTGCCCCACCTGCCATACTCACCAGACTTAGCCCCTTCGGACTACCACTTGTTTTCATCGATGTCTCACTCACTTTCCCAGCAACACTTCAACAATTACTAAGATGTCAAACAATCGCTTGCTGACTGGATCACCTCAAAATGTAAACCATTTTTCTGGAAGGGTATCCACAATTTGACGGACAGATGGGCACAATGTATAGCTAGCGATGGTGCATACTTTAAATAAAGCATTTGTTACCTTTCTCCCCAGATATACTTGTTTTCTTTCGGATCAATTAAGAATTATTAACCGGCACACCTGGTATGACACGTGGTTCGTAAATTATGGCTAATTCCAATAGTTCCATGTGTAAAAAATCATCCTGTATATATTAACAGGAGCAAATACAAATTACGAGGTTGCATTTAAAAAAAAAAACACTATAAAAGTGAAATGGTTATTTTCCATGATTTTCACTTTGTAACGGAACGTTTTGCAACACCGAGAAAGGTAGTGCCATTCTTGCAAAATTCGAGCATTCACCTTCCGTCACAAGGGATGTGTATCAGGGGTACTTGTGAAGTGAGAAAAAATACAAAATAACTTCCTGAGTGCTACAAATCCATTACATAATTTTGATCTCACTTTCTTCTACTACAGAATAAACAAAGTGGCTACGGAAGTCAAAGCTTTGGAATGCTAAACACAGTGGAGGGAGAGGGGGGAGGTGGCCTGTGTTGGGGACTCATTGTGTAGACAAGATGATATTCTCCTCTTGGTCTACATAGTAACAGATGACTCAATGAATAGGTATGATGTAATTCGCTCTTGATTGGCATAGCAACAGCTTTACGACCTACAACAAAGGAAGCCATTTCTTGAAAGTGATTGTACTGTGCATTATATAAGAGATATAATTATTTGTTGCTTTTCCCCATCAAAAATCAGAGTGCACATTATACACGCGTATATACTGTAATTTCCTTGTTGGCTGGACCAAGAACTTTACAGCTGTCTCTCATATAAGTGCATTAGATGTATGTAGAAGTATACTAAATGAAATAAATAATTAAAAAAAGCAAGCAAGCTTGAAATTAATCTCATGGTTGTTCTAACCATCAATTTGCTACTATTTTCAGGCAGGATCTGGATGTCTTTTAATGGGTTCAAGATCATCACTCCATCCAGTCATGGTTCCCAACACTTGGTTAATAGATATTTCATCACCAATAAATAGAAATGACAAGGAGTATCTGAACAAGCAGCAACAACTGGAGGAACATGATGATCCAGGATCCGTATCTCTTGCTTCATCCACACACTTCACAGTAATTGGTGTGGAGAAAACCTCCCCAAGAAAGACATGTTGCCAAGCTCATCAATTGACAGCACTCGTGCTCTCCATGTCTCTCTTAATTCTTGTAGGAATAATAGCTGCAATTCTTTACATGGAAGGTAAGGTGTTTTCGTGATTCATATTTTGCATATTTTTACTACTTTTCTGCCTCTTTTGGATACTTGCAATGATACAGATGAAATTGATGAAGGGACACTCACAAAGGGCTTGAAGTTTGAATGAGGAACATGTTAATGTAGGATAGCAAAGTTTCAGAATGACTCTTCGTCAAGGTATGGTACCCTTCCCATCCCAGGAGTTATTATTCATCGTACAGGTACATCCCAGGAGTTGTTATTCGTCATATTTGGGATAGTGTCCTCTATGAAATCATGTTAGAAGATGGGATCACACGAGTGGTACATGAGGTAGTTGAAGAGATGTGTTTCACACGACGCTAAGATGATGGTGAATTCGATATTTCAATCCCAGACGGAAATTCAATCAACCATAGTGGAACAGTACCAGAACTTACCCCAGGCAGAACCGGATACCCAGGACCAGGTACTAGCATGTCTCACTCGTATCCGAGAAGGTCTACCAGGAATCGCTGACCACTACATCAGTACCGCTATCAACATACCTGATTTTTTTAATGGGACGCCTGGAGGGATGCTATTTCAAGCTATTTGAAAATATTCATATGAAATATCAATTGAAATAATGTATCAGATTACATGGTAATCTTGCAAAAGCTCTGTAATTGGTTTCACCTGAGAAAGGGGTGAAATAACATGTTTATTAAGTTGCTGAAAATGAACCACTGGCCACCATTCTCCATTGGCCTTGGGTACAACGTGTAGAGGATCCATCATGTCCACAGTGCCAAAATGATAGGTTCGAATGAGGAACATGGTAATATTACATGCACCACGATAAAAACCAGACAGTGAACAAACAAATTATTTAATTGAAAAGTGGATGCATGTCGAAAACATTCATGTACAATGAAGCATGATACAGAAAAGCTCTACACATATCATATCTGTTTATGGTTTCTCTTCTGGCCGTGAAGGCCAAGCCTAGTAGACATGCACTAGTAGCTGGACAGTATCAGGAGGTGAGATTCTAATTCAAAACATTCAACATGTTCAGCAATTGACGTGACATGGAAGATAAAAATTTGCATTTATCGGATTTCGGGATGATGTAAGTTGGATATTCCCAAAGCATTCTGCTATTGGGCATACCTATGTTTAAGATCACATCAATGCCTAATACAATGTAGGATGAGTAAAAAAAAAAAATATATATATATTTATTTGGTTTCAGTGAACCTAAAAAGTAAAATGTCCATAAAAATGTATCATTGATGGCATCGTAAGTACAGTATGCTACATCAAAACAAACCTTCTTTTATTAACTTGGAAGACTTTTGTTTTTGGTAGCATGCAGAGGAACTGAAAGGGAACTGTGGGAGGCTAAGGGCCTTGACAAGGGAAGAAGTTGTGAATCAAGGTGGTGCTGAAACACATGTTCAACGTGAGGGCAGTCTGCACTCTATTCGTCAGTCAAGTTAAAACTTGAAAAACAATTTTACGTTTGATACTCTACTGTATTTGATAATTTGCATCATTAATAGATTCTATGTCACTTTTCTTCCACTTTGACTAATGACAACAATGATGATGAGTGAGTGATATGATGAAATTGATGAACACCCACGTGCAGGCTGGGATTCAAACCCTGGAACTTCCATTGTGAAATCAAAAGTCAGCCACTAAGCTGACAGTGCCAATCAAACTTCTTCTGCATCAGGGCTTTTATTTTCTGGGTCACTACTAACCTCAATTCAAGTTAAGGAAAGGTATTTAGGCTTTAGTGTATTTCGTATACAGTGAACCAATTATTTGAATCCATAGGGACCCATTACAAGCAGAGTTCACTGTATTTCCTGCTTTCTAAGGAATTCTCAATGCATACACCATATATATGACCAGAATAAAAATTTTCTTAGCTTTAATTAAATGTACAAAAAATAATTATAATGTTTTCCTTTCCTTTTCTTTCAGTTTCCAGATGGGAGTAGACAAAACTTCTCACATACATTCCCATTTTAAGCCACTCATCAGAGGTGGCCCATAGAATAAATCGTTGTTCAGAAACTTCTTCAGAAGTGGTATTCGTATTATGTACAACTTTACTTGCTGCAGAAAATGTGTGAGGCAACTAATAAATAGATACGCATATATATTTGTAGGACAGAATTAGAATCAACACTGTAATGGAAGTCTCTCACAAACACAAAAAGCAGCAAACTGTGATATTAATAAATATATGTATTTTTCCAAGGACTGATATGTAAAATAATGCCAAAGAACTAACTGTATCTCATACAAAATAAATCATTTGTACTAAATAGTGTTTATGTGTATTAAGTTCATTCGTTCTTCCTTAATACCACACACACACACATTCTACTTGTCAAGAAAACTGGCTTATTTTGAGTAACATGTCTTGCACCTGAAATTAATCTCAACTGATTTTTACAGGTAGTTCTTATTTGATTCAAATAGCAGATGCTCCATTCACCCTCTACTGACCTAAGTACATTGTTCACTACAGTGATTTAGTTTCACAAGGGCTAAAAACAATCTAGACTGCTTGTTCAGCTTGATCTTATTTTAGAACTGTCACGTTAGTAGGCAGGTATGAATTGGGGATGCCAAATTTTTTTTGTTTGTTTCTTTTTGTTTTCCATTATATTGCTAGATTTAAAAAGGTTCTTGGTTTCTGTATTACCTTTGATCTTCCCTTATTCCTTAGTTAAATAGTGAACGAAGAGAGAGCAGATGTTGAGTGACCAGAGGATATTTATAACTACTGACAAAACAGCAAATTGACAACAATATAACACCACTCTAGTCTTACACATGTAATGACCCCAAGTTAGCCATTACTGAGGTCTGTTATATATTATTTAACAAATATTATATAATAGCTAGTATATTCTCTCATGTTTATTATATATATAATTTTATTATTAGTAGACATAATTTCACTTATTTATTTTACAGTTAATAATTCATATATAAGTTCATAAATACTATATTCATGTCTTTAGCCAAATTTATAAATTTCCCAATGTGGCCACCATTATTACTGTTAACTTTATATATCGATATTTCTAGAAGTATAAATAGCGACAAGTTTCAGCAATTTTTATAATATACAACACCAATAGTATGATTCGCCTTTAAACGTTGTAAAGATTGGGATAAGTTTTATTTCAATCAGATTAGTGAAGCCGACGTTATTAATTTTTTATTTGAATTTCTTATATGTATTCTAAGTTTCAAGTTTTTGGCAGACGCCATTCTTTCCCCTCTTTATTTCAAAAGCCATTGTTTACTTGTTTAAATTTTTGTGGAGTGAGAAGATTATGTGTTGCCGTTTGCATTGTTGTCATCACTTATCAAAATTCACTGTGCCAGATGAATGTACGTTTCAATATGTTACTGTTCAGACATATACATTATTTGTATCAACTTTCTAGTATTTAAAAAATTATAGTAGCTGGTACCACCGAGTCAGCGAAGAGAAGCAATGGTTTCCTTACTGAGCTGTCGGGAGTTTTTTGGTAAGACGTTGAGGAGAAAGATGTGCTTCGCATAGCAGAAAATTAGACTTATGCATCTCACGATGTAACCGGTCGGAACTGTGTGTTATTTTTATTTTGCCTTAAGCTATATATGCGCGTGCATTATTCTAATAAACTATAATCAGAATACATCCCGGTTTTTCATTTAAAAGTTGTAATAAGAGTTGGTACTACCAGAATCGTGCTACCGAATATGAACAAACATATGGACTTCAACGGACTTCGGCAAGAAAGGGAAGGAACCAAGTATCTCTGCCAGTGTTTCCACGTCATTGGTGATACGTGCAGCGCTACGAGGACCATAACACACATGAAGAAAATAAGAGCTGTTTAGACAATGCTGTGCCCTCCTGTACTCTGTAACCATTTCCTAGTCAACCTACAATGGTGACTTGAAAAATAGACACAAGCACCACAAAGAAAAAAAAATCTTGTCACATTTTGTGACTTGTAATTTCAAGCACTAGTTAAAATCAACCTTGAAGCAACATTGTACATTTGAACAGGATTCTAGAGCAGTCTATATTGGAATTTCTCATAAGTACAGTACCAAAGCAAAGCACGAAGAATAGTTCATAATTTAGAATGCCATTGTACACTAATTTCTACATCTCATAACTGGTATAAACAAGACACCACAGTAATCTTTAAGTAAAGCAGATTTGGAACAAGCAGATGTTGAAAAGAAAAGTACAAATAGGAATACAACACTTCCATGTAAGTTATCACTTAACTAGGTATACTCCAATGACGAAAGTAAAGATACTGAATTTTAAAAAACTTGTAATGTCATGTGCCAGGATAATCATACTTGACTTGCCTTGAAGTAGGTAAAATAGAAGAGAGAGCTCACACAAAATTAGAACTTTAGAGGCTGGTTTTAAGGTTTTAATTTTGTTTGTGCTGTGTCTTCTATTTTATCTACTTCAAGGTAAGTCAAGCATGAAATATAAATCCACCCCAACCGCACCCCCTCTGAAAAGAGAGGCTCATATTTCTTATTTCTGCTAAGTAACCCCTATTCAAACTGACTCAGTATTCAGAGTATAAAAAGACAATGCCACTATGTTATTCACTCCATGCCACAGGCATGGAAATTATTAGAAAAATAGTAGACATAACTGCCAAGAACTGCATGAAAGAAATTCTTCATAATGTGACCATGAATTTCAATTTACAAACTCACTGGATATCCATTTCCATGCATAGAATGTCTCTTAACAAACTTTGTGATGTACCGTAAGTGCTGTCAGCATCAAGATTGCATCAAAGGCTTCCTCAGTTGAGATATTTGACTATCATTTTGATGCAATTTAAAAAAATTCAACTACAGAAGTTTCACAGAGGGACAAGACACATATGAGACTAGAATTGTCAATTACAAATTAGGTAACAGTTTCATCTGTGCAAGAAATACTTTCAAGTACCATCAACCAGGGTATAGAGTGCACTTAAAAGGAATTTGTATGCAACGATTATAAAAATATTTTCTCTCATATAGTAATATCATTAAATACATTGGTCAAATGTAAATATTTTTATGTGTGCGTATCTGTTCAGTTAACATCTTATGTCCATGTAGCATCCTATGCTGAAGTAGTAAATAATAATAATAATAATAATAATAATAATATAGCAAAAACAATATGAGGGAAAGTTAAGTTGAGTTGAGTTGGTGTTTTAAGTCCACTTTATGCACAGTAAGGTTAATCGGGACTGGACCTACAGTTTAAAGTGGGATCCGAACCACTCATGCTTCCACCGGGTTTCGAACCAGGAACCCATTGATTACAAGTGACGATGCTATCACTGCACCATCGGAGAGGTCCGGAAAGTTATGTCAAATACCAGGTAACATTGACCAGTCTTGTCTATGTTTATTCCTAGTGATTTAGCAAAATAAAAAAGACAACAAAGTTTCACAAAAAAGTTATTTCTAATATTACTTATACAAAACTATACCTAGGTATTTTCTTTAATAAAATGATGGATTTTATCAAAAAGACACATGATAAAACCACAAAAGCATTCTTAACTGATATTTTCAAAATCTAACGTTATATGAATTACGGTTTAAATGTTGCATTTCCAAATAGGGATTCCAGCAGGTGTGGCTCATCATTGTTTTCCTGAGGGTTGACTGAAGTCACATGATGCACATGCCAATAGGCTTTCTCAACCAAACAGGGTAAGGGGGGGGGGGGTGCTTAAAAGGTTTTCACAGTTTATTTTTCACCTGGGAGCATAATGCTTTAGAGTATGGGTGTACGAATAAACTTAGCACTAACAACAATAAATTGTCTTTTTGTGAAAAATTTGAGAGTTGCCTGGGAAAAGGGTTAAGAGGGTGTTTTAAATGTGTGGATAAATCACTGATTTCGATCCTCTCAAACAACCCAAATTATAATAAACAAAACATAAAAATTGTATACAATACCTGCAATTAAAAAACAACTAATCAGAACTGGTCCTACATTTCTAAGAGAAGAATTGCAACCTATGTCGTGCACACTAGAAATCAAACTCGAGACCCCTTCATTAAAATGCAATGCATTTGTTCAAATTTGTAATGGGTCAACCAGCACACACGTTATCTCTAATTTTTATTGGACAAGGAAGTTTATGTTAATTATAGCCATTTCTAGCAATCATTTCTTAACTGTGCATATTTGCAATACCTACACTGCATCAAATGGCATAACCTAAGTACAGTCCACTCCTCACTTCACATAAAGCATCATTTATTAATTTCCAACAACTATTAAAGCACTTCAAAAACTAATGAACTTCAGACACCAACAGGGTTAGTCGCATCTTCATTTTTTTATAAGATTGTGCCATTCTTTTACTTTCACGTACCTATAGTGTTTCCATCTTTAAGGGAAAACATTTGAATACATGCACAAGTTATTTTGCTCTAATTCCAGATTTCATTGTTACTTGTCCATCTCTGACACAATCTTGCATTCATTCTAAGAAGTTTGGCACAAAAGTGATACAAATATAAAATTGAATATGTAATGTATCTGCTTCAAACTTGAAGTCCACAGCGCAACACTGGAAGAGAGAAAGCAGTGAACACTGCATTCCGCTGCAGCTTCTATGAGAGCAAAAACTGTGCATGTCTGCTTTTTTGATATGAACAATGATAAGTATTGGTTTGCATGTATTTTGCTGTATACCCACCTCGATCTTCTGTCTTCTGCCTGATATTTTCACTATGGTAGGGGCTGTGCTGCTGAGGGAAACTGCACCAGCATGACTGACTCATGGTTTCACTTTCTCAGCAAAAGAATTCGTCACGTTACGACCACGCATAATTTTTAGCAAAAATTTCAAAAAGGTAAAGACATTGTTTATTGCTCGTTCTCGTAGTGAATACCGTACATTACTGGCACGGATCGCTGCTGTTTTGCACTATATGACCAACAGCACCTGGATTCGACACACAATTTTGAGAATAGGGATAATATAAATTTTAGGATTTGGCAGATAAAGAAAACTGTACTTACCTCAATTTCAGACAATGTTTGCGTCCATCTGTAATTTGGGAGGTCACAGCCATTTCCTGCATTAGGAACCAAACCCTTCTTACCATCATCTTCTTCCTCTTCATCTGATGATTTAACATCTGCACTATCGCCTTCACCTCCAGACAACTTTTCCTATTAAAAATAAAATCAAACTTTGTAACTTTAATCATATTTCATTATTAAAAATCAAACGAGCACTTTAGAATTCTAATATACAATATGTGAACAATAGAAGCACTAGTTGACAATCTCAGGAAAATGGTCTGTAATGCTACAGACACAAAGAGTAGATTCACAGCTGAGCAAAGACAACATGCTGCAATACTGAAGAAAGTATGTGGATGAATCGCTGACTGCAGTGGCATTCTAATAACATTGTATCAAACTTTATTTAATAAATATTGATAGAAGGTACAAATACAGTGCATTTCAAAATGATCTTCAGAGTTGCAAACATTTGTGCAGGTAAAATATTGAACTTACCTTGATGAAACCAGTGCTGAACAAGGGAAGAACTCAAAACAGTATAAGTTTCGGACACTTGTGTGACATGGCACACATCGACACGATAGCACAGTTCTTGCCACACCAGTTCAAGCATGGGTCTGTCAATAGCATTAATGATATGCTACCATAGGTTAGCGATATCACTGGGTATCGATTGAAGCCTGTCCTGTCCTACCCAATACCTTGGCACCACTGTGTACAGGTAGTCACGAACTTCATGGTGGAAGTCAATGGGACAGCAGTCTTGTTGGAAAATGAAATACGGCATGTCTTCTGAGACATAAGTCACAGTTGTAACATGTCATCAAGCGATGCCATTCCCGTTACTCCGTTCTCCAGGAAAAAATAATGGACCGAATGCATGTAAATTAAAAATAAGGCAGAGAACTCATTAATCTTTGGAGAACCACGTTTGTGTTACACATAAACATGTGGGTCTTCAATTTGCCAGATCCTGACACTGCCATAATTAATTTATATTTCCGCTGATATGGAAGGTAGCTTCATTGCTTCTTTATGAAAGTTTCATCCTCTGTCATTATGCCCTATAAATAAAATTCTAGACAATGCCAGTGATCACTGTGTGAGAGTTGTTGCAGTGGATGAGTACAGTATGGTTTGAAGGACAAATGCTTAAGTAGAACTCCACTGCACTGTTTCTTTTCTTCTTCACATCATCAGTTCTCTAGGTGCAGGTCGGGTTGATCTCTGTGTGCTGCACACAAAAGAGGCCTGCATTCATTCATTCCCTACCTTCCTTTGAGGTTGATGGCCAACCAGTTGAATTTTGCTTGAACAGGCAAACTTTTTTTAGAAATTGTACGTATCACACATGAATGTAAGTTCTTATTGCACCTTCACAAAATGCATGTTACACAGTGATCACACACCTAGTAATGTGACACTCCAACATGCATGTGAACAGCCAAATTTACTAATGCTGCATAGTGATAGCAATGAGAACTAGAGCTCAACACGCACATGTAAAAAAACTAAGTTATTTCATCCAGCATTTGTTTCATCAAGCTAAGTTTGCTACTTTAGCTGCAACAAGTGTTTGCACATAAACAGGGACGAAGAAGTACCAATACAGCTTGATAGTTGGAATGAGGAAATTAGAAGAGCAGGAATGAAATTCAGTGGAGGTGCTATAAGTAACAACAAGAAACAGAGCCAGAAATGTGTCAAGAATAAAGATGGACACACAAGAGTTGTTGAAGTCACTAGGAGCAGGAGTGATTGGTGTACAGTGACTGTATAGAGTAGTGAAAACAGTGTGGCAAGAAAGGGATTGTCAAGAGATTGGACAAAGGGACTAATTGTTCCCATATTCAAGAAAGGGGACAGAAAGGAATGTATATACTACAGAGGAATAACACTAATGTGCCACTCAGCAAAGTTGTACGAGAGAATAAGGGAAGTAACAGAGAGAAACATGAGAGAGGAACAGTATGGATTTAGAAGAGGCAGATCAACAGTAGATCTAACATTCACCATTAAGGCAATTACAGGAACGGTATTACATGTATGAAAATGATTTGATTACGGCATTCCTAGATATAGAAAAGGCATGCGATAGCATGGACAGAACAAAGATTTGGAAGGCTCTAAGAGACAAAGGAGTAGTGGAAGAGATAGTGTGTAGTGTGCAGAGCACATACAGAAGGTTGATCCGTCTATATGTGTCCGATTTTGACGTCTCATCTACGTTAGGAAAAACCACGGGACCGCCAGCGGTTGCCCTCGATGTGAGCACCATGGGTCCTGGAAATAGCCCTGCACCGGAACTTCCATTGTAGGAGGCTCCGTTGAAGTACAGGAACGGGAATCTTGAGCCACTCCTCCTGGCAGGCTTTCCAGAGGCCACGGACAGGGGTGACACGACGAGATGCAAGTGCTCTTTTCAATAGGCCAAACCCGCAAAAATCCATGGAACTGGCATCAGGTGACTTCACTGGTATGTCCTGGAAGGGAATAGCCTGGATGCCGGTGTCTGCCGCCATTTGTTGCAGAAATCTCTGTGTAGAACGAGATGTATCTGATGAGGCCTTATCCATATGCAGACGGACCTGATTTATTGCATTTCCATACAATCGGGGCAGATCGTGTGTATAAATTGGTGTGATGATATGTTGCTGATAAAATGCGGAGTTGATTTTACAGTTTTTAGGCACCAGTCGAATCGTTAACTTGCCGTCATAGCAGTATCCCGCGACAACCAGAAATCCCTTCGCGAAACTTGCTTTGCACCGACGGATGAAGTCAGGACGGGTTTTTGCGCCTCGTGGAGTGTACGTTACGGCTCGAATTTTACCACAATCGAATAGATAAGTCCATGCTTCATCGAGTGTGGCAACAAACTTCCACTTTTTCCAGGATAGATGGCGTTCGTAGAGGCGCCTGCAGTGAGTCTCTCTCTCCCTCCGATGGGCCGCAGTGAGGAAGTGTCCACGACTTTTAAACACCATCCGGAGCTTTCATTTGTCACGTAGGTTGTGGTTCACAGTTGACTGTGGCACATGCACTCGTCTTGCCATCACACGTTGCGTAGGAGGGTTTTCCTGTAGGGACATTCGGCGCAACTTCCGAGCTAAAGACGGAGTCACCGCAGTACACGGTCGCTTTCTACTCCCCTTTGTGGGTGAACAAAGTGCTGGAACGTCGTGGTGTTTATGTCGATTAATTATGTTCTTGATGGTCGTTAACCCCAATGCACATCCATTTTCCCCGCACTGTTTTTGAATCTGTGTCACGGAAAACTTAGGGTGGAAAAGTGCTACGACGTCGTAGCCTTCCCAAAATCGGTTCACTTTGGGAGCCATGGTGCACACACCACACACACACACGAACTTGGCGCGATACTAGAGGTCTTTGGCTTTCTTCTGCTGTTTGAATCATTCAGATCGGTCAATTCTGTAAGCAGGGGTGAAGGTTTCAATTCGGACACATATAGACGGATCAACCTTCTGTACAAGGTCAACCAGAGCTGTGGGCATAAGTAATGGACTAAAAACAGGGAAGTGCTTTTTTCCCCACTGCTCTTCATAATTACAATGGATGTAATTAACAAAGAGGTGGGGAAGAAGATAGGAAAGAAAGAGATGAAGGCCCTGTTTGCTGATGACTTAGTAATATGGGGAAACAGTGAAGAAGAAGTTCAGAGACAGATTGATAGTTGGAATGAGGAAATCAGAAATGGCATTCAACACAGAAAAGAGTGAGGTGCTAATAACAATAAAAAGAGCCAGAAATGTACCAAGAATAAAGGTGGACATGGAAGAGTTGAGAGCAGGGGAGAGTTTCAAATATCTATAAAGCATAATTGAGAGAAGTGGAAGAATAGATGAGGAGGTAAACAGAGAAGAGGACAAATGGGTGGTGGACGATATCAAAGTGTTCGAAGATTAATATGGAACAGGGATGTACCTATGAAATGCAAGAAGGTGATATACAACGCACAGTGATCAGAACGTTACATTTTAAAAGTAGCTTCGCTGCAGCTACAGCTGCTCTTCCAAAATGTAGTTTCGCTACAGCTACATTTACCTGAAAGTAGCTCACTACGCTACTGCTGTTCGCTATTCGCTACATCGCTACTTTCTCGCTACTTCTGCATAAAAAAAAAACTTAAATATGCAAAAGAAACCCCTAATATGATAGTTGTACTTACTGGAAAATAGATTCTGTTATTTATTATCATAATTCTCATCATTTGATAATTTTGATAGCAGTGTTACTTCAGTTTCTTAGTTTTACTGTAGTGCTCGAGAATAACGTACTGTACCTCTGCAACTGGCATATCAATTCAAATTTGATACATGAGTATTGCAATTAGGACTTTACCAACATTAATGATTACAACTAGACACAAAATTGTATGGTTATTTAATTTTCTTGGGAATAAATATTTCATTTTTTTAATAGACTGATATGAAGGCAGTATAACTCACATTTCCACTAAAAGTTTATGTGTGACAATTTTAAAAACTACATCATAGAAACATGACCCCTGCGCATTCTTGGTTTCTGTCCATTCAATTTAGGGTTAAAAAAAATGACCCATCCAAAGTTGCGAGGCCAGTAGGGCACCATGTAGATATGCCACTGGCCCGTAGCTGTTTTGTCATCTGTTCCTCGAAAGTCCATTTTACTATGCCTACAGAAAGACAACGTGATGGAGCAGTTTTACCATGTGTGCAGAATTAAATAATGGAAAAAGGAGCATGAATTGGAGGGTAACCTATGCTTTGTAATGATCATTTTCTTATTAAATATTCCTGCTGCCCACTTGCAAGATTAATAAAACAAGGTGTTACATGAGTGCGTGTTCTCATTAAGTCATATCAAAACCATTTCTGTCAATGACTACTTTTTGAAAATTTATTAGAATTTGTCATATGTATAGAAATCAACAACAACATGTTGTGCAAAAGATGAATAAGATAAAAATGTGATATTTGTCAATTATTTCTTCTTAGCCCTTAAACGGAATGTTAGTTTTGAAAAGGGGAGGGGGGTGTTTGCACGAACCTTGAGGATAGCTGAGGGATGTTTCTATGGTATAAATGAGAAACGGATGGAGTGATGCTTTACGTAAGTTTTCCTGTTGGGAATGCTTCCATGAAGACACGGTGGAAATTCTCTCACCTTGTAACCAAAGGGCCCCAGGTATGATACCCGACGGAGGCACATAGTGGTTTGGATCCAGTCTCAATTAGCTTATCTGTGCATAAAATGGACTCCAAACAAAAACTAGGAAAGGCGCTTAGTTGGGAGGATGGGAACATCCTGCTCCTCCATCCCCCATACCGCTCATCATCATTCATCATTCTTCCTAACTCTCACAATTAGCCAAAAGTGACAGAAAGTGACTCTAGATAAGAGAAATACTAAATAAATCATTCATCCTCATTGTCATGATTAGCAAAAGTTACAGAAAAGTGACGTAAAAGTAAGGAAATACATAGGCTACATTTGGAAATTTTACTACCTATTAACTAAAGAAAAATGTATTTTCTACAGGAAAGTCAATAACTCCTACATACTTTGTACAATATCATAAAATATATTCAGGAAACTTACATGTAAACCCGAGTGTTTTAAGCATGTTGTCATTTTAAAATTTGTGAACAAATATTATGATGAAAATAATTGTAATTCCAGAAAGTGCATGGCTATCGTTCTTGTAACAATAATTTCCTGATGGTGAGATCCTATAAACTGACAATGATCAATGTTGTTAACGTACTAAGCCATTGATTGCTGGCACTATTGCTTTGTCATTGTAGTGGAAAATGGATAGCTCGATTTTGCACTGTATGCGCTCAACAAAACGGAGCTGTTAGCCGGAATATATTCATATATGTCAGTTAGTTCTCTGGATACTAGAATTGTTCAGATACTAGTGAAATAAATTACACTAATATCTATAATCTGTGATATCAAGATATTTATAATCTAAGATTATCCGTGTTTCCATGTAATAGACTTTCGTCTTTTTGAACATCCTTCAAAAGTAAGCGTAATTGTAGATTTTTTTGACGATGTTGCCGCATTCAAAATTTATCTCAAAGGCTTAAAATGTCAAGAAGAAATGTAGCTGTAGTGAAATTTTTGCTACAACTACAGGAATTTTTTAGCTTCGCTACAGGTACAATTTTCAAAATGTAGCACCGCTACAGCTACAAATTGTGTAGCTCGCTACAAGTAGCATGCTACTTTCGACCACTGAGAATGAGGAGATACGACAGGCAGTGGGGGTAGTGAAGCTTCAGGACAGAATAGAGCAGGCACAGATGAGATGGTTTGGACACATGAAGAGGATGGGTGCAGAAAAGAAAGACTACCAGTAAGAGCTTACAATCCACAAGAAGTGGGAGTAAGGCCAAGGGGGCAGATAGAAGAGAGTGTTCGGAGAAGAGGACGAGATTGGAACACCATGGAAATAGAGGAATCGTGGAAGACCAGAAGAAAATCTAGAGGCTTGACTTCTATGCCGACCCAGCCAGAGGCAGGAAACGGTGAAGGATAATGATGATGATGAAGTTTTTGCAACCCCAAAGATCATTTTCAAATATACTGCATATAAATATATATAAACATATACCGGGTGATTCAAAAGTCTCTTTACATTATCCTTATATCGCTAATGAATGGTTTTCAGGAAGGAATAAAATACATTGTTGTTTTCCAGCTAGATGGTGCACCACCCCATTTTGCCAGAAGCGCTCGGGACTACTTCGCTGGCACCTCCACGATAGGTGGATCATCCGTGGCTCACCAAGACTTTGGGCAGCTTGCTCTACAGATCTTTTTCCCCGAGACCTTATTGACTGGAGTTTCAATAAGTCTAGGCTGTACCAAGTAAAGATCAACACATATAGCAACTGACACAGAAAATAGCTGCAGGAACAGGGGAGATCACACCAGCTTTGTTGGAGCATGTGTTCGGTTTATGCAAGAGAGTGGGTGCTATGCTTAGATTTACAGGGCCACCACATTGAAATGTACTGAGTTTGTCTTCTATTCAGAGTACTTTTCAGCAGTAATGCCAATTTTGCCAATAAAATGCTTTTTGGTTAAAATGTGAAGAGACTTTTGAGTCACCTTGTACATAATGACAACTACCATGGGCATAGCCAGAAATTTTTATAGAGAGAAGTCAGGCCTTGATCATAGATTTAATAATGATGATAATAATCAAACAGCAATTCGTATTATGAAGTAATACTAATTAATTTCTATTATCATCATATCCTAGAGGAGTCACTTATTCAATACATCAGAAGAGAAACTATTGGGCAGAACTGTTTGCCTTTATTCTTTCACTTTCTATTTTGTCACCAAAGGTCCAACGTTGCAAATGCAGAGGCAATACAACAACTGAATCTAGACATGTGGCAGATGCAATAACCCTAAAATTCCTTAAACCTGATTCTTGGGATTAAATGTTCTGAAAGTGGAATGGAATCCTACAAAACAAAGTGTCATATTTCCTTACATTATCACTGGGACGTCCCCATCAGTACGAATGTTCACAGTATATCCAAGTACTGCGAAACTGACCTGGAAAAAAGGGTATACACGTAATAAAAATTCAATGCAAACAATTTATAAAAAGGGAAGAATCTACTGCATTGTACTGGAGCCTGATTTATATCAGCCCGTAAGGTCCAGTGCCAGCTGCCGATCTCACTCCCACCAGAGTGATCATCCCACCAATAACGGGGTTTCATGTAATCAGCATGATGAACAGCCCCCCCCCCCAATCATTGTTGATCGGGTTATGCAACGTTTCCTCACGATGGTGGGTGGCCACTGGTCCCATACACAGGTTGAAATCTCAGGAGAAAGTTGTTACACTTCACCCAGGAAACTCGAACCTGCATGTACTCTAGACTGCATGGAAACGGTGAAGGACCGGTGCCAGATTTAGCTAATCAAATATTATAACAGGAACACACTGCTGATAACAGCTTCCGAAAGTTTAGATACAAGGGGCATCCAGAAAATATGTTCCGATGGAGGCTGTATGCGGCACTAGTGGTTGGAGCACAACACACATGTGCAGGCAGGAAGAGGTGGCATGTGGCTGTGACCTGGTGCAGTCGTTTTAGGAGAGTGCTAGGAGAAAAATGGCAGCTCTTATACGGTCTCCCGCTGACTGTGACGTACGTGCGGTGATCAAATTTTTACATGCTCAGAAACAGACACTGGCATAGAGCCACCAGCAATCGTGTGAGCTGTACAAACCGCACGTCACGAGCGACTGTACGATCAGATGGTGGTGCAGGTAATTCACAGAAGGTCGATCCAATGTGCATGACCCCATACAGCTGTGTGTACGTGGGCTCTTTTGCAACACTTCAAAAGAGCGATTTGCATGTTCTACATGCACAAATATGGCATGTAGTCTAAAAATCACAAGAATGTTGGATTTCACTGTATTTTTCATTGTTTATGTACATGTTTTAAAAATTTGCGTTATTTACATATTTTGAATGTGTGGAAAATGTGTTCAGATATCACTGCACATTCACAAACACTATTTGTCAGCAATTAACATTTTTCAGTGTTATCACTTTTGCAAAAACTCACGGTCTGTACTAATTGGAACTTACCTTCTGGATGCACCTCGTATAAATCACTAGACAAAAATGAAAATTTAGCAGGGCTGGCACAAAAACATGGATTAATGAAGAAAGTGATATGCAGCTAGGATTGAATGATTCAAGTAATTATTATGTTAAAATATTTAACTATTTATTATTATTTCATATTATCGGACATTAACTCACTCAGTGGCAGATTAATACTCATCTCTCATGAGTTTAAACGGACAGGCAGGGAGAGGGTGGGGAGGGGCTGAATTGAAATGTGAGTTTAGCAGAAAACTGAGGTTGGGAACTGGTCATATTTTCTCGTTTACCAATGCAAATTACAGTTTCACTTTGTTGTGATACTATTCAATAGATATAACCAGATTTGTTGGATTCTTCTTGACATCGAATAACGGTTCAATGTAAATATATGTTAACCTGTGCAAAACTAGTATTACACCAGGGGTAGTCTAAGGAATCAGGCTCTGGCTTCAGTTACGGAATGTGTACAGGTTCAAGTGTCCTGGGTAAAGCGTAACAATTTTTCTCCTGAGATTTCGACCTGTGAATGGGACCAGTGGCCACACAACATTGTGAGGGATTTTGGGTGCTACGAATGAGAAGACCCAGTCATGGAAACCTATAGGTTATTATCAAATTATCTTATTAGTGTAGAGGTATTCGTTATAATGTCAATTGTAGACTTGAGAGTTTCATTTTAAAAGCACACTTCAATGCAGATGCCAATTATTTTTCATTTGTAGTTAATTGTTATTAACAATGACATCTGCAGCACATTCTATTGCCACTAATATAGCAGTCCTTCTATTGTCCACCATTTGCAAATATTTAAAACAACACAGCCAATGCCATTCTTAATATCACAATAACGTTTCACAAGGTTCACAAGGTGAGTTATTTTCATTTGATTCATGCATTTCATTATGACTTTCGACCTGTAATAGTCCATCCAAGTATACCGGGTGGTCCATTTATAATGATAGTATGTAATATCTCATGCAGAATGCATCCAATCGAAAAATTGCACAGACAAAAAGTTTGATACTATTCAGGGGGTAAGTCAATGCCGCAAAAATTTCGTCGCCACCACCAACCCCCTGGGGGGGGGGGGGGTGCATGTGACATTTCAAATGGAACACCCCCATTCGTTTTACATATTTGGATTCAGTGTTGAAAAAGAAGTATTTTTTGTTCAAAAAATTTTGTAAAAAAATTGCAACCTTCGAACATTTATAAACATTTGGTAGTTTCAGTTACATTTTGTTACCTTTATGTAATAACAGTTTTGGTTTCTGTTGAGAACATTGCAAAAACGAATTTTATTCAAAAAATGTGTGCAAAGAATTCGGCAAAAGAAAATTGTTTGCAATTTATGTTTTTGTGTAACAATAAAGAATATTAATTTGTTCCAACTCTTTGGTTTCAAGGAACAATTTCATATGAACAACAAAATTAAGTATGTTACTACAAATTAGTTATCATTTGAGGTACACAAATAAATGTTTCAAGGAGCAAATGTTCAAAATGATGACCGTTCTCTTCAATGCATTTCAAAACACGGTGTCTGAAGCTCCACACTGTTCGTCCCAAAATGTAGAGAGTGATAGAGGTACAAGCATAGCATCAATAATTCGTTGCCGCATGTTTTCTGGCGTTGTTGGAACAATTGTTTGAAGACAGGGATTTGTACACACACACACCCAAGGTCATCCTGTTCTGCTGCGGAAAGATATGCAGGCAGCATTCCAGTTCGCTTGTCATACATCATTTGTGCGTAAGCTTTCATGCAAGTTGCATTGAGGTTGTGGCTGTGTGCATGTTTCTGTGGGCAGTCAAGGAGAACCAGAAAATCGAGAAACCTGCCAATTGTGAAGTAAGTGACGATGTGTATGACACATCGTTCCCATTTGTACAAATTTGGCTGTTTTGTTTTCTTAATGACCTTTCTGTTTGTTCCAATTCTTATGGTTATTAATCTTAGACTCTGTGATGTACGTAGATTTCTTTAATGTTCAGTCCAATCACCAATAATGTCAAGATAGAGACTAACCTTTATGTACAGTGCGTCCATTTCGATCTGCAGCCGAGAGATCGGGAGAAACGTGGCGGGCGGCGCTGACGAAGATGCCGACATTTGAGGCCTGTAATGACCGCTTATTTTTGTGGACATCTTGCAAAACGAGCACTAACCTGTGTTATAACACGCAAAAGTTATTCTGTAATTCTTCCAAGTTCCATCCTTATATACACAAATAAATACGCTTTAGAAATTATATTAAGAGCCACAGATAATACTCTGTAAAACATTTTAATCATAGTTTTGACCAGTAACGTCCTGCTTAAGTTTATATCCTTGAAAGAGTTTTGTGTCGATGGGGATCGTTTGGAGGTTTCGAATGTGCAACACTGTATCAAGATTACGCTGCAGACGAACCGTTAAAAGCTAATGGTGTTCGTGAGCTTCCTTGCAATCCGAAATCTCCTAGCTCAAGTTTTTTGTTCCTTCGCGACTACAGAGCTGTGAATATAGTGGCAGGCAGATGTAAACCAAGAGCGTGTTAATTTCGTACTGTGCGTAAGAGTGTTATTCTTGGTTACTTGCCGTTACTTGTTTGTGTTATTGCAGTGTGTATGTGTGTTGTGTCAGTCAGACGATTGGAATGCCAGCCGCAAGGTTCACGTTAGAACAAAGAATTTTTATGTATGACACTTACGTGAAAACAGACTCGTGTCGAGACGTGTGTAGGCAATTTGTACAGAAATTCCCAGGCGTGTAGGTGGACATCACTTTGAACAACTCTTATAACACAGGTTAGTGCTAGTTTTGCAATACTTATATAAATGTCTGCATATGTCCATAAAAATAAACGGGCATTACAGGCCGCAAATGTCGGCACCTCCGTCAGCGCCGCCCGCCACGTTTCTCCCGATCTCTCGGCTGCAGATCGAAATGGACGCACGGTACATTTCTTCTATGTTTGGTTACCAGGGAAATTACGGTGTTTTTTTTTTTTAGGAGGTTCGGGCATGAAGATTGAAATAGTGGGGATTGTGAATTGTCATGTGCTGTTATTTATTTTGAATTACCTATGGATTTGAAAGGATAAGGCTTTGAATATTTCAAAGACGTTCAACACCATGCTTCCGTTACGTTAGTGAAAACGTGACTTTGTGTTTTATTAAATCTACGAAGGATCTGAGATGTGATTACCCGTACCATATTTGTGTTGGAGTGAAATAATGTAAATGTCTCTCCTGTATCTTGGCAGGGTACCAATGATTTAGTAGTATCACGTTTATCGAATTGAGAGTAGGTTTGTAAAATGGTGCGTCTGTCAATACAAGCAAAAGTTGATATCATTCTGCTTTACGGTGAAGCACATCAAAATGTTGAAGCTACAAGAACTTTGTACAGCAATTGATTCGAGGACCGAGATATTCCAGGCATTGCAACCTTCTACCGCATAGTGAAACAATTCATGGAAACTGGCACTATTCATCCAAAATCTAAGACCAGGAGGAAAACTGTTACAAATAAAGAGGCTGCAATTAATGTTTTAAGTGCTGTTGCTTACAATCCCCACATCAGTACAAGGCAAATATCCCTACGTTCCGGAATTTCTAAAACCAGTACTCTGCCAATTCTGAGAAGTTTCAAGTTCCATCCGTACCGTATGTCTTTGCAACAGGAACTTCATGGCGAAGACTTTCAAAATCATTTAAATTTGTGCAATTGGGCGCTGCAACAGATGCAAATGAATTAACAATTCTTTTCATCGGTGTTATTCTCTGACGAATCGTCATTCACCAACCATGGTCATATCAACAGACACAATATGCGTTATTGGTCTGTTGAAAATCCACATTGGATTCGAGAAGTTGAACACCAAATACCTTGGAGTGTAAATGTTTGGTGCGGAATAATTGGAAGCCGATTGATTGGACCATATTTCATTGAAGGCACATTAAATGGACAAAAGTACACAGAGTTTTTGTTAAATATTCTGCCAGGGCTGTTAGAAGAATTGCCACTGCACCAGCGCTGCAACATGTGGTACCAACATGATGGTTGTCCAGCTCACTACTCCATTCAGGCTCGGCTACAGCTCACTACTCCATTCAGGCTCGAGCTATGTTGGACACACAGTTTCCTGGTCGATGGATAAGACGTGGAGGACCAGTTTCTTGGCCATCTCGTTCACCCGATCTCACGTCGCCTGATTTCTGCCTTTGGGGACTACTTAAAAGCATAGTGCTACCACGAAGTTCCAACAACGCCAGAAAACATGCGGCAACGAATTATTGATGCTATGCTTGTACCTCTATCACTCTCGACATTTTGGGACGAACAGTGTGGAGCTTCAGACACCGTGTTTTGAAATGCATTGAAGAGAACGGTCATCATTTTGAACATTTTCTCCTTGAAACATTTATTTGTGTACCTCAAATGATAACTAATTTGTAGTAACATACATAATTTTGTTGTTCATATGAAATTGTTCCTTGAAACCAAAGAGTTGGAACAAATTAATATTCTTTATTGTTACACAAAAACATAAATTGGAAACAATTTTCTTTTGCTGAATTCTTTGCACACATTTTTTGAATAAAATTCGTTTTTGCAATGTTCTCAACAGAAACCAAAACTGTTATTACATAAAGGTAACAAAATGAAACTGAAACTACCAAATGTTTATAAATGTTCGAAGGTTGCAATTTTTTTACAAAATTTTTTGAACAAAAAATACTTCTTTTTCAACACTTAATCCAAATATGTAAAACGAATGGGGGTGTTCCATTTGAAATTTCATATTTACCACTCACCCCCAGCGGCGACAACATTTTTGCGGCATTGATTTACCCCCTCAATAGTATCAAACTTTTTGTCTGTGCAATTTTTCGATTGGATGCATTCTGCATGCGATATTCCATACTATCATTATAAATGGACCACCCGGTATATACAATACAAAAATAAGCATTCTGGTAAGCATAATGGCAAGCTTTCAAGAGGGTGGTGAAGTTCAAAAATAACTCTTTGGTTTTGATTGATTGAATTGTTGTTTAAGTCCACTTTATGCACAGAAAGGCTAATCAGGACTGAACCTACAGTTTAAAGTGGAATCCAAACAACTATGTGCCTCCACCGGGTATCAAACCTGGGACCCATTGATTACAAGGAGACGAAACAACTCTTTGGATCACGTCCCGCCTACTAATATTTTATGCGGAAAATGTGTCATAATGCTTCTTAACATAGCAAGTTGTTTCATCTCTGTAATTGAGGAATTCAATATGAAAAGTCAATGACATTTTTGAATTATGTACCTTGTCCAGTTCATTCTGCAATTTACATGCTTCTTCTTCTGTTAGTTCTGTCACGGTAGCTTTATTTGGAATCTGCTTCTGTTCCTCCTCTTCCTTTTTCTTTTGCAATCTCTCCTTCCTCTTCTTTTCACTCTCCTCCATGTCGGCTCTCTTTTTATCATGATGCTCAAAGGCTTGCTTTTGATATTTCTTAAATGTGTCCATGACAAGCTGCAAACGAGAATATAAAACAATTAAGAAGTGATGAAAATAGGGTAGTAACAACATGTAACATAACATGGTTCCTATTCATTTTGCCAAATTTTCATTCCCTAGCTATTCCAGGTTATTTAAAATAAATCCCAAGATCACCCTGAACCATGTTTATACAACATTAATGCTATTTACATTGTAGGAGTGTGGGGGATAAAAACAATTGGTGGAAGTAAGAAAATTGTGTCTCCAATAACAAGAAACATCATATTTCCCAGTGTCTTTCTTTACTTACGAACATATTACAGGCTGAATGCTATTTTGTCGTATCTCCCATTTTTCGTCAGAGAAGATTTGATGAACTGACTTGGCTGTCAAGTGGTGTAAATTATCAACATAAAATTTTAGTGCAAACCTTGTAGTATCTCAAAATCTACACACGTCAAACTTCAATCAGATCTCCTGAAATGGGCATATGACACACAGTATTCAGCTGGCGATATATTGCATTAAATTAGGGTTTACAAACATGTCCATAGACACTGCAAGTTTAACACTAATATTTATTGAGAAAATTCCAGATACAGCACAGGTGGACATTTTACGATGAAATTCCCTTCCTTTGCAGGTGTTCTAGATCAGTGAGAACCTTTCAAGTTAATAATTTAACAGCCAATTCCCAATAGTCATGTTCTCATCTCTAAGAGTTGATGAAAAGTTACTACTTGGCACATACTGTACACACCCATGCACACAACTGAAATACAAAAGATCAACATCAATATCAGGCAAATTTCAACAAAAAAAATATGTATTCCATAAAATACATAGTTAAAACAGTTTACTAAATACATACTGGAATCAAGTACTTACTCTATCGATCAGGGTGGATATAAATCTTCATTTTTATTTAAAAAATCGGGTTTGATTATTTTTATTATATAAATTACATTTTTTAAATTTAAATCAGTTTGTGATTTTTAAACAATAAAATTGGATTCTCAGCACTGAACAACAGTTGTACATGTTTTCAATGATTACCTTATTTTGTTATCTTATGTCTGTTCGCCAGGCGCATACATCACCATCACTTCAAATAATCCCTACACACTACACCAGCGAACCACATATGTACAAAGCATGAAGTGTCGACTGAGCAACTTAGAAGAAGTGTGGAACCCTGGAGGGCAAGGGGTGTGGAGGAGGGCAGAGGAAGCTCCAACCTTAACTGGGCAGTTTCCGTCGCAACAACTTTTGTGCTACTGCAACGGAATCTGTAACCTTTGAAACACTATAGACGTCGAGGTTGCCTGGTTCCTCCAAGCATAGAGATGTTAATTCCTTAAATTAGGTTAGTGGTAGAGCAATGGCACGGTATGCCAGAGATCCAGGTTTGAGTCCTGGACAAGCTTGCATTTTTCGCTGAAGTTCTACATAGTACACCTTTTGTGTATGCCTAGTTTAAAGAACTTTGGATGTACTACAGTACAATTGTAATATCAATATTTTTCCCAGTCTTCGTATCTGAATTTTGGTGATTTTAAATGACATTTTACAAAATATTATCAGTTGCCAAGTTTATTTAGAGCTTAATAATAATGATAGTTTTTAATCGTTTAACATGATTAATATTTTGTATATTATTATACACAAAATATTTGCTATTTTTGGCAATGAAAGTTATTGAGTTTTAAAGCAAACAGACATTTAGTGTGTTTACAGTTTCCTTTCATCCCATCAGTACACCTATTTTGTTTTAATGCTTTTCCTTTGAAAATGTTAGAGTAACACCTTTGAATGATTACGAGATTAATGTACTTTCACGAAAAGTGATTCTGATATCTACAAATTACTTATGTAGGTTTTTCTATAAATTATTTCATTATTTTTAACGTGATTTAAATCACTGATTATTTAAATTAACACAATTTAAACAACCTTGCTATCAGTGAACTTCCTGTCAGAATACTGCAATACTGATTATGGTGTACATGTCTGCATACCAGAAACCTGTGAAAGAATGACACAACAATATCCATTGACAGAGTAATTGTTTGATTCCACTATATGTGGCTAAGCACATCACTCAGTGGAGCAACCTCCTCATGTGAAGTAATGTATCATATTATACAGTGTGTTTCAAAAGTTGCGCAACCCAAATTTTGAAAATTTATATCATCAAAAACGTAAAGAGATATTTACACTGGGTTTTCTGCATTATAAAGCCTCATTCATTGAGATATTTTCTAATGCTTAACATTATCAGTTTAACCACTACAGAAAATTAGATAAATTAATAATTGGTCGAAGGCAGCGTTAAATTTTTCCCAGAAATGCAGTTTTGAGTGAGAAAAATATAAAAAATTATGGAAGGGTCATAATTAGATGTCTGATGACTGACGCCATATCAATCTGTCATTTCCAACCAATATTGATCATGTGCAGCAGAATTTATGACTGGCGATTTTATGGGTTAAGTGAAAAAGTGCCATTTTCGGGACATATCTCCGTAGCTGGCTACACTAGCAGGTCAAAATTTTGTCAACATATGCACACAACACATGCTTAAATAATGGCCGTACATTTACGATAAAGAATAGTATATGATTTTGTACAGAAATTTGACACTTGGCAGAATCCTAGGCTGCCCCTGGCAAACCTGGGTTTTCTTTGCTCACGCTTTGCCGCTGCTGTACCTGGTTGATTCAGCATGGCGTTTTCATTGGAGCAGCGCGTGTTCATTGTTTTTGAGTATTTTACTACTCATTCTTACACTCATGTGCAAGAGGATTTTCAAGATAAATACCCTGGTTCTACTGCACCTCACAAAGCAACTGTTTTACGGCAAGTGCGTCGTAAACTTGCATCCCAAATGGACTTGTCACTTTCCACTGGTCATAGAGCTGTGAAGAAAACTATCCTAAAACCATATCATGTTAGCACTGTTCAAGAACTGCGAAACCTTGATAAGGATAAACACTTGAACTACTGCAGGTGGTTTCGAGCTCTAGTAAGTGATTCTGGCCGATGTGCAGCTCTCGGGACGTCAGTCATTAGACATCTAATTATAACTCTTCGATAATTTATTTTATATTTTTCTCACTCAAAACTGCATTCCTGGAAAAATTTTAACGCTGGCTTCCGCCAATTATTAATTTATCTAATTTTCTGTATGGAATAAACTGATAATGTTAAGCATTAAAAAATATAATGAATAAGGCCTTATAATGCAGAAAACCCGGTGTAAATATCTCTTACGGGTTTCATGATATAAATTATAAAAGTTTGGGTTGCATGACTTTTGAAACACACTGTAGTATCCAATTATGTGCGTGGCATGCTTCATAAACACAATACCTATGTGAAGGAGCTCTACAAGCTACCAATCAAATTGAGGATAATGAACATCAATACAATGAATTGATATTGCCCAGGATAGGAACAGGTAGGTGGAAGACACATGTGGTAGCAAAGAAGATACATTTGCACGTTGGCACATCGGAAACTAAATACATGCTTACAGGACTAAACCAAGTGTTAGGTAATAATCAAAACCTAATTACAAATATGAATTAATTTTAATCAGTTTCTAAATTCACTTACAAGTAACAAACACATGAAAACAACACTAAAAAGGAAATTTAAAGAACTTAATTCAGGTAACACATGTTAGTTTTCTATTTACAAACTATTCTTTAATATTAAAGAATCTAAAGGCTAAAATATGCAAGACACACAAATTAAGAGTTGGAAAATAAAATAAAATGTAAAAGAAAAATATTTAGACCATAAGAGATAAACAACAGGCAAGTGGAGAAGATTAACCTTTAGTGGACAGATGAGAGATCATATATTGACTATGCAGCTATTTCCGTTGATCAAACAGCACCACAAGACAGCAATTAACACACCATTTCATGGAATATTTCTATTCTGTCTTTTTTGTTTATTAGTATACAGAGTGTACCAAAAGTCCCATTACCCCCCCCCCCCTTTCCTTTTGAATTGTAGACAAACCTGCAAAATGTTATTTTAACAGCATGCGTATGATGAGAGGATGGTATACCATTAAATCAGACCAATGACCACCATTTACTCCAGAGGATCTGTGTACACACCACCGCCATTCTCATGGCACAGTATTATTCGCTTCCAGGTGTGATGTGAAATCATCCGCAACATGGCTGGCATGAGGGAAGAAAATGCACTGCGAACAGCTTCTTGAAGTTCCCCAGTTGTCTGATAACGATTATGGGCAACTTTCTGTTTGATGTGTCCCCATAGCGCAAGATGTCAGATTTGGACTTTGGGGTAGCCATTTTAGAGGCGCTGGTAAATCTGGCGATCCTCGTCCAATACATTTGTCCCTGAACACATCATTGAGGTATTCTCTTAAAATTGCCACCTGAAATCCAGATCTAACATCTTATGTTACAAAGGATTTCACATCGCACCTGGAGGCAAATAATACTGTGTCATGAAAATGGCGCTGTGCACACAGATCCTCTGGAGTAAATGGTGGTCATTGGTCTGATTTAATGGTATACCATCCTCTCATCATACGCATGCTGTTAAAATAACATTTTGCAGGTTTGTCTACAATTCAAAGGAAGGAGGGGGGGGGGGGGTAATGGGACTTTTGGTACACCCGGTATATATGAAGGTTTGACATACTCCAATTGCAAAACAAAATATTGATTGTTAGTACTATTAATGAACAGAGATTGAAAAGGTCCTTTATTATGTCCATAATATTATGGGATAGATTTATAAAAAGTTATAATTCCTAAACCACCACTCTTTTCTAAAAATTTCAATTTTTGTATAATAATGAGTAAAAAGCAACACTAACAATGTGCGACAATTAAGTGTTCAGGGGGGATGCAGGGGCAAAGGCCAGAATTTCGAAATTATCCCGAACCAAATGGTAGCAATTAACATGCCATTTCCTGAAAACTTAACATTTTCGTTCTCTCTCTTTTGTTCATTTGCATACATATAAGGGTATCACATACTCAAATTACAAAACAATATATCAATTGTTACTATTTTTAACTAGTGAAGATTGAGTTCTTTGTCTTCCTTGGTATTGTGGGATAGATTTTATAAAAAAGGGCTCTAACTCCTCAACAACAGCCTTTTTCTGATATATTTCACTTTTATATGTAATAATTAGCAAAATGCGAACTTTAACAAAATTTCGAAATTTTCCACAATTAAGTAACATTTCCGAATGCCGGACATCACATTTTTCCAAAGTTGCGGCACAGGCAATTACATATCCTCGGAGACTAGTCTTTTGTTGTGCTTATCTTTAAGTTGGTCCATCCAGTGTCTATAGACAGGGCTGGACTGGGACCGTCAAGAGGGCGGTGGCAATTATCCCCAACAGGGTGCCGATTGTGAGCTGTTGGAAAAAAAAAAGGGCGCCGAATATGTATTTTCAGAAATTCACTGAGAGGACGCACCGGCCAAGGCTAGAAGCAAAATTCCGGAAATACTTTCTGTAAGCTGGCAATGCTTCTGCTCTTATACCTATTGTTGTTATATTCTTCCCCAAGAAGTATCAGCCTGATTTTAACGAAACTTCGCATGGTTGTAGGAATGTACAACTGGTACATATTACATTCTTTTCAATCACTCTGGTCTATTGTGGTTGCCACGGGGCAGGCCAAATACTTTTTATGTAAAATTTTGAGTTTCTTATTCTTTTCATTAACGTTATTATTATGAGGTACAAAATATAAATTTCACCTCCGCCAAAAGCCCAGTCATTCCAGAAAAAAAAAACAATTACAAAGGTAACCACGAAATTAATGCCTCCACCTTAATAACTCCTCACATTGTTATCAGATTGCAATGAAACTTCACACACATATGAGGGTTAAGTCATAAGTCATGGCAACAATTTTTTTTTCCTCGCGAACAGGGGACAACATAAAAAATCTAAGATATACATTTGAAAGTATATGGAATGTACCTTCGAATGAAGCCACCAGATGAAATCTGGATGCAGGAGACTCTCGTAGGGAAGAGGCAGAACACAGGACATTGGACAACAGTGTTATATTATGGCATGAACAACAAGTACACAAGACTACACTGTTTAACAACCTTCAAAGTATTCACCCATGTTATCCACTGTTTGTTGCCAGTGACGGGGCAGGTGCTGAATACCATCCGCTGCATGTGCAGTGCTAACGTGTTCCATCTCTCGCCAAAATACTGTTACAATCTCTTCTTTGTTGGCAAACCGTTTCCACGCAATGGCTTCTTCACTTTGGGGACGAGATCTAGTCACATGGACTTTGATCAGGAGAATAAGGCGGGTGTGGAAGAACTTCCCATTACCGCCGCTGTAAGCGATGCCTAACAATGTCTGCCGTGTGAGCTGTCGCGTTATCGTGTAGGATAATGGCATTGTCCAAAAGTTCTGGGCATTTGGTTTGTACTGCACGGCTCAATTGTGACACCAAAAATGAAGTGTAATACGATGCATTCACAGTGTGCTCCTCACGCACTGGATGGCACACAAGAACATCTTGACAGTCGTATGCCAGAATGACAATAACTTTTGTGGGCGACAGATTTTGTCGAACTTTGTGTGTCCGTGGTGACCCACGATGATGTCATTCACTTGTCTGTCACTTCAGTTCGGGTTCATACGCACATGCCCATGTTTCATTGACTGCAATGATGCAATTCAACATGGCATGTCCTTCATTCTGAAACCTCACCAGATTCATGCAACATGTTATGTAGCAAGTCCACTTCTGTACCTCCGTTAAGTAATATTGCATCCACTTTGCACAAAGTTTCCACATCTGTAGGTCCTTGTATAAAATGTTACGCACTGTCGACACCGGTATTCCTGTATGCAGTTGTAATTCCACAACAGTCAAGCGCCTGTTCTCCTGTAAACACTGTTCAATCACAATCATCCGTATGTCTTTGTCCTTGGACACAGGATGCCCACTGCGAGGCAGATCGGCAGTTGACACTCTGCCCCGTTTGAAGGCCTCCATTAACCTTGCTACTGTTTGATAAGGCATGGCATACACACCCAGAGCTTCTTGTGGCTCTGTATGGCATTCCTGTGCATTTCTGCGACAGAGAACTGCTATTTTAACGTACAAACATTGCTCCTGCTTCATGGCCTCAATTTTAGAATGCTGTCACTCACCGACTGAACTTGGGTGCGTGCTTACTACCCTACCATTGTTCACATACACCTGGTGGCTTCTTTCAAAAGTACATTCCATACGCTTTCAAACATACATCTTAGATTTTTCGTGTTGCCCCCTGTTCGCGAGAAAAAATAGTTGCCATGATTTATGACTTAATCCAATATGTTACTAATGCACACAATTTTTAATTTGTAGGTAACTAAATAAACAACACGAATAGCAGAAAAAAACAAGCTGTAATTCAGTTCTTGCAAATAGAGGGTTGCCACAGGCCATTGCCAAAATGGGGTGGTCAGTAATGTACCAACCCCCTTACAGTCCTGATTTAGCCCCATTGGACTTCCATTTGTTTGCCCCTCTCAAAACCAACCTTCGCGTGGACAGCACTTCTAGGATGTGGAAGACATTAAGTTCACTGTGAATGCATGGGTCAAAAAATAACCTCCAACTTGTTTCCAGAATGGATTTCAGCATTGGGTTGAACGCTGACAGAAATGTATCGAAAGCAAGGGGCACTATTTCGAATAGCCTTTACAGGTACCCAACATGTGTATCTATTTTCAGACAAACTTTGAACTTTCATTGCAATCCGATAACAGTATGAGGAGTTATTAAGGTGGAGGCATTAATTTCCAAGATGACTTTTGTAGTTCTATAGCTAAATTTTGTTTGTACTTCGCAGCAAGTTTGAAAAGCATGTGCTTGGAAAATGTACATCTAGAGAGGCTCTTGTCCACTAAAGGTTAAGCATGCAAATGCAAAAACTTGTACTAGTCTCACATGCTATGAGTGTAACTACCATAGAAGATTACCTTCTCTGCTGCACCTTCTCCACCTCCTGTGAAGAAATCTGTCTTTCTGGCTAAGAAACTGAAGATGGTGCACAAAAGCTATAAAAAGAAATACAACTCATTAAATGCGACACAAAGCCTTGAGAAAAACAAATGTGAATGTATTGATTAAATTGGTTTCAATTGATGTCCTAAACAGGTATCGGAATGAATTGGGTTCAATCAGAATCTCAACTGAAACCAATTGGAAATCAGGACAATTTTTAATTGATGAATTGTATCCAATTATAAGTTTGTATATTTTAGAACCAATTGTTTTCAGTTGTAGAATCAATAGAAAATGTCATTACAATTGTGTGTACTAGCCCTGCTGGAAATCTCTACTGTTTAGCTGGTGTAAACTGAAATATACTGAATACTCTATGGCTATTGTATTTCAACTGTAGGGCTGGAAAAACAATGTGGGTAATATCCAATATTAGTTTTTAGATGCTCTATTGGAACCAATTGATGACTTGTACTGAATTGTGTTCAATTGGAATATACTTGCATGACACTTTCTACAATATGTCATAAATTAATTTATTGGCATAGTTTAATTCTTGACACCACATTTCCTTTGATTTAGAATTGCATAGAAAAAGCAGCACATTTGAACTGCTTTATTTCTGAAGTCTAAAGCATACTACTGAAGTCAGATATATCTTAATGAATAAGTAAAAATAACTCTTTCTTAAGAACTAAAGAACCTTAAAGCAGCCACTAGTTGAAATAATTGTTTGCACTAGTTTTTGTTGGGTTTTTTTCAATAAGGAATTTCCATGCTTATTCTTATGTCTGTGTAATCCAATTGGAGAAATGAGCACTATTTTGATCAACTTAGTCAACCTTGACAGTGTCTTGTTTCTTTGTCACTTTTTCAAGCATTGTGGGTCAGTTATTTGTTTATCCAACCAACAGGGTAGCCACTCTACGAGCACAATAAAATTCAAGTATAATTCCCAGTTTTCAAGGTGAATTTTCCAAGAATTCAAGGCTACGAACAGACGTTTTCTCTATTTCAACCTTACATATTACCCACACACACACATACACAAACAAATATACTAACAAAATCTATGTGATTCCAATATATACAAAAATTCTAATTCAATTTAATTAAAAGGTAGGCCTATATACACATATATTTAACATATTTAATTCAAGGTGTGAAGTTTACATTTGCCATTTCTCATAATCAGACTCGAAATACATCTACAAACACAGGACACAAATGTTAAAGGATACACTAATCTACGAAAAATGGTTAATTGTATAAGAATTTCAAACTGAAAATTTTTATAATCAACTTCACAATATCTTATCTTGCAATAACCTTCCCTTCTGTCACATAAGACTATTCTGCAACGGACACTAACAAAGTAAATGGATTGAAATAATTCTTGTTTTATTTTTTTAGCGCAGCTTTCATTTCTCTTCCTTCCTCGATAAAAATAAAATCTAAACTGCGAAAAACCTGTCTCAGGGCATTTATAAATGGGATTTCGATTAATAAAAGTTTCAATTTTTCACGTCTATGGTGACACGTAGAATTCCCAGAGCCAATAATTCATGCATAATTCCCAGAATTCAAGGAATTCCCGGTGAGTAGCCACGCTGATGTAGCTATATAGGAAGAACAATGTGTCAATTGAAGACTGAAAAAGTATGTTTTTCCATTTTCTACAAGCGTGTTAAGGCTCGGCTGAACCTTTGACATTCGAATGGGTGATTTTTTTTCATATTTTCCTCTCCATTTAAAAAACCTCTGGGATATTTCAAAATATGAAAAATTACATATGTTTAATAGACTTACGTAATCACAAAACTATTGATAATATCTAGACAACAGTGAAAGAAAACTACACGAAAATTCACATCAATGCTCTAGAAGGAATTCTAAGCGTATGGTTTTTTTTTCATGTTTTGAAATATCCAAGAGTTTTTTTTGAATGGAGAGAAAAATATGAAAAAAAATCGCCAATTCGAATGCCAACGGTCCAGCCGAGCCTTAAGCAAAATGAAGTTACACACACTTAAAAAAATGTGTTCATTATATTAGATATATTTTTCTTGCTAATAGCAAATTCGACATGCTTACCCAGACATAATGTTAGTTGTTTTATATGATTTCTGCATTGCATTTACTGTAGTTTCGATATATTTTTTCATTACTTATAATAGTAGGGGCAATATACTGAAAACAATAAAATAAGTTCCAATATAACAAAATTCAGTACAATTCACCAGTTGAACAAAATTCATTACAATTGACTAACTGGTTCCAACAGTGTCTAAAAAAATCATATTGGCTACTGGAACAAATTGGAAAATGTTCCAGCTGTGATGCCTTTCACATTACTCATACATTTAAAAAATAAATATCTTTCTAAATATTCTAACACAGAAATTCATGGAGAAATTATCCGAGGTGGTATTTGAGAGGGTGATCCCCCTCTGGTTGGTAATTTTTTGTACTGGAAGAAGAGGGGCTATATATAATATGAATGATATCCTCAGTAGTTGATGGAATTTCACCTTGCTGGAAATTTTTCAAATACCACACTATAGGTGTTGTGCCACAACTTGAGGTATGGGGAGAAAGTCTTCTAGTTGACTGCTGAGGCAGTGAGTGACAACCCTCATAATGAGTTCTCTTCCTTGATTGATTGATTGATTTGGTGTTTTAAGTCCACTTTGTGAACAGTAAGGCTAATCAGGACTGGACCTACAGTTTAAAGTGGGATCTGAACCACTATGTGCCTCCACCGGGTATCGAACCCGAGACCCCTTGATTACAAGGCGACAACGCTACCACTGCGCCATCCATGAGACCCCATTTTCCGCTCTTCAAAAGCAGTATTTGCACTCACACTAATTTCTTGCTATTCCCAATATACAAGGGGTGTTCAGAAAAAGACCGGATTGAGTGCACTACACGCAAACTACTTGATGGAATCAAATGAACACAGTTTCACCATCTAGCGGCATCTTTGTGAAGTACATTGCAACAAGGCCCGGAGCGCAGTGCAAGCCATTCGCGCGCGCAAGCAACACGTGTCAGAGTCTGCAGCGGTCAATGGGTCATTTTGTGGCTGTGTGAAAAATGAAAGATTTGCAGGACCAACGTGTGTGCGTTAAATTTTGTTTCAAGCTCGGTAAAAGTGCCACAGAGACGTTCACAATGCTTTGGGAAGCCTTCGGTGATGAAGCAATGAGCCGATCACAGTGTTGTGACTGGTACACTCAGTTCAAAACTGGGAGAACTTCGACGGACGAAGATCCTCGAAGTGGGCGACCGTCCACGTCAACAGACGATGTTCACATCAACCTAGTGCGTGAATTGGTGCGGGCAAATTGTCGATTAACAGTGAGGGAGCTAGCAGAAGAGACTAACATTAGTGTGGGATCGTGTCATGCCATTTTGACGGACAAATTGGGCATGCGCACCACGATAACGCGTGGGTTCACACTGCTCTACTTGCGCCTCAATTTTTGGCCAAAACAGGACGACGGTCATTCCACAGTCTCCATACTCCAGATTTGGCTCCGGCAGACTTTTTCCTCTTTCCAAAATTGAAATCGACATTGAAAGGTTGTCGGTTTGACACAATTGATGACATCAAACAAAAATGTACGAGGGACCTAAAGAGCATTCCGGAAGAAACGTTCCAGGAGGCGTTCCAAAGCTAGAAGAAACGTTGGGAGCGGTGTGTGGCCCGCCAAGGACAGTACTTTGAAGGGGACAAACATGAATAAGATGTACATGTTCAGGTAAGGCTGCTATCCCAACAATCCGGTCTTTTCTTGAACACACCTTGTATGTTACCAGAATGCCTGATAACCAACAGCATTTCTTAGCAAAGCTGTATATACACTGCGTTATTTTAATTAACAAAAAGGTATATCGACCTTCTAACCTATTAGTCATGTTTGCTTTGTACGCAATGCTGAGAGCTTCTCTCTCCTTTTCTTAATGCAAGTTATTGGGTTAAAACATCTGTCCATCCCTCTGACATCATCAATGCATATATATGTTATGGTATTCTCGACATATATTATTTTTCACTAAGGGCCCCAAATATTTTACTAGTGGAAAGCCACAGGAAACTCCGGTACGTCAATGGTTGCTATTAGAAGCCTCCTACAGTTTCCACTTGGTGGTAGAGGCCTTACAACCTCTTTGTCACATTGCCACGTTTTGGCACCGTATGATTTTCGTTTATGTATGTTTCATTACATGGCCCTTTCAGTGTTTCATGAATATATCTCAATAAATCGTCGCACATTACAATAATATCTGTTTTTTCCGTCTAAATCTTCCTATTTGATTCAGTTCTTTAATAAGGAAAACAAATATGTAAACATTTCCATAATGTGACCAAAAATAGACTTTTTATCGCAATTTCTTTGATAGGTGTAGGTACAGTAGCATATTGTCCGCATCGTAAGAATCCTTTACAAGCCTTCTAATAACCCCTATTTACGGTTGTGGCAGAGTGTAGCACAGTGCGCTTCAACATCATAGGTCCCGGGTTCAATTCCCAGCCTGGGCATGGGAGTTCTTTGTGATTGTCCCTTCATGAGTTTTGTCATATCATCAGTTAACCTCATCTTTGCGATTAGCCAAAAGTGGGAGAAAAGCGAAGTAAAATAAATAAAATCAATCACTGAATTAATAACCCCTTTATCCAAATTGGATTAATTGATTTGATTTATTTTACTTCGCTTCCTGTCACTTTTGGCTAATGGTGAAGATGACGATGAGTGATGATACTGATGAAGGGACACACACAAAAACACTACCTTCTACAGGCCAGAATTCAAACCCGGGGCTCCTCACATCGTAGCTCGTGCTAACCATTCCGCCACAGATATCGCCAAGTCATTGGAAACGAGGCTTGTGCTTCTTCCACATTTCTTGCCTGGCTTCGCAATGCAGAAACCCTTTGCCCAATTATGCAAATATACATCTAAACTAAGTGACCATTTAATTGTTGACATTTGTAGATGGCACATTGGAATATTGCTGCACCAGCCTGCCTTTTTCTTGAAAAAACTCATATGGGCCCCTCGGATTTCCACTTTCCCCAGAGCTAAAGTTGTCGTGCGAGATCTATAAATATATAATATCCAAGAACAGTAGCTATAACAAATTGACTATAAATTCAGATTTTGGTCCGACTTGCATATCCTGAATTTCACAAGTATAGGAATCAAATTAACACATTTTTAAAGACAATTTAAGTGTTAAATAATCTTTCAAGGTTTGAGAAGGAAATTTTTACCTTAAAATGCAAAAATTATTAGGTATTTTTAAATATATTTGCACCCAAAAAAAGTACATGTGAGAGGGGAATGAAGAGAAAAAGAGAAATTCGTATCCTTAACCCTCCGTACCCACGCTGGGAAGGTGATAATTTTGGCATCATTTGTGGAGATTATTTTCTATACGAAAAATTTCTGTTCTTTTTAGCTCACGGAGATGAATTATAGTGGAGTAATGAGTATTTCTTGGTGGTATCAAATAAATCTGTGAAATTATGTGTTATGCATTGCTTTTGTATTGTTATGGAAAGGTACTGGTTTTGAAAGTTCTGACTTGACGGAAGAATGGCAAATTGATGTGAATGGAATTTGACATGTTGTTTCATTATGTTTATGGTTTGTAAGTTGGAGCGATATTGGAATTATAGGAAATTGAAAATTGGCAATCCTGGTTTGACGTTAGGGGACATGAGATATACTACAGACAATGTTTTGGTGCATGTCACATGCTTTTTGTTTGGAAGGTGGCTGTGCATCTTTAGTATGGTAAGTGCTAGTGAGGCATAATGAACATTGTGTCGATATATGCATATATATAGCATTCTTTCGCTGGGATCCTGAGGTTTATTTCCTGAGTTGCAGGAGGATGGTTTAACGACCAGGAACAAGAAATGTGTCAAGTGCAGCAGACAATATCGAAGGAATGTATGGATGAAATTGAAAATGCAGCAAGCAGAGTGGGTTGGAGGAATTCCTTTTTAGGTGTTCCAAATGCAAGTTGGATTGCTCTGCTATGACAGGAACACTTTTTGAAAATATGAAACTGTCTCTGACACATATTTATTCAATTATATTTCTGGGGTCTTACAAAGTTTCCCTTCATCCTGTCTCCAGTGTCATCAAGGTTAGTAAGAAAGTGGTGTGCCAGTTAATTTCACTATGTTCGAGATATTTGTTCTTGGAAGTTACTTGAAGTCACCTGACTATTTCAAATTTGGATTGGGTTGGTTCTGTTGTACAGATTGACAAATGTGTGTTTATGAGGAGGAAGTACAACAGAGGAAGGCTTGTTAGGGAAAGATGGGCTTTCGGACTGTTAGTTTGCATCACAAAAAAGGGCTTGCTTTTGTTCGTTGTCGATCGATTATCCGAAACCATGATTCTGTTGATTGAAAATTATGTACTACCAGGAATCTGGGCATCTTATAAATGCCTGTCCAGCCTTGGGAATGTTTCCCCTTACATTCAAAAGACTGTTAGGCATAAGGCCACTTCCTTGATACAATAACTGGGGTTTGTACAAACCAGGTGGATGGTTTTTGGTCGAGTGTGAAAGGATACTTGAGGCGGAGAGGGTCTAGGGGTCAGAAGCTTGTGCAGGAATATGCCGATTAGTTCATGTGGAGATAATTGCATGGACCTATGGACGCAGGAATATCTCTAAGGATATTGCGGAAAGATACCCTATGCATGGTTAGTGTTTGTAGGGTGTGATTCTTCTGCAATTTTACACATTTCGCCCCTGCAACCACATGGTAGAAAGTGCATTTTTGTAAGGTTAGAATATTGAAAAATTAAATTATATTTAAATTATATTTTTTGTTCCTTTTTACAATAGTTCTTAGGTTAGGTTTAGTAGCAATAGTAATTTGACATTGTTGTGTTACTATTTTGAAAAACTTCATAATTTTGCTCATATTGGAAATGGATGTTAGGTTAGGAGACATGCGTTAGGTTGCAAAAGTAATATGACATCCTTGTGTTAGTACTTTGAAAAAATATATGTTTTCGTTCATACTGGAAATCGTTGATAGGTTAGGAGGGTTCAGTTAGGTTGCAATAGTAATTTGACGTTGTTGTTAAATCAGGAGTGTTAAGTATTCTGTTGTTTGTAAATTTTTCCGGAGAGTAGTCCGGAATAGGAGTTTGTTTTACATGCGCGGACGTTGCTTTGGGATCAAATATCTCAGTTATTTGAGTTTTCCTGCATGTTCGAACAACTTTTATATTACATAAAATGGAATTCTAGAGGTTGTACAGTGAGTTACCTGTACCGAGAAATTTTTCGTGTTTCCTGTACCCAAAACGTTTATTGCAATATTACATTTAAAGGGAAAAAAACTTCCAGGGACAACGTAAACCTAGGTGCCCATATTAGCTAACAGCAAAGTTCGGTATGATTTTACAATACTGGACACTTTCTCAATTTCTTTCATATTTTGCATACTCAATAATTTAGGGCTTCTAATCACGAATCTGCAGTTAAAATTTGGTGCTCACATATGGAACTTGCAAAATAACATGTAGAAGGTTGCGATTTTACAATACAAAAAAAAAGGCATAATTTTGTTAATTCCAATACTCACTAATTATGGAGTCCTGATGACGTATCAGCAGTTAAGATTTGGTGGTCATGTGTAGAAATTGTAAATTAACGTGTAGAAGTTGTAAAATAATGTTGGGTAAATGTTTGTTATATCGGAGACACATTTCTTCATTTTTACAGAAGAAACTACTTACGGAAATTAGTTTCTGTAGCATTTTGAAAGTTCGTCGAGGTATTTTCTCACCGTAGAAGTAAGCACTTTGGATATAATAAACTTGCATTTTGTGCAAAGCAGCAACATTATGCCGTTGTTTTCATTATGTACCTGCAGATGGCGCAAGCGTCGAAAGTCATGCGGTCTCGCCAGTGTTTGCAAGCATGCCTTATTTTATGAGATTTTTTTTAAAAAACTATGCTTACCTAACCTAAACTTGCCGGAAATGATCTGTGGGGCTATCATGAATGATTTTTGGGGCTATCCGTCAGTGGTTCATGGGGCTATCGTGAATCGTTTTTGGGGCTATCCGTCAATGGTTCATGGGGCTATCGTGAATGGTTTTTAGGGCTATCCGTCAATGGTTTGTGATGACATAATGAACATGAAAGTAGGTATTTTTTGGTTAAGAAGGTTGAAACACTGCACACCCACTCCAAATCGACAAAACAAAAGCACGACGATCCACAGCTGTGCGTGCCATATTGTATGTTCCGCAACAAAAGAAAGGAACCAAAAGAATTACTCGTAATGTGAAAAATCGAAGTTATTTTCGTGTAAAAAGCATAATGGCACCTTCAACTATGTTCCGCAATACACAATTGGAAGTACGAACCATCCGAAACACAAAATATCAGATTTTTATGTGTCTCCGATATAACAGACATTTACCTAACGTTGTGAATAACCATGCTGATTCTCAATACATAAACAACAATGGGAGCCATTTTTCTCATATGAACAAGTGACGTTCGCAATGAGTTACGTTCAGTACCCAAGGTTGCTAAAGTGTTGTGTGATATGTGAGACCTGTATTCGTTACGTTGCATTGCGTTCAGTATACAAGGTTGCTAAAGTGGTGTGCGATAAGTGAGACCCTCAGTTGTTCATGTGAGGAAGATGGAGGAAGGAGAGGTAAAACTTTGGTATGGGCCCAACACCTCTCACTCGTTTCTTTTGTCATTTTTAACATTCGTACTCTTCTATTCTGCATTATGAAAGATTCTTCAAGGTGGTATTTTGCTTTTTTCATGAAAATAATTTCAATTTGTGACATGAGTAATTATTGTTGTTCCTTATTTCGCTTCTGTAAGAGACAATATGGCGAGACAGCTTGACTAGCGTGGTACATCATTGGGTACGCAGTGTTTCCAACCTTGTCAACCAAAAAATCCCCATGAACCATGCACGGACAGCACCACAAACCATGCATGGCAAGGTTAGGTTATGTTAGGCATAGTTAAAATTGTCATCTTCTTACAAAAAATGGCATGGTTGGAAACACTGACAGGGAGTTACGTCATCAAACATTCAAAACATGTTGTTCATGTAGTGCAAGGAAATGAAAGGAACGAAAATTGTGCGTCGAAGAGACACTTCTGTTCAAAAAATACATTATTTCCCGGTGAAATAGATTCCATGATGAAAGAAAATATGCTACGAAACTGACATTTTTTGACAGTGCCTGGTCGCAATTAGCCTTAAACCCCTCTAACGATGTACGGGTAGCCCCACAAACTATTCTCAGATAGCCACACAAACCATTCACGGATAGCCCCACGAACAATGCACGGTTAGGTTAGGTAAACAGTTCAAATTTGGGGTCGTAGTAATATCAGGAATATATATTACGTTCTTTAAGTATTCGAAATGCAAAATCTTGCAATAAATAATGAGCAATTGTGCATTGTCGGTTGCGATCACTAACCCCCTTTTTTTGGAAATGCCACACGTGAGCGCCAAATATTAACTGCAGATTCGTGATTAGGAGCCCTAAATTATTGAGTATGCGAAATATGAACGAAATCGGGGAATTGTCCGGTATTGTAAAATCGCTCCCAAAGTTCTTGCAACAAACTGTGTGGCGTTCAGGTACGCCCTCACCTTAGAATCGAAGGTATTTTGTGTATATGCATAAAATACACAATTGGCATTATATAAATTATTCTCTTTCGTAGAAATCCACATGTATTTACTCTCAATGGAAAAGTTTCCTTTGATCCAATGAACACTTACTTAGAGAGTATTCTGTAGAAATAAATAAAAATATATATATTTTGCCGATACTTTGGCAAGGAGTTGTTTTCGCTTCCATGAGTAAAATATATTTAATGCTTACTTCTTGGACACCACCTTCGTGTTGTTGAGCCATGTTCAGCAAAAGACCATCGAACTTCTCCTCATTCCCTGCCATCGTAAGAATTAACTCAACAGACACTGAACAAAGTGACAATATCAATTTATGTAAACCAGACACTTCCAGAAACGTGCAACTCCAACTTGAAGTGCCAGTGCTTGCCGTTTTGTTTAATATCGATCGACTGAGACACGATTCGAGGAAAACTATCGATTCATCAAAAAGGATCTGCTTAATTATCCCAAAGAGAACATCCGTAACTAGCCAGAAAAACATAATTATTTTGCATAAAATCTAAAATAAAGCTACCCTGATTACTTTCTTGATATTTTTGGGTGTTAGATTATTCACTTACATAATTTAACTAATATTATGTGATATTTACGTAGCTTCCTCGCATGGGACTAATCGTTAAAGTAGTAAGTGAGAGAGAGCGAGAAGGAGAGAGCAAGAGAAAAATTCACAACAAAGGTCGTTCTGTAGTTGTTTCCTATAATGGATTTAGTGTAATAAAATAATCGTTACTTATTTTGTATTGGTAGTACTATTAATTGTGGAATATGTCAAGGCAAGGAACAAGATTAGACTCCAAGAAAGTGGTATGTTACATTTTTTCATCTTGCTTGCACGGAATTACTCGCATAAAATTGTGAATCAAACCAAACCTATTTCTCAAAATGATATCTCTGGGCTATAAATCTTTTCTGTTAGACTTGGTACTAATATAATAGGCTGCGTCGTGACGTCTTGGTAATTTTAATTATTATTCTGAAGTTAATCCATCTTAATGACTGTGATAAATGTATATATTTACACTGTGCTGTTGTATGTAAAGAAAAATTTTTAACACTTTACTATACCGGAGACGGATTTCTTCAAATTTACAGGAGAAAGTACTTACGCAAATCATTTTCTGTAGCGTTGTTCATGTTCGGGAATGTAGGTTTGATCCATTTTAATGCGAATGCATGTGGTTTTCTACGAAAATCTATTTCCTACGCGCTATTGCTGCTGCCGCCATTTACTTTCTGCACGAGAGCACAATACGCGCTATTGCTGCTGCTACAAGCCGATGTTGTCCGTATTTGCTAAATTGAACGAAAGGAGTGCTAATGGAACCTAACCTAACCTAGTAGGCATACCTCGTCCCTGTGATGGTTCGTGGGGCTATGGTGAATTTTTGGCCTAACGTCAATGGTGGATGGTTTGTGGGAAATGAGGAACAACAGTAAGTACTCGTTAATGTAAGAAATATACATTATTTTTGTTAGAAATTCATTATTTCACCTAAAGAAATGTTGCGCAATGCAGAATAGTACATTAGCAATGTAAAAAAAGGAGCGATTTTACAATACAGGGAATTTCTCCATTTTGTTTGAAATTCGTCATACTCACTAATTTTGGCCCCCTAATCACGAATCTGCAGTCAAAATTTGGCGCTCACACGTGGAAATAGCAAAATAATCGAAATTAAGTTCTTATTTCCACACCCTCGATTTCCGAATTTCCCGCCGGTTCCGGGCTCCGCCCCTGGGGTAATCGACCTACCGCCCCCAACCGCTATCGCGGCCCCGCCTCCGCTCCGCTTCGGCTTCCCGCCTCCGCTCCGCTTCGGCTTCCCGCCTATATCTATAGACTCCCTGTTAAGGGCATGTTAGAAAGTGGCCGGATTCACCTGCCCCCAAATAAGCGCCAAATTTATACGTGAGCGCCAAATTTTAAGTGCAGATTCGTGATTAGGAGACCCAAATTAGTAAGTAACCGAAAATTCAAACAAATTGGAGAAATTCCCTGTATTGTTAAATTATACCTAAAAAAATTGCGAAATAAATCATTGATAGGTGTCTCCGGTATAGTAAAGTAGTATCGAAAAATTTGCCAAAGCTACAAGGTAGACAAGATGTACATTCCTATACTACAAGAAACAGCAGGCGTATAAATATACCCTATCATAGACTCTCAAAATCCCTGAATAGTTATGAAGCTCTAGGATTAAGACTATTTAATAAGCTACCTCTTGATGTGACAAATATGCCTATGAATGTATTTAAACATAAACTGTATGCCTGGTTAGTTGCTACACCATTGTACTCAACTCAAGAATTTCTGGAAATTAAAAATATTGTATTTTAGTGTAACTTAAACATAAAATGGGTTATAATTTTATATTATTTTATAATATATTTCACATGTATTTTGTTCTTGACGTTGTCTATTGCTGTGCAAGCTTAATGACAATAAAATATTATTATTATTAAATGGGTATTGTCTACTGACCCAATAGAAGTTATACATATTTCCATATCACTGGAGAAATCTTTACATTTTGTGTAAATTGTGTTTTCTTTTATGTTTGAACACCCACCGTTCAAGAAAAGTAGTAATTGAGTTAGCAAAAAAATGATTTCATCTTGGGTTCGTTCCCATGCTATTCTCATAGAAATTTGTTTATGTTTTAGATATAGTTCAAGAAAAAACTGTATCATTGATCAGAGTTCCCACACACCTGGAAAAACCTGGAAATCTCAGGGAATTTTAAAAAAGTTAAATTCTCAGGGAAATCTCATTGAAAATCATCTAAATGGCAATGAATCCCAGTGAAGTAAATCTGAAGGGCTAGAATATGGGCTAGACTGCACAATCGACCCTTGTGTTTTACCGTTTGGTACTTGTTTACTATCCTTCAGACACATTTATTTATTTTTACAGAAGAAACTACTTACCGTAATAAGTTCCTGTAGCATTGTCGAACATCGGGAAGGTGTTTTGTGTGATATGGGAATGTTTCATAGCTGAAATTCATGTTGTTCGTTGAAAATTAATTCTCCGACGGAGAATAGCTATCCCCACGAACCATTGGCACGTGGATAGGTTAGTTCTGTTAGGTTAGGAAACATAGTTAAAATTTGGTGTCGTGTTAGTATCAGGATCTAGAAATTGGAAATAATTGCGAACCATTGCCGCTAGCCCCACACACTATTGGTGCATGGTTAGGTTAGTTCGTCTCAGGCAAGGGAAAAGGCCTATCAGAAAGACGTACTGGTAATGTGAAAAAATGCAATTAATTTCATAAAAACAACATTGATACACCTTCAGGAATGTTCCGCGAAGCAGATACGTAAGTACGAATGTCAAAAATTGACGAAACGAAAAAATTAGAGGTGTCCGAAGGATAGTGGTACTAATTTACTATAGTTCAAACAGATTTCTTCATTTTTACAGAAGGAACTACTTACCGAAATAAGTTCCTCTAGCATTGTCTAACATCGGGAAGGTGTTTTGTGTGATGTGGGAATGTATCATAGCGGAAATTCATGTTCTTCGTTGAAAATTCATGCTCCGACGGAGAATAGCCTTTGGTGCGAACACCTTCGTACATCATCACGTGTCGTGATTGTGTTTTGTTCATGTTCTTTGGGTATCCAGTGTTTCGAACTGTCGTGTGTTTGCAACAAAAGTTAGAAACATGACGTGTCGTGGATGCGTGGTGAAATTCGTACTGGGTGTGGAAGATCCAGTGGATTTTTTAATTTAATTGAAACCGGGATCGTGAAGAAAGGAAAGAAATGTCGAAAATGTGGCAGTGAATGTAAGCTACTCGTTAGAAGGAATGGGCTGTGGGTATATGCCTAATATGACGTGTGGTGGATGCTTGGTGAAATTCAGGTAAGTTTTCCGTATCCTGGAAACGGATTTCTTCAAATTTAAAAGGTGGGGGGGCTCATTTGGGGGGCAGGTGACTCCGGCCAATTTCTAACATGCCTTTAACAAGGACTCTATAGAGAAAACTGGGTAGCCGGAGCGGAGGCAGGGCCACGGTAGCGGTTGGGGGCAGTAGGTCAATTATCGGGGGACAATTAATACTACTTTTTTTTTCCACTTCCAATTGTTTCCTCACCTTACATTTTACATTTCTGGAATTGTTGATTCATACCCTTTCCAACGATGTATCAAACATATTTCTATTAAGAAGGGTCGATTCGACATCCTTACCAGAATATGCTCCTAGCTGTTGATTTTCTTCACATAAGCTTCTTTGAAGATATAGGCTTGTTATATACGAGGCACATCCAGAAAGTAAGTTTCCCTATTTTTTTAAAAAAAAACCAACACAGTTTCAGGAAACCATTTATTGGCAACAGGTACAGCAAAGGTTCAGCTATTTTTCAACATAGCAACCACCAGAATTGACACACTTGTCGTATCGTGGTATCAACTTTTGGATCCCACTGTCGTAGAACTCTGCCGCCTGTGAATGGAACCAGCGTGTGACAGACGTCTTCAGCTCTTCGTCGTTGCCAAAACACTCACCGGAGGACAGGAATTTCTTGAGGTGCAAGAAAACGTGAAAATCGCTGGGAGCCAGATCAGGACTAAGGTGGATGATCAAACAACTCCCAGCCGAATTCCGTCAAAACAGCTGCTGTGCGCCGAGCCGTATGTGGACGAGCATTGTCACGAGCACAACACCTGCAGTAAGCATGCCACGCCTCTTGTTTTGAATGGCACGTCGCAATTTCCTTAGTGTTTCACAGTAATGGTCAGCGTTCACCGTTTCACCTCTGGGGAGGAAGTCAATGAGCAAAATGCCCTTCCTGTCCCAAAACACGGTGCACATCACTTTCTGTACCGACAGCGTCTGTTTGAATTTCTTCTTGACTGGAGATCCACTATGCCGCCAATGCATTGACTGCTGCTTGGTTTCCGTGGTGAAGTGCGAAATCCACGTCTCATCACCCGTGACGATCCAGTCGAGGAAATCATCACCGTCATCATGGTACCGTTGCAGGAATGTCAGTGCTGCTCCTGAACATTTCATTTTGTGTTCGGGTGTCAGGTTTTTCGGCACCCACCTGGCACACAATTTTTTGAACAGCAGGCGCTGTGTGACAATCTCATGCAACACAGATCGCAATATCTGTGGAAAAAGGCTACTCAGCTCCATAATCGTGAAGCGACGGTTCTCTACGATGCGCTGCCGCACCAGCTCAACCAGATCATCAGTGATGAGGGACGGATGCCCACTGCGCTCTTCATCATGGACACTTTGACAACCCTCCGAAAACTGCCGACACCAGCAACGCACCATCTGAATGACAACGAATGTCAATTGACGCAATGGTTTGTGCATTCAGGAACTTTATCACCGACCGAACCTCGCATGCGGTGGGAGAAGGAATACGAGCTTCCGTTTCGGACCACTGTTGCCTCGCTACTGGAGCCGGGCGGGATCTCTCCGCCTGGCATATGATTGATATGTCTTAGCTCTGCTGCGCAAGCGCAATTTACATGGCTCATTATGTTTACTTTCACGGGGAAAAAATAGGGAAAATTACTTTCTGGATGCACCTCGTATGTTTATTTTCCGTTACATATTAGTTGATAGTGTGTCCATTTGTGAACTACTGGGGTCCGTGGTCACATAACCCACCCTCGATTTCGTAAGGTGGGCTTACTATGCCATTCATATGATGTAATTAATAAATATAAGAATATTAGTTGCAAGATAGTTCATTAAAAGTAAATATTTCTTTGTGACTAATAGTGTAGATTTCCTGCTTATGACCAACTTTCCCCTGTTGTAACTTTATTATCTATGGAATATCAATCTCAAATTTTTTTTACAATTACGGTACTCTTTATGTTGTAAATATAAAATATTCATCAAGTCTCCCACTGCAGATTGCAACAATATAGGCCTTCGGCCTGTTGCCAAGGCACACGACACACCGGCTCGGTCCCCTCGAAAGACCAAGACCAAGCGTCGCTGCCTACCATTTCTCTTTGTTATAAAATATACATATATATGCCACAACTACACTCAGTTCCTGCGGGTCATGAGAGTCTGCATCCCAAAGTTCGGGTAAGGGTCTGCTTTTGAATAATAATAAAAATAATAATTTATGCTTACTTAACCAAGAACCTTAACTCTAAAGTGAGGTAACCTTCCTTACGCTTAAACTTCCATCGTGATCGCACCCGCATCCCACTGACAAGTGAGGATACGCATGCGAGTCGCGAGCGAAATCAGCATAATTTAAACTGACATCTTATGGATTGATAAAGCCTCCGCCTCACTGACCAGTGACGGTGGGACACCTCATCAAACCAAAAGGAGGCCAGTTAATTTGTACTTATAAACTAAATTTACTCTGAAAGAAATACCCATTAGCGATTACAAATGTATTTACATTCTCGAATTTCCAATAAACATTCCAAAAATTAACATGAGAGAAGGTTCTCCGTTTAAACCTTAATCAACGTATTCACAAATCCCAACATAGTTAAATTAAAAGAAAAATATACAAACTTCTGATCAAAAGAAAAACTACAACAATGCCAAAATAAAATTTAGATCATAACGACTTCCATAATATAGTCAAAACTTTCTATTGAGTTAACATAAAACCCAGAGAGCACTCTCTTATATTACATGTCCATATCCCATCATAGAACTGACACAGCTGTAACTTGGTTTCAATAAACGGGTGACAATTTATTCACTAATGGTCGCCAATATTACTTGTAATCAAGACAAAAGAAAAATTTGCATAACATCTATCCGTAAATTCCTATTCGTGCTTTTGTCATATTTTCACATCTACATTATGTTCTATAGAACTCATGAGGTAAACTACCATCTTGAGGGTCAACCTCTAAAAACATTCATAATTAAAATATATGGGGAGCCTTTCTCTACCCTTTATCAATGTCATATCTCGGCCACAAATTACAAATTTCCACGTGGAATTCCTTAACATAATAGGGGAATCTATGTCTACCCTTTTCAACGCTGTTGGCTACTCACTTTACAAAAGCAAAACAGTAGACTTTTACTTAAATGATTTCTAGAAAAACTTACATACGACAGGTCACCTATTATAGCTGTTTCAAAATTACATCTAATATCAACCTAAATAAGAGAAACCACAAACTTTCCTCAACGTTCCGTATACTCAGACTTTAAAACGGATATGTAAACTATATAAGCTATGAGATTTAAAAGGCACCCTTTGACAAGAGGTATGCTCTTGGATTAAAGTAAATAAAGGAATAAACTTTTAATTAATTGAACCTCCTGACCAGAATTCCGAATGATTTAGAATAAAAATTAACTCGACGAGAAGGATGTATATCTTTGATAAGCCTAATTTATTTAACTTGAATTTACATCGGAGTCACACTGACCAGTGACAACTCCAACAGAATTTACGATTTATGAACAAATAACAAATTTTAAATTATTAAGATTAAATAATTATATATGAATCAAATTATTTATATGCCCCCTAAATCCCCTTTAAGGATCATGCTGACCAGCACTAATCCTGAAAGGTGGCTTACGGAGAACTTCGGACATTGTGGAAGGGAGAGCTGACCAGCCACTCCCCACACAAAGCCCATATTCTCCCAGCCCTGGACCTCGACAAGCGATTTAATCACCTAAAGATTCCTGAAAATAATGATTATTTTGCCAGCGAAAGGGCTGGTATTTATACTCGCGGGATTGCGCAATTCTATTCCCTGAACAAAAGTTTTGGACGTATGGAAAGTTATTTTTAGCTTTAACAATTACCCCTTCCAAAAAGGCATATCAAGAAACACAATACAGCAAAAATTTACTTACAAAACCCCGCAGCGCCGACCGAAAAAGAACCCATTGTTGATAAGAAAGAAAAGAATGCAAGCTTCAACTTGCTTTGCATTCTTTTTCGCTTGGCAGAAACTGTGTTACAATTTTAACAAGGAACGAAATATTCATACAAAAGGATTAGAACTCCTAAAGAATTTATACGAGGGCTGTCAGAAATAAAAATGAAAGTCACGAAAATGTACCAAAATTTCTTAATCGTAACAAGATATTGGGGCCCAAATTTTGGAAAAAATGAAAAACGTATAATTTTTCTTAGCTAAGTTATCATAATTATCACAACCATCTGGAAAGGCCAAAAATGCTGTAAGTCATGAAACAAAAATGACCAACATTTTCAAATGAAGTCAATTTTTAGAAAAATACTGCCTGTTTTGAACTGCCCTTGCATAAGGTTTACAACAACAACAAAATTATTTTTAAAAAAATTGTCAAGCAACCTGTGCTGGACCATTTGGTAATTATGGATTGACCCAGGCGTGGTTTGCATAGGAAAACTATATGACATCAGCAGTTTATACTAGCAACCTCCTTCATTAACACTATCATAAATACTGAAAATTTCTACGTAGTACATTTCCTGTGTGTGCCTGATCTTCAATAATTAACATCTGTATGCTGGGAGGAACCAAGCAACATTGAAGTCTGCTGTATTTCAATGGCAACAGATCCCGTTGTAGTAGCACTGGCAGAGAAGATTCCACACAGGTAAAACAGCGACAGCGAAAAATCAGGCTGGCTCAGTAGCTCAGTGGTCAGAGTAATGGCATGGTATATCAGAGACCCGTGTTCGAGTACTGATCGAACATTCATGTTTCACTGTGTGTTACGGTCATGAATATAAGACACATCCTAATTTTTCACAATTGAAATTTGGATAAAATGTGTAACTTATATTCGGGCCAATACGGTAATTAACGTGGAATTATCAGAAATGCTCAATTTAAGCATGATGAAGGTAAGTTGAACATTTATTCAAAAACTAAACACATGCTGAATGATTTACTTTTTCAAATGACACACACCCTGTATTTCAGAATTCAGAACTGTTTACTCTGACGTATGGAGCATTAGTTTCGCAGCTTCTCAAAGACTATGAAAACGTGGATGATGTTAATAAGCAGCTGGAGAGAATGGGATACAACATAGGAATTCGATTGATAGAAGATTTCTTGGCAAGGACAGCATCAGGAAGATGCTATGATTTCAGGGACACAGCTGAAAAAATTCAGGTTAGTTGTGCCTTATATTTAACAATAAGTGTAGTCTGCTCCATTCTTTTGGACATAGTTCTGTTACATAATTAAGGCCTCCTCCATAACTATGTTTTATTTTTTTAATTGACAGATATCAATGTTTTATGTAATATACTTTATTCCAGCACACAAAAAAGTGGGGATATTTGATCCCAAAGTATGGCCCGTGTAAGTAAAAACTGGCATCTCAGAGTACTTTCACTGCTTTTTATTAGTGAAATCCATTTGTATGCCCATGTGTAATCTCATGTTGGGTGCTGTATTCACTTGCACAAAGTCTTTGAGCTGTTCTGCTTCACGGCAAGGTGACGGATGAACAATAACACATCTCAAGCACCAAGAACAACGGAAAACATTAATAAATCATGCAATATATTTCACTTTCTTGAGAGAGTCAAGGGTACCACATAATTTACTTCTAGAAACTTACGAATATGAATTTATTTCCTAGAACACATGGGGCCTCTTGGCCTACTCTGTTACCTTGTAATCAAGGGTTCTATGTTCAGTTTGTGGTGAGTTAGTGATTGTAGGTATCTACTTTAAGCTCCTTTTGTGTGTGTCGATACCAAAATATAACCCATAATATCAGCATCAAATACACTAATGTGCTTTTCAACTTAACGCAAAGTACGAAAAAATTGTAGCTCGAGAACTTAATTATGCATCATTTTCATTGGACAGCCACCTGATGCATGTGTGAAAGGCATATTACAATACACTGTACAGTAAGAAAGCACAGTAACAATACCTACAAACATGACGTTCTGGAGCATTTACACTTGTACATATCTGTAGGGGTCTCCCTGAGACCAACAATAGTCAGCAAGCATATTGCCGTTCCAACCACTTTTCAACCACAGTAATATCCTGGTGGAACCTTTCCCCATGTTCATCACTGACTGCTCCCAGGTTTTTCGGGAAAAAGCCCAAATGTGAATGTAATTTGAGGTACATGTGGCATCCCATGATATGGAATCAGTGCACCATGTCACGAACAGTGATTCATATTTGTGTGCTTTGACATTACCCAGGAAAACTAGAACACACCAACTTGAATGCCTGCCATGCTGCATTTGCTGGTTGAGAAAGTGTAGAATCAAACGGCTCTAATCTGTGTGCCAACAAACACACCTTCCTTAACCTTTGCCTCACTTAAGCGTGGGAGGTAAGAGGTACCTGAATGCTTGGCCTTCTTGGCCTCTTTGACGAAGATTCTCATCAAACCAAGATTGATGTGTAATGGGACAGACATACATTCGGATTGATTGATTATATTAAAATAACTTCTCTCTTGTTGCCGCATCCCACATTTTGGGGCTTCTCAATTAGTTCTTGTGATATGTTCTTGATGCCTGTAGTAGCGACCATTGTTTACGGACATAATGATTATCTCTGTTCCAATTGTCCCACTCACAGAGGAAGCAATAGTATTTCATGTAACCTTCTTGCATACATCTTATCCTGTTATACCAATGTATAATTTCGAGCATTCATTCTTTGTAACAGGAAAAACACACTTTCGGCTATTGTACCTTACGTTTCTTATGTAACGTTCAAATTTTGTGTTTTTGGCTAAATTATACGTAATACACGGAAACAAATTGCAGATTCGTTTTTGTCATGCACAAATACATTACAATCACACATTTTCATCTAAAGGACAAATTTCGTGTTGTGCAGTGTTATTTTATGTATTTTTTAAGAATACATGAATTATTAACTTACTTTTTTTTATTTATATTCTGGCACACAAACAGTCTTCATCAGGTGACCAGTAACTAGGATAAAGATGCTTGCCATTTTAATTTGTTTGCAGTGAAATGTATGCTTTAATTTTTCAAATTTGTTTCATGTTGTTTTGAACCTCAAATTCATTTTTATAGCACCTGCATAATCTTGCCTAGAAATTCCTTTTTCGTAATTTTTGTGGGTTTTTTTTTTCTTCACTTTTTTGTATTTTTTGTGCTTTTTTTCACTTTCTTAATTACTTAGGCTCGCACTGTACAAACTTATATCTTGTTATGGGAAACTGAAAACTGGCTTTCACCAGATTTCAGAATCACAAGGTATATAAGATTTGATGTCAATCGGACATGACCCACTTGTTTTGTCGTGCATGTGAAAGCTATGGAGGTGACTTTTAAAATCAAATCATATATCACATCTGTGTCTCTCCCGAGGTTGTAAGTTGTAAAATGCCTAAGGACACAACATATAGACCACTAGTGGAAAACAGATGTGAGGAGTGGCTGGCCTCTGTGGCAGAGTGGTTATTACATTGTGGCATGATGCCAGAGGTTCCGTGTTCGTATCCTGACCTGGGCATGAGTGTTCTTTGTATATTCCTTATCAATTTCATCATATCACCACTCATTCTCATCTTTGTGATGGGCCAAAAGTGGCAGAAATGTGATGTAAAATAAACCAAATCAATCAGATGTCCATTTGGTCAAGCACTGATGATGCAATATTCCCTCCCCTTGTTTCAGGTATTGCTACAGTTCTCTCTTCCAAATACCCACAGGTACTACAGTGCAACCCTGGATAGAAGCCAGGTCACCAATGTCTAGAAAGGGAGTACTTCAACGCACTACAGAAAGTAACAATTTATGTTCCATTGAGCTACTTTCATGTTTTGTCCATAACTTAACTAGTTGGGGTCGGAATTCCTGGCTGCCAGATTTGCCAACCAATCCCCACGATAATATACATCTGATTGTCTCGCTGTTCATACCAACAAAACATTTCACAATAGTTAAGCTAATTGTCGTTTGAATCCAGAAATTCAAACCTGCCTTGGTAAACAATGGGACTGGTGACTGTGTATTCTTGTCGGCCTAGCCTTTGTCTGCATTAGCTACTTTCAAGGAAACAAGAATTTTCTTTAGTTAATTCTCATTGTTCATAGAAAAGAAATACATGTTCATTAAACATGCAGCTGAGATACAACTTTTTTTATTTTTTTTTAAATCATAGTTGCCCTCATATTTTATTTTCAAGAATTCTTGTTTATTTTCAAGGCATTCACTCTTAAAAACACGAGTGTTTGGAATGCTGTGCTTTACTCTGGGTTGCATGGGAATAATAATTCAAATTATTATTATTATTATTAGTGTCGCAGATCTTTGACTGTGATAAGTTGGCCATTTTTAATTATGTACAGCATTTTTCATAATATTTCAAAAGCTCGGGGGGGAGGGGTTAAACCTGGTAATCCCCTTCCCTTCCCGTGTATACACCACTGCACAGTCAACTTACTGACTCATCTGATTCAGATAGCACCATCTATCCTTCAAAAGAGAGGAATGTTAATCCATCACCCAAATAACCATCCATTCGGTCTTTGTAAACAGTTTTAGGGGAATGTGGTGAACATTTCTTGTGTGTTGCAAGTGGCAAGTAGATAATGAAATCACTGTAAGTTGGAGGCGTTGGTGCAGGTAGCTCTTAGTGGAAAGCCCCACAACGTCGTCAACGTCGCTACCATCTGTGGGGGCCTCTTTTTTTATAGTTGGAGAGGGGCACAAGGCTATTTGCACATTACAGCCTTGCACCGGAGAACCAACACAACAAGCAGCATGAAACAGTTCTCAGAATTAGTGAGAAATGTCTCAGGCTAGTGTAGAAAGTTCGAAACCTGGATAAACATGGATATTTCTTTGTGCTTCATCCTCATTATCATGATTAACCTAGAAGATTATAAAGCAGTGGCGTATTCTCAAAATTTGATTTGGTTTCCCGCAATAATTCTTATTCATTGTATATGTCTATTATACATACCATCTAGATTAATTAGATATAATAAATAAAACAGAACAACAATGAAGACATGCAAGTAAAACAGAAGTCCTATACTTCAAACCTTGAACCAGTTTCTAGATTTTCTTGAACTTTTTCAAAAATTTTGACCTCGATTTCACTTCAAGGAAAACTTTGCTTCACTGAGCATGCAGAGTGTGTGGATTTTACTAGCCACTCACCCCGTTGCCCTCTCTGCACTCAATGGGAAATCTTTAAATTTTGAAGTTTTTTTAAAAAAAGGTTGCTTAATACAAGGTAACCAAAAAAAGTTATTGCCATTCTAGAGCAGTGATAAACAAAGAGAAATACAGTGGATGGTATGCACCTTTAGGTCTCGAAGTAATCTCTATCAGCATCCAACACCTTTTGCCAACGGTTTTGGAGCTGCCCAATAGCCTGGTGATAAACTCGGCAGGCTTGGATGCAAAGAAGTCCGTGAGTGCGTTCCGCAGGTCTCCCTCATTTGCGAAGGATCTTCCATGGAGGTGGTTGTCGCGGGAATGAAACGGGTGGTAATCTGTTGGTGTAAGGTCCGGTGAATATGGTGGATGGCACAGTGTCTCCCATCCAAGTTGCTGAAGGGTCTCCCGGGTCCTCTTTGCCACATGTGGCTTGGCATTGTCGTGCAGGAACAGCACACCCTTGCAATTCACCAATGCCGGCTCCTTCTGCCGCAATGCATGGTGCACCCTTTGTAACTGCTGAGAGTAGAGGTCAGCAGTGATGGTCTGACCAGGTGGAAGGAGCTCGTAATGCACCACTTGCCGACAAGTCTATCATACAGAGAGCATAACCTTTCGTGGGTGCAGAGGTGGTCTTGAGGTGTGAGGAACAGGGTCACGTGGCGACAACCAATGTCTGGTACTCTTGGGAGTGTCATAGAGGACCCACTTTTCGTCACCAGTAAGCAAGCGATCACATATGGGTGTGTTCAGGTGCCGAGTGAGCAAGGACAAACAGGCTGTCACTCATTGTTCCTTGTTGGCTGCCGACAATGTGTGGGGTACCCACTTGCTTAACTTGTATGACTTCCCTATCCCATGCAGGTGCGGTCTGACTATTTCAGCAGAAACTTGGAACTTTTATGCAAGTTCATCACACGTTAGACCACTGTCCTCCTTGATGGCTGCTTTCAGGGCCTCGTCATCCAACACATGTGTTTGTCCACTGCGAGGTTCATCCGAGAGGCTCACATCTCCCGAACAGAATTTCTGGAACCAATGCCTGGCAGTGCATTCGTTCACAGCATTCTCCCCAAATGCCTGGCAAATGCGGCGACTCGATGCAGCAGCTGACAGACCCACTTTAAAGTCATACAACAAACACACGCGAACAAGCTGCTTCGATACCTCCATTTCTCTTCAACACTGGACGAGCTATGACTGCTTGCTATGTATGCGCAACGTACCTGTATTACTGACAGTCGATGGTCAGACTAACTCCCGATCACTTGGCAGGCACATGCGTCATTTCGTTTCCGCTCTGTGATCGCATGATTAATGGGACGTCAAAAACGGCAAGAACTTTTTTGGTTACCTTGTATATAATGAGCAATTACCTACGTATTGAAACTGAATGTATAATAAATATATGAAAAAAATTGGTTTGCCAGCAGTAAACATGGTAACATTGAGAATGCGTGACTTCTATAAAGGAATGAAAAATAACAAAAGTGAAAATGGCAACACTTGAGTTATCGTGCACATGCGTAGAAAGTGTTTGCAGGGCCACATCACCATCGTAAGTACGTGTCACGGTATCTAGTGACATGTGAAACGCAGTTCGATATAAATTATTTTAGTTTATTGATTCAGGTTATGTTCAGATATAAAAGTGTAAGGTATCTTATTTTGTGGATAAATTTGTATCCAAGCCAGACATCGGGAGTTGGGGACGGGTTTATCTTGAGTGACAGCGGAACTGTCTTTTCGGCTTAGGACATGACATATTTGCACCGACACGGAGATACGAAAGGAATATTTTCGCCGCTACCGAGCTTGAGTCGCAGCAGGCGTTCTAACCCATGTTCACGGATGACCAGAGATCCCAGCTGGAGCCCAAGCTTGCAAGGATCGACGACGCGCACTTGACCGCGTTTCAAGACAATGGAGAGAGGTCATTTCCACCCCCTCAGAAAGAGAAGCGAAGCCACCTTAGCGTCATTCCCAACGGACGAATTTGAATCTCTCTTAAATACGCGGTGCTACCATTCCAGAGACAGTTTTTACGTGGATTTCACAGAGAGAGCATCTCCGCGCTACACTCTCGCGTGATTATTGTTTTGTGTCCGTGGACTTTGTTTCCTTACGTACCGTGAGTGAATCGCAGATAGGGAGTTACCAGTGTGCGCCTTATTTTGGTGAAGATTACGCGGTGATTTGTTTTTGCCAAGCGTGGACTACATAAGGATGGAGGGCTAAAGAAGATTGAGAAGGGAGCCCGTCGCTCCCCCTGACGCCTGCAACGACGCCGAAGCCAGTCAGCCAACGCCAAAGACGACACCAAAGCCAAACACTGCCCAAAGCCCGAAGGACGTTTTCAGAACGACGCCGATCGAAGCCCGCCACCAGAGAGAGAGATTGAAGGACGACTCCAGAACGACGCCGATTGAAGCCAGAGGGAGAGATTGAAGGACGACTCCAGAACGACGCTTCCAGAACGACGCCGAATTGATGCCCGACACTGGAGAGATTCCTGACCGGCACGTGACCACGTACATCCGACGCTAGTGGCAAGAGGAACGCCCGAAGTACTGAGGAGGTGCAAGTACACCAGATCGTCGCAATTATTCTTCGTCGCGATCGACCTCGGAGGACAATTTCGCCAAAAAGGAACCGTGTGCAAGTCCCGCGTCCAGGAGAGATGAAGGACCACGCCATGTAGCAGAGTCTGGTACAGTATACTTCAGAGGGTCTCATGTACATGTAAACGTGCGTCGTTAGTATCAACACCGTACAGTTAACGCCGAAGCCTCACTTATTCGCAAAGTTACTCAGAAAAACCCAAACCTAATTTCCGCGTCTGATAATTTTTGGTATTATTGTAAAAAAAGGGTTATTTCATGTTCAGATGTTCTAATTTAATTGTCTGCATTCAGCGTTAGAAGCTCCATTTCTTGTGTAACCGACCGCCCCGTCGCGCCATTTAATTTGTCAATAGTTGACTGATGAGTTCTTTTAATTGTGGAAAGCGTAGTTGTTTTTATTTCAAGGTCGTGTGCGTGAAATAGTATTATTTGTTGCATAGTGGTTTTTAAGGTAATTTTTGCTCGCGCCGACGATTGATTAGTGTATTCCGGCAGCTGGAGCCAATTAAGTTTTTGCATCACTATGTAATTGAGTAGTTGTTCTCATTGGACGAGAGAGGCTTGTGTGTAATACCCCCGTCCGAGAAACTTATAATGTGCTTACGACTCGATGCATACGTTCATTAGAACGAAAGATTTAACCACGCCGACCCAATTGTCTTAGTTAACCGCTTTCCGAGGGCTGGCACTTAAGTTAATTTAAAAGAGCACAGGAGCTGGCAGACAAATGCCCTAAATTCGCATAAAGGTTTAAAAATTAAAAGGAATGATATGTTAATGAGATCCATGATTTGTATCCATACTTCACATGTAAAAATACCTCATGTGTGTGAAAGAGAGATAGAGTGAATGTTGAGAGAGTGAGGAGGATTTGTAAACAGTTGTCGATTGCAATATTTTTTTGTTGTTACAATACATATTCACTTTTTTACCGTTCGTCAGTGTTGTTATTTGACGTTTTTCAGGTACCGGATATTATGCTATTAGTGTTTTATGATTGTTCGAATCTACATCTCAAAGGTAAACCAAGCAGTGTAACATTTCAAGGTATTAATCTCCGCCTCGCAATAGTATGACAATAAACGACCGTCTCAGTACCGAACTTGATAACTGGACCGTGAGTCACGACCGGTTTCCCGTACACATAACGACGTTTGGCCCCGTGCCGGGGTATGATTGACACGTCATTTCGGGGGCCGTGAGTGCACTCGTTACAAACGTATGTGGCCATAGTTTGAAGTACTTAGCAAGTTGGGAGATATGTGCTAACAGTACCCAACTTGCCCTGCCTAACCTATCCACGTAGGGATATAATTGCAGGAATAAGCATGTAAATAAGTTAGGTATGTAAAGTTTTGTTTATTTAAGCTATCATATGCCTACATAGTTAGGTTAGGCAGGGAAGGTTTGGTGTTGTTAGCATGTATTTCCAAATTGTTAAGGCTGTTCCTAGCCACTCGTTACATTGTATACTTGCAAACTTTGTACTATACCAAGAGAATTGTTTTAAAAATAGCAGTTAAAAGCAATGTGCCCATGTGTGGGATATGGATGGGGATTGAACGTCTCCAGGTTAGGGACATGTAGGAAACCTATATTACTGCGTACATCAATAAACCTTTAGGTTTAGGAGTGCCAAAGTAGTAGCTCATCTGTCAACTCAAATATAGGTACAGCACAATGTGACAGATGACAGAATTCCTTAAAGTCCGGCGAAGTCCACTTATAGGTCAAGTTTGAATCTGCAATTTCGATTGGGATCCAAACTATATTGTGTACCTTCACCGGGAATCAAACCAAGGAGGCCATCATTACAAGACGATATGTCTCTGTTGGTTTGGCAACAACTGCTAATAAGAGACTGCAACTGAACTAAATGGAAAAGGCTTTTGTAGTGACAAAAATGTAGCTAATCAAAGTTGCTATGCTATAAATTTGCAGTTGCTATGAGAAGGTGACTGAAGCATACGTGGCATTTACTTTGTTACATCACTATTCTTTACAACTAGATTTTTGAGAAAAGGCACAGGAAACTGAGAAGACACAAGACTAGAAGTATACTATTTGTGTTGTACAGTCACGGATACATCTGGGTGGTTGTATCTAGATTGGTTTTCAGTGTCTTTGCTTCAAAACTGATTATAACTACAAACAAAAGTTATTAGCAATTACAATGCTATTCGAATCATGGAAAAGAGTTGCTGTTTTACATAACTATTCTTAAAACTATAAAACAATATAGGCCTACGTTTTCACACACATTGCCAATCAATTATTATTATCTATTATTATTAGTAGTAGTAGTAGTATTGTATGTGGAGACTTTCTGGTCGATACACAATAATCCAGAACAACCTTTTTTCCTATCTTCATTTTATCACATTTACTGAAATGGCATATCTATTCTATTTTGATGTACTATCACACACTTCATCCAAGAGTTATTTGAAATTATTAACCGTAAAGTTTGCATTTTGTAGCCCTTAACATAAAACTTTCTTTTTTTTAAAAATTTTATAGAAAGTTGTCTAACTATTTATTCTTTGGATTAAATGGAAGAATATTAAAAGATGATGTTAAAATTATGACCTAAATTTTTCATTTTACACCTAATTTTTCGATTTAAAGCATTTTCTTGGATTATTCTGTTGAACTACTAATTGCCTGAACAGCGTTTCTGTTATCGGCTATAAAATAAGATATTTGTTGTTTTTTTCTCCCACCTAGTTTGAAACAAAGAATGCAATTTGTCAGGGTGGGGTTGATGGATTGATTCAATCCCCTTCCTAACGCCAACCTTCAGAGCTGAGGGAAAGGCAATTTTTCTTGGGAAAACGTGTCATCAGTCTTTCAGCTTTCACTACAAAGAAAAACGTCGTACACAGAAACTCGATATAGGAGTACGTCTAAATCAATTGTAATGTTTTAATTAAAAGTTTGCAAATAGATGGCAGGACTATAATGAGATGTATCTTTATAATTCATTAATACATTAATTTTATTCTTTTAAACTGTGACAAAACTTTTGTAAAGCAATAAATACATTATACTAAATTCTGTTATACAAAAAATCAACTGTAAAATACATAGTTTCCTGCAACAATTCTCTTGAATTAGATTTATAAGAATAGCTACAGAAAACTAAATTATTGTCATGTACCATCACAAATAGGATTTTTTTCATAGATACATATGGATACATTGGCCACCCCTATCATACGTGATAAAGAAATAAGAAAAATGGTCATCATGAGCAAACCTTGATAATATCTTTTATATTTATATTTTTTCAGCATCCAGGTTTTTGAGAAAGACAGAAAATGCAAGTCTATTTCCATGTTATTTGCACACACTGCTTCTCTGCTTAAAAAAAAATGATTTCACGTAGAAATGAAAGTTAATTAAAAAAATACACACCCTAAGCATTCACACTCCCTGAATGCTCGGTGGCCGAACACAGTAAGTTGTCGAATTTTAATCTCGCCACCAAAGTTCCCAGTTTAAATCCTGAGTTGAGAATCAGTGTTCTTTGAGAGCATCCCTTCGTCAATTTCATCTAATCATCACTCATCGTCAAGATTAGCCAAAAATGATGGAAATGCGATGCTGAGTAACAAAATACTTAAATGTTTTATTAAAAAAACAAGGTCACATTATTGCAACATGTTACTGCAAACCACAACTCACCCGATGGTCAGTTTCTTATCTCTTCATCAGGGAAAATGCTCAATTAGCTCCTACGGGGATTCGAACCCCGGATTTCCTGAAGACCAGGCAACAGAGGAGCCTAAATGAGCGGTAAAACTAATTATCTATCTTAAGATTAAAGTAAAGTATTGTTGTAGTAATATGTTGATTCCATCTCCACTCTTGTTGTAGTTGTTATACTTGAACTACCTGGAACTTAAAACCTTTATCTGAGAGAACAATGATTTTTTGTCAGTCTGTTATTACTCCTACAGAACTTAACTGGCTTACTAGTAACTTAAAGGCAGTACTTACTACAAATCGTACTACTGTTTAGATTTCTGAAAACCAATATATACAAATTTTGGTCATTATCAGTTACCATGGAAACCCTTATTTGCACACAGTATTGTTGTCATTCTTCCACTTAACTCAATTGTTGCCAGTCTTGAGGCAGAAAGTGAAAAAACCAAGGCATTGTTGAGACAAAGTCTCGAGACTTCTTTCTTTCCCTCCACCGAAGTTTGCTTCATTATACAGATTTAGTTCGAAGTATGTTAACTAAGTAACTAACTCTCTAGCCTTCTTAAACCCGAAGGTTCATGGCTGCAGCAACACAGGCCTTCCATCTGTCCCTATCTTGAGCAAGATCTATATACTCTTTTCCATCCCTACCGATTTCCTTTAGGTCCATCTCAACGTTGTCCCTCCATCTTCGTCTTGGCCTTCCTACAGGATGTTACAGTTGGATAAAGTGCATCTCAGTGCAGTGGCGCAACCTCAAGGGGGCAAACATTGACAGCCAAGTGTACCTGTAGAGGGCTACTACCACCCACAACTTCAAATTTTATGCAAATAAAAATACTTTTCGTAAAATGTTCTTAGTCTTATCAAGTTCAGCAGGAGTCGGCCCTGGGTGCCGAATGTTCTAAATGAAAATAAGTTGTAAAATTTATTGATTGGTTTGTGGTTTTAAGTTCACTTTATGCACATAAAGACTAATCAGTACTGGACCTACAGTTTAGAGTGGGATCCAAACCACTGTGCCATGTGCCTCCACCGGGTATCAAACCCTTGATCACAAGGCGACGATGTTACCACTACACAAAATTGTAAAAGAAAGAATGCATTGGTGTCCCGTGAAATTATTTGCACCCTATTAAATCAATATTGATTTCAGCCTGCCAAAAAAATTAGATCCAAAAATTTTCTTGCTCGCTTCGCTCGCAGTATTTCTTTGATCTCTGTAGTGCATTGTAAATTACCAGACAGGGAAATAAGACTTGTTTTAAATGCATAAACAATTGTTTTAAGGAAAGGGAACTTGCACCTTTTAGACACAATTTATGTCATTTTTGCTGTTTTTGTGAGATGGATGAATTGGTTGTGTAATGTATTTAAATAATATATGTTGTATATAATATTATAATCAGTCGGTAACGCGTCTGACTACCATGCTCAAGGTCCCGGGTTCGATCCCCGGCCGGTTCAAATCCGGGAACTTTTCTAAAGGTGGAAGCGGCCCCGGCGCCTACCCAGCGTCGAATAACATGGGTACCTGGGGGGAAACCCTGGGGGGTAAAGGCGGTCAGGGGCGTGATGCTGATCACATCACGCCCACTCACGACCGGATCAAGAAAGTGTTGGGCGTTACCCCCACACCCCCTATACGCCTTCATGGCGTGGTGCTATGCACAGGGGAACACTTTACCTTTTTTATATAATATTATTAATGAAACTTTGAATACATACACAATTTAGTGTCCACGTCACTCCATGTTGCATATATGTGAAACATATATCGTGCATGAAAGTTATACATGTTAATGTAAAAAAGAATTATATTTTGGATCAAGCATTTTCTGGCTTTCAAAAATAGTTTGTATACTTGTTTTCCATTATTAATGTGAAATTGAATGTGTTGAAAAAATAATGCAAATCGTTTGTTCGAACACAAATGCTTTAGCATCGACTTCTACCCCTTTTTTTGCATAATTTACGAGGATAATAACGTCTTTGATACTACTACTACTACTAATAATAACAATGTTGGTCCCGGCTTGAGCATGGATGTTTGTGAGTGTCCATTGATCAATTTCATCATATCATCATCACCCATCCCCATCTTTGCAAATTAGCCAAAAGTGGCACAAGAAGCGAAGTAAAATAAAGCAAATCAATAATAACAATAATAATAATAATAATGTTATAATAATATCATTATTATTAACATTATTATTATTGGTACGTTTATCCTTGTACTCCCCCCCCCCACAACAAAAATTTGTGGTTGCACCTCTGCACTCAAAGACACCATAGATGTTTTGATGCCTGATGAGAAGAAATGGACAAACACACATACTGTGATGGTTCCGGCACACAATGTTAATGCATGGAAACAGAGGAGTTGAATGGTAAAAAAAGTTCCGATTTCATGTCCTGATTAAAATGGCGACGATTTAGGGGATAGTTGCTCCCCATTTTTTTGCCTTCTCACTATGGCCTCTTAATTCTAAGCCTTGTCTACCAAAAGAAAGTAAACTTTCCTTGCAACCCCCCCCCCCCCACTGTTTTTGGAACCCAATTGCCACCACTGGCCTTAAAGCCTTAAACATACAATTGTGAGGTTCTGTGTATACCCCTTCAAAAGATGGTGTTCAGCCTGGATACGTGCCTGTGAGACTGTCTTGAAGAGAAACCAGAACAATTGTAAATAAACAGGAATTTCAAATGTTTTACAATAGCAAAAGCAAACAGTTTGGAGGTGAAAAAAAGGGCATTATTGTTCAAATGCCAGAAAATTTGTAATTAATGCAATTGGAGGTATAAAAAAGGTTGTAAACTTTAGTTTGTTTAATGTCCCTTCAGACTGTCATTTATTCACAAGAAATTCCCTCAACTCTTTCAGTCACACTGAGACATGTTCTTATTGTACGGATATGGAGTATATGTTGAGAAATGTTCTAAATTTTGGAAATAATATGTAAAAATAGCTAAAATATGTCAAATATGAGCCAAAACCTAATACATAGGGTAAACTTTCCTGAAATTGACACTGCCCAGTTTTTTGGCACGTTGAGGAATATTTGTAGAAATTAAGATCTGTGTGAAACTGGCAACATTGGTCTTGTTCCCACCTTAGTTTACCTCCGCAACCAGTCTTGACCAGATGGGGAACCTGGATATCAGCAGCTATATATTATGCTAACAACCTTGAAAAAATCAGTGAGGTGATAGATGCTCTTCCAGAAAATGAAGCAGCTTCAATTCGTGAAGTGAAAAAACTCCTGTGCTATTCAAGTTTATTTTTGCACATTATGGTGCATTCCCAGAGACAATTACAATTACAAAACTTTAAAAAAACACCTTGTAGCATCCATGAAAATGTACGAGGAATCTATGCAGCAGATGATGTAAGTGCCAGGAGAAAAGGGGGAAGCTGTTGCGGAAAAGTGCAAGCGGGTAGTGAGTGCAAATGAGGACTTGAAACAATTGAAAACAATTTGTGATATTCTAAAAGGTGAAAATGCTGTTACCGAAATGCATCCAGCTACATTAGCTTGTTTTATGTATGCTCCAATAACTTCTGTCGAAGTAGAAATATCATTTTCTATTATGAAAAACATTCTCTCAGACAGACTACTATCAATGAATGTTGAGTAATTAAAAAAACACCTTGTAGTTATGTGCAATCAAGACGGAGAAAATTGAAATGCTCTTCCCAATGTAGATTTTAACATGTTGCCAGAAATTATAGATAAAAGTAAGCAACTCCAAATGTGCCTTTTTTCGGTTTATTTTGCCTTTTTTTCATTTTTAGTGCCTATTTTCCACATTATAAATGCCTTTTTGCCTGCCTATTTTAACGAAAATAAATGCCTGAACTTCCGGGCTCTATTCATGACATTTACAAGTGGCGGCTATTTCGTTTCTTATTTCTTGTGGAAAAATCGCGTATCTCGGGAAGTCTTTTGTGATTTTCAAGATTTCTGCTCAATTCTAGCAGGTAGGTTAAGGAATGTGTTTTCATGTTTCTCTTGTTATTTATTGTTGTAATGAAATTATTGCGCATGGTTCTTGTTTAACGATTAGTTAGACCCTAAAGGAAGTGCATTGATGTCCCATTGCCAACAAATTGTTTAATCGGAAAAGAGAGAGGTAGAGATGAATAAATAGTGACTCATAAAAAAGGAGAAAGATACGTAACGGAGGAAGAGTGAACAAGATAGTGAAACAGAAGTGGAAGGAAAAATAAAATAACGGAGGAAGATAGGAAAAAAATGAAACTGAAGAGAGAGAACGGTGGAAGGTGAAAAAAGAGAAAGGGATGTTTAATCGCTGCACGCTTTCGAGGGTGCCAATAATTGGTATTGCTAATGTGCATGATGCCCATTTACTTGGCACAAGGGCCAATATCTTGCAATTTGGAAGAAATAGGCCTTTCATGTTTTTAACACTACCATGGTGCTATTTAAAACATAAGAATGACGATGCGAGCGTTCTCACTTTAATAGCTTTATGTTAAGCAGTAGTTGCCACTAGTGCCAAGCAGCATTCAGACTGACAACTACTGGTACAGACTTTTGATATTTAAACCATTTCACTTATTTACTTTTCTGAGTTCTTTCATAATGTTCATTAGGCATACTCCTATTTGAATTGTTTTATAACTACAATATAGGCTTAGCTGCTACGTAGCCTACAATAACTGTGAATGTTAGAGGATTAGCACATTGTAAATATGGAGTGCCAATAACTGGTCAGTGTATGCCAACAACTAGACATTATCAGGTTCTGACTAAAAAAATTAAATAACTGCTATCTGTTTTTACTATGTCTCAATCAATTTCACTTCAGAACAGGTGTCAAAGTTTATAAAATACTGAAACCCAAAAAATGTACTGCTACAATATGTGTAATTAATTTTTTTCCAACTAGTTCCTCTTAAAGTGCCAATAACTGGTATACTTACCCATGTACAAATATGGAAAATAAAAACTGAAATTTTTGAGTCTACATACCATGACGTGCAAAGTTAATACAAAATATAACTGATTTCAGCTTCAAACATAAATACGTATTTATATGTAAATCCGTTCCCTGCTCATCACTCTTCAAAGTGCATCTTCTATACTCAAGCAAGATAGAAGACTCATTTTGCTGCTTTGAGCCATCGTTGTAAAATGCAAGAGTTCAAATTTCAAGAAGTCAAGGGTCGCAGGTTAGAATCCCAACCTGGGCATCCCTTGCATGTCCCTTCATCAATTTCACCATATCATCACTCATCCTCATCTTTGCAATTAGCCAAAAGTGGTAGAAATGTGAAGTAAAATCAATGAATCAATCATTCAAATTGACAATACACCTCTGTAGCTGAACATGTTGGGTCAAGGCCACTGTTAGGAAACCCAAAGCCCTGTTTGAACGAAAATATAGATACCTGTCATTCATCATATAATCTACTCAACCTTCCGCCTCTCCACCCTCAATACATGCAGGAATTCCGGTAAACCACTGATGAAGTTTCACGTTGTATAGAAGACAAAGACAAACAACTTTTCTTTTAAATTGTTTCCACTCAGGCATTGTTTTGGTGCTACCAGTACTCGAAAAACATTATATTTTATTGTGCAGTAATCAAAGTAGAATTCCTAGCTCTGGGGGAGAGGTGCATAGTTGAGTTTGGAAATAGAGAGAGAGAGAGAGGAGAGTCTTGTATGGATCAAGCATTTGTGTAATGAAATTCACCATTCAAGCTGCCGTGCATTAATGATCACAATTTTGTGTTTTATTATTTCTACTAATAATTGAATATTCCATTTACAGCAAGGATTCAGAATATTCCTTGGAGTCACTCCAACAATAAGCAACTGGAGTCCAGCTGGAGATGAATTCTCGTTGCTGCTGGAAAACAACCCACTGACTGAATTTGTGGAACTTCCAGACAACTGTCTCCAGTTGAAATATTCCAATATTTTGACAGGTGTCATTCGAGGTGCTTGTGAAATGGTAAGAACAAAACATTATTGTTGTTACCTTGAAGAAAGGTTAGGACTCAAACTGGGGTCTCTGGCATACTGATTTCTCTACCAACGAAGCTACCGATCCTGCACTGGGTTTGCCTGATTTTATTCTTCTGTTTCATGCCTGATGTGTAGACCTCGGATTTTAGGTTTTTAACCTATTTTTTTTCCTTTACAGGTATGTAAGGAATAATAAGTTATGTCAGCGTTTCTTTAAAAAACACAATGACTGATGAAGTTTTATAGTGTGTAAAAAATCTATTTTGCTTGTTAGAACCTATATTAGGTTTATGTGCCTAAATTAAGCCTTTTTTTTAAAGTTTTTATGTATTTATTAAGGTTTTACGGGATTTTTATGTCACGCAGAGGCATTTTCTTTGTTTGGTCACGAAAAAAATTCAATGACTGAACGTGTTTGTAACGTACTCTCTGTCTTCCCAAGTCCATGGTGGTTTTTCAAAGCTCAAATGTCTGGTGCAACTGTTACCTGTACAGTTCAAAGTGGTCTGATCTGTGTGGTCTTGCTCACTTTCACGTCACTTCGGTTCTTTGTGGCATTCACGCCTTGCAAACTAACATTTAAACATCATTGATGTTTGCACCACTGAGTATGTTTTGTTGAAATATTATTTTCAGCACATAAGATAATCCTCGCAGACAAAATTGCGGAGTTTGACTGTGGATAACATGAAAAAAGATTTTTGCCTAACAATTCGGCGAAGAGTGGATTTTAATAGCAAATTTCTGTTCTGCAAGTTCTGCCATCGCCGAAGGGTTATGCAACACAGATAACATTAAGCCAGATAGTGCGTATTTCAAGATATAGGTGTCCCATTTTCATTGCCAGTGACTATACCTAATCAGCATTTTTCAGGAATTTTGAAGTATTTTTGAACCTACTTCAAGATTTTATGAGCCTAACTTAAGATTTGTAGGACCTATTTTAAGATTTTTAGGACCTATTTTAGGATTTTTAGAGCCTATTTTAGGAACCTAAAAGCACACTTTTTAGAACCTAAAAATCTGATGTCTACTGATGTGTTAACTAAGCTGGTAGAGCAATGGCACGGTATGCCAGAGATTCAGGTTTGTGTCCAGGTAGAGCCTGCATTTTTGCTTGAAATTCTTTGTAAGGTGTTGTCGTCACATGAATGATGCTTCACATAGGCTTCTTAAAATTGTTATATTGTACTATTCACTCACTGCCTAGATGTAAGTAATTATACTGAGGTAGCAGTTTAGTCCTTCAGTTGGACAAAGCATAATTGAAGGGCTTAGATGTAAAACATGGTAAGTGACAATTTGCATTGGACACAGTGAAGCCTTCTGAAATTGGTAAACACAACACAAAAACAATTTATCTACAGTATAGCTTCTAAGAATCCTCCTCCGTGGCCGTGCGGTCTAAGGCACCTTTCTTTGAATGGCGGCTGCGGGTGTAGGGCTGGTGGCAACCCACCACCGAGAGGAAATTGAGGAATTACGAGTGAGTTGCATAATCCAGTTTCGAAAATCTCCTATAACGGATGGGGGTTCGACGTGCTGACCCCATGTCACCGCATTACTGGTTTAAGAACTCCACACCTCTAGGTAGGATTGTGCAGGGAGACTGGCAGTCGGGAGATAGGCGAAGGCCCTTCAAGGGCTGTCGTGCCATGGATTATTATTATTATTTATTATTATAGCTTATAAAAACCTTTCTTCTTAATGAACTCAGAAATGACCAAAATGTCACTTACCATGCTTTACACCCAAGCCCTTCAATTTAAAACAACTGAATATGGGGAAAACATGTACACTCTTTATTTCAACTTTTAGGTTCATTCTTTCCATTTGTAGTTAGAAGCAATACATATTCTGGCTAGGGGGAACTCCATTTGTCATTTCTGCAATGCCCTTATGGAGGGTACTTGGAAAATAATGACTAATTTGGCTTCTTGCTGCTTCAAGAAACCCTGTTGTGGCTTAGTCGCAGCAGGGTGTAGAACATTGTTGTGAACTGTCCTCGTCACGCTGTCAGGTTCAGGGCAAAATTGTAGCCAAAAAAAAGTTGCTGGGAAGTTGCAGGGGTACACAAAAACTTGTTTTCCCTTGCATGTACCTACGAAAGTATTACATTACATCAAGAGTAGCTGCCGGCCCCTGTGGTGGAGTGGTTAGGACATCGTGCTACGACGCCAAGCATTCCAGGTTCGAATCCCAGCCTGGGCATGGATGTTTGTGAGTGTCCATTCATCAATTTCATCACTCGTCCCCATGTTTGCAAATTAATTAAAAAGTGGCACAAGAAGCGAAGTAAAATAAAGCAAATCAATCAATTAAGTTTTATAAAACCCAAAAGTATGAAAAAGGTTAAGTGGTAGTTCAGCAAAAGCTAAGCCTTACCCAGCAATAAAGCCAATTCACTTTTAGAAAGTGCAAGAAGGCACCAGTAAGAAAAAGAAAGTAAGTGACAAGGTTTGACAAACTTTTTTCTTCATTGAGTGATGCATGGTCGGGTCATCGAGTCCCATCACCACTTTTTCTGGCTTTCAAGAACAGAGCCTGCTGCTTCGTCTTTTCAAGTAACTCCCCAGTTTTTCTTGCACTCCTGGGTCAACACTGAATTTTGGGGACTCCCACCAGGAATCAAATTTGGGACCACCCATACCATTTGGCTATGTAGGAACCCAAAAGAAAGACATAAGAACAACAAATATGACACCTTAAAATCCAACTGAGTCGCTCACGCAAAACACAAATATTAAAACAAATAAAATTAATTAATTCCTCAGTTAATTGGTAGGGATGGAAAAGAGTGTATAGATCTTGTTCAGGATAGGGGCAGATGGAAGGCCTGTGTTGCTGCAGCCATAAAACTTCGGGTTTAAGAAGGCTAGAGAGTGAGTTAGTTAGTTCATTGGGAAAAAATATAACTAAAGCATTTTTGTGTGCAACAAAATATATTATGTACTTAACATGGTGTCTCTTCATTTTAGGTACAAATGGATGTTACATCGTGGTTCATTCAAGATCACCTGAAAGGCGATAATGTGACAGAATTGAGAGTGAAATTTATAAAACGATTAGAAGATGCTATTCCTGCAGGGGAAGACTAACTGTACACAAACCTGCAATTTTGTTATCTATTTGCAACTGTATTTCTTAATGGTGTATTTATGCATACATGTATATTCATCGATCTCGAACTATTAGATTACTTTGAGCAATATGCAATAATATTGTGCAGTACTCTTTTCTGTAACAGCCTGGTTATGTTTTTTCTTTCCTTTTTTGTTGAAGTATTGTAAATGTTTTATTTTAATACCTGTTTATGGAAGAATAAATTACATGTATGAGTTTTGATATCCAAAAAAGAAGGTGTTTTCTTATTAATAATTACTGAAATTTAACTTCCTACCATACTATGAATAAATGCGTGAATAAATATGCTCAGGACGTGCTCACAAAATGAGCACCTGCCCAAAAGGGAATGTGCACTCAGATTTTGATATGAATGAATGCTCTCAGGAATTGAGCAAGTTTTTATGTGTATTTGCATGAAAGAGTGGGGGAACTGGAAGGAACGGCCACAATTAGGGATGTAGCAAGAGAATTAACAGCATCAACAAAATAATATACTGCACGATTCGTAACTGTAAGAGTTCTCAAAATTACTGTATTTTCCCTTGGTTCTCAAACTATGGGTGCAGTTGAATGATGAAGACATAGAGAGTAGGGTAGCTGATATGGCTCTTGTATATACCTTTCCACTGGCACTAACTGGCGACCAGGTCCTGTTCTTTATAATTCACACAAAGGGACACACTCGTACCCAAGGTAATTTAATATATAAGGTAGCGCCATCCGAAAATTGCCGATCATGCACGAGCACGTGACGTCATGTGGGAGGATCGGTTATGCTCGGTGCCCCTTCGGTTATGTTCGTTCGGGGCTTGGCCGAAGCAAACGGCCGCTATCACTTCTATGCGAGTTTCAGAGAGGAAAAGCATTTCATTACTTTGATTTACATTTAATTAGCTATCATACTTCGGGATGGTATTGAGGTATTCCTTTAATGATTAGTAACATAATTAAAACATGCTACTTTTAAAAGAGGGAAAATTGCACATGCAAAAGTATTGTAAAAATTCATGTTTCTGAAACCTGATCGACATATTACAAAGAAGGTTGTCCGTGTTCTCATTAGAATTTCAGATTTCATCATTTCATAATTCGTATTATGATTTTAATAAGAAACGTTGCATGCTAAAGAAGAATTGTATAGTGAAATAGTTACAAAGAAAGAATTGATTGACAGATTTGGTTTATTTTTGCTTTTCTGTCTTTTTTAAATATGAAAGGAAAACCCATAAGAGGTAGTCCCCCCCCCCCCCCTTTCGATCTCTTTCTTTGTTTCCACAAGCAGGCCTCCTTGCCGTAGTGGTTAGCACATCGCACTTCAACGCCAGAGGTTTGGGTTTGAATCCTGGCTTGGTCATGGATGTTTGTAAGTGTTCATTCATCATTTCATCACTCATCCCTATCTTTGCAAATTAGCCAAAAGTGGCACAAGAAGCGAAGTAAAATGAAGCAAATCAATCAATCAATATTTGTTTTCACATATACTATCACATTTACTAAATTCTCAATTTTCTCATTAAGAACAAATCAATGTCTTACCCGATTAGATTTGAATCCGGGACCCCTGGCGTCGAAGTGTCATGTGCTAACCACTACGCCAAGGAGATCGACAGAGGCCTCCGAGGTACTATGGGCCTCACAGAACGTCACAGGAGTACTATCGGATTATAAATTATGGATATTAGAGTTTGGATAATAAATAAATAAATTATATAATATATAATCTATAAATAAAAAAAACACCCGTTCTTTATTTATAGAATCTCAAAGAGAGCGATAGTTTGCCAAACTAAAAAATAATCCTATTTTGTTCTCACGATGATAAAAATAGAAGGCATAATCAAAAATAAATTGGTAACTATAGATTGACACAGAATTGAATATGCTGAATTTTGATGTAACTCGTTTTATGTGGTTCTACTGATTAACTTTTAATTGGAGTCCAAACTTGAATATCCGTAATTTTTAATCCGATAGTAGTCCGGTATAATCTACTTACAACATTTAACACAACGCAGTGCAAAAGCCTAATATTTAGTTTTCTGACTGAATTATTTCCTTCTTATTCATTCAGAACGTTGCAATCATTTCCAGGAACATTTCAAATTTTACATAACATCAGAAAGTATTAAAATTATACTGATATACTTAAAATCCAATCTTTACCATTCTAACTTTATTTTTGAAATTAGCAAGTGAAAGAAGCACTATACAATAAATTCGAAAGAATTCCCAACCTTCTTCATATTCATTTCATTTATTTACTGCACATTAATTTACGTACGGATGAAAGTTCCACATGCAAAAATTTTTTGGAAAGTTTTATGTGGAGGAAGAATGACGAAATAGTTTGTAAGATAGTAGTTTCAGACTTTGAAAATGCAATTTCAGTTTGTAATTTGCAGATATTTTTAATTTCTCTGGTTCAAATTTGGCTGCAAATTATCGTTGTCATAGTTCTAGTTTTTCGTATTAAGAACTTTACATACACACGCGTGCAGAAGACGAGCCAAAGTGTACAAGTACTAATTTAACTAACTTAACCTACTCGAAATACTTGATGAGTACTAGGAACATCAAACTTAAATGTCTTAACCTACTAATTCAAGCCTATAGAAATAGATTTATGATCACACGGTAAATGAAACGCTTTGAGAATATCGATGAAAATATCTTAGTTTAATTAAACAATAAAGGAGAAAAGTTACATGAACTCACAATCATTGACCGTGCAACTGTACGAATCATTATTCGTTAAAGGACTTCGTCCGCAGATTTTCCATTTCCATTTCCATGTGTGTCTGAGTTGTATAACACATTTGTTATACAACACATGCGACACACATTTGTACATTAACGAAGTAACTTGCATTACACTAATCTTAGATCTTGTCTTTTTGACAGAAATGTACTATAAAGAAATAATGTAACATCCATTGGTTTATATTGAGTACAAGGGTACAAAATTATTCACAATATATTTGTGAAATACCAAAATTGAACAAAGTTGCAAAAATTTCAAGGATAGATGTAATATTCACTCATGCAATATTTACCATCGTGCATACAACTCTATGTAACTCGAATTGAAGATGTACTAAGTTAATTTGATTTCCAATAGCGTGGAAGTTAGTACGCGATCTTCTAAATGCACATTTTCGACAACGTTTTTTCAAAATGTGAACATACAAATCACAATCAACATCGGTTTGTGTTAAATAAATGAATTTGTTAGTAATTATAAATCCGACTTACATAAAATGTACATAACAAATCAGTTAGGCTCACTACGTACTTCGCAATAGTTGAACACATTTTCAAGATATTGATGACTTTTCTTGTGGTAATGTCGGTTAGGTTACGTTTTAGATTTTGAACTTCTTTATTTAGTTAAAGCAGGTTGATAGAGGTTGTTTGTAATCTTTAATTTATTTGCTTCTGAATGCAGACGTGTGTTTCTCCTTTGTAAACGATCGAATATGTTTTCCAACTACGAAACATTGCTTGCAGTTTGTGTATATATCTTCGTCTATATATTTTTCTCTTTTCTAACAGCATAGTCTCTTTAGCTTGTTTAGGGCACGTCTTCCTCGATTTTTTGGTACTAAAGTAGGTAAATTTCTTAAATTGGGTGTAATTTTAGCGATGGCACTGCAGTTGGCTTCAGCACGTTCTTTGGTGGAAAATACAGAAATTCTGCTTTTAGATCTCGCACATAGTCTTCTTCACAATAATTGGCACTGCACACTTGCATTTTTTACATTTCGTCTACAAGCATGAATCCACTGTTTACTTACGCAATTATCGACTGGAAATCTATGATATTTTATGTCAGTTCCTTTAGTTTTCTGGTTATAGTTTTCATAGCTTGCTACAGCACAATTAGACATGATTGCAGTCTACAAGTACAAAAATACAATAAAAATAAATCGAACGCTACAAAATCAACAACCTGCTTGTTCGGATTTTTGCGACGTGTTAGTAGCTAAATGTAACCCGCACAAACTTACTGCACATAACAACGAGCACCATCAAACCCGATCCTCCCAGATGACGTAACGCATATGTACTTCACATAGCAACGAGCACCCCCTGACTCGTACCTGCTATACCTTCTCACAAGCTCAAAGGATTCGCTTCCCTGATCACCCATTTGTATGGAGTGGTATGTGTAAATTTAGAAAAAAAAATCTTTGCAGAGAAAGGCCCAAGTTCCAAACCATGACATTCAACTAAATGATAAGAAAGCTCACAGTCCACCTATTACAAATGGTAATACAATAACCTGAAGCTTACAAACAGTACCTACATCATTGTATAGAGTGGTCACAAAGTGGGTGTATCTGACTCCTCTTCATTTTTCACACTACGATGGTTTTGGTTAAATGTTTGATATGGACACATACCTGATACTTTAAGAGTCTAGATCATCAGTATGGAGACTGTCATCTTCATAGCACAGCCAGATTCTGTGCCATCTTCTGGCAGATGTTATGCCGAGAATAATGTGGGGCCATGTACGTGAAAGCATCTTTCACAGCTGTTCATAACACTTGTGTTGTGTGATACCAGTTATTTCAGACTGTCAGTGATGAACATCCAGAGATTAGGTCGGGACTTCTTGGAAGTTAGGTTAAGAGAGCTGGGTAATCTTCAGAACCTCTTGCCCAGGAAAGTTTGCCAGAATTCGGCTGTGCTACTAAAATGACGGTCTCCATATCGATGTTCCAGACTCATCAACCATTCAGCAATAACCATCGTATTGTCGAAAATAAAAGGGGGTATGCCCACTTTGTGATCACTCTGTATATATGGGATAGATCATGGATATTTAATTTTTGATGGAAAAATGAATACATAGAAATATGAAATTAGGTACTGCAATCCTCATATTACAATACAGTGGTGCCTCACATAATAACGAACACAATTTGTTCCATGACACCGTTCATTATGTGGAACATTGTTTCCCATGGTTCACTAAAGGAATAAATTTTAATCAATTCCCAAGCCCCATCCACAATCACAAAAACATCGAAAAACACAGGGAATATAAAAAACACGAACAGAAAATACAGTCCATACAATACAGTTTGCTGCTGACAGTTTTTTCCTGATAGATTTCTGGCTGGTAACAATACTATGCATCAAACTGGTTTCATGCACCAGTTATTCGTTCATTGCTATTTCAGCTTTGAACATTTTGGCCTGTCTTCCTTTTAGTGCATTTGTAATAGTTTTTTTTTTTTTTTTTACATGACTTGTAGCCCAGTCACTGCTTGTGTATAAAGTACAGTACCCCAAGCACCTGCGAATGAAGTGTACTGAGGGGTTAATCATGTGTGATGATATTCGGATGTTCGTAATGTGGGACATTTTCTGGCTCGAATGAATGTTTGTTATACAAGGCAACACTGTATATGTCATCACTGATGGAAATCCAAAAGAAAATTGTAAGTAAAAGTCTTTTGCAAGACTAGCACTTCGGAACTACATAAAATAACGTAACTCATTTCTGGTTCAAACTGAATTCTCTAAAAGAAATAACGTCTTTGTATTACTGAAACGACACATTTTTGTGGGTCAGTATGGTCAAGTTGGAGGGTCATATTTATATTTCAACATGTCGAAGTAATAGCAAAATTATGGACCATTTAAAAAGAGCTTTCCTCCAAAAATACTATTGAGAATATCTTCTAATTTAAAATCATGATTTTTTTTTCACTATTTCATACTAAGAGGTTTACTGAGGATTTTTCATTTTTTTTACACTATATGCAAATCTCTTAACTGTGATTTCAAGGATCAGGTAAGTAGAAGTCCGAGAGATTCCTGAATTGTTTAAAAGGATGTTATGATGGACATTTTCCTTTTCTGCAATGAATTCAAGAGAGTCATACAAGTGTTTTTGTTGGCCATATCAACAATTTCATTTTATGCTAAATTTGAAATTGAAACATACTGCTTTTGCATTTTAATGATGATTTTGTATTCACTACAAATATGTGATACTAGTTATTTCCAAAGCGAGAGAGAAAAATAGTCACCTTATTTACAAGAAATTGATTGAATTGGTGTAAGTCCAGTTTATGCACAGTAAGGCTAATCGGGACTGGACCTATGGTTTAAAGTGGGATCCGAACCACTATGTGCCTCCACCGGGTATCGAACCTGCGACCCTTTGATGACAAGGCAACGATGCTACCACTGCACCATCGGGGAGGCCGTATTTGCAAGAAATACTTCTATCAAGTTATGATAATGTATAAGTTGTTGCACAGATTAGATTCCTTGTTGAATGAAAAATAAATTATAATTCCCTAAACAGAGTTTAATAGGCTGCGTCAATACTAAATTCTAACCGATACCAATAAAGTGTCAATATAAAATTTATTGATAACAAAATTTGTATTCTAAAAATCATATTAAATGGCAAACTTTCCATGATGAGCATGAGTACCTTCATTAACCCCTTAAGTGTGGATGTGATGTTGCAATGCGGAAGGCGTATATATACACTTTGTGTTGCTTTGACTACAGGGTGGGTGAGAAGTAATTAGACACTGAAAATTTGCTGTAGTTTTTGTAATATTTAAGCAATCTCATTGAAATTATCTGTACATATACATTATGGAATAGGATTACATACGTACGTGCATACGAATTTCACAATATTATGATGTTTGGGTTATAGGTCCATATTTTCTGCATGACACCATGAATGGCGAATGCTACCTGACAAGGGTATGTTTGGGCCATCGTATCTCTCTGGGGAAACCTTGGTGAGCCTGTCTTCATGCAAGGCGGCACGCTGCCACACTTTGCACTTACCGTACGGGCCTGGATTGAACCACAATTTTCCTGGACGTTAGCTGGAACGACGAGGACCTCACAAATTGCCTGCCAGAAGTCCACACCTCACACCCTGTGACTTTGCTTTCTTGTGGGGCTGAGCAAAGGGGGAAGTGTACAAGACAAAACCTGCATTGTGAAACAATTGGAGGCATGGATTTGGAATTTTTTTAAAAAAAATCTACAGAACAACATGGATTTCATCCCCGTTTGTTTGAGGAAGCTGGTGGATGCGGTGCCTACATTGAATTCTGAGTTGGCACATATGTAATCTTATTCCATAATGTATATGTACCGAAATTTTCATTGAGATTACTTATATATTACGAAAATTACAGCAAATTTTCAACACCTAGTTACTCCTCACCCACCCTGTAGATTCAACTGCGGATGGTGTATACAGGGTAAGTCAAAATGATTGACCCGATTACAGAAATTTAGTCTCTGAAATCTAATAAACATACGTTATTGTGAGACATGCGCTTCGAAAGGTTAACTTTCAAAGTTTAGTTTCCACGCAGTGTTTCCACTTTCTACCGCTAGGAGTCAGCAGCGAGGAGGAAAATGGTGTTGACTGGAGAACAGATCTTTCTGTGTGCTTGATTATGATGTGAACAAGTCTGTGATTAGTGTGCAACGGCATTTCCGTACCACCTACTTGGGATTTGTTTGAAAAAAACAGTTTACCTTTCTTAGCACGTCTCACAATAACATTTGTTTATTATATTTCACAGAATAAATGTCTGAAATCGGGTCCATGATTTTGACTTACCCTGTATATATGCCTCAGACACTGAGAATATAACAATCACGTTACGTGAGATTGTGGCAGCTGTAGTAAAAGCAAAAGCAGTAGCAGAAGAGGAGGAAGAAGAAAGAGAATATAAGTTTGATGTAGGAAAAGTTGTCTGCTGTTGTGTGATATAGTTTGTGCATAATAGAAAACCGAAATGTGGCTCAAAAACCAAATATGCGTTATATGAACATTGCACTTGTTTGAAGTTTTAAGTCCACTTTATGCGTATATAAGCTAATCTGGACTTGAGTTACGGTTTAAAATGGGATCCGAACCACTATGCAATGTGCTTCCACTGGGTATCGAACCAGGCACCCCTTGATGATAAAACAATAATGTTACCACTACTCCATCAGGAAGCCCAAGTTGCAATTGTTGACCTCTGAAAGCAGTGTCAGTGAATCTGAATGAGAAAATGAAGAAGGGAGTGATGAAACGGAATTTTGCTAAAAGAAAAAAACTTCCATTTTCCAGTAACCATGCAATGTCGGTGGAGTGCCTAAAGTAGCGTGCCATGATAGAGTTTCTAACTGCAGACAATGTGCTACAAATTGACATTCATCCGAGACTGAATTCATTTTATGGAGATAAATGCGTAGACATCAGTACTGTGTGATCTTGGGCTTTTCATGCTCATAAAGAAAACCCCAGCTGAACACGATTCCGATGACCTCCATCAGTTGCAGTTCACAGCCTTCCACTCCATTTTCTCACATACCCTGAGAGTTCTTCAGCTGGGGTTTTCTTTATGAGCATGAAAAGCCCAAGATCGCACAGTACTGATGTCTATGCATTCATCCCCATAAAATTCCATCAGTCTCAGATGAATGTCAATTTGTAGCACATTTTCTGTGGTTAGAAACTCGATCACCGCATGCTAATTCAGGCGCTCCACAGACATTGCATGGTTACATGCTGCCATTTTCCTCGCTATAGTTCAGCATGCATCCCCCAGGCGATAGAAGTTTGAAATCTTCAATGGAGAAGTGGGAAAGTCTTATAAGTGCAATGTATGGTTGCTCAAAATACAAAATGCATTTACAAGGTAACAAAAAAAAAATTAAAACCTAGGAAGCTTTACTTTTCAGCATGCCCTCGTATATATACTTCATTGCAGATCCCTTTCAGGATTGTAATGTTGTTGATTGCCATTCCAAATTACAGTTTGCAGAATTTAACACAAAATGTTAATAAGAAATGAAATTAGGCATACCATATTTAATGCAAAATATTGAAATTTTCACAAGTTTTGTATCTCTTAAACCAATTGAACATCAAACTCAAAATTTTTACTGAAGTTACTTATCATAGAGTAATGTATTTTGTACAAATTACAGATTTTTAAACAACTGTCCACCAGAGGTATTTAACCCTGAACTTGGAAATTTTTAACAAAAAGTACATGTTTATGACCCTGTAGAAAAATAAGGATTAAAGTCTCAAGCTTCAAATAATTTTGACACACACTATTGGTACACAGGTACTTGCACAAAAAAATTCAAGTGTTAAACAAACTGCCTTCCCCCTAAAAGAAATGTCCGAAAATGTTATTTTGAGTGACTAGGATACACAATTTTGACCTTAAAATTTATTATGAAGGAATAATATTTAGAAAATTACACACAAATATAATTGTAGCCTATAATGTGCTTAATATCACAGATTTTGTCTCATTGTCATAGGACTTACCAGAGCTGAGAAAAAAAGTTGCCTCTGATGCTTACGAATGGAGAAAATAAAAAAATGCCCACCATCTTCAAATTGGTGATAGTAAAAATAAAACAACAGTGGTTCTGAACTGTCAACATATGAGGCTCACACTACACAAAAAATAAACTTTTTTAAAAATGGTTAAGCAACCATGTTGTACCACTTGATATGGATTGACCCTATAAAGAAAAATGATCACAAATGGCATAATCTTTCAGATAATTGCAGGATACTTGTAAAAATACAGATTAGGATCAGTAAAATTATTGGGAATTTAATCTGTGTCATGTCCAATACTAAACTTCCACCACAAAACTCTATGTTATATTAGATAAATAAAGCACATTGTTTTTTTGTAGAAATGCTTTATTTGAGCAATTCTTTAATACAAGAACAAAATATCACAAAGAAAGATACACAGTACATACATTACATACAGCATGCTGAGTAACGTTACAATATCACATTTATTACCATCATCAGACTAGCTAGCATTAGTATATCACCCATAATTGATTAGGGCTGTGACAGCCGTATGTTTCAATGTTTCATTTTCTTCCAAACATCCTCCCAATAATGTATCAGAATCAACATATCTGCGAATCATTGTTATTTTTATGAGAAGTTTAATAATTCTATTGATTACTTACTGTAGGAAAAATCAACACACACGAGCTCGAATGCATCAATTTTATTTCTGTCACCTAATGAATGACATAAAACTTTTATTCAGAGTTGTCCTTTGTGCTGGGTGGCTGGCCACAATTAAAGTTGCCCTACTTAGAGCCCTCTGGAGCCAGGTCGAAGAAATTTATTGTGCTGAAACTTGATGTAAAGGCTACGAAGACCAAGGAAAAAAAAAAAAAAAAAAAAGTAGTTCAAATTTTCACCACCAGGTTGAAATGTGGCACTCAAGTAACAACCAGTAATTTGAGTTTATGTTGGTTCAGCAGTGCTCAATTTCACCCTATCAATGCAAACAACCCCTAGGAAGCATACGACAAGTGTGATCAATGGGCACATGAAACTTTTCCCATGATGATGTTCACCGTGCACCAGAATTGTACAGCACATTTCAACCTGGCCTGGTGGTGAAAATTTCAACTATTTTTTATTTTTACGTTAACATTCACTTCCCCATGGTCTCCACAGCCTCTACCAAGTTTCAGCACAACCCAATGCTTCGAGGAGAGCTCTCAGTAGGGCAACCTTAATTATGCCCACCCGATATACACTTGTTCAGATGAAGTGATGAACGATAGTTAAAAACATGTGCCACTTGATCTGAACAGGAGTGTATATAAAATAAATACAATGAATCTCAATTTGAAGTTGCTTTTTTAAGGGGGTCAGTATGAGAAAACGTAAAATGCAGAAAAACCAAAAAATCAAAGAACTTAAAATTAGGAGGGTATTCTCCTCCACAAATAGGATGCCCAAGTTGCTTTTACCTGGATACATAATTAATCTACTCAGCACATTGAAACATAGTTTGATTGTTCGTATGTAAAAATCACAGATGCTATAGTTACACTTGCAGACCTTCTTTAGGTGAACAGAGTTTCAGTTCATTCAAAGTTTTCTGGAAATAATTTTTAAAAATGAACATTTTTGTCCATCAAAGAAAGCTGATTACTCGTACTACAGATTTAACTGAAAGTGCTTTGGTATCCCTATATTATCACCACTGGTATTTCTTTTTAAGGTTTTGACAAAACTGATTAGATGCAAGAATATCAGGTGAAAGGGACATATCAAAACCAATAACTTTCAACATACATAGTTTTGTCAGCTTTAATGCAATGTAGTTTAAGAAAAAAAGTAAGGCATGTGTTTCTGAAGCTCTGTTTTGTTGTAATAATTTTAAATCTTGTGCCCATTTCTTCAAATAAATAAAATTTATTGTGCTGAAACTTGTAGAGGCTACGGAGACCATGGGGAAGCAAATGAAGTAAAATAAAAGTAGTTCAAATTGAAAAGCATCTTTGTACTATGGCATAATATTAAGGATATTTATAACACAAATAGAATTTTCAACAATTCTTTTACTTTATTCATGCTGAAAATGGAATTTTATCTCCTATTAAGGACTAGTGTATAGTATATAAGAATCAGATGAAAAGATCAGAATTAGTAAGTTTTCTCTCCATCACATCACTCATTAATTCAACACTTTTGTCTACTCATCTTCGGAACTCCAGCTTCTGTTCACACTCGATCATCAAGTTTGACTCTAATTACACTGAGGAACAATGAAATTTGCCGCGACCGGAAAACAACCTATTTCTATGTTTTTTGACTTGCTGAACACGAAAATGATGTTCTTTTTTCTCCACCACGTCTAGTTTTTGAAATAACACGAAATTGAAATAAACGTAACAAAGCTTTTTTTTCGCCATATGATATACAAGGATTCATCAAGAGAACACGTGTGGCTGTTTCCCCTGCATAATATGAAGAAAGCATTGTAACAACAACAAAAAGGGCAAATATTGTTGTTTATTTTGTTACCCGATAAAATAAGAGTAGAGAATAGTACTTGTTAAAGAGGCAAGGTGATGCATTCTATGAATGGGTCCCTGGTATACTGCAACAGTGTCACTGGATTAATGCAGGAGTTGAGAGAAAACTATAAATCAGACGAATGAATGTTGTTCATCGATGCGTGAAAAACTAGCTTGAAGGTGGTCCTCCTGCAGAATGGAAATGAGAAAACTTCAGTGTCAGTTGCTCATGCGAGTGAAATGAAGGACACATATGAAACCATTGCTTTCATTCTCACAAGTGTTAGCTACGACAAACACCAGTGAAAAATCTGTGCTGATCTGAAGGGGATGCAATCACGTTTCACGAAATTCTGTTGTTTCCTCTGACCATGGGACAACAGAGCAAAGGACATGCATTACAAAACTAAACCGGCCTCTCAGAGTGTGTTACACACCTGGAGAAAAAAGTGTCTCTCACAAACCTCTTCTCGATGCCAAGAATGTGTTATTCCCCCAATGCACATCAAGTTGGGGTTAATGAAGAACTTTGTGAAGGCCATGAACAAAGAAGGAAAAGGGTTTGAGTACTTACGAATCAAATTTTCTGGTGTAAGAGATTCTAAAATAAATGAAGGGATTTTTGTTGGCCCACAAATCAGGGAGGTAATCCCAATTTTGAAGAACTGTTAAGTGAATGTGAGAAAGCAGCATGGGGTGCGTTCAAGGGTGTGTGTCGCAATTTCCTTGGAAACCATAGGGCTCACAATTATTCTGAACTTGTAGAACGTATGTTGGCAACATACAAAGAAATGGGATACAATATGCCTCTCAAGATACACTTTCTGTGTTCCCATTTAGACTTTCCCCCTCTAATCTGGGTGCAGTGAGTGACGAGCAGGGCGAGCTCTTTCACCAACAAATCACAGAAATGGAAACACGTTATAAAGGCAGATCGTCTCACAGTTTACTAGCGGATTACTGCTGGAACACAGTCTCATATGTTCAACACGCCTGCTATAAGCGGGAATCAGACAGAAAAATACGATTTGATGGTGCATTACTTTTACTGTTTACTTTATTATTTACTATTTTACTGCAACTGCAAATTTTAGTGCATGTCGTAACTACATCATTTACAATCATATTTGGTTTTCTATGAACCTAATGTATTACTAAAAATCACACTACCACATTAAGGTTTAGAGCAAAATTCTATATTTTACCCTTCTTTCAATATGTGGTGAAAATTTTTCAAAATGGTTTCCGCCAGAAATGGTACGTGATACAGCATTTTTGTTATGATTTTTGAAATCAGCGCACCCGATTTATTAAAGATCACCTATTTTCATCCAGCGGCAAAACAAAAAGTTTTAATTTGTTCCTCAGTGTTATTTGCAACTGTTGAAAACTTTATTCAACATGTACATGCAGTGTGTTAACTGTCCATATTAGTGCACTGAATTCTGACTTTTCAGCCTATCTCAGTCTATCACTAGCCTTCATAGAAACTGCCACTGCATATTCAGCAATTATGCAAGATTATTGAGATTCATACACGGTAGAGATATTATATTATACAACTGAAACTCAACAACACATAAGATGGTGCAGTATATACCTTGCAACAAATGCAAATAATAAAGAGTATTGTACTGTACAATATAATCAGTACATACATTTCACAAAATTCAATCAATGTTGGTTTGAAATATTAATTCTTCCTCCCATGAATTCCAAACCGTTGACTTTCAAACTGAAAACAGCTAAATGAAGTTCTTAGCACACTGTACCATCAGTAATGTAGATTATGGCCCAAGCAAGCACAATAATAACTTTTTTTTAATTACATAGAAAATGAGAAACTAATCATTCATAACAAAATTGATTATTTAAAAGTAGAGTTGAGGCAATTGTTATTAGCCAATACCAGTGGTATCGGTTGGAATTTAGTGACTAATACTCCCAAATATTTTTCCGGAGACTGTGTACTTTGTGGAGTCCAGGAAAATTACAAGTGGAGTCTAAATATCCTGGAAATTATGCAAAATGCCTACTTTACATTGTTTTTTTGTGTGAAGGAAATGGAACTTGCAATTAAATGATCTCATATAAAATTAAAAGTATTTTTAAACACAACTCTGGCAGCTTGATAGGATATAGTTCCAATGCAAAACATTTCCCATTATGTTGATGAATGGGTGAATGGGTTCACTCCTGAATTCATATTATACACTCAAAACAATGCCAGCATTTTCCAGAGAAAAACATCATCATCCAATAGCATATTGCAGAAAAATAATGAAAACTTCATGAGACAGGTGTAAGTAAGTACAAATTATTACATACTTACTAAAATATTAGAATATCTTGCAGCACACAAAGCAATTGTCAAAACTTACTGGAAAAAGAATGGAAGTGGTCCTCAACAAGGGGTTGAATGCCAGAATGCAGATTGGTCCAAACAAAATTTTCAACACTTTCAGTATGTTAAGACAACTTAGGGATGGACAGATTAATTGGTAATTATCAGTATCAGCCAATATATAGGGATATCGGTGCATCAGTTTACCAGTAAAATTACTAATTGTTTTATTGATCCAATATATCTATAAATATCTTATAATTTAGGCAAAGTTCTACCATTTTGTTATAATTTTTATGGATAATCCCAATGCCCTACCTACTTTTTAAAAAGGTAAATGTCTAAATATGGAACTTCTTTTGCACTGCAGTCACCTCGAAACATGCATTTATTAAGGAGGTGAATCATCAATGCAGGTTCTTCAACCATTTGAAATTATATATTGGATCAGTAGAATATCGGTATCAGTAAATTTTATATCGGAACTCTATCGGTATTGGCCCATCTCTATTACAACTACTCAAGTTGATATTAAAACAGTGATGACAACTTTTCAAACCTTTTATGATTGATTGATGATTAGCCTGTCCCTCTACTGTTCATTTTGTAGTTTGATTTTAGTTTCAGAACACAGAGTTCGATAATGATGATTACATGCAAATTAAATTAATTAAATATTTCACACAGTGTCACTGAATAGCACTACACAGCACTATAAATGTATGAATATGTTAAATAGCATACATGTATTATTTTTATTTACCAATAGTATATTGAGGAGTGCCATGAAATACCTTATACCAAAGCGTTATATTAATAATAAACTTGTTTGCCAATGAATAAGGGTTAATAATATTGCTAATTTGGGGCAAAAATACAGCACCATTTAGGCATTTAGGCACATTTAGGGGATGTGGGGGTAGGGTCCCACACATTCTCTCTATCTCGGCCATTTTGGAGGTGATGTGATCAAACCCCAGGTATCCATTGATTTTAGCCCCGGATTCATTTTATGCAGGGACAAATTCGGGAAAATTCCTTACATCACGCACCTCGAGAATCAAACCTCTGTCTCCCACTCAGCAGTCAGACGGACATAATTTATTTGATTTCAGTGACTGAATGACCACCATTCACAACAGATGTTATGTTTTGTCTAGTTTCAAACAAAGGTTCAAGCAGCATTTTGAGAATAATGGCATTGAGTTAAATAATAGGCTAATAAATTTGGTTTTCCAAAGTTACATAGTACAGTAAAACATTGTTAATCCGGACCTCGATAAGCTGGACTTTGCTTAATCTGAACAGGCAAAACAAAACGAAAGAAAATAAAAAGCAGAATGCAAGGTTTTAAATGTGGCTAGAAGCAATGCATTGTCATATTGCTTTACATTTTACTGTACTGTATAGTGTATTTAGGCCTATGCCCTCTAAATACACCATAATAAACGTGTGTTGTTGCTATAAACAGTTTTAATGCACTTTCTACTGTTCTTTTAGGTTATTTCAGTTAATCCGGACTTTCATTAAACCGGTCAACTTATCCCTGCCATTAGTCTGGATTAACAAGGTTTTACTGTATTATTGTATAGTTCTGTAAGATGTGAATGTAAGTTTTGTTGGGTTTGAGATGACAACTCAGATTACCAGCACATATTAGGATCAGATCACAACTGTAATTTGATTCAGCAGACTTGGAGTGAGATCAGATAGTTTTGATGCCTGTCATGGGACAAATGACAGATATATTGAGACAAAAACTTGAGGCAGTTCACAGCATTTTAGCTCTTGAATCAATTTGGCATGTTTACCAGTTTTCAAGTAATATATATGTCATAATCCCTGGGTAACATTGCAATACATTTCCAAAGTGATTGAGATGGGAAAATAGGGGAAACGGAAGCATATCAGAACAAAATCACAAATGTGGATAATATGAAAAGAAAATCACCAGGTGGAGATCAGAGAAGCTGAGAAAATTTAAGACAGACTGTGTGCATAGTGAGGGAAGTTGAGATGAACATCATATTACTCATAGAATGAAGTGATGTTGACAGCCCTAATCAGGTGATGCCAATTTTTTTTAGAAATGACCATCACAAGGATACAACCAACCTGTACAAAGTACACAGAAAAGCTTCACAACAGCTCAGCCATCAACTATACTCCATTCTGGGAATTTTTGAAGCAAGGCTGCAAGGAGTGAAAGCGTGTAGGCAGAGGGAAGCAGTATACACTGCTGCAAAGGCTGGTAATTGCAGTCACTTCCCCCCTCTACACAATTGCATTCCCTCTCACAAGTTCATTGGTCAAGCCCTGTCGAGTCACTACTTGCACAGAGACTTCCTTTCCTTTGCTCGCTCCAAAGATTCCCAGGACAGAGTATAGTATATACAGTTTTAACCCCTTCTGTAATCTAGTTTGTAATTTTTTTTTCCTTCTGACTTGTAAAAAAACAACTATACATTATGAGTTCCATGGAATTTTTACTAATGATACATGTTGTTTCATTCTGTTGGTCTCAAATAAGAAAGAAAAGTCATGTACAAAACTATTAACCAATGATATACCCACATGATCCAACTTTTAG